>NC_138108.1:69900077-71191952 GCF_964146895.1 Miniopterus schreibersii | reverse complement strand
TTGAACATAAGAATATAATGAGAAATTTAAGAATTAGATTATACTTAAGAGTCCTTCTCCCTGTCTCTCCCACTTCAGAATAACGGCTTTTCTGCTCCTCGGAGCCACGTGGCTATCTGAATGCTATATTGATTACTGTAAGGTACCAGGTTAAATATGGTTCCTAGGTTGCTATGGGGAATAATAAGGGAAAAAGTAATCATTATAAGCACGTTAGTTTCCAGAGGAGCATGACGGGGTGGCATAGGAGCTGTCCTCTGCATCCGGTGACCTGGGTCCACTCCCGTCACTGCTGGCCCCAGCCTGAATTCCGAATTGTGCCAATTAACCCTTCCCATGGTTGGGACAGTGACCACTCGCCCCTCCCCAAAGCAAGTGTGGCTCTGCCAACCCCTTCCCTGCAACCTCCTGGACATTTCGGGGGGCAGGGAAATGTAGCGCTCTGAAACAATTCTTTCAAAATTATGGTTTAATTTTTAGGTGGTACATAGATCAACAATTTTCCTTTATAGTTTCTTCCTACCAATTATTTAAAAAAATTGTATTTGGAGATAATTTAAAAGGTACAAATGATCTGCAAGAATACTATGAAGTGCCACCCCCCCCCCCCAGGGTCACCAGCTGTCAGCCTTGTGCTCCATGTGCTAGCTCACTCTCGTTCCGTCAGGTTTCCCTGCAACTGGAGGGTACATTACAGACATGCTGCTCTTTACCTTAAATGCCCATGTGCTTCCTAACGACAAAGACACTCTCCTATACCGCCACAGCTTAGTTTCCAAATTCAGGAAATACAACATTAACACGGTGTCACAATCAAATCTATAATCCTCATTTCAATTTCATCCATTGTCCCAGAAATGTCATTATAGCCCATTTCTTCCTGTTCAGAGTCCCACCCAGGGTCATGCATTGCATCTACGTGTCATTCATCCAGGATCCTTTAATCTGGAACAGTTCCTTTGTCTTTCATGCTATCAACTCACCCTTCCCTCCCTTCCCTCTCCCTTTTTGCCTTCACAACCACATTTCCAAACAGCACCTCCCTTTTTCTCTTTGCTCCCCAAACACCCCCTCCCTGACCCAGCCACCTCAGCCCCGAACACTTGCGAGCCATGCCCAGAGCCACCCTGGGAACCGGCCGTCTCCACCTGTGGTGAGGACTGAGCACGTGCTGTGGGACCCTCTCCTCCGGGAGTGCGTTCCCCACACCCTCTGCTGCCACCCTCCAGGACGTGCGAGCTCATAGCCACAGTTCTGTGAGTATCTGGTATTTATTTTTCTACCTACAGGGCTTTGAAGTTGTACTGCTTTCTGGTAACACAGGAGGTGTGGTTATGAGTGGTTTTGTGTTCCTGATGATTTGAATGTGTGGCTTTTTGTGTATGTGTGTATGTTTTGTGTTTTTGTTTTTTTTTTGCAGATGTATCGTAAGTTTCGGATTTAGGCCAGTTTGCAGCTCAGCAGTGAAACTCAGGTGAGGTGACTGAACTAAGACGGGACACGAGAGCTGAGGCAACGTGCTGAGGGATCAGTTCGGTTGTGTTCTTGCCCTAGATCCTCTGGGCCTTACTCATAGTTTGAGGACCAGGATTTAAACTTGTTTCTTCTTCAGGTTTCAGTTCTAATCCTGGGCTTTGATCTCGTCCCTCTGGGCTCACATCCCTGTTTCAGCAGCACCCCTGACATTTCTGTCCCTGAGGTGAGACTTTGCCATGTTTTTCCATTCCCCTCAAGGACGGCCACCGGCCACACAGCCCGATGCCCCCACCCTCACACCGATCCTCTGAACCTTTAAAGGGTTGGTTATGCACAGACCGCTGTTTCTCTTCACCCCCACCTCTGGCTTTATTTAAAAAAGCTAGACCAAAAGCTTTTCTGGCCCGTTGCTGTTTCCTTCAGGACTGCTCCGGCTGTCACACTGAAGCTGCCCTGCACCCGCGGCTGCTATAGCCTCTGCTTTCCTTACTCTCCAGGCGGCGGGCTGGGCCCAGGTTCCAGTTTCCTTCCACTGCCGTTTACCTCGCAGTACCAGCTCGTGCAACCTTCAGGACCTCATTTGGCCTTGCTGGGTTTACAGTTCCTCAGCTGATGGACAAAGGAAACAACCTCGCCAATCTACAAGGTCACTTCCAGTTCAAATATTCTGACACCGTGATACCAGGGAAAGCGCTGGAATTCCGATTCTATAAACCTTCTGCTTTCTGAAGAGAAATGTAGCTTTTGGAAGTCTGCTTGTTTTAGGAAGGCGACGCCATAAAGGGTAATGGGAGGGGAAAAAGGAGAGAATGGCAGTGCAGGTTTACATTGTTTTCACTTTAAATGTCTTGGGGAAAATAGGCAAGGAAATAAAGCTGAAAATGAGAATTGACATGAGATGTCTGTATCTTGCTCCTACCCACAATATCACATCGCAATAACACTACCTTCGATCGGCTCGGATAATTACCGTCATTACACCGTTTACGTTGCTTGCCTCACATTTACAGCTCTGACAATCTATTACAGGCAAGTAAATTAAATACCTAAAGGGTGCTGGTGAAGACACAATAGTCACATTTACGGCTAATGTGCTCAGTTACAGAGACTAATCTAATTGATATAATCCTACACATCCTAGGGGACAAGGGAGATATTAACAATTATGCCAGTGAAGTTAAAATAATCTTGAATTCGTGATTTTCTTTAATCCATTTGCATTTATTAGAAATTCAGGATTAACCTGCTACTGGCATGAGACAACAGGGGGGGAAAGCAAGAAATGAAACCCCTTAATTAAATGTGATTTAAAGAGACAGTGAACATTTGTATGGTAGGAATGGGACAGGATAAGGCAGGGAGGGACAGAGAAAATGCAGGTGTCACTACTGAGAGTTATGGAAATGACAACACAGGTCTTCTCCAGCGTGATTAAGGATGTTATTAAACCAGCACGCCCAGGGGATGCAATTAGAGCGCTCACGTGAGCACAGCAGTGGGTCTGTGTCCTGTTTTTATTCTGCAGCAACCAAGACCTGTGCCAGACCGAGTCCACAACAGAGGATCTCCCGCTCTGCGCGGTTTCCCTGTGACTCCCGATTTAGGGATCTAAATACGCTTCTGATTTCATCTTTATAATGGTTTCAAGCTCTTTTTGTACATCTTTTTGCTGCGTGGGGCACATGCCATCTGTCACGTCAGGCCCCGCCCACCTCTCTCTGAAGGTCCAGTTCTCGTCCCCAGGCTGCACCCTCCATCTGCCCCCCTAGCGTGGGACATGCTTCACTTCCCCCTTGGCCTCTGGTATTCTACCAATTTTGTTGTGGTCTGGCTCAGATCTGAACCTAATACTCAAATGGGGGGATATATTTAAATTTTAAAAAGTCATTTCAGATGTGCAAAAGGAGTTTGAAACCATTACAAAGAATTTCCCGACTCCCTTCACTCCGACACCCCAAGGGTTACCTGTTTCACCGCTCCTGCTTTATCATTGGTTTTATACCTGTCTAGAACCCGAGACATTTTACAAAAGTCAAGAACATTGTGAGGTACAGACATGATGTCCCTTTACCCCTTAATATTGCGAAGTGTGTTTTCTAAAAAATACATTTTCTTACATAACCAAAATATGTAGTTATCAAATACAAGACATTAACTATGATTCCACACCTGCTCTCTACAGACCTTGCTCAGGTTTCCCCGTTATCCCTCTAATGTTCTTATCGAGCCCAGGTGCTGATCCAGATCCCCAGGGCCGCATGTAGTCATCATTTCTCTGTAGTATCCTGTGAGATGAAGCGTTCCTTGGTCTATCATGACCTTGACATTTGTGCAAGGGTACAGGCTGGTTATTTTGTAGAATTTCCTTTAATTTGAGTTTGATGTTTCTTTATGGTTAGATTAAGTATTTTTGGCAAGAATACTATAGCAGTAATGTTGTGTCCTTCTCAGTACATAATATCATGAGGCACATGCTACCGATTCATCCCATTACTAGTATGTTAACTTCTATCACTTGGTTAGGTTAGGATCTGTAAGATTTCTCTACTAAAAAGTTATCAATTTCCCTTTGTAATCAGTAAATATCTTCCAGAAAGTTACTTTAAAATGATGTAAATATGCAAAGTTTTTCAGTCTGTGCACATATCTGAATATCCACATTTTTATTCATTAATTTTAGTGTCTATAATTTTTAGCTTAAAACTATTATTTCAGTGGTGATTACCAAATAGTGATTATTATTTTTTATTATTATTATTTTAATATGTCTTAATTGATTTCAGAGAGAGGAAAAAAGAGGGAGAGAGAGAGAGAGAAACATCAATGATGGGGGAGTCATTGATCAGCTGCCTCCTGCACGCCCCCTACTGGGGATCGAGCCTGCAACCTGGGCATGTGCCCTGACAGGGAATCGAACTGTGACCTTCTGGTTTACAGGTCAACACTCACTGAGCCATGCTGACTGGGCGAAAGTGTCTTATATTTTAACAATTAATTATAATGCTTTCAATTGAAGTTAAGAGTTTTATGAATATTAATAGTCTTCTCCAGCTGCACTGTAAGCCCTTTGAGACAGGGATCATAACTTTTATGCCTCTTTTCAAAAACTAAGATTAAATTGAGTTCATTTTTATTATAGTTTTAGGTGAGTACTAACACTCATTTTGATATTTATATTTACTTAATATCGATGAGTTTGTGCAAGGAATACATTAGGCACTTTTACTCGTGTCCTCTTAGTGGTGGACATACACACACGTGGATAAGTTCTGATGTATCTTTTTTTAATATAATAGATAAATGAGAAATTAAACAGATGATAAACAATTTTTACTCCTGGAATGTCTCAAAACTAATTTGATTTATTTACATGGTGTCTATAGTTTCCAAGCAAAAAACTGCATTTGTCATCTGCCACATTTTGACAACTGGCGGAATATTTAAAGTTTCTACTTCTCTATACTGAGCAGCATGGGAGACTGAGTTGTAAATGTTAAGTGCACTCGTCAGCGTGGTAGATTAAAGATGGCTGCAGATGCTTTATGATGCATCTCCTTGGACCTGGGCTGGCCTCACTGACTTGCTTGACCAGTAGAATGTGACTAAAATGTCACTTTTGAGACTTCCAAGGCTAGACCATGAGTTTTTCAGATTCCACCTTGCACACTAGCTCTTGGAGTCTTGAACTGCCCTGTAAGAAGTCTGGTATCTTGAAGTGGTGCCAAGCCCATGCCACATGGAGAGGCCCTGCAGGGTCAGATGCCTTGTGGAGAGTGACAGGCACAGAGCACCAAGATCCGGACATGTGAATGAAGAAGCTGCCTTGGAAATGGATCTTCCAGCTCCAGCCGACACCACAGGAGCTGGAGCTGACCCATCCAGCTGTGTCCTTTCTAAATTTCTGACCCACAGAATTGTGAGAAAAATCAAAGTCGTTTTAAACCTCAACGTTTTGGGGTTGTTGGTTACACAGCAATAGATAACTAGGACAGACATATTTAGGAGACAGGCAGGATATAAAAACACAGAGGCTACCACAAAGAAAGAAAGAGTCTAGTAGAAGAAATAAATTAATTTCTCACATTGAGAGCTGTAATGCAACAGGATCAGAGGGAAAAATTAACTAATTTTGGAAGTAGGAAAGATGTTCCGTGAAGAGGTGAGCTTGACCTTTGGTTAAGCCTACTCAACAGGCATTCAAAACAACAACAAAATCCTCATTAAAATGAATGAAAATCATATACGTCTGGACGAAGTACCAATGCGACGACATCTGGCTCGTACTATCAAAATACAAATTACCCAACCACGCTAGAAAGTGGATCATGTCAGACGGAAGCCCATACCCACTGCAGGGAAAGTCTTGGGTTCAAGAATGATGAAAAAGGGCAAACAAAGGTGCAAACAAAAGCGTTAGAAAGTGAGCAGGGGTGAGGGGGAAGGCAGAGGGATGTCCTCTGAAGGAAAAAAGAGAAAAAGAGAAGAAAAAGTCCAATTCATAATAACAAAAAGGTTGCATCGCTACAACTAATGCTGGTGATTCTCAGAACGGCATCTTCTCAGCTTGATGGAAACCCTTCAGCACAGCAAAGAGAGGCAAGAAGGTTGGGGGAAAGGTGTTCCTCTAAAATCACGGTTTATCCCAACGGTGTGCTTCTTGTTTGCTGGTTTTTTAACCTTCACCCAAGGATTTTTTTTTTTCCCATTGCTTTTCAGAAAGAGTGAGAAAGAGTGAGAAAGAGAGAGTGGAGAAGAGAGAAACATCGATGTGAGAGGGACGTATCGATTGGTTGCCTGCCCCACATGCCCCATTTGGGGCCGGGGATGGAGCCTGCAACCAAGGTACATGCCCTTGGTCGGAATCGAACCCAGGACCCTTCAGTCTGTGGGCTGATGCTCTAATCACTGAGCCAAACCAGCCAGGGCCAAGGTGTGCTTCTTTATGATTGCCTCCCTGACCCAGAGTCCTGCGGTGCTTTGTTTAAATAACTCACTTGCCACCTACAGTGCCCCCTTAACAACTTTAGACTGTGGGCCATGGGACTTTAGATTCAGCCTTTCCAGGAAAACACAGAGATCCCCCAAGCACCCCTAACTCCATGGTCATCTGTTCTGTTTTGAAAGCTGTCTCAGCTCAATATGAGGAGAAAGACTCATGGGAGGGGCTAAGGGTGCCATCAAGCAGGCCAGGCCACCTGAGCACGTGCGTTTTAATCTAATAGAGTGACAGAAAGCCTGAGTACAAAGGACACCAAGAGCAGGACCTATGTATTGAGTCTCTTTCTCTTTATCATTGCCAAATAAAATGGATGGGGTCTCTGGATCATTCATCTTATCATGTGTGGTCACTGTAATGGCTGTGTGGGGAATAGCGGGCGTTTCCCACAGGCTGTATTGAAAAGCTACAGTCTCCACACCCAGGCAGTGTCTGGGGCTGCTGCGCATCTTGGGGGCAAATTTTGTCATCCTGGAAAATTTCAGGAAATAGTTACAAGCTTTGGTCATCCACCACAGGAATAAACGTAGGCACACGTGTGCCACCTACATGCACAGACATGATCTTAAAATGTCCTTGTTCTTGCACTCAACAGGCCTTAGGAATGCCCACCAAGTCCAGGCCCAGCACAGGGCATAGGGACCCAAATCCAAGTTAAATGGCAACCCTGTCTTACGGAGTTCAGTATCCCATGCAACGAGAACATCTCATGAGGGACCTGTCCACAGGTTTGGTTTTGAAGAGTGGACTAGAAAACACTTCACAATGAAACCTCTGTGGACTTCCAGAATTTAAACCCTTGGATGGAGCTTTGGTCCAGGGGTTTGCAAATCTGAGTGTGTATCTGAGTGTGCTGGCGAGGTCACAGGTTGTTGGGCACCAGCAGTGTTTGGATTCAGCGTATCCAGGGCAGGATCTGGGAACGTGCATCTCCCACAAGCTCCCAGGTGATGCTGATGTAGATGGTCCAGGGCTACACTTTGAGAACCTGTGCTTCAGATGGATCAGCTTCAGAATGAAGGCCACTGCCACCCCTGCAGCACCCAGGCTATCATCTTCTTTGAACAGTTCAGGAGTTTTTTACTGATTCTCTGGACCTGGAAGTAGCCCCATATTTGTCATTTCCACCAGAAGCCTTCACAGATCTCTTGAGGTGCAGGAGGTGCCTGCTCTCTGCTCCCACAATGCATTACCTGTGTGTTTCAGTAGAGCGCCTGTCATGAAGACATTCACTTAGACAGATTAAAAACATACAATTTTTTGCTTTGATTTCTCTTATTGTTTACAAGTCTGCCTCTTTCTCCTACGACAGACAGTGTGCGCGCGTGTGCATGTTTGTATAGAACAGAAAAAAAATGCGTGTGATTTGGAAAAATATTATTTGATATTGAATTATATCAGGAAAATAACAAAAGGTAATGCTTTCATAATACAGAAAAGACAGCTTGGTAATTTTCTCGCCTCTGGGGAGACACTGGGAAGAAATCTACATGTGGAGTTAGGGGGTTGCAGAGTAGAAGGATCAGTCATCCCAGGAGGGGAGCACGAGCTCCAATGGAGGTCACAGAGCACCTTTTTAATTTCCTTTTTGCTGTTATTTTTCATAATGGAAAGAGGTCTGGTCTTTGAAGTCAGGTAAGTGTTTTGATCTTGGTGCTGCCTCTTGCCTGCCCTTACCTCAGGCAAGTCACTTGGACTCTTTGAGCCCGTCTCCTCCTCGGTAAACAGGAGTGCTAACAAATGCCCATCACTCTCCAGGGGCTGAATGAGAGGCATGTAAACCGTATCAAAGGGAGCTGGCCCACGACAGGATTCGATCAATGTCGCTTTCCTTCTGCTCTCTGAAAAACAACTCCCGCCTGAAAGCCGGCAGCTCCCCCAGGATGGAAGCTGTCCTGCTGACTGCGGAGATTTCAGCCAAGGGAAGTGCAACCTCAGAGCCGCGTGTCCTGAACAACCGCACAGGTGGGTTAGCTTCAGGCACTGGCCCCTTCCACCTGCATGCCCCCTTTTCTATCCTTGCCCCTCACTTCTCTCTCAACTCTTACTCCCTCCTCCAGGTGCCCACTGGCCAACTACCTGCCTACAGGAACCCTGGCCTGGCCCGCAGGAAGGAAGCACACCCTAATTCACATTACGATTCAAGGCTGATAGATAAAGCAAGGGGAGGCCTTGCATTTCATGGGTGGATTAAGGAGTCTAATTGCAACATTGTAGGAGTGAGAAAGCGGGAAGGTTTGTAGGGTGCAGGATGAGCTGGGACAGGGCACTGCTTTTCACCTCAGAATCATTAAAAATGACCGCCTGGTAAGACTTAGAAGTACTCGATCATGATAACCTCCACCATGTCACAGGGTAGCTAAAGGGAACGGGGTGCTACTCACAGTCCTTCCCAAACTGATACATAAAGCAGTCGCCTGTCTGATTTGTGGATGCCACTAACCCAAGTGCCTTCCCTCAGGCTTCATAGCACCTTGCCCACCCCTTGGTTACAGCACCCACTGCCCCGTTTGCTCTTTGAAGGTCTGCACTGTTATTTTCCCACATCCTGCACTGCGCCTGAACACAGGAGGCACCCGGGCCATTCATAATTCTGACCCTTTCCATATACATTTCTTGCCTCCCAGGGATGTGGACTGTAGCTAGAATTATAAAAAGAAATAGTATTGGTTTAGGGAGATGGATGCTTCTGTTTTACACGTCTAAGATTCTGTTTCTTGATTTACTCAGACTTACTTTGCAAACCCTTGCCCCTTGCAAAGGCCATCAGTCTGACATTTTGGCAAATCATCAGTTACTGGTCCCATTCCCACTGTCCCAACATTATAAACAAAAATGAAAAAGTCCAAGTACATCCTTCAGACTGACATGAGGCTGAATAACAAATCAGCCCGAGGTAGACACAGGTGGACACAGTGGCCTGTGGGCCTAAAAGAGGAGATGCCCACACCAGCCTCCCAGTGGCTGGATCACGTCCTCACCTCCTCAAAACAACAAACTCCTCTCCAGAAGCATGCTGCCAGATGTTTAACAACGGCTCTTTGGGAGAGAAGAGCCTGTTTGGTTCTACTCCAGTTCCCATGGTGTAAATGCTTCCAGCAGGACTGATTTCAAGCTACCACACAGCTAGAAAGACACAGCAGCCTCCCACCATAGTATCCCCACCGTATAGGATATAGAGCTCAGATAATAGTACAATGTTATAAAGTAATTAGAAGTGAAGAGCTTTGAGTGTGTATTACCTTGTCTTTAATTAAATGTAAATTGATATAATTTAATTAATAATAATTGCTATGTTTAAATAGGCTCACAAAATTCTTGCAAAAGGAACAACTAGCTCTCAGAAGCTGGTGTGTGCTGGCTTCTGCACACCAATGCTCCTCTCTACCAAAGAGTTTGAGAGAAGCTCTCAGATGGTGTAAACGCCCATTTATATCTGCTCATACCAAGGGTTTAGTGACTGTGCTCTGCTAGGAATTTCATCCAGAGGTTGACTTGACCTATGGAGACCATCAGGCCTCAGCTTGGATGTCTGTCCCAGCTCCACTCTCTTCCTAACATCTGTTTGTACAAGTTGGTTTGGGAAACTCAAGATAAAGCACCACAAAGCTGTTAGTACACATACCTTCTCCCTCATCAATGAGGTTGCTGCCTTTGTTGCTACCCTTGCTAAAGTGGATTAACCTGGCCACCCCTCCCCTGCGACTCCTCACTCCCTCTCCCCCCTGCCCCCTAACCCCCACCCCTAACTGAAAAAGGAATATGCATCTATTCACCTGTGCTTGGGAATCAGGCTTGTGTGGACTCAGGGAGGTGAAGATTTGTGTGTCTGACAAGTGAGTGTTTTTAATGACAGGTATAAACATTTCATTATTCCAAACATTTCATTATTCCCTGAGAGGGTGATAGGTCTTTATTAGAAGGGAGAGCAAAGTGAGATAATAGTGTTATGGGAGATTTTTAGAAGGAAGTCTGTTGCTTTGCCATGTAATATTTTTCCTTCCAACAGAAAAGACAAAATCATTACCAATGTATAACTTATTCTTTTTTTTTTTTTTTTTTTTTTATATATCTTTATTGATTTCAGAGAGAAGAAAGGAGAGAGAGAGAGAGAGAGAGAGAAACATCAATGATGAGACAGTCATTGATCAGCTGCAGCCCGCAACCCGGGGATGAGCCCTGACCGGGAATTGAACCCTGATCGCCTGGATCCGAGGTCGACGCTCAACTGCTGAGCCACGCCTGGCCTGACTATAACTTATTCTTAAGCAAAGTATGCCAGCCATGCATTGACCCCTCTCCCCTTCTTTCAATTGTTTGCATGTTTTCATGAAACCTTTTAGTTCAGCGATGCCATAGCTCACTCTACCTCTCCCTATTCTCTTCAAGGGAGAATACTGCCCCTTTGCTTATGAATTTACAGGGAAAATGGTATTAAGTTTGGGAGATTGTGATTAAACTTCATTATAAGGCATAACCTTTGGCCTTTCCACTCAGGACAACTGTCTTTCCAGTGGGTGGAGTCGACGGACAATGAGAGTCAATGGAAGGCAGCCTTCACCCTGCTCTCCATTTCCATCTGTCTCCAACATGAGCAGGTGACAGCAGCTCAGGAGCACCCCGGGCACTCGATCCCTGCCTTTCTGCAAGGGCAGTGTGAAAGTGTCATGGAGTACTGTAGTGTCTCAGTACAATTTAGTTTCCCTCTTGCCTTTAGCTGAAATTACAAGGACATGAGCAAACCCCTTGACTTACTTCCCTCATTTGGTGTCTAAAACTTCCACCAGGGTTAAAAAATCTAAATAAGATATGGCCATGAGAGAGGAGTTACCCTTGAACTTCTAGTTTTCAAAATATTCAGTTTTGAAGAATTAATTAGTTCAGTTTTGTATATTTGAGATGTGAGGGTAACAAGTGGACGAGAGTGATCCAGGAGTTGGAAAAGTGGATCTAACTTAAGACAGAGCCAGTGCTAGAGTTACTGCTGTAGCTGAGACAGAGAAAGCAAGTGCGCTGAGGGAAATGAGGATGGTGACAGTGAGTTATCGCGTACTGATGACTACTGTGCGCCAGGCTCTGGGCTCAGCACTGAATATACCTCATGTAATTCCTACAGCTGCACTGAGGAGAGATGGTCATTATCCCCATTTCACAGGGGAGCAAGCTGAGGCTCCGGGAGGCCGAGTGGCTTTCTTCAGGTCATACAGACCCAACTGAATCAAAAGTACTCTAAACCGCTGAGTAAACTTCTTATCATTCAGGACTTTCCACTGTTTTGCTATAATGAAATTATGTGAAACTAAATTCCCTTCTGGAAACCACATTCCCTGTTTGCAAGTCTAAGAGCTAAGAGGGGTGGGTGAGTTTCCATTTCTCTCTAGAGAATGGGCAGGGAGCAGGATGCACTTTGAAAACTCTGGGAGAAAAGGAAAACTCACCCACCCCTCTTAGCTCTTAGACTTGCAAACAGGGAATGTCCTGGGTGGCTTTGTGTGGGGGAGTGGGTAGGAGTCAGCCGATATTTTTAAGCAGTTAGGGCCCTGAGGTGCTAAGTGATGAGGGGAGCTGAAACATAATTCTTTATTGAGGTCTGGATCAAAGAAGAGTAAACACCTTGGCTTACAGCTCAGCTCAGGTGCCATAATAGACATGCAGGATGCGAAGTTGGCAGCCACCAATTTTATTTCAAGTTTTTCTATTTGACTTATATACCATTTTCCCAAGATAAAATCAAGTCACTGTGCACACTGTGTACTTACCCGGTGATGTAGAAAGGGGGTATCTGGTACCTAGATGGTGTCTCACAGAGATATTTTCAGCATAGTGTGATATCAAGAGAGTTGACTTTTTAGTTGTAGTTTGATGGTTTTAAAAACATTTTCAGCAGCAGGAAGTGGCAGAGAAAACAGCTAGGAACAGGTGACCTCAAGCTCTGGCATTAGCTGCTGTGTGACACTGATCATGCCGCTGAACATCTGTTGGCTTTATTGTTTCTCCTAATCTTACTAGACCAGGTTATCTCGAAGTCGTTACCAGCTATAAATCTTAGATTAAAAAATGTGTATAGTAATTATCCAAGAAAATAATCATGAACTCACGATTTTTAAGAGATAGAGAGGATCATACTTTAACTTCTGTTACAACCATAATTTTTACAAAAGCTACATATATGGTGCTCCCTTGTTTCCTCTGAGTCCATGAGAGGGAGGGTCACCCAACTTCCACCAGAACTCACAAAGCCTAGCTGGCCTCATTTCTCTACCCCAGACTTTGATGCAATCTGTTGAGCAGAGAGAAGCGTAACCAAACCAGAATGAAGGC
This sequence comes from Miniopterus schreibersii, assembly GCF_964146895.1. Taxonomy (NCBI): domain Eukaryota; kingdom Metazoa; phylum Chordata; class Mammalia; order Chiroptera; family Miniopteridae; genus Miniopterus; species Miniopterus schreibersii. The sequence goes on along the minus strand of NC_138108.1, from coordinate 71,179,159 downwards.
CCATTAAGACAAACAGGGAGGAAATGCCGGGCTGTGCACAGCAAAGCTCATTTCCATGTCTCAACAGATGGCTCGGAAAACAATGTCTTGTTGATCTGGTTAGAACAAATTATACACAAGGAACTCTTCTCCATAATGAGAGAGCATGTATGCAGTTATCTCTGTGTGTGTACAGAGCATATGCCAACCCCGCAGGCAAGGGAGCCACTCAAGCGCAGCCGGAGCACGGGCGAGAGTCCCGTCAACAGAGGCCTAGCTCGGGTCAAGGGTAATCGGCGGTGACACATGACGCTAGGAACAGGGACCGGGCTGCCTGGAGACGAACAGGGTACGAGCGCTGTTCTAATGTTAACGCCTGTTGCATCTGTATCATTTCCATTTGCTATCATGTCGGTGAACTCCAGGAGCACTTTCTTTGCAACTTGTATAACATTTTGTTCAGATTTTACTGATAAGGCTTGTGAGCCAATCAAATAATGTTTGGGATCCTGAGTGCCACTGGTCTCATCCTTGAAACAAACTGGATGAAACAAAAAGATGGTAACTGAAAAAGACCAAACCAAAACACACACACACACATATCCCTATACATACACACAAACTAGGGCTTCTCAGCCTCAGCACTACTGACATTTGGGGTCAGGTAATCCTTTGTTTGGGGGGCTGTCCTGAGCATTACAGAATGTTTAGCAGCATCCCTGGCCTCCACCCACCATATATACCAGTAGCATCCCCCTCACCCAGTTTGGACGCCGAAGTTTAGACTTTGCCAAATGTCCTGTGGAAGGGATGCACACATATGCACACATTTGCGTGTGCGCGCGCACATATTCATACATATGTATGAATGACATCACACCGATGCTTGCTTGCACGGCACTTTCAACTTCATGTATAAATTTTATGTACTTTAAGAGTGAGAAGAGTGGAATATCAGGTGTAACCATGTAATTTGATAGATTAAGGAAAGAAACTGCAGCCCAGAGCTGTACACTAACGGCCACCTACGCAGCCACTGTGATCATCTTTGCCTCAGACACGGGACACCAGAGCCAAATGAGATCCCTCCTGCACCAGATCTAGTCTGCTTCACAGACAAAGAAAATGAGGGGGCCACTTTTTGTTTCTGCCCTCCATCCATTACACTGATCATTTGGATCACTTGTTCTCATAAGTCGGATATTAAAAAACGCTAATGTTATCCTCCCAGGTGGTAGAGCTTGTGCCCAATTTACTTGAAGAGACACCTTCGCAGAGCATGTTCCTTTTGACTGAGTAAGCGGCGACAGGTTAAGACGGCTCCAGGCTCAGGTCTCACACCTGCTGGCTCCATGTGTCCCATGGCAGCCAGGGCATAATAATCTAGTCAAATGCTCTGGAGGGAACTGCATCGCAGAAACATGACCAAGTTCACACCATCGGAATGAAGGGGACAACTGCTCTAGCGTGATGGCAGTTAACACTCCCCCGTCTCGGAACTGTCTTTTTAGCCCCAGAGAGTGCTACTCCTATTGACACAGGCCGTGTCCCACATTTGGAGGTTAATTAGCAAAATAGAACCACAATGCAATTCCATCCAAATGTTTCACCTCTGGGTGGAAATGCATTAAGTGAAGATGTTAAATAAAATAGGATTGTGTCAGTATAATGTATTTGCTATAGAAAAATTATTTTAAATTCCTCATAAAAACCAGCCTCTTTGTATTTTTTTAAAGCTGTCCTGGAATTACTGTATTTTAAAAATGTAGCTTTTAGAGACTATCAAGACAGGACTATAAAAAGAACTACTTTAAAGAGCAAAGAGCAGAGCTGCTCTGTGCATTAATTGCATGTAAGGATATGTTAGGAGTTTGAAAGGGGTTGGCTGCATTTTGCAAATGTTAGTAGAGGGTTTTCAGCCATAATGATGTTACATCATCTTCTCATGTTTGAGAGCAAAGAAAAGTCTTTTTCATACTTGTGGATGACAAGCATTTTGCTTTTCAAAACCAAAAGTTCTCATTTTCTATTAGCATTTGAGCTATTAGTTTCACAGCATTTGAGGACTCCTGAATTTCTATGCATAATGATTTTTACTTAACACTCATACACAAAAGCAATTATTGTGCATCCCAACAATAATAAACCCGATTTTACAGCATCAAAGTAAAAAAACACACACCCTGTATTTATCTGGAGTGGAGTATTCTCAGATCTGATAAAGTCAATTATTATTCAAAGAGCAATCAGGACCTAGGTGAGAAATGAGCAACCTAAGAGAGGGAGAGATGGAAAGGAGGCATTTGTCAGGCACTGAGGGAAAAGTGAATGAGGGTTGATAGGTGAGATGTCCAGACAGAACTCAACCAGCCACGCAAATTATCCCTGATAAAGGTCAAGGGGAACGGAATTATGACAGTGAACTTTAAAAACACTGACAGGAAACAAGAGTACTGGTCTCTGCGTGTGTGTTGCCTCGCTGTTCACATAAAACCATTAGTCCCTTCACAGAAAGGCCTATTGATTTACACAGACACTCGTTTGTCACGTGCTGCAGGGTACATTAAAAGCTGCCCAAGTATTTCAAATGTACTCAGCAAATCTGCTTCTCACGTGGGTGCAGGCCGCGACATCCGCTATAAGATATTTTCAGTGTGAAGGGCTCGGTTCCTGAGCAAGTCAGCCACTTAAACCAACCTGCGGCCTTGAGAACCCTTCCTGATGCCCCACTGACGTCACCGCTTTCACGGTTGGTGGATGCTGATGGGGAATTCATCAGGAGAGCGGATCACAACACTTAAGATGCAGAGAGGAGTCACCAAGGAGGGACAAAGTCCTTGTCTTGCTCATCCCATAGAATGCTCTCACTTCCACTGTAGTTTGTCACTTCTCCCTGCATGTGACTGCAGGGTGCCCAGCCCTGCATTACATGAGGGAGGCACTGAGGAGTAAGGGTGGGAGGGTGGCTCTGGCATCTCCCTGTGTAAATGTGAATTCTGGTCCCACAACTTGTTAGCGCTCACCCTGTGCAACTCACTCAGCCTCTTTCCCCCTGAGAACCCTCATCTATAAAATGGACACATACATAACACCTGGGTCGCAGGTGGTTGTGACGCTCACGTGAGATAATACACAGAGAGTGCTGAAGAGAATGCCTGATTCACTGTGGTGCTACATTGTAGAGCTGTAGTCACTTGTCACCTGTGGCTATTTATGTTTAAATTAATTTAAATGAGTAATTTAGTTCCTGAGTCACACCAGACACATTTCAAATGCTCAACAGCCATGTCTGGCTAAAGGACCACCTTATCAGCTAAAGAACCTTTCAAACCCTACAGAAAGTTCTCTTGGATAGCACGATTCTAGCAGTTGATATATATACATTTTTAAATTTTATTAACTCATACCTTCTAGGAATGATTATTTAATCGGAGACACAGGCCCATGCCTGGTGATTTGAGAAATAGATGTTGACAGGCTTCAACTCATTGTATTTTTATTATATTTTTTCTTCCAAATCATGTTTTCATCTTTATCTCAATTTGTCCTCACAATATCCTTGTAAGTTAAATATATTAGGCATCTATCACTTTCATCTCATGGAGAGAGAAACAGATGGGGGTGGAGTATCTATGTTCCACAAGCAAACAATGCCGGCTCTTTGCAGAGTTTGGGGAGTAAGAAACAGATGAGGTAAGGAATGCGACTCAGGAGGAATGCGGGTCTTATTTTTTCCAATTCAAAATTAATAAGTTTTTGGAAAATGGGAAAAATACACAAAAGTATGAAGAAAATAAAGAATTGCTCAAAATTACACAGCCCATAGATAGCCACCATTAACATTATAGGGTCATTTTCCAGAGGTAGAACAAATATACGTTGTATATTACAGTTCATTTGTTGGATGATAGTTTCCATTTTCACTTAAAATTGAGTGGATTTCTTTCCACACCATTAAAAATTATTTGGTAACATTTAATAAATGCACAAGAGTTTATTATGGGGATATACTACAGATATGTTAACCATTTCCCACTGTGGCTATTAAAAATAATGCTGCAAAGGCTGTGCCTGAACAAAAGTCTCATTTTAAATCATGGATTATTTCTTTGGGACGGAGCCCGGGAGTGGAGTCACCGGGTAAAGGAGCTCCGGAGTCCTCTGCGGTCCCCGGTGCGCCTGGACCAGCTTTCACTTCTCCTGGAGCCACGTGTGTCTCCACTCCTTCTCCAACACTGACTCGTACCCCAGAAACATTCCGCCAATTTTGTAGGAAAACATCCTTTTTTGTCATTTCACGTTTTATTTCTTTGATTACGCCAGACTAAATTATTTTCCTGTGCTTATTAGCTAATGGTATTTTCTACTCTGTGAACTGTCTCTGCATAGCCTTTGTCCAGATTCCTGTCACAGTGTTTCCATTATGGATTGATATTAAATCTTCGCACATCGAGAACAGCAAACATTGCTTTATTTCTGATGTTGTCTCTTTTCCTCTCTTCAATTTTGTTTTTGATATTTTCATGTTCATAACTTCTAAATGTTTATGAAATAAAAATAAATCTTCTTTTTCCTTTGTGATTTCCTTCATTGATTTTATAATTAGAAAGTCTTTTTTCCACCAGAGAGCAATTACATGGGCACTTTCATTTTCCTCATGTTTAATAATGCTTAAATTCTCTTTTTTTGGTACATTTACCTCTCTAATCCATATGATATTTATATTATGTTATACTGTCAGGTAACATCTTATTTTCTTCCCAAATAGTGATAAAATTGTGGCAGAACTTATAGAGAATGAACCTTTGTTTTCCTGTTGATATGTGGCATCCCTTTTATAAGTTGTAAAATCATAAACATGGTAGGTGAGGCCTATTGCCGGCTGACCGACGCTGTGTTACTGCTCTACTGAGCTAGAACCTTAATGACTCTGCTTTAATTACCGTAAGTTCTTGCCATTTTAGTATCCCATAGAACGAACCATCACTTGTTATTCCTCTTGGTTTCAAATATTTCTTGTTTATTTTTGTCTGTGTAATTTAAGGAACCATTTTGTTATGCACTCCCCATTCCTCTTCTTTAATACAATTGGTTTTCATTTCTTTTAAAATTTGTGCAACCTTTAAATTATTTTTGGAATAAAAATTAGCTTTGTAATATTTGGCCTTCCCATTTAGGAACATGGTATATCTCTTTATTAAATTCTTTATTTCTCTCAATAAGTTTTATATATTTTTTAAAACGGGTTTTGCACTTTTAAAAAATATTTTACGACCCTCATTACAATACACTGCATTTCCCCAATTATTTTTTGTAACCATTATCCCTCACTGCCCCAAATGCTGATTTTTAATTACTCGTATCTGCCTACTCCGTTGCACTCTTATGAATTCTCAGGTTTCTTCCAGTTCCTTTTCTCAGATTTGTAGTGTAGCCGATGTCACTTGCAAACAACGTTTCTTTCCTCTTTTCCGAGAGCCCCGGTCTGCCCCGTGAGTCCCATGTTAAGGACGGTGGCGGAGCGCCCGCGTGACGAGCGTGCGGATCCCCGGCGCTCTGCGAACCGACTGCGGCCCATGCCTATGGCACGCTTTCCTGCAGACAGTGATGCCGGCTGCCAGGCTAAGATGTTCTTCACCCCAGCAAGGGATTATACTTTCAGTTCTAATTTTCTGAGTTTAAACAGAAATTGGCCTGGGATTGACTGAAGGAGTTTTCATCTATAATTTTCTCTTGGTAGGAGTATGTTTGTCTTTGTCAGATTTGGGTATCTTTCCTTCCTAGTGTAATTACTGGAATAGATAACAGAAAAGGGAATTATCTGATACTTGAAATTTTGCTAGAATTTGTCCATAGGCCATCTGATTAAAGGGACTAGGTACTGATTTAACTAGACAAGAGGCATATGAGCTGCCAATGCCCCTGTAGAAGGAGCTGGGCATTTCCAGGTGAGGGATATGCTATAAGCTGGAAGGGTTCCTGTCCTTACCCTGCAGAGACGACATGGATCCGTCACACCCACCAAGGCGGTTTGGATGTTCAGACCGATACACATATGTACCACGAAGGCGTGAAAAGGTTTGTTACTCACATAGGAGGCTTTGGGGGGAGATCAGAAAAGGCATCCAAGTTGGTCTTAAGGCTTGGGAAAGCCAGGGCTTGCATGGCGTGAACTTTCTGACTGCACCAAAGGGGCACCCTTGGGCTTCCTCACCAACTTGCCCAGAGGTGGGACAATAGGGGAAGGAGAGCGGTGGGACTGAAAGCTGTCAGCAAACATCCACAACGGAGCCCAACTCTTCATCAGAGCGCAGGCTGAGGAAGGCGCAGAGGGACTCTGATTCGATAGTGGAGAGGGAAGGCATGAAACCTGATGGCAGGTGACCTTAGCAGAAAACAGCCACCCTCTTCCAAATACTCAGAATTGTATGATGGATACGAGATTCAAGGTACAGAAGAATTAGTTTTTTCTTGGCAGGTGTTACTTGAATAATTTCCTATTTTGGAGAAAATTTACTGAATTTATTCTATGTACTCGAGTTGTGAATTTTGTGCCATAATTAAAATATTTGTTATTGAAATTCCAAAAGAATGTTCTAAACATGCAAGAGTAGAAACATAAAGAATGTAGCCTCTTCCTAGCATGACGTCTCGCGCTTTGCTAAACAGAATTACCTGGAGTAGAGCCGCAAAATCCAAATGGACAGCTTTCTACAGTCACAGGTAACTGAACCAATAGTGCATAATACATGCTTATGAATAGCATCAGGGCTACGCTCATTGAGAATTTACTATGTGGCTTGTTAAATAGCCTTATTTACCAATTTACTAAACACTTTGCACGCATCATCTCATTTAATCTTCAAAGTGATCTTATGTGCTGGTACTATTCACACACACACACACTTTACAGAGGAGGAAAGTGACGCTCAGTGAGGCTGAGTACTTTATTTGGGATTAAAGAAGCAGTAAATGAGGCTCTAGGTGTTGAGCTCAGGTTCTTTAGATTCGAAAGCACCACTTGCTTTTAACCAGTGGGCTGCACTGAATACTTAGTCTGTTTGCATTTTTTTTTTTTAAATATATCTTTATTATTAATTTCAGACAAAGGGAAGGAGAGGGAGAGAGAGAGATAGAAACGTCAATGATGAGAGAGTCATTGATCGAGGCCACAACCCGGGCATATGCCCTGACCGGGAATCGAACCCTGATCGCCTGGATCCCAGGTCGACGCTCAACCACTGAGAGACGCCCGGCTGGGCCTGTTTGCTTTTAACCAGTGGGCTGCACTGAATAGTTTGTCTATTTGCTTTTAACCAGTGGGCTGCTCCAAATACTTTATCTATGAACCCCCACCATCGGTGCTGTGGTTCATAGTGTGGGGTGGTCTGATGTCATTTGAATCTCAGCTGCCATTTACTAGCAATTTGAGCAAGTTTTAAAAATTCTGCAAGTTACAGTTTCCTCATCTATAAAATTAAGATAATAACAGTACCTACTTCCTAGAATTCTCAAGAGGATTAAATGATATAAGGTTTTTAAAGAACTCAGTCTATTGCCTACTATACATTGTGTGCTTAATTTAGGTTAACTCTTTATTAATAAGGCCATCAGTATAAACGTTAATTTTTACCTAAAAACAGCTACAGAATATTTAAAATATATGTAAAGAAATACAAAGACCTAAGAACTGAAAACTTTTTTTCATCGACTCTAATCATTTATCACCTGATCAAAATTAGGTGTTTCTGAGGTTGAATATACACTACCTTCCCTCCAACTTAACCTGATTCTTTGCTTCTAAGGTAAACCATCTTGAGCACATGCCTGGCTCTAACTTGGGCATTTCCAAAGTTCAGATCACCAGGGCAGGAATGCCTCAGATCTGCTTCTTGACAGAAGCCTCTTCAGTTTAGCCCAGAGGTATATAAACTCCCACCCAAAGATGCCCAATTTACTCTTGTTTTTATTAAGGTAAAATTGGTATATAATGTTATATAAGTTTCAAGTGTACAACATTAGAATATGACATCTGTATATACTACAAAGTGATCACCACCAAAAGTCTAGCTGTCACCCATCACCACACACTTGACCCCCTTCGCCCATTTTGTCTTTCCCCAACCCCTTCCCCTTTGTTTGTTAATATTTTTTAGATTCCACATATAACTGATTTCAGACAGTATTTTTATTTCTCTGTGGCTGTGATATTGTAATATATATCACATATATATCACACATATATGTATAATATACATCACATCTTCTTTATCCATTCACCCCCTGATGGACATTTAGGAAGTTGTTTCCACATCTTGGCTACTATAAACAATGCTGCAATAAACATAGGGGGGCATATATCTTTTCAAATTAGTATTTTCATATTCATTGACTAAATACCCAGAAGTGGAATAGCTGGATCAGATGGCAGTTCTATGCTTAATTTTTTGAGAAATCCCCATTGTGTTTAGTAGCTGCAACAATTTATATTCCCACCAATAGCGTGGTGAGGGTTCTCCTTCCGCCACATCCTCTCCAACATTTGCTATTTCTTGTCGTTTTGATATAAAGACGCCTCGCTGTTAGAGACTCATGTTCACATTCTCTTCTCCGTAAGAGGGAGAAGACACTCCCACCCCACACGCCTGCAGCTATCATTGGCATTAAGTAAGAAATAGTGTGTCTGCCGCACAAAAAGCCTCTGCCCGCTGGAAACTGCAGTTTAGAGCCATTCAGATGAGAATCCCATTTAACGTAATCATTCTTTATAAAGCCTCGCACTCAGCTGTTTAGTTGGTCAAAGCTTTTATACATAAAAGCTTGTTAGCTCCAACAAGCAGCTCATCCTATACCTAGGACACTTCTAATGGTTATAAATTCTTTCTTTAGATTAGATTTTCATCTCTATCTCCTTTATTCATTCACTCCTTTTTGATTTAAAAGCTATATTAAATATATCTATATGTACTTCTATAAGAAATTCTTTAAACATTTACAGACCTAAATGATAATTTCTTGATTTTCATTTTCCCAAATTAAGTAGGTGTTCGCTCCATCTTTTTCTACCACATGGTTTTTTTAAAAATAGTTTTTCTTTTTTAAAATATGTTTTGTTTTGTTTTTTAAATATATCTTTATTGATTTCAGAGAAAGGAAGGGACGGGGGAGGAAGACGGAAACGTTGATGAGAGAGAAATATTGATCGGCTGCCTCCTGCCTGCCCCCTACTGGGGATGGAGCCTGCAGCCTGGGCATGTGTCCTGACCAGGAATTGACCCTTGGACCTCCTGGTGCATGAGGTGATGCTCAACCAACTAAGCTACAGCATGGCTGCCACACAGGTTTTTGATTCCTCACTGTCTTGTCTTTTTTGTTTATTTTTTTTAGTAGGCACTCTGGTCTGTCAGTTTCTCTCTAGAAATGAGACTATTGAGAACCAAACCCTGTAAACTGTGGTCTGAGTGCGGCACAGTGCAGCAAGACTAATCACAGTCTTTGGAAAGGACATAATCTTTTTATTGAGCATCCTCTGACTTAGCTTTTAGTACATTCTTGACTCATACTGAGCTTATCTTCAACTACTCTCCCACGTTTTTGCTAATTGCTTTTAAGCCTCATCATTTAAGGCATTGATTTTCAAGCCCAAAATGCAGCAACTAACATTTATTCCTGTTAAATTTTATCCTGTTTATTACAGCTCACTGTTCCAGAATATTAAGGCATCGTAGGGATATTTAGAATTCCGACTGACAAAATCAGTTATTTTCCCTTCCCAATTTGTATAGCTTTACAAGCCCGACTTCTCATTTTCATGTCACTGATACAATATGATGGGTAATGTAGTTCTAAAGATGGACCTCTGTGGCATAATTCTGGAAAATTCCTCTGAGTTAATTAGTCATTATTTGGCCTTCTCTGAGTACAATGGGGTGGTTGATTATGCGCCCATCCAACTGGATGATCGGCCAACACACATTTCCATCTTCTCTGAACATTATTGTGAGTGAAGAAAATAGAAGCCTTGTTGAAATCCCGATGCCACCGAGTTACAGCAGCCTCATAATTAATTGTTGGAGTTTTTTATCTATTTTAAAAGCAAATACCTATTTTTAGTGAGCTCATGCTGTATCTTAGTGATCATGTCTTGATTGTTTGTTTCTTTCTAGAAATTTCCCAGGCACCAATCTCAAGCTTCCTGTGCTAAGGTTTTCAGAACTTTTATCCCTTTAAAAAAAATGAAGACTATATTTTCCCACTGCCGTTCCTTTAGCTTATCTCCTATATGCTATTTCCTTGGAGATTATCAACAGTGGTTTCAGAATAATATCCGTACTTGGACTGTAATTTATCTGCGCTGGGGATGATGACTCTTCTGGAGTAGCTGGCTGCTCATATTCTATTGCCTCACCAATCTCAGGCATCGATTCACCCTTGGGATAATCACCCAGCCTTCCCAATGTGAGGAACTCTTTACAGAGACCATGGGCAGAAAAGAGGGAGTGGCTAGCTTTGCTATTTGCAGCTCCTGCTGCTACAAATGCTGCTGTTTTCATGAAGTTACCAAAATGTCCAAGAGGTTGGAGTCATATACGATTTTTCCTCTTAGAAGAGCAATAATTGTTGCAGGGTTTTAGAAAGCTGTCACCCAATGTGCTAGGCCTTGTGAACTGCTTTATACAAAGCATCCCACTTAATATTCATAATAAACCCATGATGGAAATACTATTACTATTCCCATTTTACAGATGGGAAAGCTTACAGTCAGAGCAGTTAAAAACTTGCCCTGGGCACGGAGTTAGTAAGATGTGGTCACAATTCAAATTCAGGTGATCCTGATACCAGCAACAATAATATTAACCACTATGCTGCATTGCAATTCATTTTACTTATTTAAATTTTATTGTTGAAAGTATTACAGATGTCCCCCATTTTCTCCCCTTTACCCTCTGCCCCCATCTCCCACCTGTCCCCAGTTCTTCCCCTGTCTATTGTCTGTGTCAATGGGCTGTGCATATATGCTTATAATTTCTTTGGTCAAATTTGGTTGACACTAACTTTTTGGTAAACTTCGTCCATTATTAATTTTATATTCAATGATGTGTTCTTTTAAAGTGCTGTCTCCCGTATTTTTTAACAGTCCTTCCTTCTAGCGAATGTCCATATCCTTAAAAATCTGGTGTGTGGTAATATTGTATTTCAACATCTCACTGTGACTTCCCCTTAGCCCTGCTGTGGCTTGAGAGGCCTGTAATGAGCGTGTGTGCCCAGGCGTCACAAATGCAGATGCTTCTCAGCACCTCCCATATGCCTGGGCGGGCTGCCTTTGTCCTGCTAAGTGGACTCCAGAAGAAGAGAAAGGCCCTGATTCCCATCTCTAAGTGATAATATAGAAGTGTCTCCGCAGCACAAAAAGTAGAAAGATTAATTATTCCCTGGGAACCTATCACACATGCCTGTTCGACTTCTCACTGGCTCCTGAGAACTCCTGGGCTGCCGACTAGTGTCCCTCCCAGCCCCTCCTAGCTGCCTGAGAGCTGGCCAGTCAACTGCTTCTTGCCGGTGGTCAGAGGCATGACCTGGATGAGGTGGTGAGTCAGGGCTGTTTTTGGAAACATGTACCAAACTGAGCCACGTAGGGTACCTGATAAACAGCCAGGTCAGGATCTTTCAGCAGAGGCCTAACTCAAATCCTCCTGCCCCAGGTCAGAGGCTGGCCTGAGGGGACTGTGTGGTAGTGACAGAAATAGGCAGGTCTGGGGACCTCCAGCAGGACCACACAGAGACTTCTCTGCTGCAGTCCACCAAGCTCGCCCCCTGTGGCACCCTGCTTTTTAGGAAAGATCTCCGTATTCGAGCTCAAGATGTAACAAGTGCTTTCCAATCATGACAGCCCCAAATTCACGTACTTCAAAATTTTTAACACAAACCACCTTTAAACCATGTCACCCAGATGTGTTCAGAGATATCAAATCTATGACTGTTAAGCAATAGGGGGATTAGAGCGAATCTGTGCCTCTGATCCCAGGCCTGGAAGGTAACTGCATTTCAGTCAAGCACAAGTGAGAGAGGAAGGCCATGCATTCGAATGAAGAACTTTCCTACGTCTTTAGACCAGAGCTGCAGTCAGTTTTCCAGAACATCCAGGCTCAGCATTCCATTACAGAGCCTCCAACCCTTCGTGGACTGCGCTCTCTTTCGGAGAGTGTCCATGACTCCAGAGTTACCTTTCAGGACCATTCTGATATCTTATTTCTTAAAGACCAGGTAGAGGGTAAAAATCTGACCCTGCCCCGCTTCCTAGCATTCCTGTGATGCTGATTTGCTTCCGTAAGTTCCCTTCACTCCCAAACCCTGAATCAGATGCTCGCGGGTGTTCAGAGTAACTCTCTGAATTGCCGAATGGCTCTCTCTGCTTTCACAGAGGGGAAACTACCTCCAGGACAAGTCAGGACTTTGTCATATGCGCCACTTTCAGCAGCCCAAAACTCCCAGCGGGCGCCCAGGCAGCTGAAACCCACGTCACTGCTTCTAGTGACGGTTCCTTTCGATCAGACACGGTTGACGGGCCTCCCCCTGCTCGCTCTGGCTTCAGTCACCTCTCATCCCTCCTCACACGTGTGAGCGACTGGGCGCAACTGACTTCTGAATGTCACCTATTTCCAGTTCACTTTCAGACCTGACTTTTATCCCTGAAGAATATTAGGAAATACTCAGTTTAGGTAAATGACTGTGTGTGTTTTCCCTAGACTTCCCCTCTGGAGCTGGGCTATGTCCCGGGGATGATAGCTTAATCATGATGGGCGCAGCTCTGACTTACTGACGCCCCACTAGGTGCCAGGTGCTACATCACACAGTCTACACAGAAGTGTTATGTGTTCGTCATGCAGACCTAGCTTACAAATGAAATATTAACTAATGAAGTAATATTAACACAGATCCGACTATGTTCAGGCCACAGATCTGACTATGTCCTGTGTCTCAGTGTTCTCATGTGTAAACTGGAGGCAGTAAGAGCACCTACTAACAGGGTTTTGTGAAGAGGAAATAAGAGGTGAAAGTGCTTAGCACATGTCTGCTACACAGTTAACTCTCAATAAATAGTCAGCCATCAGTTAAATTTTCATTTTTCTTTATAAATCTGCTTTTCCCACAAGACCAGTTCTAAGCATTACAGATGGGAATGGCCATTTTGGGTGTAAGCTTATGAAGGTTCTCAACTGAGTCCTGTGGCTTTGCATCCCTCCAGGATGTCTCAGACAGTGCCTTGTACATCAGGAGCTTATAATACACATTTGTTGAACAAATGTTTGAATAAATAAGCCTTCGATTTTTAATATTTCTATGTTAGAAAACACCCATAAAGAACACGGCTGGTCTTGACTACAAAGAGAAAATTCTCGTCATAATTTTCTATTATCTCTCTCCTCTATTATCATACCTATCCTCTCTTCAATCTACAAGTAAATTTGAAAAATAATGGAATTCGGATTTATTTATGAAAATGAATCTGCTTCTTCCTTTAGCCCAATGGGCCGAGTTGGTAATATTTCCCAAGGGGTCCTTCTAAGATCCTTAAAGTCAACATAGAGTTAAAACTCAAACCAGTTTAGTTCACCTTGAAAAATAAGCATAAGAGCCTTAATTGCCTTTTGCCTTTTTCTTGGCATACGTCAATTCCCACACATAAAAACGCAGCCCGAGTAACAGCAGTAAGCCAACTTCCTTTCAAATAGCACATCTGTGTGAATGCTAGCTGCCCATTATGTCTCCTGAAATCCAGGAGGTGGAATCACATTTGCAGGGGGGAAAAAAAATTTAATAAAACTTAAAAGGCCTAATTTTCATGCAGGGATAAAAGGCATAGAAATGTCTTTTTTTTATTTTAATTAATATAAAACCTTTCCACATGCTTCAAAACAGTAACAATTTTATGTTAATGTAACTCATTATGTAGTCTTTTATTACATAAAATTTTAGGAAAAAAATGAACTGTAAAATAGAAGGAAGGTGGGAGAGGAAACCTGGGGAACTTGAACCTGAATCAGTCTCCTTTTTCAGGTGGAGGTTTACCTGTCCTGACAGACCTGTTTTCCCTTTGGCCACTTGCACAAATATTCTCATGAAATCACACCACCTTTCCAACATAACCCCACATTACCACCCATCCCATTCTACCTAAATTAGGTCTAGTTCTCTAAGTATTATTTTTTGTTTTAAAAAACAAAAATGAAGTCATAATAGTGTTACTATGCATGTCAGCAACTTTTTATATAGGGTCAGAAATACCCATTTTATGCCAGAAATGCTCATTGAAAATTCAACCGTTTCTTCCCTTTGGTTTCTCGGTGAGCTACTGCGCCCTGCACCTGTGGTCGGGAGCACTGCCTGCTAGGGCCCATTTCACCAATAAGCAGATGTAACTTCCCTTGTGCCTTTCCTTTATTCCCGAGTCTCCATAAGGTGAAGGGAAGACAATCAGAATGAACTACGAGTTTAAAAGCAATCTCTCCCCCACCATACATACACATACATCCCAACTTCTTTGAAGACTTTTTGAGACCTAAATGCTTGAGATGGGGCAGGAAGGCTGCATTTTTTACAGAGAACAAGATGTGATCTCGCTGAGCAGCCTGGATGCTACGGCCCCCGAAGTTATTCAGAGCTTTGAGATCTGTGCATTTCCCCACCCGTACATTTTACTTTAATAAAAGGTGATAGGTTTGTGATTCTGATGGTCACTGACAGCGAATGTTGTCAGAGGCTGTTGGATAAAAATGTCTATCCCAGGAGGAAGTACTTCCCTGGGTGATGTGTTCCGTGGCTTTACCATCGGAGCAATACCGCTGTGTTGTGACACCCAGAAAAATCACCAGGAAAAGTCCTCTCCTGAGAGACCCCGGTGACAATATACGAAGCTGCCAGCACTCATTCAGGCATCAGGTCACGCTCTGGCCCAAAGCCCCTATCGCCTGCCTTCCATTTCTGCAATGATGTTCCTGAGGACTTACGTAAGGACAGGAGTTAGATGAGAATCAGAGACACGCACGGAAGGTTCAGGGGGAAGGTGCCTGCGGCTGTGCCGCCCACGTGAGGAGCCTCGTCTGCTGCACTCACGGCCGGGGCTGCTCCGGTGTCTCCGCCTGCTTAGAGCCCTGGGAACGGCAGTCTGAAGGCGAGAAGTGGGGTGCTGCACAGCGTTTTATCAGAAGAGGAAAGGACAGGAGGCATGCTGTGGGCCTCCCAGCCTGACCGGTGTGGTTCCCACAGAGAAAGGCGCAGGAGGCTGCAGGGGATGGGGCGGTCCCCAAAGAGGATGTGAGGACTGCTCTGGTCACCAGAATGCCACTTTGGGGCTCATGTGGGAAAGGGGGTGCCATATACAAAATAATAGGAACAGAATATTTAGAACAAGGCACAGTAGAAGTGTAAAGATAAGGAGTTGTGAAACACTGGAACACAGAAGACGGCCTACGAGTGGGACACCAGCGTCCCCGTGCGGTCCCTGGAGCAGCAGGAGCAGAGCAGGCTCCTTCCCTAAGCTGTGTAGGGGAGGGTCAATGAGAGATGGAAGAACGCGCTTTCATGAATCCCTGGAAGGTTCTGAAATAGCTGGGGGGCAGTTTCTCGTGGGCAAGAGTGAGCTGAGCTTTGTATCAGCCAGGGCGAGAGGAGACAGGAAAGAGCGAGCGACACTTGGGTGCTTAATGTGACCCAATCTGAACCCACAGGCAGATGATTAGGGAGATTTGGGGGTTACATCTGTAATACAGTAAATTTGGAAACAAATAAAATGCCCAACAATAGGGGATTAGTTAAGTGAATTACCACACATCCAAGGCGGGGTTATTACTCAAAGACTAAAAGTGTGTGTTCTCTATGTACTTCACAGCCCACTACATTCATTTACACTGTTACCCCAAGAACATTGCTCGCTCTCATTGAGCAGAGGCGAAAGCTCAGAGAAATTGGTTCTCCCAGTGATAAGAGAAATATTCATGTCTGCAGAGCCTGACCCCCTTTCTTTTTTTTAATCATCAACCAAAGATGAGAAATTTTATAGCTGAAGGAAAAGTGGGGCCACGAGGAGGATCTGGTATATGTTACCTGAGGCTAAGAATGTCCCTACATCCCTACATGTAGGGGAACCATAGACTTTATGATCAAACCTGGTCACTTGTGAGAGTGAAAGGGGGCACTAAATGGCTTACAGTACCCCATGCATGCATCGGGCTGTGGGCCCACAGCCGCCGTTAAGGATGGATTACTTCAGAACCCTTACAGTGACACTGTGACACACACCTCCTAGCGTGGAAACATTCCACTGTGCAATTATAAAATTCATGTTTCAAAACAGTATACACATATGATCCTACCAAAACAGGAACATGCATAGAAAAGAATGACTGGAAGTCCAGGTGCTGACCACGACTGCTTCTGGAAACTGTATAAAAGGATATTTAAATTCTATAGTTTTCAATTTTTCTATTAATAGGCATTCATTATTTGTAAAATTAAAGTTTATGTAAAAATGTGAAAGGAAGTACCCAGCCAGCATGGCTCAGCCATTTAGCATCAACCTATGAATCAGGAGGTCGAGGTTCAATTCCCGGTCAGGGCACAGGCCTGGGTTGTGGGCTCGATCCCCAGTAGGGGGCGTGCAGGGGGCAGCCGATCAATGACTCTCTCATCACTGATGTTTCTATCTCTCTTTCCCTCTCCCTTCCTCTTTCTAAAATCAATAAAAACATGTTTTTTTTAAAAATGTGAAAGTAAACTGACTTAGGACCAAAAGTATAGTATCTATGTGGCAACAGCTACTTAATTCTGAAATTCATCTTCTAGATGACCTTTGGAATCAGCACTACTAATTTTCAATGGACTTAATTTATAATTTCTCAAGGGTATGATCTGCGTGTTAATTCATCTTTTACTTCATTAGAGGAGTTGGGAAAACCCCAGCTTGTACTCTGGGGATAGGTTAGTACGCGGCCTCCTTTCCGGGGTAGTCAAGTTGAAACATTCCATCCTAGGTCTTGATTCTCTAATGCGAGATCTATGCAATGGTGAGACTGGAGCAGACTCAGTGACAATAACTAATGTGTATGGAATGATTTCCATGTATTTCTGTGTCAGCTACTCTTCTAAGTAATTTACATGCTTTATTTAATTCTAACAATAATCCCGTGAGAAAGGAACTCTTATTGTCTCCATTTTATAGACCAGAAAGCTGATGTAGAAAGACAGGTGGTGACTTGTCCAAAGTCACTAACATGCATAATCTATCCTTCATCTACAGTGCCCTTTATGAGATTAGTAACTTGTTCTTTTTTAGTCATGTCATTTTCCCCCTCAACAGAATTAAAGACTTTTAATGGCCTCCAATTTTGTTAAGATTTTTAGCAAACAGCTGTTTTTTGTTTATTTTAATATATACCTTTTGATAACTCACTTAAAATAAACATACTTTTTGTTGCTCATAATACATTTATTAGGCAGCCCTAGGCCAGTTTTTCTCAGTGGTTAGAGCATCAGAACCCTGACGGAAGGGTCCTGGGTTCAATTCCAGCCAAGGGCACGTACATCAGTTGCAGGCTCAGTCCCCAGCCCCGGTCGGGATGCGTGTGGCAGGAAACCAATCAACGTGTCTCTTTCACATCTATGTTTCTCTCTCTCTCTCTCTCTCTCTCTCTCTCTCTCTCTCTCTCTTCCCCCTCCCCTTCCACTCTCTCTGAAAAGCAGTGGGGAAAAATATCCTCTATCCTCAGGTGAGGATTAAAATAAATAAATAATGTTGCAATTACATTTGCTATTTTATAGAAAAGGGCACTAAACTCAGGAATTCCGTGTCCTGAGTTCACCGACTCAGGACACGGAGCCATTCAACTGTCAGGAGGGGACCTGTGGCTTCCCTTTAATCTATTGAGATGGTTTGCTCACTTGCTATAAAAAGTTGATGTTTTAGTAAAGATATCTTTTCTGCTGTAAAATTCATAATTCTATAATTATTTTTATTTGCTGACCGACCTGAAGAACAGACATATACTAGGTAAATACAGAGTAGAATATTAATTAGCATCCTTTGACTTGGTTGGCTCCAGATAAGAGAAAACAGATTTGCAGGAGTACCTGTGTCCACGTGCAGCCATGGGCCTTAAATATGCACCCCTGTGGGCTCTTCATTGAGTCCATCTGAAACAAGGGCCAGCAACTCTGGTTCTTTTTAATGTGTCTTTGGGGTACAGAGCATGACTTCTCTCCAATCACTCCATCACTTTACTCTAAATCCCACTCACATCGTTTCATAAATTAGCTTCTCTGTGGATCTTCCTCCACCTCTGCAGAATGACCACTTTAAATCATCCTTAAATCATTACATTAAACACTAGCTACTATTGGCTGCAAGGGGAGCCAAGAAGTGTATTATACCAAGTCTTATAATGCTGTCCATGTCTTTTTAATTTTACTATAAAATCAGATATATCTCTTTTATCATGAAGGATTTAATAAGTTTACCTTTTAAACTAATGGACTTTAAAGGGTTCCTTAAATTTTGCATGTAAAAACCCCCGGGAAGGGAATCTTTCAATTTCTCCTTAATAACTCATCACTATAAATCAGATTCCTTTAATATCTTACATACCGATATTGCAAGGAGCTTAGAAGGAACTTGTACCACTTTCCTCCTGATGTTTTCAACAGGGAAAGGAGAATTTATTTCTGAAAGGCGGTACTCAGAGCAATTTCACTTTATGTCCCTTCACTGAAGATATCAGATATTTAAGCACTCCCATAAAAGACCTACCCTCGGATATTTCAGAATGACCCATTTCTTGGAGATTTCATTGGTTTCTCTCTCGCCAGAGATGATTTTTCTACATAGGGTTTAAGTCTGCCATGGTATATTCAGTGCACATTTTATAATATAATATTGTTTTTTATAGCCCGTAGTTAAATATTAATAGTAGACCACATTTATTGGTTCATTTACCCTCCAATTAAAACGTAACACTAATAATGATAATGGTGATGGCATTATAACGTCAATAATGACCAGGCAATACTATTATAAACTAACAACACCGACTTATTTTTGGTCCTTTCCCAAAGCTTTGCGTTTATCTAGATTTCTAAAACAAGAAAGAAAGACCAAGTACAAGTTGACTCAGAGGTCAGTGTCCAGTAAACAGCAATGCTTCCTGAAGATCCCAAGTTCAGATCAGCCAGGAGAAGAAACTGCCCCTGGGTGCTGCGCAGCAGCGCACCGCAGTCGGCTGCCTGAAGGGCTCCTAGAGCAGAAGGTCCACGCAATGCCAAATATCAGGATGCAAACTCAAAGACGTTTGCAAAAATTTATGTCTTCAAACATCTGGTTTCAAACACAACAAAGATAATCCCCATTCATCCAGAGAGCTGGCACCACGTTAAGTCATCAAAGATCTGGGTTAAGCTTTTTAACAACTAAAGGATCTATTGTTTCATTTCATGGGCCTAGGACCTAAAGACAAAGGGGAAACAGGCATTGTCAAGCTTCCTTTATTTCAACTTACCCAGTATGACCATTTACACGCCAAAGGGGATTTGCTGTGACAAGAGGGGAAACAGATTTACGTGCATGGCTGGACTGTTGATGGTGTAGCCTTCTTGGTTGGAGGGGGCAGGGCCAGAAAAGAAAGAAAAACTTGCACTTAAAGGTAGAGCCTCCAGGACAGTGTTTACTGCAGCTACAAATCCATCGATTACCATGACACTGAGCACCCCAAGATTGCAACACAGCATACAGTTGGAGGATGTGGGGGCTCAGGGCCCAGGAAGAGAATGTTTCTGTCTACCCTGTTTTGAATGAGTTCTACACACTGGCACTCAGGGTCCCCCCGGGGGGGGGGGGGGGTCGGGGCACCTGGAGAGAAGAGTGGGCGGGAACTACCACTGATGGGGAATCGCTCACTAAACACACATCACACAAAGTGGCTAAAGGCTATTAAGCCAAGAAATTAATGCAAACACCAATCACAGAATTAAGTACACAACATTTGATGCAAAATCAACAGGAAGGTGATGGTGGAGCTTCGGAAAACAGGTGTACACGACCTTATAGATCTCAGATCCAAGTGAACGACAGGAAGAAAGGGAGAGACCAAGAGTGGAAGGGAGAGAGGAGGAAGGAAAAAGACAATATAGAGAAGAGAAAGAATCCAGGGAGGCAAGAAAAAACTATGCTCTAGCAGATGTGCTGTGTAGCCCCCGTAGCAGCACGCAGCAGCCCTAGGGAAGCTTAGGGTTTCTGCGAGATGCAGGCATCTGTGTCAACGTCGCTGGAAGATGCTGAGTCTAGTTTATCTCCCCTGCAGCTCCCTCCTGGGCAGGAAGCACCAGCAAAGTTATGAAGAGGCCAGGCCTGGCTTGTGTCTCTCTACCTTAGGTACTGATGGGCAGGAAAGGTGCCCTTGTGGCCTGGGTGCCCCTTCTGGTTGAAGAGCAAGCTGCTGGAACCATTTTAAAATCCAAGCGGCACGTGTGTTGTTCCTTGGCTAGTGACTACACACTGAGCTGTGCCCAACTGAGTAATCCACCAGGTCCCACCATGGCCACCTTCTCCCTGTTACCATAAGGGGCTTTTTACTGATTTTTTTCTTTTTAATTATATTCCTGATGCGAAGTCAGGGAGGAAGCTTCATGCGATGCATTGATGCCAGTTCTAACATCAGACAGTTCAGTTCAGTTTTACCATGTCTTAGCTCTGTTACCTAGGGCAGGTTACCTACCCTCTCTGAGCCTTGCTTTTTCCTAGGTAAAAGTAACAATATGCACTTCAGAAGAGGTGCCTGTGTCCCTTTTGCTGTCACATACTATAAACATTCTCAGTTATTTTCCTTCCTTAATTACATATTGAGTACTGTCAATGGGCTGATTGTATAAAAAGTTAGGCACATAAAAGAGACCTCCATTTCTTTATAGAGCCTCTTAAAAATGGAGGTGGGGTGGAGTGAGGAAAGGGGAAAGGGGAAAGGTCAGGGCCAGGAATTAAGAAAGTCCTTAAAAAATCAATGTGAAAATATTTGCTAATCATACTGATAAAGAGTTAACATCCAGAATATATGAAGAATTCATATAACCCAACAACAGTAAAAATAGCTATATTAAAAAATGGACAAAGGATTTGAATGGACATTTCTCTAAGGACTAACAAGCACATGAAAAGCTGCTCCACATCAGTAACCACGAGGGAAATGCAAATCAATACACAATGAGATATCACTTCAGACCCATTAGAATGACTACTATCAAAAAACAGAAAATAAGTGTTGGCAAGAATGTGGAGAGAAAGAACCCTGATTCATGTTGGGCTCATGCATACAGCTATGGAGGGAGTTACTTCTGAGCGAATGCATTGCCCTCACGGCTCAAGCCAGTTTGAGTTGCATTTTCTTCCATTTGCAACTAAGAGAGTTTTTCCTGATAATACCCTAAGGAGAAAAAGCATGTTCTAGGAAGAGAGAATTGTACATGCAAAAGCCCGGAAGCCAAGACCGAGGCCAGCTCCGTGTACACAGTTCTGTGAGACCAGAGAGCAGGTGCAAGGAGAAATCTGGAGAAGCTGGAGGGATAAGAGCCAGCATTTTCTAATCCGGTGCTGCTCTGCCAGATCTGCTATAACAAAATGCAAAATTTGATCTCAGAATTCCTCTCCCTTGCTTAAAATACTTTAATGACATCCCAAAGGTTTTAGGATGAAGTTCAAACCCATTAACTTGGCACCCAAGGCTCTTGATGACCTGCCTGCTCCTGCTCTCTTCAGTTTCATCTCCCACATTTCCCCCACGGGCACCCTGCGCTCCAGATAAATAGAACTGCTTCCAGTTTTCCAAACACGCATGCTGCTTCATGTGTGCCTTCATATGACATGCATTATGTCATTTAATCCTCAAAAGAGCCCCATTAAATAAGTATTAATGTCCCAATTTCTCAGTTGGGGAAAAAGGGATATAGAGAATCTGTAGAATATCAAAAGCGATGTAGTCAGTAGAAGGAGAGCTGGGATTTAAAC
The DNA here is from genome assembly GCF_964146895.1 of Miniopterus schreibersii. Classification (NCBI taxonomy): domain Eukaryota; kingdom Metazoa; phylum Chordata; class Mammalia; order Chiroptera; family Miniopteridae; genus Miniopterus; species Miniopterus schreibersii. Next base: position 71,157,135 of record NC_138108.1, on the reverse strand, counting down.
ATATGTGACACCAGTTCTCACTCTTTTCTTCTCTGCCATCAGTCAGCCCAGTTCTTTTGGCTTCTGGTTCATGGATCTGTGTGTTTCACAGCCTGGTCTTTCAATGGAATAAATAAAATTTCAGAATTTCAGGCATGGGAGCTGAAGATGCTTACCAACCAATTCAAACCATTAAAACCAACACACTTGCATTTTCTTCGTTTAGCTCACAAACACTCTGAGCACCTCTTTCATGCCAGGTCATGCACCAAGTGATGGCGCTACAGAGGTGAAGAAAGGCAGCCACAGCCCTTGCCTTCAAGGTGCTTATGGTAACCTACTCCTTAAACCTGATTCTCACTGAGAAGACTCCCTGGCTACAGGTGAGAATGGATGCCTCTTGGCTTTCACACGCACATTGCACTCCATCACTGCTGCAGCTGAGGAAATATCATCTGCTGCATTATTTTCAACCAAGCCCGTGAGTTATATCAGAAATTAATTGATCTGCTAAATGGGATATGGTAGAAAATAGACTGGGGACAAATCAATGAAGGCAGTAGTGTGCTGTGTCTTATATAGCTGGGATCAATTGTGTTACAGCTCACTCTGAGAGGCTCCAGACTTCAAAACAGCCTGCTTGGCCGGGGTCATGAACAGGGCAGATCACTGATTTAACGACACACAAAATTTTCATCGCCTTATTTATACTCTGTTTCTCACTAAATTGAACAACATTTTTAATGGTACCAATTTTGCAGGATCACAAACTAGGGATGTTTTCTTTTCTTCTAATTAGGACAAGACTGATCATCACTCAATAGGCTCTTTGTAGAGAATGAAATACTTAAGAACTAAAAAAGAAAGCACACACACCACAAATCGGGTACCAAGAATCCAATGGAAATAAAAGAATGTTTTTGTTTTGTTTTAAGGTCAAATCTTTAAAGGTACTGCTAGAAAATGTAACAATAATTTTATAAATCTTATTTGGTAGAAAAAGATAATGGAGTTATGGTAACAAAAATTGTAATAAAAATTAAGAAAGGGTTGCCAAGAAGTAGAAAATTAAAAGGGAAATTTCCAGTATCAAGAAAGCACCTTTTGTGAATTTAAAAATGTATCAGTCCTTCCACCCCCAACAAGAGCCAGATGGGGCCTGAGAGATTGGAAGTTGGATGTCAGCCTGAGTGAGACGTGATTGAGGAGGCAAAGGAGGGCAACCCAGCAGTGGCCATAACTGTGGGTGAGTAACACCTGCTGTGCCACAGGGTCTGCAGAGGACCAAGTGCTGAGAGGTGCTTCTTTGGACTGGTGACCCCCACATACCTCAGCTGCTATTTGTGGCCAGGGGTTTTTCTGCCCTGAAAATGTCATGCTAGGCAGGAGACATTCTGTGAGCAGAAAAAAGCCATCATTCCACCAAGGGAAAAAACATTTTTCCCCCATAACTGCAGTGGCCATCAAAAATGGACTCATTTTTCTTGCGCTATACCCTAGGCTTATAAAATAGTTTCATGATTGAAAAAAGACTGTATTATAGATAGAAGTTTTGTTGCAACAGGACAGCTGTAAGTGAGGGTGACTTAAAAATATTCAATCTTCAAAAAGCCCAAATCAAAAGATTAAGAAAATATAAAATGTGACTGAAAGTTCTCTCCTTTTGTGTTGTATGTGTTAATCATGTTTATTCAATGATTCATACTTTAAGTGCAGCATGTTGAATCGTAAATATTATTTTTAATTCTCTTAAAATTACATGAAATTTCCTCTTATCAACAAGAACCAATAAAATACAAACAGGCATAATTGGTGAACGATAACCTTTAACAGCTAGTCCAGGCTAATCCCTTGGTATGGATTCAATTACAAAGGTTTAAATGACAACTAATCTCAAAGCCTTACATATACGTTAGGGAATTTATCTGGCTAAGCTTAGTGATTACCTGAGTGTTAATCAGGGTAACTTAAGAAGCAGGAAAATCCGTGCCAAATCATATTAAATTACATGGAAGGGGTCTAACTAGAATTGAACATGAAAACAAAACAAAGCTCTGAACTATTTAAATAACAAAATTAAAAATGTGAGATCCACCAGGACAGATTTATTTTTAGAGCTGTGGAGAAAAATGGAGATTTAATTTTAAAAAGATAGGGGTAACATGGAACCTTTTGATGCAGAATTATATTTTTTGTATCTCATATCCCCACCAATACTGGCTGTCTTAGACATAGTAGCTGTGTGCTACTTTTTTTTTTTTGGGGGGGGGGGGTTGCAGTTAATTCTAGTCTAAAGGTCATCTGTTACAGTCGAGAAAGTGACTGCCAAAAGTGACACAGACAGATACGGAATAAAAATTTATAAAGTTGAAATTTCCTGACTACCAGGTGTTATGCAGGTTTCATGATAGTAACTAATCTGCTTTAAACAAAGAACTGTGTTTCATCACCAGAAGTAAGCCACTGGGGCTAAGACAAGTTCAACTACTGTGTTGCCTTTTCTCTTTCTCATGGAGGAGAGGCCAAGTCCAGGCATGTTGATTTATAATTGTTTCCCAGTGTCACATGTATGAAACATGTTTCTCCAAGAAGAAACAGAATTTCTTACCCTCCCTTATACTTCTCCATAGGCCTTCTGTGGTGTTGTGAGTGTGGTTTTGAAGGCGGTGGGAAGCCGCATGGGGTGCTGGTGGGGAGGTTCGACTGCCTGGGGATCCAATTCCAGCTTCATCATTTATTAGCCAACTGACCTGGAGTAAATTACTTAACCTCTCTGTGCCTCGGTATCTCCATCTGTAAAATGGTTGCAATACTGCTGTCTCTTAGGGTTACTGTGAAGATTAGGTGAATTATTCATGAGGCTCCTACAATGATGCCTGGCATGTGGTAAAGCATTATGTAAGTGCTAAATTACAATACAATGCTTGCTGAGTGACCCAATGTCTCTTTGCACCTACACTAATGAATATTATTCAGCAATGAGGTTTCCATAACCAAGACATGGTTTGAGGATTTACTAAACTCTGAACAACTCCACCTCTTATTAAGATAAGCCAAACGATAAATAATAGCTCTGCCACATATACCTATCTTGTAAGGCACTTCGTAATTATTTATTACTTGCTGAGAAACTCAAGTGGGCACAGGAAGGAACAAAGTAGTCATGTTAACATCTAAACCTCATTCAAGTTTCATCTTCTTTTAAAGTCCAGGAAGACAAATGAGTTATCAGAGGAATTTCCTTTCCTCTGTAAGGCTTATACAGATATTTGAATGTAACTGCTGAAGTAAATAAAATGGGATTTCCTAAATGGCCAACCGGCACGGTGGGAGTGGAGGAAGCAGGGTTGTGTATGAATGTCTACGTCTGAGATAAAGCTGATACACTCTAGCAGTTGGATCTTTATTTTACTAGAGCATTTTATTTGAAAAAGTATATGATATGCTATTTTTGACATGAACATTGTAAAATAAAGTGATTGTTAATTTTTTAAAAAGGAAAATGGGCAGATGAGAAGTCTAGTTGGGGAAAATTATCCCCTTTAAAACCAACCAACAAACAAACAGACAAAACAGTGATTACCTGGCTGGAAGGAGCAGTAAATGACAAAAAAAATGGCCACAATTTATTTTCCCATCTCTGTTTATATATCCTTGGAAATGACTTTGCCATTCCTCCCACCAAGGTGTGAGATCTAGTCCAACCTCTTGAATCTAGGACAGTGCTGTGACCTTCTGTGACTAGTATAGAAGAAGACAAGTCATGGGAGTTCCAAGTCTTGGACTCCACGGGTCTTGCAGCTTTTCTTCTCCCTCTCTGGTATCATCCTGGAAACAAGCCCAGTCTAGCCCACTGAAGAATGAAAGGACACTTGGAGCAGATATGATTCCTCGCAGCTGAGGCCCTGTGGGCCAGAGACAGGCTAACACCAACCACCAGATGTGTGATGGGGGCCATCCTAGGCAGCTGCCAGGTGACTGTAGCTGCATGGATAACCCTCAGAAAGAACAGCATGAAAACCATCTAGGCCAATTGTTGATCCGCAGAATCATGAGCAAATAAAATGGTGGTTGTTTTAAATCATTAAAAGTTTGGAGGTAGTCTATTACACTGCAATAGATAACCGATACAGAGAAGGTTTTCAAAGATCTTAAAATGAAATCAAAATTAAGGAACTAGAGAGACTCAAACTGAAGCAAAGGTGGAAAAAGACACAGAACACTCATGTTGTTTCTAACCAATGGCTATTTGATGTAGAATATTTTCAAAATTTACAATGAAATTGGAGAATTCTTGGCTCTCCATGAAGATGTGGTTGATTTTGCTTGACTTGTGTTACCTGAGCCAATAAAAAGGTACAAGACAAAATACAATAAGTGGTTTATATTTCAATATCTAAAAAATATTTTGGGGACACGTTTTAAGAAAATAAAATACATCAGATTTATTATGTTTCCAAGAATAGTTTTAAGTGTTGTATTGAGGGGAAAGTATCTACTAATGAATAAACCCAAAGGTCCCTCCTTTATTTAGCTAGGCCCAGTCTTCAGGGACTGGGGGCAGGAATACGTAGAGCTCTGTGGAAATTTGCCTATAATCCTCAACACACACTCCCTTCAATGTAGGGGTGAAACAAGATCAATACGTATCTCATTTCCTTTTTTTTTTTTTAAATCCCCACCTGAGGAGATTATTTATATATTTATATTTATAGATATATTTGATTTATACGTATATTTGATTTATATATATATATATATTTGATTTATATATAGATATACTTGACTTAGAGAGAGGTAGGGGGAGAGAGAGAAACATCAATCAATTGCTTCCCACATGCACCCCAACCTGGAATTGAACCCACAACCCAGGAATATGCCCTGACCAGAATCAAACCCGCACCCTTTTTGGTGCACGGGAAAGACTGTGTGAGACTTGGCGGGTGGACATGAAACAGCGCCGTTTTGCAGCTCACACGTGTTGTTGCTAACCTGCTGATTCCCCCTGTTGGCATAAAGCAGCACCTGGGCCTGCAATGGCTCTACCTTCCTCTGGCTGCTCCTGAGTCCGGTCTGTGTGCTGAGCTCGGTGACAAAGGGCCCTGCAGGATGCCCCTGATTCCGAGGTCAGAAACAAGGGTACAGGCCTCAGTTCACTGTTACGGGGCCTCAGCTCACAGCTGTGGACATCGGCCTACTTGTAACGGCCTGACAGAGGCTGCTGACCAGCCCCGGCAACTGTGTGAGCCAGGTCCCCGTAACAAACGCACCGGGCCTGCTTCTCTGTGGCCACTGCTTTGACCACGGTGACACTGACCAAGTTATCTCCAGTCACCCGACTGGTTGACTGTTCTCATCTATGGAGAAAATTCGAAGAGCCCCTAAGAGGCTATGGAAATGGCTTATGCACTTAGACATGACACAATGAAGAAGATGATGATGATGATGGAAGATAACGCACGGACGGCCCATGCGACGTGTAGGTTACCAACATGACTCATCTGACTCTGCCAACAACCCTCTGAGGCAGGCACCACTGTTTCATCCCCCTCTGCCTGAGGCACAGAGATTAAATGACTTGCTAGTAAGTGGAACCGTCGAGAATGAAACGCAGCCATTCTGGCTCCACAGTCTAGGTACTGTGCAGTCTTACGTACTATCCCATGGCTTCAAAGAAACCTATACCTAGCGGTTGTCAGCCGCTGGTTAGCGTGCCTTTGGCAGCATTTGGGATGGAGATGCGCCAGGAAGCCTCGGTTCTGGCCCTGACGCCCCGCTGCCCGCTGGGGGGCCTTGGGGGTCCGGGCCAGAAGCCTTTCTTATTTGCAAAACGATCTCCATGTTCCCTTCCAGCTTTAAAAGTTCACAGTTCTCTAGCGTTCAGGCTCTGAGAATGATGCTGCGAGGTCTTGGAAGGAAAGCTGCCCTCGCCGATAAAATCTGTGTATTTGACTTTCCTGCATTTTCTTTCCAGCATCACCGATGTCAAAAATTCCTCCGCAGCTCCCCACGTCATTATATTAGGGATTTTTATGCTTTTCACATACAAGGCCCCTATTAGTCCCACACACGCACAGAGCTGTGAATATCCACATAAACGTTATCCTTGCACTGTAAGTTGATTGAGAAACACTGTGACAGAAAGCCATGTCTCCTTTGGTAATGGTTTCCAGTGAAGTTGATTTTATTAATCATGAGAGCATCTGAAGGCATTTGAAGAACAACGGTGCATATTCAGGTCACAGGAGAGACTGTGGCGCTACGAACTGTGATCTATGGGATTCTTGCAAAGTCCTTTTCACCGCTCCCAGGGCCCTCTGTGCACACACTAGACAGGCAGGTTTTGGTGGGCTCCTCTCTGTCATTCATCTACTTTAATTTTATTCAACATTTTTTACAAAGGTAACTATCCCCATGAATATATGTTAAAATCAAAAGAACAGTTTTGCATGTCACAGCTTTATTCTCCTTAGACTTACTGCCTGTTTTTTGTTGTTTCTGTTTTTTGTCTGAAGAACTTTGGTAAGTACTATAAAAGTTTCTGATCAGAAGTGTCACTTTCTCCTTTTTGTTTTTTTGTCTTCACCATCTTTGCACAAAAGTTTTCCCAAGAGTTAAAAAACCAAGAGGCAGCCATCAAGTTAGAGACAGGAAAATAATACAGGGTATAAAAGTAATTCAAAAAATTGGATAATCGGTCCCAGAAGAGAAGGAGCTGACCGCTTTTCCAGGGCAGAGTGCAAACCAATGACCCTCAGAACTTGGTCAAACCTGGACTGAGCTAATGGATATAAAGACGGCATTACCGGCACTCACCAGAAGGATCAGGGTGACACTGCACTTGGAAATGCAACAATAGCTCAACAGAAAATGGACATGATGGGAACAACAGCGGTGCTCGTTACTTTTCTGTGTCTGAGCCAGTGTCAGCAAGGGGTTTACTCTTCTAGGAAGGGGAGAGGCATGCTACCATGAGTGTCTTATGACACGCCCGGGTACACGTCTTAGAACCCACTGCTTAAAGGACACACAGTAAAAGAAAAGGCCATGCAACCCATGCCTGGGAGGTCACCGTAACTCACTCTTAGCTTCCTTCCAGGGGCAACCTTGATGGGGTACTGAGGGATGAAGAGAGGATTAAAGGTTGCCAGGCGTCATTCAATACCACAGCGTCAGGAGACTCTTCCTCACTAGCCCCTAATTCTACCCCTCACTTCCTTACTTTGCCACACTTCTGCTATCACACATGTCCCCATACTGCTCTATGATTATAGTGGGCATCTCTCTTTCCCATTAGACTGTGAAGGCAGGGACTGCGTCTCATTCATTGATTTGTTTTTAGTAGTATCTAGCATGGAGCCTGACATATGCGAAGTGATCAGTTTGGGGGGACAGGGTTAAATAAATCCTGTTAGTTTACTCTCAAAATCCAAACGTGAGGTAGGGATCCAAATGGAAATTTTTCTGAGTTTGCATAACAATTATCAAACATTGTGTTTTTCTGGGACTGATGATAACTGCCTTTAGTTGCATCTAAAAACAGGTAATATTATTTATTCATTTGAAACATCACAAAAAGCAATGGCAAAAAAGCCTTCAATATGGCCATGATCCCTAAAATTCTTCAACTCAAAGGAAATAACTTTGATATGATCAAAATATAGGAGTTTCTTTTTTTGGCACCATAATTTAAAGACAGATGGTATTTAGTATTTAATACACATGTGGAGTCCAAACTCATTATGATGATTGTATCTAGAAGCCAGGGAGTTCTGAATCTTAAATATATTTTCAGAAAAAAAATTATTTTCAGAGGAGAAACAATGAGCTACAACAATAGCTGTAATTTAACTGGAGACATACATTGCACAATCCCCAAAGCAGGATAAATTGTTGAGAACATCAGCAAATTGTCTATTCATTTGACATATTAGAAAGAAAGGGGCCTTTTGCCCAGTGGAGCCTGGTCTTTTCTCTGCAATACCTTGCTTTTGAGATCTTTGAAATTGCTATTTCAAATATAGTATACTGAGATTTGCTCTAATCTTAACTATGGAATTAGACAAGTCATTGCAACCTTAAGATAACTTGTTGGCCAAATCACGAAGTTAGCTCTTGGGACCAACATCTATACTCTAACAGAAAACAGACACAGGTACAGCCAGTTGTTAGTTTCCCCTGATGACGGCATGCACAAACTATGCAAACTCATGGATAATTAAATATGGCAGCAATCACTATATGGAAAAGTTTTTCTTTAAAACGTTCAACAATGACCTCAAACTAAAACTGAACTTTAGAAATCAAAGTTAAAGGAAAAATAACTTTTAAATCAATTTATTTTACCTCACTCCTTAAAGCCCGTACTTTAATTGGACATTTATTAAAGACCTATTTGGTGTCAGACAAGAGTGGCCATTTCTAAGACCCACAAACAAGGAATCATGAAAGATACATAATGTAATTAATATGCTAGCTCTAAAGTCCTCTGTGATCTATTCTACTCTGGAGAACTCTGTGGCTGTCTACACAACATCCTTTACATCTCTCGCTTGTAAATATATGGAAGTCATAGGATTGGTCAGTATCGACCCACTTCTCAGGGCTAGGTACCCTAATTTGAGTTATCTAATTACTTACATCATCCCCCTTGTCGTAATGATTGGTCAGTCAACCCCAGAAATAAACCAGTAAGTATATGGCTTCTGTCTGGCTACAGGGACTGGATCAGGAAAGACAAGATAATTGATTTGAGGTCCTGGAAGTGGAGGCTCCCTGGGAACTTCTATAAAAAAATGGCTTTGTGTTTTTTAGGGACTCCAGTGAGAAATATTTTGAGTGATATATTGAGTGGATATAAAGCTTAGATCTGTTACAATCATTTATCCACACTGAGGGAAGCCACCTTAGAATGATGTAACACATGAAAGGAGCAAACACAGTAACGTTATATAGAAATATGGAGCCTGAGCCTTCAACAAGTTGGGGCAGGAACCCAACCTATTTCTGGATTCTTCTAAAACTTAGGGCAGCTTGAACTGAGTTTTCTGTTCCTTGCAGCTGAGTGCATTCTGATTTTTATAACTATGACAGGAACTGTGGCGTCAGAGCTGATTTCTGAAAAAGGAGTATGGTTTTGACAAGGGAACAGTAGAGATGAAAGTCTGGACATCCCTTCCCAGGGTCGGAAAATTGCAGGAGCAAAAGCAAACAGGTGTGAGAGCACATGTGTGCTCGGGATCTGGTGAGAGGACAGGTGAAAAGTGAAGCTGAAAGGCAGGTCGGTGCAGTGATCCTTCTGGACCGCCAACTCTGGTGGCAGATGGCATGTGGATCAGGAGACAAAAAGTTAAATCCAGATGGCTGTTACACGAATCTGACAGACAGTCAAGGCCTCGTTTACACACCGGCAGGGACGCTAGGGGAGAGAGGGAGGGGTTAGGTCTATGCCCTGACGGAACGCACATCAGTTGGTGGAAAACAGAGCAAAAAATGCTCTGTGAATCTCACTCTTGAGATACTTGGCAAAGGTTGTTTCACTATGAATCAGGAATAAGAATTCAGGCAGAAGAGGAAGTTAAACCACCTTTGATCATTTGCAGAATATGTTTTATATAATATTTTAGAAAGACAGTTATAAAAACAACTTAAATCCAAAATAACAGGAAGTTAGATAAATTATGGTCCATTTACTGAATGAGTAAAATGCCACGCAGTGGGTTATTAATATCTTTCTGTGGGTGGCTCACTTGATGAATGATATTTCCGTGCCAGGCGCATCCCCACAATAAAGGTCTCCGCCCACTCCGTGTGGCTGCGGCAATGCTGTGAGTTACATGTTTATTTCAACGTCACCTCTTTCTCCATCGCTAACAAATCCCTTGGCACCCTACAGTTGATAACCATTATATAAAGAGAATGTAAAAAAAAAATACTTCAGATTTAGGGGGAAAATAAATAAAAGAAGCACTGTTGTGTTATCTTAGTTTTAAAAATTAAGAAAAATATATACATACAGAAAAAGATATACAGCGATATGTTTATACTCATTAGCTCTAGGTGGTAGGATATGGAGTATTTTTTTTCCTAAATTTTATTTTTCAATTACAGGGGGCATGCAATACTATTTCATATTAGTTTAAGGTGTACAGCATAGTGGTTAGACAACTACATAATTTATGAAGTGTTCGGCCTCATAATTCAAATACCAACCCATCACCATACATAGTTACTACAATATTATTGACTATACTCTCTATGCTGTACTTTAAATCCCCATGACTATTTTGTAACAACCAACTTGTACTTCTTAATCCCTTCATCTCTTTCACCCAGCCCCACGACCTCCCTCCTATCTGGCTACCATCAGTTTGTTCTCTGTATCTACGAGTCTGTTTCTGTTTTGTTTGTTCACTTCTTTTGGTTTTTAGATTACAAGTATCATATGACATTTGTCATTCTTTATCTGACTTACTTCACTTAGCATAATACCCTCTAGTTCCATACATGTCACGAATGGTGAGATTTCATTCTTTTATTATTTTTCATGGCCGAGTAATGTTCCATTGTACATATGTACCACTTTGTCTTTATCCAGTCATCTATAGATGGGCACTTGGGTTACTCCAAATATCTTGGCTATTGTGAATAATGATGCAATGAATACAGGGTTGTATATATCTTTGTGAAATACTGCTTGGGGTTTCTTTGGATATATACCCAGAATGAAATTGCTGAGTTATAAGGTAGCTCTCCTTTTAATTTTTTTGAGGACCCTCCATACCGTTTTCCAAACTGCATTCCCACCAACAGATCATGAGGGTTCCCTTGTCTCCACATCCTCTCCAATACTTGTTGCTTGTTGATTTATTGATAATAGGAATTCTGACAGGTGTGAGGTGATATCTCATTGTGTTTTTTATTTGCATTTCTCTGATGATTAATGATATTGAGCATCTTTTCATGTATCTATTGGCCATCTTTATGTCCTCTTTGGAGAAGTGTCTATTCAGGCCCTCTGCCCACTTTTTAATTGGACTTTTTTGGTTTTTTTTGAGTTGAGTTCTTTATAAATTTTGGATATTAACCCCTTATCAACCTTACCATTGGCAAATATCTTATTCCATTCACTGGACTGTCTTTTCATTTTGTTGATGGTTTCCTTTGTGATGGAAAATCATTTTAATTTGCTGTCGTCCCATTTGTTTATTACTTTGCTTTTCTTTCCCTTGCTTGAGGAGATTTATTAGAAAAAAACATTGCTAAGATAAATGTCAGAGAGTTTACTATCTATGTTTTCTTCTAAAATTTTTGTTTCAGGTCTTACATTGAAGTCTTTAATCCATTTTGAGTTTAATCTTATATATGATCTAACAAGGTGATCTAGTTTCATTTTTTGTATGTACCTGTCCAATTTCCCCAACACCATTTATTGAAGAGACTGTCTTTACCCCATTGTATGTTTTTGCCTCCTTTGTCATATATTAATTGACCATATAGGCCTGGGTTTACTTCTGGATTCTCTATTCTGTTCCACTGAGCTATGTATCTGTTTTTATGCCAGTCCCATGCTGTTTTGATTACTATGGCCTTGTAGTATAGTGTGATATCAGGCAGCATGATACCCTCAACTTTGTTCTTCTTTCTCAAGATTACTGTGGCTATTGGGAGTCTATTGTGGTTCCATATAACTTTTTGGATGACTTGTTCTAGTTCTGTGAAAAATGTCACTGGTATTCTGATAAGGCTTGCATCACGTCTGTAGATTGCTTTGGGTTGTCCAGACATTTTAAGGACATTAATCCTTCCTTTCATGAACATGGTATATGCTCCCACTTTCTGTATCTTCTTCAGTTTCTTACTTCAGTGTCTTATAATTTTATGAGTACAGGTCTTTTACCTCCTTGCTTAAATTTACTTCTAGGTATTTCTTCTTTTTTTTTTTTGATGCAATTGTAAATAAGATTGTTTTCTTAGTTTCTCTTTCTGATAGTTCTGGAGTATTTTTCCTTTGACTTCTTTATAGTTTCTATTTTCTTTTCCTAAGATGAAGATGTATCAATTCTATAATACTGAAAGGACACTGCCTATGTTGGGTTTCCCCAAAGCAGATAATAGGATGCAGATTTGTGTGATAGTAATTTATCAGGAAGCATTCTTAGCAGAAACCAGCAGGTGAGTAGGGAAGTGGTTATAATCAAGGAAGGAGGCCAAGAAGGGCGTTCCATTAGACTTGGTCCCTTTGGGGATAACTTGAGGTCAACCCTCAAAGTCAGAGGAACTGGAGACTTCATTACCCCGCTTCCTGCCCTTCATTGATTAAGGGGTTTCCCCTGTGGAGGTGCAAATGGTTCTCCTGGCAGGTAGAAAAATTTGGGCAGTTTGCCCACCAAGAGACACAGCTGCTGGCTGTTCAGAGCATACAGGAAAATGGCAAAGGGATCTGAGGGAATACACATGGAGGGCTGACCGAATCTGCTAGAGATATTCATAATATGAGTCTACTGTTTTATTTCAAAAATATGAAACCTTCGTTTTATACTATGTTGATTTATATTAAAAATGTTCACTTTTGGTAAGAAAAGACAACTAAATAATAATATATTATTGGTTTAGCATTTCCTACTGTAAAGGGAGACCTGAAAAGTCTTGTATTCTAAAATGAATAGTTAGAATTAGGACCACTGGATATAAAAACTCAGTGACACTGGGGACACCAAGTGCTGATTGCTATTTGTTGTCAGAGAGCCAAGAGGACTGAAGTTTGGGGAGAGAAATCTCCCTTCCTGACAGCAACATGCCAGACTGTTAAGAACCTTTGCAAAAATCAATGGTGGTCTGAATTATTCAATTTGTGTAGAACAGCTAGAGTCAAATGTAAACTATTTGGCTTCCACCAATAGATCCGGGGCTGGCATCTATTATGAATCTTCAAATTAAATACTCCCAAAAGAGGAAGAGAGGGAGAGAGAATGTCAGGTTTGAGAGAATTAGCCAACCAAGTTGGCCCCAGCACAAAATCCATTGCTTTTCCACATTTGCTAATACAAAGAGCAGACCCACTGGCACATATGTTGGTAAGACCCTGGGTTCCTTGCTATGTTTCAACATGGACTGGAATAAGCTACTTTATCCCCTGAGCTTCGAAGCTCTCTTCTCTTTTCAATAGGTGGAATATATATTAAACATTTCAGAAGGCATCTCCTTCTCCAACCCCAGGAAGCACAATCACAAGTCTATGTAGGTGGTTGTCAAGGTGGCATAATTTAAGGTATGCTGGGAAGGTCCTGTTTATCCTCAAATAGCTTTCCTCCACTGACATCTCAGCCATGGAGAATTAAGATTGGACATTTCAGAAATCAGAGGCAACAGTGGAAAACAGAGATGCATGGAGGTAGTCAGGGATCCTTACCAAGGTGGACAGCACTTACAAATCGACTTCAGGAGTTCTGGGACCCCATAAAATTATTTGAGAAATACTGCAAAGTATACACATGAGTGCATTTTCAGCTAAAAGAATCCAGGGCTTTCATTTAGGTTTTCATAGTAATCCATGACCCGTGAAAAGTTAAAAGTTAAGGAGCTCAGGAGCGAGTCAGGAGAGCTGCATTCTCCCTGCCTGACCGGCTCCTAACTAGCCGGTGATCTAGCATTGAGACTCTCCCTCCCTCAGCCTCAGATGGGAAACTTCTGAGGGCCCTGCTGGTTAAAGGTTCAAGGCTGCAGCATGTCTCCCCTCCAAAGACTGCGGAGGGGAATATCCAGATGCTTCTTTGTACCTGCTTCTTATGAATCTCTCCTATAGCTAAGGGAATAGTAATAAATTAGGACAACATTACTGGGGAAAAGTGGATGGGGGAGAGGAAAAGAGATGGTGGGAAGGAAGGGAAAGAATGAGGGAGAGAAGTGAGAAGGAAAGGGAGGGGTGGGGCGAGGGACAAATGACTTTCACTGATGAACTATGTCTGTGGGGCCAAGTTGAAGAGAATAGATACGCGATGGTTGTAGGATCTGGCCCTTGCCCTGACTCCCTCTCACTTGCTCCAAGTACAGCTGCAGCATTCACATTTTTGAAAGTTCGTTTTCAAGAGGTTTTCAATAAAACTTGGGCATGAGGCAGGGGGGTTACATACATGTGTATATTCTTTTATTTTTACATCTTAAAATATCAAAGTATCCTGTCCTCCAATGAGGGGTAAAATACAATAAGAGGGAAGCATTTTTACAAGCTTCCTCATTTGTTTAATAGTGATCAGGCGGAGAAAAGACCTTTAAAAAACACTTAAGCATTTAACTTTTGATCCTACGTTTTCTCCCCACAGCTAAATTTATTAAAACTAAACACATCTTGACATTATAAATTAGGAAAGCTGAGAGGGCAGCCCACCATAATTAGAAGCCTGGGATAGGCATTCTACAAATTAGATAACTACAACTATTATAATGTAGTTTATTGAAAATTTTACTGAGTCTCATTCATGCATAAGTAATAGAACTGCCACTCATGAATTAAACTTGAATAAAAAGTCAAATTCCACACAACTTCAGCAGTCTCTGTAGACTGAAAGCAGCCGTCTTTCATTCAGATGAGCTTCCTTCATTACTGGAGGGAGGGGTAATACAACAGGGAGAGTAGGAGGGGCAGGGGAAAGCTTTTCAGTTTTTCCTGTTTTCCGGACTGCTGACCTTGCACTCATCACCCACTGGTCATCACCCTGAAAGAATTCTATTTTCACAAGGGCTTTACAGGCCCATTTCTACTGGCCCTGCACCTAGCACGCTGGGTCTAATCTCACAGGATTACTTATGGGAAGAGGCAGAATGGGGATTGAGACTAGAGACAGTCTCAGAGACAGAGCCCATAGTCTGGTCACCCACCTTTAGGACTCTGCAAATATTGGACCCTAGCTGTACTACTGGACTTTCGTGAGCTGTTTATATGTAAAACATAACAAATAAAAATACCTGGATGTATGATCGTAAATGCTGGCTCAGTCTAATCTTCCAGGAATAGAAGGTGATGTAGAAACAGAGTAACTGTAGAATATTAGCAACAATCTGAATGCTTAACAACAGAGTAATATGATGACATATCATTGGCAGGACAGTATTCAGCCGTTACAATGACAGCTATAAAAAGAATGTATGATTATGGTAGATTCTCATGATTAAATGTTAATTTTTTTAATTTAAAAGAATAAATGTTAAATTTTAGAAAGTAAGTAGTAAAATCTTATATATTCTTTACCAAAGATCTGGGTCTGTAATCATACCACATGATTACAATTAAGAAGAACATACAGGGAAAAATACTATCAGCAAACAAAATAAAATGCTAACATGCCATGGGGAAGAGCAGTTAAAACTGAGTCATTTTTAACTCTTCTTTTTTCATTTATTTTATAATTATACATTATAAATTACAATATACTTGTAATGAAATTACTTTTATACTGATAAGTAGATTAATAATGAAGATAAACACAGCTTTAATATCACTTAAATTCATATGTAAATTAAAATTTTTAAATATTTTCTCCTATTTTAACTTTATTCTTTAATTGCTACATGAGGGTAAAAGCGAAATAACTAAAAGCCAGCTGTCAGACCTGGAAGTGAGTGGGAGTCTGTACAGCCCACGAAGTCAGGGGCAGAGCACATCCTCAAAAACTAGTCTGCGCGTATCCAACCTAGCCCTCCTTCCCCTCCTGATGAGAGGGCTGTTTCTAGCATAAAAACATGTACATCTACTCAAGAACATACTTGGAGATAAAACCTTTCTGAATTTGTGTTGAGCACAGAATTTCTGCTGTGTTTACCTTCCTAGCAACCATTCCAGCATCCTCTGGCATCTCACCCCGGTTTTCCATTGGTAGACCACTCTTTTCTCACTCATGGTCCATACAGTTTGAGGCGGAGCTGGTCCCCCTATGAGGTCCATGGTTATGCAATAGCCTGTGCTGGCCGATCAGCCGTAGTCCAATGGCCCTCAAACTTATTCACTGTGAATAAGCCCTGAGACTTTAGCTGGAATGACACTGCATCCACTGGGGTTGCAAGATCGATAGCACAGAAACTTGCTGCTGCGGATGATACTTTTACTACCATTTGATAGAGTCTGCCTGTGAATGAAATGACCCCAAAAGCAGCACAGCTGAGAATACAGTGAGCTGATTCCTGGTGATACTATCTGAAACCTGGACCCAGCAATGCCAGAGACTTACTACCCATCACTGGACGTTTCATTAACTTGAGTCAGTGAATTCTGTTATCTCTTTAAGATGATTTGAGCTTTTTGTTGTTACTTGCAACCAAAAGACCCGACTCATGTCTCTGCAGTTACCCAGCAAAGAGTATGAAAACATACTTTCTGATTAAACAAATGATCATTGATTAAAGAAAACACTGTAGTTCTGTAATCAGTTATCAAAACTGTGATTGTTCACCACTGTTGTAATCCATTATAATCTCCCTCCTTTGGGCAAACATATTTGAGCATCTTATAAGATACTAACTAGAGGGGCAAAAAAAAAAAAATCAAACAGATAAAACTACTTGATTTATTTCAGATGGATGTGCTATAGTCCCTTACTGATTCTGGAAGCCAACAAATTACCTTAGACATGCTCACCCATATTTGGCAATATGAATACCTGCAGTGTTTAAAAATAGGTTTCAATAAACAAATAGTAGCTGATAAAGCAGAAAAGAAAAATGCTTAATTTGCCACCCTTATTCAATCTGAGTTTAGACTTTTAAATAAATATTAAACCTGAAAACATTTTTATTAGAGGCGCTTCAATATAATAACTTAGACCAGTGGCTCTCAGCCTTCAACTTGCATCAGAATCACCTGGAGATCTTGTTAAAACAACTGCTGGCCACACTCCCCAGAGTTTCTGACTCAGTGGATCTGAGGTGGGGTCTGAGACTTTCCATGCCTAACAGGTTCCCGGGTGATTCTGATGCTGCTGGTCCAGGGACGACCGTTTAAAAATCACTTACTTGAATTTTAAAAATGTTTCGCACTTTCGTGTCACTGTTGGTATTTATTTGGCATCTCTGACTAAAAACACAAGCCCATGTTTTTTAAAATTCAGGCCTAATTTAGATCTGAAAATTCTGGACATAAAGAGAGTGCTTTGAAGGTGGTTGGAAAATAACAGAGCTTGAAGTAATGTGGACAAAAGCTTGATGAAATAATTCATTATGGAAACCAATTGACCTTAATTTCCAGTAGATGACATGACCAGTCAGGCATTCTGCTACATCAAGCAAGAGTCAGGCTTCAATGCCGCCTAGCTGCATTTATAGTAAAGTTCCCCAGGCCAAAGCAATCAACGTACGCCAAATCTGAGGTGCCTCTCCACCTCTGGCTAAAGAAGAAAGCGGTTTCTGTCTGCCTAGAGGATGGGTGCCCCTGCGGAAGAACAGGTGGACAGTCCCGCACAGCCTGGCTAACCTGCAGCGTCACTAAGAAGAGAGTGTAATTCGAAGGATCTGCTAATCTCCAGGTAATAATTTGATAACAACAATCCACTTAATTCAAGTAAGAGGTTCTCAAACTTTACAACAGGAAAAGGTAATATTACTCAGCCAGAAAAAAAGAGGAAATTCTGTCATTTGCAACAACATGGATGGGCCCTGAGGGCCTCACGCTAAGTGAAATAAGGCACATAGAGAAAGGTAAACACGGTATGCTCTCATTTGTAAGTACAACCCAAAACCAGACCAAACTAAGCTCAGAGAAAAAGAGATCGGATCTGTGGTTACCATTGGTAAGGGGATGGGACCAAGGTGGTCAAGAGATACAAACGTCTAGTTATAAGATAAATAAATATTGGGGATGTATTGAAAAGCATGACAACTATAGCAAACACTGCTGTACTTACATGTGAAAGTTAAGACAGTAGATCCTAAGAGTTCTCATCACAAGAAAAACATTTTTTTTCTTTTGTATGTGTGTGTGTGTGTCTATATGAGATGACGGAAGTTAACTAAACTTATTGTGGTGCTTATTTCAAAACATATGTAAGTCAAAATCATTATGCTATACACTGTGGACTTACACAATGCGGTACAGCAATTTTCTCTCAATAAAACTCGAAAAAGAAGATAAAATAGGAAAGGCTCTGAGTTGAGGTGTGTAGTTTCAAAGCATCCTACTGGCTTTTTCTGGACTTGCCCAAATGAGTGGTTGTTCATGTATAAACCACCCCATTCCCCTCAACTGCCCTTAAGGTGTAACCACGGATGAAATGAGAATCTTTCATATTTTAACAACTAATATTATATTATGACAGAACTTCATTATAAGCTACATGTAAAATATCTCCTGACTGGATATCAATATGCACATGGAGAGAAGGAAGCCCTTGGATGTTGGGCTCCCCACACCCACAGCCACACCCCTGAGGAAATCAGAGCCCTGGGAAAGGGGCTAACTGACGAGCCTTCCCACAGTCCCTCTCAAAGCCTGGACCACTGGGGGTGATTTGTCCCAGTGGGGGCCGGGCGAGGAGGAGATGATCAGAAGCACCATCAAGGATTTTGCCAACTCCTTAACTTGGAAGACAGGACACTTGACCAAGTAGGACAAGGAAACTGGGCACCAGTGGCCGCAATAAAATCACCTATCGAGCAGAAAGGAGGTTCTCCAAGCACCTGGGGGTTGGTGGAGGTAACAGCCCATCATCTGCATGCCCGATCGAGACATTAAGAGAGCAAAGCATGCAGGATTTTAACATTCATAATAGGTCACTTTTCCTACAACCTGAGTGAAAAGAATTGCCTCAGTCTTACCTACGGGGAATAACTCTGAAGTTTCTGCTATTCAGATGAACATGGAAGAAAGAAGTACCTCTTAGGGTGCCATACCCCATGCTAGCATTAAACAATATTGCTTTTGCATCTAATCTATTTGCATATGTACTGTTACTCCCATTTTACAGATGGGAAACTGAGGCTCAGAGAGTGTTGATGAACTTCCCCGAAGTTAGTGACGGGAGCAGAATTTGAACCCAGGACTGAAGTGTTCAAACTCTGCTCATTTCTACCATGATGCCTCAGCATGAGAAACATTTCAAAGTCCAGGAAAGTCCAGAACCAAGCAGGATAAGACTTCTTTACTTCTCTGGCTAATAGGTAAATGCAAGTCCCACTTGGCTTTGGTGGGAAATTCATATTTATGTACTAGTTGCCTCAAGAGATATGCATTTTAATATGACTATTGGAGTAGGGGGTGGGAGCTAAAAAAAGAAGAAATGAGTGAAATGGGGGAGTTACTGATGATGTATTAGCTAGAGGGGAAGGAAAGGGAGGCTGGCCATGTGATTGCCCCTCAGGTTGTTTGAGGATCAATTTCCAGGCCAGCCTCTGCAAAAGGAGCTGGGGTGACATTCTCAGCAAGATATTCCTTAAGAAACAGGCTGTCCTTTGGCAGAGCCAGGGTAGGTGACCTTCTAAGGGGTCTTGAGGAAAAGAGGCAACTAATAGTTTCCAAAGCCATTTTCAGGGAGAACACCCGGCTTTAATTCAGTGACTGTGAGTAACCGCGATGTTTTGCTGGTCTTTGGAATTTATAATGACCCTGCAGGGGACAACTGCCCTGAAAAAAACATCTATCTTTCTGCGGGTGCCGACTGAACAAGCACTGCTTCCCACCTCCCCAAAAGGTCTCTTCTCTCATTTCTCTGGGTTGAAAAGTCAGCAAGTAAATGAAAACTGTACAGTGAGCTAGTAGCCTCACTTCATGAAAGCTGCATCGCCTGCAGAATTTCATATATGAGGACAAATTATTATAAGATTTAGTCTTGAAAAGTGAAAGTTATAAAGCATTTGATCAGAACAGATGAAGTAAATTAACAGGTGTTTCCTACACATACAATAAACATTCGGTCTCCTGGGGCTGCTTCTATCCAGAGGATCAGAGTTGGTTGAAATGGTTTCCTATTTGTCATATGCTTAATGTTAATTCAAATACACATGGCAATTCTTAAATTAAAGCAAAGTAAATATGCTATTACATATAATCAAATGGGGGAACTAGAAGAATTATAAACTTTCAAGTTGTTAATATTGGGATGTGTTTGAAAAGCTTTTATTTTGGGTGTTAAAAGAAAGTTAAAAAGGCCCTGGCCAGGTAGCTCAGTTGGTTAGACCTTTGCCGTGATATGCCAAAGTCGTGGGTTCGATTCCCCATCAGGGCACATACAACAATCAACCAATGAATGCATCAGTAAGTGGAATAACAAATCGGTCTCTCTCTCTCTCTCTCTCTCTCTCCCCCCCTCCTCTCTTTCTAGAATCAATTTTTTAAAAAAGTAAAAAAAGACAAACTATGCATTTGTTATTTTGCTTAAAAGTCATTAAATGCCATTTGCACAGCAGTGCTGATTTAAAAATGAGATATGCTAATTTATGTACTGATAGAATAAGTGATAGAATAAATGAAAACTGGAAATGATGCAAAACAGCTGAGTCTGTCCTGGGCTTTGTCATTTCCTGGTTTATCAGCATTAATAATAGAGTGTAATTTTAAAATGAAATGATTCCCTCAGCAGATATTGCACAGCCCCTGCCGCTGGAGAACAGCAGCGGGACGGGCTCTCTGGCTGTAGCATCCTGCTTCGCCACTGCAGCAGGGCCCTGTTCCTGTTTTAAACGTCTGTTCCTGTGCAGAGCCTGCTGCCCGGGGGACTTAAAAGGCTACAGTTCCACCCAGTGAGCTCTGTCCAATAGGAATTCAAGGTGAAAGTGTACCTCAGGGTCCTGGCTTTCCGGGAGCCCACCCTCTAAAGAGAGGGAGGACAGGACACTTGGCTTCTTTGGAACTTGAATCCCAGATAAAGAAAATGAGGAATTGACAAAATCGCATTTGGGGGATATATAGGGTGCGCCCCTTCACTGGTCTCAATTGTCACCCGCCCCAGGTGGCCTGCATAGTGTCCTGTGAGAATCACTTCTCATTCCTCCGGGAAAAGGATTAGTGTATACTTTCTGCTCTGAAATTAGCCCCAGGGCAGAGATACACAAACTCGCTGGCAAAACTGAAATCGCCCTGACCTGAGAGATACGTGGGGCTTCCAGAGTCTTTCTCCAATTCCCTGGCCCTGTAGGTGCCTCCTGAATGAATGCGAAAGGGAGGGAGCAGTGGCATGTGTCTGCTGGCTGATGGAGATAATGGTAGACTGTAATAAGAACTTAGTTCTTTTTATGTCACCTAAACAGATCCGACTTCATTTACTATTTCTTTTTTTTAATATGTTTTTTATTGATTTCTGAGAGAGGAAGGGAAAGGGGGAGGGAGGGAGAGAGAGAGAGAGAGAGAGAGAGAGAGAGAGAGAGAGAGAAGAGCATCAGTGATGAGAGAGTCACTGATGTGCTGCCTCCTGCATGCCCCCTACGGGCGTGTGCCCTGACTGGGAATCAGACTGTCATCTCCTGGATCATGGGGTCTATGCTCAACCACCGAGCCAGGCTGGCCAGACTATTTACTATTTTCTATGGGCACTTTCTCTGTACTCTTCCTGATTCAACCATGCAAGTGACACTTCCAGACAAGAGTGTGCCCCTTTATGAATGTCTGGTTTGGGGGACTAATTTTCTCTATGCAGGTTTGCAGCTCATTGTCACAGGATTCATCTCAGGTTCCCAAAGAGCTGTCGAGAGAAGCTAAAAGGGGCTGCTGCTTGCTGAGAGGGTAGGAGACTTGCCTTATGGCCCCCCTGGAGCACAGCATCCAGCAGCAAAGGGGTGCTGGCAGACAGGCAGAGACAAGGTGGCAGCTGACAGGCTCACTGACCAGCACTTGGAGAAAACATACATTGACCATTCAAGGTAATAGTTTGGGGACCTAATTTGAATCTAGGGAGTGGAGTAAAGAATGATGACAAGCTCTCTGGGCAGCCTCAAAAAAGAGGCTGTGTGACAGGAGACCATCCTCCAGCCCTTCATGAGAAGGCAAAAATAAAAGTCAACAATCACAGAGACAACGGTGGCCACCTGGAACCCGGCCCCTGGAAGCCCTGGCTTTTTAAATGACTGCAGACCCTGGTACAATATTTTACCCCTTCCCCTCCCTCCCACACCCCCACTTTGGCAAGTGGATAGTGATGCCCAGGCACAAATACTCAAGGCCAGAGCCTCAAACACTCAGAGGTTAATACAAAGTAACCGGCTGACTCATTATAAGCAATTCGTTATGTGGAAGGAAAGGAAAAGGCAGGTGGAATGAAAAGGCTGGTATCCCAACCCCAAGGTAACAAGAATCTGGGGCAACAAAAGAAAGAAGCGTGGGGGGAAGAGGGACAAGAGGCCCTCCCTCCCCACCCCCTAGTGACAGAGAGGCCGAGAAGCTGGCAAGCAGCGAGTGATGAGGGTCAGCAATGAAGGAAACAGCCCGGGAGTCACACAGCCCTCAAGGCAAGTCGTCCGTGGGGCTCACTGAAATACTGTCCTGTCCCGGATCCCCTGCAGCCTGCGTGCATGCATATGTGTGTGTGTGTGTGTGTGTGTGTCTGTCTGTCTGCCGGCCTGTGAATAAGTGCAGGAGAGTGTGGGGGGACAGGAGAGGAAGGACAACTAAGAGCTCCCTTCTAGCTCTTTGACGATAGTCATTTTGTAACGGGTGAATATGGGATAAAAAAAATAATTTTTTAAGCATACCAAACTTTAACCCATTCACTGTACTTTCTTCTTTTTTTATCCTCACATGAGGATATTTTCTCCATTGCTTTTCAGAGGGAGTGGGAGGGAAAGACAGAGAGAGAGAGAGAGAGAGAGAGAGAGAGAGATTGGGAAACCAATCATTTGCCTCCCGCACGCGCCCTGACCTGGGGCCAGGGATGGAGCCTGCAACCGAGGCACGTGCCCTTGGCTGGAATCGAATCTGGGGCCCTTCAGTCCACGGGCTGACGCTCTCACCATTGAGCCAAACCTGCCAGGGTCATTCACTATACATTTACTCCTAGAATGTACCTTACTAAAATTATTTCTGAAAAAGTCCTTTTTTGGAATTGCAAGCTCAGCTAGCTCAAGAACCACATAAGATTATTAGATAAGCATCTTTTTATAGTTCTTCCTAAAATGCATTAGCAGTGAATTTAGCAAATTTCCTTCTGGCTGGCATCAAGAGGTTGCAATATTATATGTGTTATAATATCAGTATTATATTCAATCAGTACTTATTAATCTAATGTAATAATTTCTTGATCATGAGCGTGGCTCCCTTTTTTTTCCACATTTTTTCTGACCATTGGTGAAGCTCTACATCTTTGCAGTGAGGCCCTCAGGATGAGGGCTGAACGCTGAGGACCGGGCAAGGCCATAAAATGGGGTCTGTGCTCAAGAACTGACATTCATCTCAGCAAATACCCACACACTGCTTTCAGGGCAGAAAACCTGTTTGTTTTCTTATTAGTCTCTCTCCTAGAACTAGCCTGCAGGGAGATTTCTGGTTATCCGGATTTCTGAGGAGCATATTGTATATGGACTTAGGCTCTATCTGCCCATCATAGGCTGTCTGCCTGTAGCCGCTTCTCTTCCTAAACTGGAATCACCTGGAGCTACTTCCCCAAATTACCACCTGTGTGAGGCAGATTCCTATAAACGAATTCGTGATCATCTTGGTATTTTATGAGATTACCAAAACCAATTTGACTTTGGCCCCGGGCACATACAAAGCAAAAAATAATAATGATGTCACAGGAAAAGGCGTTTTTCATGTTTCTAAGAACCCTCCAGTGGCTGTGACTATAAATAAGACAAAAATGAAGGAAACGCTTATGCTTTGAGAAAAAGATCCAAAATTTCCACACGGGTAATGTTCCTTGTTATAATTTTAAAAGAACTACTTTTTTCTTTGCTATGTTGAAATGTTGTCCTTTCAAAACAAACAATAGGCGCCTCTTCCAAGCTGTGTCTTTTTGAAAGCGCGGTGGAAACTTTCATTGTGGGAGAGCCCACTCCACAGCATCGCTGAACCCTGGAGCCGCTGACTCTGGATGAGAGGCTGGGCCTGCCCTGGGAGGACTGTAACTGGTTAGAAAACCAGGTTCGGTATGTGGTTCAGCAAACCAAGGACATACGTGTTTAGAAAGTTCAATTCACAAAGAAAAACAGACACAGATAGTCTGAAAATAGGAATAATTACCAAAACTAACACTGGTTCTTATGCGCATGATGGCTCCTATTTATAATCTCTCCTCCCAAATCTTAAAGTCCCTGATCCATTCTAGTACCTCGGTCACACTTCTTTGGTTATGAAGTAAAACTGCATATTTCCTACTCCCGAAGTAGTGAGGCCCCAGGGTTGGGGGTGATTTGAATGGTAATAGATTAAATCACCCTCAAAAGGCCACCATCAGAAATCAGAGAATGAATTTCCTACAACACTCCATAGCCCTATACCCACAAGATGAGGGTGACTCAGCAGGCGAAGGCAGTTGTCTATTAACAGGCATTTTTCTGGACCCCATCCCGGAGCCACTGTGTTTTTTTGTTCTTTTCCAAGGCTGTGTAACATTTTCTGCTGGCAAGCTATTCGCGTTTATAGAATGCTGCCGTTCTGTAACTGGGACAGCTCATCAATCACAGGGCTGTTTGAATCACAGCTTGTCATTTCCATTCATGACACTTGTGTAAGTTCCGTAGAAGCATCACATCTGGAACAACTCAGATTCTCACTATGCAAAAGACACCAAGATTCAAGGTTTTGTTTTCCAATTATACCCAGGACATACTAGGCTTCATCCTACTTTGTAGAGTAAGGATTAAAATGCCTAATTGGCTGTAACTAAGCAAACTGAGGCCTTTTGATTAATCAAGCCAGCTAGCTTTCGGTTTCTGACATCAAAATTTATACTCCCTGTAAAAAAAAGCAAGGCCGTGGCTACGTAACATTAAACCAACGCACAATTAACAGCACTTTGTTCTAATTATCTCTGGGCACAATTAATGATGGCCCCGTGGCTCATTTTTCTTCTGTGACTGCTCCTAGAGTATTTATGGAGATTAGACCTTGATTCATCGGCCTTCGCTGAGATCTGGGGTTTTCTCACAAGTTCCCACACAAGTCAGAGCCAGGCACGGTACCATATTTATGCAGATTAATGCTCAACATAGTGGCTTCTTCTAATGTGAGGTGTTGCTAAGAAGTTTCCGTGCACATCTGGCCCCACAATGCAGAGCCGTCACAGATCCCCTACCCTTCAGACTACCCCTCACACGGCACAGAGGCTTGTCCTTTCCGCTAAGCAGCAGCTGGTCATAACTGATAAAACGTCCCGTCTCCATTGAGCAAGCTTCCGAGTGCCGAAGGCTGGAAGAGCTGCTGTAAAACAGCATTGTAGAAGCTAACAAAACCCAAGGAACGAGGAATCCTCGGCTGCCTATTACTGTCGGGAAACCTAGGCTGCGGACAGGCCCCCACGTCAATAGTGCAGAGACGGGCGGAAAGCCAACCAGCACTGATCCAAGGTCCTCTGTGACTGGTCCGACTTCAATTCATGGAACACACATTTTTTCCTACACTCTAAAGGACCTTCTTTCAAAGCCGATGGGGGCCTGAGCCTTCAAGCCACAGATACTCTCTCCGTGGCTCAGGTCTGCTGCACCGCCACTTGGCGTGTTTGTTTGGCCACATTATTTTATGCTGTGAAAATGGGTGGAAGCACCACAAGCAGAGACGCAGCTCCAGGTGCTGTGGAAATCCAAGGGGCTGTGAGTTAAGGACATGTCTAAACAGATCAGAGGCGTGACTGGACAATCCGAGTTTCAACAACAAACGCTGTTAGCTCTTACAATCTATGTTTTGGATAGATGGGTAGGTAGCTCATGCACTTGCACTTACAGGTCAGGCCAAGCCTTTCAGTTTAACTCTTGGCATGGGTACCCCAGACTCCGGGCTGACCTTGTCCTGATGGCTCCTGGAGGCTGTTGCAAGCTGTGCTGCTTTTATCCAGGCAGCTCCCTCCACCTTTCTTCTCACTGCTTGACTAGAAAATTTGCATGAAACCTCGAAGATTCAGTTCAAATGGCACCTTCTTATCTCCTTGCGTCAGCCAAAAAGAACCCAGTTAGATACTCTATTGACCCTTGTATATATATATATATTTTAATTTTTAAAAATGTTAATGTGTATTATATTATGTAAGTTAGTAAATGTTTGTCTTTCTTCCAACAATGTGTCTCAAGGGCAAAGAAATGCTCTATGCATCTTTGTAACTCCAGTATCGAGTAGGAGCCTAGGCTTAGAGATGGCCAAGAAGGGAGAAGGGTAGGAGTGGAGAAAAGGGGGTGGGGGCTCTGGCCGATGTGGGATAATTGGTTGAGCATCACCCCATGCACCCAGAGGTTGCCAGTTCGATTCCTAATCAGGACAAATGCCCAGGTTTCAGGCTCGATCCCCAGTAGGGGGCGTTCCAATTGATGTTTCTCACTCATCAATGTTTCTCTCTCTGTCTCTCTCTTCCTCTGTCTCTAAAAATCAATAAAACATATTTTTTTAAAAAGAAAGAAAAGGGAGTGGGAGTAAGGAGGGAGGAGAGGAGAGGAGAGGAGAGGGGAGGGGAGGGGAGGGGAGGGGAGGGGAGGGGAGGGGAGGGGAGGGGAGGGGAGGGGAGGGGAGGGGAGGGGAGGGGAGGGAAAAAGAAGACAACACAGAAGAAAAAGAACAGATAATATCTAAGTAGCAACCTATCTTTCTGAGTGGTATTCAAGCAATTCTGACATTTAAATAACTAAAACCCGAGAACTTTGCCAAACCATGGAACTGATGGGCCCGTCAGTGGTGATGCTCCAGCCTACAGTGGCCAAGATGTGAGCTTGTGCCCATGACACCCCCCTCTGCCACCTAGGAGTTTGGATGGAACTATGAAGAAAGCGATACAACCTTTTCACCGCTGATCAGTGGGACAAGCTTGGAAGCTCCTGGGAGGCAGCTCTGAAAGCGCAGAGAGATCCTGCCTAAGAATGAGACCAACTCAGAGGAGAGCAAAGCTGCAGGACAGGAAAGGCTCCCGGGGGCGTCAGAACTCTTGCTCTAACCCATGACTTCATCTGTCCTTATACCTCCCTTTCTAGTTACATGACCCTTTGTTTTGTTTAAGTTGGTCTGAATAGAACATCGCTGACTTGTGACTCAAAGAGGGATCGCAGCACCCTGACAAAAGAGCAAGACTGCCTGTAAAGTTTTGAATTGTAAAGTTTTCTCAAGGATTTAGATCTCTGACATCGTGTCCGCAGCCCATGGACTCTCCTATCATCTTCTACGTGAGCAGCAATGGTGGCTCCTTAGGGGTGGTCTGGGTGCTTTTTCCCTAACTGCTGCTGCCATCAGAGTAATTCCTGGGATTCTTAATTTTGGAGAGCCACTGATTCTTAATTGGATATGAAAAAAATCTAACTGCTTACCTGCATAACTTTTTTTTAAAAAAAAAAGATATTTTAAATATTCTATTAAAATATTTGTGTATAAAGGCTTGTGGACCCAGATGCTTATCACATCGTAATAATGAAAAGTGTCACGACCAGAGTAGCCAACAGAAAGATATTAAATAAATGGTACTCGGTATCCATTTGATAAATTTCTTCACAGCCACTAAATCCAATTTTAAGGAACAGTGAAGAACATGGGGGAATAGTTTCCATATTACATTAAAGAGAAAGCTACTAATGTGTATAACGTGATATTTTATACTTTCCTAGTTCAATTAAGTACAACAGAGAATAAAAAAGACTGGAACTATAAATACTAAAATGTCAACAGCAGACAGTTCTGCTTGGTGTAATTACAATTTACCTATTTCCTTACATTTTCCTAGTTTTCTATAGGGCGATTATTTACTATTTTTATAATCAGAAAATTGTTAGTACAAAATTACGTACTGACACAAGGAGGGATTTTTTTTTTTTTTTAACTTCGAGCCCCTTTACCAAAGAGGAGTTTTTGTCTCTAATCCTAGCGCAGTGACTGTTGCCAGGTGACCCACGGTCGGATACAAATTAATCAGGAGGAAGACACACACCTGCTACTTTGAGACAGGGACGTCTGGAATGACCTGTCAGCAAGCTGTCACAGAAGCTAAAGAGTAGAAGGAAACCATTAACAGTTCTGTTCAGGCTCCGGCCAGCTGAGTTATAATTTTAAATTTTCTCCCCCACCACATTTTCTTAGAATTGGGGAAGATAACAGTGGAAGGAAGAGCAAGGTGAGCTAACCAGGAACGGAAGGAAATTAGACTGTTTCTCTCACCTGCGAGGAGCCGAAGCCAGCCCTGGGCATGTATCATCCCACAGCCGTGTCGGGGGAGCCGCCAGAGGCAGGTAAGAAGGGGCCCAGAGCACTTCTGACTACACACTTTTCTCAGGCTCAGCTCTCTGGCGCTGGGCATGTGTGGGAAGGGAGTATGCATCTAGGTGTGAAGATTCGGGAGAAGTTCTGCTTAAGACTGGGGGCAAAGAAAGCTGAGATTAAACTGGACTGAACTAGACCTAAGGTGCTGGAGAAGCGCTATCATCTGCAGGCTGTGTCGCTGTTCTCAGCCCTGGCTGTGCATCTGCATCCCCTGCAGGTTTTTATAAAACACCCGTCTGGTGCTCCGTCTTGGACTTAGAGGCCTGGGACTTCCCAGGTTATCTTCTAAGCATCTCAATTTCTAGACACTCTGTTTCTGCATGGGGTCCATCCCTCAGGTCTGCTTTCAGATTTCACTCGTACTTTTATATTTCTTTCTCCCGCACTGTGGAGTTCTCCCTTTCCACCGCATCACTCACATCAGTACACTAGCATGTCCTAATGTCACCTGTCTTTAAAAGAGGTTCTCTCATACTATGTCTTTCTTCAGGTATGACTCTCCCATGTCAGCTCAATCACAGGAAAACTTCTCAAAAGAGCTGTATTTATTACCGGCTGTCTCCACACCTCCTAGCCACTCCAAGCAAAGACTGTTATTATCAAGCTTTTAGCTGGCCCATCCCTGATGAGCCAATGAGGAATTCTGTGCTTTATCTTTCCTACTCTCTCAGCAGCCCTGCACAAGGCTGCCTCCGAAGCACCCCTTCTTGAGGCTTCTCGGACACCTCCGCCTGACTTCCCTGCTGCCACATGAGCCCCTCTTCCCAGCCTCACCAGCAGGCTCTTCCCCCTCGGCCAGGCCTCCATGAGAGGAGAAGCCAGGGGCCGGGCTGCACCCCCTTAAGGTCCACATTTACACTCATTTCTGATGTGGCCTTGTTAAGTCCCACAATGCACTGTCATCTATATGCTGATGATTCTCCAATCCGTATCTCTAGCCCTGACCTGAGCCTTGGCTATCCAATATCCTAGGGAACATCATCACTTGAATGTTTAACAGGCATCTCAACTTCATATGCACCAAAAAACCCCGATGATTGAACGTTCCTTTCTGCACATCGCCTCTCCTGCAAGCCTGGCCTTCCTCAGAAATGTGGTGCAACCAAAAGACCAGAAGCCACCCTTGATCTCTCACTTTCTCTTATATGCCACATCCACGTCATCAGGAATTCCAGGTTTTACTTCTAGAATGTATTCTCACTTGGCCATTTCCTACCAGCACAGCATAGCGGAACCATTCAACTGGAGTTCAAATTCTGATTCTCTTACTTATTCTGTGACATTGGGCAAGTTACCCAACATCTCTGGGGCTCAATTTCCTAATCTTTAAAATGGGTATGATAATTATCAGATCTACCTTACCCACAGGGTTGTTTTAAAGATTAAAATAGTATATATGCTTCTTGCTTGGAACATCGTAAGCCCCATATAAGGTTTTGACAATACTGACATCTTTACTCCCCGCAAGTCCAGTGCTTTATTATATAGTATTAGTATTATTCCGTTAGTCCTAGGTGCCCATCCTAGACCAGGCTACTAATAGCTTTCATCTGGAATCTGAAAATACCTCCTGCCTGGTGTTCCTGCCTCTACCTCTGTCTTGCTATTAGCCCATAGGGCAGCAAGAATCGTCTCACTGAGGCCCAAGTCAGATCGTGTGATTTCCCTAGTTAGAAATCCCTAACGGCCTCCTTTACCTTGTAATTACGCTCCAAGGCTTTACTGTGACTCTGGCCTGTGAGGCTTCACAGGGTCTGGGCCCCGTCTACCTCTCTCAACTCATCTTCTTTCCATTTTTTAACCTTCTACTTTATGTCCCTGGACAAAGTTCCTATTTCTGTTTCTCTACCTTGCAGGCTTTCTACCATCTTTGGGATCTCACACTTGCAGTTTCTTTTGGTCCTTTGTCCAGCTTTCCACTCAGCTGGTTCCCTTTTATCATTTATATTGTACGCAGCAGGCCCAGCATCAGAGGTCGCTGGAGGTAAATACCTCTCTCGTTTCCATCCCCACTCTCCTATTACCATATCAGCTCATTTTTCTTGTTCAGAGGTACTTGTTTGTCTGTTCATTTGTTTCCTTTCTTATTCATTATTTTATTAAATATGTATTTTTGTCTCAGTTCAATGGCTTGGAGATCTAATCCCCGTGTCTAAACAGTGTTCGGCCCACAGAAGGTATTAAATAAATATCTATCAACTACGGACTCAACATGTAATTGTGATGTGCAGCCAGGTTTGAGAATTAAACTACCTCATTTTAAACAGGAATTACTGATTAACAAAAAATGCTTATGCCTAGCATTTTAACTGTCATACTTTCACAGAAAGGTATAACTGAGGAGAGAAAGCTGTTACTCACTTTAGCACATGGAATTACCATATTTTTCTGCACGAAATAGGTTTTTCCCTGTAAGAAGCCACGTTCTTCTGACCTTGAGGCTATAACTAAAGCATCGGCATTTACCTAGACTCTAGGTCCTTGAGGTTCAGGACTCCCAGGTGGTCTCAGGCCTCTTCTCCCCCTGGCTAGAGTCTAGGAGTCAGAGATGCTCTGGGAGTTGAGAGTGAGCTAAGGGGGTCTCATCCCGATTTCTAGTAAGGTATGAAGTTGGTCAGTGAGTAGGGAGGAAGGGCTGAGGGGATGCGGGAAGGGGGCCTGGAGACAGGCAAATCCTGTATTCAAGGGACATGCCATAAGCAAGCCTGGGCCTGAGGCTGAAGTCCAGGATTAGAGAACAGAGATGACACAAGGTCCAGTCAATACATTATGGAGGTCAAATCTGGGAAGAATCCTTGAGTCAGTGGTGTGGGATGAGGTGGGGTGAGGAGTGGTCTTTGACAGAAGGGGCCTGCAACATGTTAAAAATGGTGAGCTTTATTCTGAGTAAGCAGTCTCTGAAATAGCAGCCTTGGAAGTCTAAATATGAAAAAAATAGAAAACACCACATCTAACACTTAAAAGTTCCAGAAAATGTTCAAGTGGCATCCATATCGCCCAGGGGGTCCCTTAGGGCAGAAACATAAATACACCAAATGGTTTCTCCACCAGACAGCGGGACCCTAAGCAAATATTATAATTTAGTCCCAGGGGAAGTCGCTGCGGGGAGGTGAGGGTGAGTGGCCGCCTCTTCTTCATGAACAACTGAAAATGGCTGAAACCAAGACACCAAGTAGAGAAAGCAACTGCTAAGAAGAGAAGGGGAACACGTGCGGTGTGTGTGCTGATATCACTGTGCCTGCTGGCCCTAGAGTTGTCCTTGGAAGGTAAATGTCTTATTTAGCAAAGCCCTCGGTGAGCCCTGGGAGGCGCATGGAGTGACACCGTGAGTGGGGTACACAGACCCCCAAATCTCAGCATGGTCAGTGATGGGAACTTGGCTGAGAGAGAGCAGGAAAGAGCCGGCCGTGCTCGGGGTAGGAGGCTGGGGTCAAGGAGAGGGGCACGTGTGAAGTGTCCTGGCGCTGAAGGGCTTAGAGAAAACAGCCGGCTGAGACCAAGGTCAAAGCGCTTGGCCTTTGGAATATTCTGCCGTGAGCACATAGCCTTCGTGGGGTTGGACTTGGGGAAAAAATTGAGTAAAGAGGGCTCTGCTTTACGTGAGGTTGGGAAGGAGAAAGAAGGACTTAAAATCAAGTGCAGGTAGGAATTCAGGCCCAGGAAGGACCCCAGGAAGGGACACTCTGGGGTAGGGGTGGCACTTGACTTTCCTCAGGCTGACGGATACTGTGCTTGGACCATATTTACTCAACTCTCAAAGTCACGGGCTCCTCAACCTTGGTTGTTTTAAAATATTCTCATGATAGTAATCAAAACTATAGCATTATCAGAAGTCACCTCTGCATCTCCTCTGCTTTTCCACAGCTTCTTGGGATGTGTTTGGGGAACACGAATTAAGGAGGCTGCTTCCCACCACCCTGAGGATCATTCTTTGGTGCTCCCTACAACCAGGGGCCAAGAGGTCAGGGTACATGTACTGGTTGTTTCAAAAACACACCAATGACAAATAGTTTTTGGTTTTCTAAAATTTTGCTGTATAGCATCATAATTTGGGCAAGTAATTTTGAAGAATTATATTTAATGCCCCTGCAATCTTCCGGAATAGCATTTGGTTGAGGTGTATAAACCTGTGGGGGGGTCCTTGACTGGCTCTGAATGCAGCCTTCTAGAATGAGCCTTCTATTTGCACACAATAATTGCTAACTTAATGTAAATGATTATACAGAAAGCAGATATAATAATTTTTTTAAAAAATAAAGAAACATGAAATTCATATAAGAATTGGATGATATATATATGTGTGTGTGGTTATATATGTAGGTATATACATATATTATATATATTTAATGGAGATCGCTTTTTATTACCTGTAGACAATAAATAGTAAGATATATGGGGGCAAGGAGAGAGTCAACTTAATATTGAGCAAAGAATTTTAGAAAACAAGCAGTAACACTTTGCCTAGAGAAAATTAACTTAGAAAATAAAGTATTTTAGGGAATTAAAATTGTGAAGCTTAACGGCACTTAGAAATAGCACCTATTGCATTCAACTAATGCTGGATGCGAGAGTTGTTGCCTGAAGTAGAAAGGTCTCTGTGAAAGTAAAAAAGTAAAATTAAAAGGAGAGGTTCTGCTTCTTTTTATTCAGTAAGGGCTTAAGAAACACTGCCAAAGATATGTTCTAAATACCTCTTGACTTGATTAAATAAAATGTTGTTCACAATGTTTTGGCAGTGATAATTAGGTAAACTAAGCATTTTTCACTGTAACCATAAGTAAAACTAACAACTTAAGTACGTGGTTCTAGGGAAGCAGGAACTTGTAATATCCACTCATCCCTATTGTTAAATCCAGTTCATTCATCCTCAAGACAGAGCTGTTTCCCAAGCTCTCGGAGGGAAACTCTGGTGTCCATTGAGAAGGCGCTCCCACTTTTCACAGTGACTGTCTTCAAAATGAAAAAGGGAGGAGAACTTTGGAAGGAAGGAGTGACTTCTGGCCGTTTGGCCAAGGGGAGCTGCCGGAGGTTCCCTAAACTGCCCTCTCTCTGCCCATGTGCGACACCACCTGCTTTCCTATCTCCCTTCAGTCCCTCCTGTGTGCAGGGGCTGGAGCTTTTCATTCACAGGGGTTTTGTTGATCGCTGTGTCCAGATACAGGGAAGATGAATGAAGGACCGGCAGGCGCGCTGGCTTGGAGAGGGTGGATAGAAGAGCCCATGTGCCAGGCACTCTGTACAAACACATACTAGTTCACTGAACCCGCATTACTTCCCTGTTAGGTGAGTCACTCTTATTAGCCCCATTTTTGCAGTTGAAGAAACAGAGGCACAGAGAGCCTAATTAATTTGCCCAAGGTTTCAAAACTAGAAAGTAGTACAGCTAGGATTCAAGCCAAACCCAGGAATCTGCTTCCAAAATCCATAATCTCAACAATGTTGCTCTACTACTGCTGAGGAAATTAGAGTAAAAAGGGTAGTATGCCCACGATAGACCACCTGGTGGCTTCAAGGCAAGATTTCAGGAGCCAGCCATAGAAAACAAGATGTCTCCAATCTTACGTCTTCACCCTGCTGAAGTGTCATAATTCTGTAGGCCCGATGGGAGAGCTACACTTGCAGAGGTTCTGAAGGCCCCTTGCACCTAGTCTAAGAAGGGATGGGCGGCCCTGGTCGGTGTAGCTCAATTAGTTGGGCACTGTCCCATGCACGGAAAGGTCGCTAGGTTGATTCCTGGTAGGGACACATGCCTGGGTTGTGGGCTCAATCCCCGGTAGTGGGTGTGCAAGAAGCAGCCGATCGATGGTTCCCTCATTGATGTTTCTCTCTCTCGCCCTCCCTTCCTCTCCCTATCTAAAATCAATAAAAACATATTTTAAAAAAATAAAAAGAAGAGACAGGCCACCCATATTCCTTGCTTAAAATAATTATGTCTCAGTTGTACATGCTAACAGAAAACTTATTAAAATGAGATAAACCCACTCCTAGAAAAAGGCATCTGCTAAATCTTTCAGCATGTAAAAAATCTATCAAGAACTAATAACTGGAATGTTCTTTGAGGGCTGCTAGACACATTCAGGAATTAACACTTGAAGTGACGTCAAATGCCCTTAAGTAATAGACCAGCAGTTTCAAACACGCTTTAAAGGACTATGAAAGTTCAAGAACCTCCCTCAGGCACCTTTAGCTAAGCTTCACCTCTACATTAATGTTCTACACTGAACTTCCACACAGATTTTTAAAAAAGTGATGATTCTGCTTAAAATTTTATCTTTTTACAATCATGCTTACATACTATTGGATATTTATTAATCCACTCACTCATCCATTATATCAGGTACTGGGTAAACAAAGTGAAATAGCGAACAGCTCCTCTTTCAACTTTAGGAGAACTGGTCCAGCGTGAGGACTGAACTGAATTTAAAGTGAATCATTGTCTGCTGCACTCTTTTTGAAGGCAATACAATCACAGTCACTAGGCCAGGAGTCTCTGAGCGCTGCAGATGAAAGCCCTTCACCAACAGAGTAATCACAATGGGAGAGAGGGGATCCTATTAGTCTGGGGAACTGAGACTCGAGAAGGAAACATTTATAGTGACTCAAAACCAGCGCCAACAAAAGAAGCAGAACACTTATTTTTCTTTAAATGTGTAAAAATCG
This sequence comes from Miniopterus schreibersii, assembly GCF_964146895.1. NCBI lineage: Eukaryota > Metazoa > Chordata > Mammalia > Chiroptera > Miniopteridae > Miniopterus > Miniopterus schreibersii. The sequence goes on along the minus strand of NC_138108.1, from coordinate 71,122,142 downwards.
TTTCATTTCGTACCTCTAGAGCTTTCAGTCTTTCTAACAGCAACTTGGTCTTTTCTTTGCCTTCATCCGCGCTGCTGCTTTCGCTCCTCGAGTCCTCATCGACCGCCATGTGAAGATCTTCCAGAGCTTCTCTGTGCTTCCTCTCATCCTCCGACAGCGTTTCCTGAAGCGAGAGAACTCTGGTTGGCAATAACCTCCACTGAAAAATAAACAAGAGTCTACGGATGAACATTTTGGAATCTCCCTACTGCTTTTGCATTCTTTCTGGGGCTGAGGTAGAGATTTCGCTGAACAAATTCTGAGTGGTGCTTATAGTAATAAACACAGTAGATATTTTTTAATGAATCCTGGCAGGACAAAGCCATTGGGTCACTGCCTCTGAATCCACATGTCCTCTGCCCAGCTGGAGAAGTGGCCTAGCCCACAAAGCCTTGGCTGGAGTCCTGCGGTTAATCCATTTTTATCTGCACCATGGAATTCAGTTGTGCTTTAAACTGGGCACAAATAAATCAACTTTCATACCTTGATTTGTGAACAGCTTAGCTCCTCAAAAAAGAATCATTAAAGTCATTGGGCATAAAGCCATTTAATTAATTGAAGGAAAATATTCAATAAATATTGACATGATAAGGAATTTTAAGTTTTGAATTCTTAGAAATCAGAATTCTAAGCTGAAACCAATGTGTTCCTTTGGCTCAGTAATGACACAGCTTTTAAGGACCCCGTAGTCCCTTTTCTAGCACTCCAGGATTTGCAGTACAGCCTTGAGGCAGACAGAAATGTGGTTATCTGGTCTTACCTCCCTGCTGGAAGTACCTCACTCAACCTTGTCTCTGGCAGCTTTTTGGAAGCTGAGATGTGTTAATTTGAGCCTCACAACCGGCTCTTGTTTTCAAGGGAAAAAATAAATGTCAAGAGAATATCATAGGAAAAAAATGCCACCCATTTTGTATATACATCCAGACCCTGATGCTACAGAAATGGGTGACATCACTCCATTACACTAATTCTCCCCACAGTGCTGCAGAAATCCTTGTCTTAATACAGCTGGTTGTCACCATGGGCTGCATCGGATTATCAATGATCAGCCACTTCTTTATCTTCAGCACTAAATCAAGACCATTTGCAAATACAGAAGCACAAAAGATATGATTCTTAACCTCTAGCCACTTACACAATCTACTCAGAGAAGAAAAATAGCAAAAGAGGGAAAAATAACAGGTTTCCAAACTGCACACACAGGTGCTTTGGAGGTGTCAAAAATATTCAACTTATCTTTTGAAAATAAATGATGAAGTATAGAAAAATATTTTCACATATATGTACACATATGTGTATGTGAAGATATATGTACATATATAGCTGAAGACCACATAGTATCTTGACCCATGTGAATCTACTTTGTATAGATTTCAAGATATAATTTCCTTGTCACCTCTCTATAGAAATGCACAATGAATAGGAAGGTGGCAGCTCTTTATGAAATCAGGCCTGTCCAACCGCACACAGTGTAGTGTGCAGGTGTGTTCACATCCATAGGGTATGTGAGTTCAGCTCAGATAAATGTCGGGCAAGTTGAAGGTGCAGATCCTCAGGCCAGGACAAAAATCCAGGTCATGGGCATATTTTTATAGCTTTGATTCTTTAAGGTTTGTTCGCCTGTTGGGCTTTCATTCCCATGATGTGGAATATGAAGTCTGTAGATCTAGGAACTCAACTTTGCAATGAAGAGGTCCTTCTACTTCTTTTTTAAGATTCAGGATCACTACAACAAAACCCTAAACTGGGATTGTAAAGCAAACTGTTTTAAAAATATTACCTACATCTATTTCTCTGTATGAATTATGGCTTTTCACTGTTCTTTCAGCCAATGGCATATGTGTGTGTGTATGTGTATGTACATATATATGCACATACTACATATATACATATACACACACACCCTATAATACTTAGGTTCTACAGCTAATTAAACAAACAAAAGAAAAGTCGCTGGTATGGTGAGTGAGCAGCTCAGAGAGTTTGGACTATGGTAGTTGAGATTCCAGATCTACCCTTTTAGCAGCCTGGCAAATAATCTTGGGCAAACCATTTAATTTCACTAACTCTTGGTTTCTTTGTCTCCAGCATGCCTATATGAGGCAAATGAATATACAACATACACACACATACAGTCAATTCTCCTTATCCACAGTAGTTATGTCCTATAAAGTAGTCATGGACCCAGAATTATTGAGTACTGAATCAGTGCTCCTAGGGGGAATACAGAGTTTGGTTCTGTAGGCCTCTGGCCACAACACTATTATCACAAATCAATACATAGTCTTGTTTTATGAGTGCTTCTATTTAAAGACACTTCAAGATTAACCAAGAACATATATGCATAACCCACGGACACAGACAATAGTGTGGGGAAGGCCTGGGGTGGGTTGGGGTGGGGGCTGGGTGGAAGGGGAAAAAGTGGAGGGAGAATGGGGGATAGGGCACAGAAAGGACACTAGTTTATGGTGTGACAGCAGAAACCAGAGGCAGGGTGTTGCCTGGTTTGACCTCAGCTATAAATGAGCACAAGAGGTGACAAAATTATCACTACTCTGTGAATGTCCATGAATGACCATGAAAACACTGCAAGTGTTGATTTGGAGACTGAAAATAAATTTAGGGGGAAGGCAAATTCACAAATACAGAACCTACAAATAACATGAACAGATTGAACACACACACATACACACACCCCTAAGGTCTGTTTAGACACAGTGCCTGAATATTACTATATGAAACAACTGGAAATAATTCAAGATAAAATAGGTTAAGTATGAGTGTTTAGATTATATAAAACACAAGAGCCACCTTACATTATTTGGAGAAAAGGCGATCAATGCAGGCTGCTAGCTGTGATTTCATGGACACGGAGCCTGACTAGGCTGTGACAGAGGGGTACAACTTGACTAGTTAGAGAGGCAGAGGGTGGGACTTTGGGTTACAGAGAAAATTGAAACAAAGGCTCCCAGTCAGGAGTAAGTTCTGTCCTTGTTGGTTTATGAGGAGACCAGCTAGGCTATAATACAGAATAACATTTGAGACAGTAGTTGAGGAACAGGACTGAAGGGTAAAAGAGACAAAGGGTTCTTGGACCTGAGAAAGAAGAAGTCAGACATGATTCATTCATTCATTTGTTCATCCTGCAAATGTTTATTGAGCTCCAATTACTGGCCATTCACTGTTCTAGATGCTGGAGATGTGGTCAAGTTCCATGAACGTATATTTGAATGGTGGGAAACGTGACAATCCTCAAAAGAAATAAGTAAGTTACATAGCTATAGCTAGTGGTAAATGCTATGAGGAACATCAATCATCAGGATGTGACCGGCAGTGGTATGTTTAGGACAATATTAGAGATGGGACTTCAGGGTGAGGCTGTCTGAGGAGGTGACAATCTGGGCTGGGAAAAACTGGTAAGAAGGAAGCAGCCATGTGGTCTGGGGGGAAAGCATTCCAGAGAGGAGGCGCAGCCAGCAAGCTCCCAGTGGCCGGGCTATAAACTAACCTCGCTGGCCAGCTGAAAGGAGTCCCTAGGATGGACTTACAGTGACTAAAGCGCATGAATAGAAGATGCGATCAGCAAGAGAGCTGGACCATGGAGGGTCTTGCAAGGAGTAGAAAGCAGTATGGATTTTATTCTAAGTGCAGTAAAAGAAGGCTCGGAGGGAATGGGGGAGTGATAGACTGATTTAAATTTCAGAAACATCGTCCTGGCTGCTGCAGTGGAGTGTGAGCTGTGCTGGAAAGGAGCTGGGAGATCAGCTGGGAGGCCTTTTTATAGGAAGGGATAAAAATTAGAAATACTTGGAAAGTTTTAGATAAGGACTTGCCAAAAGTAGTTTCCATACTGGATTGGCAGGTCAGAAGCCCTGGATTCAAAGCCCTGCTTTTACACGTTTGCACTTTGCTGGGCGAATCACTGGACCTTTTTGCGTTTTAGCCTTCAGTTTCACCACGACATAAAACGCAAGGGCTGGACTCACTGTCCCTTTCGGTGCTAAAGTTCTAAGATTTCAAATCCTCAAGGCAATTTGCAGGAAGGAAATACTGTCGATCCACTCAACAGTAACGGGGTGACGTGAGAAGAGAATGGGGGCCTCTCCGCTCTGTAATAAGAAGGCTGTTAGTGGGAACTCGAGAGAGGTTTGGCTAAAGTGGAATGATGGCACCCAAATCGGCAGTGGTTAAGCAAAAAGTGAAGAGAGAAAATAGAGGCAATTTTTTAGACACTCACTTGAAAGTTTGGCAGGGCAGGAAACGGAATACAAAGAGCTGTGGCTGAAGGGCATTGCAGAGACAAGTGGGAACCTTTTTCAAGTTACAGAAACTGAGCTGTTTGAAGAACTAAGAGGAGAGGGGGCACTGGAGATGGCAGCGAAAGTGGGGGTGTACGCAGAAGAGATCTGCAGAGCAGAGAAGGCAGAGGGTGATGGGCTTTGATGGAAAAGTCAAGTTTCTTTCAAGTGCAGTTCCCTGCAAAATATCGCTTTGCAGCTTAACGTCCCAGCTTGTATTTCTAAACCATTAGTTAGTGTCTGGCTTGCGTTCTTGCAGAACAAGGATTGGAGTGTATACAATTGATTTGAGAAATGCAGGAAATACCAGTAGGAGAGAGCATCAGGGAGGGAGGGAGCCACTGAAGGGCATACTAGTAAGGGACCGAAGCCAAATCTGTGGGAAACTCAGGGAAAAGGGGCAGAACCCAGGCCTCAGGATCATCCCACCCCAGGGCTGAGGGAGTTGCATGTTTATGCACCAATCCCTGAGAATCAATGGTAGCTTGGGGGTCAACCTCCTGGGGCTCTGGCTGCCACAGGCAGCAAGGCTTTGCACACCCCTCACATAAACATGTCCTCTGACACAGACACAGAGAGCTGGGAGCCACAGGGGCACTCTGGGCAGCTCTGGGGGATGGGCGGCCACTGCTGATGTCCTCTGCAGAGGAGGCCTGTGGCTGCTCTGATGTGACACCACCCAGGAAAGAAAGCCATGACTGTATGTAGCTCAGACTACTCACAGACCAAAAAGCCCACTTCTTGGTGTTTCATATTCTAAAATGCCCTGAAACAAACCCAGAAGGTAGGGTAATCTGTCCTGTCCTTTTCTCTGCTCTTGTCTCCTTCGTCACTTACCAATGAGAGTGTTAGAGTGTAATGTAATAAAGAGAAAGAGGGAAGATGGGTGGAAAAATGTGTTGTAAGTAAGTAGATGAACAAAAGAGAAAAATAAGAGAGAAAGTAGAAGAGAGAGCTGAAAACACCCTACTGCAGGTCACTATTGTCGATTTCAGAAAGGGTAGCTGTTCAACTTACATTACACTCATAAAAGCATGACAATTTTAAAAAAATCAAGTATATGTATTCTCTTCACATATAAATAGTCTAGATTTTTTTTAAATCAGAAATTTTAGTTTGTATGCCGGTTAATGACTATGATATACATGGTAAAAGAGAGAAAGCAAGACAGAAGTCAGAAACATGTTTTTAAATGACATATATTCTCCTATGCGCCTCCTAGAGAGACACACAAAAAATAAGCCAAGTCTACTCCTGAGACTGCCACACTACGAAGGGAGTGAGCTGATACCAGTTTTCATGTTTCAGGTTTTTATGGACTTCCATCAGCAGTGAATTCTATAAAAGGGAGGCCACCACGCAAACAACTTTCACTCCCCACATATTTCATATATGGTTGAGACCATAAGCTTGTTTACCTGGACAAATACCAGCTGGTGCGCAGGAAGTTCAAGATTGAGGAGCTCAGTTAGCATCCAAGGGTTTAAATCAAACTTGGCCATGGCAGAACATAAAGCAATCCTCAGAGCTGTGAGTTTCTCTAAGCGAACCAGGGCAATGATTCAATTTCTGGGGAACCCTCATTTTTTGTTCTCAAACAGTCAGCACCATTAGGCCTATGTAAAATACTGCCAATCGACACAGAGCTCTGGGGCGCATCTGCTCAACTCAGACAGATGGCCGGTCAGGGAGCCAGTTAGTCTAAGAGCAGGCAGTGGAGCTCTTCACTGCTGGCCGCCCACCGGCCAGTCAAAAGCATCGTGGAGGGAGAGAATCAAAGTGTCTTATCCATCTTCCCCAAAAGGGTCTTATCCATCTTCCGGTCACCAGCTTCCCCAGCCCAGCACACAGTTGGATTCATGGAAGTTTCCTGAGCTCACCTTACTTTATAATTAATTAATTAATCCATCCATCCAATAAATATTTACTGAGCAACTCGTATGTGCTGGATGGAAGATGCTGGGCATGCAAATGTGAATAAAAACACAGGTGGCCCCTGCTCTCATGGGGCTCAGAGTCTTGTGGAAGGAGACAGATGATAGTCTAATGTAAATAGCACTGTGATGTGTGTGGGAAGCAGAGTTTCCTGGGGATTCAAGAGTCAATGATAGAGGGATGCAGAAGAGAGGTCAGGAAGCAAATGTCCACAGTGAACACCATGAAAGTTAACCAGGAAATGACCATGAGGGGGAAGGAGGGGAGAGCAATTTAAAAGGTCTGAAAGGAGCTTTGTGTAGCTGGGGAGGGAAATGAGGCTGGCTGGGCTGATGGGGCCGGGCCACAAGTCAGGGAATTTTGCCTTTATCCTACGGGCAATGGGAAGCCATCGATGGTGTGTGTGTGTGTGGGGGGGGGGGGGGTAACTCTGTAGGGCTTGGGTTCAGAAACAGCTGTCTGGTACAGTGCGCAAGATAGATTGGAGGGAGGTTAACAAAGATGTGGGAAAAAGATGCTACTGCAATAGTCTAAGCAGGAGTTGACTGAACTATGACAAGCTCACAAAATGAGACCTTGTGGTTTGTAAATCATCCTGTAATTTTGGTACTTTAGTATGAACTTCCTCCAACAATGACAAACAACTAACATTTCCTTAGGGCACCGCTGTTCAGACAGTGGGCCAACAGCAACTGGCATGAGAGTCAATGGGGGGAGGGGAAGGGAGATGCATCGCTTGTTTAAAATTCAAATACCCCGGCCAACAGTGGCCCTAGTGAATCACAGCATCTAAGTGTGGAGCCAGGACTCCAATTTTGGAGAACACCCCAGGTAATTAAGCAATGTCGAAGGTGAAGAGTCTCTGGACAAAGATGCCCCAGCACAGAACATGAATCACCGTCGCTTCAGTAAGTTTTTGTGGTTGTACATTTGATCTAATTTTTATAATAAGTGAATGAACAGATAATTACTAATCATTCAAACCACTAGAGAGTAAAGAGGGTAGCTATTAATAGTATACTGGGACCACAGCTGTAAGCCAAGCAAGCTGGCGCATGCCCACCGAGAGCGTGCTAAGCACTAACTCAGTAATAGATGCCAGCTGTTGACAGACACAATAGAAACCAGTCTACCTTAGGGAGATGAGAGACCCTTGGACAATTTCTGAGTTCTGAGTGTCCAATGCCACCCTGCTATGGCTGTGCCTTTTCAGGGAAGCAGATGGCATTAACAGCCTGTAACTACTTCGAATGGCTTCTACAGCAAAGGGCACGAATGTCCCAAGGGACAGGTTCTGTGTGTGCAGTATGGGAGGAAAACTATTTTCCTGCTTGGAAAGCCTTCCTAATTTAAAAATAAGGCTTGCTTGTCCCTTGTGTTTTTATAAGAGTAAGGAGAAATCTGTCCATCAATGTCCTAAGTGAGGTACAAAGTGGCAATTGGTTGTGATGATGGGCTTACAATTTGAGTAAGAGAAGCAATAAAAGACGTTTAAACATTCTTGCCCCTCTCCCCTTGCCCCACCCCCACGCTCAGCCCTGCTGGGTGTGTGTGGTTACCTACGGGGGTGGGGGGGGTGGTGCTAAGGCCGGATCTCAGCCCTGTGGCCCAGGGAAGCGACACTAGGTTTGAGCACAAGATTGTAAGGCAAGTTGGAGAATCCCAAATTAGCTCAGAGGGAAAGACCGTGTGTCACATTTGGACGTGCCTTGGCATTTCACTGGATAGGATCAAGGGAGCGTCAACGTCAGCTGTTTCTTGAGGTCCATGAAGTCCCATCTCCCTGTGAACTATTCGTATCCAGGGTGGGAACACCGACCCATTCTTATCAAGTTTTAGAACAAATAGAAATAAAAAATCTGCATTCCAATTGTCACTAACCAGCTGTGTGACTTTAGTCAAGCCCAGTGACTTCTTTGCTCCTTCATTTCTTCATTTGTAAATAAAATGCACAGACAGAGACCAACCCAAATGTATCCAATTTTGATCATCTGTAAAAACTCAACTTTGAAAGGTAAGTATTTAAAACACTGATGAAGCTCCAGGATTTAATGCAGACTGACAGGAAAGTTATGTCTGCCTGGAAGATACGTTGCCTAAAACAAGCTCTCTCTCACTTGAAAAAACACACACCAGCCCTAGTGGGTTTGGCTCAGTGGTTAGAGCCTTGGCCTGAGGACTGAAGGGTCCCTGGTTTGATTCCGGCCAAGGGCACCTACGTCGGTTGCGGACTCGATCCCCAGCTCTGGTTGGGGCACATGCAGGAGGCAACAAATTGATGTCTCTCTCTTCCACTGATGTCTGTCTGTCTGTCTCTCCTCCCCCCCCCCCACTGTTTCTGAAAAACAATGGGAAAAATATCCTCAGGTGAGGAGTAAAAAAAAAGAAAGAAAGAAAACACACCATAAACAAAAAAAACAACAACCAAAAACCTGTCCTCTTTTTGCTGTGCGCTTCTCTTGAGTGCTGTGATTGCGGTCTGGAGCCACAGTGAAGGCACAAGACCAGTAAAAAGTGCTCCTAATACTCACAGGACATCGTGCCCAACATGAGGCCTCTCAGAAGGCATTTGCTATGGGAGGAATAATCCCAAGTATCTCCTGGTTGCCAGGCCTTAGAAAAATAAGGCGAATGCACTCATGTCTCCATTTTATCATTTAAACCCTGGTGCACACACAGGCCTGCACGTGGAAACACGGCACGTATGCGGCTGCTGCTGCTAGTTAGGCTCCGTTCAAGCTCATCCATTCACTTCTAATGGAGATTGCCCTTATTTCTTACCGTTGCTAAAAAAAGACAAAAACCAAATAACAAAAAAACCTCAAGTGCATGTAGTTGTCTAAGTCGAAGGTGGCAAAACGTAATCATAGAGATACAAAGAGACATCCAGCTTTGGAAAGCCAGTCAGTCACAGAACGTAGAACAGAATTTTTTCATTTTGAATATTCACCCATGTGTTAAATCCACATACTAATGTATAGGAAACATATAAAAAGCTCTAATTTAGGAATGATCACATAAGGCAGAGCTGGGGATGGTGGTAGCATGAAACATTAAGCTCTTTTCAGAACACAAAAAATAACAAATAGCATCTAATATTTGTATAACACCTCAGAGTTAAACGAAACCACCTCATACACACCATTCATACTCGCAGCCACAGGGACAATTCTAGACTCCCTTTACAGACAAGATAATAGGCTTTGTTCAGTTACAGAACAAATGAGTCATGGACGTAATGTACAGCACTGGGAGTATAATCAATAACATCGTAATAACTTTGTACAGTGACATATGGTTGCTAGATTTATTGTGGTGACATCATAAGGTGTAGAAACGCTGAATCACTATGTTGTACACCTGAAACTAATATAATATTGTATGTCTACCATACTTCAATAATGAAAAAAAGAAAATAGGCTCTGATGGGTTATTAAGTGACCTGTTTGACAGTAAGCGGCAGAGCCAAAATTTGAATTCAGTTCCCATTTCAAATGTCACGCTCTTTCCACAAGCTCAGTTGCCTCTTTCAGACATTCTCATGCACCTATAGCTCTGTCCTTAATGGGAATTCTCTCTGGGAATCTGTGATCTTTATTCAGTTTTGAACCCTGCTGCGGACAGCATCTCTCCCAGGGCTCCCAGACCATCCTCCAGGGAGCTGGTGATTTTATCAGAGATGTCAGGTCTGGCCTCAGGTGACTATCAGCAGAATAGGTTTAACCGACCACTCCGCTTCCACAGCTAAAGATGATTCAGTTAGTTCACATTAGAAGCCCACGGTATCACAAGGTGAACGGAAACGCAGAGCCCGGTGTCTGGCCGACAGCCGCCCGGTGAGCTCTGGTGGCGTCAGCTTCTGTGATTTATTTACTCATTTGTTTGCTAGTGGTGGGGAGGGTGCACAGAATATATTGTCACTTTAGATAGCATTTCAAGAAATACCATAAAAACATTGCCAGGGATTGCTAGCAGCTTTTGTTCGGCACTAGCATACTATATTTTAAAGAGGGGAAAATAGCATCAGATAAATCACAGGATTTGAAAAGAACATCCCAATTTGTTCACAGTTTAAGATTACTACTGTCAGGCAAAACATATAAAACTCTTCTTTCTCATCTCTGGATTTGACTTACAAAGTGAACTAGCGCAAGCAGAATCCCCGAGATTAAATGCACGTGATGGAGAAGAGGACCAAGTGTTTCTTTACGTCTCTAATATGAACTCGCGACCGTCTGCGTATCAATTCACATCTACTCCGTGATCCCTCACTCCAAACCCTCCTCGGTATTGCCGCCCAGCTTCCACATTGAACATCTCTGTAGAGTTACATTAATAAATTTCCACCTGATGCTTTTATGGCCTGTTCCATCTATCAGCAACATTTATTTCCCTAGAAAAAGTTCAATTCTAAAGGCACTTTATACAAAGGAAAACTCCACTGTGGAATAGAATAGCGTGAAAAAGTGAGCTGTAATTTCCAATAAAGGGATGCTCTAGGTGACTGGGCATTTAAGATTAGCAATAGAAATGTCTCGTTGTAGCCCACGGATGGCTGTCTGAGTATAACCTGAACAGAAAGAAACCAAAAACAGTAAGAAAGTCATGTAGATGAAGCACTTCAGTGGTTAATGGTCACACTTAAACATGCACAGGTCATTAAAAAGAACTCATAATTTAATGTCAAAATTTGCATTCAAATTCAATCTCTCGCTTTCCTTCCCTCTTCTGCTCTGTTCCATTTTCTGAAAAAATTCACAGGTCAGGGAAGCCAGAGAGCCTCCAGAGAAAAGCTGAGTTCATAGACTGAGGGTGGTTGGCTGTCCCAAAGGAACCAATAATTCAGTCATTGACTAGTTAGTGGTAGGTGGGTGGCTATACTTATTGGTGTCTTTTTATATACCCACAACAGTCATATGTCTGCAATTCCTGAATAGAATTTTAAAGTAAATTTAAACAATTTAAAATGTTCTATCTCACTTTCCTCATAAATATACATTGTCAGATGACCAACATATGCAAAATTTATTCAGAAAATATGGTCACTACTATTATACAATCAGATACTATACTATATACTATAGACTACTGTCGATTGTGTGTGTGTGTGTGTGTACACAATTGCTGGCAGAGAAATATTTCTATTTACATATCTTCTGAGTTTGTTAAACTAAATTGAATTGGCAGAAAATTGCCTCTGCTAAGAAGTAGTTCCTTAAGTGTTCAAATGTAATAATGGTGATGACGATGATGATGATAATAATTAGTTCATATGGAGAAGCCAACTTGTAGTGCTGAATTCAGTCAACAGACCTGTACGCGGTTCCCCACGCCCCAGTTCTAGCGTAAGGCCCTCGGGGGCGAGCACAGTGTCCTATGTGCCACTCCTCATGACCACGCCCCACAGCACAGGGCGCTCAGCAAAGGCCCAGCGCCCTTCAATACGCTGCTGCCGGGTGCCAGATGACATGATCTCCCTTTACGTCTAATGACACCAAGTAAGTTCAACGCTGAACTACCTGTTCTTAAGTACTTGCAACAGAAAGCTATTTTTTAGCAAGTATTTCACTATCAGAAACACAAAGCAATGGACAGATGGACTGTTTTCCTAAAAGATGAAAGTGCCATTGAGCTGACTTCCACTCCTAGACATGAGATTTGCATGCTTCTCCTTTACCTGACATGCCACCACACACATCCCTCACAGGAACGCATGACGTTTTTAGCCACAGTGTTGTCTCTCCTAAAATGTCCTCCAATCTTCTGGAGACTCTCGGACCTGCTCCTAATCAAGGTGTGCCATTCCTCCCACCTGCCACCTTCTGGGATTACCTAGAAGAAGAGCTCTAATGAGGTACATTAGTTGCACTTTAGAAAGTCAGAGATGGATCATCTAGTTAATTCTCTTGGGGGCTCATGTCAGAACAGAGAAAAGCCTCACCTGTGTGCACTTAAATGGAACTTAAAGATAAAACAAGAATATGACCTTTTTCCAGGTACAATTTAAATAATACCTGCTCTCTCTAGTCAGACAAAGTTCAGCGCGCAGAGCAGGGCTCGACTGTGGGGAGTTTTACTGAAGACATGTGCCAGCAATGCTGTCCTGGTGTGCTTTTTGACAGTAACACTATTATTTTTACCCTTATGCCCTGAAAGCGGCTGGAAGCTATCACTTGAGGTGATACTTTGTCATCGAGTGGGATGCACATTCTGACAAGCCACTCAGAGCCACAGGGGGGGCAGAGAGGCAGGGCGCCCGGTGAAGACACCTGCAGCACCGCCAGATGGATCAGTGTGGTAAGAGACGGTTCCAAGGAGACGCAGATAAACCAGAAATAAGCGTGGTCTTAAAGATAATCAGTAAAGTCAAAATACATATATATATTGGAAAAGCACTATAAATGTGCATCAAAAACTTGAGTAACCATTTCTTCATGCAAGATCTCTGTGCATTTAAAGACCAATGAGACCAATGAGCCGGGCAAGCTGTGATTCCTGAGACAAAAGTCTCTCCAGAGGTCTTCCAACATACCCCAACAAATAGTCCTCTGGATCCCACCGATAGTCATGTTAGTGCTAAGGGACTCTCCGTGGCCACAGGAAGAAGGAAACATAAAACCAGCTACTGAGCTGGTTTCTCGCTCCAGGTCTGCCATCCATGGTCAGTGCAGCCTTGGCAAGCACCTTGGTTTTCTGTGACATTGTTTCCTCACGTGCAAAATGAGGTGGCTGGTACTGGAGGTAACTTTCTTCCTTCTGAGCCCCTAGGACTTGCTAACTATCCAGTCATCTCAACACAGTGACTGACCTCCACGTATCACCATAAATCTTTCCTCAGAAAATCATGGATAACAGCGACTGGCCTCCTTGTTCACAGCAACATGTCAATAAAAGGCTGGCAAACATGGTCTACACTCTTAGCTGCCTTAATAAATTATGAGATTACCTGACCTTTCCAAGTAGTCCTGAAGTGCAAGATACAAGATGATCACTCTATAGACTTCCCCTCACTAAAAACACTCACCCCGCAGCACTCCGGCCGTAACTCTTGTTACACAGTAAGGATCCTGCTCCATTTTCACCATCTCTGAGCTCAGCTGGCTCTGTGCGCCCAGAACTAACCCCGACACCGGTAAAAGAGTCAGATACTCAGCTCCCAGTGAAAGGCTTGCGGTTCATCATGAGGATCATCTGTGGAGCCTGGCTGCCCACATCTTCTCTGCCAAGTTCATGCTGTCTTTCCAGGGCCTGGTTTTCATTACATCAGGACCAACATTTAGTTTGGTAACTTTCTAAAACTTGCTAATTATTCAGATTTTAAAAATGGAAGAAAGGCCTCAAGCACAGTTAACAGGCAAACTAATTAGGGCTAATTGAGAATCTTGTCTTGTTTTCTTTGTGTCCATGATTCCCTCCTATTTATGCAATTGAAATACAGTAAACCCTCCACTGTGCGGACCTTGATTTAGTGGACTTTGGATTTAACAACAAAAGTTCCAGTCCATATGTCACATGTAAAAATTAACACCTTGTTAATTTTTAAATGCTTTTAACCAAGATTTGCTTATAATTAAATTGGTTATTTTTTTTTGTTATTAATTCACTGTTATTTTTAACAAATTTTAGTGAATAGGTCATATGTTGGAAGAAAGACTGTAGTAATTTTGCTGATATAAATAAATATTACGTATGTACAACTATAGTCTACGTATTTAAATCCAAGAGTCACCGCTATGAGCTATGTTTGGCAATGATTAGCTGGTACATCACATGTGGTAATTGGTGGTGGTGTCCAGTGGCTGACTTTCTGCAGCAGTTTTAACGTGGGTGGCTGATGTTCCCACGCCCCAGCCCTGTGCTTTGTTTACTCACCGTGACTGGTGAATGTACACATTTACTAGACCTATTCAGTATAAATTTAAAATTATAGTACTATATATAGAAAATGTTTCTGTGAAATTAAAATCCACACTTACTTATAATTACACAAACATGTCTAGATAAGTAAAAATAGGTCAACTAATTAATTAGTCAATTTTTAAAATACACATTCTGAAAACCTACTTAATATATAGTTGGGCTTTCACAGACACCCCATGGCCCAAATTAGTCTGTTATATTGAGGCTTTACTGTCATTTTCTTCTCCAGCAGGGCTTCCCTCAGTACTGATGTTTCCTCAGACATCACTAGTTCTCTGTCCATCCTGTCTGGGGTCTCTGAACGGGGCCGCCTGTGCTCCAGTCATTTTCCTGAGTGACTCACTCACCTACGTGTCCCATGTCCTCATGTTCTCCCAACAGCCTGGGCCTGCCTGCTGACCCATGAGAGCCTCCTCAGCAATGCGCTCACTACTAACTGATGGACTGAACATGGCTGGGAGTGAGGTCCCCAGGCCCTGAGAGGTTAAGTAAGTCCACAAACATTTCACAGCTAATGAGAGACTCACTCAGGATACTAACCTCTAAAAGCTTTAAGGTTACCCATTATCCTCTGATTTCTCTTACCTGAGTACGCATAATCCTTTGGGGTACCTTGGCAGAATACTCATACTCCTCTGTGGTCTCTCATTAGAGAACCCACAGAACCAAAGGGCCTTTCCACTTATGTGGATTTTACTGTCTTTCAAGGACTAACTCAGCTCCCACCTTCCCCAGAAGTTCAATGTGCCTTTTTTTTTTTTCGAGTTTTTATTGATTTTTAGAGAAAGAAGGGAGAGGGTGAGAGAGAGAGAAACATCCATGTGAGAGTGAAACACTGATGGGCTGCCTCCTGCACCCCCACCCACTGGGGGTGGAGCCCACAACCTGGCCATGTGCGCAGACCAGGAATTGAACTGGCAACATTATGGTTCACTGGATGAAGCCCAACCAACTCAGCCACACCCACCAGAGCTCACTGTGCCTTCTAAACAAAGGTAGCAGGTTGGCTACTCTCGGGGAAATGTTGGTGGTAGGTTAATGAAAACAAGACCCTGGTTGTAGGGAGCTTTAGCAGATGAGCAAGAAAAAAATATGCAGCCCAACTTAATGCCTCATAGTGTAGTGGTTCTCAAACAAGACTGCACATTAGATTTTTAAAATCCTCATGACCAGGCCACACCCCAGACCAATTAAATCAGAATCCCTGGGTGGAACCAGGACATCACTAATTTTTAAAACTCTCCAGATGATTCCAGGGCATGGCTAGGTTGGAGAACCACTGGTACAGAATGTAATTAATGCTGCTCCTGCAGACTATGGGACTCGGAATCAAAAGGCCACGTCCACAGTAACCTTACCCTGTACGATGCTCGTAAAATCAGCTGCTTCTGTGAAGCTCAGTTTCTTCACCTGCAAAGTGAAGCTGGACTTTCTGCCCTTCTATTTGGAAAGGTTAATGCAAGGGTCAAATGAGAGGATGTGGAAGTGTAAATTGTAAAACACACATTAACTGTTATTGTGGCAGTTTTCACCACCAGTTCTCCAATGGTGATTATGCAATGCTCAGGAGAAAAAGGGAAATAAAAAGCCAAAGAGAAGAAAAATACAATAATAGAAGGATTTGAAAAAATTAAAAATAGTGACTCAAGAGTAATGCAGCCTAATTCATATCTTAAGGATATATTTACAAGGCATTTTGTAAATGAAGTAAAAAAAGAATGCTTGCAATGGAACTATTTTCAGATCATCACTTATAATTACGGTAAAGGCTTTCTAATTCGGGCTTGGCCTTAATGGGGAGAAATGAATTTACTGTGCTAACTTATTAACTTTGTGTAGAAACCAAATTTATTGGGGGGTGGAATGGCAAACAGACCACATTTGGAAAAACATATATTTTGATATGTTTACGAAACAATGGAATCATCATGAATGACAATCAATCTTTGCTTATTCATTTAAACAGATGAGGGCAGAAAATAAGCCATTAAAAGGCCCTAATTCAATAGGGCTTGCAAAAGGTCCCTTGAACTTGTCACTTTGACATGGTGCATCCACAGACAGCGGGCAGTAAATGGCACTGAGACAGCACATCAAGTCTTCAACAGTTACAATGCTCGTAACAGCCTGAGGTCTGGGTCCTGAGGGTGTGAGGTCAGGAGGGCAAAGGGGATGCATAGGGCACCTGGCAAACCATTGATGGCTGCAATCTGTGAGCTGCGTGTGCTGGCTTTCTCTCCACTTCTCTACCCAGTGCTACTTCTCAACACCTCTTCCCTGGCACGTGTGTCCCAGGCAAGGCCTCATCCAGCCAGACTTAAGAAGCACAGACGCATAGAAGCTCCTAAATAGCCTCAGGAAAATTATTTCCTTGTCTCCTTCCCCTCAAATCCTCCATCCTAAATTCCAGTTTAAGGATGAGTTTATGGCTCACACTGACACGTGAATGACTTTCCCTTAAGTATAAGTTCCTGGAATCTGTGACTTTAAGTGAAATGATGTATAATGAAACCAATTTTACCATAAGCTAATTGATCTACACAAGAGTTATGCTCCTATGGCATATTTCTGGTCACAAAAACATCAATAAACTTCTAAATGAAAGCCTTAACCACTTCTAATGTTAAATATTAAGATAAAAGTGAGCTCTATATACATTTAAGAAACAATAAAAACAGTAAGATACATTAATTTCCAAACCGCTTATTCTAGTTCAGGGTCACAGGTGGCAGAGTCTCTCCAGGCAGCTCAGGGCATAAGGCAGGGGCTCCACTCTGGACAGGAAGCCCTTCCATCACAGGGTAACTCCCACCCATACCCACACCCAGACAGGGACAACACTGGCATGCAAGTTCACCTCATGTGCACAGTTTTAGGATGCGAGAGGAAACCGGAGACCCCAGAGAAAACCCCCATGGACATGGGGAGAACATGAGAACTCCACACAGACAGTGGCCCTGCCGGGAATCGATTTTCCCCCCCTCATCAACATTTTAACAAAACATCACTGAGGGAAATGTTCTTCAAGGCTCTGCTGTACTCTCTTGATTCTTAATTTCTTGCATGGAATGATGCTTTTAATAGATGGAATTTTAGAGAAACATATAAAAATAAGAACATATTAGCAGAGAGGGTCTGGGGATGACTTGATTGTGCAGTAGACAAGGTACCACCCAAAAGGCCAGTCCTGTCTGTGAACCTGACCCTGGGTTAAGGCTCCTAATGCATTTTGTCATTTTCTCCAATTCTGAAACTTTTATAATTTTAGCAGTTTCAGCAGTGCTGGCTGCTAGGGTGGGCTAGAGTGGGACAGGGTAAGAGGAAGAATTTGTGTGAAAAGAGATGAGTAGATAGATGGGGCTAGATGTGTAATAATACACAATTGCTACTGTTCGTTGACTAATGTGCTATGCATGTCACATGCCAGCTCCAACTGTTAGGTGAAATCACGTCTGGGAAGCTCTTCGAAGACAGCAGCCCTTCCATTTAGCCTTACTGTGGAGAAGAGGAAAGGGAGACTCAAACTGATCAATGTGTCATCACAAAACTAATTGAGAGAGGACACTGGGCTCGGCTTCCAGGTCAATCTGACCCAGAACTTTTTCTTTTTTCTTACTTACTTTCTCCATCTCACATTCTCCACCCCCACCCCCCGATATATGCAGTCTCTACACAGCGAGGGCTTCTGGGAGCTCATGGCATCAGTGTAACGGTGCACACCTTTCCTTTGCTCAAGTTGCCTCTTTCCATTATTAATCTAAGGTAATTCTCACACAGCAAGAAGCAGCCCAGAGCACTGTCTGCACTTATATTTGAATGCCTGGCTCACAGACCGACATGGGGCAGAGGGAACAAGATGTGTTTAGTGAACTTCACCATCTTCACCCTCCAGAGCCAGAGGAGTTTACAAAGCCCAGTGTCAGGGGGGAGGCGAATCCTCCACCTTGGACACCAGCACAGCTGGCACAACCTTAGCTGACCTAAGGTTAGATAATCTACCCTTCAGGCAATAGCAGAAATACTGGTGGGATAGAAAAGTCACTGAGTTTCCACTGAAGTACATTCGCCTACACCCTATAAGTAAAACTTCTCTAAGAATCTTCTCCTGCACTTTCCCCACAGATTTGAGCTGGCTAGAAAAAATGGTCACAATCATGGTGTTGACTGACTCACAGTCTTAATGACATATTAGAATCCCCCAGGGACATTTTAAACATGCCAAGACACAGTCTCAGCTCTGGAGATGGGGTAAAATGTTCTGGGTTGTGGCGCAGGTAGGCTGAGAACCGGATCATAGTCTGAGCCCTTGTCTCACATTTGAGTCCTGGAGAAGATCCCTTTTTGCAGATGGCCACTTTTCCCACGTCTGGAGTCTGCTGTGCAGGGCTCAGGGACAAGCTTCTAAGCCTGAGAAGGCCTGGTCTGCTGCCTCAGGTATGCCTGTGAGGCCAGTTAACACCTGAGGCCTGCACTGGCTAACTGCAGGCAGCAGATCCTGGCCGGGCCCTTTTTCTCTCGGCCCACGCCTGGTGCTTCCTCTTCATTGCCATGCTGGGCTCGCCGTGCAGACAAATCAATAAGGATGTATAGCTGAAAGGTTACTGTATAGGAGAGATCTCAGGAAAATTGTACATTTTCCCCCAAGGGCTATTTTATCTCCATTTCATAAAGCACTGGTAAGCCAAGTCCTAAAATAAAGAAAATTATAGTTTTGTAGCCTTAGGTGGGTTAAGAAAATAGGACCAAAGTTCAAGGATTGATATCATCGTGATTTTGCTCTGTTCAAATGTATTTGTCCCTACGAGGGAGAAATAGCTGATATGCCTGGTTAATGATCCGAAGCGCCCTAAGTATTTGCCCAAGCCACACACTTACTAAAAAGCAGCGGCTCCTGGTTTCTATCCGCAGCACCTCCTGACCTGAGACGCTCTGTGAATGTTCCAGACTCATTCCCTCTGCAGAGATGAGCTGAGGAAAGTGGCTCGTGTTCATGGGCAAAACCCAGCTCACCTCTATGGAGAGGTGCTTTTCCAGGGCACCAATTTATTCAGAGGTTACATTTGTCTTAACAGGGAGACTATTTTCTGCTTTTACTTGGTAAGAGTTCAGTTCAGGGTCAAAGCATCTAACAAGAAAAGTATTCATATCTGAGCAGAGAGTTCAGGCAGAAATTGAGAATGAGAAAGCAGAGACAGAACCCATTAAACCAAGGATTTAAATTCCCGCAAAGTATGTAAGTGACTATCTGAACTCTAAGTGACAGCATTGAAACGTCTCCGATCCCTTGCAAGTATTTCATGTGACGTTGGAATTACAGAGGTGAGTGTTCTTATTCAGGTGTGCTAACAGGCAGGTGCTCCCAAATGAGGCTGTTCTGGAAACTTCTGGACCCCTAAAAAGCTACTTCTGTAGGGTGTAAGGTCATAAATTCATCTTACAGAAGGATTTCAAAGAGAAGAGAACTGTTTTATGTAGGACAGTGCTTCTGGTTGTACTGAATCTCATCATACGCTTTGGCTTTGAGAAACCCTGATTTTTCTGCGTCTAAACTTATACAAACAGAGGATGTTGCTTTAAACAAAACTAAAAAAAAAGAACAGAAAGAGGAAGCAAGGAAACTGCTTCCTTGAGGAACACTTCCAGCCCTTTAAAACTTAACACACAATGAAAATACTCCCTTTATTACCATTCTCCTCATCAGCAGCTATTCAAAGTTCACAGCGATTCAAAGAAAAGGCCAAATCTCTTTCCCTTTTGGGAGTTTGGGGGGAGGATGGCAACCCCACTCCACTAGGCTGGGCCAGCCGGGTAGAAGGCCAACTTTCCTGAAGCAGAACCGAAGGCACTTGAGACTTCCTGAGTTTACAGACCATAAATAAAAGCACTCAGTAAACTCTTTCATATCCTCTTGTGTACTATAATTTTATAAATACCTGTGCAAAGACTTAGCTGCTCTTCCAACACAGTAGAATCTGAAATCACTTACCCAGCTGTGTGCATTCAGCGAATGTACTGACTGCTGATCCACGTATTTGCATTTGCTTACCTTATTTTATTTAGGTAAAAAGAGAAAAATTAAGCACTTTTCTGAATAACTTGTATAAATTACAGTCCAGTTCTCTAAAGAATTCTAATGAGTTCAGTGCTCTTGACTAATTAACTTCCAGAGCACTTACTGGACCAGTATTGTGTGTGAAAGCATCAGTGCAGGTGCCGTAGAGATGCATATTCAACTCTGCACTGGACTGAGAACTGGTCTGGGAGCCACAACTCCATTTCTCCTTTGCAAATGGGGAACACTGATGGGGAAAAAATGGGTACTGAGGTACCTTGCTAGTTGCCAATACAGGGACCTGAGGAATGAAGATGACTCATCAAACTTGGAAATGACAAAACCAAACAGATCCTTCCAAGTCAGGAGCTTTAAGGAGGCCCCCAGACAGCTGAATGTGTGAGGGTTCCCCTAGGTGGTCCTGAAACTCAACCAGGAAAGAGACTTGGGAGACTTGAGGTTCCTGAAAACATGTATTCATGAAAAAATGCTACTGTGCTAGAAGCTGGGGGAAGCCACACTTTAAATGTACTAGGAATATTGCTATTTAAAAGAGCTTTCTTAGGTATCTTTTGTAACTGATTGTTTAATATAATTTCTCAACCCTAACTTTTCTTTCTAGTGCACTTACATTTTTAAGTTTGCTTAAGTCATTACAGGGAAGAAGGGGGTGGAGTTTAAAACCAAACATGTCCTATCCCTGGTAAGAATTACCATTGGTGAGGTAAGTATCACCTCCACCAGGCAGGCCCTGGCTCCAGGAAAGAATTTCCCAGGCAAGGTCACGCACTTCTGTGTACACAGAAGGAACTGGATGTATACTTGATGGCTGACAAATTTTACGATAACTAGAAAGGTTCCCTTTCCACAAGCATCAGCTGCTTAATCACATCTGAGAACACTTTTAAGAAATTATTTCAGGAAAAAGTCATTTTGATTTTCCATTACATCACTTCAAATGGAAATAACTCGGGAACATACCACATTGCTTTAAGCGCAGGCTAAGGCGTTAATGACTGAGCATAGACCATCTTTAAAAATAATGAAGCTAGACTTAGAAAACACACAGTTCAGGGCTCTCCATGAAGCTGGGGGCAAAGTAAAGAGGGGAAGAGAGGCAAAGTGGGGCACCACTGCGACTCTGCTGAGCACTGAGCTGCCTCTCTGTCCTCTCCAGGGACAGTGACTCACTGCAGTTCGTGACAAAGTTTCTGCTCTGTTTTTATGGAAACTATTGAGCCAGCTGAAAGGATGCAAAGGAACTCAAGTGACCTAAAATTGGAAATGTGCAACTTTGGGCAAGCAATTTAACCTCTCTGTGCCTCAGTTTCCTCTTCTGAAAAATGAGGAAAATACCAGGACCTAGTTCCAAGGGTTCCCGTGAAGACACGAGCTCACACTTGGGAAGGGATTCCAATGTGACTGGCACATGGGGGGGCCTCAGCAGGTAATGGCTCGCGGTGGGCACAGTGCTCCAGGCAGCCACACTGCATCTCATCCTTCCTGTAACAAGGCCCACAGGATGGCAAAGAAGCCTCAAAATCCCCAAGTTCTAAGAAGAAACCTGAGAAATCACCTTTCTCTTCTGAGGGTGGTCCTCAGTCTAACATGTTTTGTTCAGTCCAGGTATAAAAAAATAAGCCCTATTTACAGACTGAGAAACTGTCCATAAAACCTGAGCTTCAACTGCTTTTGAACCATGTGGCCATCTGTCCACATTTTTGGGCCACCTGGCTCTGCTGCAGCTGGGCTGTGGCCGCTGTCTTGAGGCCTGACAGTGGCTCTCCAGTTTGCCACAGCTTCCACCACTCTCTACTGTCCTTTGCCATTAAAACAGGTATGGGTTGCTATTGTATAAGTATGAGTTTTGTATTTTATTAAAAACAAAACAAACAACAACAAAACAAACAAAAAACCTCTCTCAGTACCCGTTTTTTTCATCAAAAGTAGAAAAACAGAATGCAAGCCCCTAGAGAGCTCTCGATTTTTCTCATATCTGGCCCACTTTTATCTAGCAACTGCAGGTATTTGTGTTTGTGATCCCTAATCTAGTCCAAAACCTTATCTTTTACAAATATGAAAGCCAAGGACCCAGGGAGTTTAAGCGACCATCCGAGGTCATAAATCTTGTTAGTGGCAGAGGCTGTATCCACATGCAGGTCTGTTTCCCCTTATTTGTGTTTCCATTTGTCCATCTGCCTCTTTCTTTCTAAATGAATTAGCTAATATGGGTTCACTTCATGTTCCAGAGAGAAAAGCAGAGACAAGGAGAAGTGAATCAGCTGCAAAACAGCAGCACAGAGGGTCGCTGTGGACATGAGAGGACTGTAAGGGGCAACCCATCGTTAGTGCTAGGATTCCTGGTAACTTAGGCTGCCTGCATCTCCATATTGCCACAGGTGAAGCTTCAGGAACAATGCCCTCTCCAATCAATTGCTCCATTTTATTTGTGTTTAATTGCCCCCTTTCACAGCTAATTATTTTTTTCCTAACATGTTTCCTAACTTGCTTGATTAAATAAAATGGTGACATGGGCAACAAGAATGTATAACACACCACCTAGAGAGAATAAATTGGAGAAAGAAAAAGCAGAAGGGAAACTGAGGATGTTTCTACTGACCCAGGTTCCTCTACAGACACTCTTTTGAAGTGTTTTATTTCCCCCTGATGCAATGAGATTGTTCTTGGTGCCAGGTATGAATGCATTATTAAAAACAAGTGTGAGGCAGACGGCAGAGTCTCCAGGGAGCACAGTGTAGTAGGTTTGGTGGCACTGTCCTTTGTGTTTCCAGAACCCCAGGCAGGCGGCTATTTTGACTCCTGTCACACTGCTGCATATATTTGATTACTTGCCTTTCCTCCCCACTGTCCAGCATCCTATCAACTGAGCTTTCCAGGAAAAGGCCCCTGTCAGGCAGGCATCTCTGTATGCCAGCACTTAGCTTGCTGTCTGCTAGGTCCTGCCAGCCTGCTAGATTAATGTGTCACTTAGTGCAATGAACAGAATAATGTCCCCCGCCCCCCAGATGTCCACATACCAATCCCTGGAACCTGTGAATGATACCTTATATGGCAAAAGAGACTTTGCAGATGTGATTAAAATAAGGATCTTGATATGGGGGGATGATCCTGCATTATCAGGATGGGTCTAATGTAATCACAGGGTCCTTATAGAAGGAGGGGAGAGGGTGAAACTCAGAAAAAAGAGATATGGCAATGGAAGCAGAGTTCGGAGTCCTGCACTTTGAAGATGGAAGAAAGGAGCACAAGCTAGGGAATGCTGGGACCTGGAAAACCAAGGAAATGGTCTGCCCTGAAGCTGCAGAAAGAATGCCGGCATCGTGGTTTCAGACGTCTGACCTCCAGGATTACAAGGGAATAAATTCATGTGGTTTTAACTCCTTGAATTGCTACAGCAGCCATAGGAAACTACTACACTTATGTAAACAAGGAAATGAATAAATGTCATTTGAATGGATAAACGAGCAAATCAAGGAATGACTGAATATGGACAGTTTTAGATAGAAAGTGGAAAGGCTTCTGTTTAGATCCCAACTTAGATAATAACCAGAGGATAACTTGGGCCCCATCGTTTAATCTCTCTACAATCCCTCAGCATGAAGAGCTGAGGCCGTGGAGCCAGCCAGCCAGACTGGGGTTTGAATCCCTCCTAGGCTACTCCCAGGCTGTGCATCCTTGGGCAGGCACGTAGCCCTCTGAGCCCAGGTCCACGTCACTAAGATGGGAATAGTGACAGTACCTCCTGTGTGAAGTTATATAGGGACTGAATGAGCTACAATCTAGTCACATTCACTGGGGCTCTGAACTAGGTAAATCTGAACTCATGGTCACATAAAAATATTATTAATGTCACTTCATGCAGAAACCTTGAAATCATATAAATTCTCCAAATTAAAAAAGTCGAGAACTGCACAGCTGTGCAAGGGCAGAGCTGATAAACTGTAAACCACCAACCAGTGGGTCCGCTTCACCTGCTGAACACAAATACCCACTGTCCTTTGAGAGAACCTGCGTTGAATTATGCAAGTTATAAGTTATGCCAGTCACAAGTTGGGAGAGGTCTTCAGGAACACACCCCTGAACAAAGTACAGCCACCGTTTAATGCGTGCAATTCAGTGAGCGCAGGCCTGGAGCACAGAAAGCTATGACTCTGCGGGCATCACGTTAGCTCAATGACAAAAGCCTCAGAGCAAACGTCTGCAGTGGAAAATGAAACCAGCTCCCTCTTTCCCATGGGCCTCAGCTTTGCATGGGCCTCTGGCTCCTGTCAGACAAATCGTGCTGCTGGAAAATCTGAATCAGGTGTGTTAATAACACCCCGCATTATGAAGCAATAAATCTCCCAGCTCCTATCCGAACCACAAAATTTGACTTGAGGAAGGTGTCAACTACGTGCTCCACTAGGATCAGCACGCCCATCTTGTACGCATCTATTTTGCTGCTATAAGCCATGCTTAGGGTACCAGAGTTTGTGAGCTGACGGGGACCTCCCTGGGCCTCAGTGATGCCCAGCAAGATTTCTCCTTCCCTTCTCTCCCTTCCCATTTCTTGAATCCCCGGAGAACAGGCTGTACCTAGTACATACCTCAAGCTCAGTAAACATCTGTTGAAGGTATAAATGACCTTACAGGCAGCGGGACCCATGTCCGTCTCCTATTTTCCACATAAGGAGCCTGAGGCCAGTTAGAACGATGAATGGAAAATCCCCTCCATGTTGTATTAGTTCAAGTGATTTACTGCCTTCCCCCTAGAGGGAGGCACTGCGCTCCCAACCCTAATGGGCTGGGTTATACAGAGGAAATTGGTTTGAAACACACTTGTTAAAGTGCATCTGTTTTTTCTAAGTAGCTTCCAGTTTCATAAAATAAAGTCTGGTGATGTTAAATGTCTACACCACAGACTTGGCCAGTAAGCGGTGGAGAGACTGGAATATTATCAAAAGAAAGCAGAAGCCTGATGAGCAGCGAGAAGGTGTTTGGGAAAAGCACAAGCCTGGTGCCGAGTTCTCAGGTCTAACTCAGACCTCACGTGACCAGTGCAGGGAGCACACGACTCATGTTTCAGATTCATATGACTCTATGAAGGCGACACAGAACCACTTTCTGCAGAATCAAGCCTCCTCCCCACCCCACCCCCCTTTTTATTTATACCTCAATTTTCCACCAAAGCAGATGCAATACCTAGGAAAAGCTCAGGGACAGGAGGACTTACAGCCACATCCTAACTACAGGTGACCTCACGTCAGGAAAAGTGGACCCTGCGTTCCCCAGATAAAAACCATCCCTCATGAAGATTTTCTCAAGAAATGGATTTTTATGCTTTATTTTTTTTATTTTTTTAAATATATCTTTATTGATTTCAGAGAGAGGAAGGGAGAGGGAGAGAGAGAGAAACATCAATGATGAGAGTCATTGACCGGCGGCCTCCTGCACGCCTCCTGCTGGGGATCGAGCCCGCAACCCGGGCATGTGCCCTGACCGGGAATCGAACCCTGATCGCCTGTATACTAGGTCGACACTCAACCACTGAGCCACACCCGGCCGGGCTCATGCTTTATTTTTAATCCTCACCTGAGGATATGTTTTTTGTTTTTGTTTATTATTGAGTTGAGAGAGAGAGGAAAGAAAAGGAAGAGAGAAAGAGAGAGGGGGAAACATCAATCAGCTGCCTCCCGCACGCACCTAGGCCAGGGATCAAACCCGCGCCCCTGTGGTGCATGGGACGACCCTCCAACCAACTGAGCTGCCCCATGAACCAGGGAAGCTGGTGTGAGGTCACCTGTACCCGCTGGGCTCCTACGTTTGCCTCCCAGACCACTTCCTTTAGCCGGCAGACACCAAGTGCTGCCCAGGGATTACCTCAAATTTCGGCCCATTTCCTTGCCTATCTTAGCTTTTTTAGCTCTCTGTGCATAGTTGCGCAATAGATATTGGGTCTCTATTTGTGATTTTAAGTCATTTTCAACAGAAGTCCTCTATTTATATAGAAGGAGTACCTGTGCTCTCTCTGCTGTATCTCTCTTCCCACCTGCCAGAGCCTTCCCACCTATGTGGCCAACTGGGTCATACTCAGTCGTGCTCTCCAGCCTCGTACCTTTACTAGCGTTAAAGAGCCACAGGATTAGGGCTCCTGAAAGATGACAACCTGTTACTGCATTGACCACTTACTCTCTTTGGACCTCTTCAGAGTCCACATTGCCCAGGTGCAAGGCCACCCCCAACCACAGCACAGGAGCATGACCTCATCCAGCTCTCCCGAGCACCCTCAGTCTCACAGTCAGCCTCGTCCTCTCACCAGGCCATTATCTGGTTACCCTGAGCTTCTTAGTTTCCATGAGCCTGCCGTGCAAATGCACCCCTGCACCCAGCCAGGCCCCCCTCTGCCTCCGATGTCCTCCCTCTTGTTCCCTCTTCCTCAGGCCCCCTTAATGTCAAACCTCTCTTGGAGAGTTTCCTTAACTCCCAGACCGGGTGAGTGGCTCCCTGCCCTGTGTCCCGGGGAATGCTATAGCTACCTCTCTTAGAGCCCTGACCACAGAGTACTGAGATATTATTAGGGGTCTCGGTTTCACTGCAAACTTACTTCTTACATCTTCCTTCAACCAAATCTACAATCCTTTTCAAAGTAGGAGTTCAAAAAATAAGTGAGTTAAATAAATGCGCACAGGATTTCTCAAAAAGAGGTAACAGTACGGCTCCCAGCACTGGGGTCACGCCCAGACTTGTTTGTTTGTCTCTGAATTAGGGACGGCAGAACTACAGACACAGGAACAACAGGCTGCCCAGTACCCAGTCAATAGCAAGCAGCGTGGTGTACCTGATAGGCCGTTATATTAACAGTGTCTTCCTTTCTCTGCTCGGGAGGCCCTTGACTCTGCAGTAGATTTCGTACTGTTTCTTCCATCCTGAAAAACAAAAAAAACAAAAGAAGAAATTCTTTAAAGGTTTCCTATTAACATGAGTCTATTCCCCTTAGCAGAAATCAGTCTTCAGTGTATATTTCCTAAGCTTAAGCCTGAAAAACCTCCTCTCTCTTCCTTGCCTTCATCCCCTATATCGTGAATGTGTCATGAAGTCCTTCAAAGTCTGTCTTCGGAAGGTCTCTGGGTTTCTCCGTCTCTTTACCATTCAGGATCCTGTCTCTGGCCTCCTGCATCTGTGCTCATGCAAATATCTCCCAACGCCCTCTTCACTTTCCGCTGCTCCCCTTGAATTTGACACGACGTCACCACATTCATCTTCCTGAAATACCACTTTCATTTTTTAAAATCAGTTTTCAAAGTTGACATATATTACATAAATCCATTTTCACCATTAATATACTACGATGTCTTCTTTCCATGGTGGTCACTCTATGTGGGCACACAGAGACCTACTATATCCGTCTCAGTTATTCTGAGTATTTCGTGATGTGACTGCACCATCAATTGTTTAATCTTTCCCCTACTGACAGAATTTAACTCACTTCAAAATGTTTACTATTTCAAACAATCTTTACACATACATCTTAGTGCACATTTATGAGTATTTCAATAGTTATATGATGACATATATTGTATGTTATAATCCTATTTTGTATTAAATACCCACTTCCAATGCCCACTCCTACCCCTGCATGGCCCCAAAGTAAAGAGTGAAACAAACACACCTGTTTCTAGTTCCAGACATTGTCTCATGCTGTTACTACTGCTTAAAATGCCCACACCCTTTTATCTTCTCAAATCCCATCCATCCTTCAAAATCCACCTCAAGTTTTACTTCCTAAGAGGACTGTTTCACTGGTTCTTCATGTCTTTGAATTCTTATAGCCCTATATGTTAAATCAATCATGCTATTACTTAAAAACTCCCCAATGTAAATGCTCAAATATTTCATGTATGCTTGTCTTATCTTCTGAAGTAAATTAAAATATTTGGTATAGAACCATTTCATAATTTCTTATGTGTCTCCCCAATTATGCATAAAGTAGTATTCGGTACACATTATTACATGAATCCTTTCTTAATTTATTTTAAAAAGTCTGAAGTATTTACGCTTTGTCAGGCATTCACTATGTGCACTCAAACTGTGTTTGAATGACCTTGTCCTCGGGGCCCATCCATAAGGATCCAGGGACAGAACTCCGAGAGCAAGACGCCTGAACTGTGGCATGAACCTGGGCTCTCCTGCCCAGAGCCTGAGTTGGCTGTCTCTTCCAGGCCCATCTTGAAGCACATGGTTTGGTGGCTCAGTATGATACTAGTTTAAGACAGACAGCAGGCTGACGCAGCTTCTCTCTCCTGCTCAGGGCTTCTAGGATGGCACACTAAGGGCTCTAGGAGGCCCACGAATTACAGCAACCAAGGCAGTGTAGTGCAAAATGCCAACCTTTCTAATACGTTATATAACTACTGAGCAGCAGGGTGAGGAACCTGCAGATGAGCTAGTCCAGTCCAAGCCTGGACTATGACTGGGGAATTCACAGGGGATAGCACCAGGACCCACTCAGGATTTCAACAAGACATGGACACCGATCATGACTGGTTAGGGAATGATGTGTGACCGCACATTTATACATTTATATAAGCCACCTCTTCACACATCCAGCCAGGAAAACAAAATCTGTTTCCTATATTTTCACAAAGCTTATGTTAGTAATAATCATAACTCAAAATGAAATAGTACGTTTACCTTGTCAAAGAACTCTTCCATCTATCCTTCATTACAATGTGCTTTAAAATTATCACTGTATCTGTGTAGTAGATGAGAAAGATGAGGCAACAGGAAAATTAAATGGCTTACTTAAAGGATCATGGTTAGTTGAGTGGGAGTTAGGATTAAACCATGTTTACTGACTTTAAAAATAGGAGCCTCTTTCCACAGGAACTTATGTACACGCAGGGAAATTATTTTATTTATTTTTATTTATTTATTTATTAATTATAGAGAGAAAGGAAGGGGGGGAGAGAGAGGGTAACACTGATTTGCTGTTCCACTTATTTATGCATCATTGGTTGATTCTTGTATGGGCCCTGACCGGGGATCAAACCCTCAACCTTGATGTATGGGAACGACCCTATAGCCAACTGAGCTGCCTACCTGGCCAGGGCCTGCAGGAAAACGATTTTAAATAAAGCAGAGTCTTAAGTCCTGATTAGGATTTATTTTGGTGAACACTTACTGGATGCCGAAGGCAACAGTATTGTTTCTGACCTGAGGAGAACTTAATATCTGGTGGAAGAGACAAACCAAGTTTATGTGGAAGAAATAAGTGTGAAAAAGTCACAAATTCTGAAATAAAAACTGATCAGAGCCCATTTCTAATACTCTCTGTCATTATATATAAACAGAAACAATCTCTTGAGCGCTAGTGGATTTCCCTTGATGTGCTAACCCTATCATAAGCCAGAGGAGCCATGATAAGGGAGATGACTGGCCCCATCTCACTGGGCCCTGCCGCGCAGATCCGGGGCGAGCCGCTGCGCTCGCAGTATTGGCCCACCGCCTTCCTGCCTCAGCACAGACGCTGCAGTTCTTTCTTATTTCAGTTCTTGTTTCATTCAGTTACAGACATTCGGCATAAAGGTGGCTCAAAGGTTAGAACTCAGTTAAAATGAAAATCTTGCCTTTTTTAAGAAACAAGTTAAAATGCAATTCTGTGAGCATGCATATTGTGCTGAATTATACCTATAATCAGAAGTTCTGTGCACAAATGGCTGAATCAAAGAGAAAAACAACATCTCTTCACCTTTCCCCAAATTTTCTTGGCTTTTGCCTTTTAAAAAAGGAAAATGTGGGGTGGACAGACAGTTGTTAAAACAGAATCTCAGGGTCTCACTGTGATTAATTAATTAAAATTAAAACCAGTTACATTTCCAAGCTACCACTTGGCACAGGGTTACAGGGACTGATCCCAACACTTGGTAGAAATTTAAGTTGTCCCGTCTCTTCATAACCTCTATGAATACGGTCACAGGGAAAATATTTGAACCTGATGAGACTATACCATTATTTATTCCCTGATAACATCTTTTTTTAAAATTCTCATTCAGCAAACTTCTCTATTTATTTTCCAGAAAATCAAAGACTGTGTAGCATCAACCACTGTCATCTGAGTGCCCAGTGACATTTTACTTCGTTTTGTTATTTTGATAGCTGAGGTGTATGGTTTGCATCACCAGTCTGCACACAGAATAATTCTACCATCTGTTCCCCAAATGTGACTAAAAATCAGTCAATTCCTTTCTCCGGGTCAGGCGTGGGCAGAGGAGTTGTTTTTGGTTTAAGTTGCTGATTGGTGCAATTTATCCTTAAACACTGACCTGAAATAATGTCTTCCAGTTCTTCTTTTCCTATTGTCAAATTTGAGTCTAAATCCTTTCTTCCCCTAACTACTGGGTAAGTAGCTGTTATAACTAAAAATATATAGGCCTAAATTATACTTAGTAAAATATATTTTCTAATGCATATTAGTAAACTATTTTTAAAAAGTTAAGACCTACATGAGTCAGAAAAATAAACCAAATTCATATGCAAATTTATATGCAAAAAAAATAAACCAAATTCATATTTCAGGTAACATAGATATAAATGCAGCTATTTTATTTTATTAAAAATAGATTCATGTTTTAAGGAACATATCATTTAAGAAAATTATTATGATAGTTCATTTGGGACAAGCAAAAAGAACCTTAAACACAGTCTTTGCTTAAAAAGGGCACTAACTTAGTTAGGAAAATTGGACATTAAATAAGAATGCATTAAAACAACAAACAAGCAAACAATTCAAAACTACCCAAGAGCAGGATCAGTGAGGCTTTGAACCAAAATTCTCTTCCCTGGGCCCCCTCTGTCAGCACCCCCTTGTAAAGAATAGATCACTGGGGTGCTTGTCATTGAATCTGTACCCAGTGTCTCCCAGAGAGGGTCTTCCCAGACACCAAAGGAAGATCTTTCTGGAAGTAAATGTTAAGGTATAGTAGTTTCCCAAATCGTTTCCAGGCAGGAAACTACGTTACCATTCAGGGCCTGATAATAACAGGTTTCTCTAACATAGGAGACTATGACTTGGGCCTCCAGATCTTGTCTTCTTCAGTAATGGAAGTACTATCAGGAAACAGATCCCAGGCCACATGAGGAGCCGCCTGTCCTAAGAGCATGGGAAGGGATGCGGACTTTCCCCTTCTTCTCCTTCCTCCATAGGTCCAGCCCTCTCTTTCGCCTAATGCCACTCTAGGAAATCACCGGAATATTAGACAGAAATATTCTTTGACTCCCATGATCAGATACTCAGTTTAGCACAACTTTACTTTTGACAGAAATAGAACAAAACAAACACAAAACAAGAAGCTACTCTCCCCAACTCAAACTGGTAACAGATGGGCTCTTGCAGCTAAAAGCTAAACGGAGTCATCTTTTAAAGAAATATTTTAACATGTTATGTGCTGATTACTCACATAAACCTATAATAAGATTAACAATGAAATTACTCAATATTCCCTCGGATGTCTTCTTGAGAGGCCACAAGGCCACCTGCTCTGAAAGTGTAAGGTACAGTCCCCTGTCACCTTCACTGAGAAGTCTGTGAGGAGCTGCTGCTGGATCTGCAAGCTGCTTTTCCGTGTGTTTCCCTGCATTCGACTCCCAATCTGCTCCCTTGGAGAAAGTGTGTCAACTTAAGCAAGGGCGCCACCACGACTGAACTTCATTTTAAGGACAGAAAGAAAGGGAATGGGTTTAAAATAGAAGGAAGGCGGGGGCCTGAGTACTGCAGCGCCTCTCCTTCACCTTGAGCCTCCCTATGAAGAAATCACAGCAGGACATGACCCCACATGGAGAGCACGACTCATCCCGCAAGGTCCACGGCCATAATGAGGACAAGCATCCTCCCGTGTGTGCTGAGAGAGAGGAAAATAGTTACAATAAAATACTATGTGGCGCCCAGGCAGAGCGGCGCAGCCGGCGGAGAGCTGTCCTGGGCACGAGCGGGCTGCCGGCCCCGTTCCCGGTCAGCGCGCAGAACGGGCTTCGGGTCTGATCCCCGGTCGGGGCGCCTGCTGAAGGCAGCTGGCCAATGTCTGTCTCTCTCTCTCTCTTTCTAGGCCTGTTCTTGGGTGAGAATGAAAATAATTATAATAAAACATATTTTTTTAAAAGTACAATAATAATAATAAATTTTTAAAAATACTATCTCTATTTCATTGGATGCCTATTAGTAAGGTTAAAAAAATTAAGTACGCTACAACTGGGATATTCAGAAAAATAATTTATTTTATACATAACCAAAGTCATCTTTGAGCCCCTGCATGCTAACTAGCATTAACTTTTGTCCCAATTCCTAGTTCATGTGTTAGACTTAGTCTGGCATAAGGGATTTTCAAGTCCATTGAGAAACAAGAGAATGAACAGCTGTTCCATGCTTCCTCGGTTGGAATACTACTCAGCAATCAGAAGGACTAGGCTGATGCATGGAACAACCTGGAAAAGTCTCAAAAACATTACGCTGAGTCAAAGAAGTCACACACAAAGGACTAACTATTATGATTACATTTATATATAATTTTAGTACAGAACAATTAATCAGTGATGGAAAATTTAAGAAAAGTGATTGCCTGGGTGGGCAGAGGTGGGGCAGAGATTGGCTGGGAAAGGGCACAGGAACTTCCGGGAGATGGTGATGTCCCATATTTCCACAGGGGTTTAGATTGCACAGGTGTGTGCATTTCCTGAAATTCATCCAATGATACATTTAAGATTTATGTATATTATTGTTTGTAAATTTTATCTTGAAAAAAAACTATGAGCAAATTTGGGACTTTAGTTAATGATATACATGCTCAAGTATATACATAATTTGGGGTAAACTGTATTGATGCCTGCAACTTTGAAATGCATCCAAAATTAGATTTATAGATAAAGAGAGAGAAGACCAGATGGCTAGATATGCAGTAAAGCAAGTATAGTAAATATGAGTGGTAGAATCTGGTTGTTGGGTTTATAGTGTTTACCGTAAAATGTGTCAACTTCTCTGTATTTAAAAATTTTTTTAATAACAAATTGCTGACAAAGTTTTTTGTTGTTGTTGCTTGTTTGTTTTTTATGTAGACCAAGTATTTAAAATATTTATCTCCTGGATAAAAATGTTCAGCCTCTCAGTAGAAGAGTAGTAGACTGCTTCTCTTCCCTAGATGGTTCCTGGGCATATGCAGATCTGGTTGGGTGGGTATTTGCAAAGGAGGGAGACTTGAGCGTGATATCATTTTACCCCTTGGCCCCAGGTTTGTTCCTGGCCCTTTTGCCTCTACATCTGAGGGGCCTGAGGCTGTTGCCAGTCTGTTTGTTCTGCTTGGTCGAAGCTTGGTGGCATGTCCAGCTCTCTGACTGACCTTCACCTTAGCCTCTGCTGGCTGCAGTACCCTGCATCTCAGGCGCCCCTTCCACCAACATGCTGATCTGGCAGTCTGTCTCCAGACACTCCTGTAAGGGTGCCCCTGCTGTGACACAGCAGACCCCAGAGTAGGCCCACTGGCTCTGCAGCTTCTAAACCACACAAAACCTGCTGGCAGCCTGGAAAGATAACATCCAGGGCCTCCTTTATGCATGAGCATAGTGGACCACCAGGCTGACAAGGCCATCCCCATTTACTGTGTGGGCACACATACACAGGCTTATTCCTTTGCTAGAATCTTAAATGAGAAGTACACATATAAATACCCATCTGTCTTCCATGCGGTCCACCATCTAAAGTGCCAGTTTCACCCTTCCGTTTCTCTTCATCTGTCCTTCTGACCACCTCCAGCACCTGAAAATATCATGTCTGGCTCCTTTCCAACTCCAATCTCTTGGCTAAGTCCACTTATGTAATTTATGATGGGAATCGAAGAATTTTTCCTACACACTGGGAAAGCACTGTGATTTGGGCCATCCAGACTTGCCTAGCCTTTCATATGTTAAAGGAGGGAGAATGAAGGAATCTGGGTAATCTTAATTTAAAATAATAGCACATTCACGAGGCCTTGTCTTATTTAAGCGTTTTTAGCAGAAGCTGGATATTTCTTTCTTCATTCTCTTTGAATTCCTAGGGAAAACTAGAGAAAAGCTCTAGTGTTCACAATGACAAAAGAGAAAATCACATAGATTTTAAATATATATATTTATATATCACTTTGTTACAACCACACTATGGTAAGCACTGTCTGATTTAATCCTTACAAGTCCACAGAGTGAGTACTACTAACAACATTTTTATTTTTACTTATTTACGTATGTAGTAATTAATTCATTTATTAATTAAAAATGAAGAAATTGAGGATCTGTGAGAATAAGGAACTCATTCAAGGTCATATTCCTTGTAATGGTAAGAGTTATACTGGAACCAATATTTGACTCCAAAAATCACAATTATTTTTATATTGTGGACAACAGCATAGAAGCAAACATTTAAACCACGCTAGTTTTTACTTAGCTGTATATCAACATTTTCTGCCATATTGTTATCTTGTGTCAACATCTTGATCAATGAGTGGTTACTTGAAAATGCTCTGTACTTGAATTTATCTTTTTTCTCAATTAGATTAAGCTTCTTCTAAACCCCAAAGTAGGTTCACACATGGGGATGTACTTTGACATTTGTCTTCTTTAGTATAGCTTTTATTATAACCTAGAGCCCGAATAAACACCTGTTGAAGCACTTAATACAACCTCTTCATGGAAAAATATGCCCTGTCATTAGGGCACTCCCCATTCCGCCCAAATGCTACAGAAAAACCAGCTGAGGCTTGACCACTTCTCTCCCTAGGGGAGAAGCCCTCCCTCTGTGCTTTCTTCACACTCTTAGCTCTTCTCTCTCATTATATCACAGCACCTTACCAATGATCTCTAATTTCCTTCAGGTCAGTGACTCTGCCTTGATTGTTTTATCTCTAGCAACTAACCATGGCCTCTGTGACTGGGAAGGGAATCAATAGGTTATTTTTGAGTGGATGAATGAATCTAATAGCTTTTTCTCTCATTCATTCCCTGGCTCCTTACATTTTCATTCCTCCACAGACCTACATGGTCAGAGAGGAGTGACAAGGGAGAGGTGCCAATCCGGGCTAAATTGTGAGCTGTGACACATGGGCTAAGATACAGGGCTCCCAGTCATTAATAAAACAAACCAAACATCTCCCAGAAATAACTCCCTGCTCTTTTTGTCACATCGAATATACAGTACACAGGCTTCATCTGCAGCTAATTAGCTTGGATGGTTAGAACAGTACCCGGATGAGGCCAGGGTTCTAGATTCAATCACTAGCTTGGACACCCTTTACCACCACAGACTCCTGCAGACTCATCTCTGCCAAGACAGCCCACTGCTCTACTGCTGGGGGAAAGCTGTGAGAATTATCTTAATGAAGAACATATTTTGCATGGCCTCCCATATCATTTGCTTTTAAATTTATTTTTCCCATCCTACTTCCAT
Organism: Miniopterus schreibersii; assembly: GCF_964146895.1. Taxonomy (NCBI): domain Eukaryota; kingdom Metazoa; phylum Chordata; class Mammalia; order Chiroptera; family Miniopteridae; genus Miniopterus; species Miniopterus schreibersii. Next base: position 71,086,435 of record NC_138108.1, on the reverse strand, counting down.
TGCTTTCCTCAACAGCCCCTCCCGCCTCCCCATTTTCATTGCAATACAAAGGTTTCCTCAAGTTTGGGAGGGAAAAGAAACACGGACTAATGTTCACTTCCAAGTGGAAACTGTTCATGGGGAAACTTTGCTGGTTTAGAACTGAGTTCCGCCCAACTGTGCCAGCTGTTTCCTCAGAAAAGGCCAGTCTGCTCACTCAGAAGCTAGCACACCTAAGCATGAAAGCAGGGACAATCCCCAGGCCAGCTGTGACTTTGCTGTTCTTTGCCCAATCTCTGCTGATCCCAGCGGCAACAGTTAGGAACCGTAAATCTACGGGAAGATAACTGGAAACTGCACTGAAACGGAAAGTCACTCTGGATGAATGGCGAAGGGCTGGAATTTCTTATTTCTTTCCTAGATGACATATATTTTTAATTCAGCACAAATTTTGCAAGAATAATACCGTTGCCCAGAAACTATGGGGCTCTAATTCACTCATGGGGATACCGCACCATTCATAAACAGATCGAAAGGTGCTAGTCCAATTTGAATTACTGCATTATATTCACTCCAGGGCCATCTGTCTGTGAGGAGAGAGCAACATAAATTTTCTCAGAGGCTGACTTGTGCTGATCCTGCACGGGGAGCTCACTGGGAGGAGAGAAGCAGATTTGGAGTGGCCGGGAAGATGCATTCAGACAAGTCCCATTTTCCACATGAAGTTGAAGGGAATCCTCTGAATGCTAACCCAGAAAATCTCAAGTGCTTTTTACTCAACAATGGCATAAGACAAAATTTCATTTATGGATTCATGTGTTTGTAGAGAGAGTGTGCCAGTGACTGCCAGAAAGGAGAGGTCTACCTCACTAACTTTCTGATTAAGGTTGAAGGCAGGGTTTGGCACTAGATCCTAAGAATCTACACAATGTCTACAAAATGGGTTACTTTCCTCAATGGAGTCAGGCTCTTAAGGAATGCCATAGTTATTAATATGATTATTAATTTTATTAATACAAAATAGTTAACAGTTAATATAACCACCCATGTCCAGTCTCCTGAGCTCATCTACTTAACTTCTAAATCTAGTCTTGTGTCCTGATAGAATTCTTTTTTTTTTTTAAATATATCTTTATTGATTTCAGAGAGATGAAAGGAGGGAGAGAGAGAGAGAGAGAGATAGAAACATCAATGATGAGAGAGTCATTGATCGGCTGCAGCCCGCAACCCGGACGTGTGCCCTGACCAGGAATCGAACCCCGATCACCTGGATCCTAGGTTGACCCTCAACCGCTGAGCCACGCCCAGCGAGGCCTGATAGAATTCTTAAAAAAAAAAAAAGCCACCAATAAAACCAGCTACAGTTCTGTTTTTTAATTTTATTTTCTTGCACAGATGTTCTTTGAGTCTAATACTGCTCAAAAAGAACTTTAAGTTGCCAAGACAACTGCTTTTAATATAACTGTGTTTCCTGGGGAATGGATCTTTATAACGCATATCAAAGGTTGGGAAACTTTGAAGGTAACAGACAACTCAATTTATCATTGGCCCTCAATATTTATTCCTATTGGCCGCTGTTAATAGATATAGTCAAAAAATATTTTGATATATCATGAAAATACACATTAGATTTTGATTAGAGGCTGTTCTGTTCTGGAAAACTAATGTTATGACTTGGAGCCCCATTTTCCCGTGTTTTTAAAGTGAGAATTTTATAATTTTACCCTGGTCAAGAAAAGATAAAATGTGAACTGGATAATCAAGATTTCTTTCTTACTATGGGGTAAGCTTTTGAAAGTTTAAATCTAGCAAGGTAATGACGTCAGGTACTCAGAATGAGGTCCACTGTATGTTTCAGATAAGTTACCTATTTTCTCCACAGGTGTAACTGGCTCCTCATCAGATGGTTATTAATAATTAATAAAATATATTTGATTCTCATTGGCAAACTAATTTTGAATTAGATTCTCATTTGCCAAATCTTAAAGATTTTTTTTTTTTGACTTGACAAGTGTTTAATCATTAAAGCTTTGAGAAGTCAAACCAATAGTCATACTGGACCTCAATAATGTCCAAGGTAGCCAAGTAAGCAACTGGTGTTACTCTGTCACAATTTTGGGGGGTGGGGGTGTAGGAAAAGGGCAAAAAATCTAACTGGCCATATTTGGAATGACACTGTACGTTAAATTTTTTTTAACAAGGAAGTACAATAGTGGCAAAGAAATTCATTAAGAATCCACAAAACTAGACTCATGGATGCCAACAGGGCATTCTTCACTGGACCTGCTCTTTCATTCGCATGCTTCTTGCACATTTGATCCACAATATTTCAGAACAGCTTCCCTTAAGCAAGCAGATACTGCAAACCATAGCGCATCCAGAAAAGTGGTGTTAACTAAGCCCTCTCCCAGCCTCCACTCTGTGGCCACAATACAGTCAGTGTATCTCAGTCCCCTGAGCTCTCTAAAACGGCTTAGGTGGGTCAGGGTGGTGACATTCTTAGCAGCTATATAACTTAGGACAAATCACTTACACTTTTTAACTCTGTTTACTTATCTGTAAAATGGATACATCATGCCAGGTCTTCTTATCTCAGCAAGATGTTATGAGAATGTGTGGATACAGAATGTAAAATGTTATGTAAGTTGGTACTTATTTTTACTACAACTTTAAGATAGTTCTTTCTGAAGTCAAGCCTTTGGAATTGTAGATCTTTTGGCAGTGATATGAGCAAGGCACGAAATGGGCTCCTTGGGAACATCAGCCAATCAAGTTAACACTTTATGGAGGCACCACCTTTTTTGGCTTTTCTCAGAAAGTGCATAAAAGTTAAAGATGGATGCCTTTCTCCAAATTTCAGACAACAACTAGTTTGGAATATAACCAACTGTATTAGTCATGATAGAATACGCTATGCTGAGGTGAAGACAACACCGACATCACAGTGACTTAAAAAATAACCAGGCACTTCAGCAGCCAACTGTCCTCCATGGGTAGCATGGATCCATCTGGGTTCCCAGGACAGTCCAGTTTTTGTGTATTGTCCTGCCGTAATTATTAATAGCACCCTGTTCACTCCAAACATTGTCCTGGTTGTATGATCTTCCTGTCAATGGAATAACTTGCATTCAGGCTGCACCCACTCCTGCCCCCCAATATGAGGCCTTCATTGTTGGCTGGGAAAAGAGAGAGTGGAAAATTTTGTAGGGATTTTCACTGCCTCATTCCAGAATGGTCACTTTGGTTTAAAGGCCATTGGCCAGAACCAGTATTATGGCCCACTAACTGCTGGGGTAGCTGGTAAATTTAGCCTTCTGAGCACCTGGAAGAAACAGATATTGGTGCTAAAACAATGTCTGCATTGTCAGAATGAGGCCATGTAGGGGACTACTTCAGTGACCCCCTGTAGTGCCTGGTGACTACACAGTGATCTCTGAGAGACTGAGCCCTGAAACTCAAGAAAGGCAGGCAAGTGTTGGTCTTCTCGGTCTTTTCCATGGGGTGTCCCTTATACATCTCTGCTGGGTGACTTAGCTGTCATTATGAAGACTCCTGTCTTACCTCCCAGCTAGATACTGATTGTCACCTTTCTTTCCCTCATGCCAAATTGATTGCCAGTCTGTGCAATTAGTCTCTCTGAGCTCTCTGAATTGTTCAGGAATGTGTTCCTGTGATCAAGGAATCTTCAAATAAACACCTTCAAAGTCTGCTTGGCTTTGAAGAACACGTTATCGAGCCTTCAGCATGACAGTTAATAGACATGTTTTTGATGCAGCCGATTATGCAGTAAATATCTATAACCATGGAAAAGCGTGAACATCCACAAAACTTTTGTAACTTGGCAAAGGGAGTGGAAGGTGTGGCTTCTCAGCAGTGGAGGGGCACATTCAATGTTTCACTTCTCGGTACCGGTGGTCATTGTTTATAAATACCGTCATGACTCAAGAGATGTTTCTCTCTGCCCTAAGGAAAGGAGGATCCTTTTCTTCCCTCCTTGCCTATCCAAATATTATGCACCCTTCAGTCTCCAGGCAAAATCCCATCTTGTTAATGATAACTCTGGCCCAGTTTCTCCTTAGACCACTTGACAAGTGTTTTCCCTGGAGCACGTGCAGGAAATCACTGAGGGTCTCAGTAAAAGTCCAGATTCCCACATCTAGCTGAGACCTAGTGAATCAGAATCTCTGGGAGGGAGGCCAGGGATCTGTGCTTTTAATAAGCACGTTCTTGCATATTAACCTATGAGAATCTCGCTTCTATTCTCACGTTCCCCCAAAACACATACTATTTGGCTCTGTTAAATACTATAAAAATAATTTCTAGTAGAAGTATCTTACTTAGACAACTACTTTGTAAACTCATTAGGGGTCCCAATGTATATCTCAGGTTTTTTTATATTACCTACGTCACGCGGTGGGTACCAATTTATCCTAGGTGGATGGAACTTTCTGAAGGCGTGAAGTTAAATATTGATTTGCTTTATTTGGGGCACAGTCAATGTTGAAAAAATAGATGGAAGAGCATATTTGGATGGATCTAATTTTAACTCCAATGGTGAAAAGTTAAAAGTAAAGCTTTCTGTAAGATGACTACCCCTTCAGTTATCTGCTCATTCATTTATCCCCTCACTTATTGATTGGTTGCTATGGTTGATAATCATCTGTTCAACACCTACTATGTGCTTTGTGCTATAACCAACAACTTGAATAAAGAAAAACCACCAAGTGTAGGAAACAGGCAGACCAACAATTACCCTGCAGTGTAATCAGGCCAGAAGAAAATATCTAAGACCCTAATAGACACTCTTTGAAGTGTTGACATGAGCTGAAGTTTTGGAAATGAGACTGAGCTTGATGGAAAAGGGAGTATCAAACATAACTAATGATTGTGTTGTCCAATTTAAAATTTCTTATCATGATTTGTCTTAATGAGAAAAATGCTTCAAGTGCATACTGCACTGTATGTTATTGAATTGCAAGCGCATGCCATTTAGTTTTCTACAGGTGTTGGCATTTTAATCAAATGAAAAGCACTTTAAATCATTGTTAGCCCAACTAGTTAAAGGCTCTTACAACTAAATTACCTAAAGTTATGTTCATTGTTTATTAACTACATTTCAAACAATATCCCCTAGGACCTCTAGGTGATGCGCCCCTAGATAATATTCATATTTGGAGCACTTGTTTCATTATGCTCCCTGTTCACGTGCATTTAGTCCCAATGATAAGGGATACCCAGGTTCCCTCTGGTATTTAGAACACATCCTACTTGACCTTGGATATCTATGAGAAAATAAATATAACCACATTAGAATATCTGTTACTAAGAAAAAACTACTCTGATAAAACTAATACCAATAACTGCAAAATTCCCCGCCACAAGGTTGACATTAAGTAAGAGTCAATTGTCTTCAAGTGTTACTTATGGTGGAACATAAGCTTTCATACAGCACTTTTATTGCACATTCCTGCCCAATGAAACACATGTTGGAAACACAGCAAGTTTAGGCCAAATATTGCATGTTTATCCTTGAATTGTCAATGCTACAAAAATAAAGAAACAAGGGTACTCAAGGGAAAAGGGCAAAGAACCTACACAGTGAAACTAACTTTGAAAAACAAATTTTCTCTGATATGTAAGAACACCAGAAAAAGAAGCACAGTTTTCAGATTTATTGTAAAGGGGGGAAAAATAACAGAAACTAGGCATTGATAAGCACTCAAAGTCTGCCAAGTGATGGGATTTTCCGTAAATAAATGATAATACACTATATTGATTAAACTGCTAGGAAATATCATGACACCACGCAGTCACACACATATATATTTATCTTAAAACTGTACTGCCTTGGGGCTTCCAGGTTCATTTGTCATAAACCCTTACCCCCTTCCATATGAAACATGAGAAACTCCGCAGACATCCGCCTCCCTCCCATCCACGTGGGCCTATTGTCACATAGGTAGGCTACAGACCTACACCACGCAGCTGTCAAAAAACAAGCCCTACGCAGCGCACCCGACTTTCGCCTGCATCCCTGCCTCCCCCGTACGAAGAACACATTTAACTGTAGGGTGCAGGGACTTCTCCTAGGTGGGCGGAGGGAAGGGCCCTTTCTGCAGCAACCGGTGGAGCATGGGTCCCCTAGGACTTCATTATCTCTCTCTCGTTAGGCTGTAATAGGAGCTCCAAAACAATACTTCTGTTTTCCTAAAGCCGACAAATTGATTAGCGAAGCCAGGTAAATCAAATGTCAGTGTTCTTATGGACGAGAGTGGGTGGCAGCCACAGCCCACACCGGGAAGCGTCCCTGTCACCGGGCAGTTGACGAGGGCAGCTGCTTGCCCAGGAAACAGCAATACGGAGGGACCGATACGCATCCACTGACTCGGGCTCTTGGTGGTGCCTGCTTCTAGCTTTATATTTGGACGCACTGGCTGCTTATCGCTGTGAAATACCCGGCCGTGGCTCCTGCTCTGATGGCACACTCCCGCAGGGAGCCTGGCACGTCCGTGACCGTGGCGACGCCAATGCCAATTAGAAAACTGACGCACACGGAGGCCCCAGGCCCTGCATATCACGGGCATCACTGAGCTCCTGGATTTACCCCAACCCCCCCCCCCCCCCCCCGTCTCTTCTTGACCTTTGCCCTCCTCTTGCCCTTTTGCCAGCTATTAATTCTTACCATTTCAGTAATTTAGTTAAAAGCCTTCCACGGACCCGTCCTCACGGCCACAGGACAAAGGGGAGCCACAAGGCGGGTGTCTGAAACATCTCCTTCTCCCTGCGGCCTATCTGCCTATGTTCCTCTTGACGTGCGTACGTGCAGTCGGTCACGGCTACTCGGAATTCATTCTCGCAACGCGCCCCTTCCTTTCTTGCCTCCAAACCTACCTCTCGTTACTTTCCCATCTCGACTGTGACTCCCCTCCACCCCAGGGAAGCTCTTCATGTTCTTTAAGAATGAAAGCAAGCGCCACCGAGCTCCCCTCTCCGAACGGATCCCTGCAGTACTGTGAACCTAATGTACATGGCTCATCTACTTTCGGCTTTTACATCCTAACAGTGCGCGGTCACCGTGGCACGACATGGGCGCAGACACATTCTGTTGAGGTGTATTCTCTACGCTGGGCTTAAATCTCTGGTTTGGTAAATTGTGGAAACCAGGACAACATGGGACTGAGCTCATTTACATGTTTGTGAGCCCAACTAGAACCTAACCTTACTGATCTCTTGGAACTAAGGACTTATCACATTTTAGGCCTTACCTATTCAGTATTTCATGATGTTCTCCAGGGAACTGCCCAGATCTCTTTGCCAAACCAGTTCTGTAGAGACTATGGCTTGAATTAGTGGATCATGAGATCACAAACTCTCTCATGTATAAGTTTTCCATTTCAAAACTTTCTGATTTATAGACAAGATATATGATTGATTCTAAATGGGGAGTATAGATTTAGATTAAGTTGAACTATATGAAATTGCTGATATTTGATCATTCTGACCTATAAACATAAGTTTTATAGGGTTCAAACTAATAAGTAATTAAGAAAGGTTTTTGTTGCAGTTGTTCACAGCAGGGCCCATGGCACAATGAACAAATAAACTTAAAAATGTAGACATGCCTCATGGTAAAGGGCTTTAATAAGGACAACAAAACAGCAAATATTTATCGAGCAATTACTATATACTACCAGTCGTCGTGGTAAGAACGTTACATAGATGATCTCTTTCTTTTCCCCCCTTATAACAACTCAGTTTTAGTCACCATTTGATACACATGGAAACCACTGCTTAAAGGGCCTAAGTAACTTGCCCAAGGTCATATAGCTAATAAGCGGTGGAAAATTTTAAAATAAAAAGACTTATTCTAGAGTTGCTACTTTTGACACATAAAAATAGAACCTTTTTCCTGGGGTCTTTCTGATCCCCCATCCCTTGGTCCCCCCTGGTACTATCAGGAAGAATAATAAAGGGAAACAGAACTCAAGGAAGAGCTTGACATCCCCTCATCTTCGAAACCCTCCCTGCCCACTAGGGCCTGATGTGTTCACTGTGCTGCTCTTCAGTCCATTACCTCCCCTCCTCTTTCCTTGGACTTTTAGTGTATGTTGCCTGCTTTCAGAGCTCCATATACTATTTACATTTCCTAATTAAATGGTGAAGCTCCAATAGTACAGCGAGCATATCTGTATGTACTTCATTTCTAAGACCAAGGAACAGACATTTCATTTCCATCTAAACACCATCCATCCATCCATCCATCCATCCATCCATCCATCCATCCATCCATTAATTCACCCAATAATTATTGCTGAGTGCAAATAACACTAAGGTAAAAGACCCAGTCTCTCTTCAAAAGGAACTTACTAACGGTTAATGGGGCATGAACAAGTGCATCAACACACACAATGACACAGGTTATACACCAGAGCCTGGCTGCTGAGAGAGGTGGGCGACCTGGCAGTGGTCAAGGGAGGAACTTTACAGAGAAAGTTTTAGAGAACTGATACTGTTGAGGTGAAGCCAAGCAGGTAAGTGAGGACTAGCCATTGGAAAACCTTGAGAAAGCATGCTCAGAAATGGCAACGGCATGTGAAAAGGCACAAAAGAGCCTGGGATATGGGGGTCCTTAGGAGTGTTTGGTTTGGCTGAGCAACAGGAACAAACAAAGCAAGCGGGACAGATGCAGAAGAAAGGAAATAGGAAGGAAAAAGAAAGGAAAAGGGAAGAGAGTAAAGTTTGCTCTTGATTTTAGGAAAATTCAGATGAAAGTAAGAGCAGTGGGCTCATGTCAACCAGTAGAACCAGACAAACTCAGAGCTATTGTCCAGTGGCTGGATTGATGTCAATTATTTGAAGGCCCAGGCCCACGCACAAAGGAGAGCGTGGTATGTAAGAAGCTAAAGAGTCATTATCACACAAACTATGTTGATTTATAATATATTTTGGAAAGTTGAAAATATAGTACCTAAAACAGTGAAGAAATAAAATGGAGTTACTATGGTCAAGCTGCTAACTTATTAAAATCAAATAGGCTAAGGCACGAGCAAACAGTTCTATTCTTGCTTTAACTAGCCTGGGAACTTAAACTTTCGAACTTTTCAGTTGTGGGTCAGTGCCTACATCCACCTAAATTCCATAAGTAAACCTCTAAAGAACTTAAAAATGGTCATGTGCTGAAGATGTATGTATTTCTTATATATAACTACTTGTCATGCTTAAGAGAGAGTGTTTCATTTCCAGACCACCTGACGTCCATTATCCAGGCCACCAGACATCTGGAAGCTGACCATCCTGACCCAATCTGTGGGCTGAGAATGCAGGACTGACTTTGCTCAAATGTACGCTTTTCACTATAAAACCTCTCAAACTTTGTCTCCTTCAAAACACTCTGGGTGTTATCTGGTAGTGTTTTCAATTTGCAAAGCCTAAGACCCTTGAAAAAATCATTGTCATTTATTTCTAGCCAAAGCCTCCTGACTCTTTTGACAACAGTCACATGGGTACAGAAAGCTGATGAAAACAAAGAAGGTTCTATTTTTACCTGCTTTGGAAATAGAAGCTCTTTAGCTAAACAGATGGTGCGTTTCACCCAGATTTGATGAAAACAAATCTCTACAGGACTTCTGTACTGAGAAATAATTTAGGAGCCTTTCCCAGATTTGTCATGTTCTTAGTCTAAATACAAAATAATACAAAGAAAATGCAGTTTGGGACCCTTAATTAAATAGTATTAATGCTATAGAAGAAAGAGTGGTCTAACTGCTAACCAAAATGAATCACAATAAGACAACAGTAGGTTTTCCAAGTCCGGACACGTTGCTAATGACATTCAGTGTAAGGAAGGATTTTATTGTATGTCTTAAAAGTTTGTGTCTGGGAGGTTCAGAAAAGAATAGCCGAGTCTGGCCAAGAGAACAGAGCTAATGGCCATATCCAATGTGATCAGGTTCACAGAGAAGACATCTGCTTGCCTAACTAAGAAATGTACTTTGAGGGAAAACTAGAAGATATTTATGGTTGCAACTCAAATGCAAACACCTTTTAATATGTAATTGAATGACATAACACATCTATAATGCCTTCTACGTTTCATAAACTTTCATTGAAAACGGCAAAGGCCAAGGGAATGACTCCATTCTAAACTGATAGATATGCAGCGTGGAATGTGTTCAACATATATATTCCTTCCACCTAATGCTCTATTTTTATTTATATGATCATTTCCTGACAAACACAATATAAACAATGTAAATTTTTTATTAACAAAGTGCTAAGACAATACTGCCATGCCGATATAAAACCATCTGCTAATGTCTCATGTCAAAAACCTATTTGTATTATTTTTTCCCTTCCCATGTTTTCTGAAGGCAACTATTTCCCATTAAATTAATTCTGGACAGTCTTCAGGCATTTATGCATTTGCCTCGCATTTCACACTCCTTGGGAAACCCCTAGGTGTCCAGGCTCATTATGGAGATTCCCGAAACCAAAGCAGGATCAGGGTTTGGAAATGTAATGTGCCTTTTCTTTCTCCTTTCTCCTCATCTGAGGATATACTGATTGATTTTAGAGAGAGAGGAAGGGAGAGACAGAGAGAGAAAAACATTGCTCAGGTGCCTCCCGTCCACGCCCCAACTGGGGATTGAACCTGCAACCCAGGTATATGGCTTGACAGGTAATCGAGCCCACAACCATTTCTTTGGGTGTATGGACATAGCTCCAAGTAACTAACTAACTGAACCTCCCATCCAGGGCTATACTTTTTCTTTTTAAATGTAGACCCAGTGAGCTAAGCACAAATACAGTATTTTTCATTTTGTAATTAAATTCAGGTGAATTATTCAAACACCAAAATGTGAAATGTGCCACGATTACCGTTGTTCTGACTCTGGTAATTCTCCCTTAATTTTGAATGGAAACATAGGTCAAGGTGCCCTGTTAGTAATGAACAGAGAAAGGTACAACGTTCTCGCCTGCAAATCTGAAGAAGAATATTTCCTAACACTTTAAATCTTTGTCATTTAACTAGACAGTAGATTCATTTCACTGACAAATCCTCTTGCCCAGGACGTTTTTATAAAGTAAGCCCTCCCCACCCCCACCCCACCTCCTCCACACATGGGAGCAGTGACACTGAAGAAATCAATGGAAGCCCCAGAACGTAGCTTCATAATCAAAATTATTCTTGACAATGGCTACCACTTCTCACCTGCCACTTAATTTCTCAGGGTCATATAGCCTGGTTACAAAAAATAATAATAAAAGAACAGAGAATCAAAGCTCTTAATGGAGGGCAAGAAAGGGAAAGGTCTCCGGAGAGTCTTCTCAGGCCTTTCTAGGCCCTCTAACTTGAGTCCATACATCCCCAGGAAATTCTCCTTGACCTCGTAGGTCTTTCTGATTTTGTCATCCTGGCAATCAATATCTGTGTTCATTGTTTTAACACTTTCTACCACTCACATTTTATCTTCCTTTTTTTTCTGCAATTATCCTGGGTGTGTATCCTGCCTATATCCCAGCGCAAACAGAATGTGGTCATCTAACTGTTCATCCCACCCATCTAGGAGAACTCAGGGCCCAGCTCACAGTGCCCCCAATCAGGCTGTCTTAGGAAGCCACAGGGAAGAGAGTGGAGGTCTTGTGGGCACACTACCCTGTTTTTGTTTTATTAACCAATGTCACTGCAATAAATTCGATAAAAAACTAATATGTGTGTGTCTGTGTGTGTATACACACAGACACACACACACATATATGACACTTTATATATATATGAAGTCACAGCTCATTTGAATATTTGATATTGGCTGTTGAAGAGTTATCTTCCTCAGGAGATAATGCCTTATGTGCATAAGGATCACAACAAAGAGGCAGAAGTGTGAACGGTTCTGGTTCCAGAAACCTAGGTTCCACTTCTACTAGATTAATATCTGTGTGCCTCAGTGTCCTCACCCCTAAAACAGGGGTAAGTATATTTACCACACCTTATAGGTATGAGGACGACTGGAGTTTAAAGGATTAAAAGCACTTAGAACCATACACAAGTGCTCTTGTTGCTTGTGTGTGCTCAATAAACAGTTATCTTTTGCTCAGGGGGCCAGAAAAATTAGCAAAAGCCCTTGTAAGACAGTCTCCTAAGGCTCTTTTCCAGTTTGCTCTTTGTGGGCACTCAGAGACAGGAAGAGAACAAATCTCCAGCCACAGCAATTCAAGTTATCTTAAAAAGAAGCCAGTTTGTGTTCAGCATTGTGCAAAGCCACAGAGCAGTCTCCAAGACAAGCTGGGAGAAGAGTGCCTAAGGGCTTCCAACCCTCTAGCCTTGTTGATACTTGAAAGTTGACCATTAGAGGTTCATTTCTTTCACATAAATTATTGCCTACAAAAATTTCAAAGACTGTTGGAAGGAAAACATAGTAATAAATGAAAGGAGCCTGGCCATAGGAATAAAGATAAACTGAAGTGGAGTCCTATTTCTTCTATTTTTCTACTATATAGTATGATGAAATTATGAAATTATAGTATGATGAAATATATTATGAAATTTAGTTAACTTCCCTTTTAGCAACTATGAAATAGAGCTACCTTACTGAGTTGCTATTTGGAGTGGAGATAGTCTAAGGAAACCACATGGTGGAGTGCCTGGTGTACAGGAAGCATTCAATATGTGCTCCTATTTATTGCTTAACATTTCAACTCACTGTGAGGAGTTTCTCTGATAGTTTCAAGGAAAAAGTTAATTGATAGTGAAGGGTAACAGGATATGCCAGCCCAGAATATGACTGCTAAGTTCAGGACATGCCACCCTAAAATACGCTGCTTTGGCACATACTGATTATTTTGAGTTGAAGGCATTTAAAAAACAGCACATACAGGAAGAAGCTTTCTCTGAACTCCCCTTCCTGCCTCAAGACAGATCTTCCAAAAGGGACTCAACTGTCAGAAATCCCCTCCTCCCTAGGAGCTCCATCAACCAGGGAAGGTTGACTTTTATCAAGGAAGGGACTAGAAGTTACCACCACACCCAGGCAAACTTTGTTAGAAACCATCATACTTCCTATCTATTCTCTTAAGGGTCCATTCATCTTTCCTAAAATCACTTACCCTCCCCTAAGAGGCCTACTTCCCTCCTCCCCTTTTCCTATTAAGATGAAATTTAGTCTTGAATGCTAACGCCACATATTTGAGTTTCTCATTTTTCCAAGGGTATGCCTCATGCAGACATGGATATGCATATGAATAAACTTCTGTTCATTTTTCTCTTGTTCATCTGTCTTTTATTACAAGAGTCTCGGCTAAGAATTCAGAAGGGAAAAGGGAAAATTATTTTCCCTCCTCTACAACAGAGGTGACAGAGAAAAAAGGAGGAGGGCACTGGCCAGTGGTGTGGAGAACAGGACAGTAACAGCAGAGGACAACTAAAACTAACTGGGGTTATGACACCGACTCCTTGCCCAGTAAAAAAATCTGCATATAACTTTTGACTCCCACAGAATTTAACTGCGAATGGTCTACTGTTGACTGGAAGCCTTAGTGATAAAACAAATCGTTGATCAACATGTATTTTGTATGCTATATGTATTATCCACTGCATTCTTACAATAAGTAAGATAGAGAAAAGATATTATTAAGAAAATCATAAGGTACAGAAATACATTTACAGTATTTATTGAAAAAAATATACATATAAAGTGGATCCATGCAGTTCAACTCATGTTGTTCAAGGGTCAACTGCGCATGAGTATATACATCCACACACTTGTATGTATATATATATGTACATACACACATGACACTTAATCCATGAGTTATATTTGCAGTTGTGCAACTTTGAGTTCTTGCCCAAGATAAAGGCAGTGCTATGCATGTTTCTGAGATGACCCCCAATGATCCCCGACTCCCGATAATTATGTGAGGATGATATTTCCCTTGAGGACAGGCTGGGCTTAGTGACTTGCTTCTAACCAACAAAACACGGCCAATGTGATGGGATGTTGCTTCTGTAATTGCCTTTAAAAGCTTGTGGCTTCCCTCTGACTAGCTAACTCCCTGCTTTGCCTTCTCGGGCTGCACGCTTTGAGGAAGCAGGCCCATGCTCGAGGGGCCCCTGTGGCAAGGAACTGAGAGCTGCCAATGGCCAACCTCCACTGTGAATCCCATCAGTGGCCAGTGAGCTTGGAAGTGGGTCCTTCCCCAGGGAGCCTGCAGGGGACTGCAGTCCCAGCAGACATTCAATGCTGCCCGTGAGAGACCAAGACCCTGCAGCAGAGGGTGCAGCTGAGCCATACCCAGAATCCTGACGCATGGAAACGGTACTAAATGTGTGTGCTGTTTTAGGGCACAGTTTTGAGGTAATCTGTTACCAGGCTATAGATAACTAATATAAGGAACAAGTGGTAACACATATTCTTTCCACTGAAACAAGGAACACTGTGAAGTTTCCTTTATGTTGACTCTTTCCGGTACTTTTTTCCTACTGTCTCCTAAACTTGTATTTTTTCTCATGTTTTTCTTGATATTCTATTGTATTTTATTTACTTGTCTTCACCCTGTTTCATTCTCTCTTTGTGTTTCCTTTAAGTAAGGCCTGGTTGCAAACCTACCATCTTCTTTATAATCAATGAGGAACTTCTTTCCACTGCAGAGCTGGTACCTAGGACCAGCTGTCTTTGATTTACCCAATGTGCACCCTTGACATCTGAGACACAAACATCTCATTGCCTCTCACTGACATGACGGTAAGTTCTTTGAGAGCATGAAGGGGACCTACCCTCAGAATGTGAAGGCCTATGACCTCAGGAGAATTGCTTATACTGCATAACTCTTTGGTCCATGTTTTCTTGAGAGGGGGATTAATTTTGCAGATATAGTACAAATACTTCATAGCTTTTCAATGTGTATTTGGGATTAATTTTGCATATTTAGTGCAAGCTCTTTCATGGACAGTTCAAAGGGCTCTTAAAAATAACTCACACACAAAAATAAGAATGTCTTCACTTACTGCACACATTTTAAATAAATAAGTCATTAAAAAACAAGCTCTCAAACTGAACTACCAAGCAAAATAAAGACAGAGTCACAGAGAGCAGGCAGACAGCTCTGGGTTGCTGGGATGGGGTGGGGTGGTGGTGGAAGTTGGAGAGGTTGAGCAAAAAAGAAAAGAGAGAGAGAGAGAGAGAAGCCATGGACAAAGGTGTGGCGATTGCAGGGGGCGGGGGGAGGTGGAGGTGGAGGGGGGCATAGATGGGATAACTAGTGATAGGAAAAATAAAATAAAAAAGGAGAAAAAGAAAAAAAAAAAAGCAAACCCTCTCTATAGATGTTTTAGTAAAATATAAGCTAAAGATGATAACCACTAGGCCGTCAAAACATATCAAAATAAAATAACTCACAGGGAAGCTCACGGAGCGATCTAAAAACACAGTGCTCATTATGCAATAAAATAATAGGCCTTAATGAGAAAATGTAAACTAGAGCATTTTATTTAATTCTGAGAATTATAGTTAACTTGTCTTTCCCTAAGGGTAAACAAAACATTTTTAAAGATGTTGAAAACCTCAATTACTTGTATTTAGTGCACTAAATACAGAAGAAAGTTACACAGTTATTTTAAACAATTACAATTTCCCCATATTGAACACAACAGCTGTGGGAGGAAATAATTGAAGTGATTTACTAAATAATCATTCTATCATTATATGTTATTTGAAAATACAGGGGGAAAAATGGAGCGGCTTCCTTGCTTGCGTTCATAGAGAAAGCTGTCTTCTCAACCTTCTCCTATGTATCATCGTTCAAGAGTAACAGGTGTGTTAATTTATGAGCGAACATTTTATGACGTTTCCCCTTCTAGTTTAGCACTCACCCCGTTACCCGTACAGCTGTTTAGAGTGTGTGTAGCCCCAAGTACCACGTTAGGAAGAGATCCCGTGAGCGCATGTCTCCCTGGAGCGATAATACATCTGACTACAAGCCGGGGAAAACATAACAATGGGTCTGAAAAGATAACTGAGTCTTATACCTGACTGGTATTCCTGACTACGCTTTTAGGTGTTTTGCAAAGAATGGTAATACCAGGTGAGTTAGTCTAATTACCACTCTAGAGAAAGGAACAAAGCAAATCAGTTTTCTCTCTTCATTTTACCATCCTTATTACCATGCAATTTTCTCCAACTTTTTCCTTCCACTGTCTTGTGGTTGGAGTGTAATGTAGCAAGAAGGCTTAAAAACAGGCAAATACCTAAAACTTCCCATACATTGGGTAAAGTGGGTGTTGGTGCCCAGATCCACCGCTGAATAAATGCTGGCTGGTATCTGCAGTATAAAGCTATCCATCTACCAGCATATGACCCATTTGGTCTACGTTTACTTGCCTCTTTTTCCCTTTTGAGGCTGTTTATGACTTTTTGAAAAAGCAAAGGCTTCTCCTTTGTATGCTTCCAGGACCTGAAAACTAGAATCATGTCATTCAGTGAACCATGACTCTATGGTGAAAGAACATGTATGGGCTGGGGAACATGGATTACTCTAATTTTTGAGCAGTCCATGTCTGTAAAAGGAGTGATATACAGTCAACAGACACTGCTGGGTGCTGGAGGTAGAAGTGAGTTTTAAAGGAGGCACTGACACTGTTAATTATGGCATTGGCATTCTACTACATGCAGGTAAGGAGCAGGCCTAGAGAAAGAGAAGACCAAGAGGAGTGAATGCAGAACTTCCTGAGTGGCGGTAGTCCCAGATCAGTAGAACAGAATTTTCTAGCACAGTCCAAAGACCCAAGGTCATTCTTGAGCTCCAGAGATGGTGGACATTGTGAGTCTTCCTAGTGATAATAGCACATTTTGTGGCCTTCAAAAGTCATAACCAAATACCTCTAATATTTATTTATTTATTTATTTATTTATTTATTTATTTATTTATTTGGGGGGCGCAAGAAAGAGAGAGAGAGAGAGGGAGGAGAGAGAGAGAGGGAGAGAGAGAGGCATCGATGTATCAATGTGAGAGAGAGATACTGATTGGTTGACTGGGATTTAAACTGCAACCCAGGTACATGTACTTGATGGGGAATTGAACCAGTGACCCTTCCATGTACAGGCTGATGCTCTAACTACTGAGCCACACCAGCAAGGGCAAGGTGCCACTGTCTTTAAAGGTATTTAAACTTGCTTTCTTAGATTGCATTTTTCAGGCTCAGGCTCCTCTAAGACTGAACAGACTTTGAGAAGGCCAGCACTGCCAGGCTCCCAGGGAGTTATCCTTGGTGCTGATTCACATTCCTTCTGCAAACACCTCTCTTGCCTGTTATTTTGATCCATATCTTCCACAGACAAAGTCCTCATGACTCCCACCCATTGTGCACATTTGAGATAGACCCCCCTCTGATAAGTAGTGTTAGCTATGTCCCAACCAGGGATCCAGCCAGACCTCCAAGCTTCACATCTGACTCAACCCGGTCTCTTCTGCCTTGCAGTCCCTCTTATCTCCCCTAGGGCAGTTCTCTCCAATGCACCCCAACACAGAGCACTGAATCATGCTGCTGTGTGGGGGTAAGAGACTCATTTCCATGAACTCAATGCATTTGGGAGGGCAACATTTGGCGACAGGCGAGCACAGCTCTCCTTTCACGTAATGACGAGGATTCCCCGCACCTACTTCTCCCCTGAGCTGGTCTCCACGAAAATGACATATGACAGCAAAGCTATGACAAGCGCTGGGATCTGATGGTTCTACCCAGAGAGATCAGTCCACACACATCACCCAGCAGGTAGCACCCACCAAACACATGACAAACACCCTCTAGTTTCTTTTTCACTCAGTGCAATTCCTAATTATAGATTATCAGTCACTAAACTCAACAACTTCCTGGCACTTATACTCCAGACTCCATTCCAATGCTTCACATGTGTTAACTCATATAATTTTCAACATAATAATCTCTATGAATGCAATATGCAGTGAGGTAGTTTAGCTCGAGGACCCAGTCTCCAATCTGCTCCACGTTCCTGCACTGTCCTGGGATCCTGTACAGGGACTCCTGTCTGGAAGGGAAGCTGAACTAAAACTCAGTTCCTTCCAGTTTGAAATTTTGTGGTTCTGAGGGACTTTTTTCTGCTTGAACAAATGTGTAACTTAGTACAGGAATCCCCATGCATTTGTTTTCACCACCACAAAAATCTTTTGATTCATTTTGCTACTCTCAGCTCTGCTGTAGCAAGTTGAGCTCACCACATAAGGGGGTTTTGTATACATGTTATAGCCAGATCAGCAGTTGCAGCATTAACCACAGTAATGACATGATGGGTGTTTTATGTTAAATACTGTGCTATATATGTCTCATGCATTAGGACGTTTTCATTCGCCACAACTTTTCTGAAGCGGGAATTACTGTCCCTATTTGAAGACAATTACAGAAAGGTTACAGAGGCAAAGTAACCTGCCCCAGACAAGTTAGAACAGAGTGGAACAAGAATTCATGCCCAGGTCTGTGTGACCCAGAGGAACACTTAGTTGTGTGGGGAGAAGGGAGAGCTTTATTCAGGAAAGAAAAAGTTATCCCTAGATAATAACATAATTGTGGATCCATTCCAGCTTTTCTAGGCTGTCTTAGTCACTCAGGCTGCTATAAGAAAATACTATAGACCAGGGGCATATAAATAACAAACATTTATTTCCCATAGCTATGGAGACTGAGGAGTCCAAGATCAAGGCATCAGCAGGTCTGGAGTCTAGTGAGACCCGGCCTCCTGGTTCATGGATGGCCAGCTTCTGGCTGTGTACCATGTGGCGGTGGTGGTGGCGGGGGGGGGGGGGGGGACTCGAACCTCTAGGGCCTTTGTATAAGATAAATATTCCCATTCATGGCCCACTCACAACCTAATCACCCATTAAAGGCTCCACCTCCAAGCACTACCATATTGGAGATTAGGTTTTCACACTGAATTTGGGGATGACACAGTCAGTCTGTAGGATAGGCCTTTCAAAAAAGCTCCATAGCTAAAATCAGAAACACTACCTAGTGTGGTATCATCTGACACTAGTAAGTCAAATTAGTCAATATTTACTGAGTATCTACTATGTGGATTTCAGAAACAAATAGCTTCTCAGGGCCCTGAAATGTGTGGTGCTTGTCCATCTAAGTGCCTCCACAACAGATGGGGCTGCTCAGAGGTGCATGGAGAGAACAGATAGTCTGGGGAGTATGCACTGGAGAAAATGCTCACTGGGCATTCCCATGTGTTTTCCTGTTTCAAATAAGCCATAATCGACTTTGAAAATCCATTTGACAAAAAGAAATGCTAATAAGGATTTTTTAGTTATACAGCTAACCCCTCTAGAAAAGAAAATATCCTTTAGGCCCTGGAGAGACTGCCCAAATCAAGAAAATCCTCTTAGTTATGTAGCTGCTGATGCAAACAGGTACTCACAGAAGTAGTGAGCCAAGTCCCCCTCCTGCCCAGAAACAGTGTTTCAGAACTGTGTTCCCTGGTTTACACGTGCAGGAATGTGTTCCTTGGTCTATACCTGCAGGAACGTGGTCCTGGGTCTACACTCACAGGAATGTGTTCCCTGGTCTATACATTCAATGCCCACACTGACCAACCTGCAAAACCAATTGAGGGGCTGGCCTGGGGGCTAGTGCACTCCCCAGGTCCCCTGATGAGGCCTGTTGTGCAAACTCCACCCTGTGTCAGATCTTCCAATGCTCAAGGAAAGGCAGAAAGCCAGATCTTACAGCTATCTTCATATTTAACATGGGGGAGGAATCTGTGGGCTACTTGAGCCCCCAGGCTGCCAAGCTTCATCTCTGACCCAGATGACAGGCAGGTAACTCAAGGTAAGAATATTCGCACTGGCCATTTGGATGAAGCCAGGTTAACATGTAGAAATCCTGGTAAGATGTAAAAACTAAGCTAATGAAAACAATAGTTATTTTTTATTATAAAATTATAAGAGCAGCACTCGGGCACAGTGAGTCTTGGGGATAGAGAGGGAGTCAAGGATATCAGCTACACCCACTTTTTGCTTATTCCCCAAGAAACCCCAAACTCTGCTTTTACATTTTGATTTGGCCATTTGGATGGCACAGGATCTCAACAGCAGCTTCCAAAGGGCCCCCTCGATGAAACTACCACACCCAATGCCCATGGCTGTGAGAGGCCTGCCTGCAAGTCAGCAACAGGGCCCAGCTCAGCTCAGTGGGTGGCTGTGTTCAGAGAACAGTAATAGGTATTTGGTCAATGTCTCGGCCAGTGGGAAAGTGAACTAATCAGGTGGTGTATTAGTTTCTTATGGTCGTTTCTAACCACAAGCTAAGTAGCTTAAAACAACAGAAATTTAACTGTGCATAGATCTGGAGGCTGGAAGTCCAAAATCAAGTTGTCAGTAGGGTCACACTCTCTTAATTCCAAGGAAGAAACTGTTCCTCACCTCCTCCGGCTTCCAGCTACTGCTGGCAGGCCATGGCTGTGGCCACGTCTCTCTGCTCTATCTTCACATTGCCTTCTTTATTTGCCTTCTCTTATGCCTGTGTCTCTCTCATAAGAACATCTGAGATTGCATTCAAGGCCCACCCAGATAATTCAGGATAAGCTCTTTCTCCCAAGATGCTTAACTTAAATATGAAATGTGAGATAACAGAAAATAGGTATTGGTCTCTGCCCCCAGTTCCTGGCACACAACTCTCCAATCCCTGTAGATTCCTGAGTGGTAAGAGCACTAGGAGAGTCCCTTGTCCTAATGAGGTGACTCTGGGTGGCTCCTGGATGGGGCTGGTCACCAGAAAAAGCAAGTCACAATTAGAAGCTTAACATTTTAAGCTCTTCCCCGATCCTCCAGAGAGGGGCTAAAAGTTGAACTAATAATTAATCATGTCTTTGTAAGCAAGTCCATAAAAATCCCAAGCTCTTGGGATTTGGAGAGCTGCTAGGATGATGACCCTTCAACACCAAGAGGTGCCACACTTCAACTTTAGCAGACCAGAACCTCCTGCACTCCTGTAGGACGGGAACCCCTGCTCTTGTACTGGAGGCAATAGTCCAACTGCCTTAGGACCATTCACAACTAAATTCGACTACAATTCTACACAGGCAATTGCACAGCAAGGGGTAGCCCTGACCCAGGAGTTCAGACACAATGAGGTTAAGAAGACATCATCCCGCCATCTGTATTCAAATGCACTAAGCTTTCATTTGAGATTATATAACTGTGGGAGAGAATATGAGATCCTCCAGGGCCCAGTCTGGACCATGAAGTGCTGAGCCCAGAGCCAGGTACAGGTACCAGAGAGGCTGATACTGGCATGTCCCCTGGTACCAGGTGGCAATCAGTGAACTCAAAACACGGGCTCTGTAAGTCATGAAGTGTGCAAGGCCAGGAGAGACCTCAGAGTTCACACTCCTCAAGGAGAGTGGTCATGATGAAAAACTGTGCCATGGCCAGCTATGTTTTGATTTTTTACAATTTTTTTAAAAAAACTATTTAATGGAGACCCAAGATGGCGGTGGACTGAGTAGGAGCTACAGACACTCTCCCAGGACCAAACTGGAATTACAACTAAAATATAGTAAAACCACCCTGAATAATCTCCTGCAAATGAAGACTAGCTGGGGAGCATCCTCATAACCAAGGATGAAAAGTGGAGACCACAGAGAGACTGGTAGGAAGTAGAGTGTGAGAGGGCTGGCTGGGCTCCCACAGGCAGCAGCTGAAGGTCTGGAGGGACATCTCAGCTGTGGGGGGGAGGTTCCCACTGAGGACTCTGAGCCTAAACCCCAAGCTGGGGTCCCCAGCCCCAGAACTGAGAAAGGTGCCCACATAACATCTGGCTGTGAAAAGCAGCAGGGTTTCTGTCTGCCAGGGAGAGATGGCTGGAAATGCAGGCACCCTCCGAAAGGGCCAACGCACCAAGTTTCATGTGCAGCCACTCACCTTGGACTCCAGCAGAAGGAGGGCAGAGTGGGCTAGAGCAGTGTGAGGAGAATCCAGGGGGGCTGGCTGGGGGGACAGATCTCAGAGGGCACCCATCTGGACCCCAGTGCTGAGTCATTCCCCCATACTGCAGAGGATATCATTCTCAGGCAGACATTTACCTTCCAAGCAGCTTTTACCTGGGTGGGGAAACAATTGCCCCACCCTGCTGGAAAACCTGTGGTCCCACCATGTGGAGTTTCTATAGCCTGAGGCTCCTTAAGAAACTGGTAACAATCAGCCACCCCACCCTGTGGAGTTTCTACAGCCTGAGGCTCATTAAGAGACTGCATAACAGCCTCTGGGTGCTTTGAGTCTTTGCCTGATTTGCTTCTGGACCCAGGGCTTAGAAAAGTAGACATTGGTGCATATCATGGTCCTACGCAAATACACCCAGCCCTAGGAGAGGAAACCAGAAGCTGTGGAGTGTGGAAAACTTCAAACACAGTACTCAAGGTCAGTCACAAACAGCATCTCACATTGGCCTGCACCACAGACCATCCAAAAGACTAAGAATCCTAGTAGATCCACCTAATACATAGAAACAAATCCAAATAGGCAGCCAAAATGGGGAGAAAAGAAAACACACAGAAGGCAACAGTAAAATTCTTAGTGGAAACAACAGAGAGGTCTGTCTGTCCATGAGCCTTTGTCTTAAGCATATATGGAAAGAAATACAATTCTACTGCTTTTCCAAACCATTTACCTAACTTGAGTCCACTGTATTGAAATTTGGCAGACGCAGATTCTACCTGGGATAGTACCTCCCAGGCCTTCACCACCCTATTGTCTGTGTCCATGGGCTGTGCATATGTGCATATAAGTTTTTGGTTAATCTCTTCCCTCCTGCCCTCCAGTTATATGATATATTTATATAAGTGCTATATACATATATTTTATATAAATATATGTATATAGCACTGAAGGGGTCACTATTCTGAGGTATATGAACTGAAATTGTCTTTCTTATCTACGTTAATAGTTCCATTTTAGAAAAGGTTGCCTTGTTTCATCTGCTAAATGAAGTCCTATAAAATTACATGAGACAAAATAGACACCTCAGGAAAGGACCAGCTTGATCAAACATTTGACCAGCGTACTCAACAGCAAGCATACACACGTCCTTTGCTCTGTATTGATTCAAACTGCAAACATTGACTCTTCTAAACAGAACATTCAAGCCTCATAAGAAGGAAATAAATAACACCCTAATGTACATTCTTCGTAAAATAAAGGAGCAAACTTAGGTTTTCACAAGTGTGTGATTTTTTCTAATAAAAATCCTCATTTAGCACTATTTTCATAGCAGTTTAAACTCTATGAATGACTAGCACAACAAAGAATATCATATACGTCATTGATCTGCCTCTGTTTTTATGACATGCTTGACAATTTGATCAAAACATCATCTGGTAATTAAATCCAGTCAATTTTTATTATGTAAGAACTTGACTTAGTTTTTATTACAAATCTGAATCTATATCAAGGTGTATTTCCACTTATTTTTAAGTTTCCACATGTACTCAATAATCCTAAGACAATAAAACAGTAAGGAACAGAAAGCAGCGAGCCCCATGCCTGGCAAGCAGAGTGAGCATTTAGTATTCGCTTGGTGCGTCACTAATGGCCACCGCTGTGTAATGGGACGTGAGTGTGGGGGTGGGAAGGGGTAATACAGGCAGACAGTCGATTTCCTTCTGAACAGACACAATAATTGATCTGAGATGTTTCTGCTAAAGAAGAACGAACCAATACTAAACTAATTTCTTCATGAAGATGAATAATTTTTTAGTGAAAAATAAGTATATACAATTGTACTTACACTTCTTTTGAAATTGCTTTTATATTAGCATACTAAAACTTGGGTTTATAGTAAGAAGAGTTTCGTTGCCCTATGAACTGGTCTAGATGCTCTGTGTGTGTGTGTGTGTGTGTGTGTGTGTGCACGTGCCTGCACATGCATACATGTGCTTAATTATTTTCCATAGTTAAGGATTCATAGTAATGAAAGGATCTTACAGATTCAACCATGTTGGGATGACATTTTAGAATTATTATTTAATTTAACTGCAATTACATAGATAAGTAAAAACCAGCATTTATTTTAGGGTGGCTTAGCCTGCCTAATTCATCTCAATATCATTATTTTTTTGTATTGGAGAGATCCTAGATTCTGATAGATGAAATCAATTTTATAGAATCATCAAATATGTCACAAATTCTAAAGAATTGCATCTGATAGGTTCAAGCTTAATTTTTCTGGAAAAACAACAACAACAACACACACACACACAAAGATAAATCCCTTACATTAAGGTAAAATAAGAATATAGTCTTTTGCGTGAACTATTTTTTCTTGTTTTCTGTATTGTTGATGCCCTGGCACCTGAGTCCTTGCTGACCCAGGAGAGACTGCCTCTCTCAGGGTGTCTAATGCCCGTAGAAAGCAAACTACTACCCTTTTGAGTAAGCATGACTTTCATATGCAGACCAACCAAAGCACACCCCATACTCCTCATTGCCTCCCCTATCTGTTTCTAACACTCCAGGAATCAATGTTCCTTTGCCCTGATCACCCAGGACCAGGACCAGACAAACACACAGCTCCCCACCCTGCCTTGCTTTTCCTGAGGAAATCCCAGTAAAACCTCTCGCCCACACTTTCCTCTCTCCTGTGCCTCCCACTAAGCTAGGTGCTGCCTCATGGCCCCTGCAGAGCTTAGCAGGCCACACCTCCTGTGTCTAGGATCTGTGAGCATAGAAAAGCTTTCTTTCCTGACATTCATTTCTGTGTCTGCATGTCTGGCCACACTTCATTAAAACAAATCCCAGGTATATTCTACAACTCCATTTAATTATGTTATCAAATATAACATCATTTGAGGAACTTAAATGTTAGAAGTGAGAGGCACAATGCTCCTACATCAAAGAAAGACCTTCGGGAATTCAGGACGGGGTCCTGATTCATGCAGTGGGCACCAGGAGGAATGGTGACAGAGCCTGGGATCAGCCTCTACGGTAACTATGTGGAAACTGTGGCCTTCTCCTGGGTGGACTTTCCCACTTGAGGTTCACTGGGATTGGGTGGAGAATCCAAGAGAACCCAGATAATGTTTCTGTTTTGGGTTTAATGTTTTATGTCATATATTAGTTTATGAAGAAGAGTTAGAACAGTTTGCCATGGAACTAATTCAACTTTTGGCAGAGAAGGAGACTAGAAGAGTCTAAAAGGCCCACGTTTACCAGTGCTGGGTATCCACACTCCTGTTTATATATTCCATAATCAACTCTGGCTTCTTTAGGAATAAATTATATATTGTGTCAAACCCTTCCTTGAACTTTTCTAGCATTCACAGACTTAAAAAGTGCAATTTAGCACAGATAAAATTTGTCAGAAAGCATTGTCTAATTACTGCACAATAAATAACATCATATACTCAGAAAGACTGTGAACTAACCATAGCTTCTCGTATGATGCCTGGCTTAGAGTGAATGCATAAAAAAAGGCTGTCCCTACTTCTCTTATCAATCTTTGAGGCCAAAGACATTCTCTCATATTTATCTCATATTTTATTTGCCTGTGAACATCCTTGAATCCTTCCCTGGTCAGTGCTGAGCACACAGCTTAGAATTCTGTGAGAGTTTTTTGACTGGCTGGAAGAGAGGCTGACTCAATGGTTCCTATATTAGTATGCTTGAAATGATACATAAAGATGTGGTCCTGTGCAAATGGATTATTAAATTTCATTAAGGATTCCAAAGCTATAGAGGAGTGAGCCCAGAAGTAGCCCCACGTACGTAGGAAAACCTGGTATTTGACAGAGCTGTCATGGCAGACCAATGAGGGGAAGACAGGCTACTCATCCACAATTAGATATTACCTCATACCATACATTAGGATCAATATTTAGAGTATAATATCTTTAGTAAAGATAGAAAACATTTTGGGGTAGAAAACATTCCTTAAACAGGAACCCAGAAGTACAAATAATAAACAAAAGTCTAATAAATACAGCTACATTAAAATATTCTGTTCATCAAAAGACATAAATAAAAATTTGAAAAGATAGGCCACAAAGTAAAAGAAGGTATTTGCAATGCAGATACTCAGAAAAGGGTTGGTATCCCACACATCAATGAGAAGACACAAAACACAATGGAAATTTAAGCAAAGAACATGAACAGGGACTTCACAGAAGAGGAACTTTATATAAGTGAACCATAAATGTACAAAAAGATGCTCAGTTCCACTAGTAATGGGTAAATTCAAATTAAAACCACAATGTATCTTATTTCACAAACATAAGATTGACCAAAAAAATTAAGTCTGGCAAAGCTACAACTTGGCAGGATGTGGAGCTCTGGGAATTTAAAGCACTCCCAGTGGGCATGTAAATTGATGTAACCACAGAAGTCTGCACAGAAGTCTGCCCAGGTTTAGTAAGGTAGAGACTGAACATAGTGAGCAACCCAGCAACTTCACTCCTACCTGTTTATGTGCCACGCAGGAGCTCCTGCACATGTGCTCAAGAAAATCCATAGCAGCACTTTTTGAAAGAGCCACAAAGGTAATATAAATAATTGTGGTTCATCCATATAACAGAATACTACACAGCAGAAAAATGTGTCCTATCAACACAGATAAACCGCACAAACAAAATACTGAACCAAAGGTGGGTATTGCTTAGTATATACAGTGTGTTACAACTTTTACAATGTTTTATTTAAAAAAATTGATAAGAGCAGATACTGTACTTAGCCAAAAGACCATCTATTTATCTGTTCAATTATTTATATCAGTGTGGATTCATGAATATTTATTTTATTCTATGGGCTATAATCTAATATTATTACTTATTTATTGCTCCAATCGATGCAGATGTTGACACTAGGGGCTCCTGCAAGGTGGCTCCTGTTTCCCATCAACGTGGCCCACCAGTTTCTAAATACTTCCATACTTTCTGGAACCACAAGATATTTTAGTCTCATTTTGCATTTTCTCTGCCTCACATCTGGAATCAACCATTTTCCCAAGGATTCCTGATCCCGTTTATTGGAAAATTGATATTTAGAAGCCAAGATCCAAGCTATATGTCTGCTCATTGTTTTCTGGGTATCACTGTTTCCAAGCCCTTCCAGCACACAGAACTAGGCAACATCTGTATGAATAATAACACGAGCACATACACACACTCATATTTATTTCTGTATCTGTTCATAAGAAGCTTGTGGATGTTTTTTATTGGGGAAGTGTTAAATTTATAAACTAATTTAGGGAGAGCTGTAAATATTGTCATCAATTCCAATAACAGGTTAATTTCTTTTCATTTGTTTAACTTTATTTACTTTTTATACATTTTAAGGGGTGTGTATCAATTATCCTCATATGGAAAAATACTATATATGGACTTGGGAACCATAAATATGTAGTAAAAGTAAAAAATGTTAATGGGATTAATAGACTGAATTTAAGATTAGGTTAACTTTGAGATGGGAAGGGGACTTGATCAAGGAGAAATACAGAGATGACTATAATATTCTATTTCTTAATCTGGGCATTGAGAGCATGTGTCCATTATATTATTACTTATGCAATTTTGAACCAAAATACTATTGAATATTTTGAAATACCTAAATGAAAACATCATCAAATATATTTTCTTAAAGAATTTTTCTAAAGATTTAAATTTGTTTAGAAAATTTTAAATTCTTACAACAAATGAATGCTTCTAAAGTAAAGACCCTCCAACAGAGTTTACATTTTACTGGAAAGAGAAAAACTCCCACACTCTTAAAAATGATTTTAAAACTATATAGGAAAACTGGCAAGGATGTGCATATTATTTGATTTCAGAAAAAAAGAAGAAAGGATGTCTGGAAATGGAAATATCAGGGTGAGTTTTCTCCAGAGGGGAGGGAACACTGAGGGTTGGGAGAGTCTATTGTTCATTTTGCTGAAGTTGGTGTCACCTAGCACCCTTGTCCCTGCCTATCCTGCTGTGGCTCCATCTCCACAATTCATAGAAATTAGTAGGTTGGCTTATGACAATGATTTGTGCCAAAAGAAACTTTGAGAGTGCTTTGCTCTTGTTCCCTGTCTGGCACAGAGATGCATTTAAAGTGCAAGAGTCTGCACTTGCCCGCAGTAAATTCAATTACCTTCATTTCTGGCTGCTTCAGCAGGCCATGATGACTGCAAATGGTGCCCTGCCCTCATCTTCCAGGCTGATTTTCATGCCTGCAATGTAAGCTTGATGGGTATGCCTTGTTTTTAACAATCCAAAGTTCTTTATTAAGGGCCAAATTATAAACAGTGCAGTGTTAGGCATTTTCTAAAACCTCTCTATAAGCAGGCTCAGCAGCCCTGTGCACCCCACTCCCGTGAAATTTAGTCCCTACTCATGCCCAAACCAATGCTTTCTCATAAGTCTTTAATATTCATTGAGGCTGCCAAGATTGATGGTGCTCCTTACAGTTTCCTATGAAGTGAATCCAATTCTGATATGTCTGAAAAGACAATGAAAAGAACTGTCCTGGATTATGAACTCTCAAAGAACTTTTTCCAAGGCTAACTGAAATGAGACCCTTAAGGAAAAATCCGGTATCATTTTTCAAAAGAATTATTTTGACTTTAAACATGAAACAGCTCGTCTACCCCACCCCCCTTTCAATTGTCTACATAATAATGATGTAATTGCAGTTATAATTACAAAGGACTTCAACTCAATTTAATTTTAATTATTAAAATTTGTAAACACTCCAGGAAAACCTCATTATGCTGGCTGAGCCAGCTTGTTTGCAAAGGGACCAAGGAGTAAGCACTTACAATTATTCACATTACAACATCCATTCACTCACACTAACCGTTCTGATTAACCAGTAATCACACTCTTTGAAGTGAGCAGCTCTGGCAAAGCTTGTTACAGCTTTTGAAAAATGATCTGAAAGCTGCGTATACAAATGATCACATATTCAACACCGCCGGAACTCTGGCCTGCATGCACGTTTAAGAGTAAACAGAAAGATCCTCGCAAAATGAATGCATTTAAAAATATTAATTTTAAAACTGATGATTCAGATTTAAGTCTCTTTTACTATAGGATTATGTGATTTTTATTCAGACATTAAAAAAAATGAAATAGTGCCATTTGTGACAACATGAATCTTAAGGGTATTATGCTAAGTGAAATAAGTCAGATGGAAAACGACAAAAACTGTATGATTTCTCTCATTGGTGGAATAGAAAACAAAAAAGTAAAAGCAAACTAACAAAATAAAAACAAATTCATAGATCCAGACAGCAGAACGGTGGTTCCCAGAGAGGAAGAAGGGGAGGGGGAGGGCATACTGGATAAAGGGGGCCACGTATATGGTGATGGGAGGAAACTAGGCTTCTGGTGTGAGCATACGACAGAGTATATAGATATTAAATTATAAGTTGAACACATGAAATGTATATAATGTTATTAACCAATGCTACCTCAATAATTTTAATGATATAAAAAAGACTGTGGGCTGCACGCCTTCCTCAGTCACAGCACCCATGGTGATGGTGACGTGAGGCTCACGGTAAGTGAAGGGCAGGTGAGCCTGAGACCTGGCGCGAGGTTTGTCTTCAGAATGCAAGTGCCCTGTGGCACAGCAGGGGGAAGAATGCTGGGCTGCACCCGGGGACTCCTGGCTCAGATGTAACCTGGGACATATGTTCTATCCTCTCCGAGTCTATCTCCTTAAAATAATCCAAACATTACAGCCACCTCACAGGGTCTGGGGAGGAGCGAATGCACCGGACATATAGAAGGCATGCAATACATGTAGTTCCTCACGCCAAAAAGGCTGAAGCAAAGGAATGACCCCCAGTTACCTGGGCCACAGCTCCTACCGTCCTGCTGATTGATGTCTGAATACATTAGAGGCAAAAACCTAACGTTGCAGAATCCATCATCATCGGTTTATTTAATTATGAGAATTATAATAGCAAGTGAACAATGGCTGTGTATGTTACACAAAGGCCACATGTGGCTAATTTGCAGGATTAATAAAATGTTGTCTTCTATGATGACAAATTCTCTGAATATTGTGAGGACTCCTGAGTGAACGTATTTATTAGGCAAATTAAAATCCCACTTGGTGATATAACACTCATCTTGTCACGTATTACCAGACCTGTTTTCATCTACTATTGAAATTTTAGCACTTCCAGCAGAGTCTTGGTTAGAAACAGAATAACAATAATAATTATTATCATTAGCTTTACAAAGGGGTTTTACATTTCTCAGGCAATGTTAAGATGCACTGTTTCAGCTTGTCCCTACAACAACCAATAGATTTTGAGCACAGGCAGATAGATTTTAGGCAGTGCACCTAAGCGATGAGTGGTCATGGGTGTAAGTGGTGGAAAGACTAAAGGGATTATTTCACTTCCTTCTGTTTAGAATAAACAGACACAGTAAACCATGGCCTGGAGCTTCTCTCCCCTGTTGGAGATCTTCATCCCACGCAGCTCCATCACCAAGCCTTGTGCTGGTAGTTCCAGGGCTCCAGGATACCTTGGTCAGTCAACCTTTATCCTGGGTCATCTTTCCATGTCTGACTCAAGGAAACCTTACCCATGAACACGGATAGAATAGTCATCATGCCCAATGCCTGAACTAGTGCTAAAGACACAAGGTGTACAGATATGCAACTGGCTCCAAGAAGTGACAATAGAATGGAAACAAAAGTAATATTCATAAGTAGACACTGTCAACTCAGTCCAATGTGCTAAGACCCAACAAGAAAAGACAGATCATCATATATCTCATTGAGTTGAGGGGGAGCTGGCTGTCACCTGTAGTGCTGACCTTTCCAGTCTCTGACCACCCATTGCTCTTACTCAGCCCCTGATGGGTTTTTTAAAGCATCTCCAATGTTCTTTAAGGCTCCTTAGTTGGAGTGAGAGCCACTTGAAGGGGCGACCGGCTGTCACTCTTCTTGGGGATTCTAGCAGCACTTGGCACAGTCTTGGTTACAAAACTGGGGCTCCACAGAAAGGGGTTAAATGATTGTGTACAGAAGATTCAGTGGGCAGGAAGGGGGAAAGGCTAAAGAGAGCACTGGGAGAAAGCAACGTTTTTGAAAAAGGAAGGAATAAAAATGGTATCCTGGTGAGAGAAAAAGACAGATGGTTTTATGCGAGGGAGTTTATTTCGGTAGGAAAAAATAAATAAATGAACCACCTTTGCACCATTTCAAATCTGCATTCCACTGGCTAATATAAAGTAATCTGTCCTATTTGTAAAATGAAAACCACACAAAGATAATAACACACTTTGTACTAAATCTATTTGTAGAAGGAACAACAAAATTTTCTCCATTTGCTCAACTCAGCCTGCAATACAATACACAGAATTGTAATTCAGAGCACATTATCTATGCTGCTATTTATTTGCTGAAACATTAGTCCAGGAATGTTTCTCTACATTTTCACATTGAAATATGTCCCCGAAGAGTCGCACATTCATTCTCAGGGGGACTGGTCTGCACCAGGTCTGCAGAATGCTGACTAAATACGTGAGCGGTGAACGAAACAAAGGTCACCTATATTCTTCATTGATTACCAAACAGCCCTTGATGATTGAAAATATCTGTTAACCTTTCTTTGTCTCAATTTTATCACCAAAAAAGAGGAATAAAAGTGCTTGCTTTGAAGTAGATGAGGCTGCACACACTGGTGAGATGCTTTGATACTTTCAGGTGGAAATGCTATTGGAATCATTAAAATGCGGTGAACCTTGGGAATTTGAATCCTTTAATACACTGAAGGTAAAGTAATCAGATTAATGGATTTTTTCCCCTTAGTTAATCTTGTCAAGAGTCTGGGCTGTTCAAGATCAGTTGTTTTCCACTTTGCTATTGAAATAAAAACTGACTTGAGGCTTTGAGTAGAGAAATAAAAACCACCTTCCTAATTATTCCCTCTGCGTGGCCCTCTGAGAGTAAAGCTTATCCGGGTTAAACTTATTCTTTAACTAATTAAACTCTTTCTCTTTAATTAAGCAGCCCTAATGACCTTACTTTTTATAGACTGGCTTCACTATAATCAAAATAAATTTCTTATAATTATCACAGAGTTGGTGAGTGATGACCAGAAAGGTCTTAAGAAATTACATCTAGCGCATGAAACTTTAGTTAAGGGGCAGTTAGTGAGGAAGGTGAAAGGAAAGCGGCGGGGGCCGTCCCAAGGCTGAACTGGTCAGAACCCAGCTTCTGGGTGATTAAGTGGATGGATCAGTGCTGGGCTCGGCAAGTCCTGGGGATCGTGGAGGCTACGCCCAAACCAGCTCTGCAACAGTCCTTACCCTGCACCCCTCAAGCCTTGAGAGAGACTGGATGTGTTGATTAAAGCCCATGACAAAATTGTCATTGTTATTTTATGCGCTGTGAATATATAAAACAAACCCATCTGTAGCCCATGAGGTGATTTAATTGTGCTTTAAAATATTCAAATATATCTCTCCTATAGGACCATCAAAACATCTTGAGCATGGGGACTAAAAATGGTAGGTTTTCAGTATGTATCTGCAGGATGCTCTATAGATGGACTAGTGAGAGAATAAATTAAAGAATAAATCACGTGGAAAAATGATATCGAACCTGATTCAATATCCTTATTTTGTAGATGAGAAAGGTGAGGTCTAGAGAGATTAAATAAAATACCCAAGTTTGCACATGTATTTTTTTCAGTGGGTTTTTACTAAAGACCTACCAGGTGCCAAGAAAACTACAGTGATAAAACTGCCTTCTCATCAGAGGGATGGAGGAGGGCGCGTGGGGGGAGGGGGACAGAGTAACTAAAGAATTTATATGCAGATATGCACAACCCAAGGACATGGACAATGGGGGAGAGGGACTGGGGAGGGGGAGGGGACGGGGTGGAACGGATTATTGGGGAGAAAAAGGGACATATGTAATATTTTAAACAAAAATAAAATTTAAAAAAACCCCAAAACCAAAAAAAACCTGCCTTCTCCCTGTGCAAATGGGCACATTCTCCTGGAATATTTCTGACAAAACATTTATCACTGACTTTTATCAGCTACAAGTTAAGTTTCAAAGTTCCCAAGTAAGAGGCTTGGAAAACCTTGTTTTTACTTTTCATCAGTAACAGAATAAACAGATCATTAAATCAAGTCAGT
Organism: Miniopterus schreibersii; assembly: GCF_964146895.1. Lineage (NCBI taxonomy): Eukaryota > Metazoa > Chordata > Mammalia > Chiroptera > Miniopteridae > Miniopterus > Miniopterus schreibersii. The sequence continues at coordinate 71,053,313 of NC_138108.1, read as the reverse complement.
CCCTTCTGCAGTACCCAAGTTAGGATTCCACATACTAACGAGGGACCAGAAACCCCTGTCTGCAGCTAGGCTACAACTACCAGAGCTTTCTGACTCCAGGGATGATGCATGGCAATTGGTACGGGGGCAAAGGGTTGGTTTTCCACCTCTCTAGAAAGGCTGGGGGTGGGCAAGGGAAGTGAAAAGTGGAGGCTTTGCTGTAAAAAGCATTTACATTTCTACCTCAAGAAAAAACAAAATCTGCTTATTCCTTAAATGGATGAACAAATAATTTAAAACATTCAAGACAAGTATATTATGTCAAGCCTGTTTGAAAACGTGGAAGAAAAGTTGCAAGAAGGCAGTGATTAAACAGGACGTCAGGGAGAAAGTATAGTCAAAATCACAAGGCGACTACTGGTGCTTTGCTTTGCTCCCTGGGATGGAGAGGGAGACACACGGAAGAACAACACTGCTGAAGAGAAAGGGGAGAGGAAAGAGGAAAAGCAGTTATTCTGGAGGTACATTTTCATTCCATCTGAGCTGTAACTTTCATAATGACAAAACCCACTGCCCGCTGTCCCTGCCTTCATTTGCTCAGCTGGCCGGCCACCCCTCAGCTCCCTCTCTGCTCCCATCCTGAGAGGTTCGATGGTGGGGTGGCAAAGTCCAACAACCCATTCCTTCCTGGGCTGTAGTTTTCATGACAAAAATAACACTGTCCAGAAAGGAAGATGCCATCTGCATAGGCAGGAATTTGACTCCTGGCTGGAAGTTTGCCGTCTCTAGTCTAGTTACCCAAGATCCTCAAGAAAATCAAATGCTTTGGTCATGTGGCAAATAATGACTTGGATTCTAGGACGGTGCTTGCTACCTAACCTGCCAACTATCCTGATCACAACTCTACCTTCAGACTTGATTTGACAACCAATTTTCCCCCCTGAAATACAACTTGGCTATGGAAATAAAAACTTAATTACACAAATTTGCAAAGAGACCTTTAAAAAACATCAAAGGTTAACTTTCTTTACTCTCTAAATCCTACTGTACTGCGCATGGCTATACAAATCAGCACTAGTCTAACCTGCTTCCCCTGTGAGTTCCACTTGCTTTGGCAGATTTCCATCTTATTTTTTCAAATCTAAGTTGCTTACAGGCTGAGATTTCAAAGCAAGCTCCATTCCAGTGTCTTTGTGTAATTTTGGTTTTAGTTACTAAGGAAACACTTCTCTGCCATGCTACACTGTAAATCCTTTAATTCCTTTTCCCCTAATTCTTAAATAATCCATTTAAACTGCAAAAGCAAATACAAGAGCATTCCAGAAAACATATAGCTTGCAACCTGATATATGAAGAAAACAAATATATAATTTAACCTCAAAATTATATTAATTGCCGTTAGGGATTCTAATTCAAGCGCTCCATGCACAGGGAATGGATGGAGAGAGGCAGAATATGACAGGCAGGTAGAGCTAGTGCATGCACCATGGTCCCGCAGCGCTTATCAGAGTACAAGGAGATGGCAAAGGCAAGTCAGAGGCTGGTGCAGAGTTTAAGGCTAAAACTCAGAGCTTGCAAGAAAATGCAGGTGGAATTTAATTTTACACTAATTCTAAAACACTTTGTTCCCAAATGTTTACTCAGAATGCAATTATTCCTTCCCCAAGCACTGACTGAGATCATACCTTGTTCAATAAACTATTTGGAATACAATACATTACATCTCCTGCCAGGAGAGGAGAGAGCTAATATACAGAAGCCACCCCAGGACAAAAGGAAGCTATGCCAAGGGCTGAGAAAGACATAACGTGCTATGAGAGATGGGTAGAAGGAGTTTACTCCTGGCTGGGGTGCTGGGAGAAGCCCTAATGTAGAGAGAGACACTTGTGCATGGCCTCTTACCAGTGGGACAGTGGGACATCCAAGGCGGTGGCTGTGAGAACAGGCACTTGAAGAAATAGTTCAGACACCGGCTAGCTCCCCGGTGCTTACATACATCAAGCTGGCCAGTGTCCTGGGGGAGGTAGACAGAGTGAAGCCACAAATGGGCCAAGGAATTTGAGTTTTGAACTTCAATACATTGGTGATGGGGAGAGTTGAAAGTGTTTTTAGTTGAGCTGGGGATATAAAATAGTTCAGAGAGGAAATTCAAAACTAGAAAGTAAGCCTGGCCAGTGTGGCTCAGCAGTTGAGCATCGACCTATGGTCCAGGAGATCTCGGTTCGATTCCCAGTCAGGGCACATGCCCAGGTTTCGGGCTTGATCCCCAGCAGGGGGTGTGCAGGAGGCAGTCGATAGATGACTCTCATAGAATTTTTTTTCTCTCTCTCTCTCTCTCTTCCTTTTTCTCTGAAATCAATAAAGATACATTTTTAAAAAACAAAAAACTAAAAAGTAGACTATTCTTTACAAGGGAGAATGACATACTCCCACTCCTATCAAAATCCAACTTGGGATCTCAGCAACAAGGTGTCCACTAGGCCGCCATGACATTATTCACCTTTCAGCAAAATCATGAGTCAGTGTACTGACATTTATGAAGGCTTTTGTCTGTAAGTAGGCAGGCATTTTCATTTCATCACACAAAATTAAAAAGTTGATGGAAAATGCCTACAAAAACATCCCAACTAAAATATTAAATTTACACATTTTTATATGAGGCCTTTTAATCATCTCTACAGACCTACCCCTGAAAGTCTATTTTAAAAACCCTGCTTTGATTAGAGTCAACCACGATAAATCCGAGAGCTACGTGGAGAGATGGGATCAAGGAGTGGTGTTATCACAGAGGACCAAATTAAAGGAAGGTGATTCCTATTTAAGACTCCAAGGTCGATATTAACATCGGGGTGTAGACTGATCCAAAGGTGAAGGGGGAATTGTAGTCCAATCAGCCAGAAAGAGAAACATGAATGAGTCATCCAACCAAAAAAGTGGAAAACAGATATCAAATGTGATACACAAGAGTGAAAAACAGAAGATTGGGTCTAGTTTTAAATATCAGCAAATAGCCTGAAGCAGTTCATTTTATCAAGGCTCAGAATGGAGTAGCTCAGCCATATTGAAAAGGCCAGGCAATGAATGGTGCACTACAAGATATCAGATTATTTCAACATTATAGAATAAAGATGCCAGTGCATATCAGTTCAAACAAAAAGTATGAATGTCAAAATAAAACAAAACAGACATAATGGCTGTAGTCAATTTAGCTCTGAAATGCACACGATGGACCGAATGATAATGATGGGCGACGCTTACTGCATTATTTAGTCTACGTGCCAGTCACTATCTTCGGTTCTCATTAAACTAGCCAGATGCAGAGCTGCGGGGAAACATAACTCCCAGAGATGGCACCTGTCCTTTTGGTGAGGAATTTAAAAGCGCGGCTGGTCTTTTTGGTGAGACCTCTGAATTTTCCATCTGGCCAGCCTGCTGTTGAGGTTCGTCTGCTTCCCTTAGGGGGTGTTTATTTCATCATGAGCTTTAATTATGGGAACAATAAATGCTTTCTTTTTAAGATTGCCCGCAACAGTTATTAAGAGACTATTATGCAATAGATACATACATAATACATACACACATAATACAGACATAATACATACAAACATACATACGCACATAATACACACATACATATTATTCCCTCTGCCCATCCCTCAATCTGTCCCTTCTCTCCTTATTTTCCTCCTTGGTCAGATCACTCTCCAATCTCCAGAATTAACCTATATCTAGGAATGAGAATTACATGACTGAATCTTCTATCTGATGCGGATGCTCTTATCTGTATCACTTTTCTATGATCTCCATCTGGACTATACGTTTGCTTTTCTGTGCCTACCCAGAACCTCTCTACCCCTCAATGACCAGCTCAAACCTGGCTTCTTTGTGGAAACTTCCTCAAAGGCACTATTTCCTCCCTGAATTCCAACACTCATTGTCCCCACTGTCACAACTTGGTCCTTCATTATAACTCATCATATATTACTTTCACATCGTCCCATTATGTAATTTCATATTTTCCTATAACTCACCATGGCACCCAGAATGGTATTTAGTAGTCATCTAATAATACATATTGATAAACTAAAACTTCTTTTCTTTTTAAATTATGGGCTAGGGGGGAAATCTGATTTTCTCTTAAATGTTAAACCTGAAGGTATCTATCTATATGGCTTTTCATTTTCAGCGAAGATTTGTGCCAATTACATAAGAAATGCTAAATAACTCTTGGTGGGGGAACTGTGCTAAATATGACCAAGGTAGTTAAAAACTAAATGGACTTCTTTTATTCTTTAAGTCAACAAGCATACATTAAATGTAAACTATAGATAACAAGCATGAAATCTTTCCCTCAGATTTTCTTACAGACACAAGAAGAGTGTACATTTGACAACAGTAAAACAGTTTTAAAGAAGGTTCTTCAGGCAATTTTGTTTAAAAATGTTTGCCAATTGTGCTTAGGAATCTGTGGCTTCAAAGCTGAAGAATTTCAGGAATGGTTGTTTTTCTTTCATCAAATAAATGTGCAGCTTCTCAAATATAAAACAGTGAAAGAAAAAAGAGAAAAGTCCTCTCAACAAATCAGCCGACTTAATCCGGTGATTCTCAGGACCATGGACAGTACTGAAGCCAGAGACTCCTTCCCTCCAGGACACAACGAGATGCCAAAAATAACTCCAAATAAATACATAACAAAGCAAATTCGGATGGCCTAGGGCTTCAGTGGGACTAAGTAAATCATCCCAACAGCTGAACTTCAAGTTAGTTAAGATAAGGAATTAAACTTAACAGCATACATTTTAAAAAATCAAAATTGTGATATGATTGCAAAGGCTTGCATATATAATAGCAAGCTCTTTTCTTTCGTAATGACAAATATCACACACAAAGTGACAGGTGGTAAGTGTGCTCTGGGAAAGAAAAATATTAAAGTTTCACCAAAGGTCCTTTGAGAAACAGTTGATTTCAAAAGGAAAAGTGCTATAGAACACACCTATCACGATGGGCTGCTGTAAAGCAGCAATTTTCAACCAGTGTGCTGCAAGAATTTTTAAAATATGTAATATTTGACTATTTAGTCAGGGGCACTGACCTCTTTTCCCTTAGATTTTCAAATAAAAAAATGACAACAGCCAACACAACAATAGCCATCTGTTACGAATGGCCTGTCTTGAACCATAAATATACAGGTCATGTAACAGAGATGCATCTTATTGGTCTCATCACATAATAAGGTTTTGTCTGACTGGATAATTCTTGGTACCAGAAGTCCTTACATACAAGTATTGGCACCTGATATTTTAAAAAGTCACTTTGGACCAAAAAGGGTAGGTAATTATTATTATTATTATTTGAATTGATCAAAATTATACCTATTTTTTGTCAGATTGGCAAAAAATATATTTTTTGGTTGTGCTGCAGAATTTTAGTAGTTAGTGTACGTGTGCCATGTTTGCCACTGTATAGCAAAATAATAATTATAAAAAAATAAAAATCAGCTGACTACAGGTTACTATAGAGCAAAAAATCAGCTTATTCAAATTCTAGATACCACCAAGTACAAACACCACTGAAGAAAAGTTGTCCAGTGTCAAGATATTTTCTAGCTGCATGTTTCATGTACACATTTTTGTGGACTAGATTGATCCATATGCAAGAGGCCGTCTTCCCTCCCATTTTCCAGCTGTCCCCGAAATCCACTCTGCTGCCAACTAAAATTCCGGCCCCATTTTTATTTAAAAGCCATCAGAGTCTAAAGCAGTAAACCTGAATGGAGGTTTCAAATGTTGGCCGATTTTCCTTCTTCTCGCCTACGAAGAGAAACACGCACCCGGCGCTCTGGAGGATAGGATGTGCCCAGATGTTCACGGGAACAGAGACGCCGCTCTTCTCATCGGGGAGAACTGAGGGTTCATTAGGAGGCAGCACACCGGGCAGCCTTCTGGAGAGCCGATCATTTCTCTCGGGACATCCTCTCGTTCCCCCGGTTTCACATCACGCAGACTCCTGTGCCCTCGTCCTGCTGGGCTCAGACGCTGCTCACAAGCCTGATGCCCAACTCGTCCTGAGAAAGCTACGGGGGCTGCCTGCGCTCTGCCTGCGAAATTCCAGCTAAATAGGGGAACTGCACCTGTAACAACCGCCGGAAAGGGGAAAATCAAACCTGGTTTCCACGTCCATCAATGCTAAAATATTCAAGAAAACGGTTTATTTTTTTAAATTTTGCTTCACTGATAGACTGTTAAGAAATTAGATTTTAGATTAGTTTCAATTCGAATGCAACCACTGCATGTGGGCCCTGTGCCAGGCACTGTGCCTGAAGCGCTCACGCCTTAGCTCATTTCGCCCTGCAACCCTTCCTAAGAGAGGTTTTCTCCCCACTTCAGAGTGAAGAACACTGAGTCTCAGAGAAGAGACTCATCCTGCCCACGTCACAGGACCAGGAAGAAGAGCAGAGAAAGGTGAGCCGGGGGTTCAGCAGGAACAGAGGACACATTTATAAAAGCGATTGTCTGCTGTCACCGCCAAGTCTCTTCGGGAATTTGTTGGGCATATGCAAATGAAGGACAAAAATCAGGTGAAGAGGGAAGAAATCAGTCAGGCTCATAGTCAAAGTCCTTCTTCTCTTACTGGGCTGTGCCTGGTGGCTGCCGGGCCCCTTAGGGCTGCTCCGTCTTACACCAACAGAGACAAACCTAAATGCCATTCCCTGTTCTCCAAACATGAGGTGTCACTGAAAACTGACAGACCAGTGGATCACACCCGCTGATTCCTTGGTAAGTTCATATGAATAATGAACCTTAACTCATACCTGCCCCGCAACATATCACTCACATCTTGCTGTGCTTCAGTTTTCGGGACGCCTTTGATGAGCACTAAAGATAGAACGTGAATAATCCTAGAGTTGGAACAAGCCAAGTGTTATGAATGAAGCCTAGGTGCTATGCTTTTGGAAAGAGTTATAATGCCCAGGGCAACACCTTTAAAAATAAACTGAATGTTCAACTTCCACCCCCGTGAAAAAGAAAAAAAGGCCAATTATTTACACTTGGTGTTATTTTGAGCTCTAGTTAAAAAGGAAAGAGATGGAAGAGATAGTTAATGTATCACCATAAGCGTCCTGGCCCTACATCTCCTGTTAAGTGAGAAATGAGTCAATGCTCTCAGGCAACATCCAGAGGGTCAGTTAAGTGAATTATGCAGATTTGCAGTAAAGATACTGAACAGGATTTTCAAAAGAGGAGTACAATGACCACAATTGACGTATCAGAGCTAAAAGTACAAAAGCACAACGTGAAATATGAAGACTCAGCATCATCTTGAGGAAATAAACAGGTGTACGTCCTTCGAAGGAGCTACTCCACACTTACGAAAAACAAAGGACATTCTTCAGGCAGATGGAACTCATGAATCTTTCTCCTGCTCTTTGCAGAGGTTCTTAGGTATGTGATCTGCTGGATGGCCTGAGGTCACTTTAATAGTGACGCTGCAGATTTAAAAATATATCTAAAAGATAGTTCACATTTAATTTTATTTCTGCTGAGTTTAATGTTCTGCAAAGTTGGATTAACTAAAATGCTCTGTGAAATAATTTTCTTCATGAGTCAATCTTGATAGTGCAACTGCTTACAAGGTTTACACAGAAATCTTTATAAAACCAAAGAATGTTCAGTAAAAAAGCACCCATAATTTGACTCACATCAAAGTAAAAACAAGAAGACTAAGAGCAGACTAAGAATTCGAATGCGTTAGACGCGTTGTCATTGGTTCACTCTCCTGGGCACTCTCCTCTTTTTATTTCAAAGCAGAAAATATAAGAAGAGGCAGGCAACACCCAGCCCCTGTGAAAGGCACTAGCTGTACCTATTATTCCAGACAAGCAAAGCAAGGTTAACACAATCCCCCCAAGAGAAACATCAGAGCGACTCCCGATTAATTAATCACAGCAGGCAGAGGCCGGTTGCCAGGGATGTTGCTAAGTGGCCCCTACAGAAAGGACTAAGAGTCACTTCCCTTCCTTTGGAATGAAATGGAGATGGGATTCCAAATGCCAAATTTTGGATTTATAATCAATAATTCTATTGTCAGATCATTTACAACAATTGTGTTTATTCAGCTGGCACCGACAGGAAACTCAATTTATTATCTCGGGGCTGTCTGAAGTTATATACACCCTGCCAACATGCATTTGTATGTGCCCGATCCATCCGCAGTTTCTCTTTCTCTGAGAGGAAGGGTTCACATAGTTTACCAAGGAGCCTGACCAGATCATAAATCAAGGGGAAGCAATTTCTGATAACTGAATATGCGTTTCCTCCAAAGCTTTCCTGTGATGAAGATCGGAGGAGCTCCGTGCCGGCCCAGAGGAAAACCCATCACAACTTTCCCCCATCAAGAGCTGGCCTCTGTCTGGAATGCAGGGCCATAATCTCGGGCTCTTTTCAGCACTTTAATTCACATTTGTCTTTAGACCCAGAGAGGCCTCAGCCACTAAACTTCCCCTCTACTCTCTGCTCTCTTCACATCCAATATGAGCTGACAAAGGGAGTTGCTACCAACTTTGGACTCGTTTGTTTAAAATAGGGAAATTTAAACTACCTAACTTAAGTATTTTGTGAGGGGGAAACTGCTGACAGTTGAGAATCAGGAAAAAAGCCTTAAGATCTGCTACATGACAGACAAAAGTGTTGGAATTAGAAAAACCCAACCAAACCCTGGCTTTCTCAGGAATTGTGGATGGTTGTTGCAAATCCCTTCCTAGGCACCAGGTGCCACCGCATCGGGGCAGCTGCAGTGACTCGAGGTTCCCGTTCCATTTCTCTCCCCACAGAGATGCTGAGGAAAGGCAGAAGGAGGGGACGCCGCCGACCCCCTGCAGTCTTGGTCTTCACTCGGACTTTCATTGCTCGCTATAAAACTCAAAATAAAACGTCACCAGGGAAACAGACTGGATGTGAACGAATTTGCAGCGCTTTACCATGCTGCCTGCAAAGCTCTTCCCCCCACAAACAAAAGTGATTACAACTGGGAGATAAAGCCTCAAGCACGCTGATGTTTTAAGTGCACTGCTTAGTTTCATTACAGGCTGGCCTATGAGAAGAAATCTTTCTAACGGGATCTTCTACCAATATAAAGTCGTGCATGTGCCAGGAAGAATGCTGCACTGAACACCACGTTTGCTTCTAAGATGATAGTGCCACTTTTCCATAATTATACAACTGAAAAAATAGATTAAGAAGAACTGATCAAGGATTTTTCTTTTACTGCAGCAAAACCATTTCAAAGAAAAGATAAACTCAGAGAACGATTAAAAAGTTGTAAAAAGCCAAAGAAAGCTTGATAAATAAGGAAGTTTTAAATTACTGCACACATAAAAGTAAGTGTCCACCACTGCTCCGGCTGGAGCGCTGAGATGCTAGGAGGAAAAATGCCAACAATGATGATTATAATATGAACACCATTTCCTTTAGAAGAGACAGTTTGCCTTCTAAACTCTCTCTGAGCAGAACCGTTTAGGAACCACATCCATAACATTTATTTTTTATTTCAAATTCTGCCAGAACTTAAAAGTTCATTAAACACAATGGGCCAGTGTATCTGCAGATAGGCTGGCAAGAACAGCCTCCTTAGTCTGTGACTGAAGTCAGGGGCTGCAAGAGGCTTTAGAAGCAATATTTTTACTGAGCAGCAACAGCCAAAGTGAATTAAAATGAGGACCATGAACAAAGTCATTTAGGCTCGTGCTTTTGTGTAGTGTCGATTGCCTAAAAGTTGTTAGAAGAGTGTTTTCTCATCTCCAGTCACCAGGGGAGGAGAAAAGGAACCATCTTATCAATCTACACTCTGACTGCCATATTTGCGATTTTTTAAAAAAAGCTCAAATGGTAAAAACAGCTGTGACAAAGTCATTTCTGACTTTGATTCTTTAATAGAAAATGTTCTCGCTTTTAAGTGAGTTTGCCATATGGAGGGATATAAAAATGTAATTCAGAGGGATGACAGTATGGTTGACAGGCTCCTAGCAGGGCATCGGGACACATGTCTAAGTCCACCAGGTGGCCTGGTGACCTTAGCGAGGTCACTGAGAGGTCAGCCTCCCTGAGGCTGCACTAGGGCACTGTTTTCTGATGACAACGTGAGATAATGTATGGGATAATGAACGTTTGGTAGAAAATTGTTTATACCAATGTTATCTATAATTCATGTAGATATTATTTAATTTTTCCATGCATCTTAATGCATACTGCTAGCTCTACTCACCCTTAATGTGAAATGTTCGAATAAAAATCTAAAGAAAAGTGTGTGTGTGCACGAACACATGTGCACATGCCTCTGTACACATACTTGTGTGTGTGTATTTCCCACACGTGCTTCATTAAGATAACTGGGACTGGGGGAAGCGTAACTGATGACAGGAGAATTTCATAGGATTGAAGAGAGAGCGCAATCTGGAGCTTCCGTGAGGCCAATACAGTGCAAGACAGGTGGGATGCCACTCACCAGACTGTGGAAGCGACTGGAAATTATGATTCGTGTTAGGAGAACTCACAATGAGAACAGCCTCATCTTCATATTTCTTTTTGTTTTCAATAAGTGTTCCTATTTCTTATCATATAGAAAAATATCTTCCTTTTTACCCTTTATGTGCTTCTTACAATTTCTCAATTAAATTCAAATCCATCGCGGAAACTATAAACTAAGTTCTCTGGATAAGTGACATAATTCCAACGCAACTCATCAACGAGAATCCACCAAAGCAGAGAAATTACATTTGTTTCTAAGTCACTCAGGCCCACACACATTCCCTGTCCCCTCTACCCCCTCCCTCCCTTCCACACTCACACGCTCACACACTCACCCCCCCACACCCACAGGTGAACCACACTGCAACACGCGTGCTGAGAGCTACGAGTTCCACGGTGCCGACCGAGAATTCCTTGCTCGTGCAAACCCGTCTCACACTTACTCTGGTCTAGAAACGTTGGCATAACCGGTCTGCAAAATCGTCCGCAATGGCTTGGGTAGGACAGAGGGAGATGGGGAGGGAAAAGGAAATATTAAAATCCAAGCTAACCTTTATCCTCAAAATCCTCTCCCGGCTCCTGAGAACTTTAATGGGATCTGGATTTTTCCAGAAAGATTGCCTCAATTTAGTGGTAACAGCAGCAAGTTTTATTTTAAATTCCACTCAAGTATTTTCCTAAGACCCCGAAGGAACAGATAACCCCAATTTGAGCAGAATGGAGGATCCAATGCCATTTTTGCAGCCACTATTCAATAGTTTTGCCGAAATACAGCGGCTAAGAGAAGAACAGAAGGAATCCGGGCCACGCAGCACTGGGAGTGGGCGCCAGTGGCTGGCTCGGGAGCTGGCCCGAGCAGGGCGGCCAGTTGTGGGGTGTCGGCAGAGTTGCAAGAAGCTCACAGCGCTGGCCTGGCTCCAGGAGATGCTGCGTCGGGGGATCAGCATGGAGGGTGACAGACCCACTCACCAGGGACACTCAGGGTCAAGTGGGAGGTGACATACCATTTAAAGTACCCGTTCAAAGCAGAATGCCTCCCAGAAGCTGGGGGTGTAAGGACAAGTTTCAGCCAAGATGGGCTGAGTAGCGTCAGGTGGCTGGTGAGGGCCTGAGCGGACTAGACTGCTTTACAGGACAGCATTTTGGTTTCTGTTCATTGAGGAAATCTACTGAAGGGGATTGCTCAACTGTAGGATCGGTGAAAAGTGCTCCGGAGCTAGATGGATCCGTAGAACTGCCCCTAGTTGGAGGAATGCAACCAGGCTTTTTGCCCTAAGAAAACTCATGTCTTCTTTACGTGATGGAGATTCCCAGAGAGGGATGCAGCGAAGAGCTATCATCCTTCCACACTCCCAGTAGCTGGAGGAAAGAGAAGTCCTGAAGGGGAGGGTCTGCATAGTGCATCACAGCGGCCACAACAGGTGCTCAGCACACAGCTCAGCTACAAGCCTAATGGTACGGGTGGAGTGAGGGCCACCTGGATCTCTGTGGGCACCCCAGGGCCCAGGGCTCACTCAATATCCAAGGTCCAAGGCTTTGGACAGAGCGGCACAGGTCCTCCTGCTTCCCCACTGGGCCACTCAGAAACTCTTGTTAACCTACAAAGCTTTATGGTCTTTGAACTGTTTTACATCATCTGCATTGTCCTTGTCACAGAAACAGTAATAAGGTGGTCGAGACCTGTTGGAGGCATGAAGAAAGGCATGTGGCCAGTAGGCGATGAGCCATGCCCACATGCTCAATAGGTTCCCTGGTCAGTGTTTGGGGTGTTAGAGCAAAAACTCAAATTCTGGGTTGGAAGGCGCAAGAACAAAATTAGGGAAAGGTAAAACCATTTCTTAAAAAATATCTCATCCCATTCAAGTCACCGCTCTCTGGGCAAGGGCTGAAACAATGGGCCACCCAGGGGAGTCTGCACCCTAGCATTAGGTCTGCTTGCTCATGGGGAATTTATCTGTTACCCCCAAGACATCCGAAACTAACTTCATGTATAAAGATTTCAGAATACAGATAACCAGGAAAGATTCCTTCCTTGGGATTCAACTAAGAGATTTGTAACTAGCAAAATGGTGCACCAGGAATTAACCAAACAAGCCAGTTAGGGATGAATCTAAATGTGAAACAAGGCAATCTTCCACCATTTATATTCAAGTTTGAAATAGGGAATTCTGTGATTCTGGATTTCAACTCTCCTTTGCTTGCTCAGTTGGATAATAAATGTAAACTGTAATATTATGTCATAAAATTGCAGCTCAAGGAGTAAGCAATACAGATTTGAGGACTGACACTGCTTGCTGAGGTATTCAGGATACCTCGAAGAGGCTGAAAATTAAATGCCTTGAGATCTTTCTAACGAGCCCTTCCAGCCTAAGCAGAACATAATTTACAAATAGAAAGCACTGGGAAATAAAATTGTCGTTGTTGTTTTAATACCTTTCTAAGGCCCTTTCCTAAATCTTTTCCTTCTTTGGGGCATCTTGAATCCCTTTCAGATCTCAAATCTACTTTGTTCCCCAGATGCCCAGAAATCACTACTAAACAAAACAGCATGCTGATATGGGCAACATCCCATGCTCCAGATTTTTCCCTTCCACTTCCAATCAAAATCGTTTATCTCATTTCCCCAAGGACTGCCTCCCTATTAGGCAATTAATGAAATAATAAAAATTAAGGCACTGATGGCTATTGTTATTTAGTGGATCATCCATCCCACATATAGACAGATGCTGAAGTTTTATTCACCATCCTTTTAATTCCTATTAAAGCCTAGCAAAGAATGAACAACAAAATGACAGTACCCAGCAAAGCTACAGCCTCCCCCCTGCCCTGCTAGAGAGCGGGGCTGCTGTGGTCGGGCGAAACGAGGGGCTGCCTGAATGAGGGCAGGGGAAAGGCGCGGGTAACTTACAGAGTGTAACCGATTAGCAGAGTAACGGGATGAGCAACACCCTAGCGCTTCAAATTAAAGAAATCACTTAATAAATATTTATAAATTTCATTGATTCATTCAACAGATATATTACATTGAGAATCTAGCATTTGCTGTTCCATGGGTACCACTAATTGTGTGTTCCAAAGTGATAACCTATGAAAACTGCAACATCCAAGGCAGGTGTGTGGGAAGCATATCTGGACAGAGGGAACCTTGCATTGCATATCACCTTGCATGTGTGGCAAATTCAGAGATCTATATTCACATATAGCGTCTGCTGATGAGTAAAGTAAGTGTCATTGTAGTGTGAGTTTACGATTTTCCTTTTGTAAAAGGTGGTATGAGAACACTGTTGCCTTACTTAATGAAAATACGCTAGGACACTCAAGGATGCGATGAGAATTACAGTGTAAGGATAATGCATGGAAACTAAAGACAGAGAGTAAATTAAAAAGTGATGACAGGGCTAATGAGATATGTCTTGTCCACCAGGCCAGCAGATCCTTCTCATCCCAACTCTGAATCCATTTTTAGAGAGTAGTGGTTACAGGGAGATAACCTTAGTACCCACGCCCTAGGAAAGGCACCTAGACATCAATCTGTTTGTACCCAAGAGAAAATGGCAAGGACATTTGTCCTGCATCATCTCTCCAGGCCACCTGAGGACTAACTTCTTAGTCCCGTTTCCTAGAGGGATCAGCCTCTTAACCAAATCCATGGAGTCAGAAATGTTCACCGCCTGCCCCCACCCTGAATCCAGAGAAAACCTGCGTTCCTTCCTTAGAGAATGAGTGGGCCTTGTTCTAGTCACAGCTACTGGAGACCTCAGTAATAACAAACCAAATTCAAAGTGACATAATAACCTTCAAATTCATATACAGTTGACTCTTGAACAACAAAGGATTGAACTACATGGGTCCACTTATACATGAATTTTTTTTCAATAAGTATGTACAGTACTGTAAATGTATTTTCTCTTCTTTATGATTTTCTTAATCATGTTTTCTCCTCTCTAGCTTACTTTATTGCAGGAATATTGTATAAAATACACATAATATACAAACTATGCATTGGTATGGCTTCTAATCAATGATAGGCAATTCGTAGTCAAGTTTTGGGAGAGTCAAATTATATACAGATTTTTGACTGTGTGGGGGTCAGTGCCCCTAATCCCTACCTTGTCCAAGGGTCAGCTGTACATACAGAGAGCAGGTATACTGGAGGGGTGAGTGTGTGTGTGTGTGTGTGTGTGTCTTGTATAGCAAGTCCTCGCATAACGTTGTTCCACTTCATTTTGTCATGTTGATGAGATGATATAGGAACTTAACTCTTGTTTGTATCACTTAGCTCATGGTAAAATTGGTTTCATCATACATTATTTTGCTTTAAGTCATGGAACCTACTAATGACATTAAGTAAAGACTTACTGTGTATGTAAAGGGCAACTTATTTCATAGAAGATGTTATATATTTTATTTTCAAAACGCTTGCCTTTATAGAAATTATGTGAATATCCAATCTCAGGAATACTTATTAATCTTAACAATTCAGTGGTTTAAGTATACATGAAAGGTTACCCTAGCTGATTACAATTCTAGAAGAGTTGATCACGCATCCATCAATTACTTGAGGGTGAACTAATAAAATAGCTTTTAAGCATAAGAAAGAAGAAAAAATATGACACTAAGGAAGCACAGGAACATAACCATTCATTTCTAGATAGTTTTAACTGTAGACCAATCATATTGGCAGGGAGCAACAGACAAGTTAAAATGTTCGAATTTCAGAAACAGAAAGTACTATGAGTGTAAAACAGAAACAGGAAAAGCAAGAGCAAAAGACCTGCAATGAATTACAGTGGCCCCATGTGCCAGGACTGGTGGACTGTCCATAGAAGAAACTGCCCGTCTGCATATTACCCTTGCCAGTCAAATTCCACATAACAGAAGCCAGAGATGATTTATGAGGCTGGGTAGTGCTCTGGTTCTCTGACATGCTCGGAGTACAGAACCATGGGAGGCCTCTTACTCTCAGTATTCTTAGAAAATAGAGTCCAATCCTCTTGCCAATGATCTTAAAGATATACTAGCTGAGTTTTGAAATTCAGCAAAACATGCCAGTACATTTTGGGATACCATATGCTTTGAAAGGAAGAGGAAGACAGAATGAACATTTCCTGAGAGCCTCCTATATAAAGACAGAACAGCACACAGAGAAAATGAGGGGCTCAGAGCCAGCCTTCCTGTTTCACATCCCACCTCTGCATTCGCAGCTGTGCCATAGGGTGTCATATGTACTAAGTGAACGGATGCCACTGAAGAGCATAGTAAATGCTCATTGTGGGTGAGCTATTGTTTTTGTTACTCTGTGCTGGCCCTTTCTTACATGATTTGCGGTCTCTCTTGTTTCTGGCATCTGCTGTGTGCTTCTGCTTACCTAGACTCCTCTAAATTCCCTGAAGCTTCTCCCTTCTGCCTTCCTTAGTTTCTTCCTGCTCAACATCTCACCATTTCCAGGAAGCACTGCCTGGTCTCTCCAGACTGGAAGAGGTGCCCCCGAACTCCCATTTCACTATGTCCTCTTACCATGTGCCTCGCTGTAGGCAACTTGAAAGCACCCGTTCCAGGCCCAGGGTGTAGCCCAGTGCCAGGCGCTTACAAGAATTCCACACTTACTAAGCTAATATGTTCCTTCACTGAAGCCTTATGATGACCCTACAAAATGGGTACACTGTTATTCCTATTTTACAGTTGAGACATATGAGGAATTAAAAACATAGAGACATGAATGAAGACTCAAGGAATCCCTGCCCTGGCCGGGAGGCTCAGTGGGTTGGAGTGCTGTCCTGTGCACCAAAAGGCTGCAGGCTAGATTCCCGGTTCAGGGCACATACCTAGGTTGCAGGTTGGATCCCATTTGGGTGCATATGGGAGGTAACCGATTGATGCTTCTCTCACACATCAATGTTTCTCTCTCTCCCTTCCTCTTTCTCTAGAATCAATAAAAACATATCCTTGGGTGAGAATTAAAAGAAAAGACTCAAAGAAGCTCTAATGGGTAAAATCAGGATTCAGGATTTGCCTCAAATCTATCTGAATCCATAGTTCTTGCTTTTTCCTAAGTCTACTTTTCACGTGAATATGACATATTATAAACTTAGTGAGACACTCATTTATAAAAATATACCAGTGCCTAGAACAATTCACGCAAAAAGGATTAGCGAGAATTACCAGCCTGGTTTCACAAAGGGAGATGCGCCAACTAAGCATCATCTTTAGAAGAGTCGTTCTCAAAGTGTGGTCTCTGGAGCAGACGCAGCAGCAGAATTTAGGAATTTGTTAGAAATGCAAATTATTGCACCCCCTACCCAGAACAACTGAGTCAGAATCTCCAGGTAGGGCCTCGCAATCTGTAAACAAGTCCCACAGGTCACTGCGATGCATGCTCAGGTTTGACAACCACCTTCTTCTTGGTGTGCTCATTCAGTGATAGGCGCTCCCTTGCCAGGCCAACAGGCACATCCAGTGGGGGAGAGTGGGTGTTTGCTCCAGTCCCTCCCAGTGATACAGGTGGGTGATTTCTCCAGTTGGTCAAAGGCCAACAACCTAGTCAAGATTTTAGTTGAAGTTTTAAGTTCAATAAAATATATTGGGGGATCATGTAATTTTTTTAAAAAATGATGTCATTAATTCTTATAAATAGGCACTTTTAAAATATAGTTTTGCTTTTCAAGAATCCCAACATTATAGTCATTTCAAGGTATTTGGTTCTTAATTATACTTTATTAAATGCCATTTTTAATTCACTGGTAAATACTTATTGAGCATCCTTGTGCCAGAACTGTTCCAGGACATAAAATGTGACACTCAATAAAAATTTCCCCTGCTCACAAGCAGCTTAGGGTTAAAAATATCCCAATAACAAGCCAATATAGAAATGTATAGCACATTTTGCTTGTGAAAAAAAATTAAATATGCTTTGAAAAAATAAATATTAAGTCATGTTCAAGAACCCTATGTGTATGATACTTTAATAATCATAAACACAGACCAAAATAATATGAAAGGAAGCCTCAAAATATTTACTTAAAAACCCAGTTAGGGCTTCCAACTCAACTAAGACACAGCAAATACACTCGATCTATCTCACTAATTACACTGAAATAACCTGAACAGAATATATACAGCTCTCTCTGAGAGCTTAGAGAAGTTAAAAATTTGGTGGATTAGGAAGTCGGGACTCAAAGAATGACTCCTAAGGCGATGCATTTCTTGTTTCTTTGTTCCTCCTATACTTCCTGGCTGAGACTTAAGGAGAACCCACATCTTGAACAGAGAGCAGAAATGAACAGGAAAATATCCAAGTGAAACCATCAAATTCTGGCCAGAGGACAAAGGAAGGTGGCTCTTGTGGGCCAGAGTGAGTGCTCGTTACCTGTTTTGTTTTTGTCTCCCAAGTGCATCGTTGGTGATAGGGATTCAGAACAGCAAGCACTGAGATACCTAAACCTGAGAGAAAACCCTTCTCTCTCACTTGAGAAACTGGGAAAGAGGGTCTCCATGGCCAGAAGAGTGGGAAGAGAATGCCATTGTTTTTTTCCTTCCCACTTTGTGGTGAAGGCCAACCCATTTGTGGAAAGCATGCAATAGTATAGGTAGGTTAAAATTCAACTTTATACCCAGAACCAGGAAAAGGGACAACCTGAGAGCTGGAAAGTACAAGGGAAATTACAGAGATGGAGAAACTGAAAAGTGGAAGCCCCACTCCTGGGACCAAGTCCTTTTGCTCACCTGTAAGATGTACCTATTTACAACTGGCTTGAAGCAGCAGCGCAAGGGCTTTGAGAGCTAAACTAGAATGTAGACCACCTCCCAAGTCCCAGATGCATACCAACCTGCTTGCTTAAACAAAAAGAACCAACATTCATCAAAGGATTTTAACAGAACACAAAGTCTCATAAGATAATCAAAATTCACAGGATGCAATCCAAAATTCCTCAGCATAAAAACACAAGGGAAATAAAACTCTTAATGGAAAATACAATGTAAAAACCATTCCTAAGATGATACAGGTGCTAGTTTATCAGCCAAAGAAGGATTTAAAGCAGCTCTCATAATTATGTTCTATGCATTAAGGACAAACAATCTTGAAATAAATGAAAAGACAAACTTCTCAATGAAGAAAGAAATTATATAAAGAACCAAACAAAAATTTAAAATTAAAAAATATAATCAATGAAATTTAAGATCCACTGTATAGGCTCAACAGAAGAACAGAGATGGTGGAAGAAGAAATCAGTGAACTTGAAGATAGATCAATAGAAAGTCTCTAATTTAAACAATAGGAAACAAAAAGATTACAGTCTCAGAGACCTACGAGACAATACCCAAATGTCATTAAAGTTATAGAAAAGTATATAAAAGAGAATGGAGATTATATATATATATATATATATATTTGAAGAAATATATATATATATATTTGAAGAAATAATGGCTGAATACTCCCCAAATTTGAAAAAAAAATCTTACATTGAAATGTTTAGGTTCAATGAACAACAAAAAGTAAGTAAATAAATAAATATATATATATATATATATATATATATATATATATATATATATATAAATAAAACACATATAGAGACACCATAATCACATTACTAAAAACTAAAGCTAAAGAAACTTGAAAGTAGCCTGGGAAAAACACACATTACTTATTTCAACAATCTGAATAATTGCAGATTTCTAATCAGAAACCACAGAGGTCAGAAGATAGTATCTTAGAAATAATATCTTTGAAGTGCTAAAAGAAAATAACTGCTAACTAAAATATCCTTCAGGAATGATGGTAAATTAAATACATTCTCAAATAAAGAAAAGCTAAGGGAATTTATGAGGAGCATACCTGTTCTAAAGGAAATGCCAAAAGAATTTCTTCAGGAAAAAGGGAGATGATGCCAGAATGAAATTCAGAGCTTCAGGAATGAAGGAAGAGCAACAGAATGGTAACTACCTGGGTGAATATAATATTTTTCTATTTTTAAGTTTATAAAAATATATATGACTATTGAAAGCAAAAATATATATAATATTTTCTGTTTGGATTTTCAATGAAGGTACATGTAATAAATGTAACAACTACACATGGGGTGAAGGTAAATTTTTTAAAGCATTCAGATTGCAAAAGGAAGAAACATAACTGTCTCTGCTCAACCTGATTGTCCATGTAGAAAATCCCAAAAGATCTATAAAAAAAAAAATCCCTAGAAACTGTAAGTGCAAAGTTGCAGATACAAGATCAATATATAAAAATCAGTTTTGATTTTATATATTAGTGATGGTTGATTGGAACCTGACATTTAAAGAGCAGTGTCACAGTAACTCCAAAAAATGAAATAGGTATCAACAAAGTGATTCGAAAATTTATATAGAGAAGTAAAGGATTGATAAAAACCAACATTTGTGTGTGTGTGTGTAAATGAACATTGGAAAATCCAAGCTGCCAGATTTTAAGAGTTGGTATAATGCTACAGTAAACAAGACAGTGTGGTATTAGCAACGGGATAGACATAGATTAATGAAGGGCAGCAGAGTTCAAAATATAGACCCACACCAACAAATTATCACAAAAGGATAGCATAAGAAAACTGTTTTGGGGTGAGATCAATTTTCTGCATCCCAACTGTGTTGGTGTTTACATAACTCTGTATGTTTATCAACACTATATAATGGAAATGGAAAAAGGTGACTGTCAATTCAAAGCTCAATACTGCAACTCTACCTACGTGATTTATTGTTTCTGATAAGAAGAAACTTCAGGTATCTGTAACAGAGTCAAATTAACAGTGGTTTGCACAAACTATAAGATTATTTTGCACCCACCTAAAAGAAGACTAGAGGTGGGCATTCCAATGCTCCCTAAACTGCCTGGACCGCAGGGGACACACGATATCATCAGTGTTTCGGGCTTACACTACCTGTTGGTCTGCTCTGTAATCTTATAGTTACTTTCCCCCTCGAGGTCAGTCATGGTCACAGGATGGCTTCCGGTGGGAGTCATCAGGTCACATAAAAGGAAGCAGAAGCAAGGCAAGTAGAGAAAGCAAAAGCTGTGTAAACTAACTCCCATTAAGGAGCCTTCTCATAAGTTTCATGAACAAATCCACCTGACATCCTCCTGCAAAGGAAGCTAGAAAATGTAGTTTTTAAAAGCTGCACTTCTCATCCTCAACAATGTAGAGATTCTGCTGATGAGGAGGGAGGGAAGAATGACTTGGGTAGACAAACAGCAGTCTAGGTATCTAGACAACTGGTCACAAAGCTGGTATTAGCTGTTAGGAAACTATTTCAGAAAAGCAATTCCAGTCAGTGAAATTCAGTGAGACAAATACAGAGAGAGCAGTGGGTCCCATCCATGTATTTATAAAACTGGAGCTGTATTTGCATTGCATCTAAAGGCAGAATGATACAACAGATTTTACAAACACAGCTGCTTAAATATATACTAACAGACACTCCATTCCTCAAAATTATAGAGCCATCCTATCTTTAGGGTTTCAAGATGAACATGTTTGAGCAAAATCCAATTTGAATTAACCATGCATGTTTCTTCCCCTTGTTGGACCAGAAAAAGAGAAACAAAGGACATGTGTTTTCAGGCTGACCCTCACCTCTCCACGGGAGGCTTCTGTGGGCTGAGCCCTTGGAGAAGCCTGGACACAGGCAGAGATGGAAGGTCATTCTGGTCATTCCACAACCTCACACATTTCAGAGCCACTCTGTGGAAAGAAGCTCTTCCCGGTAAAAGCTAGGAAAAAACAACCTTTTCACAATTTAACTGCTGTTAGCACTTTGTTTCCTGACAACACAAAAGCCATTCCTGGCCATGGGACAAAATGTTTTCTCTTAATGTAACGGTGTCCTTTGAAATTCAGTGGTGTATAAAACAGAGGGAAGGCAACACTGGAGGGGAGAAAGCTCTGCTGAAGGCTGAGTTTTGCCACTAACCAGCTATTAAAACTTGTGCAAGTTGTTTCCTTTAGCTCCTGCTACTTTAGACAAGCTTTGTCACATTCTAGAATTCTCCATTTCTTCATCTGTAAAGTGAGAGCTAGAATATAGTGACTTGTTGAAGAGTCACAAACAGAACATGAGCCCATGTCTCCTGGCTCCTAGGACAGTGTGTTTTCCATCTCACCACCTGGGTGAGGCTTTTATGTCCAAAAGCCCACACTGTTCACCCAAGTCTCTACAGCTGCTGTGCAGAAAAGGGGACAAAAGGCGGGCAAGAGACTGGCATGCTGGCCCCAGCTCTGTCACCAGCTATGGAACCTTCCACTCAGGATCCTCAGCTGCAAATGAGAGCACTGCCCTGAGCACTGATCTCCAAATGTGTTAGAGCCTAAACTTTGCCAGATATTCCATCTTGCAGCGGGAACTGTTCTTGGATCTTCCTGGGGAAATGTGATCGGTGCTTCCCAACCTTTCAAGTCACAAGGCATACAGGAAATGAAGGTGTTAGCATTTTACACCCGCATAGATGGAAGAGGAGACTTGGGCAGGAGGTGAATCCACCTGGGCACCCCGAGGGCCAAGGGGAATCGGTGCCTCGGCACATCTGTAATTCCAGCTGCCGCACACCGGCGGGGAAGCTGGGGCTCAAATGCGAGCTCATATTTTTAATTCATTATTCTTCACTCTGGAACCTGCAGTTCATGGTTCTTGTCGGAGCCAGGTCTGGGTGGGGCAATTCCCTGAGCACCTCTGCTACTGGACAGTGAATCGGGGAAGGGGCCTTGAGGGGCAGGTGGAAGTCCTGATGTTGGGGAGAAAGTAATGAGTCAGATTTCCCAGACATGAGTGGGCGTGAGGTTCTTGGGGTACAGCTGAAATAAGCATTTTCAGAAGCCCCCATGGGAGAGTGAGACGTGGTAAAGGCTTTATTTGTGTGGAGTTACAGTCCTCTGGGTGTAAGTCTCCTGCCCCTTAACCCAGTCCTGTAAAAGGGGCAGCTATGGGTTCAGCAAAGCCAAAAGCAAGGCCAGTGTCCAGAGCTTCTGTTCCATGTTGCAGCTGGGTCCAGTCCAGCATCAGGTCAATTAAAATCCATCAGTCTACTGTGTGGGCCCCACAGGGCCATGAGCCATGTGGGTGCAGGGGGGCACAGCCCCTGCAACAGGAGAGCCAGGAGCCCAGTTCACAAGAGCCAAGAGAATAAAAAACCAAGAGCATGAACTCCTTTGTAATCAGAAGTTTAAATATTCAGGTTTCTCGCCCTCGCAGTGGCCACGCCTATTCTGGCCACTGACTCGCTCCCAGGTGTGACTAACAGGCAGGAAGGCGCCTGCCCGTGTCACTCAGACCTTCCTGGGCTGCGTTCAAACTGCCTTTGTCCATTCCCTTCCCCCAGGGATCAGCAGGGAACAGGCTAGGAGAGTGTTACGTTAGCAAAGCTGTATGAATGGCATGCCTGTGTTATCTAGTCTTCCCTTTACTCCTTTCCTGTTAAATCATAGCCAGGTTATTACAATGGTGTCACTAGGAGTTGAAGAGACTCAAATCAGTGTGACAGACAGAAAAGCTGGCTATAGTCAGGAAGACAAAGGAGTGAGACAGGCCTCTCATCCGCTCACTCCCCAACTCCTCAGTCATTACTCTAAAACCCAAACCAGACAAAAACCTAAGAGGACTGCAGAACAATAGCCCTCCTGAACAGAGATGCAGACTCTAGATCCCACTTGGATCCTGACCGCCCGCCCTCTCCCTCTCTTCCGCCCCGACGGCATCTGCTCTTGGTGCCCTTCAGCCTGATTTCGGCCAGGTCAGGCCTTTGCCCGGCGAAGCTCTGCGGGACGCTCTGGGTCTCTTGGCCCCAAGAGACAGTCGTGGTGTGAGCCCGTCTTAGATAAATGCCCAGTGCCCATGGAGAGACACAGAGATGGCAGAAATGCAACAGTATGTTTTTCATTTTTCATATGAGATTAAACAAGGATTTGGAAGACACGGACAGAGGTCTGGAGTAACCAGCCTCTAGGTAACCAGAAAGTTCAAACCACTGGATATTTCTTTTCTCTTTCCCTGAACTAAGCAAGCTTTTAGAAGAGAAAAGACACACAACAAAAACTCACTGACATCAGGAATTTATCCTGCAAAGCAATTTCCAGAGGCTATCCCGGGATCATTTCAGATTCAGCTCAATATTCTGTATCTTCCACGTCTATATCTCTTGTCCTCTACAATGATAACTGATGGTCAGCACTGCAGCCCTGAGGTCCTGCGACACACTGAGTCATCAAAGGGAGATTCAATTAGATTCATAAGCCACAGCAGCACAGGGGCTTGGGGACTGAGAAGGGTTGAAACAAAGGATTTTCTGGTGAGCCCTTAGTAAGTTAAAATGAAATGGAAAAGATTCAACTCTATACAATATCCTGGTTGATAGAGAAAGACTTCAATATTTGAATGTGCATAAAGATGGACATTAATAACCTTATAGGCAGCTCTGCAACAATTTTACTGGAATAAAATTCTCTATTTTTGCCCAGCAAAAGTCATCCTCGACTTCTTTTTATGGGGGCCATGCCCTTTATTGTTAAGAATTTTGGATAATTAAAAAAATCTCTTAGGTTTCTTTCTGCTTTCACATAAATGATACATATTTATTTTAGAAAAAAATATGAAATACAGGTGCAAAAGGAAGATCTTTGGGCCCAGCTGGTGTGGCTCAGTGGACTGAGCATCATCACAGGTTCAATTCCCAGTCAGGGCACATGCCTGGGTTGCAGGCTCGATCCCCTGTAGGGGGCATGCAGGAGGCAGTTGATCTATGTTTCTCTCTCACTGATGTTTCTCTCCCTCTCCCTTCTCTCTCTCTAAAAATCAGTTAAAACATAGTTTTTAAAAAAAAATGAAAGATCTTTGGGAATTTATCATCAAAAGAAAGTTACTGTTAATATTTGGCGACTATCATTATGTTATTTTATCTAGGCACATCTGTACATTTTAAGTTTTGAAAAAAGATTCCTATACATTTTAACCTACTTTTTCACTTCATATTGTATGTGACTATCTTTCCAGAATTAAAATTCTTCTGCAATATCATTTTTAATGGTTGTGAAACACTGCATCATATAGGTATGGCAGCGTTTCACTGTGCCCACTGCTGACTGCAAGATCTGCTACTGATTTTCCTTGAGGTGAGCGATGCTGCAGCGGACAGCCTGCGGCTCAGTCCCTGCTCCTGGCCATCGGGAGCCAGCACTAAGCCCAGTGTCCCGCACACTGTGGACCCTCAGCCTTCATTGTGAATAAAAGAATGGTTTCTTCAGCATATTTTCTCGAAGAGAACTGATGGATAGAAGATTATGGATACAATTAGGATATATAATATTAAAGTGCTCTGGAAATGCGTACACTCCTGACAGCAGTGTGAGGGTTCCAGAATAAATACGACTTTTAAACAAAAATGTCCTCATTTACCATATTCTGAGCAACTATAAAACCTCCCTAGGCGTGCAAGGGAACACGCGAGGGAGCCGCAGTGCTGTTCTTTCCTTGGGCTGGCGAGTGAGATGCATGCCCCGTCTGCCTCCCACTGCCCCCCCACTCAGCTGCTCTGAGGTTCTCTAAGGTGCTCTGCGGAGAGGCCCTGCTGTGCTTTAGGCCAGGGCTGGAGGAATCTCGCCCGCTGCCTGCTTTCTACACAGAACACAGCCTCACCCACGGGCTCACCGGCTGTCACAGCTGCTTCTGTGCTGCACTGTCAAAGCTGAGTCACTGCAGACAGGACCGCCTGTAGCCCAAAGTACTTGCTATCTGAACCTTGACAGAAAGTGTTAATTAACCCCTTCTTAAATCTCTAAAGAGCATTTGAAGTTTGTTTTTGTTTTTTTAAAATAATCTAATGGTACACCAATAAAAGATCCGCTAGCAAGCTTTTAATGAACACTGTGAGGCATGCGGCCTACTCTCCAGGAACTTAAACCGTAACTGTGGAGACAAAGCAAACAGACCTGAGAGAATCAGAGAGAGAAAAGACATTCCAAGGCCGGGAGAAAGTGCTGGAAGGAGTGTAAGTACCGAAGGATTCCAGAGGAGGGAGAGAAAGGTGGGATTGACAGAAACTGAGCTGGGCCATGAATGGAAAAAAAGAGCTTGGGCTGTGAAAGAAGAAAAGGCAGATTGTTCTAGAATCAGGGGCATCAGCAGAAGCAGGAGGCAGAGCTGCACAGAATGGAGCCACCACGCGGGGCTCCATCCAGAGCACAGGCAGACCAGCCCCTCAAAGGTGTCCTGTGGCAGGCTGGAAAAGTACAGCACAGCAAGGAATTTCAAAGGCATTTTTTATTTAAAGGAACTCCAGAAAACATATTTTACTTAAGCAAAGAACCCTCTTATAAAGCAAATTTTTATTGCACAATACCTCCCTATAGCTCACAATATCTAACTTTCATCCCACTTCCAATTCTAATTAATAGCTTATTTCTCAAAAAACCTGTATACAGAAACAAAAACTACAGTGAAACATTTTTTAAAAGACTAGAAAAAATAGAACCCGAATACAATACACAAAAACACAAAAGGACCGGCAACGTGATCTCCATCACTTAACATTTGCCAAGCTCCCTATTTAATGACGCATTTTTCTGAATCTGCCAAAAAATACAATATCTGCTTGTTTTCTAGTCGCTTTCATCCATGCTAGCACGCATGCCATTGTAAAATTAATGTGTTTATTGTTGCTGTTTATAAATTTTAAGATTCAAAATGCTTAGTAAAAGCCAGCAAAGGAGATATATTTATAGTATGACGATTATTATTCAACAAACCTTACCGCAAAGCACACTCATGTGCTGTGGGCCAGCGGAGATAAATATAACTTCAGATAAATCCTTTCTCAGCGCCTGCAGGTGAAGGCCCAGGGGAGAGGGGACGACCTTTTAGGAAAATGTGACGGCGGGAGAAACCTTTCAGAGGGAAGGCTTCACAGCAGTCCTAAATGAAGGAGATGAACGCATGTATAAAAATGCCACCACAGAATTTTTGCTCTCTATATGCAATGCTGCCGGTGTTACTCTCAGCACACTCCGTTCAGGATTATGTGACTTTCAGTCCCTTACCTTGGTGTTGACACACATCTGACCTATGTAATATGTTAAAATAACATATGCTCGGGAGATTTCAATCGCAGAAGCAATGTGGACAAGACTAAAGGTTTCTCATAGGAAGAGTTAAAAAGTCAAAGCGTATGGGGTATGCCAAAGAGGCACATTCTGGTACTTTAAAAAATTCAGTTTATTGAGGTAACATTGGCTAATAACATTATATAAATGCCAAGTGTACAACTTTATAAAACGACATCTGCATACTCTAGTGTGTGCTCAGCACCTGAAGTCTAGTCTCCTTCTGTCACCTTGAATTTGACCCCCTTTACTACCCCCTGCAAAGTGGTGATTTTTCACTAAACTAGCCTTCATTGGTAGGAATGATGGGGGTGGAAAAGAGATGCCAGTCATTTTCTCCATCTCCTGGCTGGAACTCCTCCCCATTTCCTGGGCAGGTGCTGGGTGTCTGTTTCTCTTACTCCCTCTGCCATGTTCAAGTCCAGTGAGGAGTCCCACCCCCTTGGCAGGCCCTGGGCTGAGAGTGGAGGCGCTCCTTCAGGCACCTGGGTGAACAGACCCACCATCCCCTCAGGCAAGAACTGTCCCTGGTGCCAGGTTATGGAAGTTGAAACATTGTGAGCTAATGACTCCTGCGAGCCCCAATGGCCTACTGCTTAATTGCATAATTATAGACAGTTAAAAATGCATGATATGTAGTGGAGAGAAAATAGCTGGTGCTTTGGGAGCCATTATGGATTACAGTTTATGAAAATTTAAAATGATGCAATATTTATATGGGCTTGGCTGCACTGAATTATCATGCAAATGCTGCACCCTGCTCTGGGGCCACTGCTCCTCCCCAGAAACCAAGAGATGCAGCAAGAGCAGGACTGAAGTCACAGTGACTCCGTAGCTGGGG
This sequence comes from Miniopterus schreibersii, assembly GCF_964146895.1. NCBI lineage: Eukaryota > Metazoa > Chordata > Mammalia > Chiroptera > Miniopteridae > Miniopterus > Miniopterus schreibersii. The sequence goes on along the minus strand of NC_138108.1, from coordinate 71,025,855 downwards.
AAACAGAGCATCTTGGGTGCTCTGCTTTAGAACACCCCCTTAAGTTTCTGTGCCTCAGTGGTCCCATCTGTATATGGTGTTAAGTAAGACCCAGCCAACAATGTTTTAATAACTATTTAATAGTTACTGAGCTCCTACAAGGGGATTCTAAGGACTTTCTTTTTGTGGTCATTTGTAATATTAGGACAAAAAAATCCATGCTGTATCAGTCAGGGTTCTCCAGAGAGATAATAAAACCAGAGTACATGTAAGAGCATATTTGTTAGAGGGAGTGGCTCACACAGTTACAGAGGCCAAGCAGTCCCACCATCTGCTTGTTGTCTATAAACTACAGAACTAGGAAAGCCAGTGGTGTAATTTAATCTGGGTCCCTTGGCCTGGTGGGAGGAGAGGAAAGGTGGCTTGTGTAAGTCCTGTAGTATGCAGGTGTGAGATCCAGGGGTTCCTCTGTCCAAGGGGAGGAGAACAGAGTCTCCTAAGTCAACAGAGGGAGAAAACTCACCCTTCCTCCACTGGTGCAGTATCGGGCCCTCAATGAGCTGGATGACGCCCACACACTGGTGAGGGAGGATGGGTTTTCTTTATTAAGTCTACTGTTTCAAATGCTAATGTCTCCCTGCAACCTCCTTACAGACACACAGAAATGTTCTACCAGCTATCTGGGCATCCCTTAGCCCCTTCAAGTTGACGCATAAAATTCACCACCACACACACCAAGCTAATGGTGCCTTAGGTATTTCGAGAGGAAGAGAGCTGGGTCAGCAACCATTTACAGGCAGCTTGTCTGCTGTAAGATGAGGCCCAGTGAGGGACTTGCCCAGCACAGGCCCACGCAGCCCACAGGTAGCAACGGAACTAGGGTTATCATGGATATGCTGGGGGCTGAGGAGGGAGGTACCAAAGCAACATTAGGTGGTTATGTGACTAAAACATAGCATTTGGTAAACAGTTGATGCTGAGGGAAAATCACACTCAGTGAGGGTCCTTGTACTCAGGCCCTAGAGGAACTGGGACCCATCCCAAAGTGTTTCTAAGCCTGAGTCAAGGCCAATGGATGGGCATGGGTCACGGCACCTTACCAGACGGGAAGTTATCAGTGTGATGGGCGCTGATGCCCACGGGGCAGACTGAGTTCTGCCACGAGTACAGCACACGCACAATGCACAGGAGTGGGAAAGCAGCTCTCACCATCCACTCATTCATTCATTCATTCATTCATTCATTCTTTGGTCGTCCTTTTATTTGTTCATTCTTGTATTCACTGAGTCACCAAAAGCTAAGGAGATCTCACTATGTCAGAATTTGTGCTAAGTGCTGGGATATAACACTCACCTGTAATCTTGGTTCATAAGGACCCACAGTCAACTGAAGAAGAAAGGCAACTGCACTTTTTTCTGCCTACCCAAGATCTATAAAGGACAATTCTAAGAAGTTCAGGGGATCTTGTGTAACTGCCAGGAGGAGTCTGAGATGGCCCCCAAAAGGATGTAACATTTGAGGTGGTGCTGGAAGGATGAATTGGAGTTTCTGATCACAGAAGCTGGCGGGGGAGCTGCGTTCACTGATGCCAGAAGCTTGAAGAAAACAGTGCATTGGGAACTGGCATGTCACCCCGGGTGTCTGGTAAGAAAAAAAGTGACGGAAGAGAAAAGTGGCAAGAGAAGCAGACACACACCTGGGAACGGCCTTGAATGTCATATTAAAGAGAATTCCATGTATCCAGAATGGAAGGGTAATATACAGTTTTACCTTGGAACCTGCCATCACCATTCTGTGTAAGAAAATCACAGAAATATGTATGATATACATAGAAAATAGGAACCTGGTGGAGACAAAGTATCATGGATATTTAAAGTCCAATAGATCTGTTTTCAAATCTGTATTCTATTTACTATATAACCTAGAAAAGTGCTTTGAAACGACAGAATCTCAATTTCTTCATTTGTAAAACACAAAGAAATACTTTGTGGGGTAATTTCAAGAATAAATGAAATACCATGAGAAAAGGCTTAGCAGAGCATCCTCACTAGATTCTGAATCTCTTTTCTTGCCTTACCAGCCTTAAACACATCTAAATGGTGCCTGCCTCTGTGCTTTGGTTCCAAAAATTTGATCTCACCCCGCCCTTCAACTGAAATAAATATATAAACTAATAAAGTCTCCGCCCCCTGAAAGCCACCTCCCTCAAGAGGCCCACGGCCACCATCCATGACCCCAGCAACCACTAGGCCCCGCCTGCTTAGATGATGCTCTCAGGCATTCCCTGACATGCTCCTCTCACGAATTTCAAAGTATTTTCACATGGGTATAGCTCACCTCCTCCAAAGTGGGGAAATAATTTTGAATATTCATAATAAATGTAAATGTAATCTTACCAGCAACTGACAAAGTTTTTCTGTAAAGGCCAGGTATTAAAGTATTTTAGGCTGTTTAGGCCACTTAGGTCCCTGCTGTATATTCTTTTATTAAACACCTCTTAAAAAATGTAAAGACCATATCGAGTGAGTTGACCATACAGAAGCAGAGGAGGGGGAGGAGGGGGAGGAGGGGGCGGGATTTGGCCTGTGGTTTGCCAATCCCCCCCCCTTAGCATAATAAAGTAACAGTATCTGCTAGGGCTCCCAATGCTACTTGCTTCAGAGGAAAACAGCAAAGCTGAGAAGTCCCAGAAGTACGTGAAGCTCTTAAAGAGCCTCAGGCTCGACTACTTTGAGCAGCACTCAGAGATGACGCAGCACTGAACAGAGGACTGCAGTAACCATCTAGGATGCCTTCACATTTTTTGGTACATATTCTATATGAAAAAAGCAGAAGGAGAAACTTCATAATCAGCATGAATACAAATTTTTTTAACTTTGAATCAGATATATAACCACACACACATACACACAAATAACAATGAAAGAAAATACATGAGATTTCTAACAGTGCTCACCTCCTGGTGAAAGGATTGACTTGGGGGAGGTGAAATTCTTTTCAGACTGCTAGAGTTTGGGGTGGCATAAAAGAAAAAGCCTATTGCTTCTGTCTAGTCCTGGAATCAAGTGAAAGTGACATGCCAGGCAACCGCAGAATCAAATCAGACCTTGGGTACCGATGAAGCCGTAAGGGGCATGTGTCCGACTTTGGGTAGGCAGGTGCCTAATCCTTCATCGCGGGTCTACATACACCGCCAGGGCCCTGGACAGCTGCAGGTCCCCCTCCCCGGCAGGACCCCTACTGCGCAGCAGAGGGAAGACTCAAGTAAATGGATCCCGATGAGAAGCAGAAGCAGAAAAGGGGACAAGGAATGGGGCAAAAAGCAACACCGACTAGAAGGGCTACTGAAGTCCTCTTTGGCCGCTCTGTCGTTCACTGAGCCTTACTCCATGCCTGGGGCTGCTACTTGCTCGACATAGTTGCAGACAAGAAACTCTCAGAGTGTAAGATGATTTCATTCTAATGTAAGTATTTGAACAAACTCCTATTTTTTTTAAATATGTTTTTATTGATTTTTAGAGAGAGGAAGGGAGAGGAATAGAGAGAGAGAAACACCAAAGAGAGAGAAACATAATTGATCGGCTGCCTCCTGCACGCCCCCTACTGGGGGTCGAGCCCACAACCTGGGCATGTGCCCTGACCAGCAATCGAACCAGTGACCTCCTGGTTCATGGGTCCACGCTCAACCACTGAGCACACCAGCCTGGCTCCTATTTTTATTTGATGTCCAGATTTATTCCACTTTCCTTTTGAAGTCAAGTGAAGCACCACATGACAATTTGAGATGCATTACTTACATTGTTTTGCTTAATTCTTCTCAAAAACAACACATGGAGAGATCGCACAGGTTTTCACAGTGACCTGAGAATATGATAAAGGACTTTCCATGTATGCGTCAGCCCAGGCAACGAGCGCTAAAGGGGAACCTGGGTTCACGGGAGGGTCAAAGGAGCCCTGGGAGAAATAAGGAGCTCTGAGATGATACTAGAGGTGAACGTTTTGTGTTTCCATGAATCATCAAAGATATGGGAATTTATTCACCAAATAATATTATTAACATGTTGACATCACTTGAATATGTTTTTAAAAATCTGGAAAGTGACTTTTCAAGACTAAGGAGTTGAAGAGGTGGAACCAAGGAGAATCTTCAGCCACATAATTTGTTAAAATACCTCATCTTGAGATCTATTAATCTCTGAGTTTAATTAAAAGGCTGAATGAACAAGCTGCTATCTTATCTGATACCCAGTTCCATTTGGTTTTCCTTCTGATACCAAGAAAGGGTATTGAACTTTCTTACCTATTTACTTTCATTTTCTCTTCTAAATGAGTCCAGACCTAACGTGTAGCCTCCCCCCCCTCCCCCCGAGCACTCTATAACTAAACAAAGTTACTGGTAAAAATATACAAATCCAGGGATAAAGCAAAGCAAAGACCAGAAAGAGCAGTCTAAAAAAATTACTATTTCTCTTTCTGATCAGTCCTCAGGATTCAAGACAGAATGTATTGATAAAGACAGAGAAATAGCCCTCTGACGGAGTGAGATGGTGTATCAGTGTTCTCCATACTCTTTCAATTAATAGACTTCACTGTATGCAAACACTGATAAGTGGATGAAATGTGTTGCTTCGTAACGACCTCATCTGTATTCTATCAGGATAGAGGCTCTGCTACACAAACATTTTGCTTGGCTATTTTCCCCAAACATGTACGCCTCAGAGTGCGCAAGCCATTTATTTTGACAGTGGGGTTTGATGCACATCTCTGCTGTTAATAGCTACAAAAACATTTCACAATGAAAATACCATGCAACTGGAACTAATCTCATTTGTTTTCCATATTAATAATTCTTACAGCAGCATAAGATCATTAACATCTGGGATGGTGATGCGCAGATGTTTAATGTAGATGTTCAAGAGCCCCTGGCCAAGACATTCCTTCATCCCTTCTGTGAACAAGGATTCACTGAGCAACTACTCTGTTCCAGGTATGGTGGTATTTGCACGTATTTTTAATAAAACGGGACATGGTCTTTTTCCTCATGGAGTTGCCATTTTAGTGGGAGAGAGACCACTAAGTTTAAAAAACAAGTAAGCACATGCCCATAAATTGGGATAAAGACTTTGAGGCTCTATTTCTCTTTATCATAACCTCCCTTAAACACACATCTTCAGTTCCCTCTTGCTATCAAAAGTCCAGTTCTATTCCTCTGTTTGCATGAAAATCCTGTTGCTTCTTCATTTTCCGTCCTCACTTTAAAGGTTAACTGCAGATTATCTTTGCTTCAATCTGCTAAGGAGGCATCAAGCCCTTGGTTCCTGGAATGCCAAATGCACAGGCTGAAATGAAGATGATTATAGCTCACACTTTAGAGTTGGCACAGGGCCTGAACGGAGCCTGTTGTTGGATCCCACACCACCTTCTCCGTAGCTTCATGGAAGCGACATTACTCTCTGACTCGAGGGGACCCTAACTGAGTATACCCCCCGGGAAGGCAGAGCTCATTCACGGTTTTGCAGAAGCCCTAGGTATTCCTGTGGACTCCAGCACTGAGGCCCTGTTCTCCTCTCCAGCCTCAGTGGTCCCCGACATGGAGGAAAATTGCTTTTTCTGCCCAAGATCTCTCAGACCTCTTCTTTTCCAATGAGGCTCGAGGCCACCGCCCCCCAACCCTATCTGGATGGGCCCTCCAGGCCCCCCCTAATCCTCTCTTCCCTTCCTGACCAAGCCCCCTCCTCGCACCACCCAGGCGGGGATTGCTGCTTCTGCCTTCGCTTAACAAATGTGTGTTCTCACATTTTCAACTGTGTCATATTATTTATGGTAATGGTTTTCAACACTATCAGAGGCAATGTTTCATTTCATAACAAATGTTATGTAATACTCCCTTTACTATCCTGTAATGAAATTATCAGATAATATAACTCACCCACAACATTATTTCAAGAAAGAAATCAATACGATGCCCTAACTGTAATACAAAGGAGAAATAAATGGGAAGTTATTTGTAATAAAATAACATGTATTTGGAAAGGCTATACTAGAATTCAGGAATTTGCAACTACCTATAATTGTAATAAATAATTTTAGATCTAAAAGAAGTAAAATAATTTTTTAACTTTCTATATGAGAAGTACAAAAATGTACAAGAACAGAGGTAGAAACTGACACTAAAATAAAAACAAAATTTTGGATAAATAATAATAGGTAAGACTTATTTGTATATGAGAATAGAGAAAAACAGCCTTAATTAGAGACAGCTTGCTGAGATGAATTACAGGCTGCCCACATGGGGCTACCAAAATTATATACATTCCCAATAGCTACATACCCAAATTGTATAGACATATGTAATTCATGGCAAAATATGAAATATTTTTAAAACATGCTTTAATAATAAAATGCAATGAGGTCTGTTGAGCTTCCTTTGTCTCCACTAACTTAATAATGTTTGATTTTTTGTCTTCATCAGTCTCCCATCTCCTCTATTACATATTTGTATGTGGCAACTACAGATGTAGATTGATGGTTGATGGTTGAAAATAGGACTGTCAGTCGGGATGGTACAAATGATGGCCCTGCTGATGACATAGTTTACCCAAATGGCGACACTCTTGTCAAGCGCTGAATAAAGTAACCTCACTTTACAAAATAAGTGCATTCTGGGGGGAAAAACCAGTGTATATTAGCACCATGCAAAACATATTTTGTGTGTATATGTAAAATAGAGTTAGGTGCTAGACATTTACTTGTAGATACATGAACGTCCAGCAGAAGCAGAGACAATTCTTTCCTTGGGCTGCTTTATTGCATGTTGGACATCCAGCTTTCCTGGCTCCTACACATTAAAGCCCAATGGCACACCTATGATAATAGGGATAAAACCAAAGCCCCAACTGTTTTAAGACTATCACTTAATGGACAGTACTTTCCTAATTAAGACCATTGCTTTGTGGGATGCTTTTTGGAAGAGCCAAAATCTCATAGTATTTTGTCTTCTAGTTTTCCCCTATAGTTTTGAATATTCCACATACCTTGCTATCAGTCATCCCATGTGTGACAGGGTAAAAAATGACCCAGAAAATACACTTAAGTCACATCCCTAGAACCTGCGAATATATTATTTGGAAAAACTGGTTCCAGCCTTTGGCGAATGAGATGGCAAACAAAGAATTACAGGAATTTAGGGGCTCAACTCCAGGAGAAGATCGCAAAGTAGTGAGATCTGAGTAAGACAGTACTTCGTGGAGGGGCTCAGGTGACAGGTGGGCTTTTGGGTTTTCATTGCAGTTCTTGCCTCTTTCTGGTTACATGACTTTGATAATTAAGAGCTCTGTGCCTTAATTTCCTCATCTGTCAAATGGATGTAACAATAATTCCTTCCTCATTGAGTTCCTACTGCAGATTAAATGCTGGGGCATGACAATTGTTGTTAAATATTAGCTATTACTACTGTTAACACTGGCTTTAGTGAGGGCTAAAAATAAATAATCATTTAATTCAATTAAAAAACAACAACACCTAAGTATGTTGTGCCTATCCAGTCCTGATAAACTAAACACTTATTCTACGTATTGGGGACGTTATTTTCCCCTGCAGATCACTCAGGAGTTTGATTCCATGGCTTACTTTTAAATGCCAAAATCATTACATTTTGGAGTAGCCTGAACTTACCTGAGTTTCCTATTTAGGAAGCTTGATATCCAGCAAAGATTTCTGAGCGAAGCTCAAAGTCAATAAAACATCGTGCTACTTATTGAGGAAGCAGGGAAACAGATGCTTCTCTCGGTGAGGTTTTGATAAGCAAACATCACTGCATCTAACGATAGGCTCAACCTCTCCTCACTAATGCAGACTTACTTTCTAATGGAAACAGAGTCGGCTTTCTTCCTCCTCAATGGTAAAGGAGAGAACGTATAATATCTCTGCTGTGGTTTCAGGTACAGGTACTCAGAGTAGGCAGGACAGGTACCAATTACTGTTAGGGTTTGCGAAGAAAATAGTTTTGGTTCCTGTTCATTTACCATTTGGTAGTGGGAAGGGACAGATAGCTGTGAAAGGTGCTACCTTATAAATTCATACTTCTAAAACTTAGACTACGCGAAGGTACTGTTCGCAGTATGGAACGACCACTGAGAGCAGGAGAACACTGTCCAGGAAGAAAGAAAGGACACTGGCCTGAAGGCTCGAGCAGTCCTGGGGGCTCTGCCATATCAGGGTTAGGCATGTACTTGCTAGATTGCAGGAGGTCTGAGTGTCTTGGTGTTTCAAGTTTTAGGGATATGAGGACACTCTAGTTGGTGTCAGGACACTTACAGAGCTTGAGGCAGTGGCTATCTGCCAACTAATGTGGACAATTTTAATATTATGAGAACTATGTGGCTATAAAGTCACCAACTGGTAAATACTGGCCTTGGACAAGGCTGTGATGAGTTATACTCACACAATGATGACACATGAATCCTCAGGCAGTCATATAGAAGACAGTGCCTAGAGATATAAGGGGTGCCACTGTACATTGGTATAGGCACAGTTAGTTCTATATAGGGTGAGGGAAATGGAGTGTTTGACCCCTTAATTTCTATTTTAACACATTATTTTACTTTCTAATTATATTAATGCAGAAGCAAAATTTCTGTGTTAAGTAATTAAAATGTTCCTATTAAAGTTAAATACTTCCTGCCTTTCAGGTATACTCCCCAGAGGTAACTTCTATAGTTAATTTAGTAAACTTTCTATAAATTTAGTTTTTTAGGTACTTTTTTATACATATTCATAAGCATTTGGTACTGTCTTGGTGCTATCTATGTGTTTACATATGTAGTAAGTAGAATGCTAAAATGCTCCCCTAAAATTTCTTGACTATTCCCCAGAACTATGAATATGATGAGATATCACATCCTGATTACATCATGTTATGTGGCAAAAGGAATTTTTCAAATATAATTAAAGTTGCTAATGAATTCATTTTAAGTTAATCAAAAGAGATTATTCAAGTGGGCCTAATCTAATTACACATGCCCTTTAAAAGCAGAGTTTTCTCTGTGTAATAACAGAAGGGAAGTCAGAGAGATTCGAAGCATGAAGAGTTTGATGCATCTTTGCTGGCTTTGAAAATAAAAGGGACCAAGAAATGCTTGTGGCTTTTAAAAGCTGAGAGTGCCCCCCACTGACAGCCAGCAAGGAAATGGCGCTTCAGTCCTACAACCAAAAGGAACTGAATTCTGCCAACAACTTGAATGAGCTTGGAAGCAGGTTACTCCCCAGAGCCTGTAGGCAAGAACCCAGCCTGGCTGACACCTTGAGTTCAGCCTTGTGAGACTCTAAGTGGAGAACCCAGGTAAGCCCACTCAGACTTTTGATATAGAGAAGTGTGAGATAATAAATAGGGATTGTTTAAAGTCACAAAGTCAGCGGTTAACTGGTTTCACAGCAACGGAAAACTAACACCACATATTATTCTGCATTTTGTTTTTATTCAAGAATATGTCTCATAATCTATGCAAATTAATTCACATGTCCCACCATACTCCATAGTATATGTGGTAAATAATTTCCAAAAATGGCAACCATCTTGTTATTTATGCCATCACTATACAAACCTGGGCTGGCCTTGTGATGGGTTCTGATCAATAAAATCTGGTGAAAATGATACTATAGAACCTCTGAGTTCAGGTCTTGAGGGGCCCTGAAGTTTCTGCTTGTGCCCTTTTGGGATGCAAGTAGCATGTATAAAAAGCTCAGAGTAAACTACTAAATGATGACAGACCATGTGGGGAGGCAAAGGAAATGGGGGAGAATGGGGGAGAAAGGGGAGAATGGAGGGGAGGAAGAGAGAGAGAAAGAGAGCGAGAGGGAGGGAGAGGAAGATCAATTGTTGTTCCACTTATTATGAATTAACTGCTTGATTCTTGTATGTGCCCTGACCAGGGATCAAACCTTCAAACCTGGCATATTGGGACGACACTAACGAACTGATAAGCTACCCAGCCAGGACCAGAAGTATCTTAAACATTTGTCTAAGGCAGAGGCATAGAGTCTTTATTGTACTTACGTATAGCAGGTTGCATGTGTCCCCCAATACGAGTTCTATGCACCTTGTGTAGAAATACAAGTTCAACTGGACACCTGGCCGTATTTCCCACCTTTCTCACCTGATGGTCAGATCCTTTACTGTGAACAGGAGTCAAGAAGAAGACAGAAAAATGGGAGTCCCCTGAACATCTGGTGAGCTGTTACAACAGGATGGGAACTGCCTCTGAAGACAGAGAATGGCCACTCTAACAGGTGTGAGGTGGTGTATCATTGTAGTTTGTTGTTGTTTTTAATATATCTTTATGTGCCCTGACTGGGAATCGAACCGAGATCTGGATCCTAGGTCGATGCTCACCGCTGAGCCACGTCCAGCCTGGCCTCAATGTAGTTTTGATTTGCATTTCCCTAATTGCTAGTGAAATTAAACATCTTTTCATATATCTATTGGCTGCTATGTTCATTGCAGCATTATTCACGGTGGCCAAGACATGGAGACAACCAAAGTGTCCCGCGATAGGGGTCTGGGTAAAGAAGGCGTGGGACATGCACATGATGGAGCACTACTCAGCCCTGAGAAAGGAGGAAATGCTGCCATTTGCAACAACATGGGTGGGCCTTGAGATTATCATGCTAAGTGAAATAAGTCCGTCAGAAAGAGCTAAGAACCATATGATCTCACTCATATGTGGGACATAAAACTGAAACTCGTGGACACAAACAGCAGGGTGGTGGCCAGATGGAAGGGGGTGGGGGGTGGAGGGTGAAGGGGGCCTAATATATGGTGACAGGAGAAGATATGAGTTTGGGTGGTGGGCACACAGAGCAATATACAGATCTTGTAACATAGAAACCCACACCTGAAACCTGTATGTTCATATAACCATTGTCACTCCAATAAATTCAATAAAGTGTTAAAAAATTAAGATAGAGAAGGCCAAAGACACAAATGACATGACAGCAACGGATGCCTACTTCACAGTGTGGTCGCACGTGCCTGACCCCACACAGGCAGGGTGGAATCCTGAACCACCATTGCCTAGCTGACTGGCAGTGCTCTGGGATATAAAAGCTAACCTAACACATATTGGGAAGCTCAAGGCAAAATCTATCAGGGGACTTGCAGAGCTAAAGTTGTTGGAGATTCCTGGTTGTTAACACATGCATTTTCTGTATCTGGATGAACCCTGTAATCCAGGGAGGCAGCTGACTCTCGTCCCAGCAAAACCTCCATGTGGGTAGGTAGCCTGAAAAGTCACTGGCCTTTTGGCAATCTTTCTATTATACCCTTTTCAAAAGCTGCATCCACTTAGAAAACAAAACAATGTGCTTTCTCCAAAGCAAATACTCAGGATCCAAGAAAAGCACTGAAGCAAATCAGAACTATTCCAAACATGGAACGAGGAGCACCTCATGAAATCCCGGCATAAACACCTCAAGTAAAGTATCTCCAGTGTAATGTGTTTTTAATCAGCCACATCAATCTAAAGTTTCTGCAACATCCACACACTTGAATGCTATTGTATAATGTGACCAAAATACATTAAAATAATTGCATTAGGGTTTTTGGCATCGCTTTATAAGAAGTGGACAGTAATTGTTACTAAATTACAGCTGAATCTCTGCAGAGTTAGATATCACATCCGTGTTAGGATCAAATGACTCTATCATGATTAATGATACTGCAGTGACTATCAAGAGAATTAAAGTGATTAGCCACTTACTCCGAAGCGCTGACATTTCCCACAATTTGAGAGTTACGTTTCAAGATAAGTTTGCAATTAAATGTATTGCTAATGGCTACTGAGTTAAATCCAGAAACAAATTTTCTTAAAAGGTCAACCTGATTAATGAATAAATATTAAAATTTGAAAAAACATATAGGTGAGCTATTCGCCTTAAATCACTGATAGCAGAAGATGAGTTTCACACCCCAGTTTTATCTGAATAATCAAGGATACTTGAGTGCAATTAAAATCCTCATATTAATTCTTTCGAAATAATTCATGCAATTCAGACTATATAGCTGAGGTAAGCTAAAAAAAAGAAATGCATTATGTTTCAGAGGAGCAGTTGCTATTCAATTGTCAGGGTTTTTGTAACTTTTAAAGAAATGATGATGAATAAATGCATAAATTGGTATTTAATTGTTTATGGAAGATGCTTAGGTTATAAAGTACTTGCAAACATTTCTCAGAGAAAAAGGGGTAGCAATTCATCAGACCCAGACTTGGCAGTCTCATAGTAAAGTAACCATGTACCTGAAAATGGGCATTAAACAAACATTTATGGAAAATGATTTTTTTCCTACTGTTTTAAAGTTATTGAATATTAGTTCCTAAGACAAGTACAATATTATACAAAGTATTGTGATTCTTAGAATGAGCTATTCTCAGCCCCAAGAGTAATTTTGAAAATGACTGAAAATTGGAAATTTCATTGAGGAGGGCAAGCATGTAGGGGGGAATAACTTAGAACTGCTATGAAAGCAGCCAGGGATTCAAGTTCTGAATTTGTCTCTCATTTACCCAGTGATCTCTCTGGAATTTGTTTTCTGCACATCAACTCAATATTTTTTTGACTTGGTTTCCCAGTTAAAAGTAATATAAAGAAGATAAATAAGATAAGACCAAGAAAGCATTTTGAACCCTTCAGAATAAAGCTAGTTTATTTCCTCCAGTGTTTATCACTGTGGTTGGAAACCCTGCCTCAATTTTCTCAGCAACTCACATATATAATAGAGAGAAATCTGAGCACACACTATGGGGTCACTGCCACTAACTAGCTACTGGTCTCTGCTAAATTTGCCACAAGTCAACTGTAATCTCTAAGAACACAGACTATGGCACAAATATCTTTATTTTTATATTTCTGACAATGCCTATCACAGGATGAGGTCCAGAGAATATTCTCATAAAACCTTTCACTTAAAGGCTTAAACAATTCTGCTGGTCTTCAGCTCACGCTCCTCTAATGAATGAGCTCATCTTTTCTATTAGCCCCCTCTGTTTTCTTACATAATTCCTGGGAGTAGGACTTGGCCCACTGAGGCCTGCAAGCCAAACCTGTATTACTGCCTGCTCTTATAAGTAAGGACGTTCAGGAATATATAGCCCTTCTTTTACCTGTCTATAGGGACTTTCGTGCTACAAAGGCAGAGTAGCTGTGACAGTGCCCACAGGGCCCCACACCTGCATAGAACATGAATCCTCAGGGGGTTTGCAGTGAGGAACTCCTCTGCTCCCCATCTGAGTGCAGTAGGAAATGTCTAAGATGGGGGCCAGTGGGTGGATGGGTAATTACTCCTGATGAACCATGGGCATATGTCAATAATCTTTTTCCAACAATCCACCTGAAATGAGCATTTCAAGTACAGTAACCATACCTGCTCCCAATCATAAACTCCCAAAGGGGAGTAACTGGCAAGAGTGACCCAGGGTTGACCACTTGATCAATGAGGTGGTACGGATCTCCATTTTAACGTTAACTACTGATCATTAATCGTCTGATAATTATTTATTAACTATTTAATTTTGCTGAGCTCTTTTGTGACTCTGCACCAGACACTTTATATACATTGTTATTTAGTCCCTCCAACAACCATATTTACTTGGTCCATTTTACAAATAGCAAAACTGAAACTCACAGAGTTAAAGAACTTGTCTAAGGATGTATAACTAGTAAAAAATAAAACTGGGATTGAGCCCAGGCAGTGGGTCCAAAATCCAAGAATGTTTCTGGTCAGGGGGATATTGCAGAGACAATGAGCTGCCACTGAAGTAATTCACATTTCAGCTCCCCAAATATTCCTGAACTGGGGCCACCGGAATTTAAACAGCAAAGGTTGTATTGTAGCAATAGGAGAGGAAATTCTCATGCTTGTAGCCAACTTGCAAAAACTTGCAAAAAGCCCTCTTGTTTATTTTAAACATCATGTAAATTATATTCTCAAATGTCATTTCTCTTTTGATCAAATCAGGGGTAATACTTTCTCTATAAGCAGTTCAAATGAATGCTATTCAGTTTCTTAGAAAAATAAAGTCTTATCTGAAATGCTGTTACAAAAGTTTTCCCGGTAGAGGCATGTGAGATCAAAATGACTGTTTTTTATAATTTGTTGATGTTTGTATTCTTAACAGTGTTTCTGGTCAGAGGGATATTGCAAAGAAATGGAGATTTACAAAAATATCATTATTTTTTGTTTTAAATTCAAGAAAAAATACTAACGCAGAGTCTGAGGCGTATGGAAAGGCAGACCCCTGATATCAAAGGGTATTTCTGGCTGTAATTGGAAGACTGCTCCATTGAGGCTTCAAGTCGCACAGGGAGGCGGGTGTTGGGCTAAGCAGGGAAGACTCAGAGATGCAAAGATATCCCGGGGACACTGGACCGCAGAATGTGATGTAAAATACAAAGTCCAATGGGTCACTAACATCCTCAATGGCACAGAGTCCAGACACCTCAGAGCATACCCCTATTTTAAATATTGGGGAGAAAAAGGAGTTTTGGGGGAAAATTACATTTTTTTAATAAAGTGACTTTAAAGATTTTGTAAAATCTTGGCAAAGAATGCAGCAATTGTAGGAGAAAGCATGAGGTTACTAAGAATGAGTCACGCTAAGCTGATTTTTTTCTGTGTTTTGTTTTTTGTTTTCTTCAGTAGACTTCTTAGCTCTGGGAAATAACATAGAACCAAGGGTAGGGGAAAGAAAAAAAGGAAAGATGAAGCTGTTTTGTTTTGTTATTTATTTCCCTACAAACATTTGTTGAAGAAACTTCATTCAGCTCTTTCCTTAGGATCTTACTTTCAAAGTCTAAGTTCAAACCGTGTTTTGCTTTAATAAATCTCTTGCCACTGCTTTATTCCAACTTCTGCTCCTCCAGGGACATGCCTTTGGCTCTGGTATTGCTGACTGGATCTCTTTTCATCGACAGGTCAGACAATCATATAAACACCACCCCCCCAAAAACACACTGATGTGCACAAATACACCGGCCTCTCGAGTCTTTTAATAATCATAAGACTGAAATGGTAGGGACTCGGGATTGAGCTCCTGGAGCACTGGATTCAGGTCCCAGCATTGCAGCGAACTCAACCGGTCACTTTGGAAATGTCACCTTTCCTCCCTGAGCCTCAGTTTTACCATTTGAGAAATGATAGATCTGGCTCCGAGGATGTTCCTTTCAGCTGTGATGCATTATCACTTCTGAGTCAAGTCTGCTACTGAACCCTACTTCTGTTGCATTAAAAGCTCGTTTCTTGCCCGGCCGGGCATGGCTCAGCGGTTGAGCGTCGACCTAGGATCCAGGAGATCAGGGTTCGATTCCTGGTCAGGGCACATGCCCGGGTCGCGGGCTGCAGCCAATCAATGACTCTCTCATCATTGATGTTTCTATCTCTCTCTCTCCCTCTCCCTTCCTCTCTCTGAAATCAATAAAAAAATATATATTTTAAAAAAAAAGTTTCAAAAAAGCTCGTTTCTTTTCATTTTTCCCAGTGGGAATGATTGACAGCTTTCCCTTTAGCAATCTCATTATGTATTTTTACATAGTTGTTGACAATTATGTTTTCCTTCCATCACTTTTCCACATGAATGAACAATATAATTTATTGTCATCTTCAAAAGTTATACCTTCCTTCTTTACTATTCTCTTTTACGCCTACTTTCTGAAAGCAATTTCCTAAATCCCGTGTAGGGTAGGGGTTACGAGTGAAGGCTCTGGACTTATTTTAGATGGCCTGAGTTTCAAGCCACTTGCTCAAGGTGAAATATTGGACAGGTCACTTAACATGGTGAAGTAGAAGTTTTCTTATTCAGAAATGAGAGTCGTAATAGTGCCAAGCTCTTCCATCAATGTGAGGCTTGAAGAGAGTAGGCACCTTCAGCTCACACCGGATGCCAGGCACATAAGGGACACCATTTACATTATTATTTGGGGTGTTGCTATTGTTATTTCTGACACCTCCTCATCTCCACAACGTCCCAGAAAACCAGAGCTCTCAACAGAATTTATCCAAATGTACACTAAACAAGGCTAGGGAAAGAGAAACAATTTCATCCAAGTAGAGAGTTTGGTACTTTCCTTTGGATAATCAACTGATGTGACTTCTATTTTTGGTCACACCCTATGCCTTTGTTTCAACTGCCCAGGGCTGGGACGTTAGAAACGATCTTTCCATATTTCTGGTTAAGAGCTGACCCTCCCAAGTGTGTAAAGAGCTTCTGCCTTCTTGACCTGCAACAAAATCATTTAAAAAACAAAGAAACCTACCAATCTAAGAAAAAAGCCAAAGTGATATCTTCTAACTGACACAGAGAAATCATCCAGCCCAGCGCCACCTCTGCTGGGGCACTGAACACCACACCAAAGAGAAACAGCTCCGAGTCCACCAAAACTCCCACCTGCTGAAACTTAAGTGCTGCCAGATCTTAAACGCACATCATTAACTCTGCCCCCATCACTGATCAGGAAACTGGAGATGTTACTGGTGAGACCAGCAGCCCACTGCTTGAGAAAGGAGCTCATACCTTCTAAATTAGAAGCTGCTCACTTCCTTCGAAGCAAGCGGATGAATGAAGCCAGCCTGGGGTGTAGGTCTCAGCATCTGGAGCGCACAAAACTGCCCAGGAAGCTGACGTCAATGTCAGGGGCTGGCAGAGGGTGGCGGGAGGACTGGCCATGCTTTCCATTTACATCTCATTTCTGCTTTTTCCTTACTGATTCCCTTCAGAACACGAGCCCGTGATTCTTTATATGACTGTTCTAATCTACCCTTCCCTGGGGCCTTTTATAAGTTTATCTTTTAACGCAATGACCAGCTTACGCATTTCCATCCACACGTCCTTCCTAGATACTCAAAGGCCACTTCACGCACTCTGGTTCTCCTTCAGCTGTTTCCTTTAGGACCCCACGGTGCGTTTCATCAAACCTCAATGATTTCAACACATTCAATTACTGAAGTGAGCCTTACCCGGCTTGCTCCCGATGGGAACTCACCCCCTTGCTCATTAGCTGTATTAGCATCCTGCGACTATTAACCTCTGTGGGAGGGCTGGAGAGGAAAGCTGTTAACGGTTTCACAGCCTCCCTGCCATGAACTTGCCTCGTTCTCTGTCTAGTAAGCAGCAGGCCTCCCCCCGGGAGAATTCTCTTCTGTCTGTGGACACATGCAACTACTCTGCCTCACCTCGTTTTCAAGAAAAATCACCTTGTGTCATCTTGTATTTTCTGCTCTGTACCTTTATTCCTCCATATTTTTACAGATATCTTTAGACTGTTCCTACCAATCACAATGAAAATATTTATTTCCTCATTAAAAACTGAACATAAACATATATATCCTCATAGAACTTATTCTTTATACTCAACCCTCAAGCACTGAACACAGATGCTTGGACTCGTTTCATCCTAGATTTGCTAAGGGACATCACTTTTTAACTTACTTGCTGGTTTATAAGGACAATAAATAAGGGCATAGTTACTATGTTTCCCCTGATTTTAATTTGTGAAATTCTAATTGTTCTGATCTGTAAGGGGATAAAATAAACATTTCATTTAAATCTATCCATCTGACTTTATTTTTTTTCTTTTTTTTTTATCCATCTGACTTTATCACTCTGGGGGCATCTCATACATCTACTCCTCTGAGCTCTATGTCTCGCCATCCGCCTGCCTCTCAAAACTATGCTGTCTGCTTTATCCACTCAACTTGCATTAGTAGGCTCTTCATTCAGATAACCCAGACACAGTATCAGCCCGCTGAGAAGTCGCCCACGAGGACCCACGGCACCACAAGCTCTAAGAGGACATGCTGGTTTCCATGCTCAAATCAGCAAATCCCAAGTGCTACCCAACACAGGCCTGAGAGGCACAGGAGCAAACGGGCAGAGGGTCTGAAGGGAAGCTACCCAGAACACCAGTTTTTAAAAAAATGTTTCTGTTGTTGCTCTATTTAAACTTCCTGCTTATGTTCTTGGTTTAAAAGTGCGTCTGTGTGTGTGTGTGCATTTATTCTCCCAAGATGTTTACATTAAGCTTTCGCAGCCATGGAAATAAAACATAAATGCTGTTCACACAAGGCAAAATATGGCCATATGTGCTCTTCTCACCTTCCCACCTTCCTGAGACTCGATTCCTTCTCTCCCTTGGCAGTTGTCTCCTCTATTGAGAAAGGAAAAAGGCAGCAGAAGCTGCCTGTATTGGAAAAGGAAAGCAGTGTGGGCTGCACCCGGGGATAACTTCTCTTAGGAGCTGTCAAGAAAGAGGGGCCGCCGAAACGCATCTTTCACAAGCCGGTGGGACCGGCAATACCTGCTAAGTGGGCAATTATCTGAGGCACAGTTATTAGGCACCTGCCCAGGTGCTGGTTTTGCCCACTCTCCAGAAAGGAGATAAGTGCCTTCTCCCCATTCATACCGATGCTGAATAGAGGTCACCCTGTTTCTGAGCATGTGGAGGAGTGATATTTGAGTTTGGCCATTTCTAAGTAATGACTTTCTTCCTTTCCTTCAGTGCTGTTGGGAAGTAGTGAGACAGAAAATAGCAGCTTTTAAAAATATGGTTAGACCAGACTATTGAAAGAGGGAACAGAATTGTGAAAACAGCTGCTTTGGAAGTTTGAAAAATTTTATTGACTCATAAAATGTTACAGTGAGAAAGAATCCAAGAATTTATGTTAGAAATGAGAAAACTGAGGTCCCAGGAAATTAAGGGAACTGTTTGAGGTCACTCAGCATCCTCTTCATGGGGCTGAAAGCAAAGTGGAAACCAATCTGGTGTATGACACTGTCTCATGTCTTTCTTTACAAATGTCAATCTGTTTTCTTAATGGGGCTTTATATGGGAGCAATTTTTTGCCTACTCCACTGCTGCCTGAATCCCAAACAGTGTAGTGTGAAGAGGTCACTTAAATCACCAGAGCGTCTAAAACACTGGGTCAGAGGAGTCATGCAAAGGCTCAGGCTGCCTCCAGGTAAACATACGGTAAACCCTCTACACCCCACTCTGCACAGTCCCACAAGTTAGAAGGGACCACAGCCAGTTCCCACAACTTCCATGTCATCAGTTGACTTTACATTGTAAGAGGGCTCCAACCAGTCCTCGGGGTCACGACTGTAGCTGCAGGTCAAGTTGGGGACTCTGCACCACGTATTTGCTCTGTATTACGTACAGAATTCTAGGTCCAAAGCAGCAGAGGGGTCCACAATTTAGAGCTTAGTGATAAAACTACACACAATGTAAATAACATGGGTTAGTCTAACGTAAGTCAATCTACATGTTCGTTTGCTGAATTTCCATATTTAGAGCTTTGTAAAATAGTGGCTTGTCTGCATTGAATAGAGAAAATTCCCTAGACAATTTCATCCCCACCCCACCCCCATCAGTCACAGGGGCCCGTCCTTAATGAGCACCTCAAGTCAGACACGGCCCCAGCATCCACTGTGTTCCCTGGATATAGGTGCAAACAAATAGAGCCAGCAGAGCCCTTGCCCTTGGTAAGCCCAAGTCTAGTAAGGGAAATAGACCTTTAAAAATAAATTAAGGCCTCATCTAAATGGTTTTGTTGGAAGTCATTTCACCATCTGATTTCTACCCACCTAGAAGGCATATTCTTCTAAGGTAGAAAATAACCTTCAAACATTATCTAGTCCATCTCCCTGGCTGTAGGCAAAAATAAGATTTAATCATTCCGCTATTTTCTAAAATGAGCCTCTTTCCAATAGTCTCTCTACTATTGAACCATCTTTGCTATTAGGACATAGTTATATTACTTCTAGCCTAAATCCCTCATGCTGTAATTCAAGTTCCCTTCCCTTCTTTTATTGACTCTTTAAAGAAGATGGTAAGCATTTAATAATTCCACTAATTTAACTTGAAGACCATCTTGGTTTCCTGTTTTCTGGGATCCATAAATTTGATTTATAATTCACTAGGTAGTACACATAATTCTCCTCTGTGTCTGTCCTAATCAGAGAGGCCTGAAAATTGTGCTCAGCAGACACTCAGAAATAATGCCCAGACAATGAGTATTCTGGTTAGGGGCTGGGTGGCACTGGACAAGAGAGAGGAAAGCTAGGGGAGTTTCTGTGTTTACCTGCCAGCACTCCAGGTGGGCACTGCTCTTTTAATAACCGTCTTCCAGGGAGCCCCTTGAGACTGAGAACCACGCTCCTACATCCCCCTGGCTCTTCTTCCTGACCTCGGATCAAGCAAGGTCCCTTGCACACTGGAGGTCTTCAATCATCTCGAATGAGTGAGCGAACAAAAACTGGGGATCTCCACTCTCATTATAGTGACCCCCATTAATCCCTCCTTATAAAACAGTATCTTTACTATTTGAAGGAAATTAATATCATGGCCTATCATTTTTACCGAGTCTCTCCTCATTCTCTCTTGCCTTCTTCCACATCTTGTTCAAGTCCAACCATTCCCTCTTGCACTGATTTGTAAAAGAAGCAAGTCCACCAAACCCTTCTTGAGACTGGATGAAAAGCCCCTGATCATGCATCATAAGGCCTCCAATTACACGGACATTAACTTAAAACAATGTCAGTTCCCGAGCATCTCAGATTAACATGCTTTATAGAATTCAGGTGATATTTTCTTGGCTGTAATGTTTCTAAGAGCTATACAGTCAGACCTTCAAACTCAGATGAGGTGATGTGTGCTGCAAAATTTATAGAAATAAAATTCTACAAAGCAATTTGGAAATAATAACACATGCTACAAAAGAACAAAATATTGTAAATTGTCTTCAGCAATAAATCCAGGAATCAGCAACCCTTGACCACTAAATCAGTAATGCTTCCTGGAGAGAATTAGGAGAATTATATCTCCCATGTGCTAGTAAATGTAAACATAACTATTAAATATTTTTCACCTAAGGATATAGAAAGCAGAACACTAGAGGTATTAAATTTATGAGGTTGCTCTACTTTTGAAAAAAAATATTTATTTATTTTAATATATTTTTATTGATTTCAGAAAGAGGAAGGGAGGGGAGAGAGACAGAAACATTAATGATGAGAGGGAGTCATTGATTAGCGGCCTCCTGCACACCCCCTAGTGCGGATTGAGCCCAAAACCTGGGCATGTGCCCTAACCGGGAATCAAACTGTGATCTCCTGGCTCATAGGTTGACACTCAAGCAATGAGCCATGCTGGCCGGGCTTGAAAAATTTATTTATAATTTTTGTAGGCGCTTAAAAAACCTTGGTTTCATTTAAGCATACCTGTGTGCTACCAAAAAACAGCTATAATAATTTTGAGTTAGATATATTTGAAGGCCTTTTTCAAGTGAAGCATTCTTTTGAATTCAAGTACTTACGGGGATTAAAAGTATTTATCAGGATTTGGTTCTATTAGGCATTCTCAATGGAACCAAGTATTTCTGAGGGGAAAAAAACCAACAACAGTAATATCAAAGATTCAAACATTTTCATGCAAATATGTCAGGGAAAGTCCTATAAAAGGAAGCTCAGAAAAAACAAAAACAAACCAGCAACATAAATTCAATTATTGTATTAAGTAGCCACAGAAACATGGGCATTCAAGTAAACATATTATTCTGATTTTGCTCCTAGCTGGCACAAATTACTGAATTCCTTGGACTTGATACAAGAAGGCTCCAGAGCAGAAGTAATGCAATCAATGAGGGGGGAAAAAAAAAAAAAAAAGCACATTACTCATCGTGGGCCAGCCTTGAAGTGACTGACACGCACTCTCATCCCTCAGCCCCGCAGCCCTGCAGAAGTGCTCGCGCCAGTCTCTTACACGCCTAAATGACTTCATTCATAGACTTCACTTCCTTTTGGGGCTCCCGAAACAGTTCTCAAGGGTGGCATTGTGACTCGCAACCAACTGCAAAGCTCCTCTAGTTATTTGTTACTAATAAACTACTGAAGTCTGTAAGTGGCTTACTTTAAAAAACAAATTCTTGCTATTTGTTTAAAAATCAAATTTGTTACATATACGCAGTGGAATACTACCCAGCCATAAGAAAAGATGGAAGACTGCCATTTGCAATACCGTGGCTTGATCCTGAGGATAGCATGCTGAGAGATAAAACAGGTTTATTTTTAAAGTAAGTGGGAGTAGTTAGCTGGGCACTGACCAACCAGAAAGGACACTGGCCCGAGGGGTTTCTGCTGTCCCAGGCGCTGGATGGGGGGGGCCGTCCGTGGACTAGAGAGGAGATGTGTTAGTGGAGAGGACACTGAGAGGAGGGCGGCTTAGGAAGCCTAAGTTTTTATCAACTAAGAGGGAAGTATTTTGGCACTTTAACAACCCAGTATGTCTCTCTGTTAGGGTGAGAAAAAAGTAAATATCTTTTTTTTATAATCTTCACTCATGTGTTTCCTGCTGTGTTTTGAACAGAAAAGGAGGTGAAGTGACATGTTGAAACTTACACATAACCCGTGGCATTTGTCACCTGTGAACCCAAGGAATTATGCCACACATATGAAGGCAGGTGACAACTCTGCCCTCCTACACTCACACACTGTATCCATCTGCTGGAGCCACCATAACATAACAACACAGACTTTGTGGCTTAAACAACAGAATTCTATTTTATCATGGTTCTGGAGGCTAAAGCCCAAGGCCAGACCAGGGGGTAATCAGGGTCAGTTTGTGGTGAGGTCTCTCTTCCTGGTTTGCAAACAGCCACCTCCTCCCAGTGTGGTCACACAGCCTTTCCTCCATGTGCACTCAGAGAGAGAATGACCTCTGGTGGCTCTTCCTCTTCTTATAAGGGGACCAGTTCTATTGGATTAGGGCCCCACCCTTACAACCTCATTTAACCTTAATTATCTCCCTAAAGACCCCATGGCTAAATACAGTCACATTGGGGGTGGGGGACACAATCCAGTCCACAGCCCGCACTGAGAGAGAGAGGCCTGCTCCCACACATGCTCTACTCTGACCAATTTAAGTAACAGTGAGCTCAGAATGATTGCTGCAAAGAACATTTTAAAAGCAGATCACTGCTATAGAGTCAGTCACCTGTCCATGTGGTCACACAGAGCCAGATGTCACTGAGGCCTGGACCACCTTGGCTATAATCACACCTAATCACTGCCATTGTGAGTGCAACTTATCAACCAGCAAATATTTATTGTATGCCAACTATATTGCCAGACAAAGGGGCTATCAGGAAGCATAAGATCCCCCTCGTTGGGGGGAGGTAAGTGTGTGTATGAATCACCCAGTGAGGAAGATCAGCTCATTTCCATTTAATCACTATGGACCAGCCTTCACGACAGCCCAGGGAAGTTGCACAGGTCGAAGCATCACTCCGTAAATACCACTGTGGCCACCACTCCCCCATGCCGCTCTGCCACGATTTCCATGGAAACAAAACCGTTCTCATCACAGCGGCATGACCCCAAACAGAGTGGGCCCCAGCAACGCCGGTCAAGGAAGGGGCAATATAAGTGGAACTGTTTCTTCTTCATTGTAATAGGTTCCAATTTCACCCAAGAGCCTCATTGATATTGGACTGTGATGGACATTTGGTCAACAGGATGCTTAAATGAAAACTACAAAATAGTTACCATAGAGTAAAAGAGAAAGTAGCAGAAAAGCACAGACGGTTTCGTTCCAGGGAAAGAGGGACACAGCAGAGTATGAGTGGTAGAACCCCTCAAAATTAGGTACTAAGATTCTAGCTGAATTAAGGGAGTATATGAGACGGTACCAGAGCCGGGTTCTGGCTGGGATACAGAAGTGCAAAATGCGCCATAAAAGAAAATGGGAAATGAAGGACACCACAACACGTAGAAAGAGAATAAAACTTCGGAAGTGTGTGTCAAACATGATACAGAAGTCCTTACTGGTTTGATGTCCTTAGCTCACGAGCCTCAGTTTACTCATCTTTTAATAGGCATAGTGCTATTTATTTTATTGGTCAACTGCAAGGATTAATAAGTACACACACATAATGTAACAGTGCCCGATACACTGTAAAACGCCCATAAACATCTGTTGAAGGAATAGATTAACAGTAATTAGTAGCTCTACTGATGCTAACTTTCAGCTGACACCACCATCCACAGTGACAGCAATGCCATCTGCAGTAAGATACAGAAAGTATTGGAGTCCCTTCCAAGCCTTTGTGTAGACAGATGAGTAGCAGCCACTGGTTTAATATAAAATTATTGTTGGAACTACCCCATAATTTCCTCCTACATCTGGCCAGATGCCACCCAACTGGGTGCAAGGTCCCCATGGCGGAGCACACTGTCCTGCAGCTCACTGGTTTATTTCTATTAGAGCTGACCCAGGGCAAGGTGTTTGCATGGAGTCGACTGCTGACCTTGTTCTTTCAACAATTTTTAGAATGAAACTTGTCCCCAGATGACAGGCCAGAGGACAACCAGGGCAGTTATCCTTGCTGAATTGTTTCCAGCTGTCCCATAGGGTCATGCTTCCCTGTTCGGGAAAGTTTTCTGACACCTTATTAGAATAGTGTCGCTCTGGCTGCTCAGAGCAGCACCTGTGTTGCAGAGTTCAGGCAACACGCCCACACACTTGCCTTGGATGCTGCTCAAGCAAGAAGCATCCCTTCCTTGAAGAATGGTTTGGAAAGTTTGTTTCTTTTTTCTTGAATATGTTTTGTGCTCATATTAATTCCACAAAGTGGAGGGGCAGCTATATTCTTTGCAATTGCAAAATACAATGTGAGAGAAAAAACAATTTTTATAAAACTAATGTTCAGTTTGTATTTCAGTTAAATTGTTAATAGTTGCAAAGGCCAAATATCAAAAGCAATTAGAAATGCAAGCAAAATCACGGGTTTCTTGCCAGAATTGTAGAATTTAACCTAACAGAGCCTTATCTCCCTTACACACAGGATGAATGGCAAGCTCTGGGCCCTGTGCTTTAAGGGTCTCTGCCCTGAACTCCTTATAAACACCCTTCTCCACCATGAGGATTCCTCAGGGTCCAGAGGATGTGCCCATGAAAAATCTGTGCCTCCCTCTGCCTCATGATGCTCCAGGCACTTGTGGACTAGGAATTTCCTTCCACAGGGCCCTGAGCCTGCTTCCTAAATCTGCGTAGGCTTCTGTGTGCACCTGAGGCCCAAGGAGTGGTGCAGACAGAGAACATGAGCAGGGTACAGACATGAAAGCTGGAGTGTCTATACAGGTCCCTGGGGCCCTGTGTGGGATGGAGGGATGGGGTTCAGCACAGGAAGAGAAGAAGCTGACCAGAGGATTGCACTGCAGGCTGGGAGTTAGAAACTGGTTGTCCTGGTACCACCATGAGCCAGCACAAAACACCAAGGATTCTGAGAATTTTAACCTCAAATGTGGTCTTTCAGGATGTGATGAAGGAACAGTAATCAGGGGTAAGGGAGTAGAACATATTTCATTTGGCACTTTGCTAGCTTGATTTATGACTTTTACAGACTTAGACCTGCGGGACGTGGTGCACCACTTGTACACTCACTCAAGGCCCCGCAAATGTTAGGGGTGGGGCTACACCAGAATTAATTTTAGGAAATTACAGGCTTTCAAATGAGGGAGTAATTGTATTACATTCTGTTAATTTCATTAGCAATACTAAGATTATAGATAATAAACTACAGCAAGAAATAGCATGTTTCCGAGGTAAGTTCTTTCAAATTTTTGTGAAAAATTACAAAGTACAAAATTGCAGATTATAATATAAGACACTCCCATGTGCCCATCACGGAGCTTAATTATAACCAACTCACAGCCAATAATGTTTCATAATGACTCCTAATCCTTTCTCCTGGTTATTTAAAGCAAACCACATTTTTATGCCAGTGTTTGTATTTAGAATATAAGGACCCTTTTTAAAAATGTGACCATATATAACCATGAACTATATTGCATGTCCAGGAAGTAGACAAGTCTTCCAACCATCTCACATCTCCCAATATATCATTTGTTTTCTCTTTAATGTTTGTTCCAATCAGGATCCAAAAAAGGCATGTACAATGTCTCTTGATCTTTTTTTTTAATGTTCTTTTTTTAATATATATCTTTTTATTGATTTCAGAGAGAGGGAAGGAGAGGGAGAGAGAGAGAGAAACACTAATGATGAGAGAGTCATTGGGGATCGAGCCTGCAACCCGGGCATGTGCCCTGACCGGGAATTGAACCTCAATCTCCTGGGTCCTAGGTCGACGCTCAACCGCTGAGCCACGCCCGGCTGGGCTCTTGATCTTAATCTACAGATATCTTCCCATCCCTTTTCCTCCCTTGCTGTTTGTGCTATAGAATGACCCATGGCTGGGACTGTGCTCGGCCTGTTGCCATGTTTCCTGTGACCTGGTCATGAGAGCTGGCCAGGTGCCGGCCAGTCCATCAGTAGACAGAACAGACACTGCGTCTGTGATGTTAGCGCCAGTGATGACCCCGCCTACATCCATGATTTCCCTAGGAGCTGCAAAATATGTCCTAATTATATTATTCTTTCTTCATCAATTAGCTGAAAGGTCCTATGAAGAGAAACTCAACTCCTTACCGCCCACTACAGCAATTAGCAATTTAGTTACAGTTCTTGAAGGAAAGAGAGGAGAAATGCTTCATTCTCGCCCTGCATCAGTTTCGAAAATGAGCTGGTTCCTAGCATCCTCTAAACCGTTGTGTTGGGGTTGTTTGGGGTCAGTATGAACAAAAGGATTTAAACATAACGGATGCATTTCAACACTCTGCTGCTACTGTTCTCACGGATGCACAAACTGAGGCATCTTTCAGGGGTAGAAGCTGTTTTAAACTGGATCATGAGGCCTTTTAACAAGTCTCAGAATAACAATAGCGACGCTAGCTCCAACATTATGATTCCTGAAAACAATTACTTTTGTGTGTTTCTTTTTTTTCAGATAAACGAATTATTTTTTTCCTCGTTTTTATTTATGTATCATATAATATTGTATTAGTTTTAGGTGTACAACATAATGTGTGTGGCTTTTTGTCCTTAATATATCCTACTGTAAATGCAGAAGCTTGTATGTCCTGAGGCACTTCAGATAGCTCTTCTCTGTGCAGTTTTGTCAACTAAGTTTGCAGATAGATGTATTTGTGGGTTGTTGTTTTTTTAAAAATATATCTTTATTGATTTCAGAGAGAGGAAAGGAGAGGGAGAGAGGGACAGAAACATCAATGATGAGAGAGTCATTGATCAAGCCAGCAAACCCGGGCATGTGCCCTGACCGGGAATCGAACCCCAATCGCCTGGATCCTAGGTCAACGCTCAACCGCTGAGCCACGCCCGGCCGGGCTAGATGTATTTGCTTTGTCGTGCTTCCAATTTTTAGTACTTTTAAAATTAGACTTTATATTATAATTATATCATATATTCACATAGTCCGAAAGTCAAATACTCAAAACAATTATTCAGAGAAATCTAGCTTCTATTCTATCTATAGTTAACTTTTAAAGTTTTCCTTTATCCTTCCAAATACACCTTTTTTGTTTATTTGTTTACACACACACATATACAACGTACACAAATCCCACTTCTTTCTTAGATAAAACGATGCATAAAATATATCCACCTTTCTCTATCTGGTACTTTTTTCTCTTTCTTCTGGTGATTTGATGATTATATTTATATGAAGAAAACAAGAAAAAGTTAATTGAGATATTAGAAATAAGGAGGAAACCTAGATGAGTGTATTTTGAGAAGCAGTATCATGGAAAGAACGTTGGACTCCATAAATCACCATATTAAACATCTAGCATTCATTTCGAATTTAACTAAAGATGAATTTCTCAAATTGTTAAAAGTTCATTAATCAAGTAATTCTGGAAAAGGGAGCAATAACATTTGAGCTTAATTATTATAAGGTTTTATAAGTTTTATAATAAGTTGGCTTGAAAATATATGCCTAAAACAATGTTTTGTTTCATATGCAAAATGATAGAGAAACTTTTCATGTAGAACATATCCCAAGCAATGAAAAGGCACACACAGATTCTCACAGACATTGCAAGAAAAATTTCAGAATATGTCCAAAACATTGACTATATTTACGGTGCCAAAAATAAAGATCGCACTGAAGCAAATACAGAATTTTTGACGAGCTTAACATCTACCGATCATAGAATACTATAGAAAGAGTGTATATTGTAAGGGAAAGATAGAACTAGGTTGAGTCCTGGCTCAGCTGTTTAGAGGCTGTGTGATCTTTTGCAAATTATTTAACCTCTCTGGGTCTTAATTTTCTTATCTGTAAAATATGGATACTAGTACTTCCTCGCAGGATTGTAAGCAATGAAATTACATAGATAAAGCATCCCCCAAAAGCAACTGGGACAAGGTCAATATTCAATCAGTATTAGCCCACTTGCTCCTTTGTAGGTAAGAGAAACAGGAAATGGTTAAGAGCCCAGCTGTCTGAGTTGAAATCCAGCTATAATACATTCAAACTATATGACAATGGG
This sequence comes from Miniopterus schreibersii, assembly GCF_964146895.1. Lineage (NCBI taxonomy): Eukaryota > Metazoa > Chordata > Mammalia > Chiroptera > Miniopteridae > Miniopterus > Miniopterus schreibersii. Next base: position 70,997,425 of record NC_138108.1, on the reverse strand, counting down.
TATGTCATTTAATTCGTAGGAGCCTCAGTTTCCTCATCTGAAAAGATAGATAATATGAACACCTTCCATGGACTATTGTTACATGAATTAAATTACATGTGGTATTATGGCACCTCCATGAGGAAGGGGTATTTTTGTGTTTTGCTATCTATCTGTACCTAGAATAGTACCTGGCACATGGTAAGTTCTCCTTAGATGTTAAGGGGAAAAAAATGAATTGGACACACGTATCTCACATACCTTATGTAGAAGTTTCAAGTGTGCAGTTTTGCTTCTATTCACATCTGAGAGCTCTTTCCTTGAGCATTTAGACGTAGTCCTTTGCTTCCTCAAGTTTTATTACATAATGGATGGTTATGTCATTGTAACCTCCAAGGTCACCACCTTTCCTAAACTGGGCTTTAGGTGCATTGAGGCAGTAACGACAGGCTTACTACTTTCCTACTCAATTCTTTACTTAAGACAGACTGCTTAGAAAGTCTGGGTCTACAGAATCTTGAAGCCACTCAAATCTATCACAAAGACCTCTAGGGTATTTCCTGATAACATATCGCGTGCTCTGGTGATTGTGTCTGAAAAGGCAATAGACTTGTAAGTGTTTATGTGTGTCATGCATATTGGAAGTATAGTAAATATATTCCTGCTTCACTGGGGACTCTCTTGACAATAATGTGAATTGCTGAGGGAACAGAAATCAATCCTTAAAGTGTTTCTGACATCAAAGGTGACTGCTGGGCTTCAGCAAAGGGTTCAAAGTTAGTCTGACTGATATTCATAAGATAATGGGCCAGACTTCTTTCACTCTCCACGCTGCGGGGGAATAAGGGAGGCCTCATTCAAAGGGCCGCTGCTTAGGTCAGGGCCATGGAGGAACCGAGCTCCAGAAGCTCACCTGCAGGCCTGTCTTTGCTCTCTTTACCCAAAATGTTCTTCCTTCAGATCTCCATTGAACCCTCACCTACATATCACTTCAATACTCATCTCAAACGATTCCCTTTCTTGCTTTCAGAGTTGTTCTTAGGCCTTTTTTTTTTTTCCTCCCTTTCTTGCAGCAATTATTTGATTTCCTCTAAGTTAGTTTGTTGTTGTTGTTTTTTTATTGTGACCCTATCTTTACCATAAGAGCCACAGGGACAGGGAACATGACTTATTTTGTGCCTTCCTCCCTTACCTTGCAATAAGAGTCAAACCAATTATATGATTAAAAAAACCCCTCATACTTTCTTATCAATATTCCTACAAAATCTTACTCTTATTCCAACAATACTACCTAAATAAAACATTAAATTGAATATAATCAAAATTCATTAGAAATCTGACAATTATTTAGGTAACTTTGATGCACCAGGATGGGCTAAATGCCATCTACAGTGATGGCTTGATAAATGGTAGCTTAAAACAGCAACATGCCCATAGGAAATATTACCTTATTCATCTATCACAACATTTACTGAGCACCTACTATATATGATTCTAGAACCATAAGTTTACCGTCTACTGCGAGGGAGATGCATCATATTAAGACCCAATAACAATAGGGAGAAAATCCATAATTGTGTGATTAAAGTGTGGATAGTAGTCTAGTGAAGAAAGTGGCTGTTATAAAAGGGAGGAAGGAGACTGTGGAATTGGGTTTTGTTAGCTAAATACGTATTGTCAAGCCAACTGCAAAGGGGAAATTTAGGTCTTCTTAGCTAAATCCAATGACTCTACAGTCCAGGAATAAATGTAATTATAATTTGATGGCAGTCTAAATGTCTTCAAACACCAATTTAATCTTTAGCCCCGCTGGTTTGACAATGCATTACAAAAGTATACCAAGAAAGTAGAGACCAGAGATGAGGCGCTAAAGATACAACTGGACCGTCCTTGTGAATTCTGAAATGAGGAAATGGAAGTTTCACATTTTCCACTTAATTTCATATATTCCTCTGGCCCAAATTTCTCTTGGGTACAATCTCAGTCAGGTCATGATGATCGAGTTTAAAAAACACCATCAGTGGCAGGACATATGAATTGTAATCAAGGCTGAAATATGGTTGCTTCCAATATGATTTAAAACTTCATTTTCTATCATGGATCATAAACTACAAATGAGTAAATGAGGGAATAGAAGGAATAGTTGACCAGAAGTGAAAACTCCTGGGGTCTGTACGATTGAGATCTACCTATGTGACAGTGAAGAAATTACTTCATTTTTTAAGTTTCAATATTATATTTATATCGCCCAGCCGGGCATGGCTCAGCGGTTGAGCATCAACCTAGGATCCAGGAGATCAGGGTTCGATTCCTGGTCAGGGCACATGCCCGGTTTGCGGGCTAGGCAACCGATCAATGACTCTCTCATCATTGATGTTTCTATCTCTCTCTCTCTCCCCCTCCTTTCCTCTCTCTGAAATTAATAAAGATATTTAAAATATATATATAATATATATTTTTTAAATTATGATATTACAATATGCCCTGCCTACCATGCATAAGGTTATAGTGAGAATGGAATGAAATAATGTTGGGAATACTTTTGGAAACTGAAAAATAAAAGAAGTGTAAAACATCATTGTTTGTATGGCCATGCTAACATTAATATTAATAAAAATGCTTATTATAAAACCTAAGAGCTTGAATTGTCATGGAAACTTAATGTAAAGAGAAACTCATATTTGTATTTTGAGAGAAGTCATCCTGTCACTTGCTGCTACTACAAACAACAGGTGAAAACCTTTGGTCGGAGAAATGTGAAAAGAATTCTGAAACACAATTTAATGAAAACTGCAACACATTTCTTTTGTCAAAATCTCATAGCTTCAGTATTGCTAATTCCCTACTTTATTCTGAGAACACATTCTTAAAAGCTTGAGGCTGTTTGTTAGTAACAGATGTAGACATTTATAACAAGCACCATCTAAACGGAATTATTTTTCACAAATTAAACAAAGGATCCCAAAGAACAGTTCCAAGTGTTTACAATCAGCACTCAAAAGATATACACTGCAGGAATATCATCCATTAAATACATTGCTTATAGACCAAAGAGGTAATCAGGACAACAGTCCTCACTACTGACACTCCACCATAGAAAACTGATATAAATGTTATCTGAGGGTCATAAAACACTCTCTGAAAGTAAACTTTGCCCTAAGGGAATTAAACTTTCAAAGCACCAAATTCCATTTAGTGCCCTGCAGACAGGAATTCTGCAGAGAATATTCTGAGACAGGCAACTCATATTTTATAGCTGAGCACTCCATCACAGGAGACCAGGAATTGGAAACTGGGCCCTCATTCTCTCAGGCCATCGCGGTGCATGACTCTGGGAATGATGGCTGTTATCAGCGTTTCAAAGATCCCAGAAACGGCCATTCTGCAACCTCTCTTGGAAGTAAATTTCTATCATAAACACACTATCTTTAAAATTCTTCTATATGTGTAACCTAAGTCTTTCATAGTACAAGGCTACCTGCACCTTCCTTCCTCCCTTCCTTTCTCTCCCTGTCTCTCTCTCCCTGTCTCTCTCTCCCTGTCTCTCTCTCCCTCCCTCCCTCCCTCCCTTCTTTCCTTCTTTCCTTCCTTCTTCACCCAACAAGTACATATTGACTTGCCTACTGGTAGTAGAATTAGATGAGTGATGGTGGATATGAGAAAAGTTCTCTGCTCCTTGGATACACAACAGCAACCTTTAACTCTCTATTTAAATCAGTATTAAGAGCAATGTATGGAAATAGCTGCCAATTTGTAGGAACTATGAAGGACAGGGGAACATGTTGAATTGCCCTAACGATAGTCATCGACAAATTTAGACTGTGAGAAACGCTACTGGCCAAATGCTCTAGGTTCTTACAACAGGTAAATCTGAAGAAGCACCAAGGGAGGGAGGGCACCTGCTGATTAAAGGAGACCTAAAAGGTACAGTCACTATTATTACAAACAGCCCAGACTTAGAGGGTCAGGGGATGCGCGTTAAATGACAAAACTATTAAACAATAGGGAGGTTACTTCTCTAAAGTCAGAAAAATAGTTCCTTATCGGGAAAAGATGGAGGTGAGGTTGAGAGGAGGCACCAGGAGGGGATTCTAGGTGCTGACAGTTTTCTTCTTGACTTGATGTTGGTCACAAAAGTGTGCACCTGCGAACAATTCATTAAACCAAATGTTTGTTTTGTGTGTAAGTTTTCTGTATCTGTGTTTCCAAGAAGCATTTATCAACGTGGCAAAACTAGGACCCTTATTCATTGCTAGTGGGAAAGCAAGACGGCACAGCTACCTTGAAAAGCAGTTTGGCAGTTTCTTAAAGTTAAACATATGCTTACCATATGACTCGGTGATCCCATTCCTAGTTATTTGTCCCAAAGAAATGAAAACAACACTAAGACCCATGCATGGAAGTTGCATGTTTGTAGGAACTTTATACTAGCGAAGAGCTGGAAGGAACTCGTCAGCAGCTGAATGGGCGTCTACATGGTGGTGGTTCTACGCAACGGAATATTACTACCTGCAACAGCAGGATGGGCCTCAAAAAACATGCTAAGCGAAAAAAGCAAGACGCAAAAAAGTTAAATGCTTTACAACTTCCATTATAAGACTTTCTGGAAAAAGCAAAACTAAAAACTGTAGGGGGAGAAATCAGAGCAGTCCCTGTCAGGGGTTTGGGGTGTGATGAGGGGACTGACAACCAAGAGGAATGAGAGGGCTCTTCAGGGGCATGAAATAGTCTATATCTTGATTACGTGATGGTATCTGCTCGTCAAAACAAATCAAACTATATACCTAAAAAATGGATTTTCTATAAATCTGACCAAAAAAGCATTTGTTATAGAGACTATCAATTAATTAGTTTCCAATTAAGAAAAACAACTATATTCTTCTATATTTTGTATTTATTTCTTAAAAGAAAAAGTGGGTTGGGGTGGGGATAGTAGCACATTGAGAATTATAATAGGTGATTTAAAAAATGTATAGAGGAGAGACTAAATCACTGGTGTTTTTACTGATGGCTATTTCTTCAGATAAACTGTTTAGAAGTGAAAACAATTCTGGTTGTTATAAAGTTCTGTTTCTTCAGGCTTTTCCCCAAACCGGTTCAAATAAATCCTAAAGCAGACAACACCAGAGCCAAGAGCAATAATGGTTACATCTACCGCAGAGTCTTAGCTTCCTTTTGCCAGTCAGGCTGCTCAGTGTTCAATTTTGGCTGTCCTCAACAGAAATATTTCATCCAGGCTTGGCAGTTTTCTAATCTCCACTTCTCCCGAGTCAGATAATCAAGACAGACCTGATGAAGGCCTAGTCCCACTGAGCTTCGTGGCGATGACACCGTGGGCAGTGAGCCCTCAACACAAAAGCCTGCTTGTTAGAACTTCAAGAGGCCTGGTTAGAACAGTGGAATTATGATTTCACCCAGCACATGCATGTCAGCTCTAATGCGCTGTCTTTCAAAAACCATAAAAAGCACTGCAAAACTATAACCTAAGTCAACTTCCTCATTTTACAAATGAGCAGACTGCCACCCAGGAAGGTCAAATTTCTTTACCTTATTAATTATTAAGCTAGGTGGGGATAGGGCTAGAATCAGGTCCTAGAAAACCCATTTCAGAGAAAAGTGCTCTTTGAAATGAAATTGGAACTACATACTCTGTGCTAATACCGTTTTTCTCAACCAGCAATGAATAATGGGGAATAAAACTTTTATTGACTGCTCAACAACATGCAGCTCCGGTAAGAATTTAAGAAGAAACTCTTGGCAGTGTCATCAGGTCTCAGAACCTGAAATACAAAGAAATCCAGGACTGCTCAGCATTAAGTGAACAGCTGCTCAGGGAGCTGAGAGTGGGCTTCTCCCTTTCCCTTCTCTACGCAGTGGTCTCACCTCCCCTGCGTTGCTCGAGAGACAGCTCCCCCAAGAGATCACTAAGATATAAACTTCCGACATCCCAACACGAGCCATATCATGTTAACCAGGCATTTTAAAAGATGCCATTTAAAATCTTTTCTTCCATCCCTTGTGATTTGAGGAAAATTTATCATCTAACCGATGTCGCTTTGCCACTTTAAACTTCTGCTAGGCGTACTCCGAGGAACAGAGGAGAGGCCCCATGTTCATGAAGCCTCAGCCAGAACCTCTGCTGCCAGCATGGATGGCAACTGCACGTCAGAGGGAAATTGTGCCCTGTGCTCGTTGGGAGGAGCGGCCCTCGGGAAGCCAGAGGTTCGCGCTGAACCATGAGAAGGGAATGAATGCAGGCGAGGCGCAGGGAGCTCTGGGCTGGTGACTGTCCCAAGGTCAATAGGCAGCGTTTCTTATCTTGTTATGTTTTACTCAGAACTTCTAACGATATAGAGAAAATGTCCTTTTAATGTACCAGACAGATACAGAGGCAGGAGGGAATGCGTGGGTAGAACACTTAAAGGCATATTATCCCCTTCAACACACACTTCTATGCAGGTGCCTGCAGCTTCCCAATGGGCAGCGGAAAATGACCCCTAGGATTCCATCAAGTCAGAGCCGACACTGTAAACAGCAACTGGTGAACAGGTTACGCAGAAAAACTCTCTCCATTTCCGTCTCCTTGAAGTTCAGCGGGCAGCCCACTGCAGTTAAGCACAGCAATCAACCGTGATGGGAGAAAACCCCATTACAAGGAGTGAAGAAATAGCTTCAGGGCGGCAGATAACAGCGCACGGAGAGGTCAAAACAGGTGCAGAGAAATCCCGGAGGGTCAGGGGTGAAGGCTTGGGCTCCATTTGGGTGACTGTTACCCATCCTAGTCAATTATGGGTGACACAGCTTAACCGTTCCCTTTACTTAAATTTACACTGCAGGATTTAAATACACGCACGGGGCATTTCCATGCTACAGGAAACGCTAATTGATTCCTGATGAGGCTTTGGGCGTAATGTGCTTTGCTCACTGTCAATAGTTTACAAAATATGTCTGCCTGGTGGTGGGTCTACCAGGTTGATTGATTCGAATTTAAAGCTTCAAACATATTGCAAAACAGAGATGTCACAGGATACATGTATTATTACTTCTAGTGACACTGCACAATTATTAATCTCATCTGGCTTGAATCACGCCTTTGCATGATACCATGCCCACTACAAATACAAAGTCTGGCTGTCCTGAACTTGGACAAAATTTCCCTTCATTTACAGATAGTCTGTAAATGCTATTTTGTTCACACATGTACACAAGGCTTCTCGATCGATCTGGGTTGTACACTTTTTTGAAGACACATACTGTGTTCTGTCTTACTGCACACTCAACAAAAGTGGCATATTGTCTGATAAGAATAGCAGCCTCCAATAATAATGTACACATTGATTAGTAGTTTGCAAAGGAACCAGCACTAATACATGCACAAATCATGCATGGTTTGCATGAAATCAGTACTCCGTACAGCTGCTCATCTCTTTACAAGTCTTTTTGTTTAAGGTCACTGTTATTACACCTCAGTATACCACACAGCCTTCCTGGAAGTGCTTCTTCAGGTGAATCTAACTGATGCACAAACACTTCCTTCACTCAAGGTGCAGAAATGACGCTGGGGATTCAAACTCATTACCTTTACAGAGAAGGGAAGGCAGTGCCACAGCCTCAGTCCACACCACTGACCCGAGCTAGCTGGACAATCACGGCTCAAACAAATAGTTACAGGGGGGATGGAGACAACTGGAATTACAGGGGGTCACAAAGCTAGTCCCATATGAAACACGCCCGGCCATGTGGACCATGCAGACAATGGGTTAAATAAGCATTATGACATCTGAAAAGCATCCCTGATTTATATCAACAAATAATAACACAAAGAAGGGGCAGCCCTAATGATAGCACCGCCTACCTCTAAGTACCACCTTATTGGAATACTCCTTTGCTCACAGGGAACACTTACTCGGAAAGTATATTTTTTCTTCTCTGTATTTACTTTAAGGAATGCAAGTGGCTTGAGTCGAGTTTGCGATGTGGCTGCCTGCATCGCCCTCGGTGAAGGAAATTTCTGACTTATGAACTTAGAGCTGATTATGTAACCTCTGGTCCACCCCCCACCCCCAACAAATGTTGGACCACTGCTGATCACTATACCCTAACCAGAGATCAAGAGAGAATAAGGGATTATGGATAAAGATTTGATGGTGACATAAAAGAAAACTAAGCATTCAAACATTTTTACAGATTTTCATCACCTAAGTGATTCCATTCCTCATTACCACAGATGGTCAAAAACGTTCAAGTTTGTCTTTAAGCCGACAGGCCCATCGCCCAGCTAAAATCAAGCCTCGAACTAATTCTCCTAAATCTGACAGCTGAACTCTAATTCCCACATACCCCTAATTGTCCTGCTTCCCAATTATTCATGTCCCCTCCAATATGTCACCTCATCCCTGAGTCGGAGACTGAGAATCTCCTTAATTACTGTTCAGCCACTCCCATGGCCACGATGCCATCAAACATACAGGAAAATACTGCTTCGCCCGACTCAGCCCAGGCTCCAGCGTCTCCCGTCTCCGTGTTCCTGTTCGTAAAAGGCGCTCGACACCTGCTTATGCAGATGTGCCCGTGAACGTGCGGCCTAGCGCTTGACCTGACAGCCTCCAGCACTGGAGCTCGTCGCATTTTCTGTGTTATCACTTAGGCCCGGACCCAGCACTCCTAATCCGTGTACTGTGAAATTCAGAAGCTGCTTAACTTTGTAGATATAAGTGACAGGGCAGAATAGTACCACTTCTAAGAATTAACCCTAATTTGCACCACCTTGGACCATTATATGTTTGAGCACTGCCATAAAGGGGCCAGTGTGGTGCATTCTCTTACTTTTTGAGGAACAGTAGCCCTTTTCTATGGAATAAGAATTCACAATCCTCTTGTTTCCCTTTTTATCTTTTCTGCCAGAAATCTTAGAGCTCCATTAAATTCTCAGTCTCAGAAAACATGCTGGGCTGCGTAAGCGGGATCCCTTGCCACACTCCCCTTCTGTGGTCTCCATTTTCTGTTTGTATTTTGTCAGCCTTGTTGTAAAACAATCTTTTACATCATAAGCCACTTCACGTGCTTTGAAAAGCTAAGTTATTAACATTATTTTTAAAAGTAGCCCTATCCAATGAGTAACACCCAAAAAAGTCCAAATCTCAAAGTCCACATCTCGGATAGTATCATGTATGAAATAAACTCATCAACTCAGAAAAAAGAGAGAAAATAGTGAATGCACAAGTTTTAAATTCAATGCAATAATTTAGATTATAGAAATTATTTATGTGGGCATTTAGATGTTGGCCATGTCCAAGTGTAAGGCGCTATATGCATGCTCTGTAATAGAGAGACTTACAAGACTTAAATTCTAGTAACAGAATTGGTTAAATAACCATAATTAGAAATATCTCACAAATCAAAGTTTAAAATGTAGAAGGTAAGCAGAAAATGGTTTAGTGGGTCCAGTTAAATTATTGTATAATAATCTTATCTATTATAAGTGTTTCTCCCCATCTTCTGCTCATTTACATTAGTTGTCTGGCTGCAACTGGACTTGAACTTCTCAGTTTCAATGAAGCTTTACATAAGAAAGCATTATCCTGGGGGCAAAGACTCTTCACCAGAGCAGGATGCAAAACCAAGCACTGTTTGCTTCCCATGTAATTATCTTCTCTCTCACACTGTGATGAAGACTTGGCTCTTGTGCGACTCAGATCTGTATGGACTGCCATTTGATTTATAGCAGATGACCTGGCATCCTATTGAACATAATTTACTGTGCCATGTGCCTCATGCCCTGTAAATCAATAGCTGGAATATAGAGGCATCTTAATTAGACAGTACAAGGGTAGCGAGATCTGCCTCCTCCTTTCCTTTATCATTAAAATGGCAAGCATTACACAGCAGTGCTTGCTTTAAAGTCGCTTTGGAGTGGGGATCTATTAGTGCACGTTGGGAGTTATAAAGCAAGAGTTGCCATCAACGGAATGAAACATGGAGCACAAGGTTGTATGAGTCATAGCCTGCGAGGAGTAGGACATGAACCTGTTAAAATATTGATTGGTGCATTTCTACAGCACCTGTGTATTATCATAGGCTTGAAGAGTTGAACAGGGTGTTAATTTAGAACTGAACACAGAGGAGTCATCCATCCTTCCTACCCTGTTCCTCGGAGAAGCCTCTAAGCCAGTGCTGCACACTAGTGGTATTAGCCCAATGAGGAATGATCTGAAGTCTCTTTGCAACACATCTGAAAATGAAGAATTATTATAAAACCTCATAATGAGGAAGCTATATTATCCATCACCGATCACAGCGACTTTCAACCTTCTTCACATCCTAGCACCCATAAACGAATCACTAAAATTCTGCGGCACACCAAAAAATGTATTTTTTTGCCGATCTGACAAAAAATAGGTATGATTTTGATTCATTCACACCAAACGGCTATTGTGTTGGCTGCTGTCATTTTTATACTTGACAATCTAAGGGAAAAGAGGCCAGTGCCCCTGACTAAATAGGCAGCGATTGAATGTTTTAAAAATTCTTGTGGCACATGGGTTGAAAATCGCTGACCAGTCATATCCAAATCCCAATGGTAAATTAAGGATAAGATCCACAGAGTTTGCTCATGAAAATTTAAGGGCAACTTCTCAAACTTGATTATGCCTGGGAGAACCTCAGAGGATGGAAAAACTAAAATTATTTTCTTGGGTTTGCAAATGGTGACGCAAAATACAGAAATGAAAGTAAATTGTCCCTCACAGGTTGCCCATATCCGGTCCCAGGACTGTAATTGCACAAGTTCGTGTTTTATCCATGGAATTGAATAGATTTTAAATAACAAGTTGAACCTTCACCTGGGCCTGTATTAACTGTAATTGAAGACTAACAGATCCTGACTGTGCTGGAATTAAATCTAAGAAGAGCTACTTTTCCAGAATCCTCCTTTCAAATTCAAGTTATATCTCCTTAAAGGAAAGGAGCTCATTGATTTTTATTTTTTTACTACTCCTAAATGTTTCCTCTAAATCATAAGTAAGATCTCACTGGATGATTAGATTCACACTCTCTCTCTACCTTAAAATAGGCTCATGATGACCAGAGAAGATCCATCCTCCTGGCTGGCCTTTCACGGGACATGCCAAGAGGCCACACCACCACCACACGGTGCTGTAAGACGCCTTGCAAAGCCTCTAGGGGTGGGGGAACACAACCATGCTCAGCAGAGCCAAGGCCACGTAAGGCGTGAATGAAGTTTCGGTTGCAGTGAAGGGCCAAACGCAACAGGGGGACTTGGCCGGAAGACAAGGTGGGAACCGTTGGGGAATTGGCCAGCCTGATGCAACCAGAGCCTGCCCAGGAAATTCCAGCGCAGGGGTTACCGGTGCAGGGAGACCGCACCTCCCGAAGCAGCAGCTCAGCCTGTAACCATACCTGGAGAACTGCTGCTGCAGGCCGCGCATCTGAATCCGGCTGCGTTCAGACTCCAGCGTCACCTCCTGCAACCGCCTCTCGCTCTGAAGGCGTAAGTGTCTCTCCTCTTCCAACTCATGGATCAGCTTCTCATGCTACAAGAGGCACAAAGCAAAAGACTTTTAAGGAGGTGTTTCTTAAATATTATGACAAAAATAATTAGTAATAGCTGTCGGTACTAAGTACTAACTTGGATTTTATATATACATTAATTAATTTCGTTATAACCCATGAAGTAGGTTGTATCATTAATCTCTTATCACGGACAAGGAAACCAAGGATCAGAAACATCTAAGTAATTTGTCATAAAAGCCAGAAGATAACAGGTTTTCAATCCTGGCTGATTTGACTCTAATGCTTAAATAATTTCCACTGAACCAGGTGGCTTCCTGTGCAGATATGAAGATCTATGACCCAATAATACTATCAAATGCATAATAATTCAGGTAATAATGACTGAGATGTTAGTGCCGTTCAGAACTATTTCATCTCTTCAATCTTTGGTATATGCTTTAAAGGAAACATTACTGTGTTTTATAGAAGGGACAAGAATTTCAAGTTGATTAGACCATGAAGCTTATGAAAGAAAATAGGTTAAAGAATATTTTTACTTTGTCCAACTAGGTTTTCACAGGTAAAACTAGGCTAAACCACCCACTGTATTTACAATCCCAGAAAACCAGCTCATCTCATAAATGGGCATCAAAAATTAAAAGAGGGGTGGATGACCCCGAATAGATGGTCAGCAAAAATTCATTCCTGGAACTGGTAAAAAGCACACAAGATCAGATGCTCCTCACAGTTCTGACTAAACCATGCTAACGTTGTTTTTGTTTTTCTTTTGTTGCTATTACTGATTTTTTTTTGCAGGTCATGCTGTTATTGTTGGCACTAAATTATGCACTTTGCATATAGAATATATATTCTTTGATGAAAACTAAAAACTCAATGCCTGATTATGGGGACCTAAATTCTTAAAAGAAGGGAAGCTGAGACCTCAGTCTCCAAATACATTAGACACTATGACTTTGTACCACAAATCACCCAGGATGAAATAGGATTCATTGGATGGGACGTATTCACAGGAAGTAATAGCAAAGACTGACTTTCTCCAGCTCTCACTCATGTGAAAAAAGTTCTCCTGAGGAGCATGAAGAACACGTTAGGTCATAATCTAGAAATGAAGGTACTCCAGCTATACTTACACCCCCACCCACTGCCTCAGCACCTCTGACCATGCTTTTCCTCCTGAGGCCCTCTGAGGTCGGCCTCTCTATTCAAAGCCCAGGGTTCCTTCCAGGCTCATCTTCAAGCCATCACCTCCTCTAAAACGTTTCCCTTATCACTTCACTGTTCTTTCCCATCGGAGTTTCAACAGCACGTACTATCCTTTAGGTCCTTACTTATTTTTTATATTGTTATTATAATTCTCCAGCTAGATGAGCACTTGCTTGGGGTTAGGACTATGTCTACTGTGCATATGTATTTTTATTTAGCATGCTACCCAATGCATAGTAGCAGAGAAAATATACGCTTATTGATTATGGAGCTGGCCTTCTGCTAAGTCAGGGCTGTAACTTCTATACCTTAACTCTTCAATGGTCCATTTCTAACTCCCACAATCAGTTACTTCTATTGGAAAAAGTAAAGTCAAAATCAAATCTATATTCCATCCCTCTCCAGCACCTTTGGGAAGGAAGGAAAACATGGGAATGGAAGAGAAATGTATTAATTAATGTATTTAACCACAATAAAAATAAATTACAATATAAATGCTTTACTCAATTATTGCACACAATCAACATTAATCTCTGTATAGACTCACTGGACTAGTACAAAAATGAATAAGTCACCTGCATTATAGAATTTGGAAAATTGTGCTTTGATTCCAGAAACAGGCAATGAAAATGGTGTGTGTTAAATTGTTCAAAAACACATCCTATGAATGACGTGAAGGTCTGCAGAAAAAAGGCATCTTCCTTCCTTCAAAAGTAAGGAATCTTACAAAAACTCAATCACTGCTATATTCAAGAACCCCCAAGATATATTAGAGGAGGTTTTCCATATGGATAATCATTCTATTCAATTTGTTAATGTCTTTTCAAATGATACCCTTACAACACAGAAAATGTTCTAGGAAATTATAAGACTAATGAAGGCAAAAGTTGTTTACTAAATAAAATCTATTTTCTTCAAATGGTATATGTTTCAGTTAAACCATCAAAGCTTTACAATAAGCCACACCGACTTTCCAAATCTGGAAAAAATTCTTACCTAAATTATAAAACATGGCAAACAGTAGCAAGAGAGTATATCAATGGTTTGGCCAGAATTTATTTATTTATTTACTTTTTTTGTATTAGCAGTATCCTGGGTGTAAACTAACTTATCCTCAAAGCAATGTTGGTTTTCCCCACAGGCCTGCTCTGCATCTTTTACAGCAGGAAAATTGAGGGTAGTGAGAGATGGAAAACGGTTGGATGTTATTTATATGGTGCCACTAGGTACTGAAGAGCAGTAAGTAAAGACATTGTCACTGAAATCTGGGTTACCAAATTTCTGTGGCAACGTCACCCTTTCCATTGATCCCTGGGCTGGGCTGGCTTTAAGGAGCTATCTTAAGAGAGCTCTAAGAGTGGTTTTCAAAACTGACTGGGCCTCACGTTTGTATTTCTCCCCATTTCATTGAGCAAGGTCATGTCTTCTATTTCTCCTCCTCGGCTTTCCTCACCATCACACCTAAGCTGCTACCCCAGGGACACAAACACTGGCCCTCAGGCTGAGCCTAAGAAGGGACATTACACACGTGTCCCCTTCCCCCCCCTTCCCCTTCGTGACGTGGGCTCGGCTCACTCCCACTCGAAAGGAAGGTTTGCCTATTTTTCTCAAAAGCTGACTCCAAGTGGGTGAGCGTTCACCCCAGTTTTCTTCTATGGCTTCTCTCTCTAACTCGGACGTAAGTTCTATAAGAAAAATCTTGCATTTGGAGGGCACGTTACATTTTGCAAAATGCCCTCACCTTCCTTGCTGTATCCAGTCCGCAGAATAACTCAGCAAAGTCAGTTGTCATCAGCTGCATTGAAAGATTTTAAAAAATGGGATCAAGAGAGACAAGGAGCTTGCGGAGGTTAGAAATGACAGCTCTCGGACCAGAACCAAGTTTTTCAGACCGTAAGTCCCTATTTTTCCCCCTACTACAGTCAATACTTATTTTAAAGGTGCAAATTTATTCCAATGCAGTTGATATATTGGGAACATTTGAGCTTGACACAAATCTCACATATGCTTATGCCCAGTTTTATTCATGAGAAACATGAGTCAATGCAGAAAACTGCATCCCGCTGAACCTAGCAGGGAAATACACAAATCACACACATCACACACATCACACACATCTCAGAGACTGACTGGCGTCCTCAGTCCTGCCAGCACACGGTGAGCATGGCCATCCGCAGATGGAGGTGCCACCTGCCCTCCGGTCACAGTCTTCCTTCTGCCGCTTCACAGAAACTCAGGCTGCCAGTGAGCGAGTCCACAATACACTAAATGTCTTTTTCGGGGGGCAGTGCCATATTCAGTGTATTATTTATGTATTTCTTACTCATTTAACATACAAAATTTAGCTGCCCTTTTTATTGGATTCCTATCTTTTTTAATGTGTCGCTGACAAATTTTCATTTCCCCAACAAGGCCTCTGCAGTGATCTTTAGGAACGCATCTGTCACCTTATAGCAGAGCTGACTACATCATGCTGGAGAGAAAGAAATCTGAAGCAAATTGACATTATTCTAATTTAACAGAAAGCTCTGCCTAGCAACGGAGCTATGTACACACCCACAGGGATTTAATCCATTTGCTCAGACAACAATTGTTTACTGAGCAGCTACTATGTGCCCAAAACTGGACCAGCGCAAGAGGCCAGCAATGAGCCCAACAGACGTGGTTTCTGACTGCAGTAGGCCTACATACAAGGGGAGACGGCAGGTGCTAAACAAGCTCACAGAGATAAACGTAGCAGTATAAACTGATAGATAATTAAGGGTTTGCTGAAAGATGACACCAAGAGGAACTGATTTGTTTGGTGGGTTAGAAGGCTTCTCAGAGGAATTAACGTTGAAACTGAGACTCTGTGATGACTGGCGATGCCAGGTAAAGAGAAGGGCCCAGCACCCCAGGCAGGGTGAGCAGCAAGCTGGACGTCTTTAGTCACATAGGGGAAAAACAAAGAGAAGACCAGTGTGCTGGGAGCTGGTGAGCAAGGGGACAGGAGTGGGATATGACAAAGGTGAGAGCAAGAACCATGGCACAGGCACCATGAAGGCCATATTAAGTATGTGGGGTTGTATCCTGAGTAAAATAGTAACTCCTACCAAGGTTTAATCAAGTGAGAGACAGGATCTGATGAAGATTTTGCAAAGATCATCTGATTACTGTGTGGAGAAAGAACTGAATTAAGAAGCCAAATAGGAGAAAGGGAAAATAGTTAGAGAATGGTGAATGCTACCAGCTTCTAGTTTACTCTACTATTTGCTAGTCAAGTGGTTTTGGACAAGCCACTTAACCTAAAACTTAATGTCTAAGCTAGTTTCCTTTGTATTATCAAGGAGAATAAAATTACCCAAAACAATCTCATAGTATCACTGTGAAGAATGACTGAAATAATGCAAAGGAAGCACTGTAAAAACTTTAAAGTCCCATATAAAAATAAGATGTGGCTATCTGGAATTACATAGCATATATTGTCTAACATGGTTTTGCTACTTTTGATCACTTCAATACAAATTTTAGTCTTCATTAGTCCATGTTAAATAAATACTCTAGATATATATTTCTTTTAAAAAGTTCAATATATGTTTTCTTAGTAGATTAAACTTTAATACTGAGGAGAAATACATTTTAAACTATATTTAATGTAAGAACTGAGAGATTAACTTAATCACATATGCTCTAAAATGTATAAAATCCTGTGCTTAGACTTCCACAAGAAACACTACTGTTTAAAATCATGCTAGGTGGTGGGATTAAACAGATGGCTTGGTCTGTGGTGTGCCAAAACTTCAGGGGTTAACATTACAGTATCACTACGATTTCAAATATACGAAGTTAACAAATACCTTTACCCGAGGTCTCATTATATTTTGCAATTTTAGTCACACCAGTGGGTGATAATACTGGCAAAGTTAGGAAAGATTCAAAAAATTTGGAAAAATGGAGGAATTTTCCTGCTGTGGAAATTTTAATGCCACCACATATGGTCATGTCAGGGGAAACATCCACCATAACAAGAGAAGTGAGAGCACACACTCCAAACACCTCACACGAGTCCAGCTCAGTGAGTGACGTGAAGTGTCGACTCATCTCAAGGTGTCTGTGCTAACTCGATGCCTAAGAGACACATGATAATACATAGAGAGGTGTATGTTTCTGTTTCAGAATACTTCCTGAAACATGTTGAAGTTATAATATTCTTATTAAATGATATTTTCTGATCAAAGAATCATGGGGAAAATGTTAACACCCCTGGATAATAAAAGAATCTAAAAAGATAGTGAGAAAAGAACAGAGGTCATTAGAGAAGGTCATGGAGATTAAATGATATTCCTGGGTATCGATGAAAAAAATACATGAACTCATTAAAGAAATGTGGAATCTGGCAAACAAGCTACATACTATGCAAGGGGATTTCAAGTTGAACAGATTATTAGGAAGGATAAGTACATTAGATTCAATGATACAAATATAAAGCATGGCGTTAAGACTCAATAATCAATTCAGAATTTCAAGATCGGCTTAGGTTTGCTTATTAATTTCCATCTAGGTAGTCACACATATCACCATGTGTTCTCCCTACAATATTCAACATACACTGAAACATTTTAAGGTTACACAGAGGCCCAGAATAACCATTCTAATTCTCTTGCTACCTACTGAGAATCTAAAATTGACAAGTGATTTCTTTTCTTCAGAAGTCCATAAACCAAACACACACCAGCAACAGAATTAAACTGCTATATTTTCATGAAAACTATTTTTAATGGAAAAACTCAATATTAACCAATTTCTACCAAGCCAATGTAAAATGGGTCTAAATTAAGCATTAGTTATTATACCTAATTGCAGTCTCATTTTTGCTTTTTACACAAATTGCAATATATTTTCCCTGTAAGGTGCCCTGAATTCAATATTCCCATTACTTATGAAAGACCCCGTTATCCTAGAAGCAGAGAAACAGATAAGGAACTTAAGAATTGATTTTTTTAAAGCCCGTACTATTGGCTGTAACAGAAGCATCAGAATCAGATTCTGAGATGCTAGGATACCAGCTGCCCACTATCCATCTGCAGTGCTGATAACATCACCCAACACACACAAAGCTTTTATTCTAACAAAAAAAACAGGAAAAGATACAGAGCTTGGTTTAAAAATATAAAGTGAGAGGAGGGAGGAAAAGGTGAGAGAAATAAAGGTCAGGGAGGGGGAGGGAGAAAGAAATTTCAAGGGTAAAGAAGACAGATGGGCACTCAGGAGGACCTTAAAAACGTCCTCAATACTAGACTGCGACACTGCAACGCTAAGAGGAGCGCCACCGCTGACCCACTGCACAGGAGTCACGGCCTAGGCAAAGTTACAGTTCTGTTTATTATCAGCAAAGGGATACAGACGTGAACTTTATGGGAGGAGTATTTTCAGGGTGAATTGTACAGAAAAGTGTGATAAAGTGAAGGTTGGGCATGTCGAGATTGAAATGGATTATAAAGGAATGTTGGATAAATTATAACAAATATAGTATCCTACAAAGAGAGAAAATTAAGTTGTCTTTTGCGTATAGCCAGTGATCTTTGTTATTTTCAACTAAGGCTAAAAGTGAAGAAGAAAATAGGAATGTTGCATTCACAATATAAAGTAAGGCGGTGTTGATTTTTTTTTTTCTTCCATTTTATACAGCTGAAAAAAAAGACAGAAAGTTATCTACTGATCCACTCCCACATTTTTCATCACTGTAAGGGTCTTGACCTGCATCATCGCGATCCCCACAGTGCAGAAAGCACGAGGAGGAGTCTGGGTGATTACTGGGTGGGCAGTTACACGGGCGTGAGCAGAGCCCGGGCTGGGGGCCAGGTACAGAAGGTCACCCGGGCAGAAAGCAATGGACAACTGTAGGGTGGGATCTCACCCTCAAGGTGGCCTTTCCTCTGCTAGCATATTGCTGGCCATGTGGTTTAGACCCTATGACCTTTTATGTGGCTGGTCATGAGGTCTGACTCTCCCCTGACCTTTCCTCCCCTAGAATGTCACTAGTCATGTGGCAGATCCCCTTAGAGGAGAGACAAGGGGGCCAGAGAACAGCCTCGTAACACTCCCGTGCAAGCCCTTGCATGACCTCTCCCTTAAGCATTAAGCCCTCAGGGCAATGAGGTTCTGACTCGAAACAAATAGTCTTAGGAACAAAGCCTCAAGTTTGACGACCACGGAGACAGAGTGTTGGTGAAACTAGAGTTAACATCTAGGCCTCAGCTGTGCTTCAGCTCCAAGCTCAGAAAAGCACCAAAAGCAGACAAAACGATGCCATGGCTGACACCAGGACCAGCTGTGATGACTGAGGACCTCCTGCCTCTGTAACTTGTTTCCTGAGCCCGCACAGCCCAACTCACTCACTTCTTCTACCTCTGTAACTTTCTAAATACACTACTGTTTGTATTTGAGTCCTGGGTTTGAATTCTTTCTTAGCCAGAACTCAAGTACCGAGGTTGCTGAACCGAAAGTCCAATCGCCGGTAATATTCTGGTGCCATTTTGCTGCTACATTAACATTTTGGTTCTCCCATTAACCTGCTATGCAAATTTGGGGACCACAGTTACCTTCTTTGGACCTCCTTCTGAAATGCTAAGGTCCATTTCAACTCTCACATTTTATGCACCCATGAAATTAGCCACAA
Organism: Miniopterus schreibersii; assembly: GCF_964146895.1. NCBI lineage: Eukaryota > Metazoa > Chordata > Mammalia > Chiroptera > Miniopteridae > Miniopterus > Miniopterus schreibersii. The sequence goes on along the minus strand of NC_138108.1, from coordinate 70,978,053 downwards.
GCACAGTGATGGGGTAAAGTGATGGGGTAACACATTATCCCAAAATAGGGCGCCTTAGCATACTGAACACCTTAAACGGAAGGAGTTTGAAAAACACCCAGCAGAGGGAGGATGGTCACTGGGACCTGCCCCCCCTTCATCCTGTTCCCTGAAGCAGGTCATAAAACCCTCAGGTGAGAGAAGCCCTCCCTACACCCAGGAGGAAGGGACATTCTCATCACCAGAGACAGAGAATCTGTGGCTGAGAAACCTATACAACCAAAGCGTGTTAAACTAACCTTTATCTTCCCAGTTACGTCTTACCACCTGCTACCCCTAACCCAAATCCCTAGGTCTCGTCAATTCTTCACAAAGCATTTCTGCGTCTAAAGGTATAAAGGCTTTCTGCTCCAGTCACCTCTTCAGGTCTTCATTCCTTTGTGAAGGCTCCGGTGTACATACAAAAACTCAATAAAATTTGTATGCTTTTCTCCAGTTAGTCAGTTTAATTCTTAGGCCCAGTCAGAGACCCAAAGACGGTAGAGAATCGTTCCGCCCTGCGACAGCAAGAAAGAGATAATTGCTAATGATATGAAGAATATAATCAGGTGCAACAGAATGTCTGTAAGATGGGGGTGTATTGAGGGTTAGTCATAGTACGGATTTCATTTGATAACAACAAAGGTGACTGGCATTCCTGCATGGATAACTAGGTGGGTGAAGCTGTAGATTTAAGAGGCTAAGGGCATCTTTTTCTCGGCTGGTGTAAAACAGGCACTGCGATGTTAAAATGATAACACTGAGCATTATACAACTGGGGAGAGAGGTGGTGAAACATAGGCCCTCGAGGCATCGTTTTTAATTTGGTTCCCAAACAATTGCAGGTCTAGGCAGATCTTGGGGGGAAATGACAGATTCTAAATGATGTTGGAGCAAGATAATTCTTCCTCCTGGTGGACTCCAGAAGTGAAAGACTACGGGAACAGGGACAGCAGTGACTGCTTCTTTTTTATTACTGTCATTCATTAGCAATGGTTCCCTGAGTTGGAAAAGGCCCTTTTTACTGGGTGTTCTGACTCACTGACTTTCTGACTTGGGCTAGTTTCTCAGAAAAACATTTCCTCCCAAATCTTTGACTATCTAATGATTTGGGGTGTAGGGGGCTGACGCTGCATAAGGAGCCAAGTGAGTAGTAAACCTGGTATCCACAGTCGACTGCCTAAATTAAGGCATGCTTTTTCCTTACCCTAATCATTTCCTTGAGTTTATTTGGTCAAAATGCTCAATTCTCAACTTTACTTAGAAAACAGCTTCAATATCCCCCCACTGGGTCCTTTTATCAGAAGTCAATGGCTCCTTCTCCCCTGGTCACAGATCTTTCTCTGTTGTCATGTTAATTGATCACAATGAACAGTAGCTATTAATCTATCCCTTTGGGGGCTCTCAGAAGTCAATTTTATTAAGTGCCTTCCTACTTCACTGAAGGCTTGAATGCTGTTTTCTGCTCTATGGATACAGTACATTTCACACACGGAAGAGAAAGGGTTTCAGCCTTCTCAAGGATTTTTCTCCCAGTTCTCTGCCCTGAACCAACCTATGTACTTTAGAGTGACCTAGATTCACTTAGTCCCCATTTTACCCCACACTCTGTTCCATTTCTCTTTACCCTACGAGGCCCAGTGGAGGATGAGTGGACTTCTCCAGAAGATTTGGTTTCCATTTCAAACTCTGAGTCCCTATTTTTCCTCTCCCTGATCCTTACCGCAGAGGATTCTAAAATCTTATTCTAGTCCAAGCTCTAACCTTGAACTTCATCTGTATTTATGATAAAGATTAACACCTGCTCTGCCTTCTCCACATACACTGTGCTCCTAATATTCAACTTAATTTTTGAAAAATTATATCTTTTGCTAAGCATTTCATATATGTCATCCCTTCTCTTAGAGGAGCATGCTTTTCTTTAAGCAGGAATTGGGCCTAGTGCTTGGTAATGAGATCCCACAGAATGCTAGCATATTGCTAAGCATTCCAGAAATTGCCATACATTCTTGGTGAGTTAAACTGAATCTTCTTGACCTCCCGATATGTTTTTTTTCATAGCTGGCAGTCAACTCTAGGTTTGCAAAGTTTTATCAGTTACAACCTTCAGTCTTCGATCACTGAGGATAAGGCGACGAGATTTTTCTTTGGTTTAAAAACCCCACAGATACATTTCATCCTGGTTGCTATTGTCTTTTTCTCCTATTGCCTTTGGTAGCATTTATGCCCTCTCCCAACAGCCCAGAAATGACAATCCTAAACTTCATATTCAAACCTCTTATCCGACTAGTCCCTCTTCTTCTTGAACTATTAAGACCAAGATCCTCTTAGAGGATCTGCAGCAGCTTCCTTAAAAAGCATTTATAATTCCCCTTTTTAGGACAGTGCATTTTACTATTCTTTTTGTCCGCCCTACTACATTTTACAGAACTCTAGGAGGAAAAGTCTATTCAGATGAAGAATCCTTTTTTTCTGTGATTGAATCCTTATATTCCTGCCTCTCTTCAGTGAATGGGTGTAATTATGTGCATGGAAAATTAGAATATTTGCTCTGATAATTATTCACTGCTCTCAGATAGGAGAGTAATTATAACATCAACGATGGGCTGTACAAGGTACTCCTGGAGCTTTCTTTTTAAATCTGCCAGAGAATGGCTTCCGGGACTCGAGTAATTAATATTAATTTCTCACAAATACTTCTTATTCGTTTGCAAAATGCACTAGAATGTCGTGTACAATTTAATTATTGAAAAGTCTCTCCAAATCGTTTTTTAAACAAGGCCCTGAGAACTTCTGGAGTGGTTTTTACTAGCTAGCCTCCATTACAATTTGAGAACATATTAGAAACCTGAAGTTTTAAAACAATGTGGTATTTAGCAGTTTGCCTTACCCTTGTTAGCAAATGCAAACTTTCGCGTTCTATCATTCTACTAAAAGGTCAGCTATAACAATTAAAAGATCAATGCGGAATCAATCACAAGTTTTGGTTCAATGCTTTAGTATTTCATTTCATACAATTAACAAAGTTAGATGAAACTGAAATACATATTACATAATTAGAGTTTATAATATTTTAGGGACATAAGGTTACACAGAAATATCATATTTATGGGGAAGTCATTAAAGACCTACACATGAGCTGAGTGAGCACAGTTAATCTGCAGTAGGGGAAAAAGAATATTCTTAAAAGACCATCTGTGCTTCTTTTTTATTTTTATATAATTTTTTTAATACATCTTTATTGTTGAAAGTATTACAGATGTTCCCTTTTCCCCCCATTGACGCCCCCCCGCCCCGCTCCTGCCCCTTAAGTGCACTTAACCTTGCTTAATCACATAAATATGGAAAATTATGATGAATAATCTCAGTTTCTGAGTGGTGATAGTTATAAGAGGAAGCAGGGAAAGCATGGCCCCACATGATACAAATAATAGTCATGAAAAATTGGCCACGGTAGACTGTAGTTATCTTTAATCGAATGTCTGTCTGACACATGGCTGGGTACAGAAAAGAGCACAGTAGAAACTCCTAGGTCATGAGTATAGCTCTCATGTGTGCAATTAAAAAATGTGAGCACCAGCCCTGGCCAGTGTGGCTTGGTTGGTCGGAGCGTCCTCCAGTACACTGAAAGGTCTTTGGTTCCATTCCCAATCAGGGCACATGCCTAGGTGGTGGGTTCGATCTCTGGTTGGGGGTGCATACAAGAGGCAGCTGATTGATATTTCTCTCTTATATCTATGTCTCTCTCTCTAAATAATAAATAAATAATAATAAAAATGTGAGCATCAGAAATTGTGTTCTCAGGTGATCTTTTTGTAATCTCCTGGCTTTCCCCCAGCTTCCACTACTAGCTGAATGTTTGGCTTTCTCTGTTTGAAAGTGGTCTCTCCTGGATGGCTTAGTCAGACCTGAATGAACACAGCCAAGCTGTTCTGCTAGGTTTCCATAGGGACACATTAATATCTTTTTCTTTCTATAGGTCTTATAATCAAGGGGAAATGGAAGTCTTTACACTTGGAAAGGTACTTTAGATCACTGGGTACAAGTGAGGTCCTAAAAGGTGCTAACTGTCCAGAGTGATCCAGTCTGCCCTCAATCTTTGTGGCTGTGCAGAGATGAAACCTCCTCTTTGAAGTTTCCTTTCCCAGGTAGTTGAGAGAAGAGCTGATTTTCAAGAGCTTGGTAGAATTTTGCTTTTGGACCAGTAGTATTTATATGCAAAACTTTTATGTCCATTTATAAATTACTTTCCTTTGCAATATAAACTCATATAAAAGCACAAAATTAAACCCCTAATGAAGATGGAAAAGCAATTGGAAAGATCATAAAACATTGTAATCATTATTACTTTAGTATCTTTAAAAGCCCTCTAGAAATGTTTGCCTTCTTCAGAAAGCAACAGTGGTAGAAGCTAAGTTTTTACCCCTCCTTGATGTTATGAGTGCTGTTCCTTCACTTTTGCAGATACAGAATATTGATGCATTGCTCCGCAAGCATGTATTTTCATATAGCTTAGGGCTCCCAGGATTTCTCACCAATGAATGGGATCAACATGAACAAAGAAAATGGCTCCAACTAATGAGATTTAACTGCCACGGGTTACCTTGGTCAAGTAAAACATGTGCCCTCCCCCAGGCATGCTGAGTCATCACATCCGAACACCAGAACTGCAGCTCTCACCCGTGTGCCCTCCCCCAGGCATGCTGAGTCATCACACCTGAACACCAGGACTGCAGCTCTCACCCGAGTGCCCTCCTACAGGCATGCTGAGTCATCCCATCCGAACACCAGGACTGCAGCTCTCACCGTGTGCCCTCCCCCAGGCATGCTGAGTCATCACGCCTGAACACCAGGACTGCAGCTCTCACCGTGTGCCCTCCCCAGGCATGCTGAGTCATCACGCCTGAACACCAGGACTGCAGCTCTCACCCGTGTGCCCTCCCCCAGGCATGCTGAGTCATCACGCCTGAACACCAGGACTGCAGCTCTCACCCGTGTGCCCTCCCCCAGGCATGCTGAGTCATCACGCCTGAACACCAGGACTGCAGCTCTCACCGTGTGCCCTCCCCAGGCATGCTGAGTCATCACGCCTGAACACCAGGACTGCAGCTCTCACCCGTGTGCCCTCCCCCAGGCATGCTGAGTCATCACGCCTGAACACCAGGACTGCAGCCTTGGCCTCTGAGACCAGGAGGAACTACACGGGGTTCAAACTTACAAAGGGTTCAGTACCCTGAGCACTACTTATAAGCAGTTACTGAATAGTAAAAGCACGACTGGGATAACACAGGGAGTCTGTGGCTTTGTTTTATTTTACTTTTTATATAAAAAGGATCCATCTACTCAACAAGATTGTGGCCACTGGTATTAAATCTGAACCGTGGGAGTGGCAGCAGCCCCTCTGACGTATAGGACTAAGAAACGTGTATATATGTTCAAAGAGCACCTGCCTCGTCATGAAGTTCCAAAGGCCATTTCAGAGCAAATCGAGTGAATGAAAATGACACAGAAAGAAAAAAAGAAATATTCCTCTATCAAAAACAAGAATGATGTTGCTGATGACTGAGTGTTTTAAGCACTTTTTATGTAGTATCCTCTGAATCCTCCCAACACTAGACAGTTGGCGCTATCTCCAAAGCAATCTGTTTAGATTATGAAGCTACAGCTATTAGAAACAAATAGCAGAGCCAGAGTCTGAGCTCAGGCTGCCCGACCCAGGGTCAAAGAGCTTGACTGCCTCCCCCTACAGTACAAAGGAGTTTCTCTCCTGGTCTAGTAGCCTTTTACCTCGACCTGTGAACCAGCTGTCACTAAGCCTTTGCCTTACCTGTTAGAAATTGTGGGGTATCAAAGAGATTTAATAGATGGTCTTCAGAAAAGGGATGGTCCTTGCCATTAAGAATATTATAATGTCATATATCAAACAATGAGTTGGCAAAGCATGACTGTCTGGAGCAGGGGGCGGCGACTTCTCTGTACGAGACTGCATGGCAAATATCTTCGGCTTTATGGGCCATACAGTCTCTGCTGCACCTACTGAGCTCCGGCCTTCTCCTTTGAAAGTCTGAACAGACAGTGCATTAAAAACAGTGTGGATGTATTCCAATACAACTACTTGCAAAAACAGGTGGGGAAGGGGGAAGCTCGGCCATAGCTTCTGAGCTCTTCATCTGGATTACCAGTTGACAACTCATGAAAGAAAATCAATTTTAGTCATTTATTTTTCAGGAGGCAGTACTTCTTTTATCCCAAATTCATAAGAGCCCCAGAAGCTATAGGGTCATGGAACTGTCTTATTATTATTGAGAAACAAATACGATTTGATACACCTTTCCCCAAATATAACAAAAGTGAAGCTACTGTCAAAATCAAAAAATTAAGTCTGCACTGTCCAGAAAGGGTGAGTCAGGCAGCCATTCTGGAAACCATGTGATATCTGTGCTCCTCAGTGTGCTAGGAACAAATCTTTAAAGCTATCCCTGTGCGGTTACATCTCTGCACAAAAGCACCAGTTTTGTGTTATACATAGAAATATATTTCACCTTTTGGTGCTGAGCCATCAGCCAATGTCTCTTTTTATCCTTAACTGGGTATAGACAGAGTCTAGTCACTTGCTGCCAGTGTAGTTTAGTGTTGGAGACTATTCAAGTTACTTTAATTCAACAATAATTTACAAAGGGCCTCCATGTCAAACTAATCTCAACATTCAATAATTTTGAATATTGGTCATAATATGTACAGATAAATGACTATTAAGTCACACAAACTTTTTGTTTTTAATACTCCAGGAGCCTCTGAGATTTAGTGGAGACAGGAGATGATGCCTTTCAATGCTTTTCTATCAGATATTCTCAGATGCTGAAATAAAAGGTTAAGTCTAACCATTCATTAACATTGAGCAACTCTACGCGGAGAGTAAGACCCTTCTGCATGTGGATTAGAGGCTGTAACAGAAAAATACTGTCTCCTTCTACTGAAAGCTTTATATTTGCTATGTGCTAAATACGTTTTCACTTTCTTCCACAGGGAATAATTAAGATCCTGCTCACAGCCTCTTCATTGACTTAGAAGGGGAAGGGGAAATTGGCGCTCTGGAACCTGTAGCAGCCTTGGCTCAGGCCTCTCTTACCAATAACGTAACTACCCAGATTGTGCATTTAGTTCATATTTTAAAGACTTCAAAACTTCAAATGTCCTTTTGTCTGTTTTTCATTGATTGCTGTTAAACTAAATGTTTTTCACTCTGCAATCAATACTTTCTTATGAAAATAAGATGCAGGCATTGACAAACAGCTCCACAGCACACTGCAGCTTTCTGGGAGGCAGGCAGCATGAAAGCCACTGCCCCCGAGAATGAAAGAAGATCGCATTGACTCCAGCGCTATCACAGTCTTACAAGTCCCTTTCAGCCGAATCATCCACTGTAACAAGCCTTGATTAAATTAGACAGCTATCGAATCGTGAGCTTTCTGAGAATAACAATTAATATGCCACTGTGCTTTATTATTGTTTCCAGCCATTGCGACCATGTGTTCATTTTCGTTTTTACATCTTCTCTGTGACAGTTATTAAGGAGCAATGGCTGGGTGAAAGGAGATACAATGTAAACCACGATGACTTTGTGTTTCGTGTGACTACTCTTCGAGGACAGTTTTAAATGACATTATTGCTTTTTCTTTTTTAATAGAATTGTTGCACTTTTAGACCCGATTCAAGGCATGTTTTCACACGGGACTTTGATTTTACGCACTCTAAGCTGTGAGTGCCCTGCCTTCATAAGCACTCGCCTTCAATTATTGGTGACATCATGCGATTCACACCCTAATACAACATCCAGGGGGACTCCACAGTGGGTGTGCCACACGAGCAGCCAGCAACACATATAAGACTGCCATTGGCATGAGCCATATGTAACTCTGTCCCTCCAGCACTGATCCACTCAAAGACCAAATGCCTAAAGCTTATAACCCCAATTTCCATCTATAAGTATTTAGTGGTTTGGGTAAAAGCTAAAGCAAGTTGAGAAGAATAAAACTGTAACACTTCCACGTACAATACACGAAAACCAAGCCCTTCGAATGCACACACCTTAAATAAGTTATGGCATTTTCTGCACTTTGTGTTTACTGGCAGAAAAGAACTGAAGGAATGGTAATTTTAAATCATTGGAAACTTGCATGTGTTTATCCGTGACAAACAGCAACAAAGGCATTTACAGTTTTTATTAGCACAGATGATATTTCCTGCCAACAGAGATGACTTTGCATTGCAGTGAAGCGATTCAATGAAGAAACCCCAAGGTTTTTCAAAGGATGCTTTCCATTTCTTGTTTCAAGATAGCACCTCTGTGCCTTAGCTCAAAATTGCCACCAAATGGACAAACAAACACTGGCCTAGTTGTAGCTGTACAGCAAATGCCTGCTTCTGACTTAAGGAGAGTCCAACAAATCATATCCACCAGCACTTACTAAACACCTGCTACACACAGGTGCCCTTCCAGATGCAGCAGATGAAATATATTGAGTATGAGAAGGCCAACACCCTAGCATGGGCCCTTCACTACAAGTGCCAACCTTCTCTAGACCTCAATATACAAATTATTTTATTTTATTTATTTATTTTATTTTTTTAAATACACCTTTATTGATTTCAGAGAGAGGAAAGGAGAGGGAGAGAGAGAGATAGAAACATCAATGATGAGAGAGTCACTGATTGAGCCCGCAACCCGGGCATGTGCCCTGACCGGGAATCGAACCCTGATCACCTGGATCCTAGGTCTATGCTCAGCCGCTGAGCCACGCCAGGCCGGGCACAAATTATTTTATTTACCTCTGTGCACTTGAAATAGAAAAAAAGTAACCTATTAATGTGACTGGACTGAGAACAAGGGTGACACCAGCTTGGGGGAAGCTTTCTTACTGGCAACAATTTTTTAATTATATGAACAAGAGGCTCCCAAACACATGAAATCGGAGTCACTTCTAAAACCACTGCTAGTACTCAAGAGACCAATACATCGGCGGTTACGTGGACCCCTCTTGCAGTCCTTTATGGAGATACCGCTCCGGACATGACAGTGGCCATATACAACTCACGGTAGGACTGTACCGCGGGCTGGGCATGTGCGCCGACGAGAAATGTCTGTGTTCCCAGTGAGTGGCTCCCTCTCCTCCCACGGGCACACCCTGACCTTAGACAGGCAGAGCTTAGTGGATGTAACAACCCAAAGGAAGACAATCTGTAAACATATTTGATGAGCCAATTCACTTAATGAAATACCTAATTTATTCAAATGAGTAATTCGAAGTCTAACTTAGGCTAATCCTCAGCGTCTAGCGTTATTTATTTTGCACCATAAAACGTATCTCCTCGCCTGGAAGTATGCGCACCGAGGGGAGGAACAGTAACTTTTAATGGGTGCAGTTAGAACTTGATATTTTTTTATCTGAAAAACCAAAAAGCTTTTAAAAATGAGTTTGCAAATGTAATTGAGCTTCTAATAGCTACTACTGACGGTAATTAAAGAAATCTCATTTCCCTAAATTAAACATAATGAAATGTTTTTCAAGATCAAATAAAACTAGCGAATGCCATCAGGGAGATAGAATGTGCCTGTGAAAGTGGCGTTTTGGAGTCTGCAGAGGAGCCTCAGTTGCCAGCAAATGCCAGTGGCTTTGAGGGTTGGGGTAACGTGGAAGTCGTTTCCACCCTGTCACATCAACTTTTATTGCCTGAGGACCGGAGGGAAGGCGGAATGCTGCGTCTCCTCCTTGCAGCTGATGCAAATGCACAGGCTCCCTCTCAGCTCCTCCACGACGCTCTTTAACAGTTTGCTATTTAATTAAGTTTGCTATTTAAACGTCAGCATGTCCCCGGTTCAACTTGTGCCTTTCACACTTTAATACTTTATTTTCACATTACTCTGCCTTTTCTTAATGTAAAAATGGCATTTGGGGGCCATGGAGACTGTTTCTGTTAACAGGCAGGGATGGGCTCCAGTTGCTCACAACTGCCCACTGTCTCCCTAGTTCCCAAGAGCCTCCGAGGAAAAGAGACCCACGGTTCCCTTCTTACGTCAGCAGTTTGTCATCCTGGAAATAAAAACATCTGTCCTTACATTTGATCAAAATATTTTGTGTCTCAATTTAATGCTTTGTCTTATTTGGACTTCTAGAATCTAAGAAACAATTAGTTTTCCAACTCTTCATAAAAATGCTTTATTACAGGAAAAAAATAGTCCTCTATTAATAGACATCTCACCTCTTTTATCTTCACACTTACGTATGGTATGAAGTATGATACATTTGCGTGGCCTGTCACTAGTTTTTGATCATTTCCCCACTTTCCTCAGGTATTTTCACATTCCCTTTAAAAATGATTATTAAAATCAGATTTAAAACTATAACAAGTGTTAGGTCAGTGTCAAGCTCAGGAGAAGAGCCACTGATTGATCTTATTTAGCCCCAGTGCTCTACGCTGTCTCCCACTCTCCTACCCCAAGGGCCACTCCATCCCCCTCGCATCAACAGCCCCTCTCGAATGAGAGACCCTCATTTGCTTGTTGAAGTACATGGAACATGCAATCAGTAAATAATGACTGATTCGTGATTTTTTTAATCTAACTTTTGGTCTATAATGGCCCCCAATTTTTTCTCCATCACTGGTTCCTTGATTTATCTTGTCCATGGAAATGATTTGTTTTCTTAACTCGAATACATCACACCACTTGCATTAATTAATTCGTTCATTGACTATTTAGTAATTGCTTACTTCGTGCCAGGCACTCAATAGGTGTTGCCAATTCAATTCAGAATTAAGACAAGGCTCCTGTCTGGAAGATAATTAAAATCTAGTCAGCAATACCCCTTTTTAAGCAGGACTGTAATTTTAAATCATTTTATTTTGTGTTTCTGTTGTTCAAAGTTTCAGGTAACTGTGCTATGTTAACACTCCTTTCAAACTGATGGCTGAGCATTTGGTAATAATCTATTTGTTGAATTCAGTGCTCACTCACAGGTCTCCTTTGCAAAAACTTAGTGAGCATTACCAACATGCGCTTTTCTCTATATAGATTATACTTCAATAGAAAGTTAAAAAATAGAATATCAAAAGCATGAGCTATGAAAGAAAAAAAAATTACAACCTAAACTTCATTAAAATTAAAAACTTGCTAAATGCAAGTTTATGTTCTGTAAAAGACACTGTTAAGAGAATGAAAAGACAAGTCACAGATTGGGAGGAAATCTATGCAAAGTATGTATCTGATAAGGGACTGGTATCCAAAATATTCAAAGAACTCTTAAAACTCAACAATAAAAAAAAAAAAAAAAGAACAATCCAATTAAAAAGATCTGAGCAGACACCTCACCAAAGAAGACACACAGATGGCAAATAAGCATATGAAAGATGCTCAGCACCATGTATCTTCAGGGAACCGGGGAAATTAAAAGAGCAGTAATATAAACCTTTGAGAATGGCTAAACTTCAAAACACAAGCACCACCAAATGCTGGTAAGGATGTGAGACAACTGGAATTGTCTTTCATTGCTGGTGAGAATACCAAATGGTACAGCCAGTTTGGAAGACAGCTTGGCAGTGTCCCACAAGCTAGGCACAGGCTCCCTATCTAGTCCAGCACTTGCGACCATGGCCAGTTACCCAAATGAGTAGAAAACATATGGTCACACGGAACCTGCGATGAATGTTTGCTGCATCCTTACTCACAGCTGCAGAAACCTGGACGCAACCGGGACGCCCTGCCGTGAGTGAGTGCATAAACACACCGCAGCACATTCAGGCAATGAAGTGTTATTTGATGATTAAAAGATATGAACTATCAGGACATGAAAAGACAGAAAGGAACTATAAACGCGTGTGACTAAGTGCAAAGACCACTATGAAAAGGCTACGAATGATACATGTGACACCAACTATATAACACGCTGGGAAAGAAAAACCTGTAGAGGCAGTGAAACTATCAGTGGCTGCCAGGGGCTCAGTGGCTCAAGGATGGGTGGACAGGTGCCATGGAGTGGATTTTTAGGCCGGAAAAACTATGCGCTCTATGGTTCTGTAATGATGGATATATTCGTCAAAACCCAGAGAACTGTACCACACAATGAGCGAGCTGGCATGTAAACAATGGACTTTGGTCAATAATAATGCAGTAACATTGGTTCACCAGTGGTAACATACGTACCACACTAATGCACGCGGTTAATAGCAGGGGGAGCTGTGAGGTGTGAGGGGAAAGGTAATAAGGCAACTGTACTTTTGGCTCAATTTTTCTATAAACTACAACTGCTCAAAACAGTAAAGACTATCAATTTTTTAAAAAGCAGAAAAATAAACTGGTTTGATAGCTTCAAAATATCAAACCTGCTCCACTCAAATCTAATCAGATTAATCCAGGGCTCCTAAAGCCCAATGTCTCCCTCTGCCTTCAGGACAGAGTTCAGACTCCTAGGCATACAACAGAAAGCCTTGGTCATCTGGTCTTGTCCATTCGCCCCATTTCCAGCCACTCCCTCCCGCCCTGCTCTGCTCCCGGCTCACCTCCATGCCCTCCCATTGCGGTTCTTTCTCGTGGCCCTGGGACAGCTTCTCTCCCAGCAAATCCACATCCCTTTATCTATTTGGCAAACTCCTACTCATTTTCTGAGGCTACTTTAAATAGTTTTTCCTCCATGAAGTTTTCTTTACATCTCTTGAGTAAAATGAATGTCTCCTTCTTCTTTTCTATTGTAACTGTTTCTGTTTCATTTGCTAGAATATCAATAACTTGAGGGCAAGGACCATGTAATAATTACCATTCTACCTCTGGTGCCAAGCACTGGTGAAGAGTAGGTGTTCAATAACATTTTACTGAATGATCAATCAATAAATGGCATAAAGCTCTTCAATTATTATTATTATTATTATTATTATTACAGCCCATGTGAGCTAAATGTATCACATTAAATGTGAACATAGTAAAGTAATTTCTCTGAGGAAGTGAAATAATATGGGCTAGGTATCTGACATTCTGATTATGTGTATAACTTACAACTGCAACGGCAGTTAAAGGTCACAATCGAATCACTTGCCCATTAGACACACTCTCAAAAAGACCAGATGACTCAAGCAAGACTGATAAATTCTGGACCACAATCAATTCACGGTTGACTTCTCTGATGAGCATCACAAGGATAGACAACCTATGTGCTGTGGATTCGAGAGAGGTGTGCATGCTTTCTATGCCAGCCACGTAGAAGTCGGGGAGAGTGTTCTTTTGGGGAAATTAAGGATTCCGACTTATAGGCAAAAAGCAAGTTCAGTTCACCAGCGAGAGTCCAAGGCGAAATGTGACTCTAAAAGAAAAATCACAGGACCTTCCCAACACATAAACATCTGTGTTAGGCTTAGAATCTACATCTGACCTACTTTTCTTCTTGAAGTTTCTGCTTTGGTGATTCCAATTACTATAAAATTGGAACCATTATTTATCTGTGAGGGACTTCTCAGTCTGCAAGTCCCTTAATGCAGGGGCATGATAGTTTCCATTTGCCTTTCCTGATTTATTTCTGACACTTTTTCCACACCGATCCTGCCCTGGGAGGCTAACCTATCTGGCCTTCATTAATGGGTTTTGTGCTCTCTGACTTCCTGTCAGGTCTGGCCCACAAGGAGTCCTAGCAAGAGATCAGAGGGAGAAAGCTGGGAGGAAGGTGTATTTATTTACCTAACTCAATAGCTCGTGTTTGGAGTGCAGCAGAATCTCCCAGAGAAGTTATCAACATGCAGATTGCTGTGCCACACTCTCAGCATTTCTGAATCAGTAGGGCTTGGGGTGGGGGTCTGAGAATTTGCATTTCTAACAGTCCCGATGCTGCTGCTGGTCAGAGCACCACTTGGAGAACCACTTGCACCGCTCCCTCCTGGAAAGGTTACTTCTAAGCCATTAGTGTTCTTCCACCAAAAGTCACTGTTCTCAGTAACCCACTCCCATAGGACTGTGATAATTAGTTTTATGTGTCAATTTGGCTAGGACATAGTAATCGTATTTGGTCAAACATTATTCCAGATGTTGCTGTGAAGGTATTTTTTAGATGAGATTAACATCTAAATCAGTAGACTTTCAGTAGAGCAGATTAATTACCCTTTGTAATATGGATGGGCCTCATCCAATCAGCTGAAGGTCTTAATAGGAAAAGACTGACCTCCCCAGAATAAAAAGTAATTCTGCCAGCAGACCACCTGTGGACCTGAACTGTAACTGTCCCCTGGGTCTCCGGCATGCCTGTCACTCTATCCTGCAGGTTTGGGATTTGCTTATCTGCTACAATCATGTGAATCAATTCCTTAAAATAAATCGATAGATGATAGACAGATAGATATAGACAGATGATAGAGAGGCAGAAAGACACACACACTTCCTGTTAGCTCTGGTTCTCTGGAGAACACTGAATGATACGAGGACTTAGTCCCCTCCAGGGACACAGTTTCTAACACGTCCCTTTAGACAGGCTGGTCGCACTGTGACTGCTCTGAGGTCTCCGGTGCCTGCACTGTCTCTTGCAGTGTCCCTACTTCCACACATTTGGAAACAGTCCCTATGTAATAAATCTTTCTTGAATTCTATTTCAAATGCACCATCTACTTCCCGTTGGAATCCCAAATGGTACAATGCGTCTTACATTCAATGCGTGGAAAAGACAACTTTCCTCCATTGCTCCTAAGCCTGCTGCCCCTCCTGTGCTCCCTCGTAAGACTAATAGCACCACGCCCTTCCTCTCAGGCACCCAGGCGTGTAAGCTCATCACCGGTTTCTCATTTCTAATCTCCCATTCTTTTAATCGATTTTACATCTTAAAAAACTCTGATTATGCCTTTTTCCATATGTGATGGCATCCTATGATCCAACAAACATAATCCACAACTCTTAGTTTTTATAAGTGAGATTCTCCATAACCTGGTCCCAAGCTAACTTCTCAAATCAATTCTTACCATTTCTTCTAATTTTCTATTCCAGGTGCTTTTCACCTGTACCTCGAACACATTCTGAACATCCTCAACTCTGTGTCATACCTTCCCTTTGCTTGAAACCGTTTGCTACGCCTTTTCATACGCATCTATCAGAACCTAGCTCCTGTCTTGTTCCTGCCTCTATGCCAGCCTACAATGATTCCTCACTGCCTCAAATACTTTTAATAGTTATCACCTACACCTCATGTCTGGAATTGACCAATTTTATTGCTATTAAATGTATGTAAGTCTCATCTCTCAAATTACACTGTAGGTAACCAAAGGGTATACCAAATGGTGTTCTACTTTCTTGTACCCACCAAACCTCAAGCTAGTTACTGTCATAGTGCAATAAAGGCACCCAACACACCCTTCTTTGAAGAGGTGGGCCTCTAACAAGCCAGAGCTTACTGTGCTCCTACATGGGAAAATAGTGACAGGTAAAGGAAAGGGCTCCCATCTGCATGAGGTTTACAGATTTTGAAAGGAGAGCTATTTTTATTGAGTGTCTGTTGTGAAAAGAGCAACTGCACTGTGTGCTTTGATTTATGGTTGTCACACTTTTATTTGGGAATATTTTGCTGCTGTTGTTGTTTTAAGGAGTTTTTTCAAGATGTACTCCCAGAGACTATAACTCAAAAGATATGGATGTGGCCCAGGAATCGCACAGGAATGAATACTTTAGGTGTTTAAAATGCTGATGGTTTTATACTTGGCTCTCACTTTGAGCAATACTGGGATAGTGTATAAAAGAGGAAAATTCATAGAAGACAAACAAGGACTTCATGTTATTGATGGAGCAGTTGTAAATAACTGTCCTATTAATGAAAATGCTTATTCAATTAATTTAGATGCTTTTAAAAAAAAGGTCCATGTAATCCAATGAATTCAAGTACTTTCAACTGAGAAAATGATTCTCCATTTGCCTTACAAATCCCCCAAGTAACTGAAGGTATACTAGGTAATTCTTTACCTCACTGAGGGGTAGTAATATGGTTGCTATATAACATAACACATTTTATGCAATTCAACTAAAGGGTGTGTGGCTTTTAAATGAAGGAGGCTAGCCAGAAAGAATAGCCTTGCTCAATATATATAAAGCTAAGCAGGAAACATACAACTACCCTTTAGGAAATTTAGGACATCCCATCTCTCAGCTTGCTCCCAGCTGGGGAGATTTCACTGGAACCTATGTGAGGCAAGTGCTAAGTGTATCTGCTGGCACTGTGCTCTTTGATCTCAGCATATCGCAGCTACAGAAACAGGTAATGCAGGCAAACCCAAAGAAAACCAACTGCTGCCTGCAGATTTTTTTTGCTGGTCTGTTAAGGAAAATTCAAGATGATTAAAATTTTTCCTCCATTTAATTTCAAGAATATGAATACACATACTTCAGTCTTCAGAATGAAGGTCTCACCTTTGAACTCACTGGATTATTAGTTAAGAAAATTCATTGTGCTATATTCATTCGTTTGAGCTCATTCAAAAGTATTGAGATTTGTACCAGACACATAAATAAGGAGTCACTTACTCTAAAAGTCACACCCAGGCCCTGGGCAGTTTATCCAAGCGGTTAGAGCATCAGCCCACAGACTGCAGGACCCCAGGTTTGATTCTGGCCAAGCGCACCTGCCTCATTTGCAGGCTTGATTCCTGGCCCCAGTCCGGCGCGTGCAGGAGGCAACCGATTAACGTGTCTCTCTCACATCAATGTTTCTCTCTCTCTCTCCCTTCCACTCTCTCTGAAAAGCAAGGAAAAAATATCCTCAGGTGAGGATTAAAAAAACAAAAAATGTAAAAGTCACATCCAGGTGTCCTACTCGCATCTCAGGAGAGTGGCACTTCTTCTGTCTCCATTTCCACAGCAACCCAGAGTTACATAATTTACTACTCATTCTAAACGAGCTCCACCAATTGCTAATCTATGTATTTTCAATATTTTATGGTCTCGATCCATTTTATATTCAATCAACAAAACAATCTTCCCAAATATAATTTAGATCATTAGCCATTGGTTTAATAATACAAAACAATGCCTCACTGATTATCAATCATTCAATGCATCAATCAACAACTAAAGGTACTGAGAACCCACTGCTGTGTGAGGAAATAAAGAACAAATGCAACTCAGGACTTGGGCCCTTAAAGACTGCGGAAGGCTACATGAGATGGCTTCCCTAAAACTTCTAAATCCTAATCCCGGGAAACCGTGAATTTGGCAAAAGGGATTTTGCAGATGTAATTAAGGTTACAGACTTCAAAACAGGGAGATTAGCCTGGGTTATAAGGGTGGGGCTAATATAATCCCATAAACCCTTAGAGAATTTCTCTGGCTAGAGGCAGAGAAAGGTGCAGAAGGTGAAGGCAGAGAGCTTCCCAGTGAGGGAAGGATTCAGCGCACTAGTAGTGCCCCTGCAGCTATGAGGCCCTCACAGCAGGACTGGAAAGAGGCCTCTCCGAGCTAAGGGTAGCCCTGGTTGAGGGAAAACGAGGCCCTGTAGCTGCAAAGAAGCAGGTTCTGCCAACAACCTGAATGAACTTGGAAGTGGACTCTTCCCACAGCCTCCCAATAAGAACCCCACCGACCAACACCTCGATCTGGGCCTTGTGAGACCAGGAACAGAGAAACCAGTCCGGCCAAGCCAGATTTCTGACTTTCAGAACCCTCAAAAATGATATACATCTTGCTGTAAGCTGCTTGATGTGATCTGTTCTGGCAGCAACAGGGAACTGTTCCCAAGACCCTGTGAGTGATCTCCAGGCGGGCGGTGCCACCCTCTAAAGCAGCACATTCCATAATTAAGCAGACAGTGCAGCCTCTGCGGACAGCCACCGACATGGTCCTATTAGTTTTGAAAGGATTCGGAGAGAGAAGCCAATGAGGCTTGCAGGAGTCATGGAAGACTTTATGCAGGAAGTACAATTTAAATGGGCTTAATAAAGAAAACACTAGATAAAGACGAAGTAAGAATTTTTAAACAGTGAAACAACACGGCAAGGGCAGCAACAAGCAGGTTGGGATGACTCTGAAAAACCAGTGCAATCGGAGGGGCAAATATGTTGTTAGCAAGGGGGTAAGGCGTGTGAATTACACAGCGGGTCGCCGAGGCCAAGGTGCGGATGGGGGGAGGCTGCTCCCGCAAGGGACGGGGACCGGAGCCCCGCTGCACACGCCTCCCGCACTCAGCACCTCCACGCTGACAGGTTTCAGATGGTACGTTTCCAGAAAGGACTGCACTTGAACAAAGATCCCACGGCTGCACGAAGGCCCACAAGACACATGACAGGGCAACATAGATTGATTCACTGCCAGTTCTGGAGGCCGAGTCTGAAATCAGGGTGTCAGCAGGACTATGCTCCCCTGAAAGCATGAAGGCAGGACCTGTCCCAGCCCCTCTCCTGCCTTCTGGGGGTCCTTTAGCTTGTGGGAGCATAACTCCACCTTCACATGGCAGGCTCCCTTCTTCACAGGGACTCCACCACACTAGGAGTTCACCTTAATTATACTCCAGTGACTCTATTTTCAAATAAAGTCCCATTCGAAGTTACTAGGGGTGAGGACTTCAAGGTATGAAGTTGGGGGAAGGGCACAATTCAACCCATTACAATGACTAAAACAAGGCTTGAAAACTATCTGTATCAAATAACAACTCTGACCAGCTAAAAGCCCAGTAAAACACCTTCACCAATCAGGCCTTCTGCTGTGTCCAAACTGGACCTTTTAACATGCAATTAACTCATCTCCTTCCTCCTGACGGCCTCTTCCCTCTCTAAGAAGTCCCTGCACCCAGTTTCAAGGCTCAGCCCCAGAGTTTTCTCCATTAGGAAAAATCCGTATGATAACCAATTTCCAGGGAGGCTATTCTGCTTTACATATTTATTATTAATCAAATATCTTACACTTGTCTATAAACTGCTTCATAGCCACTGCACGGACATCCTCTATGTGACTGCAGCCAAGACCCATGACTCTTCTAGTTGTCCTGCACCGAAAACTATCCTCACCATGAACTCTTCACGTGCTCATGAAAATCAGCCCATCTAAAAACGTGTTCGAACACTACACAGCTGATAACAGTGAATGTAAAGCTAAATTAAGACTTTGTCCCATAGAAATACACTTGTCCCATTTTAAATTCAAGCATATGGGTCCCTCCTGCATCAACCACTCTGACTGGCAAACACCACCTGCACCTCTACTGTTGATGCTCTGAGACTCAGCCTTCCAACCAAAGCTGAAAAAGCACCACCTAGCGTCCCAAAGTCAGCATTACGCGTCAGCACACTACCGAGCAAGCAGGGGTCTCCTGGGCAGCCAGCATATTCCTCAGCTGAAAATTTAAAGACATAAGCCACTTTATTTTATTTTATTTTATTATTTTATTTTATTATTATTATTTATATTTTATCATTTTAAATTTTTAATTTATCTTTATTGTTGAAAGTACGATATAAACCATTTTAAAAATTTAGTCTTAGAAACTTTCAAGTGAGAGTCAAGTTTTGGAAGGCAATTTCAGCCCCAAACCTCAGGCTTGTCTGAGGAAGCTTCACTTAATTTTCTCTGCCAGCAGGACATGAGATATGCAGAACCCCAGAACTATGCCCACAGATACCTCCATAAGCACCAAGGTCTGTAGCCAGTGTGAAAAGTACAGACTTGTCTTAATTTCTTGGAAAACTTTTGAAATATAGGTTCAGACTCAAGAGATTTCACATAATTATTTCCCTCTGGAGGAATGCTGTGGATAAGACTTTAACCTAGTTGCTCTCGCTTTGTGCCCTCCTGCAGAGTTTATCTGCAGAACAAGTAATTGGGCATTCACCACTTTCTAAAGCATATGTTTCTCGCAGTCATATCACCAACCTCCTCAGAAAGGAGTTTCTACGTAAATAGGCAAAAGGCCAAGAAGAAACATTTTTGAAGTTTTAGATAATTTCTGTCACAGCCTAGGAGTAGGGCTAGCTGAATGTTTTAATTTTTTTTAAGATGCCATTTAATCACTACATTTAAAATTCATATAAAGCACTGTAAAGCACTGTAGTAAAGATTAATTTTCACAGAAAAACATTTTGAATTAGAAAAAAAGTACTACACCCGCATCTTAAGTTGAAAAGAGATTGCTCTATGGAAAGTAAAAGTATAAATACAATATATGAAGCTGCTGGATAATATTTTGGAAAAAGGGGGACACTTACTTATTGCTGTAAATACAGGGAGTTACTGTGAGAAGGAATAAAACATCAAAGTGATTTATGGGGCTTTAAATTCTTTTCTGAACTCCTTTGGGACTGTGGCCTATCATGCTGATCACCCTCCACACACTGAAGTCTCGCTATTACTCTTTTTTTTTTTTTTAATATATCTTTATTGATTTCAGAGAGAGGAAAGGAGAGAGAGAAAGAGAGATAGAACATCAATGATGAGAGAGACATTGATTGAGCCCACAATCGGGGCATGTGCCCTGACCGGGAATCGAACCCTGATCTCCTGGATCCCAGGTCGATGCTCAACCGCTGAGCCACGCCCGGCTGGGCATGCAATATATATATATATATTTTAATATGAGAACTATTCCATTCAAGTCTTTACGTCTTCACAACAAACAGTCTTTTAAAGGACATGCCAGCAAACTGAGAGCTTTCAAAGCCACCTGTGACTCCTCTTCAATTACTTCCTGCTGTTAAAATAACTGTTTGTAGACCAAGTGCTTTTCAGGAGCAGGATCCCCCAAACAGCCATATGTTATTGTTTGCACGTAAGAAAATGCATTACTGTGAAGGTTCAGTGACATAAAGATGGCACCAGGGAACGAGGGTGATGTTTGCACTTCCATAAGAGATGGAGTATAAAAGAAAACTGCCCAAGGAAACATGGGTGTTAGGCTACATCTCAACAGAGGCTAAAATTGTTCTCAAATGCTCTACCTTTATATGTTTAAAAAATACGGAAGATGAAGTTTCATGGAACTTAAAAGTAAAAAGAAAACACCCCAAAGAGCACTTTGAAAACCTCAGCGGGGATTAAAGGGCTATCAGTCCAGATGACGACATCCCAGCATTTCAGTATTTCTGCTTCTGCCTGTGATTGGTCCTGAAGGCCCCATATGCCACCGTGTTCTCAGATCACAGCCCTTTTGTGCACTTTAACTTGGCTGCCTCCATTGGTAGGGTAGAGGTGGAGGGGCTCTGCACCCAAGCCCTCATTTATCAGAGGCTCTGTTTCCCCTGCCCGATGTCATCTAAGCCTTCTTGGGCTCCAGAGCTGCAACAGGCAATGACAGAAGCCCATAGGAAAGTGGTGACACATATTTAACTTGCAAAAAGTTCTCAGATATTATGGAAAACCTGATTATTAAATCTCCTTCCCAGTGGTAGTTGTTGGTCAACACTAACTCAGGCTAGCCTTATGTTTTTGCAGGGGTAATACTTCAGAATAAAAATCATTTGGCACTGGAAGTCAAAAATGCAGAGCTTCCGCTGAGAAATTTTATAATTCAGAGAAGCTGAGATGACTTTTAGCTATGTGTTGTTGAAAAGGTTTAGTAAGGAATAGAGGTTAATTTTGTCATTGTTGTTTGTCTAAGCATTCCTCACTTTCCTTTTGGCTTCTATTCTCACTTCAAAGGAATTTTTATTGTCATTTCCCAGTTACCTTAATGCCTTAACTTTTAGCTTCTCGGTCAAACAGTAATTGAACTAGACAAATTCCAGTGCAAAGAACCCTGCTTTCGGAGGCAGCCTGGGAAACTGGGTAAGAACCTTTTCTTGTGTATCTAGACTGAGTCATTTCTGTTTTGTAAGTTTGGCTTCTCAAAACCTAGATGCATTAAATAAAGGCGTGACTCAAATGAACAAAACAAGCGTCAACTGAACACCTACTTTAAACCCAACACTGCCTAAGAAAACAGACAACGTAAAGGAAGTTAGGCACGGAAAACAATTCCCAGCCCAAAGGCAAGCACTCCACGTCAAACGCGTCTCTGCGCACAGATCCGTGCTGTGGGAGCGCCAAGCACAGAGAGGCTCTCCTGCAGGCAGGCAAATATTTCTTCATGATGGATAAATTAATCCCTTTCAACAACCTGCAGTGGCCCACCCACAAAAACAACCGCGGTGCAAAAAGTTCTTCCTCCGAACTGCTGCGTTGCTTCCATGTTCAAATATAGCTCATCACAGGAGGACGTACAACATAAAATCTTGGGCTCTGGAGCAAAAGCTGAGTTTGAACCCAGGGTCTGCTTTTTCCCAGCTGTGGGGCTTGATGATGCTGTTTATTTACCTCCTTTTCCTGTCTTTGCTGAATTCAATAAAATAATGACAGGGCACTAACCAAATCTAATTCATGATTATGTATGGCTGCTGTTGCACCTTCTAACAAACACGTCAGCCACGGGCGGAGGTGCTGGGGAGTGGGCACCTCTGCGCCTCACCCTGTCTCCTTCCACTCCGACTGCTCATCGAGGACCCCTTCCTGGCCCCTCGCTAATGTCCTTGCAGGCCCCCAGCCTATTTCAATGACCGCTCTCGGGTCTGGCTGCCCAGGTTCCGGAACCTCTGCCCACGAGTCTCCCTGGAATCCCTTCTTTGCGTGGACCTGCCCTAATGAAAACTTAAAGCATGGGGACTGCTTTAGCAGGGCGGCCCTTAAAAGTGGCAATGAAATAAGTTGTAAGGAGGCCTGGCAGGAATCCTAAGCCTTTTGTTCTCATGGAAGAATGATTTTTCATTATAAAAATTACTAAACTGGGCTCTCATTTAGTCATTGTTGTTTCAGTACAGTTTAGGTCAAAAAATTGTGCTATTTCTTGCTTAATCACGTTAGCAGATGTTCAAGTGCCTGCTCTACGGTGGGCGCTGTGTTTCGTGCTGTACAGACAGTGAGGACGGAGCAGCCGCGGTGTCTGCGCTCCAGGGGTGCGGACAAGCTGAGGGGCGCACCCTGGCTGTCCCGGGGGCACGAGGGTGGAAGCAGTGGGGGGGGGGGGCAGGGAGGGTCGCTCTAGGGAGGCAGCACCTCTACCGAGAGCAGGAGGATGAAGAAGAGTCAGGCAAAGAGCTGGGAGAGGAACATCCCGGGCAAAAGGAGCTCTGAAATTTGGGAAGAAAACAATGAAACCATTATTCTAATGAAGCGTACTTTAACGTAGGGTAGTCATTTTACCTGGTTCGTGTTTTACAGATATGTAGTCATAATACACATACAATTTGACTGCCATACAGTCTTTACAAACATTTAAATGGCTGCGTGGTATTCCCAGGATCGGCTACACAGCAGCCCCCTCTTATCCACAGGGCCTCCAAGATCCCCAATGGGTGCCTGAAGCCACAGACAGTGCCACACCCTACACACTCTTTTTTTTCCTATATGCATGGACCTGCTGATAAAGTTTAATTTATAAACTAGGCAAACTAAGAGATTAACAGCAATAATGAATAATAAAATAAAACAATTATAACAATATGCTGTAATAAAAGTATTGTGAATGTGGTCTCTCTCTTGCTTTCTCTCAAAACACCTTGCTGCACTCTACTCCATTTTTCTTCTCGTGGTGATGTGAGGCGATAAAATGCCTGTGATGAGATGAAGCGAGGTAAATGAGACATTATTAAGCAAGATGAGGGAGACGTGGACACAAGCACTGCGACACCTCAACAGTTGATCTGATACCTAGACATCTACCTGGTGACAAACGGGCAGGGAGAGCACATAGTGCAGATGTGCCGGATGAAGGGATGATTCACGTCCCAGGCGACACGGAGTGGGATGGCACAAGACTTCATGATGCTACTCAGAATAGCCCACAGATTAAAATTTATGAATTGTTTATTTCTGGAATTTTCTATTTAATATTTCTGGACCACAACTGACTACAGATAAGTGAAATTACAGGAAGCAAAATTGTGGACCAGAGGGGAGTACCTGCACCATATTTTACTGGATCACTGTCACGGTTTTCAGTCATTTACACCACTCATAATTTTTTGGGCTTTTGGATGGTGCTGAAATGAAGATGTTGTTTTGCCTTATTGTTTCCTACATCTTCTGTATTACTGCCCTAGGCTAGTTTGCCCTGATCATTTATCCAGATCTTAAATTTAAACACACATATACACAACAGGATAATGAAGAATGTTTCACTCCTGATTCATATTAATCACTTTTATATTTAAAACCTGTATGTTTAGAGAATAGTTCACATTATCCAAGCCATTAAAATGTCTTTCACTTCAGCATAGTCTAGAGTCTCTTCAAAATTCATCACATACATAAACCGGATTGCTGAACAACAGCTACCAAAAAGGCTTCAAAACTTGAAATCTGGTTTGTGGATGTTGATATTTCTCCAGCTTGTAATTTAAAATATGTGCTTCCTTTTTGTAGTCTCTGGCAGTCAACCTTACATATTTCCCTTCTGAGATGGTTTATGATCACTAGGCCATATTTATATGACAAGATTACCTGGGACTGTCTCTGAAGTAAGCACCACTATCCTGAATCATGAGCAAATTAAAAATTTCAGCTCAAATGCTTTCCTGTGGTCCTAGCAGCTTTTAGATCTTAAAGTAAACAGGTTGTGGTTCAGCAAAGAAATTTCCCCAAACTCTAGCCTCTCTCAGAAATCCACTGACATAAACACAACAGAGTTGTGTGAAAAAATTCAAGTTCTTTTGTGGTGATAAAAATTTTAAGTGACAATACTCAGTATTGGGATTACAGGTGATAACCTGACCTGAAAACACTGTCACATAACTTGCTTGACCCATTGATCTGAATATCACTGAGGGGTTTCAAAGCAGTGCAATGATTTACCTGTCATTCAGTGATCTAAGGTAAATCATTAGATTAAATCATCTTTGTCATTATAAAGGACAATCCCAGTGTGGATCATTTCCAAACTACTTTGTGGTGAATGCTACAGCTATAATGAATGCTTGCATATGCAGAGTTCTTTAAAGTTCAAAAATCATATTCATATATTTGACCTTCCCAGCTAGAAGCAGATAAGACAGAAAGCCTTGCTATTTTATAGATGAGAAAATAACTTCTTTAGAGGTTAAGAGATCTGCTTGAATTAATACATACTGAAGGAAAGTAATGAACTCTGGTCTCCTAATTCCAAATCAACTGTTCTGCCCCATTGATACCCAGGATCAAAACATACTGAAAAGGGATTAGCTTCTAGTTCCATTTTTGGTATAAACTAGCCATGTTACCATGTGCAAGACCAGTAATTTTGGGCCTCATTTTCTTTATTTGTAAAATGACATTGACTCACATGGCCTCTACTGGTTGAAAATTCCATTTTTATGTGTTTTTTTTTAAATTATAAATTATTCAATTTATTCAAACTAGAAATAATCACCCATTTTTTCCACCAATACCTGTGTCAATGAGCTTACTACAGCATATAAGTGGGTCCTATCTTGTACCCATTCAGTCACTCCATGCCTTTTGATTGGAGAATTTAGTCCATTTACATTTAATTTTTGGTAGGTACGTGCTTACTCCCGTTTTGTTAATTTTCTTCTAGCTCTTTTTGCAGTTTTTCTGTTACTTTCTTCTTTTCTTCCTCGCTTTCTTTGTGGTTTGATGGCTTTCTTTAGTATATGCTTATTTCCTTTCTCTTTCTCTTTTGAGTATTTATTATAGATTACTGCTTTGTGGTTACCATGAGGTTTACATATTACAACTTATATCTATAACAGTTTAAGGTGATAGCAACTTAAGTTTGATCCCATTCCATATTTCAACGTTTTTATTTACCCTGCACATTGCATGTTTTTAATGTTTTAAAACATTTTACATCTTTTTCTCTTGTGCATCCCTTAACTAATTATTGTAATTATAGTTATTTTTACTACTTTCATCTTTTAACCTTCATACTAGTTTTATATATGATTAATCCACTACCATTAGTATATGTTTATATTTGAAGTGAAATTTCTTCTTTTTATGTCTTCTTTTTAATAATTATCATCCTTTCTTTTCAGCTTAAAGAAGTTCCTTTAACATTTATTGTAAGGCTAGGTTAGTGTTGATGAACTCCTTTAGCTTTTGCTTATCTAGAAACTCTTTATCACACCTTCAATTCTAAATAACTTTGCCAGGTAGAATATTCTTGGTTGAAAGTTGTGTGTTTTTTTTCTCTCAACCTTTTGAATATATCCTGCCACTCCCTTCTGGCCTGTAAAAAGTTTGCTAAAAATTCTGCTGATAGTCTTGGTTCCCTTGTGTATAACAAGTTGTTTTACTCTTGCTGCTTTTAAGATTCTTTTCTTGTCATTAACTGCTGACATTTTAATTATAATGTGTCTTGGCATGGGTCTCTTTGGGTTCATCTTTGTAATCTCTGGGCTTCCTGGATCTAGATACCTGTTTCCTTCCCCAGGTTAGAAAAATTTTCAGGCAGTATTTCTGCAAATATGCTTTCTGCTCTCTTTTTTCTGCCCTCTCCTTCTTGGAGTTCCGTAACGTGCATGTTAGACCATTTGATATTGTCCCAAAAAGTCCCTTATCCCCTCTCGACCTTTTTTCATTCTTTTTTTTCCCCCCTTTTATTGCTCTGATAGGTTGATTTCCACTGTCCGATCTTCAAGTTGATTGATCTTTTCTTCTGCTTTATGTAGTTTCCTGCTGAACATTCACTAATGTAATTTTCAGTTCAGTCACTGTATTCTTCAGCACGGTGACTTCTTATATTTTCCATCTCTTTGTTGAAGTTCTCATAGTGTTATCAATTCTTCTCCTCAGTTCAGTGAGCACTTTTATGATCATTACTTTGAACTCTTTATCAGGTGAATTACTTATCTCTGTTTCATTAAATTTTTTTTCCTTGAGTTTTTACACTGTTATTTCATTTTAAACATCTTCCTTTTTTCTTTTCTTTATTTTAAAAAAATACATCTTTTATTGATTTCAGAGAGAGGAAAGGAGAGAAAAAGAGAGATAGAAACATCAATGATGAGAGAGTCATTGATCAGCTGCCTCCTGCACACCCCTGACTGGGGATTGAGCCCACAACCCGGGCATGTGCCCTGGCCAGGAATCGAACCCTGATCACCTGGATCCTAGGTCTATGCTCAACTGCTGAGCCACGCCCGGCTGGGCTTCCTTTGTTTCTTAATTTTGCTTGACTCTCTGCTGTTTTCTATGCAGTACATAAAATAACCACCTCTCACAATCTTAAAGGAGTGTCCATGTTTAAGAGATGAACATTATTGTTTAACTCCACACAGTTCTTGTTGTCTCTCAAACTTTCATGGTTTTCCAAGCAGCCTATCATATTCTTAATAGCTCCCAGGGATTGAGGACCTACCAGTGTCTCAAAGGGGAGAATCTCAGCACCTAGATACAGGCTAACTGGAAACTAGACCTTCAAGCAGCAACTTTTAACAGTATGTAAATATATATAGTCTTGTGAGACTACTACAAAGTCAAGCCCCACTAGCTACCAGAGCCAGGCGATCTGGAGGTATCCCCTAGGAAGCAGTCACAAAAATTAGGCTTCAGACAAGCATATAAGCTCTTTATGGGGAGATACTGGTGAGCTGGAGCAAGGCAGATGGTGAGCACCAAGATGGAGTCCATAGTATAAGTTCCTTGAGAGCAGCTCCTAAGGCTAATAGATCTATACCAAACCTGAAGCCTACCCCTCAGGCCGAAGTTCCAGGACAAAGAAGTCTCCTTTACAAAAAGACTGAGGTGTGTGCCTTAGTTTGATGTCTGTGAACTGCCCTGGGGGTGGCAGCTTGCCAACAACCATCTGTCTAATTGCCAGCGTCCTGCGAGATCCAGGAATGCAATCCCCCTTGGTCGCTAGAGCCAGGCTACCAAGGGGCATCCCCTGCGTGGCAGCCATAAAAATCAGGATACCAGACATAACAACCAGGGCAGCAGACAGTATAAATTTCCCCTCCAGGGACACTGGAGCTCTAGAGCACAGCAGAGCCCTCCCGGGTCTCTGGAAAGGATTAGAGTCAGCCCCAGAATGTGTGTTTAGTGTTTAATAAGAAGACTTACCTACAGGTAATAGCTATGATAATTAGTTAATAAGCCTCTTTCACAGAATGACCTAACTCCTGGGTCTGTTGCTTGTTGCTGTGCCCTGGACTTGGTGGCTGTTGAAAATCTCTCAGTTGGATACAGTGCTGTGGGACCCAAGAATGTAAGCCTCAACAGCCAGCAAAGCCAGGGGATGTAGAGATGTCCCCTGGCAGCAACTGCAAAAATCTGGACACCAGGTAGGAGCACAAACTCCTTTTTGGGTGACACCACTTGTTACAGTTCCATTAGAATAGAAACTACCATGGCCTGCAGAACCAGGTGATCAAGAGGTATCTCCCGGGAAGCAGCTGCAAAAGTCAAGAATCCAGATGTACAGAGAAGCTCCCTTCTAGGAGATAACGGTGCTCCGAAGCTCAGCCAAAGGAAAGTGCAAAGAATAGCGCCCACCAGTCTCCATCCTAAGAGAGTATTCCAGCAGGCTTCTAGGTGTGTTTGTTAAATTAGATGCCTGTCCCTCAGGGCAATGCTTTAATATAAGCAGGTGAGCCTCCTTCCCTTAAAGTCTGGGCCATCTGCTGCCTCTGAGCTGGGCCCTGGGGCAGGGGAATCAGAGTGCCTAAATTCATTCAGAGGCATTTCTCTTAAAATGAAACTAGACCACTTTCTTACACCAAATACAAAAATAAACTCAAAATGGATTAAAGACTAAAATTTAAGACCTCAAACTATAAAACTTCTAGAAGAAAACATATGCAGTAAACTCTTTTACATCACTCTTAGCAATATATTTTTGGATATGTCTCCCCAGATAAGAAAAACAAAACAAAACAAAAAATGAATAAAAAGTTTCTGCACAAGAAAGAAACGATTAACGAGCCTACTAAATAGGGGAAGGTACTTGCAAATGATATATCTAATAAGGAGTTAATATGAAATTATATAAGGAACTCATACAACTCAACACACACACACACAAAATCTGATTGAAAAATGAGTAGACTTGAATAGATACTTCTCCAAAGAGGACATTCAGATGGACAACAGACATACGAAAAGATGCTCAATGTCACTAATCATCAGAGAAATGCAAATTAAAAACACAATGAGATATCACCTCACACCTGTCAAAGTGGCTACCCTCAATAAATCAGCAAACATTAAGTGTTGGCAATGATGTGGAAAAAAGGGAACCCTCATGCACTGTTGGTGGGATTGTAAATTGCTTTGGCCCCTCTAAAAACAGTATGCAAGTTTCTCAAAACATTAAAAATAGAACTACCACATTACCCAGCACTTCTACTTCTGGGTGTTTATTTGAATAAATATAAAACACTAATTCAAAAATATATATGAACCCCTATGTTCATGCAGCCTTATTTACAATAGCCACTTTATGAAAGCAACCTATGTGTCCATCTATACACAACTGGATAACAAAAATTTTTACACATTTATGATGGAATATTACTCAGCCACAAAAAAGAATGAAATCTTGACATTTGTGACAACGAGGATGGCTTTAAGAGTACTTTGCTAAGGCAACTAACTCAGACAAAAAAGGATAAAAACCATAAGATATTACTTTTATGTGGACTCTACAAACACAAAATAAAACAGAAACAAATTAATAGATACAGAGAACAAACTGATGGTTGCAGATGGGAGGGGGTTGGGAGAATGAGTACAAAAGGTGAGAATATTTACGTACAAATTGCCAATTATAAAAGCAGCCCTGGGGATGTGAAGTACAGCGTAGGGAGCATAGTCAATAATATAATAACTGTGTATGGTGCGAGGTGGGTACAACAGTTACTGTGGTGATCTCATCACACAGTATATAACTGCCTAATCACTAGGCTGTGTTCCTGAAATTAATATAATATTGTATGTCAACTAATATAAAAAATGCATTTTATAAAAAAGAACCATTTTCCAATCACTACAGTCTTGTGTGCCTTGGAACAGGAGAGCTGTTGTTTTTTCAAAGTTACATGTCTCGGGGGCTTGTCTGTCAGGTGTGTACCTTAAATACTGGTGCCTGATGTGGGGCTGAGCCCTTTGCTGCTCAGGGAGAAGCTCCGGGTTTTGGGTTCCCTCCTGGGTGTGGGTCACCGCCCCAGGAGTGGGATTTATGGTGCCATTGTGTCCTACCCTCTCCTACCCTTCCCTGTGGTTTTTCTCTTGTCTGCCCAATGTTTAGACACCACTCAGCCAGCCTTTAGGAAATAGTTCCACATGTAGTTTTAGACTCACTGTGTCCATGGGAGGATGTGAGTTCAGAATCTTCCTATGTTACCATCTTCTGAAAATTCCCTTTTCTATGAAAGAACTTTCTTCTTATTTACATGCGAAGAAAGTGTCTCTCGGCTACCCATTCCTGCTCCCCAACTCTATCAGTTATTCATGTCCATGACACGTATATAGATATGGTCTGATTTAGTAAGTCAGCTTCGATGCAAAAATATAATAATAATAATAGTTATAATAGAATGTTAATGTACATTTTTAATAGTGTGCTTACTATTTGCAAAACTCTATTTTAAGTGCTTTATATGAAAACTCACTTAATCCTCACAATGACCCTCGAACTATATAAAATTATTATCCCCACTCTACAATTAGGAAACTCAGACCGGGATAGATAACGTGTTCAAGGTGACAAAACTAGAGTCAAGATTCAAAGTAAGATGACATGGTCCTAGAGCCAATGGTGGTACTTAACCAGCATTCTATGAAGCCACATTCCTTTACTTAAAATTTTGTCAAAGCAGTCTTCAAGAGTAAATTTCAACTGATAATTTTTTTTGACCATGGAGTTTACCTCAATCTACCTTGTCCAGAATAGTATCTTAATGCCATGTGAGAAGCCCCAACAAGTTTATTCCTAAAAGATTAATTCCTGTACATATTGACAGAGATACCTGCACCATTTGTGGGGTCCCTTCCATGACAGGGACTCCCCCCACCAAAGGCGTTACATTACTTGGGCAGTGGCTCAACTGAACAGATCTACTGCAGTGTGGAGTCATCAGCATGGGTCCTCCCCAGTGCCTGGCCCCCTTCCCCTGCCTCTCCTGCTGGACTTTCTGGAAAGCTCACTTTCCCTCTTCAACCAGTAGAGAGTCACTGAATTCAGTTCGCTGTAGACTCATCCACTCTTAGGAGGAACTCTGAGACTAGAAGCTATGAATAAAAACAGTTTTCTCTTCTTTGACTTCAGGAGGAAAAAATAAGATATGTGCACATTTTTGCTATCCATGTTTAATATTCTCTAAGAGTAATTTTCTTGCATTTTTTAAGGTCACATTTGTTGTTTATGTTAATGGTGCTGTTTTCATAGCAAAGAAACTGAAACTACCACTCAAAGAATGCATTGATTCCTCAGTGTGTGTTCTGGCAGCCTCAATGCCTCCTCTTTGCACTACAGACAGTATCCCTGTCTTCTAAACACAGCCCAGCAACTGGGAAGGCTATGCCCCTCCCACGGCAGCCCTGGCACTAAGGGGTAAAGCAAGTCATTCTTCATCAATATCCTTGTAAAGTTGGAAAACCCTGCCCTGAACCCAGCTCCCAGCCTCAGGGTGACTATTCAAGAAAAACATCAGCATGTGTCAGGAGCAGCAGGTGCACACAGTAAGCGTCATGAAGTCAGGACAGAGACTTCCAAACAACTCTCGGCAATCCTATCTAACTGCTCTGACCTTGAGATGCCAAATTCACTGCACTCAATGGGCCACATCACATGCTCTGACTGCTGTTACCTTTCTAGAATTCCACCACCTCCCTGATTTTGAAACCTCCAATGAGATGTTCTACAGTTAATCTCACTCCCACTAGTCAAGCCGATAGTCTTTTCTTTCCCAATTTGGTGCAACTGCGCAAATGAAAGAGCACACCCGTTGGCCTTTCGGAAGGCTCATGCCCAGCGACGGGCGGCGCACTGACATGCAGCTGCAGGGTATGTCCTCTACCTCTTCCTCTTGAGCGCTTCTGCCATCTTTTATCAGCGGTTATACGCAGCTTCCTTTTTGTGACAGTGTTAACCTGGTAAGGCTGCTGTAAGCATCCAGACTCCTCTCACCGCCTGCAGGGACTTTGGATGAGTTTATCAGGACTGCTGAGCCCAACACTTTTACACAGAAGTGGCTCCCACTCAGGGTTATTAGTGTCTACGTGTGAGAGGCCCCACGCCTACTCGCACATCAGGCCAGCTCCACACAAGAGTGCTACCTGGAGCAGAGGAAATCCATCTGTTTCCGCTTAGAAAACAGGATCACTTTTGTGCCGCTGGAAAACTAATCTGATATGAAACGGACCTGGTAGACTTTAGAGGGAACAGCATATACCGAACGTGGCTGCCACAGTGGGCCTTAAAGGGGTCATCACGCATAAGGTATCACTGAGCAACTTAGGGTTGTTTGTAAAGTGATCAAGAAACCAACAGATAGCAAAGGAGTCACTACAGTCCCAGCTTACAGTGTAAGGAACCTGCAATAACCCGCACTGGCTTTAGAAAATGTTTTCCCTTGGATGACTTCTTTTAAAATAATTTTAGTATGGACCTAATACTGTATTCTAAGTCTTAGTGACTCATGCAAAAGCGATTTTCTTTAAAATGGCTAGAAAGACACAGGCATTTCAAGGGGGAAATATTGGAGGAAATGTATCATTTCATTGCCTTTGGGGGCTTCTTGTGAAAATGGAAGGCATATATTTGGAAACTTGGGCTTTGGGGTCAGAAGGAGTTCAAAAACCAGATGTGAACTTAGCTGTGGGATTTGGGCAAGTGATTTGACTTCTCTGAAGTAGTGTATTGATAATAATAGCTACCTCCATGGGTTGTAAAGAGCTTGTGTAGAGCCTATGAAGAAAAACTGTCCCACAAATGTCAGCCCCCTTGTCACTCTCCGTAGTATATAAGGGCTGCTGTCACTGTGGGCTCCCTAAGAACTCTGCAATGATGGTAACAAGGACATCTGTCCAGTGGCTTCTGTAACCTCCCTACGTTTAGGCCTTTCTTATTCAACGCTATGTTCGTATTATTACAGTAAGTGCAAAAATGGAGAAGAAATACCCAACACTCCACCCTAATGAGAAATGCTATCCATGTCCTGGTAACAACAGGAATGTGCACAGCCTACTGTGCGAAGGGAAATTGTGCAGTAAATGAGTAATCTGAAGACAACCCTTTTCCTCTGGTCTTTTCTAAACCTCCTTTCCATATTGTCTTTGCTAAGGTATACTTTCATTTTGGCCCTGAGACACTTCCCAACATAGGAATAACCTCTATCCATAACCATCTCATTGGTTCTGCCAGCACTGTTCACAATATCCAAGATGTAGAAAGATCCTAAATGTCCATCTATCGATAAAGAAAACATGGTATATACATAAAATGGAACATTTTTCAGCCTTAAAAAAAAGAAGGAACTACAGTACGGATAAGACTTGAGGATGTTATGCTAAGTGAAATAAGCCAGGTACAGAAAAAGAAATACTGCATGAATCCACTTATATGAGGTATCTAAAACAGTCAAATTCATAAAATCCCCCCGAATAGCCATGGCAATCTTGACAAAGAACAACGTTGGAGGATTCACACTACCTGATATCAAACTATACTAAAAGGCCACAGTAATCCAAATAGCATGGAACTGGCATAAAAGCAGACATATACATTAATGGATCAGAATAAAGAGCCCCAAATACACCCACACCTTCATGGTGAATTAATATTTGATGAAGGAGGCAAGAACATGCAATGGGGTAAAGAGTCTATTCAGCCCGGCCGGGCGTGGCTCAGCAGTTGAGCGTCGACCTAGGATCCAGGCGATCAGGGTCTGATTCCTGGTCAGGGCACATGCCCCGGTTGTGGGCTCGATCAGTGACTTTCTCATCATTGATGTTTCTATCTCTCTCTCTCCCTCTCCTTTCCTCTCTGTGAAGTCAATAAAGATATATTTAAAATAAAATAAAAAATAAAAAAGAGTCTATTCAATAAATGGTGCTGGAAATACTGGACAGATATTTACTAAAAAATGAAACTAGACCACCTTCTTACACCATACATAAGAATAAATTCAAAATGGAATAAAGATTTAAATGTTAGACTAGAAATCATAAAAATCCCAGAAGAAAATATAGACAGAAAAATCTCAGACATTTCTCTTAGCAATATTTTTTCTGATATATCTCCTCAGCTAAGGGAAACAGAGAAAAAAATAAAGGAGACTACATTAAACTAAAATGTTTTTGCACAGCAAAGGAAATCATCAACGAAACGATAAGACAAACCCACTGTATGGGAAAACATATTTGCCAATGAAACATCTGATAAGGGGTTAATATCCAAAAGTTATAAAGAACTTATACAACCCAACACCAAAAAAAACAAGCAATCCAATTGAAAAATGGGCAGAAGGCCTGAATAGACACTTCTCCAAAGAGGACACACAGATGACCAAGAGACATATGAAAAGATGCTCAACATCACTAATCAGAGAGATGCAAATTAAAACCACAATGCAATATCACCCCACACCTGTTAGAATGACTATCATCGACAAATCAACAAACAACAAGTGCTGGTGAGGGTGTGGAAAAAAGGGAACCCCTAGTGCACTGTTGGTGGGAATGCAGATTAATGCAGCCCCTATGGAAAACAGTATCGAGTTTTCTCAAAAAATTAATAATGGAACTACCGTTTGACCCAGCAATGCCACTTCTGGGAATACAGCCTTTGAAACCTGAAACACGAATTCGAAAGACTATATGCAGCCCTATGTTCATTGCAGTGTTATTTACAATAGCCAAGATTTGGAAGCAGTCAAAGTGGCCATCAGCAGAAGAGTGAATAAAAACGCCGTGGTGCATTTACACCATGGAATATTACCCAGCCATAAAAAAGGATGAAATCTTACCTTTTTCAACAACATGAATGGACTTGGAGAATCTTATGCCAAATGAAATAAGCCAATCAGAGAAAGATAAACACCATATGATTTCACTTATATGTAGAATCTAATGAACAAAATAAACTGATGAACAAAATAGAAACAGGCTCATAGATACAGAGAACAGACTGACAGGTGGGAGGGTGATGGGGTTAAGCAAAAATAAATAAAAAACCACCAACAAAAAAACCTCATAGACACAAACAACAGTATGCTGATTAACACAGTGAAAGGGGGGTGGGGGGAGGTAGAAGAGAGTAAAAGGGAAACAAAAAGTGATGGAAGGAGACTTGACTTTGGGTGGTGAACTCACAATGCAATATACAGATGATGTATTACAGAACTATACCCTTGAAACCTATTCAATTTTATTAACCAATGTCACCCCAATAAATTCAGAAGGCTCATGCCCAGAGATAAATATAAATACTCATATTCATAGAATCAAAGAGTAAAATGGTAGTTTCCAGGGCCTGAGGGTGAGGGTGGAACGGTGAATGACTAATCATTGGGCAAAAGTTTGGCAAAACCAATAAGCTCTAAAGACCTGCTGTACCACACTGCATCTATAGTCAACAGTACTGTACTGCCACTTAAAAATCTGTAAAGAAGGTAGATCTCATATGTTCTCAGCAAAATTTAAAAATAATTAAAAATCACATAAGCTAGTTTAATCGCTAAGATGACAAGCTTTCTAAGTTTAATAAACTAATCTAGTATTTACAGTTACATGGTTCTTGATAGATTAATATATTACCAGATGGGATATTTATAATTTTAAGACTCTCTGAAGCAAAATATAATAATCCATATGAATTAATTTTTTTCACACTTTAATTTTAAACACTTGAGCAGGTAGGTAGAGAGATGGGAGAATTTCGAGGCAGGATGCTTTTGAAGGCATCTCTCAAATTGTAATATAAAGGCTACAACCTATTTTTCATAGTGTGATATCAAATACACAAAAGAAGAGACAGTTGTTTCTGTGGAATGATAAGGAAAAGTAGTTTATAAAATGTTTGATTAAAGGTCCAATCCTTTTAATCCAACAGAGATGTGATCCCCCTGAATGAGTAGAAATGTGGGCATTGGAGATAAGCGCACTTAACAATTTTGTTTGTTTGTTGGTTTGCTTGCTTTTGTTACTGCTTTAATAGAGAGAGGCATTAGAACATATCTACCCATTACAGGGCTGGAAGCACCCTCCTGCCGTCCAGCTCTGGTGCCCTCTATGAGGCAGCCTCCCTCTCACCACAAGGTGAGGTCTGGTTCCATCTCCCTCAGAGCACCATGCCACAAGCATTCCATCTGGACTTGCTGAGAAGAGGCCTCGACTAGGATTTTAAATGAATGTGGCTCCCTCTCCTGGTGGAAAGCCTGAATCAATAATAAAATTCTCTGAGAAGGAGAGCAGGGGCTTAGCCTATCTCTCTCCCAGCTCCAGAAATATCTGTCAACACAACACCCCGAACAAAGGAAGCAACGCATGCCCTCCATAGCTCCTATGTTCTGATACTAGTGCTGATACGAACAAGAGAGGGGGGAACGTCCTACTTTGGAAGAGGGAAAAATGAGACACCAACAAAGGAATTCTTAAAGACATTTGGGGTTAAAATAACTAAGTTTTGCTTTGAATAATAAGAAACAATCTTTTTATCCTTGGGTCTCTTAAAAAGAAGCCATTCCTGCAAAGGTGTGCATGGCTGCAGGGACTGAGAGAAGAACTGAACACTGCCTTGAAACCCTACCACTAGCAGCATTCTTCTGAGACCGAGGAGGTACGTTAACATGCCAAAATACCGATTTGACACCTTAACTTTTAATGATAAAGCAGACAACATTAAAAGTCTCTCTCATCACATATCTACAAGCAAGTCCTATAAAGGGACACTTTGAGAAGGAGCGTTTTGTTAATTAGAAATAAAGACTTGAGCCCTGGCCGGTTTGGCTCAGTGGTTAGAGCACTGGCCCGCAGACTGAAGGGTCCCAGGTTCGATTTCTGGTCAAGGACATGCACATTGGTTGCAGGCTCAATCCCCAGCCCCGGTCAGGGCATGTGCGGGAGGCAATAGATCGATGTGTCTCTCTCATATTGATCTTTCTTTTCTCTCTCCCTTCCACCCTTTCTGAAAAGCAATGATAAAGACTTGAGCATCAACTATACGTATATTTATCATCAATCCAAAAATGCAGACAACCATAAGAGTGGCACCAGATATCTATACTTACATGAACTTCAACAGCAACACGAAATGATACGTTGATGATGCACAAATGTGCCACTTCCTAAAGAAATCCTAATTGGCTGAGCACTACAGAAGCCTAAGAAATGGTTAAACACAAAACAAAACACAAAATAATCCTAACACTCCAAACAGAGGAGCCCACTTAAACCACCACGTTTTGTCTCTTAAAACTTCATTGATTGCCAAGTCATGTTCTCTCCCTAATGATCCCAATGTCTCCGGATCACAAACCCTGCCACTTGCTGGAGGCTACAACCCAGGTTTATCACCCCATATGAAAGACTTCCAGGGCTAGAAGCAATGCATTGTAGTTCCGGCAGAAAGGACAAGCTCAGGAAGGCAGAGGGCTGCATTCTCATGCCAGAGGCAAACAGGGAAGACCCAGGTGATGTCCTGTTTTGTCTCTGAGGACGGCTCCCTCCACCCTCAATGAAGATTAGGTCAACTCTAGCTTTGCGGATGACGGGAAGGTGGGGTGGGATATTTCCAAAGACAACTTGGGTAGGTGTCATATTTTCTGTTCTTTCTTATAAAGACACATATTGCAACTCTGGGGGGAGCTGGAAGAAAAGAAATGGATATGGAAATATCGAACATCATTCGTATCTACATATGATAGATTTACTAGCAATTTGGAAACCAGAAAAAGGAATAAAAAGATTAGGGTGAAGATAGAAAAACATGAGCTAGGTATTTTCAGTGATAGAAAATAAATGTATATGATTAACATTGCTAGAATACCACTACCTAAGTTAAGAGAGCTTATTTGAATTTCTTTAATATTTCTACTGATATCCTCTCCTTTTTGCAGGATCCTGATGAGGAACCCTTCCAATTTATAACAGTTCCTCAGTCTATCATTGACTTTTGCAACCTTAAAAATCATAAGGAGTACTGATCGATCATTTTGTAGATGCCCCTCAATTTGGGTTTCTTGGATAATTTTTCATTACTGGAGTGAGTTTATTTATTTTTAGGCAGTTATAACACATACACATGCACATGCACACATACGCGCACACATACACACAATGTGTTGTTCTCAGTGTATCATATCAATAGGTCTGTGATGCCACTATATCCTAATACCAGCAGATACTTATCTTGATCACTCGATTGATGTAATATGTACCAGGTTTCTTTACTGTAAAGTTGATATCTTCCCTTTGTATTTAATATATATTTTGGATGAGATATTTATATTTTGGATGCAAATTCTATTTTTCCTCAAATTTCTGCTCACTAATTTTTAGCATCCATCATTATGGACTCCTGAAAATTTATTTTATTTTATAGCTTAAAATTCAATACTGAGTTTCTCTTTCTGATAGTTCATTATTGGTGTATAAAAATGCAACTGAGACCTAGCTGGTTTGGCTTAGTGGTTAGAGCATTGGCCCATGGACTGAAAGGTCCCAGGTTCAATTCCGGGTAAGGGCACGTATCTCGGTTGCTGGCTCATTCCCCAGTCCTGGTCAGCATATGCAGGAGGCAACCAATCAATGTGTCTCTCACATAGATGTTTCTCTCTCTCTACCCCTTCCACTCTTTCTGAAAAGCAATAGAAAAAATATCCTCAGGTGAGGATTAAAAAAAAAAAAAGCAACTGATTTCTGGGTATTTATTATGTAACCTGCTACTCTGCTGAATTCCTTTACCAGTTCTAGTAGTTTTTGTGGAATCTTTAGGGTTCTCTATATACAGTATCATGTCATCTGCAAATAATGACAGTTTTACTTCTTCCTTTCTAATCTGAATGCCTTTTATTTCTTCTTCTTATCTGATTACTGTGGCTGGGACTTCCAGTACTATGTTGAATAAGAGTGGTAAAAGTAGACATCCCTGTCTTGTTCCAAATTTTCAGGGAAACACTTTTAGTTTTTGCCCATTGAGTATGATGTTGGCTGTGGGGTTGTCATATATGGCCTTTATTACATTGAGGTATATTCCCTCTAAGAAAACAATCCCATTTACAATTGCTTCAAAAAAAATTAAAATACCTAGGAATAAATTTAACCAAGGATGTAAAATACCTGTACTCGGAAAATTATAAGACACTAAAGGAAGAAACTGAAGAAGATACAAATAAGTGGAAGCATATACTATGTTCATGGATAGAAAAAAATTAACACCAGTAAATGTGCATACTACCCAAAGCTATGTATAGATTCAAAGCAATTCCTATCAAGATACCAATGGGGTATTTCACAGAACTAGAACAAATATTCCAAAAATTTTACATTTATATGGAACCACAAAAGATCCCAAATAGCCACAGCAATCTTAAGAACAACAAAGTGGGAAGAATCATGCTCCCTGATATCAAACTATGCTACAAGGCCACAGTAATCAAAACAGAATGACACTTGTGTAAAATCAGACAGATCAACAGAAGAGAACACAGAACCCAGAAATAAACCCATGCCTTAATAGTCTATTATATTTGACAATAGAGGCAAAAACATACAATGGGACAAAGACAGTCTATTCAATAAGTGGTGTTGGGAAAATTGGACAGATACATGCAAAAAAATGAAACTAGACCAACTTCTTACACTGTACACAAGAATAAACTCAAAATGGATTAATGACTTAAATGTTTGACTTGAAACCATCAAAATTCTAGAAGAAAACATAGGCAGTAAAATCTCAGACATTTCTTGTAGCAATATGTTTCCTAATATATCACCTTGGGCAAGGGAAAAAAATAAATGAAACTGCATCCAACTAAAAAGTATTTGCACAGAAAAGTTCAATACTGAGATCATTTACATTATTTTTTGCTCAGACTATTCCATCTTTGGTCATTAAGAGCTCCTTCAGGATGGATCCTGTGTCCTTTAGAGAAAATCCCATCTATCTGGGGGCATTTCCTCACTTTCTGACATAGCAAACTATTTCAAGTTCATCTCATACTTTCCTCTTCCAGCTCTGGAATCAATCACTTCTCCAAGGAGTCTCAGTTCATTTTATTAGAAAAAGTGCTTAGAAACCAAGACCTGCCTCTAGCTGCATCACTGTTTTTGGAATGACATTGCTTTAAGCCCTTCAGTGGACAGAGCTGGGAAACGTATGTATATATAGTAACCAATGCATATACATATATCTGCATTTCTGTATATATAATCTGTGTTTATCTATATGTGTGTGTATATATATGTGTGTGTGTATATATATAT
The DNA here is from genome assembly GCF_964146895.1 of Miniopterus schreibersii. Lineage (NCBI taxonomy): Eukaryota > Metazoa > Chordata > Mammalia > Chiroptera > Miniopteridae > Miniopterus > Miniopterus schreibersii. Next base: position 70,937,645 of record NC_138108.1, on the reverse strand, counting down.
GTGTGTACATATCTGTTGTGTGAGCTGAGTGTACAAAATATGTATGTACATGTAAAAAAGATACGTACACAAAGGCATAGCCATTTTACTGATAACCTCTGCTCCTAAACACCACATGGTACATTTTAGCATTCTCCCTTTCCTTATTTATAACTTCCTTAGCCAAGAATAAAAACCTAGTTCTCATTATCTATAATTATTTTTACAATATAATTGTTTAATTCTAGTAAGCAAACAAGGCAGTTTCAGAATTTCTAGCACATGCCCTTGTGAAAAACATCTTAGCTACTTGATTGCAGCATTTATGTACCATTTTCTGAATTTCACCTTACAGTATCCAATCAAGATATTGTTTTTCAAAAGTTACTTCGGTTGGTTATTTTCTCCACCCATTTCACTTTATAAACAACCTATAACACAGTTAGGTTAATGTGTTACTGTTTGTATTACATTTGGGGTTGCCCTCACATCCTGATTGGTTTTAATTATGTTTATTTTGGGGCATATAGAAGATATGTGAAACGTCACTATGACTCTAGGAGTCAGAGCTACACAAAAATGCCCTGGAAGTTACTCCAGATCTATTCATTGAGATATCCCCTCCTCCAACAGTTGCATAGATCTCCACTGTGTCTACACTATAGTTTATTCGACAAAACTCCTATGTATGGGCAATTTGGTTGTTTCCAGTATTTTGCAATCACACAAAATATGCTGAAATGAATAAGCTCTGTGCATGTGGACTTTTATATTGTTGCATGTACAGTCATAAGATTAGACTCCTAGAAGTAGGCTTGCTAGGTCTAAAGGTAAGAGCAAGTGTAATTTTGTCAGCTGTTACCAAATTTCCCTTCAGAAGGATTGCAATAGTTTATACTCCACTCCCATCAGCGGTGCTGAGCGTTTCCCCACAACCTCACCAGCAGAATGTGTGGTAGTGTTATCTAGTTTCTACCTTCTGATAAGTGAGAATGATATCTCAGTACTGTTTTTCAAATGCACGTGGGTCATGTTTATGTCAGTTACATGTGCACACCCTTTTCCCATTCTTTTCTACTGGATTTTCGGCCCTTTGACCCTCCATTTTAAGGGGCTGTTATATGCAAGGTATATTAGCCCTCTGTAGTGATGTACATTCTACTATTGTGCCCCAGTAAGTCAGTCAGTCTTGACGTTGTTTACAGTGGTTTTGGTCATGCAAAACTGCTTAATTTCATGTGAAATGGAAAAGACTTTCATTGCATCTGGAGTTTGAGTCCTAGTTAGAAAGCCTTTACCATCACCAAAGTTAAAGGAGAATTCACCTGCTTTCTTCCTGGATGTATGTCATGTCATCTGCTACATTCACAGCCCTGATCCTTTTAGAATTCATTGTTTTCACAATTTAAAGACACAGAATTTTTATGGTGGTGATTTAAGACCTCTTATCCATTTATTCTCAGAAGATTCTAAGAGTTGTCTTGATTTTCCTACTGTGACCTAGACCAAGGCTAGTTCCACTAGTAGATACTTGGCGTCCCTAGTTGAAGAGAAACGTCTGATTGAAGCTTTATGTAATCCAACCACGCTTTCCTCTTCCCCTTAATTTGTCTCCTCTGCCTGGGTCTGCCTCTGTCTGTCTCTCCCTCTCTCACCCTACAGATGGGAAGCTAGAACTCAAATGATGAGTCTAATTGGGTTAGAGGCAACAACGGAATGATTTCCTGACAGCCCATTCTTTATTTGAGGGCACGATCTGAGCTCCACACACCAGCCCTCATTGTGAGGTACGGATGCCAGTGACCATGGTAAATCCATTAATAGGACTGCCTTCCCATTATTGGCACCATCTGAGTCTGTTAAAAATCTTAACTAGGAGTTTAATTTCTCTACAGAAGGCTTTAAATTAATTAGGGGTTTACATGCTAACAAAGACCCTGATACATCCATAAATCAATCCGGTGTAGGAGGACTAGGCAGGGACGACGTCTATTCAGTGGAGACCTCAAACCCAGCATCCCTGTCGGGCGCCCAACAAAAGGGTGCAGGTGTGGACTAGGCCACTGTGACAAGGAAGCCCCAATAATTATTTTGCATCACTTAAACCACAGCAGGTAATATGGCAAATCAAAGTCCCAGGCGCTCAGCAAGTGAAACCCATGCTACCATGAAAGGCTGCATCATACCACTTTAACCTCTATAAATGAATTGCCATAACACTGTGATTTATTTTATACCAAGTCCAAGAATTAAAAAGACATTGATCAAAATGATCTCCTTTTTCCCCCTTTTGTTATAAATAAAAAGTAACAGATGGAACCACTTTCTTTTTTAAAATGCACAAAACATCACTTTAAGAACCTTTGAAATCACTAGTGCCTTTCATTAAATACACTTGCTTTAAGGTTTACACTTGCACTGTTTTTGGATCGAATGCTACTATATTCATTCAAACACAGCATTTGTTTTTCTGACACAATTTTTAAATTGCTTAACAATTATTTCTAGCCTTGAACATTTCCATGGGATAGCAATTTTATTTATTTTATATTTTTTGATTAGAAAACACCTGATGAAGGAAAATCACCATGGATTCCCTTTTAAATGATTTGTATTTCATTTGCCACAATAATATTTACATCAATATGAAAATCATGAGAGTGTGCACATGAAAAAAACAGACTATTTTAAAAAGTCTATTTTTAAAAACTCTTGTTTAAATGTGGATTTAGAATCTCTCTGCAAGAGCTCCCTGCAGTATTTTCTTTGTCCAGCCTGTTCAGACCCTAGTCCGTTCCCCAACCACAGGGTTCTGACCTACATGCTAGAAGCACATGCATTGAAGTCTGTGTAAGTAATTCTCTTATTAATTCTGTTTTGAGCTGAAAACTTTGTTACTACATCCAACTTCCCAACCCAAGGTGTTAAGAGATCAGTATTTTTAAAATATGATACTAAAAAGTCCCAATATAAATAAAACATCCCAAAAGTTATTGTGGGTTTAAGCTAAATAATCCGGGCTGCAGGTGATTTCAGTTGGAAATAATGGGGTCGACACTGTAAGAATTTCAGGGCCACAGGAGTTTCCCCCATACACGCCGTAAGCGCAGTGCGCGTTTTCCATCTAGGCACAGTCACAGCCTTGGGCTGACTGACTCAGGCCCTGCACAGGGCACGGCCCCGGCAGGCGGAGAAAACAGCAGCAGCGAACCACCAGGGCCACTGCGGCCACAGAACAGGGGTTTCATCTGGGGGGTCCGGGGTGCTCTTCCTGATCAGCCTGCGCAGCCCCTCAGCCTCGCCTTAGCCTCCTCAACCACACAGCTGTCCTCAGAATGTAAACACGCACCGTGCCAGCCGATCCAAATCAAAACTAAACTAAACCACACTAAACACCCTCCTTCCATCCCCTACCTCCACCCAGCTGTCACTTCACTATCTGGCTGCTTTCATCCTACAAGTTGGTGAAAAAGTGCTTACGTACTTGAAGTCCCCACCTCCATTCCTGGTATTTCCTAGCCTAGCTTTCCACCCCATGAGGCTCTGGGCACCCCAAAACACCCAAGGGTGGTGCCAGAGAAGCCAGACAGGGAGCCAGGACTCCCATCCTTGTCAGGTGGTAATGAGCAACTTGATCCCCTCACAGGAGGCGGGGACCACCTGGGAAGTCTAGATCCTTCCTCTACCCAGCAGAAATCCGCCCTCCCACCACCCAGCATTTTCACCATTGCTCAGTGGTCATGAGACCCAGTACCCTTCGTGTCAGTGACGGCAATGTGGGGAGCAGTAACAAGGCACCGCTACCCCTCTCGCACCCGGGCCGGGTGACACCAGCGCGGGTCAATGGAGAGCTGGAACTCCCATCCCCGCCCAGCAGCAAAGGGAACTGCCACCTTGGGCGTCACTGGAGGCCGATGGGGAGCATGGACTTCGTCCCTAACCCGGCAGTAGTGACAAGGCAGAGCCTCCCGCTTCCCCTGCTGTGCAGTGTCAATGGGAGCCTGGCAATGCAGAAGGTCAAAGACGGTCCAGAGCTTCATACGTAGTACCCAAAGGTCCAGAGTTTCATAACACATACCCAGATGTCATTGGAAAAAATTACCCTTCATACAAAACTCAAGATCTAAAATGGAATGGAAAAGGCAATCAACAGATGTCAACTCCTAGAAGATAACTTTTGAAGTTGGAAGATGTACACTTCCCGGTTTCAAAACCCGCCACACAGTAGTACTCGTGTCACTGTTACTGCAGTAATTAAGACAGTATTCTACTGGCACCGAGGGAGAAACAGAGGTCAAAGAAATAGAGCTGAAAGTCCAATAACAAACCTTCACATTCATGTCAACTGATTTTAACCAAGGTGCCAAGACAACTCAATGGGGAAAGAACGGCCTTTTCAACAAATGATGCTAGGAAAACTGGATAGCCACATGCAAAGAATGAAGTTGGACACCTTCCTCAAATAACACAAAAAATAACTCGAAATGTAACACTGACCTAAATGTTAGAGCTGGAACTATAAAACTCTTAGAGGAAAATCTTTGTGACCGTGGGTGAGGCAAAGCTTTCTTAGATACAACTCTAAAATATATGAGAAAATAAAAAATAGATCAATTCGAGTTCTTCAAAATTGAAAACTTTTGTGTTTTAAAGGATACCATCGAGACAGTGAAAAGAAAATCTATACAATGGGATAAAGAATTTACAAACCATTTATCTGATAATGAACTGATATATCCACAAAAAGAATTTTTAGAAGAATTTCATAGCTGCCTTATTTATAATAGACCAAACTGGAAAAATCCCAAGTATCTGTCAAAAGAGAACTGGAAAACAAATTGTAATATATTCATAAAATGAATTATTATTTGGCTATAAAAAAACGCACAATACATGATGAATCTCAAAAACATTATGTTAAAGGAAAGAAGCCAAACAAAAGGAATTCATAATGTATTATATATTATATACATATATTTATATAAAATTCAGGAAAAGGCAAATCTGATACATGAATTATATAAAGTATATCAACGGTTGCTCATGCAGGGATGGGACTATGTGACTAAGAGGGGTTAAGAAGGAACTTGTGGTAATAAAATTTCCCTACTTCAGTTGAGGTGTTGGGTTCACAAATAAATACATCTGTCTAAACTTACCAATTGGAGAGTTAAGACCAACATTTAACTGTATGTTGATTTCACTTCCACTTTCTAAAGCAGCAGAAGGGCAAGCGACATGCTTACACTGTCCCACTCCTCCAAGCCCCTGCTCAAACACAAAACAGAGGCACAGGGAGCCATCCTGAGGAGCCGCCTGAGGAGCTATCAGACTCCTCTGTGCTTTAAGTGGTCTCTAAACCACCTGCCTCATCAGAAATGGAATAAATTCTGCATAGTTTCCAAGATTCCTGGCAGAATCCTGTTCCATATCTGACTTGGAATTAAAGGAAGGTGGACATTTAACCTAAAGCTTGGGTCAGCCAGTCCTGGGGTTAGACGTTAACTGGGGTGGGGAGTGCTACATGGTGAGTGAGCGGGCTCTTCAGAGAAACCATCGCCACTTGGAAGGGTCCCAGGGAAAACTAGAGAACGGAGGCTTTTCAAACAAAGTGTAAGATCAAACTCAGCTGCATAACTCACAGTATTATTCTGAGGATTTCCCTGAAAACCCCTACAATTGTATGTTGTTATATCTATTGTATGTGTTACAACTTAAAAACAGTGTGTAGAGTGGGAAATACACAAAACAATACACATTGATATATTGTAGAATTGTATGCTTGAAACCTTTATAATTTTATTAACCAAGGTCATCCAACAAATCCAATAAAAATAAAATAAAATAAATAAAAATATTAAAACAGGGTAATTTATTAACTCAGTTTAGGTAACCTTTCACTCAACAGAAGTAAATGCTTTGTACCATGTCTAATCTCCATCTTTTACCCTCACAATTTATGAGCCTGGTGTCATGCTGAGAGATGTCTTCACTATGCCCAGGTCATAAAAGTAACATATTTTCTAATATATTCCTCTGGGTGATCTAATATTTCCTTCTAATTTCTCCTATCTTCTCTTTTGATGGCATTATAGTTTTATTTTTTAATATAAATATTTTAATTTTAATTCACATAAGATTAAGATGAAATATCTTTAAAATTTAGATAATATTTCACTTAACTCCACCCAGATTTAACAGATTTTTAAAATGTTTAATGATATTTGCTTCACTAAAAAATTAAGTATAAGAAGTATCCATTGTCCTAAATTTGCTGTGAGCTGTTCCTATACAGATTATATTTTTTCTACTTATATATCAATAATACTATGTTTCTGAAATTTGTCCATGTTGACTCATGCTGATCTAGCTAATTTTAATTGCTGCATATTATTTCACTGTTTGAAGAAATCAGACTCATCTATTCTCCCCTGAGGGACCTGGAGATTGTTCTGATTCTTTTATTGTTAGGAACAGAACTAAAGTGTGTAACTTTATATGAGCCCCTTTGTGGAAAGGTTAGAGTTTATCTAGGATCCAAACACAGAAGCAGAATTGCTCGATCGCAGGTTATGTTTCACATTGAACTTCACGAGGTAACACAATGGATTTCCTAAATGTTTACATCCGTTACACTCTTACCAACAACACAGAAGGTTCCAGTGTCCACCTATCCTTGCCTTCTGGGATTTTCAGAATTCTAACATTGTTTCCAAGTAGATGGGCATGAGATACCATCCCAGTGATGCTTTAACCTATAATCTGCATTTTTCTGAACAACAAAATTTGTGTTTATGGTCATGACACTTTCCTCCCAGCCTGCCTTGCAAATATCCTTCATCAGCCAGAAGCTTCCTCCGCCACTGTGTTAATGGTATCTTAAAAAAAAAGATTCTTACTTCTTACGCATTCCTATTTATCAATCTTTCTCTTTATACCTTATATATTTTGTCTTCCATTATTAAAACAAAATCCTCCCTTATTTCAATATTATAAAGATATTTCCTAACATTTACTTCTAAAAGTCTTAAACTTTTGTTTTAATTTTTTAAGTTTTTGATGCATCCCAAATTAATTTTTGTGCACGGGGTTTAGTAGCAATGAAATTGTATAATTTGGTATATAAATTGCCACAGTGGCCTTTTGAATTGCCCACTCTTCTCTCATTGAAATGTAACTCTGCTTCTGTTTTACTCTCCCACAGACTGCAAGGCCCTCCACTCTGCTCTGGTTCATCTGCACATCTCTGTCCGACACCACACTGACCTAATTGCTTTAGCTTTATAACAACTCTTCGTGAGTGGTAGGACACAACACCCCCATCACCTTTCTTTAAAATCATATCATCTGTACTTCAACCTACAGTTTCTATAGTAATATTAAGATTACCTTTTGGTATTCTCTCTGAAATTACATGGAATGCATAAATCACTTTGGGGTAAGTTGATATCTTTATGGTATTGAGTCTTCCCTTCCAAGAATATAGATATATCTCTCCACTAATTTTGGTCTATCTTCATAATATTTAATAATTTCTCTATCAATATCACATACATTCATTTTTAGGAATGTATGCCTTTTAAAAAACTATTTTAAGCACTATATTTTTAAACTGCACTTTGTAAGATTTAATGATTGATATATATAAGAATTTTGTTGACTTTTGTAAATTCATTTTATATCCAGCAATCCTCTAAAAACTTGTCTAAAGATTCCCTTAGCTATTTTATTTAGACAATCATTACTTTAAAATACTTTAAACCGTGCTCTTTTTCCCAACCCTTATATCATTTACTTATTTGATCGCACTTGTTAGGACCAGACACACAACAATGAATAGAACAGTGACAGGAGGAATCCTGTTCTGGTTAAAGATTTTCGAAGGAATGCTTCTAACATTTCACCACTAAGCACAATGTTTACTGAAGGTTTTCGGTAGACATCCTTTATCAATAAGGAAATTCCCATTTAGTCTTGACTACATTTTTTTAAACCATTATAAACTGGTATTGATTTTCATCAAATGTGTTATTCTATCTCTATTAAGGTTTTGTTTTCTCTATTTTATCTATTACTAGTGTCAATTATATTCATGCATTTTCTAATCTGAAGCAATCATTGCATTCCTGGAACAAATGGCACTTGAAGGAAGCCTCATAAAAGTGAGCTGGCACCTAGCACTCAGATCTCGGTTTTAAATACTTTGTGCCTTAAAAGGAATCAATGCTCCCTGGAAACACGGCTGATTCTAAGGCTGTGGCAGGAAATATACAAGTGAGCCTGAAGCATCTTGTATGCCAGAAAGGAAAAGAAATACTGAGCTAGAAAGGAAAAGGAAGTGGGGGAAGGAGGGAGGGGAGGGGAGGGGAGGGGAGGGGAGGGGAGGGGAGGGGAGGGGAGGGGAGGGGAGGGGAGGGGAGGGGAGGGGAGGGGAGGGGAGGGGAGGGGAGGGGAGGGGAGGGGAGGGAAGGGAAGGGAAGGGAAGGGAAGGGAAGGGAAGGGAAGGGAAGGGAAGGGAAGGGAAGGGAAGGGAAGGGAAGGGAAGGGAAGGGAAGGGAAGGGAAGGGAAGGGAAGGGAAGGGAAGGGAAGAGAGCAAGGGGGGAGGAAGGAAGGAAGTGGGGGAAGGAAGAAATGAACGGGGAGGGAAGGGAGGAAGGAGAGGAGGGAGTTACGGGAGGAAAAGGACAATGATAGGAGTATGTCAGAGGGACAAAGTTCCCAATTAAAAGAGCTCCTAATGGTCCCAACTGGAACAATTTAAGCAACAAAATAAAGGAGTTGATATTGGTTTTTATCCCAAAATATGAAGTAAATAGCTGTGCATGCATAGGGTATAAATAACTGAATAAATAACTGGGGAAGGAGATATAAATGTCCCATGCAGAAGAATTCTGAGTAACTTGTGCAGCTACTTCACCCTCAAGGCCATGGAGCAGAACACTCTACATCTTAAGTGGGGCCTGTGCATAGTGACATCTTCCAGGGAGACAGTGAGGAAGAGAAGGGGGGGAGGAACGTCGCAGTGGAAACCCGACAAATGTGGCTTCGGCCAGGTGACCAAGGCTCACCTAAACAGTGCTAAGTTCAATTGAAAATGTGCAACCTTGATACCATGTGATGAAAATGGCATTTTAACTTTACTTTCCAAAATATATCCCAATCTAATCGTGAGAAAAACATCAGACAGATCGCAATGAAACAAATGCCCCACAATACCTAACCGGTTCTCAAAACTTTCAGGTTTGTCAAAAACAAGGGAAATCTGAGCATCTATCACAACCAAAAAGATCTTAAGGAGACATGGAGGTAAATGTGCTGTGCTCTAGACAGGATCCTGAAATGGAAAAGGGAAATTAGGCAAAACTATAATGTATCAATATTGGTTCATTAGTTGTGACAAGTGCACAATACAAATGCAAAATGTTAATAATTGGGGGAACTTGGTATGTGGCATATGGGAAATCTCTGTACTATCTTTGCAATTTTCATGCACACACACATATACACATATATACACATACATATACATATATATTCTAAAATGTTAAGTTTTTTTTAAAACAGTGAGTTGGGGACAGTTTTCTCAGTCTCTTTTTTCAGGAGCAGTTTATATAAATAGTATCTCCTCACTAACGGTAGGGTTGAACTCCTCTGTATAATCATCAGAGCCTGGCAGCTTTCTAGGGGGCATATTTTTAAAAATTATCATAAAAAATTTAAACATTTATAAAAGTAGAAAGAAAAGTATAATATACCCTCAACTTCTACAGTTATCAAATATTTTTTTTCATCTAAACTCATCTATTTCCCTCTTCTAGTATTATTTTGAAGCAAACCCAGGCATTATAGCATTTCACTGGAAAATATTTCTGTATGTACCTCTAAACACGAAGGACTAAGAAAGCCACAGCCATAATACCAAGAATATATATTAATATTAATGATAAATCTTAATATCATCAAATACCCAGTGTTCACATGTCTAACTGTCTTATGCTTTTTATGTGCATGTGAATAAAACAGTGTTGCTAACATTTTTTCTGGTTTCTTCATTTTGAGCTTCATGGCTTCTGTTTTTATTTCATTCTTTTTCTTATTTCTTTAGGTTTATTTTATTATCTTTATTAGTGCTTGAGTTGGAGATTAATCAATTTAAATCTTTTCTTTTTCTATCTGCTCCATGCATCGAAAGCTGTACATTACACCATAAGTATTAATTTGATTATATCTCATAACTTTGTATACAGTCTTTTAATTTTCATTCAGCTTAAATATTTTTAATTCTCCCTGTGCTTGTTTAAAAATGAATTACTTAAAATATTCTACTTAATTTTCAAAGTTATCCATTTTTTGGCTGTTACTGATTTCTGATATTACTGACTATAGACAGGGATCATGAAAAGTATGACATTGATTTATTTGTATAATAAATATTCTATATTATGCATTTCATGGGAGCAAAGGCTTCATTTATTATTTTCTGCCAGATATATTAAACAGATAAATGAACAAAACAATAGATAGAGCCTATGTCCAAAATTTAGTAAATATATAGAAACCTGTCCTAAAGTTTGGCACCCACCATTCTAAACTCTTAGAAAGTCATGTCCACTTGGCTTTCTAAATTATTAAGTTGGCTTTTGTAAGCAAGGAAAAAGAGTCCCGGCTCTTTTTTTCCAAATATATATTGTGGGTATTTTTCAGCCAATGATAAACACTGAGAATGATGCTTCTCTTCTTTGGATGAGACTTGAAACTCAGCTGCCTTGACTGCTTCTAACACCAGTATATTAACACAAAGAGACAAGTGCAAGCTTCCTATGCTCCTAAAATCCCAGTTTTTTCCAAAATCAGTTGCATTTCTACACATTGCTAATAACAAACTATCAAAAATAAAAATTAAGAACACAAACCTATTTACAATTGCATCAAAAAAAACCACACCTAGAAATAAATTTAACCAAGGAGGTGAAAGACCTGTACACTGAAAAGCATAAGACACTGGTGAAAGAAACAGAAGAAAACACAAATAAATGAAAAGCTCTCCCATGCTCATGGGTTGAAAGACTTCACATTGTTAAAATTCCCATACTACACAAAGCAACCTACAGAATCAGTGTAAGCCCTATCAACATCCCAACGGCATTTTTCACAGAAATAGAACAAACAATTCTAAACTTTGTATGGAGCCACCAAAACAACCAGGAACAGCCAAAGTAATTTTGAGAAAAAAAGAACCAAAACGGAGGCATCACACTTCCTGATTTCAAACTATATTACAAAGCTACAGTAATCAAAACCATTGCATTGGCATATAAACAGACACACAGATCAACGGAATGGAATAATGAGCCCAGAATTAAACCCGCGCATAGATGGCAGGTGAATTTATAACAAAGGAGCCAGTAATACACAATGGGGAGAGGACAGCCTTTAATAAACGGCGTTGCTAAAACTGGACAGCCATACGCAAAATGAACGAAGCTGGATCATTATTTACACCAAACACAACGTTTAAAGCAAAATGAGTAAAGACTTGAACGTAAGACCTGAAACCATAAAACTCCTAGAAGAAAACATAGGCAGGAAGCTCCTTCACCTCATCTTGGCAATGATTTTTTTGGATCTGACCCCAAAAGCAAAGACAACAAAAGCAAAAATAAATAAGAGGGACAACATTAAACTAAAAAACTCATGCACAGCAAAGGGAATCGTCAACCAAACGAAAGGGCAACCTACCAAATATGAGAAAATAATGGCCAATCGCATATCTAATAAGGGGTTAATATCCAAAATACATAAGAATTCGTACTATTTCAACAGCAAAAAAATAAACACTCCAATTTTAAAAAAGGGCAGAGGATCTGAATAGATATTTTTTTCCAAAAAAAGACACAGATGGCCAACAGGTCAATGGAAAGGCGTTCACATCACTAATCCTGAGGGAAATGCAAATCAAAACCAAAATAAGATATCACCTCACACCTGTCAGAACGGCTGTCATCAAAAGCCAGGAAAGAAGTGCTGGCAAGGAAGCGGAGAAAAGGCAACTCCTGTGCACTGCCGACAGGAATGTAAATGCGCGGCCGCTATGGGAAGAAGGGGAGTTTCCCCTCAGAATTGAAAACAGAACCACCATATGATCCAGCAATTCCACTTCTGGGTATTTATACAAAATAAATAAAATCACTGTGCTCAAAAGATGTCTGTACCCCCATGTTCACTGCAGCATTATTTACAATTGCCAAGGCATGGAAATAGTCTAAGTGGCTATTAACAGATGAATTTAAAAAGTCATATATATTGTCTATACATTATATATATGTGTGTGTGTGTGTGTGTGTGTATATATATATATATATATATATATATATATAAAATATGTCTGTGTATACATACACAACAGAATATTATTCAGCCATAAAAAGTAGGACATGCTTCCTTTGCAATAACATGGATGGGCCTTGAAAGTATTACACTAAGAGAAATTAGTCAAACAGAAAAAGACATATACTGCATGATCTCGCTTATATGTGGTATCTTTAAAAAAATAAACTCAAAGATAAAGAGAACAGACTGATGGTTGTCAGAGGTGGGAGGGGGTTAACAGGTACAAATTTTCAGTTATAAAATAAACACCTCCTGAGGATGTAATGTATAGCATGGTGACTGTAGTTAGTAATGCTGTTTTGCATATTTGAAAGCTGATAAGTTTGTTGTGATGAGATCTTAAAAGTTCTCATCACAAGAAAAATAGTGTATAACTATGTGAGGTGTTGATGGCAACTGGACTTGCTGTGGTGACTACCTCGAATCATTATGTTATATACCCAAAAAAATGAAAAATGTCCCTATCCTAACCTCCCTCCCTTGCCTGTCTGCAGTGAGAAAGCAATTTGTAGCACACACTGGGCTAGTATGAACAACCATCTTCTAATTCTATCACAACCAAACACCTGACCCTGAGAAAGTGAATAGAATTGGCAGGTTTAGGAACGATAGCTTCATGCCCTCTTACTCCTGGGTTTTCAAACTCTGAATTTCCCCTCTCCACTGCCTTTCTGTCCGCCAGAGGCCAGACTCCACAGCTGTCTATCCAGCTGTGCAGCAACAGCAAGAAGAGGGCGTTCTAGGCAAAATCCTGACAGTTCACCAAGGCAGTGGCCCCTGGGCTTTGTGCAATGTTCCTGTTTTCAAGTGTCTCTTAAGTTAAAAGAAATTATTTCTTCTTGTTTAAATAACAGGTATTCAACACTGTCACTTTTGCTTTTTACAGGTTACTGAAAGGAAAAGTACACTTACATGCTGCTGGAGGCAGGGAACAGCAGGTGAAAAATAAGAGCAGGTGGAAACCTCTCAAGCACTATGCAGATATTAGAAGAGATCCCCACTGGAAACAGAGACCCACTGGAAACCATGACCAGATACAAGCCCCGGGAGTGAGGAGTGAAGATTCCTCAAAGCAGTTCTGTCCAAGTTGGTGCCAGCGAACCCAGCCAACTCCAGCGCTAGCGCCGGGCCGGAGTCCACACAGAGGCCTGGGAGAGCAAGGCCCCGGAGGGGCTGATACCACTGGTCTGCCTCCTTCCCCAACACCGAGGGTCCAAAAATCTCTCCCTACATCCTCAAGGTCTCCTCTTCTCCCTCTCAAATTCCTTATACAAGTGTCAATGTCTCAATCTTCGATTATTACTTCTTAGATGTTTACTGTGCAAAAAAACCAAACAGAGATGTGGTTATGAATTTAGCTAACAGTACAGTAGGGTAACATCAAGCCAGTGCCTGAATTTCTGGGTTCAGGAAGGAGGGGATATTCTACCCGGTGAACAGGGAGCCTACGTTTCCACAGTGCCTTTGGATGAGTAATGGAGCATTGGTATTTTTCTTTTTCCCAAACAGAAATTAATCACTGGGATGAAAAGGATCCATAGAGTGCTGAGGTTTTGCATAATTAGAGCCCAAGCATTTTAATAAAATTGTGTTTGGTAGGATATCAGTGCTCTGTAGATATAAATATCTCTTCAATCAAAAACAAAGACAAGTTAACAGTAGAAGTAATATTCTTCTGAATTTTTAAAAAATAAACAGAAGAAAATGGTAAATATATTTAAGCCATTGTTTACATAATTTGAAATACTCGCTTTGAAATATTTTATTGTGTCATAAGTACATATAAAAACATTTTTTGCTACTTAAAAAAATACAAATACATATTTTTAACTCATTAACTCTTACTTCTGTTCAATAAGTAAAATTGTCTTTACTAGTTTGGAGAAAAAATATGATCAGAAGAAACGTGGCCTACAAAATTTTAATAAACTATAAACTCCAAGTAATAAAAACAATTTAGAATAGAGTAAGAACAGACAAAGGTAATGGAAGAGCAGAGGCAGCCCAACAACTGACCCAGACGGAAAGGCGTATTTGGACTAAGACAGAGGCTAAATGGTTCAGTAAATGATGTAGCAAACTATCAATTTGAAAAAAAAAACATTCTTTTTGATCCTTACCTCACACCAATTTAATTTCCACCTAGACTTTGCAAAAATTTACATACAGAAAAATAAAACGATAAATATTCTAGAAAATAATGAGAATGCGTATCTTTATAGCCTTCAGGTGGAATGGACCTTTCTACATATAACAGAATTTAAGATGACATTGAAGCCTCAAGGACAGAATAGATCTTGCAGTAAACTGAGCCAGTGACAGGAAGTACACACTGAAACACAGTTTCCCAGAATTAAAGAGAAATCTAGTTTTATAGCAGTTTGTGAAAAATAATGAAAGGTAATTATGAAAAAAACGATGGCAGTTATTTCATGGAAGAAAGACGTAAGAACAAAGGAAACAAATATGAACCATCTAATGTACTGAAAGAAAGTGTTCCCAAAGACTTGAGTTAACAGAACAACAGAGCATGCAGAATTACTAAAAACCAGTGAAATAACTTGTCCAAGGTCACACAACTGACTGGTACAGCTGCATTCTACATCCAGACCTGCCTCACTCTCAAGCTCACGTTCTTCTTTCTCCCACACGTGTCCACTAGCCGTCAAAAAGGACTCTCTCTGCATGCAGTGTGGGGCTCTGGACTGAATCCAAATCAGAAAAGGAACATTATTGGAAAACATGGTGAAATTCTAATAAAATCCAGAGTTTAGTTAATAGTAACATGCCAATGTTAATTTCTTAGTTTTGATAATTATATCATAGTTATGTTAAGATGTTAACACTACAAAACTGGTTAAAGGGTATGCAGGTGTGCAACTTTACTATAAGCCTAAAATTATTCTAAAATAAAAAGTATGTTAAAAAAATAAAACAAATATCTCAAAAATAGTGCCTTGGGTATTATTCCTAAAACTTACAAGAGATTTATTGCATAAAGTCAAATCTTAATAAGGGCATGCTTTGCATTAAAGGCTTTGATTATAATAGGCTCAATGATTTTAAAAATAAATATCTGCCTCAATTATATAGCTTTTGAAAAAATATTTCTTGAATAGCTTTTTGTATACCATTTTTCTTTTCCTGTGGATAAAAATACCTAACACTATAAATAGCAGTCTTTTAAAACAAGAGGTGATCTGGTTGTGATGAACTCCTTTCCATTTCTGCTACAGGCTTGAAAAAAGTTCTGGGCTTGTAACAGCCAGAATTAAATTTGGAGGATTAATAGAACTGCCTGATTTAAGGAGCTGTCAGATGAAAGAATCGGGACTTCAGAAATAAATGAATCCTAGGAGCGAAAAAGCTCGAGCATATAATTAAGTAGAAAACTCAAGGGGGTTTGACTAGGTAACGAAAGGGGGAAAAATATTGAAAAAGAGGGAGGGTCAAAAACCCAAATAAAGGACATTAATGAAAATCCAGGCTTATGGTGTCTCTAAGGAATGGAAATGTGATAAATTATGAAATGGGGGAACAATAGTAATAAGAATAGCGTTAACTCAGATCATATCGCTGCCTCACTCAAAGCCTTCCAATGGCTCCAGTCACCCAGAGCATGAGCCAGAGATCCCTGGGGACCTTGGGGACCTAGCCCTGCGCCCCATCACTGCTCTGACTGCATCTTCTGTCGCTGCCCCTCTCCCTCGCCTGCCTCCAGAGCCCCTGTCCCCGTGCCGCGTCCCAGGCACTCGGGTCTTTGCACTGCTCATCTCTCCGCCTAGAATGCTCCTCCTCCACATATCACCACGGTTCACTCCTTCGCCCCCTTCAATTTTTGCTCAAATGCTAACTTTTCAGTGATTTACTACTAGTAAGACTCCATTTAAAATAGTGATCCCCCAGAACTCCCAGCGTCCCCTACCTTGATCTTTCATTTTCACGGCTGCTTCCACCATCTAACCCTCCAATGACATGGAATGTCTGTTTCCACAACTGCTAGAATGGACACGCTCAGATTTTTGCCTGTGTTTTCACTGATGTTTCCCCAGTGCCTAGAATGTTACTGGACACATAGTGGGTTCTCAGTAAGTATTTGCTAAATCAATCAATGCACAAATGTGATTTATTTCACTACCATCATTAAATTAAGAGTAATAAAACACTGGAAACTTCTCCAATGTTATTTTTGAGCAACCAGAGTCATCTTTTTGTTTGTCTATGTTTTCTGGGTATTTTCTGCACTGAACAATTACTTCTATAATGTTTTAAAAGAGGGTTTTGTTTTATAAGACAAGAGAGTTATCTGTGATGATTTCATGTCAGGTCCACTCACTGTGAGAGTCAGAAGGATATATTCTTTAGAGGCCTGTTCTTATAGCTTAAGTAGCACTTATTACCAGAAAGAGCTTCCCTTAACAAAAACTTCTTACGAAAAAACTGTTGAGCAGCATGATCCACTAAGCTGATAGAATCATGCGATTCCAACCTCCTCGTTTTAAAAATGAAGAACCCGAGGCCTAGAAAAGTTGTCCCTCCCTCACTGTCAGCTGGAACTGAGCTTATGAACAGGAACTAGCCCTCAACACAAGACTGAAATCCTGAGAAGTGGCCTAGCCCTAGCATGTTGCAATGCAGTAAAACTCCAGACTGAAAATTTTCAGTTCACCGTTTGACTAAACCTTCATTTTCTCCAACTTATTTCCAATCCATTGCTCAATAATGCCTGTGAGCAGTTGCTTTGTATTATTTGAATATTCAAGATTCTCTTTGCATTAAGATCACCAGCAGAGCAAACAATGTGATCACCTAAGTATTTTCACATGCCCGACAGCCACTGTACCTTCCAGGACCCACTCAACTTTCAGCCTCTTGCCCAGGCCCTTTGCTTTCCCTGTCCAGAGCAGTGTGAGGACAGAATATTTTTACAATTTCATACTCTTTTCAGTGGCTAGATTATCAATTAACTTCATGAAATCAAATGGAAGCAGCTTGAAGGATCTAAAAATGCATCACTTCTCTTTTACAAAAAAGCTAATTCTTCTGCTAAAAAACTGCACATGTTCTATTGTTTTCTCCTAAGTGGGGGGAAAATCTGGCATGGAATTTATTTTCTTCAGAGGTAGCAGCAGCAGTTAATCCACACATTCCCCGAGGCCCCAGACAGTCATCTCCAATGTTCAAGCAGTACACAGGCAGATACTTTGGCAAAATCCTCTATAAAATGAAGTCAGAATGGACCAAAACAACCTACTGATTTTTACTACAATTCAAAACACAGTTTTCTAAATGGCACACACCAAAGAGGACAGGGACAGATGCCCTGCAAAATGGGAGAAAAAAAAGAATAAAGGACAATGACATTAGCAAACATCTCAGTGTTCCCTGGGGTGGTTGATTTTTTAAGTCTGAAGAACTGAGAAGCTTGGCTGCTCATTGACGGATACTGTGCTCACAGCCAGGAAGCCTGGGCATCCAGTAGACCTCAAGAGAACAGAGCCCCGTTACCCTCTGAACACTTGAACACCCTCTTCAAAGCCCCAAGTTATTTTTCTTATTCACAATCTCCCTCTATCTGTAAATGGCAGAGCTGTCTACACTATATTGTAAACACTTTATGTACAAATACAGCATTCAGTTTGCTGCAAGCAAATATTTTCCTTAGCGATCCTTAATTAGACAAAATGTCTTCAAGCCAGAGACCTTTGGAAGGGGGAGCAGGAACAGAACAGAGACCTTTGGAAGGGGGTGCAGGATCAGGACAGAGACCTTTGGAAGGGGGTGCAGGATCAGGACAGAGACCTTTGGAAGGGGGTGCAGGATCAGGACAGAGACCTTTGGAAGGGGGAGCAGGATCAGGACAGAGACCTTTGGAAGGGGGTGCAGGATCAGGACAGAGACCTTTGGAAGGGGGTGCAGGATCAGGACAGAGACCTTTGGAAGGGGGAGCAGATCAGGACAGAGACCTTTGGAAGGGGGAGCAGGATCAGGACAGAGACCTTTGGAAGGGGGTGCAGGATCAGGACAGAGACCTTTGGAAGGGGGTACAGGATCAGGACAGAGACCTTTGGAAGGGGGAGCGGGATCAGGACAGAGACCTTTGGAAGGGGGTGTGGGATCAGGACAGAGACCTTTGGAAGGGGTGCGGGATCAGGACAGACCAGCCAGGACTTACCATGGCCCCCTCACTTCTCCTTTGGGCAACTTCTCGCTGCAGTCGGGCCACAGCCAGCTTCTCCCTGGAGAAACAGAAGAGCAGGATTACTTGACCACTCTTCTCGGGGGAGAGGTGCACTGGCATGACTCGGAAACATTCTTTTGAGGTCTCCAGAGGAACTCCTTCCTTGGTTTAGCTCACTTCCTCCACTAAACTTTCTATAAATATTTAAAGTGAATGGTCATTAGTGCATTGTTTTCATTGAGTGTCATGAAAGAGATTTTTTTGCCTTGGGTTTTAAAATAGCCAAATAAATGTTGACTGTTGAATATAAGCTTTACTTTAAGTTCATTGACATATATCATTTGTAAATAAATTTTCTGTGTCCTTTCTTTATCAGCTTTGCTCATGTATATTTTTAATTGTTTTTATTTCTTTGTTGATCAATACTGATACTAATTTTAAAAGGCAAACAAAACATATTGTATCATTCTTGAAATGATAAGAGAAAATCACTTGCAGGCTTGCTATGTAACAGGCACCATGTGGGAACTTTCACCTGATCTTACATGAGCCTGACAATCATAGGTTTTATCCCCATTTTATAGATATGGAAACAAGGGCTCAGAGAGGTTAAGGAGCAAGCCAAGCCCTCAGCTGGTATGTATATTAGGATCAAAATTAGGCTTTCCTCACTTCAAAGCCTGAATAAAATTTTTGCATGTCATTTTTCAGGGTTCAGGAAAAATTGTGCATATCCTCTTTCAGGATCTAGAAAATATGTAGAATTAAAACTCAGATTATTTATTTTAGTATTCTTTATTTTACAGTGGGGTTCATTTGGTATCTGTTATAATTGCAATTCTAATTTCACTTCCAAAAATGCTATTATTTCCCGGAATTTTAAGAATATTTTTAAAGTGACAGATATCTGCATTTTGGACAGCTCTTCAATTATTCTTTAAAAAGTTGACAGACTGCCCAGCCAACATGGACCAGTGGTTGAGTGTTAACCTATGAACCAGGAAATCACAGTTTGATTCCTGATCAGGGCATATGCCCAAGCTTCTGGTGTGATCCTCAGCAGAGGGTGTGCAGAAGGTAGCCAATGACTCTCTCATCATTGATGTTTCTATCTTTCCCTCTCCCTTACTCTCTCTGAAATCAATATAAATAAATAAATAAATAAATAAATAAATAAATGAATAAATAAATAAATAAAATAAAATAAAATAAAATAGTAAATAAGTAAAAAGTTGATAAATGAAGTAAGGGTAAGTGGTGAACTCTTCCAGTAATCCTCAAATCTTGGTTTTAGCAAAGATTTTCCCTTGAAATGTTTATATTGCTATGAAGATGTGAAACTATTTGAATGATATTACATCCATGAGCCCTCCCTTGAGATTCCTCCCCTCCTAACTGCTTGGGCCTTTGGAATATCTATGACTGCCAAGAAGGCATGTGCTGGGGTCTGGTCACGATGGCAGTGTAGGGAAACATGGTACTCAAATCCACATCAAAATTACAACTAAACTATAGAAAACCATAATTCAGAACTGCCTGAAATCTAGTTGAACAGAAGCCCTACCACTAAGGATATAAAGAAGAAGCCACACAGAGAATGGAAGGAGAGGCAGAGACACAGAACAGGCTGGTCTCATACCAATGTGTGGTGCATAAAAATTGAGAGGGATAGCTCAGCTAGGACTCCCTGAGGATTGAGGGGACCTAGCCCCACATCAGAACCCCAGGCCCAATGTTCCAGTGCCAGAAAGAGAAGCTCCCCTAACTTCTGACCATAAAAACTAGCGGGGGTTGAAGCTGAAAAAGACAGAGGGCTGTTGGAGTCCCAGCCAGTTCCCCTTATAGGGCTTGCACATGAACTCAGTTGTACTCCCCCACTTTAAGCTTCAGTGCTGGGGCAGCACCTCAAAAGGCACCAGGGACATACAGGGCGGGGTTGAGTTGTCTGCCTTCAGGGAGAGAGACGGAGTAGCAGCTTTCTCCCAGACAGAAGTGCTGGCAGAGGCCATGTTCCTTTGATGAGCCCTCCCCCAACAGAGAGGGCAGGTAGGCATACCTGAGTCTCAGTCAACTTGGCGAACACTGCTCACCCTAACCCTAGCCCTGGTGATTCCCTGAGATCCCGCTCCATCCAGCTTACAGGCCCACCCAAATTGTTTCCAGTAGCTTTTCCATACCAACAGCCTGACTTGGATCATGCTTCAGACTTTCCTGAAATCTCTCAAACAAGCAGCATCTGGCCTCTGAGTGCCCTGTATCTCTCGCTAAGTGGCCCCAGGCCTGGCACCAGCAGCAGTCAGCTTTGGTTCGCAACTTGGCCTCTCCTGGGCACCTCCAAAACCAGCACGAATAGCTGCCATCTGCAGACTGCTCTGTAGCTCATGCTGGGTGGCCCCGGACAGGACACAGGTGATGGCTGACCTTGGCCTGCAGCTTCTCTGGAGGTCCCAGAGCCACCTCCACAAGCAACACACTCAAGGGATGGACTCAGAGAGAACCAGAGTCCTGCTGAAGTAAGTTGTGTTCCCTGGTGTTGGCCCCTGCATAGTTGATCCTCCATGGTGGCTGCAGTCAGTCCTTGCAGCCAATAAGCCTGGGGGTAAGTCACTCCCATTGACATGGCAATGGCAATAAAGTCTCAACTACAATAGGAGGGTATACACAGCCCACATTGGGGGCACACCTCAAGTGCCAAGCCTAGGAGACATAGCAGCTCTACATAATTCATAGAAACAAACAGAGAAGCCGCCAAGATGAGGAGACAAACATGTCCCAATTGAAAGAACAGAACAAAACTCCAGAAAAGGAACTAAATAAGATGGAGACAAGCAATCTACCACATACAGAGTTCAAAGCACTGGTTATATGGATGCTCAATGAACTTAGGGGGAGAGTAGATGAAATGCATAAGAACTTCAACAAAAAGACAGGGAACATAAAAATGGAACTAGAAAACATAAAAAAGAACCAGTCAGAAATGAAGAATACAGTAATTGAAATGAAGACTACATTACAGGGAATCACCAGTGGAGGAGATGAAGCTGAGGATAAAATCAGAGATGTGGAAGATAAGGAAGCAGAAAATACCTAATCATAACAGTAAAAAGAAAAAAGAATCCAAAATAATGATAGTATAAGGAGCCTCTGGGACAATTTCAAATGTTCCAACATTTGCATCATGAGGGTCACAGAAGGAGGAGAGAGAGAGAGCAAGGAATTGAAAACCTATGTGAAAATATAATGACAAAAAATTTCCCTAACCTGGTGAAAGATATAGACATACAAGTCCAGCAAGCAAAGAGAGTCCCAAACAAGATGAACCCAAAGAGACATCATAATTACATTAAAATCCAAAGAGACATCAAGATGAACCCACAACAAGACACATAATTAAAATGCCAAAGGTTAAAGACAAAGAGTGAATCTTTTTTTTTTTTTTTTTTAAATATATCTTTACTGATTTCAGAAAGAGGAAGGGAGAGGGAGAGAGAGAGAGATAGAAACATCAGTGATGAGAGAGTCATCACTGATTGGCTGCCTCCTGCACGCCCCTGACTGGGAATTGAGCCTGCAATCTAGGCATGTGCCCTGACCAGGAATTGAACCTCGATCTCCTGGATCCTAGATCGATGCTCAACCACTGAGCCACGCCCTGCCAGGCCAAAGAATGAATCTTAAAAGCAGCAAGAGAAAATTAGTTATTTATGAGGGAGCTCCCATAAGACTATTAGCTGATTTCTCAACAGAAACTTTGCAGACCAGAAGGGATTGGCAAGAAATGTGAAAACCTAAGAGAATGGCAAAAAATGGCAATTATTAACCCTTGGAAAGAGTGAAGTAATTCCAGAAATGCAATTCTAGAATTATACTAGACTCAGCTGTGAACACTATTTACTTAATTTATCATTACGATTAATTAATTTAACTAATTAATTTATAACAATGAAAAAATTAGGGAGTAGGGGAAGTGTGGAGAGATAGGTGGAATAGGAGCACTAAATCTTTATCTTCTATAGTAGGAACACAATTTATAATGTTTAAAAGTGATAAATCTAGAAACAGACAACTATGTTTTGTAGATACAAGCATAAAAAATCCAGAAGTTACAGCTACAAAAAAAAAAAAAGGAAAGTGGTTTGCAGGGCAAATATTTGGAGGTAGGGAGTGAGGGGTATGCAGCTTTAAATCTTATCACTATACTTGATTTCCAAAGTATGTACATGTATTACTTCGATTAAAAACTTTTCAAAAATGTGTATTTTTAAGCTAGTTGGATCACTTTCTTTTTCTTTTACTAAAAACATTAGGATAATACATGAAAGATAGAGATAGACATAGAGATAAAGAGAGAGATAGATAGATACATACATACATACATAGTGATGAGAGATAAGAGAAAGAGAGACTTCAAAAGATTATTTACAACCTGAAAACTCAGCACCAAGTGATTCACTGCCATGGTCCTGAAAAGAAGAACCTACCAGAAAGCACTGGCAGATGAAAGAAAAGTAAGGACTAATGATAAGTATCAAGGAGCCTTCAGATAAATATTTTTAAATATATACTGTAGGCAGTTCAGCATTGCACAGTGATATTTTAAATTTAAGATTTTTAATTTTTGTGGGTTTTTATCATTAAAATATAACAAACATATGAAAATTAAGAAATCACAAACACACAGCTTGATGAATAATCATGACGTTAACAGGTCTTTGTAGCTACCACCTAAGCAAACAGCTAGAACATTACCAGAGCCCCAGAAGCTACTATGATGCCAGTGATGATACTTAAGTTAACATAACAATACCTGAGCTCATGTGCCCCTGGCTTTCTCTGTATAGTGAATACAAACACATTTAGCTTCTAGTCTAAACTGTATTATGCAGCCTTATGCTTTCCTCAATTGTTTATTCAGTATATGTTTTCCTCTAAATAAGCCAGTAAATTCCTCCTCAGCCACAACAGTGGCTGCCAAAAAAATAGCTCACGGATGCACTCCTGTACAAGGTCAGTATGGTGTAGTTAGTACCTCACTGTAGCGCTGATTCCCTGAATGTTGAGATCACATTTAGTTCATCTCTATAACACCTACTAAGCGCCATTCGGTAAGAACTTCTGAATGAGCAATCAGTCACACAATCAAGTACCAACTGCCTCATATACTAAAAATTTAACAATACTACCATTTTGCATTTACATGCTATACAACACATATGCTTACAGACACAGTGATTCCCACAGGGCACCTTCCGGATCTGGTGGCCACAAAAGCTTGTTTACATACATGTAAAATTATGAAAAGCACAGCTTCCACAGGCTACCAGGTAAACAGTGAGTGGGCCTCAACGAAGTGAATTTCTAGATAAGAACACTGAATGAGGGGATAATAGAACAGCAGTTGTCAAATATTTGAGTCAGGACCCCTTTGCACCCTGAAAAATTACTGAGGTCCCAGAAGAGCTTAAGTTTATGTGGGTTATGTCTGTTGACCTTTATCACATATAAATGAAAACAGTTTAAAAAGATGACAATAAACCCACATTCACACAAATAAAGCATTTTTATGAAAAAGTAATCCTATATTCCAAAACAAAAATAAATTTCATGAGAAGAGCAATGCTGCTTTAAAATTTTGCAAATATTTTTCACTTCTGGCTTAAAAGAAGACAGTTGGATTCTCATTCAACCTGCTTCTATCTGCTTCTGCATTCAACCTGCTGTGATAGCATGCCATGCAGTCTGCAGGAAACTCCACTGCACTCCCATATAAGAATGTGAGGAAAAGAGGCAAAGAACACCTTAATGTTATTACAAAAATAATTTTGAAGTCACAGATTCCTTGAAAGGGTCTTGGGGTGCATCCAGTATCCCAGGACCACACTTTGAGAACTCTGCCCAGAAGACAGAGAACTAGAAATGGAAGAATGTCCTGGAACTCTTGCTGGAATCATCATTCCTGATGGACAAATCTCCAGAGAAAGATTTAATATATATGCTAATAGCATGATAATTTTTTACAAGAACATTTAGCCTAAAGAAGACCTTTCTAGAAACAGCGAGAATCTAACCTTAGCATGATCATCCTTCTACACGATGGGTCCTAATACAGTTTAAAGGTTAGAAGCACCACTATTTTATCCCTAAAAGAGGTTGCCTGTGTAACACTATTAGGGACTATCACACGGTACAGGTGCTTGTCACATCTCATTCAAGTCAAGAAAACTGCAATAGTTTTCAGCCATTACATAGTTTTTAAGAGGAAAAATATCAATAAATCAAGAAATTTTGTTATCTGTCCGCACATTATATTTTTTGGCATTCAAGAAAAAGTGTGAATGAACCACCATAAAAGGGTCATCTCTAAAGTGGCAGCATGTTAGCCATTAGATTTGGAAGAACAGAGAGTAGAGTATGAGGAAACTAGAAATATCAACTGTAGCTCTGACCTGACCTCTCACCATGTGAGCAGAGATGTGCCCCACCGCCAACAGCCACGTGGGAAGTGCGCTGCAAACAGAATCTCCGAGTAGGCTGAGTCACAGGGAAGATTACCCCCAATCCTAGCCCTGCAGCCCACTCCTCCTCATTTACAAGATGGGAGATCGCTGGTCTAGTTATTTGATTCCAAAGTAGGTAGGTGGTGGAGGGACAAAATTTGCAAAAATGGCAAATGCAAGTGTCTCTGCGGGATCATGCTCTGTAACTATTTTAAATCATTTATGCAGGAAATGCCGTGCATATAATGTCAATGAGCAAGGATCCCCTAAGGGTTCCAAGTGCAGCCCAGGGTCTTCTGCGGGGTGGGGCAGAAGCAGTGCCAGCTAAGTCCCACTACAGCAAGGGCACCTCAGTTTTGAGCTAGTTTATGTACTAGGCTTCTAAAATATTTCCTTTGAAAAGAAGGTTTCAAGGCTAAAAATAAAACAGAATTCTTTCTTGAGGTTCAGTACTTTCTGCCTCCCAAATTTTTCAGTAGGAGTTTTATTTTAGTTAGTGGAATTGTGTGTGTGTGTGTGTATGTATATATATATATATATATATGGGTTTTTTTGCTATGAAAGGTCAGTTCTTATTCTTTATTAAAATTAAGGAAGTGATGGAGTTGTTGATAAAATTCTCAGAATTTCTAGATGTTAACATTCTGGGCTCAAATATCAACTTAAAGTATTAAAAATAAATGGGCCTGTCTTTTTGTTTTTTGTTTTTGAACAGTAATCTCATTTGCCTGTGGTTTAGTAGTCCCTTAGCAAACTGTATCTTCAAACCCCCATGGTTCCAATATATGTGTGAAACCAACTGGGACCAGCATCTTTTTCATGCAAATTCAGGGTTCTTAAAAACAGCTTTGTGTAAAAAATAAAGAATCCTTGACTTGCATGCTACCCAAGGAAAATTAAACACACTCACATACACACACGCTCGCTCCTCTTTGAAGGCCTTAGCTCATCGGCTAGAGACTGACAACTGTGCCTTTGCAATGCATCACTGTTTTGTTCTGTGTTTGTAGCAGAGCCTGTAGCTCATTATGAAGGGGACACTGGCTTCATGACTGCAAAACAAACGCCCACGGAGATTTCAGTGAGAGCTGTGGACCCTCATCCCAGAACAGGAATGAAAGAAAGATGCAAAGAATATGCACGCAGTGAAACGAAAGGGCGCAATACTTCTCGCCCAGTTAAGATCAAAGAGAAGCTTTCCAAGAAAAATGAAACAGAGCTACTTTTCTCATTTAATTTTATACCCAAGCGGCGAATTAGTCCCAGGTTTCTAAAGTCTTACAATATACACCCGGACAATCTCAACTAAATATGAAAATAAATAACAACAAAATTATCGATGTGAACCCTGGATCTTCAGAATTCCACTGACACATCTGCAAGTTAAGCCCACGGAGAAACTGTCCTTAACGAAGACAACAGGAGGTTGGCATTTGTAAAATCCAGAGAAGACCTGAAACGTTTGCATGTTTAGAAAAACGTTCCCCAGGAGAAAGCAGCTCGCGAAGGGGGAATATATTCAGTTTGTGATGTGTGGAGACCTCAAACGGGGGCACTGCAGAGCCATCTGTTGCATGAGTGTGGAAGGCAGGCCCGTCTGGGGACAAATCAACGCTCTATCGCCACTAAAGGAAGCCAGCACCCACCCTGGACGGGTGAGAATGGAACCCCTGTGCACCCGCTCTCCACCAGGCAGACGGTACCCCCGGGGTGCCCCGAGGGAAGAGGGGCGCAAGCACTCGGTAAGTATGAAGAATTATTTCTACGCCTTCGCCTTCTAAGTCCCATCGCCCCAAACTACTCTCTACAGACAGGGCAGCTTGAAAGGTGCGGCTCTGAAGGCACATCAAGCAGGCTGTCAATATAACAAATACCCGTGGGTCTTGATGACACTGCCAGCTAACGTGTGCAATTTCTACTTCACTTTTCTAACAAAATTAAGTATAACATGCTCATATACGTATTTTTAAAATATCCTGGACCTCTTATAAACCCAAAGTCAACTTCCTTCCCTGTAATAAAGATATTGTGGTATTAAAGAATCCATAATAACCCCCAGCACGGTGAGTTCATGTTAGTTCTGGTTGTTAGGTTAAGCTCCTATGTTCTAACGTATTTAAAACAGTTATTTTAAGGCATCCATAATATTCTGGTAACTGTGACTATATCATCCAATGACAATGAAAACTTTAATTCATTCAGCAAATACTTAATATGAATTTACTCTAGGTCCGGCCCAGTTCTAGGCACTGGGATATAAAGATAAACAGAACATTCCCCAATTCAAAGAGCTTAGGGCCCAGCAGACGGAGAGAACACCAGACAAGCCAGTGGCATAAGATGCAACCAGCACAACACACAGGTGCTGGCTACACAAAGCTGTATTAAAAGCTGGGTTTTAAAATAAGTATTACATAAAAATTTAATCAAAAAATAAAAATTTAACTTCCTTTAAATGGGAAGGTGCATGCTGCTGTTTCTAAGAAAGTTATTTTTTTAACTCCATGCTTTTTAGCAAAAGGTCATGCAGGAAAACAGGTCTGTCCGCCAAATATTGCCCTTGCAAAGAACCTCTATTACACATTTTGATTGTGTCCATCCCTGACCCTCTCTGTCTTTTGAATGTGATGGTATTGTACTTCAGTCCACCTGCAGTTTCTGCTCCTTTGGGTCATGATCTTATCCAGGTCACTTCTTTCAGAGATGCTCTACTGACTTTTTCAGCCTTTTCTATCCCAATACATCATGTTGGAACTTAAAAATATAGCAATGGTTACTGTTTATTGAACAGTTACAATGTTGAGCACTATTCTACATACTTTACATGAACTATTTAAACCTCAGACTACCCCATGAGGAAGATACATATTATAATCAACTCCCTAACATACAGACAATGATTCTCCTCCTTTCTGGATTCAGACTCTCCTTACACTATGAAAAAAATCATTGAGGATTCCCACATGCTTTTGTTTGTGTGGGTTATATCCATTGATATCTACATTCAACATTAATACTGAGACTTTAAAATATACCTTAATATATTTGAAGGAATAATAATAATTCCATTACAGGTTAATATAAACTATATATAATTATGAAATATGTATAACATAGATTTCAAAAGAAAAATTAGTAAAAAGAGTGGAACAGTTTTATACTTTTGCAAATGTCTGCAATGTCTGGCTAACAAAAACAACATCTGGATTCTCACATCTGCTTCTATATTTAGCATGTTGCAATGTCACATGTTCAGTAGCCTCTGGCAAACCTCCCTATACCCAGGAGAGAGTGAGAGTGGAAAAGGCAAATAATGTCTTAGTATTCTTATAAAAATAGCTTTGAACCTATATATCTCTGAAAAATTCACAGAACCCCTGGTCCACAGTGTGAGCACTACTGATGTACAGTGATACTTCCTTCCGTGGGGAAACTGAGGCTCAAGTAGGCCAGAAAACCTGCCTATCATGCCATGGCTCTTACGTTAGATACAACCATGCATGTTTTTTCAAATTTGAAAAATAGCAAGAAATATATATTTCATTAAAATCTCATTTTTAGAGCTTGTGCCTCCGTATTTACCATCACCTGTTTACCATCGCCTTTACTGTTAGAGAAGAAATCACAAAATTGTTACCATCGCCTTTACTGTTAGAGAAGAAATCACAAGTAATGCAAGAAATGACTGGAGTCTCCAAGGATGAAACATGTCCTTGACCCTTTTAAAGCCAATCAATAGGAAAAGTGCTGATATAACTTTTCACATTGAATTCCAAGTACTACAAACCTGCATTTCTAGCAGAGTAGACAAAAAGCACGGATGAAACTTTCACGATAAACCTATGGGCTTTGTTTCAATTAATATCCCCACATATCTCTTCCCTACAAAGACCTCACCAAACGCCTAAGAGGAAATTAGATGGATGATTACTCTCAATTATTCCTTGGGGCAGACAGTCACATGCTGAAATCTTGGGGAAAAGTTTCAATAAATCATCAGCCTTCCATTTCCGAGTGGGCCCAAGAATAAGAGCTTGGTGGTGGCCTGGTGTGTGTGTGAGGAGAGCAGGTCTCTCCCCCAGGAGGCCGACGACCATTCTCTGCACACAGAGGCGTCCTGGGGAGTCGCCCACCACAGAGGCAGGACAATGCCGAGTGCCAGGTGTGGCTGTCAAGTGGGCAGATGGGGAGACCGGTGGCAGCAGTCTTTGAGTAATGGTTAAATTAATTAGCCTCTCAGATTATTTAATTACTCATCCACTCAGATGTTCAGGGTGAGGGAGTATTTCAGTGGAACTTTTCGAGCCACAACCCAGATGCAAGAAATTTCTTCGTATACTTTTTCCAATACATGATGTCAGTGTTGGCCCCAAAACTTTCAGACATCCACAACTGGCATTTTATTACATACTTCTGGGAATTTCCTTACATCTGCAATACATACAAGTCAGTAAGTTGAAATTAGTGACTTTACATGACTTTGTGCAGCAATAACTAAGGCAACAGGGCTCACAAAGGCCAACACGCACGCCCTGCTGACTTTGGGAGGGAGTAGGAGTTGCATAACGCTGTGCTGTGCTGATGAACAACCCCCCCCCACACACACACACACACAATGGAGATCTTTTTTGTTTAAAGAATTTGATATGCTGGAATATAAAGATCATTAGTAAAAACCAACACATACCCTGCTTTTTGGTTGCCTGCTTTTCTGAAGGTCATTTCACCACATGCTTGTCCTTACCGAGATTTCTGAAGCTTTCTAGTTTTTTTCTTATTTTCTACATTTCTAGAGTATTTTCTAAAAGTCCTCTAAATGTCATGCCATGTAAGTATTCCCAAAATTGTTCTATTCTGAATGTTCTTCCACTCTTAAAACGGGAGTCCAGCTTACACCCTTTTCCATTTAGTGGTTCATCGGTTCATCCTTGCAGCCACTGTGCCATCCACGGTAGAGCCCAACTACCTGCACACCTTTCTCTCTCCACCGCTGAGCTGGAAGACCTAGGGGGCTAGAGCTTGATGGTCTTTGTGTGTCCAGGGCACAAACACATCCTCAATGAATGAAAGATCATGCTTCAGGGCAAAGACAACCTCATCGACTTGACCCAAGATCACAGGCTGCCTTCACCTCTATTCAGCACCAGAGGTTAGTCCCAGGCCCAAGAGCTTAACAAAATGTGGCAATAAAACCACAGAAGCTACCTGCGGTCCAACGGTCTCACATGTGGCATTCTGAACATCTCAGATGCACATGCTAGTAAATAAATGAACAGATGAAGAAACGAACTTGTCTTTCTAGGTTTTCTCCTCTTTATTTCTGCTGGGAACTGTTCGCTTTCACCGAAATCATACCTGCTTCATCACAGTGTTTGATGTTGCGCATGCTCTACTAACTTACCTAACACCACTTGCTTTCCCTCCCCTCTTTGTCTGGGCCACAGTGAAATCCAAAAACTCTCAACTCTTGCAATAACTTCTTCCTTGAGTGTAATGTCAGTTCAAGGACTTGACTTCAACAAAGATGTCCTTGAGATATACTTTTCATGAGTCACTGAAGAGCCACTTAATTTCTTAGACTTAATTTTCACTTCTGAAAAAACCTAGATTTCTGAATGAGGATTCCTTATGTTTCCATGTTTTCTAAGAAACATTTTTTTCATTCACTGCCCTCATACTTATTCCCTTAATATTAAAATTCCTCTAAAAAGACAATTAAGAAAAATTTGGAAAACAAAAGAATTGTATTAATAATACTGTATTTTCTTCCATCAGTTCTGATAACATTCAAAAGTGATGGGCTACATGTAGTTTCATATGGAAAAGGAATTCTTAAGAAAACACATGGCAACCATCTTCTGAGGAGCATCACCTACCTGTGGGCATGTTTGACAATAGCCCTTATGTGACAATTAATTTGTTTTCCATGGCTTTCAGTTATCAATGGCCCTGAAATCTCATTCTGTCTCTATTTTCATGAAGGTCCCCAGACAGTCTCTGTGAGTTGATTTAAGCCATCTGTCCAGGCTCAGGAAAATCAGGCTTGTGAGTGCCTAAAGGGAGACGTTGAAGGAGGCAACGAAGGAAGCCCTGGTGGACTGTAATACCGTGCAGTCCACACTGTGAAAGCGCCTTCCTTCATTTGTGGAATTAGCCACACACACAAAGTACATTCTGCTCAGCAAAATCGTGGCTTTTAGGATGGATGGGCAATGCCATCAGTTCATTCCACAAGTATAATGCCTACAGTGTTGGAGGCACTTTGCTAGATTCTGTGGAAAGTACAATGAGAGTAAGGCTTAATCCCTGTGGTCACAGAGCATTCTGTCTGAGAAAAGAGATAGTGTGACTATATCCAGTGTAACGGGTTGAACTGTGCACCGCTGATATTTATGTCGAAGTCCTAACCCCTGGCGCCGCAGAATGTGACCTTATTTGGATATAGGGTGTTTACCGAGGTTATGAAGTTAAAATGAGGTTATCAGAGTGGGCCCTAACACATTAGGACTAGAATCATTTAAAAAAGAGGGGGTAAACCTGAGGACAGACACACACAGGGGGAACACCATGTGAAGATGAAGGCAGAGGTTAAGGTGACACTTCTATAAACCAAGGGCACTGAAGACTGGCAGCGAAGCACCAGGAGCTAGGAGAGAGGCATGGGACGGATGCACCCTCACAGCCCTCAGTGGGAAGCAACGCTGCCAACTCCTGATCTTAGACTTCTAGCCTCCAGAACTGCAAGGCAATAAATTTCTGTATAAGCCACCCAGGGTGTGGTACTCTGTTATAGCAGCACTAGCAAATACATTCAGATATACTTATATTTTAACATAAAATCTATCAGCTATATATGTTTGAACAGAATCCATCTCTATATAAAAACATACACACACCCAGGTAAAACATAATGGGTGCCCTAAGCAGAGTGGAATATATTTTCAGCAGAAGGAGTGTTTCCTTCTCAAGGAAGTCTTTATAGAGGAAATTGCAGTCACATTTCACACGAGGTAAGAGCCATAAAAAGTCAGAAGCCAAACACAGGAATTTATGACTGTAAGAACTATAAACTATTTATTGCAAAGCATTTTTTTTTTAATCTCAGGAACTCACATTTTACATGCCATTTCTCAAGAGAGCTCAAGAAAACTATAGGAGCAATTCAATGGCACACTCCTATCTAAACTCCACAGGTACCATTATCTTGAGAGAAAAAGACAGTTTCACTACTTCCACGATCATCTCCATATTCTTCTTATGAAGTCAACTGTGATGTTAAGTATGAGATAAGGTGCTGCCTTGATGCTCTATTACAAGAATATTGACTCAGTTGACCTTTCGGAGTGGGGGGCGGTTTGTAAGTACACTTGCTGTGGCCACCACCCTCGTTACAGGGATGTGCACTGGTCACCTGCAATAAGGAGTTAGGTGGCTGTGGTCCTGGAACTGGTCTGTCTAGAGTCAGAACCCATAACCAGGCCCTCATTAACTCAGGTCTCTACCCAGCTAAACTATTATCAGGCCTTAGAAGCACCATACACTTTCTGATTTTTACAAACCAGTCCACTTAATAACCTTCCCTATAGCATTTGGTAAGAGTAATTTTTGATGCCTTGACCATTTGCCAATTCACTCTGATGAGTCCAATTATTTTCACTATTGAACTCTGTGACCTGATTAGTCTTTTCTAATCTTTCCATTTGAATTGTGGGAGTTTGGTTTCTCCTGGGTGCAAGTAACAGAAACAAAGTCCAGCTAAAATGAGAAAGATGAGGAATATTATTAAACAGTTTACAATATTTCAGGAGCAAATGAACCACCAAACACTAGGAAGGACAGGAACCAGGGTACCTCCAGGGCCTCTGCAGCAAGAATTTACGAACCTTTTCACCAGATGTCCTCCTGATGACCTGCCTCAGGTCTGGGGACTCCTGGTGCTCATCTCCCATCATTTCACAGTTTAAATTCCACGGAATCAGATTCTGATTGGCAGAGCTGAGGTGAGGCACACACCCTGGGCTGTCCAGCTTTGGCCTGGGGGTCAGGGTCATGTAGCACAGTCTTACATATTCTGCCCCCTGCAGAGGCTGGGGACTGTTCTCAGAGAAGTAAACAATTACCATGGGGGGTGACCATTTGCATTTCATATATGCTGCCCTTTCTTTGGAAAAAGATTTCCATATATTTCCTGATTAATCTTTACTTGGACCTGAAATGCAACCAGATTTTTTTTTTTTTTTAACTCAATAATCTTTGCATGCGTTTCTATTGGACTAACTCCATTTGAGGTTTCCTGTTAAAATACTTGGCTGGAATTGAGCCGATATCCTGCTTTCTTCGTATTTCCTTGACCCCCTCCACGATCACTGTGACTTAAAAATTTATATTGAGCACATTCATTTTTTCCTTCTAGAATACAAAACTAGCCTATAATCAATCTATCGCTTTCTGTATATTGTCTTACTGTTTCCACTGTCAGCGTGGCCTAATTTATACTGAACATACTCCTAGAAATCTTACCAACTATGAAACTTTGTGTACATGCTCACACAACATGTATAGTATTAGAACCAGAGAGTCCACTCTCAGGAGATACAAACAAATCAGGAACCACCTTCCTCCTCTATTTCCTGTCAGTCAAACCATTAACCAACCAGCAAGGCCATCAAAATTCCAACAATATGGTTTCAAGAGACAAGGGCATTTTTAAAGGAATGCCAATTCAGAAAATCTAGAGAATAAAAGAGAAACTCATACTTCCCTATATTCTTCATAAACAATCTAATTGTTGCCAAATATATATAATATTCAATTAGTATCTGAGCTGACTAGTAATGAAAAAGCAAAAAATAAAAATAAATTAAAAAATCAATGATAGAGAAGTTTAGTAGGAAAAAAGTTTAGTAGGAAAAGGCCCTGATAAGAAAACAGAGCCTAATGTCTAAGAGCCGAGAAATGAATGAAAACCAACCCATGAAATAATTTGTTAGACCAGGTAATACCCTAATGGGAAGGAGAAATATTCTCAGGCACATGACCATCTAGAATACTCTCAACAGAGTTAAAGTGTTTGAGAAAACAGGAAAGCAAATCCAATGCAATAGCGGATGTTTCTGAAGACTAATAACAGCACCAAGAAGGGGCAGAAGAATTAATTCTGTCAAAGAGGTTAACTTTGACAGTTTACATGTCAAACATGTAAACTTTCTGTTTATATGTAAATACACCTAAGCATTTATAATCATCATCTATTTTATTGACACAATGAGAGAGAGGAAACAAAAAACACAAAGGTATCTTTTGTATCTTAAACAAGAGAAGGGAAAGACAAGCAGTGAATGGTTCTGAGACATTAAAAAGCCACTTTCTGAAAGACCACAGACACCCAGGAGTAATAATAACAAAACTCAGTACTCATACAGTGATGATATCCCAAGTGCTTTACAGTGAGTTATGACCTCACTGAATCCTCACCCTGCCTGTGAGGCAGGCGCTGTTACTCTCCCCACTTTACAGATAGTAAAAACAAGGCACAGAGGGATTGCGTTTCTTCCCCAAAGACCAAGCTAGTAAGCGATGATGTCAGAATTTCGGCACAGGCACGCTTGGCTCCGAAGTCCCCATTCTTAACCTTAATGCTACGTTGTCCATGTGATTCTAGCTGGAGCTGTAATTTTCACACTGCATACAGTTGTTCAGAAATACGGACACTAAACATTCTATATGAATTTCTTAAGAAGCTCTCAAAACCCATTTACATTCCCCTTGGAAGTCACATGGCAGAAAGGCAGAAAAGAGTAATGCTGAACAAAATAAGAGTTTGCAGCCAGACTGCATGGGGTCAAATCCCAGCTCTCCCAGTTACCTCCCACCTCACTGACCTAGGGAAAGTCACTTCTTCTCTCCGTTAGAACATATCCTTTATAAATACACACTGCTTTTTTTGTGGGTGGATTTTACTTCCCCACCTCACTGATACCAGGCTTGGCATAGGACTTGCTTTGCAGTGAAATGGAGTGGAAGAAACATGTGTATCATCTGGGGAAAAATCTGAGTCCGGGATAAGGTTTGCCATGTTCTCATCTTGGAGCAGAGCAGCAGGCCCACCTCAGACATCTAGAGGGGTAAGAAATGCACCACTGTTGTTATAATGCACTAGGACTCAGGGGCTGCTTGTTAAAGACGTAAGGGCCTCTCTTGCCTCATACACTCTTTGTGACTCAATATCCTACTGCTTCAAAGGTTGTTGAAGGAATTAAATGAGTTATTTTTTTAAAAGCATGCAGGACAGTGGCTGGCACTTGATAAGCTCTACAGTAGTGTATAATTCTTATTTTTATCTATAAATGGCAGAAGAGAAGTATTACTGAGCCAGGTACTCACCTGAAAATACTCC
Organism: Miniopterus schreibersii; assembly: GCF_964146895.1. Lineage (NCBI taxonomy): Eukaryota > Metazoa > Chordata > Mammalia > Chiroptera > Miniopteridae > Miniopterus > Miniopterus schreibersii. The sequence goes on along the minus strand of NC_138108.1, from coordinate 70,902,201 downwards.
AAGTAGAGAAAAGGCTGTGAGAACACATTCCCAGTACTAATCAAATCAAATGCTTTTCTGGATCTTAAATCCTTTCGACTCAGTTCTAATGTTAAATTGGTTGCCCTCTAGGCTTTCTGTGAACTTCTCTTTAGTGCTCCCTATGAACCCAGTAATTTCAACTATTTGTTGACAATTCCTGGATTTAATATTGCTGACCCAGAGGCTTCAGACGGTTGTCCTTCTACAACATTTAGTCAGTTATTAGCCATGACGATATTCCTCCCCATGTCTCTCAGCTCTCTTTTGGGAAACAGAGTCAGACACCAGCTTTCCCATCTGTGGACCACAGTTTAGGTGAGGTAATAGCAGCTGCTATCTCTTTGCTTCTAAGGGTGAAGAATTAGATAGCTTTGGCAAGTTTCTTTGTTTCATGAGTTTTGACCAGCTTTCATTTGCTAATGTGCAAAATTGGATGGGAAAGCGCTTGCCAATTACTGTTCTACACAACTTGCTTTCAGGGGACACCAATGATGACCACCCCAGATGTTGTAATAAGCAGATATGGAGACTTCTTATGTCCAAGAAGAGGACACTATGAGCTCCCTCTAATCCATCTTAGGAATCATGATACTAGTGAGGGCCAAAAGTGATATTTGACAACACCATCCCCATTTTAGAGATGAGGAAATGGAGGGTCAAAGAGGCTGAAATAAGTCAGTCGAGGAGCAAAACCCCAACAAAACAGCCATTATCCAGGGGAGTGAAACTAGCGCTATTTCCAGGGCTGAGTGCCCTTACAAGAAAGCCACTTGGACACATGAGTACATTTGGATAGGCTGAAAAACGTCTTAAATACCCAATCAATAAATTCATTCACTCCATGTTACTGAACAGCTTCTGGGCTTTAATCTGACCTCTTCACAAAAGCCAAAGAGGTTACTGAGAAAGACACAATATTTGAGCCCCATTTTTCTAAGTTCAGATGTGAAGCAGGCTGCTAGGAATGAGTATCAGGCCTTAGCTAAGCTAAGACATGAAACGGAAACAAAGTTATTTATCATCTCAAAAATCTTTATTTGGCAGTTACATATGATATAAATAACTCACTAGCTATTTTCTCTTAAATAATAATGATGATGATGGCTATCACATCGAACAAGAAACTGAAATAAGTAACATACAGGATCAATCTTTAGAAAATAAAAAATGCTAAGGTTGTTATAGCTGCTTTTTACTGTTCTTAATGGCAAATAAAACCAAAAGTTATTTGTAGCACTTATTACTTTAATGATTTCTAAAATGGCTTCTCTAAAAGCAATGTACTGGAGATTAATAAATTTCACACAAAAACAAACAGAATGTGTCCATTGCTAAGGGGTTTGTTCCCTCTCCTTTTATCCTAGCTATTTTCCCAAGCCCAGAAGAAAGGCATTCCTTAAAGCTTCGCGTGGCTTTTAGCAAAATCATCTCCCCTCCAACTAAATAGGTAAAGAAAGGATGTGCTGTTTAGGTAAATAATGATAAAACTGTGATTTGTAGCTGAAAACACTCCTGATCACAAAAGCTTTGTGTTTTTCTGTGCTCCTTGGCTAAGTTCTCATGTCTAAAAGACAAAAGAGAAAACAAAACAAAGGAAAAATGAATCCTGTAGGCACCCACACTCAAGAAAAGGTGCGACTGTTGAAAGTCACAATAAAAATAGATTGTCATAGGCGGGGATTCCATTACAGCAGGACAATATATCTGCTTTGGAGAAAGGCTCAATCCATTAAAAAAAAAATGTACTGATAGACAAAGTCCAGAGCTGACACACATTTGGAAGATCAAGGGCAAAGCAGCTAGCAGTGTCCTAGCCAGCCCCAAAGAAAAGCAAACCTAGAAACCAACGGGCTCTCTTGCACATGGAGAATGTCTCTAGTAGAATACAATAGGACTGTTGTATGTGACACCTTGATAAATTAAAGAAACAGAAACACTGTCACAAAAAGAAAAGGAAGAAAGGAAGGAAATTCACAAACAGTGCTCACAAAACATGGATAAGAAAGTTTTAAAAGAATACGCACATTGATTAAAGGCAAGCAAGCAAAACAAGATAGCTGCTCTGTCTAGCTAACCCCCACTGCAGCGCCCATTGTATTGTTTCCTTTGGCACTGGCTGCAGGAGAGCTTCATCCGATGTTTAATAATACTAGTATTTATAAAATAGAAGAAAAACATCCTGATAAGAATATACCTCAATAGGAAAAAGCCTTCTTCTAGATAATCTGATTGTGGAGATGAAAAAGAAATGCTCTTTCAAAGTAGTAACAATTACAAAGCAACCCGTGAACAAGATAAGCACTTGCGGAAGGAGCCACACTGAACCTATTCAGCCGACCAGCGTTTCTGTTGTGTGCGTCCAAGAATGGATCACTGCGGCTCCCTGGGCAAGCCTGCAGCACTGCAAAACTCAGCCAAAGCCAGGATGGGGCTGGGGGAGGGAAATGCTACAGGAAAGAAGAAAGTTGAGAGAGAAACAGAGGAAAGGCTGGCAACACAACTCCTTATAGTCCTTCGTTCAACATTTTCATTGACCTGTTACATATAAATTAATATAGAAGACAAAGGGTTTTGCAAAGTACACACATACACAAAGGAACCTGCCCTCCAAAAGCCATAACTTGTGAAATACTACTTCGGTTCATGATCTTACCAATGTCCATTTCTTGCGAGTATAAGTAGAGTGTTCAGATCTATAAGTGAAGTTATTTTCATATTCTGGCTTGCATTCCCATATTAATATTATTTTGCTAAGATAGCACATTAAATTATATTGAAATAAATAAAAATACAGTGAATATTTTCACAAGTCCAAATCTATGAACAATCTACTGAAGATGGATGTTTCCTATTCATAACTTTATATATATAACATGTACACACAACTATACTTAAATGCCAATAATTGTACACAAAAGTGCGGTCTGATCAGGTATTTCAAAGACTATGTTGGTAATTTGCTAGAGTTTGGAAAGTGTACAGAAATTCATGATACAATTAGCTAGTACTTACTGAGACATTCATATGTGGCACTTACTGTCCTATATGCTCCTGCATGTACTATCTTCCTAACGATCTCTCCTTTTTACAGCTCAGACCTTCCAAATGAACAGCCTATGCTTTAAACCACTGCACTATACTCTGTCCTACCACTTAGAACAGAGATTTCTGAGGAACCTAGTTACTTTTTGACTTTTAGTGGAATTTTACTCTATTTTGAAATATGCTCAAACTAAGAATGACTCCAGCATCCTCCAGCAGGATACGCAGCAAGAAGGGCCACACAGCAAGGCTAGGACCTGCCAACAGACCACACCCCTAGGATGGCAGATGCTCATGAGCACACCTCATAGTTCAGAGTAGGATACTCAGGCACATAGCTCAGAAAAGCACATCCTGAAAGTGTGTGGGGAAAGGTCCAGATTTGGAAAAGTCCAGAATATCACAAAAGGCAGGGTCCTCCGAATGGGGTCTCAAGGCTAGTGGCCAGCTGAGGTTTAACATTCAAGGATAAAACTCCAATTTCTGCAGGGTATGATCGCAATAAGATAAGACACTTAGATAACTGGAGTACATGTAATAATTCCAAGGCATTCACACAGAATGGAGCAAACCAGCATCAAGAACAATTTGAACACACATCTAGGTGTTTCTAATTTTACTTCTCAATAAAACTTAGTCATTAATTAAAATGTATTACTTCACAGTTCTGTTCAAACTATAGGAATATCAGTTTTCTGGATTCTGATAGGTCTGTTTTGAAAAATGGGAGGTCTAGATCTCTATAGCATGGATTCTCCAGGAGGAATAAGCAGCTTTAGGAACATCAATTCTGATAGCAACCATCATGTGTTCTTTAACACGTTGCTCATCTCCGGCGAAGTCTGTCTTAAGCACAAAAAGGCTGTGATGTATCTTACAGATAAAATGCATGTGTTAGATAAGTTTCATTCAGGTATGACTTGCAGCACTGTTTGCCATGAGTTCAAGGCTAATACATCAACAGTATGTATTAGATAAGGTGTCCTCAAACAGAAACACACAGAGAAGAGGCATGAAGGTTATGTATTGATCACTTGAGGGAAAGGTTATGATCAGAGACTCACAAGGATCTAACTGTATAGTTCTCCTAGGAGGAATGGCTCAGTATTCACTAATTCAGTATTTGTAGCAACTTAATAGAACATAACTACCATGAATTATGAGAATCAAAGTACCTACCCCACCAGTTGTTTAGGTCTGAGAAAATGTAGGTTAACAATCTGGCCAAGTCACCATCACAAGTTAGGCACTCAAAGAATTTCACCTACCTAAAACCAGTGTTCTTTTAGGTGTCTGCAAACAACACAATTGAAGATATCAAACTCAGATGCACCATATTTCACAGAAGATGATATGAAAATTAAATTGCATTTAAATGTATCACTATAGTCAATATATTGGATGCAAGAAATATTAACATATTTATAATTAATCAAAAAGCATCCAAGTTCCAGGCCAGGCTAATATTGTCAGAAAACATGCTATTGAAAGGTGTCAAAGAGATCAGCACAATAGATACAAATAAATATCACCCACAGGAGATGTTTCAAAAGGGTTAGTCCATGAAATGAATGCTAAAAGCAGGAATTTGGATGGAGAAGAAAACTGGGAGAGCAAATGCCATCAATAAAAGCCATATGTACTATGCATTTACATTCTTGAGGTAAGTTAATATGAAGATTAAGAGTTGGAAAGAGAGATCTTCCTTAAGATTAAAGATGGCAGCAGACTGAGTGGAAGCTACACTGATACTCTCCCAGGGCCAAACTGGAATTACAACTAAAATATAGAAAAACCATCCTGAATAATCAACTGCAACTGAAGATGAGCTGGAAAGCACCCTCATAACCAAGGAGAAAAAGTGGAGACCACACAGAGACTGGTAGGAAGTGTGGAGGTGTGAGAGGGCTGGCTGGGCTCCCACAGGCAGCAGCTGAAGGTTTGGTGGGATATCTCAGCTGTGGGGGTTCCCACTGAGGACTCTGGGGTCTAAACCCCAGGCTGGGCTTCCCAGGCAAGAGCACCAGAACTGAGAAAGGTGCCCACAAAACATCTGGCTGTGAAAAGCAGTAGGGTTTCTGACTGCCAGAGAGAGACAGTTGGAAATGCAGGCACTCTCTTAAAGGGCCAGTGCACAAAGTTTCATGTGCAGCCACTCATCTTGGGCTCCAGCAGAGGGAGGGCAGAGTGGACAGGCGCTATGAGAGGAGAATCTAGGGTGGTAGGCTCTCGAGCTAGAGCTCAGAGGGCACCCCTCTGGATTCCTGGTCTTGAGTCATTCCCCCATGCTGCAGAGAACATCTTTCTCAGGCAGACATTTTGCTGGTTTTGTCTAGGGGGGAAGCAATTGACCCACCCTGCTGGAAAACCTCTTGCCCTACCCTAAGGAGTTTCTACAGCTTTAGGGTCATTATGAAAATCAGATTAATCAGCCTGCAGGCAGAGGCAGACCTCAGAGTGCTTTGAGTCTTTGCCTGATCTGTTTCTGGACCCAGGCCTTGGAAAAGTAGACTCTGGTGTACATCTTGGTCCTATCCAACTACACCCAGCCCCAGCAGAGGAGTCCTCAAGCTGGGGATTGCTGATAGCTCCAAATAGGGTGCTCAAGGCAGTCACAAGCTCCGTCTGATATTGGCCTGCACCAGAGACCTTCCAAAAAGACTGAGAGTCATAGACGATCTACCTAATACATAGAAACAAACCCAAACAGGCAGCCAAAATGGGCAGACAAAAAAAACAAGTCCCAAATGAAAGAACAAGGAAGTTTCCAGAAAAAGAGCTAAATGAAATGGAGATAAGCAATCTATCAGATATAGAGTTCAGAACACTGATTGTAAGAATGCTCAGCAGCATGAAAAAAGATATGGAAACCATGAAGGAAATTAATGACATAGCAGAAATAAAGAATACATTGGAAGGGATAAAGAGCAGATTAGAGAAAACTGAGGACTGGATCAGTGAATTAGAAGACAGGGTAGAAAAAAAATCACTCAATCAGAGATCCAAAAAAAAAAAAAAAAAATTTCAAAAAAAAGGGAGGACAGTTTAAGGGAGCTGTGGGGCAACATGAAACATAACAGTATTCGCATTATAGGAACGCCAGGAGGGGAAGACAATAAGCAAGGGATAGAGAATTTGTTTGAAGAAATAATGGCAGAAAACTCCCCTAACCTGGTCAAGGAAAAAGTCTCACAGGTTGAGGAGGCACAGAGAGTCTCAAGCAAGAAGAATCCAAAGAGGCCCACACCCAGACACATCATAATTAAAATGCCAAAAATTCAAGACAAAGAGAGAATATTAAAGGCAGCAAGAGAAAAGCAAACTGTTGCCTACAAAGGAGCTCCCATAAGGCTGTCAGCTGACTTTTCATCAGAAACTCTAAAGGCCAGAAGGGAATGGCATGAAGTATTCAAGGTAATGCAAAACAAGGATCTGAAACCAAGACTACTCTATCCAGCAAGACTATCATTCAAAATAAATGGTGAAATAAAGAGCTTTCCAGACAAAAAAAAAGAAAAAAGAAAAAAAAGGCTAAAGGCATTTATCACCACCAATCCAGCATTCCAGGAAATGTTAAAGGAACTGCTATAATTAGAAGTAGAAATATAGAGAGAGAAACATAGGCATAAAGAATTAAAATGGCAATAGGTAAGTATCTATCAATAATATTCTTAAATGTAAAACAAGCCTCTACAAGTTCAAGAAGGTTGAAATCCTATCAATCACAATGGCATGAAATTAGAAATCAACTACAGTAAAAACAATGGATGGATTATCAATAAGATCAAGAAAGAAATCAAAAACTTCCTGGAAACAAGTGAAAATGAACACACAACAACCCAAAATACATGGGGCACAGCAAAAGCAGTCCTAAGAGGGAAGTTCATAGCACTATATGCCTATCTCAAAAAGCAAGAACAATTTTTAGGAAACTATCTAACCCTACAACTTAAAGAATTAGAAAGCTCCCCTGTGAAGCCATCCAAACCAGGGCTTTTGTTTGCTGGGAGTTTTTTTTTATTTTATTAGTGCTTCAATTTCATCAGCTGTTATTAGTCTATTCAGGTTTTCTGATTCTTCCTGGTTCAGTTTTACATGGTCTCACTCATATGTGGAATCTAATAAACAAAATAGACTGAGGAACAAAATAGATCCAGAGACACAGAAGCATGGAAAAGACTGATGAATCTTAGTGGGAAGGTGGGGGTGGAGGAGTGGGTGGGGAGAAATTAATCGAAGAACTTATATGCATATATGCATAACCCATGGACACAGACAATAGTGTGGTGAAGGACTGGGGGGGTGGCGGATGCAGGGTGGAGGGGATCAATGGGGAAAAAAGGGGTTATATCTGTAAAACTTTCAACAATTAAGATAAATTTTAAAAATATATATGCTATCAACTCTGCTAATTAAAAAATCAGTATTTTATGCATAGCCCCACAATTAAAATGGCAATTCAAACTTGAGCATGTTAGTGACAAGTCTATCAGCCCTATAAGTTTTAATTACAAAGTTGTCCTGTGAGTAACAAACACAGGGTTGCAACATAAAGCACATGTAAGAGCAGAAACTCACCAACAGGAAGTGCTCCTATTCCATGAATCTAGAGAATTTACTTTAGGAAACATCAGTGTATTGCTTACGAAAAAAACAAAACAAAACAAAACTGTACCTTGATTAATTATGACAAACTTTGATATTCTTAAGCAGAGCTATATGGTGTGTGTAAAAGGGTTACTTTGTTACCCTTTCTTGGTAGAGATGAGACCACTTCAATTCAGATTTCACTTACTCAAAATCAAGAGCCGAGGCAGGTATTTGAATAAAAATATTCCATGGATAAAATGGTAAGGAGGCTAAAGTTTTAGAACACTGAATTAAGACTATTTTTTAAAAAAAGCTTTGCAAGATTTCAAAAGCATCTATTTACATACAACTTATTTTTGTATTCATCCGATATGCATTAATCCCACACAGAGCTGCGCGCTGGGCCAGCCATCAGAAATTCCCAGGAGAACACAACTACAGAACAGTCGTTCTGAAGCTCAGTCTAGCCCATGAGACAGGCTGTCAACAAATGCGCTGCAATGTGACAAATACAATTGAAGATGTAACTGCAAACGAAGAAAACTGTTACCGAAATGAGCCTGCTGCCTCAAAATAACCCTTAAAAAGGTGCCTGTTGCCACATTACAGTAAGGCTTCTCCAGGGACCACTTTATCAGCTCAGCTCTAGTGCACAGGAATACTTGAAAAATAGCGCAGCTACAATCCCACAGGGTAGGAGGGTTTGAACCAGCACCTCTCACCTTCACTGTCAGTCACTGTTGCCATCCAAACCACAGCTAAGCAAAAGTAAGTAAGGCAGCTGGCGGGGGGGGGCGGGGGGGGCAGGTACGGTCCTGCCTGTGCTGCTTCTGGCTGGTAGAGGCCCTGGAAGGAGAGTGCCCCTGCTCTGCCAGGGACAACTCTAAGCAGCGACACTTTAATATTATCAGCACCTGTTTTATCCCTTTATCATTTCCCTCTGCTTTTAACAGAATACGTGTCTGACTGTATGTCCCTTCCCAGGCTCGGGACCCGAACACTCATCGGTGAGGGAAGCAGGCTTAGCTGGGAGAGCACACGCCCGCAGTGTCCACCGCAGGAGGCCCTCACAGTGTCTGCGGAGCCCGGCGAGCCCAGGAGGCCGCGCCGCTGAGCACAAGGCTCTGCTCTGCCTGCTGTGCCCAACGGGCTGCACCTCAAGTGACCAGAACAGTCCATCTCTGACCAGCTTTCCCTCCTCAGTGCCCTCTGCCCTCCTGGTGCCCCCACTCTTGTCACTAGGGAGTGGCTGATGGCAACCAGAAAGGGGGCGAAGGCTCGGACATCTGTACGGATTCGGGGTATATGTCACATGACAGAAGGATTCAATCATGACATCAAGGATGAGCAGAAAAAGAAAGCAAAGAGCATCCAGAATCTGAATATAAGCTGCATTGACACAATTTCCAAAAGATACTAATTCACTCCCAGGACAGATGTAAAACAAGGCTAGCAGCCCTCACTGAGTATCCTCCAGAGCAAAACATGCTCATTTCCAAATGCATCAGCTCTGGGGTAAGTTCACCTCCTCTCTTTGTGCCCTGGACAAGGCTTCATGAAGTCCTGCTTGATGACAGGGAGGGCCGCAGAGCCCTGAAAGCGGCTGACTCGGCTTCTCCCTTCCAGCTCCTCTCCCCTGCAGCTGTGGTTGCAGATAAATCGCAACCTCTCTGGTTTCAGTTTTCGCATTGCAAAGCAAGAGGACCGGTTAAAAGAGGAATCCCCTTCCCGATCTGTAAGTCTACAGAATATATTTTCTATTTCAGGTTAATAACCAACCCCAAGTCCTTTATTAGGTCCTTATGTTATACATAAAGTCAATAACGTAAAAACTAGTATGAAAATACCATTTTATAGTCAATCATGCTGGATTCCCATAAATAGGATATTTTCATACCTGCCAATAAAATCAGCCAAATGCACTTATCAAAATCCATTTAATACATCATGTGTTGGCATCTTCCAAAATATGTTCACTTATTATGTTTACCAGAAAGAATTTTTAATGAGCAGCTGCCTCAAAATTAATTAACGGGTATAGCTCACACTATAAAGTTACAAGCTAAATCCCATTATAACTAATACATTTTCGGTGCATAGTTCCAACTGCAAAGGATAATAAAACTTCGGCTGATGGCCCATTTATTTATTGTAGTATGTGAATCAACAAATTTACAGAAGCATGAAACAAATAGTTCTGTTCTTGTTGCACAGTTTGAATAATATATTCTGTGAAATACTATCCCATGAAATTCTAGCAAATTAAGGAAGCCCAGCTGTACTTCATTTCTTCCTGTACATTCCTAACCTTTTACATTACAGAGCCAGACTATATGAAAATCAAAGTACATTATTATACCAGCTAGATTCTAAGTTTTCCTATCCACCCCCATACTCAAAAAAACAACAAATTATTTTATAGCCCATTAACTGATTTCCTTCAAACTACACTATTTTCATTAATAACCTGTTCATATGCTAAATTCCAAAGGATTTTTGAAGGGAACAAAGCAAGGTAAATAAAGCTGAAGCCATTTGCCAACATTTAAAAAAAATCAAGATCAGGTGTAACTGAAAGAAAATGATTATACATGTTACTGGCACTTGTTCTATTTTTGAGAACAAATGTTCACACTCACCTAGGGGATGTTTCCATCTGCTTCCCTCATTTTGGTCCATGCTTTAGCTTTAATTTGTTACACACAGGCAAATTACTAACATCTTAATATCTAAAAATAGATAACCTGGCCTTATTTTTTCAAATAGCACTCCCCCAAAAATAAAATCAGATTTTCTCAAATCATATTCTAACAGCTAATCTTTAACATAGCAGAAAAGGAAGTCTTAGGATCACTTGGGGAAAATATACATTTCACCATCATTGAAAGTATCAATTCTAGAGTTGTGCAGCCTGTAGTTAGGAACTTAGTCAAGCAGATGGAAAATCTACTCTCCTGGAACCTAACATCCAAAATTAACGTGTGGGCATATTTTGAAAAGGTAAAGAGTAATCCAATAGTAAGATAAAAGCATTAAACAGGTACACAGTAGACAACATTACCATCAGGTACCAAGGCATATGCATCTGTGGCTTCGAAAATCCACACCAGAGACATGGGGATCATGGGTGCGACAAACCTTGACCACACCAAACCCGTGACAAGCAAGAGCTTCGCTGCAACCTCCATACACTCTGCCCTCCCCGTGCCTCACATCTGAGGCCCCAAAGTAGCTCCATAACTGATTTATTTTTTATCCAGATGGCTGGCGTCCTGTAGACAGACTTAAAATGCTGACAGCGTCTTGGGCATTCTTATTCAGTGAGTCTTAAAAGCCATGACTCACTAATTTCATGTGGAAATGAAATTTCAGCTTCCCATTGTGTACAAATAACTTGGCCACTGACACCACGTACAAACAGTGCTTTTCTGCCAGGCAGGAGCGAGCGGCCGGGATGCAAAAGCCTTGCTGCGCTGCCTGGCTCGGGCCCAAGCCAGCATATGGCAGCCCCGGCGCACACCTCCTTAAAAAGCGCTAGGTGGAGGCTGTCGCCGGCCCTGACAATGTGACCCACAAAGCGCACGCTGGATGGCGGCTGCCGGCCTCGATTTTCGTTCAGGATAGAAGATTAATCTTATTTCAAATAATAGCACTTGATTACATTTTGTTCCCTCGCATCCACCCTCCCCGCAGTATTGGCTGCTAAAATTGTATATATATCTAGACATAATCCTGTGTTTCTAAGCTTTCTTACTTTACCGTTTTCTTATTGTAGAGTATAATCCTCAACACAGGCGTCACTTTCTCTTTCGGGTCTGGGACTAGGAGGCAAAGAAAACTGGCGTTTGGAGAGCAAGTTAAAGGGTTTAGTGCAGCTCCTGTGCTTTGCTTCTTTGTAACATTCCCACGCTGTGCTTATAAACAACTATTGATACTTTCTGGACTTTCATTCCAGAAACTGTTTGCTTTAGAATGTCAAAGAACTCTCTTCCCCTTCATCTTTTGATTTTTTATTTCAGAAATAGCAGCGCTACTAGAAGTGATAAATAAAAAATTGCAAGTAGATAGACATTAACATTTCCTACCGCAGCCACGGAGCGCAAAGCATTTTGCAAGCATGATCAAAGCCACTGGTGATTTCCAGGTCTGAAGTCTGACTTCTGGATATCCCCCAGCAGATTTATTTACATCATGTTTACGATATAATGTGTGTTTATAAATACAGGCCTTTATCTAGTACTCAGCAGTGGATGCAACAAGTCACATCCTGGGACCCATTCATTTCCAGAAGTTCCCAGACACACGAGATATGCCTGCCTATGGGGACCCTTTCTCCTCTCATTCTGAGGAACGATGGCTTTCTCCCAGCTCCTACCTTTATCTCCTCTGCTGCAGAGCTCTCTGCTCCTCCCCTATCTGCAGGGGGCTAACCACTCTCCCTCTTTCAGAAATCCTAGGAATGTGCTTTTGTCCAATGGACCTTCCCCAGGCTTGTTCCTAGATAACTGACCTTCAGGATGAGATGAGTAATATGGATTATTATAGTGATGTTTTGGACATAAAAAATAAACAGAGCTCGGTCTCTATTCTGAATTATCCAATTTCTGAAAATAACCAATGCTGTCAGAATCAATTTGGCAATACCCAGTTTTCTTTTCTATAATAATAAAAACAACTGAGGATGCATTCAGAAAAATCAACTCTGACTTGTTCCTAGAATCAGAGTCTACTAGAAAGAAAGGGAGATGGCTTTGTGTCTAAAAAGAGTAAATGCACTTTAAAAATAAGAATCTGGCTCTAGTATGGAGGTGACACCCTGAGACAAACAATGGTGACTCCAGAATTTCTAGAAGGGGCTTCAGAGGAGCGACATGGTTGGAACGAGGTGGCAGGGAATTTGTCCTGAAGCTGTATTTGCTGAGCCAGCTCACACGTCTAAATTAGACTGTGGGTTTCCAAGAGTGGCCGGAGGGGGTGGCTGGCCTGGGTGGCTGATGGAGATGCCACTGTTAACCATTTCAATGCAAACGCTGGTATGTTCCTGGGAATAGTACAACTAGTTCATGAGGCATCAGCCAGACCCTTCTTAGACATTAGCGTTGATCCATCAGCTTTAAAAGAAACATAAACGATTGGAAAACATTTTTGAAAAACAACAGACACAAAAAGATCACACCAATTTAAATTGAGAGACACATAAACATTAAAGCAAAAGGGGATGTCGAGTCCTCCTCCTCTTGTACTTTGCAGGTTATTACTGGGACGGATTTTTAATAGAAGGCCCATAGGGTGAAGTACTTTGTACAAGAGATCACAGCAGCGTTGGCACAAATGTTACATGACTAAAACATTAGAGTCCTGTGCTATAATTCAACGTATAGTTTGTGTCCCCCCAAAAAAACAAAAACAAAAAAACTATGTCATAATTTTTTTAACATTTTAAGCGTATATTGTTTTGGGAGGACCTTAGTCAAAAGCCATCACTTTTAGGGTCCTCAGATAAATGGTTCTTCATAGTCATCTTTAACAAGTCAGGGGCAGTGCAGCCTGGATTCTTCTAAAATTGAAGTGCAGTCCCCATTTTTCAAATCACAGAGTAAAACTGCAATTGGTGGGGAGCTGCTCCACAGAGTCATACCTGCGGAGAACCCTTCCTTCAAGCCTCTTTTGAACAGAAAGGCAGCTAGCTCTAGTCAATCTGGGCCTTGTGACAGGAGTCTCAGAACAAAGCAACTCTGCTTCTAACGGATTCCAGACTGAAGCATGGCAGGGCTTTCCACCTTCGCAATGACTAGCTCCCAACAATTACTTGCCCTGGTAGCTACCGCAGAGCAGGAACAGTCGCAACGGAAAAGACGCCGGGGCAGCACTTTCCTTTGACTCAGTAGCTATGGAAACTGTCTTTTAAAGCCCTTTGGTCTTTGTCTCCCCAAACCATATAAAATAAACTATTTCTTACCCGCACGATCCATGGTTGGAGGCTTCATTTTTCAACACTTTCAATGTATCTACGCCCGCTTTGGCTTTAGCTCAGGTATTTACAAGCTGAAGCTATCATATTTGATTGATACCATGGACTTAAATTAGAAAACCCACGAAGGCGTTTCTAAATAAGGCACCAAGGAGGCATAATGCTCTAACAACAGGAGTAAACATTTGTTACATCTGCTTGATATGCTCCAAGGAATACATTTGCTCCTTCCATTACTCTATTTCTCGTCTTCTCTGAAGTGAGAAAGCATATAAATTCCCATCACTTGTAATGCCATCGGCCACGTGCTTTCTTTTCTGTGGCTGCACATATACCAAAGGCCATAAGTGGCAATTCAGCGTCAAGAGTTTCCTTCCATTTAAGATTTTTCTTTTGTGGCTCCGTTAATAGGAAGAGTAAACAATCTAAAAAATAATATAAGTCTATGGTCTGACCATTTTATCTACGAGAATTTTAATCATAATCTATCCAAAGTGGAACTCTCACAAATCTATTTCTAGATATATTCACTCTAATTTTTTCAGGTTTACCATTTTATATCCTCAATTATATTTCAATTTTTCTTTTTGTGCACAACTTAATAAAGATGGATATTCTTTGAGCTCATTTTTCTACGCTGAATATCACTTTAACTCATTTTTATTGTTTCTTATTTTCCTCAGTCAAATCCCCTCTGAGTCTATTTCTCTGTATGTGACCTCTCACCATCAACCCCAATTTTGAAATTTGAAAAATCAAAATAGAGTAATTTTAACGTTACAACATGTATGAATTTCTCCCACTGATTGTTTTCAGCAACCTCTCTCTAACCTCCAATCACTCTCATAAAATCTATTTACAGCCTATGTGTAGAACCCAATTTTGCGCAAAGTTAGCATGACATGTAACCATTAAAGGCCCTGATGCCCAAGGTGATCTTAAATAAGGTGAAATCTAGGGGACTTACACTGCAATAGGGACCATCACAACATAGAGAGAGAGACCGTGAGCTTGATCTAAAAAATAAGCAAACAGACCCCTGGCACAAAACAGAGTTAGGAAAACACTCACACAGAGAGTGTTCCTCAATATATGACAAAGATAACAAGGAAAAGTGTTTGGGAGAAAATGGTCTTTTAGCTATGTGATCTGGGTTCAGCTGACAACCCCCACAGGGGTGGGGGCAGGAATGGCTCTTGATCCTATACTAAAAACATAAACCAAAATCACTTCCTGAAGGGCTAGAAATATAAGTATAAAAGACGAAACAACAAAGCTTCTATAAAAAACACATAAGAACATATGTCTGTAAGATTTTGAAATAGGCAAAGGTTTCTTAAAGATGACACAGAAATTACCAAGCATGAAGAGGAAGAGCTGACCAACCAGCTTTACTCCATTAAAAATTTCTCTTCATCAAAAGACACACTGAAGAAAAGAAAGAGGTAAGCCTCAGAGTGGGAAAATACATTTGCAATACCTTTATCCAATCCAGGATGAGTCTACAATATATAAAGAACTACTACAAATCAATAAAAATAAACAAATTAACCCACAGCAAAAATGGGCACATGACCTGAATAGACCATATCACAAAAGAAAATATCTAAATGGTAAATAGACACATGAAAAGGGGCTCAACTTCATTGGTCATGAGAGAAATGTAACTAAAACCAAAACCCAACCCTACTGCTACGCACCAAGTGGCTAAGACAGAAGAAAAAGGGCAATGCCAAGTGGGGGTGAAGAGCATGGAGCTCTCACAGGCTACCGGGGGCGTGTAAATCGGTGAAACCATTTTGAAAACTGTTTGACAGCATCTACTACAGCTGAACATACATCTACTCAAGAGCCAAGGATTCCAGTTTTAGGAATATAATCATTAGAAATATGTAACAATGCTCATTAAAAATATGTGAGTGTTCATAGCAACCTTCCAGGAAAGCCCCAAACCAGGAAATACCCGAAGGGCCATCACCATCAGCTGTAGAAATAAACTGCGATGCATGCAGTTCACAGACCCCTGCGCAGTGACCGGGAGGATCAATTTAAAACTACTCCCTCCTACAAAGGAAACTGTAAGTACAACGCCGAGTGAAAGAAGTCGGAAAAAACGAAAAGTAGATATTGAATGACTCCATTTGTCTAAAGTTCAAATATGGGAAAACCAATATATGGCTATAGAACCCAGGGTAATATTCGCCCATAACTGAAACTGGGTATAAGGTAGATTCTTGGGTTCTTTTCCTTGACCAGTTATATGGACGTTTTCACTTTGTAAAAAATCAATTCACTAACACCTTTGATTTGTATGTTTTCTGTATGTATGTTGCACTTCAATAAAAGGTTTTCAAAATATTTTAAAAAGCACCATTTTTAACAAACATATCACTTTTAAAGTCAGAGCATAAAGAGGAAAAACATGAGACTGGATGAACAGCACCTGACAACTAGTGTTGATCGGCACACACATATTCAGCAAGTTCCCATACATGTGGCCAACATTTTAGGAATGATGGAAACAATTATAAACAAAAATTTCCCCTGCTCTCAGGAGTTTAGAACTCAGAGAAAAAGGAAAACTAAGATTTAATTTTATCAAAAAAAAAAAAAAAGAGGGGATATAGCAGACACTAAAGGATTATAATGCTGGTGCAACGACTCTGCTTGCCAGCAGCTGTGCGGGAGGGGTGCGGAGGAAGGGCGGTTGCGAAGTGAACTCATCAGGAAAGGCCCAGGAAGGACGGATGTGCGCCTGGAGGGGAGACAAACTGGCACAGCATCGAGCTCACAGCCCAAGGAGAGGGCACTGAGAATGACCCCGGGGAGGGAGGATGTGGGGAAAATGAGCGGTAGGGACGAAATTTTCTAGGGAAAAGAGGAGCCACTGGCCAAGAAAACCAAATACTAAGCTGTATTCTAGTAGAAAATCAGAATAACGGCTTGTAAAAAGGATCTATTTATTCATTCAACTACACCAATTGTAATTTTCTAAATACTTATTGAAATTGTGAGTTGTGATATATTAGTGAGGAGTAAAATCGTTTCACTGCAACAAATTTTCTGCAACCACTTTGCTGCAAGCAATATTCCTTAAGAATAGGACAGACTAGCCCGGCCGGGCGTGGCTCAGCGGTTGGGATCCAGGCGACCAGGGTTCGATTCCTGGTCAGGGCACATGCCCGGGTTGCGGGCTCAATCCCCAATGACTCTTTCATCATTGATGTTTCTGTCTGTCTCACTCTCTCTCTTTTCCTCTCTCTGAAATTAATAAAGATAAATTAAAAAAAAAAAAAAAGAATAGGACAGAGTAGAAGACACCTCAGTGCCCTACACAGATCCTTAACGAGAATGTAAACATTGCAGCTGATCCTGCAGCCAACTGCCAGGACCAGGAGGTGAGACATGGTAGAGGCAGGTAACATGAGGAACATATGCAATGGCTGACTCTGCAAGCTTTCCTTCATTTCATTTTGGGCTATAGCATTGTTTTATAAAACGTTTGTTTTCACTGTGTGTGTGTGTGTGTGTGTGTGTGTGTGTGTGTGTGTTTACATGTACAGCTGACCCTTGAATAACATGAGTTTATGAGTTTGAACTGTGCAGGTCCACTTATACACACACAGATTATTTTCAATAAATATACAGAGTTCTGTAAATGTATTTCCCTTCCTTATGATTTTCTTAATAACATTTTCTTTTTTCTAGCTGACTTTACTATAAGAATGCAGTATATAATATATGTAACACACAAAATATGCGCCAATAGACTCTACAAGTTATGGCAAGGCTTCTGGTCAACAGTAGGCTACAGTAGTTTGGAGGACGTCAAAAGTTATACGCAGACTTTTTTTTAATCCTCCCTCGAGGATATTTTTCCATTGCTTTTCAGAGAGAGTGGAAGGGAGAGAAAGAAAGAGAGAGAGAGACATCAATGTGAGACACATTGGTTGGTTGTCTCCCACACGCTCCCCCACCAGGGCCAGGGATCAAGCTTGCAATGTGCCCTTGACCAAAATCAGACCCAAGACACTTAAGTTCGTGGGCCGAAGCTCTAACCACTGAGCCAAAACGCTAGGGCTATATGCAGATTTTTGACTCTGCCAGGGGTTGGAGCTCCTAACTCCCATACTGTCCAAGAGTCAACTGAATATGGGCACTGAGTTGAAATATAAAATGTATTTTTTACTGTAGTTTGCAGTCATAAAGTTGTAAAAACACTCCTAGAGGTGGAGTTGTGTAGAATGCATTTGGACAAGGAACGGCTTGAGTGTGTGTCAGAGAACGATACATGAAGGAGAGACACGCAGTGAATGAATGAGCGGCCAGGTGCTGTTGGGTCTGGAGTGAGTCTAGAGCGAAAGCCTAGAGTAAAGACCGTGAGACCTTCCCGGTTCCTGGTCCTGCTTAAGCCTTAGGGTTGTTTACTCCTCCCTGGAAGTCCTGTGTTGCAGGGGCTCCTCAATCCAGCACCCGTTTCCATAACATGTGAGGCTGGA
Source organism: Miniopterus schreibersii (assembly GCF_964146895.1). NCBI lineage: Eukaryota > Metazoa > Chordata > Mammalia > Chiroptera > Miniopteridae > Miniopterus > Miniopterus schreibersii. The sequence continues at coordinate 70,884,078 of NC_138108.1, read as the reverse complement.
ATTTAACCATTTCCCACATCCAATTCTTCCCACCTCATCTACCTAGCAAAAGTTGAGACATTGCAAATAGAACCATTTAAATCACGTGTACTATTGCAAGTAATGTTACTTTGTACTTTTAAAGTGTGTTCCATTTGGAAACACCCAACATGCATAGCCCTGCCTGAGAAAGGTCAAATACCTGGCAATTTGGGGCATGACTGTGAGTTGTCTTCTCTTTAAATTACCTTGATAGGCATGTTTCTATATCATTTTCACTCTACAAATCTAGTTTCAGCAAGGCTAATGGCTGCTTTATGTGCTGCCATTAATGATGTTGATATAAAAAACCGTGACAAATGTTAAAAATAATTTTTTACAGAGTAATTTTATGCTATGTAAATTTCCTACCCCTTAAAGTTTTGCAGCATTTAATTAAAATAACGTAAAAATTTCCCAACCCCTTCGAATTTTACAGCATTAGATTAAAATTCCACAAGCAGCCTTTACCCATGTACCCACCCCCATCACTTCAAATTAAAAAGAAAACTCACTAGGAACCCAGGTCCTTATGCAGAAAAGCATTCCAATGAGCTACACAAAGCATTTATTGTGGGAAAATATCCATGAATAGTTAAAGGCCCGCTTAAATATATGAGTATATGTTTTCCTTATGGAAGCTTGTGCTGGAAGCAGAGAAGGCCTTCATTCATTCTGAAACCCGGTGACCTGGAAGTAGGCAGGCATGAAGTATCTCAAGTGCACATTCACTTCCTCTTCTGCACAGGTCTACCTTTCCTCCTACCCAGGGATTTATAATTTTTCCCCTCCTCACATCCTCTTTTCTGAGGCTACTTAAAGTCATGTTTGACTCATATTACTTGTTCCAGAATTACTCTAAAATACTTTCAAATATGCTACTATATTAGGAAAAGGGAACTGAACCTTTGAAAGTCCTGCCAGCGTATCATGGGTTTCTCTGCCAATAAGGCCACGTGTTGATTCCTTACTAATTGACCCATCACATTACTGCCAAAGAGTTCAAAGCAGTTTAGGAATTCATCCCAAAGAACTCCGTGAGTCCTCTGGATAAACTATTCTCTTACCGCCCGGGAAGAAAATGGGCCCCATGCTAAAAGGGGAAACAGTAATGAACTTGTCATGGTGCCATTGCTTTCATATCATCACAGTCATTCCAGAAAATGGTGACATTATAATGCTACAGTGACTAAGTGGGTGAGTTGATATGGATCGCTTTTGTTTGGGACCATCTATTCCTAAATCTACGCCCAATCACTAAGGGGCTATGCATGCTCCACCTCCTGCCACATGCTCCTCAGAAAGGGTTGTCCATCTCTTCCTTAAAATCACCCAAGGATGCATCAAACCAAAGGCAACCTGTGGTTTTCGCATGAAGATGGCAGGCATGTGTCCTCGTGCCAGGCTCTTCCCCGTGCCCTTCCTCTATGTCAGACATTGGGCACCGTATGGGACAGCACCATGTGGGGTAATTTCAGACAGGAACTCTGGTTACTTGGAGAAGGGCAGGCTTGGGACTGAGAGCCCTGGCTTCTAGTCCGAATTCTGACACCCACTTGCCACATGTCTTTGGTCAACCCATCTGAACATTCTAGGCTTTAGATTTCTAATTTATAAAAAGTGGGGGCAAGACAAGGTGATGCGGAGTTGCACTTCAGCTTTAAAATCCTCTTCTATATACATGTGAATAGCTGACGGATTGGCTCAGACTCACCCAGCACAGAGCACACGCTGAGCCCCGACTGCTCCTGTTCATTCCACTACCAGGTCAACAGACCCCACGCTGGTCCTTGGTAAAACCCACTTCCTTCCTTTCAAAATTCCAATTGATAAATCTCAGTTCAGAGAGAAATAATCTTCTCCTCATGACTGAGTTTAGATCAGCACTACCCTTGTGTGTTTCCCAGGATCTTACTTCCTCAGTTTTTTCCTTCCTCAAATTCTGTCAAGGATGATACTTCTAAATTCATCCATCCTGGGCTATGGATGCCCCTGTGGTCATTCCCCTTCCCCTGCCCACAATATTTATCACTCCTGATGGCTTCATGGCCCCATTTAGGCCTCCTCCTCCCCCCAAAAAGATGCCTATATTCTAGTCATCAAATGTGTGAATTTATAATTTACATGGCAAAGGGGTCTTTGCAGGTCTGATTAAGTTAAGGATATTGAGATGGGGATATCACCCTGGAATATCTAGGGGGGGCTCATTGTAATGGTCCTTATAAAAGGGATGCAGAAGAGCTGGAGCCACAGAATGAGGTGTGAGGATGGAAGCAGCAATCAGAGGGACCCCATTGCTGGAAGGGCCTCAGTCCTGGAGCCTGCAGAAAATACACAACCCTGCCAACAACTTATTTTAGGACTTCTGACCTCCAGAATTGTAGGACAATACATTTGTATTGTGCTAAGCCACTAAACGTTTGTGGTAAGCTGCTCCAGTGGCAATAGGCAACAAATACAGTAGCCATCATTAAATGATTTATTTTTGAATCCCCCAAATAAAGATCAAGCACAGCCTCCCACCCCATCTTGTACTTCCAACAGGAACCACTGTGGTTCTGCTACAAAAATTAATTTATCTAAAGCCCTTCTAGTCCCAACTCTAGTGTAGAGAATATTAATGCAGGTATTCATTAGGGCTGCACAGAAATGAGGAAGGAACTGTATCACCCACCTGTAAATGCAACAGTCAGACAAGGGTCCCAAATGGACAGATGAAGGTCTTAGTGAGCTGGCCCCAGTGATGCTTCCTGAAGAGCAGTGCCCAGGAACCTCTCTTTCAAACCCAGGTCCTTGCCCTGGTGGTCCCTTCTCCACTTCATTCCTGAGAAGGCACAGTGGTTGTGAACCTCCCCAAAGTGGACAGATACATTCTGGGCAATCCCAGGCTGGCCAAGGACCCTCCAGGGATTCCCAGAGGGAGTCAAGTCCTGAGGACCTGGTCTAGGCTGGGTTATAACTTGAGAGTATCCTCCTCAGTCAGTGAGGCTCTAGGGATGACTGGAGCTGAGTCACATGGAAGCAGAGGACATGTGCACACTCTAGGGGTCACTCACATCAGCCTTCTGGCCTTGCTGTGGGGCTGGACTCCATGTGGCCATCAGCAGACCCTTGCTGAGCACTGGTTCTGCATCCAGCATTCTGCTCCTTGCTCTCTGGAGGCAATGCCACCACCAGTGAGCCTTTAGCCTGGCATAGAACTCTGCTAGATGGAGCCCACATTCAAAGGACTTGCTGGCTCATACCTCTTACTTCAGCCCCAGAACAGCTCAATCTATCATAAATGTGTCCCTCCTTTTATTTTTCATGACTTTTATGGCAATCACTATGCCCCAGCTTAGAGCACATTCCTGACTCTCCTGGCTCTAATTTAGAGGTGCTCTGGCTGACACCATCTCTCCATGTCTCAAAAACTCTCTGTGATAGGTCAGATAATGTCCCCTATCACCAGTAACTGTCCACAGCCTAGTCCCTGAAGCCTGTGAAAATATTACCTTACATGGCAGAAAGGTTTGATCAAGTTAAAGATCTTGAGATGGGGAGATGATGTGGGTTATCTGGGCGGATCCAATTTTATCACAAGGGTCCTTGTAAGAGGGAAGCAAGGAAGGTCAGTGTCAGAGGAGATGTGACAATGGAGGCAGAGGTCACCAGACACCGAACTGGCTGGCACCTTGACTTCGGACTTCCAGTGTCCACGACTGTGAGAAGTAAGTGTCTGTTTTTAAACCACTGAGTCTGTGGCATTTGTCATGGAAGTCAGAGGTGACTAAGACAGTGCCCATGGAAGCACATGGGGGTTGGGGAGAAGCAGGAGGCCGAAGCTCAGACCTGAAAGACGAGGAGATGGTCTAGCTTAGAGAAAAGACACAGGCAGCCACAATGTGCTTTTGCAAGCAGAGAAAGTGGGTGTGTGAAAAAGGAATTGGGGGGAAGGGAGGCCCAATCAATCCCCACTCCTAGGCCACAATAAGGAATCTGTTTTGTTTTGTTTTGTTTCACTTCAGTCTAAGGGGAGGGGTTTTAAACAGAAAAATGACAGGACATCTGAAAACATCAGGTTCCTGAGACGACATCAGAAATGGGCTCCAGCGCACAAGGAAAAACGCCGGCTTCCAGGCTTGACGTTCTGACGAAACGAGCAAATGTTTCCCAAGCGGGTATCGGCTCATCCACAGCTATGTGATAAGCCTTCATCAGAACCGCTCCTCTCAGCGAGCCGACCCTGCGCGGTGCCCCACCGAGAGGGACCCCCGCGAGGGCACCCCTGGGGCATGGAGGGCCGTGCAGCCCCGTGGAGCCCCGACGGGCCCGAGCAAGCGCGGCCCGCAGAGCCTGTCGACCCTCCTCCTGTCACTCCCAGGGGAGGCCTGCCGCTGGGCCCTCTCCCTCGCTCGGCAGCCACCACGGGGATGTCGTGGTGTTTTCCTTGGCCGAGCAGAGTCTCAGAGCAGAGCTGAATCTGGGCACACAGCACACTTGAGGGGCGCTCAGAGACTGTGCCAGGCGAGCCTCCTGAGGCCTCGAGGGGAAGCAGAGGACGGGGCCATCTGCTCTGTCGGCGGCCTGTGCCCTCCTGGGCATCTCGCTGCCTGCTAATTCCTCAGTGGAAAAGAAGCCACATTGAAAACAAACTTTCTCACATTTATTTTCATTAGCCCTGAAAGCAAATATCTGCTGCAAGTCACAGTCAGTGGAACAGAAAACAGACACGTTTCTATTTTGACTGAGACCCTATAACTGCCATTGAGCTCCCCCAGGGACTGGTGACAGGTCAGGCCTTCCAGGGACAGGGCAGGCCTCGCACAAACATGCTGGTCCTTACATGGTGACCTTGCCAGGCACAGGGATTTGAATGGAGACAATAACACTAAACACAGTAAACAGCACATAGCAGATGAAAAAAACAAACAAACACAAAGCATACAAAATCATTCATTACCAACCATGCAAGGCACTATACCTAACCTCAGCCTAAAGCAGAAGTGTGCTACCCAGTAAGAATGCAGGCGTAAAGTTTAGAAAATGCAAATGAAATCATTGTATATAGAGAAACACGAACTCTCAATATTTATTTTTAAAAGCTAATTCCTTTTAATAGCAATGAAGAACAGATAGGATACAAATGCACATTTCTGCCCCATGAATGATCAGCTCCGTTTTGCTGATTCGAGTGGTTCTCCGAAACGCAGGTCTTAGACCCTGAGACTACAAGGAAATCACCTCATGTTTGGCCTTGGCCATAACCCACTAAAATATTATTTTAATTTCTTCAGGAAGAAATTATATCACAGACCTTGAGTGGGAATTGGAACTGCAGAATGCAGACGGAAGGAGCAGAGCGAGTCAGTCATGTCCTTCCCATACCTGAGGCGCCATTACTCAGAGCATGACAGTCTGTCCCCACGTCTGACTAAACAAACAACGGACACAGGCTGGGTTTTCAGACATGAGAGATGTTTATTAGCCATGAGCGGGGAGGCCCTGGCAGCAAAGCTCTAAAATCACTTTTTCCAGAGGTCTTTAAGAAGAAATCAATGCATCTGCTCACTTGGGTTTTGATGTAACCATGCCTAGAAGTGGCTAAAGAAGAGAGATTCTTTGAGCTTCCCCTCTCAACACTGGGCTCTGTTCTAGTCACTTCCATTCTCAACACAGGGCCTGTTCTAGTCATAGCCAAGCATACACACAAGAACACTACCTCTCAACAATGCCATAACTCACAGACATCCCGTCATTGCACAAGCTGGGCCCCTCTCAGCCCTGCTGCCAGACACCATTTGAGCAGACCACCAGGTCGGGAAGCTGAGCTTGCTGCCATGGACCAGTTACTTTTAAACTCTGAGGACACCTTTCTTCTGCCGTGACATTGCTTTAGGCAAAGGAAGAAGCTTAACTTTTTCCTACACCCTTGTGGGAATGAGCTCAGCCATCCTCTTATAGACCAGGGGTGTGTGCCAGAGTCAGGATGCCTGGAAGCATCACCAACCCTGAGAAAAGAAAGCTTCTCTTTCAACACCAGCCAAGAAGAGGGTCTGGACAATGTCTAAAGTCCTACCCACACGATGCCTACCAATTCAAATTTGGGGCCAATGTGCTGCTAGAGGAACTCATCCCAATGTTCAGAACAGTCTTCCAAAGCAGGCTTTCACAAAAGCAAGCCATCATCTCCTCCAGAAGGTGCTGAGCCCGGATGGGCGTGCAGACTGTGACTCTGTTGGCATGGGAGGTGAACACTTGGCCAGCTGTGCAGGGGGCTTCATTCGCACCACCGGCCCTCTTGCAGAATAACCAGCTGTGGTTCAGGGTAAACATGCCCGAGTTTCCAAAGGTGCCTCTCTCTGAAGTGAGCAACCATCACAGAATCCCTGACGGGAAAGCTGGTGAGCAACCCTGCGCCTTCTCCACTCGTGAGGACACAGAGCACACCCAGGAGGACCAATGTATTCAAAACATAGCCTAGAGTCAGTTCTGTGCCCGAGAAAGCAGACTTCTTAAAAAATACAGGGAAAGTGGAAAAAAGAATGACCATGTCCTGACAATCAACTCCTCTGCTGGCCCTTTACACAATGTATTTCATCTAACAACGAGGGCAAGCCTGCAAAGTGTTAAGGCAACTCGTATGCTTCCCTAGTCCATGGAACAGACAATATACCCCTCCCCCAGCACACACACACACAAAGCAAGCTGTAGGCCAGCGAGGTTGAAGACTAGGATTCACAAGGAAGAGTGGCAGAGTCAGGAAACATCCTGCGAGTCCACGCCTCATCTACTCCCCCACTTTTCCTCTCAACACCTCCACACCTCACACTCCCTTGAAACTCCCACCTCTGCCCCCTGCCCCACCCCACTTCGTCACATTTATCCCCAGGTGGAACCAGGATGGGGAGCCATTGTCTCAGCTTCAGAAGCCCTGGGCTGGAACACTATTTCTGCCTCTTCAAGCTATGAGCCTTTGGAATGGTCATTTAAATTCCTAGTCGCAGTTTCTTATCTGTAACATGGGGATATAGGATAAATCTGTGTATTATAGTGAGGAAAAAAAAGAGGGAAATATATGTGAAAGTGATTTAAGTTATAAATTCAAATGTGAAGTGGAATGATCACCAAACCCCGCCCAGACACGGCCCACCGGCGCCTCTGCGTGTGGACCTCGGTGATGAAGAACGCTGGACTCCAGCTGGCTCTTCAGGAGAGCAACCAGGACATCTGCCTCCCACTCACTCCCGGCGAGAGGCATCGGCCTCTGCTCACAGAAATATGGCTGCTGTCTTATTCCTGGCCCCACTGCAAAAGCCTGGAGAAACATCCCTAAAACCTTTTAATGATGATGACGACTATGGTAGTTGATCTCCAAAGATGGTTCCATGACGGCCCATATCTCTAGGTATTCATGCCCTGCTGCAGTCCCCTCTCTCACTGAAAATAGGTTGGTCCTGTGAATCCCTATAGCCTACAGACCACGGCAGAAGTCACATCCTGCCAGTTCTAGGACTTAGCCTCAAGAAGGTCTAGAAGCTTCTATTTTTGCCAAGTCACCATGTATGACGTCCTGTGGGGGAGACCATATGGAAAAATCATGTGGAGTGAGACAGACCCAGCCTTCGCAGCACCCCACTGAGCCCAGCCTTCCAGGAACCCCTGCCAAAGCACCAGACATGTGGAAGAATCATCTTAGACACTACACCCGATGGAGCCCCCAGATGACTGCAGGCCCAGCCAATGTCATGGGAAGCAGAACCACCCAGCCCAGCCAACTCACAGAATTGAGAGATAGAGTACATGGTACAGTAAGTTCTCATTTAACATTGGGAATAGGTTCTATAACTTGAAGTGAAATGACGTATAGCAAAACCAATTCCACCCTGGCTGGTGTGGCTCAGTTGGCTCAGCAACATCCCATGCAACACAAGGTCACTGGTCTGATTCCCCATCAGGGCACATACAAAGGCTGCGGGTTCGATCCCTGGTCAGGGTGCTTACTGGAGGCAACCAATCAACGTTTCTCTCTCACTTCCATGTTTCTCTCTCCCTCTTCCTTCCTCTCTCTCTCAAATTAATAAAAAACTTTTTTTTTTTTTTTAATTTTACCATGGGCTAATTAAGATAAACAAGACTTAAGTTCCTATGCTATCTCATCACATTACAATGAAAGGATATTATTCGAGGACCTGCTGTAGTTGTTTGAAACCCAAAGTTTGGGGATTATTTATGGTGTAACCGTGAAGAGGAGGAAGAGGAAAGGAGAGCTATCATCCTGTGAACCCTCACTATATGCCTCACCCTTCACATGCATCCTCTAAACTGGTCTTCACCACAATAGTTCGAGATGGGCATTAGGACACCAATTTACACAGGAGGTCGGGTGAGGTTAAGTGACTTATCCAAGGTCAGGTGGAGATGGATTTGAAGCTCAGCTGTGACTGCAAAACCCATGTTCTTAATAACTGTGATATAACTTTTGTAGTGTATAGCACATAATTACTGGCTTTGACAAAGAGCTGGAAAATTAGGTTTAACAAAAATGGGTTGCTACTTCGTAGGCACTTATTTTAAATAATATAAACGGAAACCATGCATTACAGTGGAAACAGTTTCAACTAGGAGCTGAGAACCTTGAACTTGACTTCTGACCTAATAACTAGTTGTGGAAAAATGAACAGACAATTTAATTACCAAAAACAGTTCCCTCTTATAAAAAAATGAAAATAATAAAATGCCTTCTTAGATTTTTGCGGTTGTTGTGGAATCAAAATGATATATTGACTATGAGGGACTTTTGCAAACCAAAACAAATATCCTATACAAATCTGAAGAACTGTGGTTGAACTAACTTAAGTTTTCACTACTTCACTGTTATCACATAAGTTCCAAACTATTTGTATTTTCCTGCTTCCTTCCAGGATAAATGTTCATATAAATACTATTTTGTTTCTGGAAACTTGGGACACACCATTTTTTTTCCAGTGGAAAATAAAACAAACTCATAGACAGCTATTTAACACATCACTTCCTTATTAATATTTTTGGAGGCAAAGCTGTGAAAAGCAGAAAACTTTTGGTTTCTAGTGAATGGCTATATTCCCCATCCCTATAATCCACTGGCTCCTGTGAGTTTTGTTGGGGGACAGGCAGGATGGTGTGAGCGATGGAATTAGGGAATTGTGTGGAGAACACTAGCAGTCCTGACCTAGGCAAAGAGAGGTCTCCTAGTGGTACTAGATAGCAGGATGGAGTACAAAATAGATCGTGATTGCATAGACTGTCTGGCAAGAGGTAAATATGTGAAGTTACCTGCTCTATACATGAAATGAAAAATAACAATTCTCATAAAGAGAAACTCTGCCCCTCGGCTGGGCAGGGCAGCTAAGAGCATCAAAACAGTCCTTGGGAGGCATTACTTAGGATTCTTTTAGCAGCTTTGGTTTTGGAAAACAAATGGTGTCACTGGTACTCTCACCAATTTATGAAGCTGTTTTTCTTATTATAAATTAAATCTAATACCAGAATAAGATAAATGCATAAAGTTTAAATTATAGAACTAAAAATAAAACTTTTATTAGTGAGTGAACAAATTATGTGCTAAGTCCTGAGTATGAAATGGCATATGGTAAGGGGCATGCTTTCTTTCTCTTAAAGATTTAAAATGATACTTTCCAAAGGCCCAAAAGCATATTTGTCTTCTAGTATATGAGTAAACCAAATATTATGATTTCTATTTCAAAGTGGACGGAAGAAAGATAAATGAAGATTAATAAAGCAATCTGTTTAATGCCCTAATAAAATACTCTAATTAAACAAAGGATAAAGTTAAAAATATAATTTGATCTGATTTTTTTTTTAAATATATCTTTATTGACTTCAGAGAGAGGCAGGGAAAGGAAGAGAGAGAGAGACAGAAACATCAATAGCGAGAGAGTCATTGGTCGGCTGCCTCCTGCACGCCCCCTGAAGGGGATCGAGCCTGCAACCCAGGCATGTGTCCCCACCAGGGATCAAACTGCGATCTCCTGGATCATACGTCGATGCTCAACTGCTGAGCCATGCTGGCCAGGCTTCTATCTGGTTTTTTAATATGTGAGTTTGTTTCTGGTAAAGATACTCATTTATGCTAACATATAATATGTATAATACATGTGTACGGCTATACTTATGTGACATTCTCTTTTGTTCACTGAGCAAAAGGGAACCTTGCCCACTCTTCTTAAACCTAATTATATAGAAACAGAAACTATGAGCTGGAAGCTAGGTAAACCCTGCGTTAAAATGAGGAACCTCAGTAGGAAAAGTTGTGCCCACAAAATAACTATTGTAGAGTGATTATGGTTGATTTGGCCTGTCTTTGCTTCAACCTAAATTCCTAAAATGCTGTTGCAGTTGTTTTATTATTATGAATATTAATAATACATTGTTCGTCCTTGCTTTTATTTTTATCAAGTAACATATATGAGCCTCTGAAAAATACTCTTAAATTCATATGTAAAAAGTCAGATCAATGTTCTCAAAAGCATAGTCAATTATGGTTTTAAAAAAGACAGATAAATATGAAAATCTTGACCATATTGTAAGCAGCTAATTAGAAAATGGATGTGACCATATATGTAGAGGACATATCATTATTTAACATTCATTGGTGATCCTCCTACAGTTAATGAAATGAAAAAGATGTTCTATAGTTTAAAACAAAGCAAAAGTTCCCGTTTAAATGCAGCACACTAGGAGCCATTCACTATCACCTGTGCCCAGGTAGTTATCTCCTCCGAAGCAGTGCCCTCTCTGTGTTTCCCTATCCTCCATGTCCTCTCCTAAATTTACGTGGCAACAGAAGGCAATTTAATCCCAACTAACCAAACAATAACAACAGCTGGACAACTAGGCTGGACACATCATGACTGTCCCATCTTTCCCCTGAATAGCCATCAGTCTATAACACACTCATGGAGCATACGCAATCACTACTCACAAAAGGAAAGGAGGAATTTTGCAATTATAAAGGAAATCTAGCCAATGTAGCCAGCCAAATGAGGAATTCAGGCATTGACAGAAACTTCTATAGCCTGAAGCAGTCAATATGCTCAAGGACACTGGTATGTCTACATAACACAGTTAATTTAACAATAAAACACCAATGGGCAGAGATCTGTCACGCAAGAAGTGCATCCACACACAACTCGGGGTTTTCAAGGCCATGGGAAGTGCAAACCAGCCACATATCTGGAGAATCAAAAGAATTCAGACAATGGAATTCCCACCAAAAGAGAAAAATATTCAGAAATATTACACTAATGACCACCACTACTTTGAATCATTTGCAAGCTCCCAAATACATGAACAGAGATACAGCAGGTATAGGAATGGAAACAAGTAAATTTAAAGAATAAATTAAGCAGCTAAATGCATGAATGTTCATAACTATGGAAGAAAACTGGGAAGCTTATTGTAATTAACTAATTACTCTGATGAATGATTCTAGATTAAAAGCAGCAAAGCTTTTCATTTTATACCACTGTGTTAGATTACTGCCTAATTTAGAAAGGGGTGTTAAGTACATTTCTCAAAAATAGAAAATAATCACGGGAAAAGAAATATTGTTATTCTGTGTGATCTCAGGAGAAAACCAAAAGCCAGATGCATAATTTCCTGCACACAGATTAAACAGAATGTAAGGACTGTGAACAGACCTACAGTCCAGTCCTCAGAAACTAGAGAGACAGATGATGGGACCCAACATCATATGCTGAAATCCTTGCATCTCTGGGGGTGGACAGCCTCAAGGGAGCTGGCAGCAAAATCTGTGTGACTTCTACACTGTGCTCACTGCAATTTTCAATAAAGCTCCCCATGATGAGGGAAACCAACAAAGGTGCCCTTAGCCAGACAAAGAACCCCAATTCCCAACAGCAGGTGCAGAGCCTCTTTCGTCTGTGCTGCAGACACTCCCTTGGCATACACAGGCCATGTCCCAGTGCAGGGAGCACCAACAACCACACAGGGCCATTCAAGGCAGCATTGCACCTGACCTGGCTTGAGGCTGTGGGGCAATGCTTTTGGTGCATCTTTAGAGAGGAAGTACGTCAGCTAGAGAGAAACCCCCAAAATAGAGCGTGCCTTCAAAGACGCCCTGCCTCAAGTTTGGAGTACATTTGGAGTATTTCATTGCCTGTGACTGGCATGTAGAAGACACGGACGTTCTGCAGCGAGTTTGCTACATGAGGCTCCTAATGCAAAAGAAGCTAAAAGTTTAGCACCATTTTTTATTATCCCATCGTGGCAACTCTTTTTAATCTGGTCATTCAAAAAAGTCAGGTTCATGTACCCTAAAAACTCATGAAATCTATCCTTTCCTTTCCATTCTCATGCCACCCCCAAACTCAGGCCCTTCTCATGCCCTCCTGGACCGAACCAGTCTCCTAACCACCCTGTGCACCCCCTCAGATCCCACCATGCACCATTTTCAGGTTTATGTTCCTAATACCTTTCACCCACACAGCCTCTGAATCAAAATCCTCACTGGCCTCCAACAGCATTTCCCAAAATAGGCGCCACAGGCAACTACTCTCCCAAGATGCTCCAATCAAAAACGGATTCAGTGATCAAAAATATTTGGGAAAAGTTTTAGAGATTAATAATCCAGATTAGCATATAAAAGTCTCTGAGAATTTTTTTTAGGAGAGAACTTTTAAAAAACATTCTCCCAGCTTTTCTCCCAACATTTCAACCACGGGAATTTGTTCTGACTAACACTCAGCAGAACTACTCTTCTGAGGATAGAAGTGTTGGGAGATGCTGGCCCAACAGATAAAGTCTAGGTTGCTTAGTGAATGACCTGACCCATTTTAGTGCACATGACCTCCCCATCTTAGTCCCCACACCTCTCCCAGGGCTGCTCAGTGCCTGCTTCAGAGCCTGAGTACCCTGTCCTGCCTAGATCTCTCCCTCCCCCTCCTCATGTCTACGTCTACCTGGGTCAGCTCAGGTCTCCTTCCCCAGGAGGCCTGTCCCAACCACACTGGTCCCAGTCATCACTTCGTCTTCCAACCTCATTACACTGACTTCCTTTTTCCATCTCACTAGCTCCACACTAAGTGTTTTTGGTACCTTATAGGTCTATGTCTTATTTCTCCATATGGATTGTAAACTCCTAAATGGCATTTGTATTTTATAACTAATTTTTTTTTGTTTTTTTGTTAATCATCACCAGAGGATATTTTTTCCATTGCTTTTCAGAGACGGTGGAAGGAGAGAGAGAGGCAGGGAGGGAGGGAGGGAGGAGAGAGAGAAACATCGACGTGAGAGAGGCACATCGATTGGTTGCCTCCCGCACACGCCCTGACCAGAATGGGAAGAACCTGCAACCCAGTTACATGCCCTTGACCAGGAATCAAACCCGAGACCCTTCAGTCCCTTGGCCAACACTCTAACGACTGAGCCAAACCAGCCAGAGCTATCACTACTTTTATAACTAACTTATCACTAATTACATTTTATAATGACTTACTATGGATTCATGAAATCTAGGATAAGGTCTCGTGTAGTGCAAGTGTTAAATAAATGATATCTTTTAATGAAAATAAGGTGGATGTCTCCAAATATGTCAGTGGAGGAAGAGTAGGAGGGAGAACAGTTTAAGGCAGAATAAAATTCTCAGAGTAATCATAAATATGGGTCAGCAAAGCGGGTAAGGGATGCCCACAAAGAAGCACAGGGTTCCCAGACTTCTATAAAATAATCACCAGTGCTGAGATGTTTAAGGAGAAACCACGGACAAAAGGCCACGTACACCAAAGCATAAAATGGATTATCTAGCGAAAAAGCGAACACGTTCCTAATACCTACTAGGCATTGAGCACCGAGCAATGAAAACAGCTAGAAATGTCTTGGAATATCGGGATAAACTCTGAGGTACAGCGAAACCAAGGTTTCTACCTTCTGAAAGTCTTAGTAAAGTGAGAGAACTTAAAATAGTAGATTAATGTAATGAGGCTGAGATAACCTAAATTAAGCAATACCTAAAAGCCGTCAAAAGCAGGAAGTGGGCAGAAGTGCGCAGTGTCAAGTTTGTATGTTTCTTCTGTTTACTTATTTCTTTTTAAGAACTAATGACTTCCTGTCGCTCAATGTTTAGTATTAGAATAATGGACACTGGTCACAGTCACACGAAGTCCACTGCATTGCCCGACACATGGAAGGCACTTAGTAACAATGTGTGTTGAGTCAATTAATGAATAAACCAGTGAAAGCAATAGGCCAGGAGGGAGGACTTCTGGCCATGCATAGAAAGTCCATGTTGGGCTGGACATTTGGGTGCTATAATTGCTTTAAACTGGAACACAGTGGATGGTGAGTTGTAAAGATCTAATCCTTCTTGAGTTAAACATGTTTCCTTTAAAAATATCGTTCTGAAAGATTAAAATTCCTATGCACAACAAAATATTTAGGTAGCCTGTTTGATTCCCCTTTCATGCTATAGTAACTCAGGTAAATTTAGGGGTCCAAAGATAAAAGCACTGCTCCAGAAAATTAAGAATATAGCCCATTTTATACAATTTCAATAGAAAAAAAAAAAAGGAGGGTGACAGTTGAGTTTGGATACTTGCCAGAGAGTAGGTGGCAATGGATTCAGTAAACGGTCCCTGTGAATTTGTTGCTCGTCTCAGAGAGCATAGCTGTTTCATATTACTTGATGTGAACATAGCCTACAAAGTGTTTTAAGGAGGGACCCCAGGACTGAGATTCTCAGGTGTGAAGGGTTCAGCGGGAGGGAGAGAAGCTAATCATTTTATGCTGCGCTGGAAGATGCTGAAAGTAGGTAATAACACCTGCTGCTGGCGGAGAAAATGACATCTGTCTCATAGACAGCAAAACTGCTTCCTTCCACTGGGAGGAAGTTGAGAAAACCACGCCACAATATTAAACAATATGAGAATATTAACGTGTTTAGGTAGAAAACAAACATGAAATTATTAAAAACAAAAAACAAAAGAGGAACAGCTTGGGAGAAGTCTAGCTGATCAGAATTTTCCCCAGGTGAAATATGTAATGGGAACTATATTTGACTAAGACTCCCGTCGGCTGAACTGATCTATGTTGTTTCCCAATGTCACCCCTACTGTTTGACACATGCATACATGTGCGCATAAAACTTGATATGAAAATTTTGTAGCCTAAATTGAATGCATAGAAACAAACAAGTAAATCAGAAAAGTTATTGATGAGAATGTGGCCTTTAGACTAAGGAAGAGCCTTCCAAGGGAGGCAAGTAAGATATTTTCCCTGGACGCATCTGCAATGAAAATGGACAAAGAACTAAGGAAAGGTAGAGACAAACTTCTTGCTGGCTGGTGAACAAAGCCCAGCCTTTGCTTCCTCTCGTTTCTATAATGCTGTGAGCAGAGTGTAGGGGATCAAGAGATTGCTGAGCCCAAATACAACCAGGGATAATGCAGTTATTAAACACATCACATTCGACATTTCCAAACAGCTCATTCAAAGCCCGAGCAAAAGCCACCTGAGTAGGCTTACCTGGTGAAGAAAACTCACTCCTTTGCAACCCACAGTATTTCGTTAAACGACACCACTATGAAACTTAACTTCACTTTATTATATAACATCTCTATAATGGAGAAAATGACATGTCTCATAGATAGCAAAACTGCTGTCTTTAAGGAGTGTGTCTGACACACAGCAGGGCTTGGTAAGTGACAAGTGTCTTTATTATGATTATCTCATTAATATTTTTCTGTTATTATTTCCTTTCATGTCAACTCTTCTCTTCCATCTTGAAGGCTAAGAGCAAGAACTGTTTTCCATCCCTGCATCCTTGGCAGCCCAGCACAGTGCTTCTCAATGGCATTTGATGAATTTAGTGTTAAATAAAACTTTCTAAGTTGATCTTGTAGACTAAATTACCTGCACCTCAACCTCAAAGAGACACTAGGTATCACCTTCCATGTGCTCCTTCTGAAAGTATCTGTAATTGCTAAGCTCTAACTTTCCCATAATGTTTTCTGTGGGGTGCTGGGAGGCAATTCAAACATGAGGTGAATGTGAAAAAGACAGTCTTTTAGGTCCCAACCAACCTGAAATTAACTCTAAGAGACCACAGAAGATAGCAAATGCTAATCTTGTGTGTTACGTACTACTGTAAGCCTTTGATATACGTTAGATTTTACTCTGAACAACTTATGAAAGTATACAATATTTTTTTTCTATTTTATAGCTAAGGAAACATGTCAGTTAGAGAGATTAGTAACCTTGCACCAAATCAGGATTTGAGCCCAGGTCCATAAGACTCCCAAGTCTGAACCCTTAACCACTTGCTATGAAACATGCAGCTTTAGTAGCACTCTGAGTTCACAGTCCAGTTAGAGGCCACAGCCTGACCGCCAGCAGCAGGTGTTATTACCTACTTTCAGCATCTTCCAGCGCAGCACAAAATGATTAGCTTCTCTCCCTCCCGCTGAACCCTTCACACCTGAGAATCTCAGTCCTGGGATCCCCCCCTAAAACACTTTGTAGGCTATGTTCACATCAAGTAATATGAAACAGCTATGCTCTCTGAGACGAGCAACAAATTCACAGGGACTGTTTACTGAATCCATTGCCACCTACTCTCTGAGAAGTCTAAGCTGAAGGGGACACGTGAAAATGGAGTTTCCTGGGGGAAAATGGAGTTTCATACCTGCAGTTTCTGTACCTGCAGATTCAACCAATGGCTGATGGAAAGTACTTGAAAAAAAGTGACATTGTTGTGGACATGTACTATGTACTGTAGCAGCTAAGCACTATGTAGTTAAGTATAAATTCAAGGAGCAATGCCAGCCGAAGGCCGCAGCCCTCAGCAGCAAATCCATACTACTTCACTGCAGCAAGAAAGCCTCTGAACCATTCCCTTCTGCTTCTTTAAACTACACCTACAGAACCTCAAAGGACAAAACTATCAGATACTTAAAAGGAACAGGACTGTAGGCTAAGCATGAAATGGCACAGCTCTGCAGAGAAAGCAAGGAGGCTTAGAGTAAAGAGCATGCACTCTAAAAATATTCCTCAACAAATATTCATTGAATGGATGCATAAATAATGGAACCCTAGCTTAGAGGGTCATAGGGAAGACTCACAGCCCTGAATCAGGTGACATCAGCCACTATCAAAGCACTCACAACGTTTCTCTACTCAAGTCTCTTTTGTGAAATAGAAAAATCAGACTTCACCTCTCTCTAAACTTCATTTGAAAAGCCTCTGATCCAGCAGAAGACAATGAAGGCCCTTGTCAGAGGAGGGCCCAATAGGTCCACTCTAACTTCCCAAATATATATTTGTATATGATTTCCATGGGCATCCAACAAACCTAAAGACAAGTTTAGCTCTAAGGTAAGATGTTATAATGTCTAAGAATGACAATCATACACAGGAAGGCCAAATACAGGGTACACTCCACCTTTCATACCTGCAGTTTCTGCACCTGCAGATTCAACCAATGGCTGATGGAAAGTACTTGAAAAAAAGTGACATTGTTGTGGACATGTACTATGTTCTGTAGCAGCTAAGCACTATGAGGTTAGGCCTACAATGCCTGCATTTATATTGAACATGTACACTTTTTTCTTGTCATTATTCTCTAAACAATATGGTATAACTATTTACATAGCATTTACATTATATGAAGTATGTAAGTAATCTAGAGATGACTTAAAGTGGTAAATCATGAGAAAGAAGATACCTACTAGGAAGGACTGCTGGTGGCTAACTGGCCTCAAATTTGAAAACACAGAGCCTAGCGGTCATTTTTACACAGTGGCCTCTTGCACAAGCTGTACTGCAGGGAGAAACCTGCTCTGAACCGCCTGCCCGCACGGTGTTCCTGCCGCCTGAGCAGCCCTTAGAAAGGAGCTCCTGGAATCCTATTTCAGCCAATAGGACTGAGGCTTTCCCCATCCTACTGGAGCTGTGCAGCTATATTGTCATTAACATCTTCACCAACCAACTGAAAAAGCTCCATTTTGACCAATCAGGACAGTGCCTTTTGTACCAATCAAACTGAGAGGATTTGGAGTTCTCATTTGCATAAGGATGGACCAATCAGGGACCAGGGGTGGGGACTTCTGCCTATATAAGCCAGCTCCCCGATAGCTCAGGGACCATGCTTTTGATTCCACCTGGATGGAGCAGAACTGCACAGGGAAGAGTGGAGTGAACTGGACCAGAGCAGGTGGCACCTACTAGAGCAGACCAAAGCTGTCTAGCTAGAGAGGGGCCTTGTCCCAGGGCCACCTCTCCCCAGGGCCACCTCGCCGCCATGCTGTGCTGCTTCATAATTGACCTGTGACACTATTAAGCTGTTCCCACAGCTGTGCTGTTCTCACAGTTGTGCTGTATCACGGTTAAGCTGTTCACAGTGAATAAAGTTTCCTTCACTGCACCCCAAGTTGAGGATTCCTGTTGGGGTTGAATTGGTACCAACCACCATCAGTTGACAAAGTATACAGGAAGATGTGCATAGGTTATATGCAAATATGATTCCATTTTACATAAGGAAGCTGAGCATCCATGGACTTTGCTATCCACTGGGGTCCTGGAACCAATGCCCTGTGGATACTGAGAGACAACTGTAATAGGCTTCAGCAACAAATTCTCCACCAAAAGAAACCCACAAATGCACATCTAAAAAGTTCCTACAAATTCTAATGGTACTAAACAATAAAAAGCTTCCTTGGGTACCTCTACACTTTTCTAATGACAGACCTTACCCTATGATGACCTTCTTGGTTTGTCTGTAACTCAGCCATACCCACAGTCAGCCTCTCGCCACCATAAGCTCCAAATGATATACCACTCTTCTTGCAAAACCCCTGTGAATAAAGCTTTTCTAAATGATAGACAAGAGGATTAGCATGATGTCTGAAATGCTGACCAAGTTTTATAAGTATCAGTGGGCATTCTAGAAATCATTTTTGGAGGTAAGTCATGAATGCCATTCACAGCTGAGAAGTAAAATCAGCTGTTCTCCAGGTTGACGGAGATGGGGAAATGAAGAGATTTCCACGAAGGCCTCTGTACGTTCTTCCTGTACAGTCATGTGCCGCACCACAAGGTGTCTGTCACTGGCAGACTGCACATAGGATGGCGGTCTCGCAAGAATATAAAGGAGCCGAAAAATTCCTATCACCTGGTGACATGGTAGCTGTCGTAACATTGTAGCTCAACGCATTGCTCATGTGCTTGTGGTGATGCTGGTGCAAACAGACCCACCGCACTGCCAGTTGTATAAAGCACAGCACATGCAGTAACAGTAGGAGGCTAGACCACTGGCTTTGGGGAAGGAGACTCTGTGATGTCCACACAATGACACAATCACCTAAGGATGCATTTCACAGAACACATCCCTGTCACTAGTGGTGAATGACTGTAAATGATAAAAAGGAGAAACTGCCATTTATCCACCTGAGATATCTCCGGTTTTCCAAGTAATGGGTGAGAGTAGTCAAAACCTTGGTTGCCTTCATTTGGCTCAGACAAGGTGCACAAACTCATTTTTCTATGTTCTAAGTACAGAAAATTGCTCCATTTCTAAAGTAAATGTATACTAGGAGCTTGCAAATATTTCAGGGTCTTGTAGCTAAAGAAAGTAACTTCATGGCCTACTCATTTTGCTTAATTTTCTAGTCTCCCAGCAACTTTGTGCGAACCCTTTCATTCCATTTGAGATCCTGGCGTAAGGCAACAATCGAGAACCCCAAGAGGCCTCCACCTCCAGCGGCCAGCGCTTCCCTGAGGGGTCTCAGTGCTGGGGTGGAGTTTCTTCCCGTGACGTCTTCCTGGTAATGTGCACATTACGTGCATTTCTCTTTTCTTCTCCAAGCCACATCCCTGTAACTCAGCTCCGGGAGCTCCTTCTGAATTGCTTATTCTGTATTTTAAAGCTCCATCAGCTGTTGAGATGGTCTGTGATTCTTTTTCTTTTTGGTTAAGCAGGATTGGTGAGCATTACTGGGCCTTTCGTGGAATCCCTGCTATTTAAAATTCCTGCTGCTGGGATTAAGGAACATAATGCCCATGAAAGCCTTTTGTAAACTGTAAAGTCCTGATCGAACGTAGCGCACTGTTATAAACTATCATGGCAATAACCACAGCCCAGCGGTCATGTAGGCTTTAAAGTGCTGATGGCCTTCTGGGTCTTGTCTTTGCTTCATTCCCAACCTACACTGGTGCCCAACACAGCAGAACCTCTCTAAGTTCTGTCTGGATGAATAACTTTAAAGCATCACATGGTTTTTCAAATTAATGTCAACAGGCAAAACAGAGTGAGGCATGATAATTTAGATAATGAGAATGCTGAAAATACTCTGCCGAAAATATAGGGGTGCTGAGAAAAATGCTATAGAACAAAAAGTTCTCCTGAAGACAACTTCTTTGATAATGAAATCTGGCCCTTTGTAGTCACTACTGGGAAGCGGGAAGGAATACATATTGGAGCAGAAATTTCTATTAGCCCAGAAAATTTGTATTATTTCAGATGCCTAGAGGAGGAGGCTGCCACCCCTGAAAAAGGAAGGGTTTGAGGTGTTAAAATGAAGTCACAGAAGCAGCAAAGGTGGTGTCGGTACTGGGCAGTCAAGTGCAGGCTTATCCCCCAGACCCTGTGTTTTTAGGGGTGGAAATGGCAGACTCTACAGGAGGAGAGAAGCTGAGGAAGAGGTATTGATATGAATTATTTTTGAAAATGCTTTTCTGAGCATTTGCCAGAATAGTTCTGATCATTAAAGAGGTGACCCATTTTAAGTACCTATGTGTAGGAAGGGGTATGTGAGGAGGTGGGGAACGAAAACAGAAAAGAGATCGTAATGTCCTGGAGCAGCGGTCTCATCTATCCCACTCAACAGAAGCCTGAGAATAAGGGGAACTCTGGGGTGCTGCTTGTTCCTCTGGAAAGCGGATGCTGGCATGGAGTTTAACCCTAGGTGATAGGGATATCCTAAAGGCCCTTTTACTAAGGGTGGGGTGCGGTGGGGGGCTAGGAGGGAAGGAAGTCTGCCAGCTACCCCGGCGGAGGTCTAAACGGCTAAAGAGCTCCGGCAGCAGGGAGGGCCCCTACACCAGCACCCACTAAGCTCTAGAAAAATATCGTATTTCTGCTCATCAATAAGCATTAAGCTACTTTGGGGGCTGAGGTTTCCGCATAAGCAGTTGCCAGTAGCAACAAGGCACACACTCATAGCTCCTGGAGAGCTGGGTGCAGCAGCAGCAAGGGGGGGGTAGCCAGGGCTAGAGGACCTGAGCTGCTGGGCAGACAAGGTCAGGGACCCACTGGTGATGGGGTTGGGAGAGGGGGAGGGTGGCTACCCTGGCAGGTGGTAGTGGGCATACCCTGCTGGGGCCAGGCCAGGCCAGGCAGTAGTCCAGGCCCCTTGCCCCTGGGGGTAGGGGTGGGGTTTCCCGGTGGCACAGTAATGTCCATGCCAAGTACAGCAGCCTCCCGGCCCTCTTGGAGGTACATCACTCTGCTGGCACCTGGACACAGGAGCTAAGGCCAAGAAGCAGGAAAGGCACTAGTCCTGTTCTTGGAAGAGTCCTAGTATTCAAGATCCGCCCACTGCCTGCCACCCCTCCGCACTCGCACCCTTCCAGTCTCCGGAGGATGCCCAGGTGGAATTGTGACTCCACGTGTGCGTGTTTTCATTTGTACTTCCAGCACAAAAGGGAGGCCCCACAGGTGGGAAGGAGGGGGTGCCTGTTGTGCTGGGCAGGGACTGCGTGGAAGCGGGATTGTGGATGAGACCCCACATACCCACGCGGCTCCCACCCGCCGGCCAGCCTCGGTGCCCCGTCGCGCAGGCGATCAGGAAAGAGAGCCCATAACCTCGCGCCACCTCGCGAACTTCTCCCCCTGCTGCTGGGATCTGGTAAGGTGGGAACGAAGGGCCACAGTGAGGAAGGCGGTAGAGGGCAGAGACGGACCGGGAGACGAGGGAGGGAGGAGCAGGAGCGGGGAGCAGCAGGGACTGGGGGGCACGGGAGCGGGAGAGGCCCGGCAGCCTCGGCTGGGCGCGCTCGGGCGGGGAGCGGCTGGAGTCTCCTTACCTGGCCTGTGCTGGAGCATTTTGCGGTGGGTCGGGGCTGGGTGGGCGCCGCCCCGGGGGCAGAGCCGGCAGCGCTGTCACTTCAGGAGCAGCCAGGCGCCGGCCGCCGAGCCGGAGTTGGCAAACTTGCCATGCCCGGAGCGCGGAGGTGCCGGGGTCGCGCGCTCCGCAGCCAGCCGGGGCGCGGGGAGCCAAGACGCCGGGCTCCCCGCTCCCTTCCGCTTTGTGTTCGCTGCCCCCCTGCGCCCGCCTCCGGGGGTCTCCGCGCCGCTAGGCAGCGGGACGTTTGGCTGGCGCTCCGGGCGCCCCTCGGGTCTGGGTGCCACTTTCCTCCCGGAGGCGCGTTAAACAGCTGCCCAGGAGCGCCCGGCCCGGCTGCGCTGGTGCGCTCCTACCAGGCGGCGCGGCCCGGAGATTCCCGCCCCCCACCTTCTCCCCCTCCCCGCCCCTCCGCCGCACCCCCATCAGAAGCTGCTTAGGATCGGGCTGTCAAACCCAGCCCATCTGCTGCAATCATAATCAGTCTCAACCCAACGGTTCTGACAAATCTCCGCCTGCAGCCCGAGTTGGGGAAGCCAGTGGGTGCGGGGAGGGGAGGGCAGGGGGGGAGGGGGAGAGGGGCGACAAGGACCGGGTGCGGGAGGGGAGAGGAGGGCCTAGAGGCTTCTATTGTCTGCCCCAGCAGAGGAACTGAAAGGGGAAATGGGGATCCCAAAGAGGAAATAGTGCTTTCCTTTCCCACTTCCTAATAAGAAAAACCAACCCATCCTGGCGGGCCCCTGGCATACCCACCCCACCACCGCCCCAAACCGCCCTTTCTGTGTCTGTGGAATGAATTTCTGCTAATGAACTGAACAAACAGGTCCTGTTATCTTATCATCAGCTGACCCAGAGACTGGCACAGATATCCAAATTATTGTAATTGGCAGGTAAGAGCTGGAACTAACAGTCGTTTGTCTGGACTCAGAAGTTGGTTCCCAAGTACATTTGGGAATAAAGCCTATGGAGGGAGGACCAGCATGTAATTGGCAAAGAAGCTGGGCCCTTTGCCTCCTGTTGGCTTTGGGAGAGAAAACGAAAGTCTGCTTTGGGTAAGAAAATGCAGAACTCAGTTTAGCTTCATTTTGAATTAAAAGAATTCTTGCAATTTTTTCTCCACTTTCACATGGAAATATTCTTTTTAAAGCAATGCTATTTTATTAGAAAATAACTTTAAACTGATACTTTTTAAACTAAAATAGTTTATTCTGCAGGTGAAATAATGTGCTGCTTTCAATAATATACTTTGGACTATTTTAATGCACCCCTTCAATATAACCACATGTTTCTACTGGTGAGGGGCTTACAAGGATTATGGCAAAACAAAAAATAAAAATAATAAAAATAACAGTAGTCCTAGATGTACATAAACAAGTCTTAAAGCATAAAGAATACAACCAGTTGGATTATGCCTGGTTTTGTATAGTCTTCTCAAGTGCTGGGAAATGTTCAATTACCCTGACTGACAGTATTTGTCGGGGAATAATTTGTTGGGAAAACAAATCACCAGTTGAAAAGTTGAAGGGGAAAATCTGTAAGCCATTTATTCAGATAGGTGTAAGAGGTAGGCAGAAATAAGTATACTTTACTGTAGATTTCATTTAAACTCTATTCAAATCATTATTTTGCTTTATGCTATAACTGAGAACTGTGGCCAAGCCACATTAAGCACCCACTTATCTAGGCAGAGACTGTCTTCTTGTTATTTTATAGCCCGGCGGTGCTTCCAACAGCACTATGGGCACTCCATGAATGCTGGTGTGTGAAGTCAGGATTAAAATCAGACACATCACTGTGACTTGATAGATAAGGTACATTGAGGTTCAAGTGTTACTTTCTCCAGTAAGTACATATAAGTCAAAGACAACTACTTAGATATGATTGTTCCTGGCAAGGTCTAGGAACAGCCAGGAGGCAGGAGGGGTGGAACATGAGGGGAGAGGTGAATGGGGGTAGGCTCAGGGGACAGATCGTTGGATGAGACCCAACAGACCAGCTTAAGGACTTGGGTTTTTACTCTGAGTAATGTAGGAGGACACGGACACGGGATTGTGAACAGAGGACTTTCATGATCTCACTTCTGTTTAATGAATCGCCCTGGCTACCATGTTCTGAGTTAATTACAGGGAAAAAGGAGGAACGGGGAGATGTTACTAGGCTCGTGCAGGGCTCTGCGTGAGAGGGCGTGGCGTGGACAGGGCCATAGCAAGAAAGGAAATGAGACCTGCAGGCGATCGGGGACTGTTTGGAATTTAGAGCCAATAGTATTTGCTCAGAAAGGGGAGGTTGGAGGTAAGGGAAGAATAAAAGAACTCCAAGTGTTGGGCCTTAGCAGCCAAAAGGATGGAGAGACTATGAACTGAAATGGGTGAGACTAAAAGGAGTAGAGTAAATTTTGGTGGAAGAAACAAGGGTCCAGTTTTGGGTGTGTTAAGATTAGGGTGCCTATTAAGTTAAATTTTAAAAATAGTTAATTGATGTAAAGCTCTTAGAATAGTCCTTTACTTTTGTTAAGCACCATATAAATGCCTGTGGTGATGAGCTCCTGTTAGTGGGGTTTGTGTTGGTGGTGATTATTGTTGTTATTAATGTTTACCAACCAAAACCAGATGTTAAGTAGGTGGTCAAATAAATATTCAAGTATCACGTTCAACACCAGTCCAGGGGGGAGACGTAAATTTGGGAGTTGTGTAAATATAAAGTACAGATGGTTAAGTTAAATCATCAGATGGGTTAGAAAAGAGAAGATGTTTGAGGACTGAATCCTGAAAGGCACTCCAACTGTAAAAGCCAAGTGAAGATGAACCCCAAAAGTGGCAGCGAGGAAGAGAGGAGAAGAGGGGCCTCTCCCAGGGACCTAGTGTAGAAGGTATTTCAAGGGAATCATTTGCTAGTCATAGTTTCCTGATATGATTATCTCCATAGAAAACCCAAAAGAACATACAGGGCAGCTATGATAGAGTTTATCAAAGTTACTGGATAAATGGTCTAATGTCTGTTTGCAATATAACATCCAGGGTGTCCCAGCACCTAGGTAAGGATCAGACACATGACAGGTATTCAATGTGTGTTCAACCAAGTAATGAATCATGAAGGGATTAAATGCCTTATGCTGCAAAGCAGGCAGCAAAGATTAACAATATCAAGCATCGGCAATGATACAGGGCAACTTAAATTCTCTTATGCAGATGGTGGGAATGCCCAATGACAACAAATTTGGAAAACCAGTAGGCAGTTCCTTATAAAATTAAACATACACTTAAAAGACCATCCAGTAATCCCACTCCTGGATATTTACCCAAAAAGAGTAAAAATGTGATGACACTTAAGACTTGCACAGAAATGTTTATAACAATGTTATTCATAATATCCCAAAACTGTAAATATCCCATGTTTCCATCAATTTGTAAATAGGAGAACAACCTGTGGTAGACCCATCCATACCATAAAAAACTTCTCAGCAATAAAAAGGAACCAACTATTGATAAATGTAACCATGTGCTTGAATCTCAAAGGCACTATACTAAGTGAAAGAACATCACACTTTGTGACTGGCTTGTGTTTCATTCCTTTTGATTCTGAAACACTCTAGAGACAAAAGGCAGATCAGTTATCTGGGGCTGGGGATGGAAAGGGGGACGAGAGGCACAAGAGAATTTGGTATGTGGGGAATATCCTATGGCAAGATTGTGGTGGTGGTCACAAAACTGTGTATTTTGTCAAATTCATCAAATTGTACACATAAAAAACTGGTGAATTTATTGCATGTAAATTAAACCTTAATAAAAATATTTTTTAAAGACTAAAGAATTTATTTATTTACTTAGCTAGGAGAATTATAGTGCTTACCCATTTGAGAAGAGGAAGCTTACCTCAGAAATAACACCTGCTTGTAACCCCCAGTGAAATACCAGATCCAAATAAGGATTACCAATACATGCTAAAGCCATTAGGTAAAACATTGACAGGAAATAGAATATTCATACAGTACCAAATATCACCTCCTGATTTTTTTTTCTAATTGCGAAGGAGAAATCTTACACAATGGAGACATCATCTGACTCCTTATACTGCGTGAGAAGTGCATAACATCACTACTGAAGTATTCTTGTAAAAAAAGCAATGTCTAATCTGAATCTAAGCAAGACGTTTGACATAAATGCAAGCTTACACAAAGTATGGGAGATAGAAGATCAGATAAATGACACCAAAAGAAAACAATGAGCCACATGCAGAACAGGATGCTCTGGAGCTCTTCAAAAAGTCAATGTCGCCCAGCCGGGCGTGGCTCAGCGGTTGAGCGTCGACCTAGGATCCAGGAGATCAGGGTTCGATTCCTGGTCAGGGCACAGGCCCGGGTTGCGGGCTCCATCCCCAGTTGGGGGCGTGCAGGAGGCAGCCCATCAATGACTCTCTCTCATCACTGATGTTTCTGTCTCTCTCTCTTCCTCTCCCTTCCTCTCTCTGAAATCAATAAAGACATATTTAAAAAAACATACACAAAAAGTCAACGTCTCCAGATGGAAGAAAGTAGAGGGACTAAGTCAGACTCAAAGAGATAAGACATAACAAAATAAAACTATTGGGATTGGATCTTGGTCTAAAATAGTTATAAAAGACATTTTGGAAACAGAGAAAATTAGGTAAGGCTAATATTAGATAGGAGAATTCTTATTAATTTTGCTAAGGGTAAATATAACTGTGGTTATAAAGGAAGTGGTTCTTATTTTTAAGTCACATGCTAAAATCCTTGGAATAAAGTATCACGGTGTTTGCCACTTTCAATGGAAAAAATGTATATGAAAAAACATTAATGTTTGTTGATGCTACATTGTGGAGAGATGAGTGTTTTATTGCTTTGGTCTTTTAATTTTTTATATATATTTGAATTTTTCTTAAAATATGAAAAAATAGACACTTTTAATACCCATGGATCAATGATTAATTATAAAAGAATTATTAGAAAAAATTAGAAACTGATGTCTTAAAATTAAAACCCTATGTATCAAAACTCAAAATAGAAGGAACTAAGGCAGTACATAGAAATAAATTAATAATTCTAGTGCATATTCTACAAAGGAAGAAAAATGGAAAATTAATATGCAAAGCATCCAACCAAAGAAGATAGATAAAAATAACAACAGAATAAAAGAAACAATAAAGATAAAATCAAAGTTTAATAAAACACAACACAAAACATTAATAAAGGATCACTAAAACAATATCTGCTTAGATCAGTGATAAACAGAGGAGGCAGATCAATAAGCTTAAGAATAAAAAAGCAATATAAGGATACAACAGAGATTTTAAGTGATATGACTAGTTCACTATAGTGACTTTTTGGCAATAAATTTTAAAACATAGGTAAAATGATCAATGTCCTAAAATTGCAACAACAAAAAAATCCTTTTAATAAAACTCACTCAAGAATCAACAGGACCTTAAACAATTCAATAGGTCAACTCAGTAGTTGACAAAAAATTGTATTACATATTCACCCAATAGGCCCAGATTGTGTTAACATCTTTATTGAGATATAATTCACATTCTGTAAGATTCACCTAAAGTGTACCATTCATTTTTTTTCAGTAAATGCATGTTGCACAACCCACAGCACCTATTAGCAGTCACACCTCATCCTTCAGCCATCCCGTCTATCTCTAGAAATTTGTCTATTCTGGACATTGCACAGAAACACAATCATACAATATGTGACCTTTTGTGTTTGGCTTCTTTCACTTAGCATGATGTTTTCAAGAGTTGTCCATATTACAGCATTTATCAGTACTTAATTCCTTCTTATTGCCAAATACTATTCCATTGTTGCATACACCACATTTTATTTATCTATTCATCAGTTAATAGCCACTTGGGTTATTTCCATTCTTTGGCTATTGTAAAAAAGAAATTCATGAACAAGATTTTGAGTGGATATATGTTTTCATTTCTTGTGTGTGTGTATAAATAAAGCAGCTACACCATATTACATTCCCACCAGCAACGTATGAGGCTTTTACTTTCTTCATATTCTCACCAACATTTATTAACATTTATTATTATTGGTTATGGACACCATCACGGGTATAAAGCGGTATCTCATGGTGATTCTGATTTTATTTTCCTAATGGCTAATGGTGTTCTGTATCTTTTCATGTGCTTGTGGTTCCCTTTATCATGGTGTATGATCTTTTTAATGTATTGCTGGATCCAGTTTGCTAATATTTTGTTGAGGATTTTAGAGTCTATGTTCATCAGGGATACTGGCATATAATTTTCTTTCTTTCTAGTGTCTTTATCTGGTTTGGGGATTAAGTTAATGCTGGCCTCATAAAAAGAGCTTGAGAGTCTTCCCTCCTGTTGAATTTTTTGGAATACTTTGAGAAGGATAATAGTTAGATCTTCTTTGAATGTTTGGTAAAATTTACCTATTCACCTGTGAAACTATCTGGTCCAGGACATTTTTATGGTTTCTATGTCCCTTTTCGTGCTGTTGAGAATCCTTATAGCCATTGCTTTGAACTCTATATCTGATAAATTGTTCTTCTCCATTTCATTTAGCTCTTTTTCTATAGATTTCTCTTATTCTTTCATTTGGCGCATGTTTCTTTGTCTCCCCATTTGGCTGACTCTGTGTTATTAGATACATCTGCTGTGACTCCCAGTCTTGGTGGGGTGGCCTTATGTAGTAGGTGTCCTGTGGGGTCCAGTGGTGCGGTCTCTTTGATCACCTAAGCTGGGTGCTCCAGGAATGTCTTTTCTGTGGGTTATGTGAGCCCTCCTATTGTAACTGAGTCTTGATTGCTATTGGCCCATTCATGCTTGGGATGAACCCTCAGGCTGGCTGACTATGAGGTTCTACCCTGACCATGGCATGTGAACTGCTGTGCAGGTGATGACCACCTGAAGCTGAATTCACCTCAGCAGGGTCTGTTGACTTGCAGAGATCTCCCTTTGGATATGCCACTTGTTAAGCTTACTGAATCCTGCTCTGATGTCTGAAGCTTGCCACTGAGTGTGTTGGTTCTGGGTGCCTTGGGAGGCACTCTGATATAGGCCAATGTCAGATGCTGCCTGTGACTGGCCCTGGGCAACCTGTTTGGAGCTAAAAGCAATCCACAGTTTGTGACTCCCTCTGCTGGGCCTGGGTGCACAGGGGAAGGACCAAACTATGTACACCATGGCTGGCTTTTACCAGCACCGGTTCCAGAGATAGGTCAGAAAAGTCCCAAAGCACCCCAAGATCTGCCTCTGCCTGCCCATTAGACTCAGTCAGTGAAAGAGACTCTAATAGTACCTGAGTTGCATGAGGTGGGTTCTCGGTGAGTCACCAGGTAGGGATGAATGGTGTTCACCAGACTGATACAGGTTCAAACTTGGTGCCAGTGCTGGGTCTCAGGCCACTCAGCAAATGTCTCCTGGTATACCAAGTCTAGCTGTCACTTGTTGGACGTTCACAAACCTTTGATTTGCAGCATCGCAGAGTCATAAGGGTGACGACAGCAGAGTTTATCAGGCCCAAAAGGATCAAGATTTGGCTGTGTGAAGAAAGGGCTGGGCTCTGGTGGGATGTACAAGGGAAAAATAGCCTCTGTCCTTGAGCCATACATATCAGTCTGTCCCAGATTCTGCCCTTAGGAGACAGAGCTCAACAGGGTGGGACAGTGGGGAGTCAGGTGGGTGGGGCTAGTTGATCTCCTGAGGGGGAGGTGCCAGTCAGGCTTCAGGGAAGCCTCACCCCAGAGCCATACCACTCAGTCTGTCCCAGATTTTGCCCAGACCTCAGCAGGGCAGAGCCACTAGGAATCAGGCAGGTGGGACCACCAGAATCCAGAGGGTGGATCTGTGGGAAGCCTGGAGGATTCTAGGGAATTTCCCTTGAGGGGGTAGCGCTGGTAAGGTTCATGGGAAAGTAAGGGTATGGCCCCTGCCCTAGGCCATACAACTCATTCACTGACACCCCCTGAATCTGCCTAGACCTCTACACCCAGCCATGGCAGCTGACTCCTCAGGAGGGTTTAAGTTCCGCAGGATGGGGTAAGAAGGAGTCCAGAGCATGGGACTTTCCCAGGCTGATGTCATAAGAAGGGGAGTGCCCGCCCATGAAAGACGGCATCTGTGGTGTGGTAGAATGACTTAGCACAGGGACCCTGGCAGCTGTCCCTTCAGCTCTCTCCCCAGAGCCATAAATCCCAGGCTCTCTTCACACAACTCTAGTCTACTCTGCTCTCCCTCTGCCCTGGTCCAGAGTGAGTAGCTGAGAACAAAATTTTGAGTTGGCTCCTTAAGAGGGCATCTGTGTTTATAGCAGACTCCCACTTCCCCATAATAGACATAAACCCTGCTGCTTTACACAGCCAGATGTTAGGTGGGCACCTCTTCCCAGCTCTGGTGCTCTGGGCTGGGGAGCCTGGCTTGGCATTGAGATCCTACACTTCTCACAGGGAATCCCCCCAAGCTCAGATATCCCCCCAGAACCTCAACTGCTGCCCCTGTGAGTGGGGCCAGCTGTTTCATGTCTCCACACTCCCTATCAGTCTCAATGTGGCTTATTTTGTAAAATGATCGATTAATTCTTATAAAACAGAAAAAGGCTAAAATAACCAACTAATCTTTAAGAAGGGTGATTTCATTAACATTCAAAAAAGGGTCAGATACTATACTATAAAGGCAGGCAATTAAACAGGTAAGTGAGATAGATAAATTCATCAATGGACTAGAAAGAGAGCCTAGAAACAGACCCAGATATAAGGAATTGAGGTAATCACAGAAATGACATCATTAGTTAGTGGGTGAAAGACTGACTATGGAAACAATAGTATCAGGTCAACTTTCTATCTGAATAAAGAAAACAAAATTAGAACCTCACCTAAGATCATTCTCAAAAAATAAACTCAGATTAAAAACTAAATGTATGACACTACCCAATTACAAGACTTGTTATAAATCTACAGTAATCAAGACAGTGTGGGGTTGGCAAAAGAACAGACAAACAGATCAATGGATGGAACAGAATAGAAAGAACAGAAATAGACCCACATAAATACAGTCAACTGATCTTTGACAAGTGAGCAAAGACAGTATAATGAAGCAAAGATAGTCTCTTCAACAAATGGCTCTTGAACAACTGGACACCCACATGCAAAAAAGAAAAAAATAAGAATATAGTCACAGACTTTACACCCTTCACAAAATTTAACTCAAAATGGATCATAGACCTAAATGTAAAATGCAGAACTATAACACTCACAGATGATAATCTACAAGAAAACCTATATGACCTTGGGTACAGTGAGGCCTTTTTATTTTATTTATTTATTTATTTTAAATATATCTTTATTGGTTTCAGAGAGAGGGAGAGAGAGACAGAAACATCAATGATGAGAGAGTCATTGATCAGCTGCATCCTGCACGCCTCCAACTGGGGATCAAGCCCGCAACCCAGGCACGTGCCCTGAGCGGGAATCAAACCTCGATCTCCTGGATCCTAGGTCGACACTCCACCGCTAAGCCACACCCGGCCTGGCACAATGATGCCTTTTTAGATACAATGCCAACATAATCTATGAAAGAAATAATTGATAAGCTGGACTCCATTAAAATTAAAAACTTCTGCTCTGTGAAATATGGATTAAGAGATGAGAAGACAAGTCACAGATTGTACGAAAATATTTGCAAAAGCTAAAAAATATAAAAAAAAATTTTTAGCCAAGTATACAAACAACTCTTGAAACTCAACAATAAGAAAACAACCCTATTAAAAAATGGGCCAAAGACCTTAATAGACATCTCACCAAAGAAGATATACAAATGGCAAATAAGCATATGAAAAGACACTACACATCATGTCATCAAGGAAATGGAAAGTAAAACAATATTGAGATGCCATTACAAACCTGTTGGGATGGTCAAAATCTAGTGACACCCCCAAATAGTGGTGAGGATGTGGAGTGACATGCATTGCTGGGAATGCTAAATGGTAGAGCCAGTGTGGAAGACAGTTTGGCAGTTTCTTACGAAACTACATGCTCTCTAACCATGATATCTAGCAATTGTTTTCTTTGGTGTTTACACAAAGAAGTTAAGAACTTATGTCTGCATAAAAACCTGTACCCGATGTTTACAGCAGCTTTATTCTTAATTGCCAAAACTTGGAAGTAACAAAAATGTCCTTCAGTAGGTGAATGTATAAATAAACTATGGTACATTCAGACAATGAAATATCACTTAGCATTATAAAGAAATGAACTATCAAGATATGAGAAGACATGGAGGAACCATAATCGCATATTACTAAGTGGGAGAAGCCAATTCGAGAAGGTGACCTACCGCATGATTCCAACTGTATGACACTCTGGAAAAGGCAAAGCTATGGAGACAGTGAAAAGACCTGTGGTTTCCAGGGGTCAGGGAAGGGGAGGAGATAAATGCAGCACAAAGAATTTTAGGGCAGTGAGAAGACTCCGCATGTGTTAGGGAGATGGATATATGTCATTATAAACTTGTCCAAACCCACAGAATATTCACCACCGAGGGTGACCCCGACGGTAAACTGTGGGCTTTGGGTGAGTGTACTCTGTCAGGGTGAGTTTTTCCATGGTGAAAATGAGCCACTCTCATGAGTGGTGTTGCTGATTTGGGCAGCTATGCATTTGTGGACGCAATGGGTTTATGGGAAACCTATGTACCTTCCTGTAAATTTTCTTGCAAACCAAAAACTGCTCTTAAAAAATAAAGTCTAAGAAGAACCCCACTAAATGTGAAAAGCAAATCTATACAACTTTTTGAAGAATTCTTTGGAGAACACTTTTATCTCATCAGGCTGGGAAGTATATTGAAGTATTTCACTACATTCATTTTTGAACCTCTGTGATAAAAAATTACCATAAAGAAAATAAAAATTCAAGGCACAGACTAGAAGAATCTTTTTGAAACATATTCTATATAAAAAAATGCTATTCCAAATTTGTAAAGAGCTGCAAATGAGTAGGTTATTTTTATAAAAAGGGAAAGTATAAAAAAGGAGAGTTCACAGAAGATGGTTAACTGGCGATAACTATATTGAAGCATGCTATCTCGTTGATGGGGAAATGCAAACTAAAACAATGATGACATACTACTTCATACCCATCATAACAGAAAAAATAATAATTCTGATGGCAGTATATGTTGGGGAGGATGCGTGGAAACAGGAACACGTACACCTTTCAGGTGGAAACAATTTAGGCCTGTGTAGTAAAGTTGAAGGTGCTCCTGCTCTAAGATGCAGCAGCCTGGTATCTATGCAAACACATGTGAGATATACAAAAATTCATTATTATTATTAAGCCTTGAAGTAAACATCAGTAAGTTCTATAAAGTAGAAATAACATAAGCACTTGCCAATATCACTGCAAGCAATGAATTATCATCAAAATTTTAAAATGAAAAATCCCTCCTTCCTGTAAATTAGAAAAAGAATTCAAACTAAAATTTAAAGATTTCTTAAAAATAATGAAAACAACCAGCTGCATTTAAAGCAGTGGTCACAAAAACAAATAAAGAGCCCTAAGGACATTTAACAATGAAAATTAAAGAGTATAAAGAAACTCAATTCTTAGCTAAAAGGCCAAAAAGGAAAAGTAACTGAGGAAAGCACAAGGCAAAAGACTAGACTAGAGCAAAATGTAAGTATAAAACAGAAAAGCAGTGTACCTAGTTAAGAAATCAAAATCCAGCTTGTTTCTTTTAAGTAGATAACAACATAAATTGATTTTTAAAAAGTGGAAGGGGAGAAGATATATGTTAAGAAAATACACGGTAAGAAATGGCAAATAAGAAATAACCACTGAAACAGAAAAAATTAGCAGCTACTTTATAGATCTGATCTCTATGCAAATAAATTTGAAAACATAGATAAAATGGAATAATTCTTTGGAAAAGACATTTACCAAAATTGGCTCTATCACGGATAGAAAGCTTAATCAGATGAACTTTTCAAGAAGAAATAGAGAAAGTAATTAATATACTACCCCCAAAAATCAACTATAGGTCCATATGGTTTCACCAGGAAATCCTAACAAAAAAATCCCCACGATGAGATTGCCCCACATTCCATATCTTTTCCAGAACATGAAAATATGAATAAAAACATTCTAATTTTTTGTATGGAGCAAGAAGAACAATGACAGTTGTGATGGACTGAAGGTTTTCATTTGCAACAACTCTGTATGTTGAAACCCTACCCCCAAAAGTGACTGTACTAAGAGGTGGGGGCTTTTGGAAGGTAAATAGGATTAGATGAGGTAGGGGGTGAGCCCCCACTTAAGAGCCATGAGAGAGTTGCTGCCTGCCTCTACTCTACACCGTATGACCATACACTGAGCAGAAAGAGGAGAGGGCCTTCGCCAGAACCCACCCATGCTGGCACCCTGACCTCCTACTTTCAGCGCCCAAAACTGTGAGAAATAAACTTCTGTTGTTGCTAAGGCACCGACTTTATGGTATGTTGTTATAGCAGCTGGAATTAAGAAAAAAATTACCCTAGCCAGTTTAGCTCAATGGTTAGAGCACTGGGCCCGCGGACTAAAGGGTCCCGGGTTTGATTCTGGCCAAGAGCATGTACCTCGGTTGCAGGCTCCACCCAGCGGGGGTGAGATGGGAGGCAACCAATCTCTCTCTCTCTCACCCTTCCACTTTCTCTGAAAAGCAATGGAAAAAATATCCTCTGGTAAGGATTAAAAAAAATAAAAAATAAAAAAAATTCCACCTAATAATTAAAAAAATAGAGACCAATGCCGCTATATGTGTGTGTGTGTGTGTGTGTGTGTGTGTGTGTGTGTGTGTGTATCAATAGCAATGCAAATATACTAAATAAATATGAGCAAAACAATGCAATACCACATTAAAAAGCATTTCATGACCGAAGGCCACTTGTATTTGCTCAACATTAATATAGTACATCACATTAATAAATCTAATGAGAAAAATTTCATCATTTGAAAAGACTTGACAAAATTTAACACCCTCCCTTATGAAAACTCAAGAAGATAGAAATCGATGCATATTTTCTTAACATGATAAAACACACACACATGGTCCTAACACTAGTATCTCACTTAATGGAGAAATATTTGAGTCATTTCTAGTAAAATCAGGAATAAGGCAAAGATACCCACTGTCTCCACTACTTATTCAACAGTAGATTGTGTTCAGTGCAATTACAGAAAGTCAAGAGGAGGTATAAGAATTGGGAAAGAAAAAGTAAAAACCATATTTACTGATAACATGATAGTATGCCTGACAAATTATGTGAATCAAGGATAAAATTAACTCAAACAATAAAAATTCAGATTCAGTATAAATTAGTATGTATAAATCAGTCATCTTCATACACACTAATAATAACCTGCTAGAAACTATACTGGTAGAGAAGACCTCATTTACCAAAGAAGATAAAGTACTCAGGAAAAATCATAGGAAGAAATGTATAAAACCAGAAGAAAGCTTTAAAACTCCTGAAAGTCACAAAAATAGATTTGAAAAGAATATGTTATTCACTATTCTCAACAGAATGACTCAACATTATAAATATATCAGTTTTCTCTAAGTTACTACATGAAATTAACACAATTTAAATAAAAATACCCACAGGTTCTTTTTTTGGAGCTAAGAGAGTTAATATTAAAGTTCATATAAAAATCTTGCAATAGTCAAGAAAACGAGAAAGAAAAGCTGCAAAGGGGAAAATAATTCAATATAAGGCTCCTGTAATCAAAACAGTGTGGTGCCTGATACATGGATAAACAGGGAAGGGGCAGATCACAGAGTCCAGAAACAGATCCAAGCCCACATGGAAATGCATTATGCAGTAAAGATGGGATCTCAGATCACCGGGTCAACGATGGGGTACTTTAATAATCAATGCTGAAACAACTAGCTGGTTATTTGACCAAAGAGAACATTATATTCATTCCTCAAACCATACACAAGCATAATAAACTCCAACTACTCTAGGAATTGAAATGTAAAAAATGAGACCGTACAAATCCCAGGAAAAAAAACACAGGTGAGTTCCTTTATAACCTGGGTTATCTAACAATGATTCAAACTTCAAATGCAATAAAAGATGAATAAATTTCACTATCTAAAAATTTTTAAGTAGCCTGGTATATTAGTTTTCTATGGCTGCTCTAACAAATTGTCCCAAATCTAGTAGCTTAAAACAACACCAAGTTACCATCTTACATTATAGTTCATAGATCAGAATTCTGGCTGGTCTAACACTGGTCTAAGATCAAGATGTCAGCAGGGCTGCCTCACTTTGCAGAGGCTCCAGAGGATAACTTTTCCTTGCCTTTCCAGCGTCTTAAATGTTCTTATATCCCTTGGCGCGTGGTCTTTCTGCCCTCTTCAAAGCCAGCAACACGGCGGCTCTCTGACCTTTTTTCCCCAGAGTTGTATTTCCCTCTCACCACAGCTAAGAATAATTATTAGCTTTTAGGATCCTTATGATAATATCGAGCCCATCTGAATAATCCAGAATACTCTCTCCATCTGAGGGTTCATAATAGCATCTATAAAGTACATTTTGCCAATATTTACAGGCTCTGGGAACTAGGAAATGGACATCTTTGAGGGCATTAATTACTATGCTGACCACAGATATAGCAAAACAAACAAACATAAAAAATTAAAAGACTACTGACAAGCTGGGAGAAAAAAATGGTAATATATTATAAATAAGGCTAATATCCCTAATATACAAAGAACTCTTAAAATCAAGGGGAAATGCCAAAAACTTACTAGAAAAATGGGCAGAAGTCATGGACAGACAATGCACAATACAATATAAAAGTGCCCTGTGAACATCTGAAGAGATGGTCAAGCTTACTTATGACTAGAGAAATACAAATTAAAATTACACTGATACCAGTTCTCATCTATCAGACGGGAGAACATTTGCACATTGAATAACTCATTACACTGATGAGACTGTGTCACACAGTCTCGTACGTTCTGGTGGAAGTAGAAATTGGTGCAGCCTGCCTGGAGGAAAACGTGGCAACATCCAGCAAAGCTCCGTGTGTACTTTGCATTTGACTGAACACTCTCACTTTGAAATTTACACTTCCAACAACACAAAAACACTAGGCACATGGGGGTTCCCTGCTGCATCGTTTATGATTGTAAATTGGTCCTTAAAATGTCCCTCACTCATCTTTGTTCCCATGCATTCCGTTTTATCCAAGCTTTATGGCCGGCCTTACCTTCCAGGGTTGGATTACAAACTCCTGTTCAACTTCGTAATCCTTCCTTAGGCAATTTCTACACTATTTTCTGCCTAGGAGCACTGACTAAATGGTTGCTAATTTGAAAATCATGAGGGCTAAGCAATCATTCTGTTATGAGAAATTTCCTCTTGGAATAGCGCTCTCTTATATAACTAATAGAATACGGCTTATTAATTTTGGATTTATCCCAGATCGTTGTCTGCTATACATTTTCCCCGGTTCTTACTAAGTCTCTGTTCTATCACAGCCAGTCCTCACTAAGGAAATTTGGTTTATTTCATCATTAAGCCTCTGTGGCCAGGGCGCACGCTGGGTTCAGCGCAGCAAGGCCGAGCGACACTCCACGGGCCTTTGCGCCTTTGCAGTCGCCGCCTGGCGGGCCCCTGCTCCATGGCAGCGTGATCGCCACGAAGGCGGCAGATTCATGGGGTGCACTGTGGGGCCTGATTCTTCTGGGTTTGGTAACAGAGTAAGAAATACATGCCCGTGCTCTATCGACCATTCCAGTTTTGAAACTTAAAGATTAATGTCCTTTCATTAATGTACTTACTCATCCAACAGTCTTTCATTACAGCAACTATTACATCAGATATTGGGCCAGGTTTTTAAAATCAGAAGTCTGTGTAGTCCGCAGGCCGAAAAAGGTTCATGACCTGAATTTTTAACAGCATATCTTCTGAATATTTTGTTGGCATTCAAATCCTGTCCTTAGACTGTCTTCTGAAATCAGTTTGTGTGTATAGTACAGATGTTGGTATGATGCATATATGTATATACACATAAATATATTAGTTTGTGTGCAAACAGTTGACCCTTGAACAACACAGGTTTGAACTACACAGGTCCACTTATATGTAGTTTTTTCAATAAGTCCTGGATTGTGCAGTTTTTTTTTAATTTTTATATTTTGATTACAGTTAACATTCAATATTATTACAGTTTCAGGTATACAGCATAGTGGTTAGACATCTACATAATTTACGAAATGATCCCCCCGATAAGTCTAGTTCCCCCTGGCACCACACATAGTTATTCCAATATTATTGACTATACTCCCTATGCTGTACTTTATATCCCCAAGGCTATTCTGTAACTACCAATTAGTACTTTTTAATCTCTTCCCCTCTTTCACCCAGTCCCCCACCCGCCTTCCCATCTAGCAACTAGCAGTCTGATCTCTCTGAGTCTGTTTCTGTGTTTATTTTGTTCTTTAGATTCCACATATAAGTGAAATCACACAGTATTTGTCTTTCTCTAACTTATTTCACTTAGCATAATGCCCTCAGTCGATCCATGTTGTTGACAATGGTAACATTTCATTCTTTTTTATGGATGAGAAATATTCCATTGTGCGTGCGTGCGTGCGTGCGTGTGTGTGTGTGTGTGTGTGTGTGTGTATCTTTATCTTGTACTGTTTTTGACCTGCAGTTGCTAGTCCACAAAAGGCCAACCTACACAATTTTATATAGGGGATTTGAGCATCCTCAGATTTTGGCATCGGTGGTGGGGGTGGGGTTGTCTTAGAACCAATCACCCAAGGATACTGAGGGACAACTAAGTTTTAGGGGAGTTAAAAGTTCTATGCAGCTTTTCAAATGTGCAGGGCATTGGTACCCCTAACCCCAGCATTGTTCAAGGGTCAACAGTACATGTACAAGGTGGACAAAAAGTTTACAGTTGATTGTATGGAAAATAATAAAATAGTTAATAAATAATAATATAAGAATAAACTCTGTGTTTCACATACTCACAACTGTAAACCTACTTTTGCCCCCACCCTATATACAGTGTATGTGTATATATTTCTATAAGTTGATATGTTATTTTTGTCAGAATACCCCCTTTATATTTTGGAATATATAAGCAAAGTAATAACCTAAATGCAAAAAAGAGAGAAAGTCCCCTCGAGTATGCACATGCTTATTTTAAGTTTGCCCAAGCCTATCGAAAGGAGGTCTCAGATCAGTACCCACCACACATAACTGAAAGGGCTACTTAATGGTGAAGATGGAATATGGTTAAACTCAACTCGAATTTAGGAAATTCATTATGTATCCTCTACCCTAGCATGGGGATAGCTTCTATAATTTTCCAACAACCTATAAAATGCGGTCATATAAAAATAATGAATATACACATTTTTTAGGAACTCTAACAAGGAGTAACGTGGTATCTTTCTCACTAGGTGCTGAAAGCCTTTTACAAGGACCATTAATCCTCATAATTTGTACTTGACGGCTTATGGGTTTGAACTTTTTAATGTTTATACTAATAGAATCATAGAAAGCAGGTGATCACTCACAGGGACCTAGTACCTCTATCCCTGCTTACTTTACATATGGAGAAACTCAGTTTATGTAATATTTAGGCCCACACAAGGGATTCCTAGAGCCAGCTCGGTTGTTGGCAAGGTTTCCTCCTGCACTTCACAGCACTCCAGCCACCGGGCTGGGGGAGCCTTAGTGACTCAGGGCTTAGCAGAGCAGTTCGAACAGGTGCCTTCAAGGGAGTGGAGACTCAAAATCAAATTAACGATGACCCACAATCCTTCTTTATTCATTCAGGAGTTGGTATGTAAAGTGTTGCAAAACAATACAAGAAAGTTGTTGTTGTTGTTTAAATTCATTCTAGATCCGGAACTAGCACCACAAAAATCTTGCACATTTTACCAAATAAAGTTTTATCAGAACACAGTCACATGCACTCACTTGCATATGGTCTGTGGCTGCTTTTGAGTTCCAGCTACATACTTGAGTAATGACAGTGACCCTAAGGATACAGCCAGTAAAGTAAAAAACATTTACTATCTGGCCCTTCACAGAAAAAGTTTGCTAACCCCCACTCAAGAATATATTGCCCTCTTTAGAAGCTATT
This sequence comes from Miniopterus schreibersii, assembly GCF_964146895.1. Lineage (NCBI taxonomy): Eukaryota > Metazoa > Chordata > Mammalia > Chiroptera > Miniopteridae > Miniopterus > Miniopterus schreibersii. Next base: position 70,843,802 of record NC_138108.1, on the reverse strand, counting down.
ATAAACGTGAATAACTACACTTTAAAAAACTACTAATGATTATAATTTTGAGTTACAGTTTAAAACAACTATGGTAATTAAATAATGTTATAAATTTTAATGAGCCCCTAAGTTTCTGATACTAGTTGTTCTACAGCATATACGCTCCTGTGAAATGTCAGAGGCATTCCATTTTAATAATAAGAATGAGTCATTTTAGCTAATTAACTTTTAACAATTAAACCTAAATTAACTTTTTATAGCCAGCAATAACTACAGCTAAGATTATTTCCAGATAATTAAAATGCAGTGCTCTTAATGAATGGATAGCTACTATAACTTTCCTTACAAAGACAATTATAGTGGCTTATATGGTTTCATCTTGTCCTCTGGGCATTCAAGTTGATTGTATTTTCCCAAATTGTAAACATGGATTTTTTTTTTCAATCTATTTTTATGAATTAGGAATACAACATTTATCATATTTCTAGACTATCCTGTAATACCTAAAAGTTGCAAAGCTACTCTTTGGGCAATTACAGTAAATCTAAAGCAATATTAAGAAGAACAGGCCCCAGAGTTTCTTATGAAAGGAATAGAATTTTGAGACATGTTCTGGAGATATACTGACGATAAAGAAAAAAACTAAAGCTGAGGTTGATACTTAAGGGACTGAAATAAGGTGGTACCATAATAAATTGCTAATTTTTAGTAAATATATTCTAGGCACCACAGAGAATCTGTTCTGCCTTTATACTATTTTGGCCTGAATATGGTGTCAGGATAGGACGGGTTATCTCCTATGGTAATAAACCACCCTTAGGTATCTGTGGTTTGCCATGAAAGCTTATTTCTTCCTCACACTACATGTTGGCAGGGCCTCTGCTCATAGTAGTCATTCCATAACACTTGCTTTAGATAAACCATTATCTTGAGCACTGCTGGTTGCCATGGTATAAAAACAGATATATAGATCAATGGGATAGGAGAACCCAGAAATAAATCCTTGCTTATATTGTCAATTAATCTATGACAAAGAAAGTAAGAACACACAATGCGATAGAGACAGTGCCTTCAATAAGTGATGCTGGGAAAACTGGACAGATACATGCAGAAAAATGAAACAGGACCATTTCCTTACATCATACACAAAAATAAACTCAAAATGGATAAAAGACTTAAATGCAAGACTTGACAGCATAAAATTTCTAGACAAAACCATAGGCAGTAAACTCTGAAATTGGTCTTAGCAATTTCTTTTTGGGTATGTCTCCTCAGGCAAGGGCAATAGAAGAAAAAATAAATGGATGGGACTACGTCAAACTAAAAAGTTTTTGCATAGTGAAGGAAACCATCAATAAAACAAAAAGACAACCTACTGAATGGGAGAAGATATTTGCAAATGAAATATCCAATAAGAGGTTAATATCCAAAATACATAAGAAACTCTAGCCCTGGCCGCTGTGTCTAAGTGGTTAGAGTGTTGGAGTGGGCGCCAAAGGGTCACGGTTTCAATTCCCGGTCAAGGGCACATGCCGGTTGGGGCTCATGCAGGAGGCAACCAATGGACATGTCTCCCTCCCTCCCTCCCTCTCTAAAAAAGAAATGGAAAAAATATCCTCAGATGGGGATTAAAAAACACACATACAACTTAATCCCCTTAAAAACAATCCAATTAAAAAATGGGCAGAGGATCTGAATAAACATTTCTCCTAGGAGGACATACAGATGGCCAACAGACATATAAAAAATGTTCAACATCACTAATCACCAGAGAGACACAAATTAAAACTACAATGAGGTATCACCTCACCGCTGTCAGAATGACTATTATCAATAAATCAAACAAGTGTTGGCGATGATGTAGAGAAGAGGGATCCCTCACGTCCTGCTGGCGGGATTATAAACTGGTGCAGCAACTGCAGAAAGCAGTACAGAGGTCCCTCCAATAACTAAAAAGAGAACTACCTATGACCCAGCAATTCCATGTCTGGGTATTTATCCAAGGAAAACAAAATTGCTAATTCAGAAAGATACATGCACTCCTATATTCATTTACAATAGCCACGCTATGGAACCAAACTGTCTATCAAAAGATGAACCCATAAAGAAAATGTGGACTATACATACAATAGAATATTACTCAGCAACAAAACCAAATGAAATCTTGCCATTTGAAACAACACAGATGCACCTAGAGGGCACTGTGCTAATAAGTCAGAGAGAGGAAGTCAAATACTTCATGATTTCACTTATATGTGGAATCTAAAAAACAAAAACAAAAAACAAAATAAACAAACTAAACAGAAATAAACCCACAGACACAGAGAACAAGCCAAAGGGGATGGTTGCCAAAGGGGAAGAAATAAAAGAATGGAGAAAAAAAAATTTTTTTTTAATTTTAAATACAGATAAAAGAATCAAGAAAACAAAACTGAGCCAAGAGTGTTGTATGTCAGATGCAAAGTGACTTGTGTCTATAAGCCTATAAGAAATATTAATAGAGTAAACACGGATTTAATCACTGAAGCCTAAAATGCTAATTAAAGGGGTCACAACTTGAAGCCTGTGTGTGTTTAGGCCAAATAAAAGGAAACCCTATTCCACCAAGTAGGGATTATGCTTATGGATCTTATTACCCAAAAAGAAGTAGGAAAAGTCAGAAATACAAATAGATTTTAAGTGGCTTATATAAATGAACGACAGGCCCATCCCAGTTAATAAGAAAAAATGCTACGTTTGGATCATGTCATGAATGTTTGAAGTTAACATCAAAGAGGCCCTGCTTTGCCAACTCTGCCAAGACAGGGATGGCCCAGGGCCAGGATGCTCCATGACAATTCTTGCTGCCATGTGTGAAAGTCTCCACACGCTGCATTTTGGATGCCACGAAAAACTGTTAGGCTGCGGGCTTTGTGAACAGAAGGTGGACCTTCAAGGAGCCCATCTTTGACTACATATTAATCCAGACAGTGATACCTAAGCTTTCGTGTTCCCAAACAGAAGCATAAGGGAGGCTTCCACATTCTAACTTTACATGAGGAGTCAACTCTTGGAAATCCCATGAGAAAGTTTTTGTAAGGATTAATCCACACTTTCTTCTTTGGTTTGCTCAAGTGAGAAGCAGGAAACCTCCCAGACATCCTGAACCTCTGACCTTTTTGTGGGTTTCCCATAAACATATGCAAAGGGCCATGCAGCAATTCAAAAATCTCTCACTGTGTGATAGCATGGCCTACACCCTTGTATCCAGAGCACTCAAATCTCCTGCCCACTGTAGAATACGGGTTGCACTGGATATTGCTTGAGAAAAAAGATCTCAGAGGCTCAGCAATGTCAGGAGCCCACTATCATGTATACCTATCTCTTTCCAAAGTGATCTTCTCAAGCCACCCTCCCTGACCCCCGCAGACTGTTTCCTGCTGACAAGCGAGTTAGTCTTTGCTTTCGCCTGATCTCAGCTCATGCCTTCTCTGGGACAATATCAGGACGTCCATCTGACAACAGTCCCAGACAATTAATTTACTATGATGTCTAGCAGCACTTGACAGGAAAAATAATCGACAATGTATTTATTGCAAGACCTTCACCAATGTGACAGAGATGAATGCGAGCTCCCCACAATCATTTTTCAGCTGTTATCAAAAGTTGAAAGTGAAAGTTGAAAGTGATTTTCAAATGTTAACTTTAAAATTATGAGGAAGAAGATAATCATTCTACTTTAAAACAGCCTGGAAGTGAAACTTCTATCACAATGGTTTAGCAGCAAGCCAGAAAAATAAACTTGCCTGCTAATGTAGTCAATGGGCCAGAAATAAACCTCTCAGAGACGTGAGTTGGGAAGGGGGAGGGAAGAAGCACAAAGAAGGGGCAGTGGACTGGATTTCCAAAATAGAAGATCTCAAACTCTTAGCATAATATATGTTTAAAAAGCGGTATCTTCCTTTGTAAAATGTACATTTCACTGTCACAATACAGCTGGAATTGGAAAAATCTACCTGTGAACCATGACGAGCATCTAGAAAACCCAACTTTAACCTCTCTCTTCAGCAAAACCTCCAATAGTGCCATGCCCTTTGGCCATGCTCCAGGTAAATATTTTCTCACAAGCTTTGTTTCTTCTAACATTAATCCTTCCCAATATTCCTTAACCTTGGAATTGTAAATGTTAAGTTAATAATTGCTCATTTCACTGACGATCTGAAGCTCACTCCCTTCTTTCTTCTGAAGGCCTGGGTAATTGTCCAATAGAAGTTCTACCAAGGTCAGGAATGACCTAATTTACTTATATTTATTAATTCTGCTCTGACCTCTTAACCATAAATAAAGCCTTGGGGTTGGAAAAAAGAAGATGTGAAACAGGACAAGGCAATTTAAAAAAAATCAGAGAATAAAGGAGCAGTGCAGAAAAAAGGCATTCTAAATTTAAAACACTCTTCGCCCTTTCTTGAAATAATGATTTATATTCTTGAGTCCACAAGAGAGTAACTGGATATGCATGAGGCAATGCTGGAATTCTAGCTATTTGCCTAAAGGTTATTAACAATTAGTACCACTAGGGGAAAAACTATAAAGTTAGAATAACAGCCCTCTCTCAACGGATGACTGAAACTGGACTTGTCATCTGGTCATAATAAAGAATATTATGTGCCTGTTAGAGCTCCACATGTTAAAGGGAAAACTGACAAACTAGAATAGGTCCAGTAGGTGGCATCATATAGTGGGGTCTGGAAAGCAGTTGCATGAGGAACAATGGAAGGACCTACACTGCTTCCTTTAGAAAGTAAGACTAAGAACAAACTAAAACTGTCTTCAATTATTTAAAAGGGGTGGTACACAGGCAAGGAAACAGGCCTTAAAAGTAGAGCAGCAATAGGGCCAGAGACTGAAAGCCAGATGTGGAGTCATCGGACGTAACGGGTGTCTGGACACTTCCTATCCACTGTAACGATCCATCCTGCAGGACATCTGGAAGATGGCAGTACAGGTTTTGAAACTTGCGGTAGTACAGAGCTCACTATCTCAAGAACATCATTCTCCACATGAGAGGGTAGTATGTGTTCCTTTCTGGTGCTGAGTTGCTGTTGTTCAGGTTCTAACATAGACAACTGGTTTACCAGCTCTTCTCTTCTGAATATCCCAGGATGCTGCTAGTGCCTCTCCACAGGACAACTCATTGCATTTCAGAAAAGTTATCAGGTCTATCCTTTATCTTTCTATTTTTCAAACTAAACATCTCCAATTCCTCCCACCGTTACTATTATTCTGCACCTCATCCCATTTTAGTCACTGGCCCTCTGGACACTTCCTAGTTTGTAATGTCCTTAACTGAGAGATGAAATAAATACTCTTAATACAGTGTTATCAGCAAGAGTTCCACATAGAACTGTTCAGGAAAATCAGTCAGTATGTTAGCTGAACACCTATTATGTTCAACCCTATGCTATCAACTTTTTATATAGAACATAAATGGAAGGCCAGGTGCTGACAATATTTGTAGAGTCAAAATTAAGTTACATGGAATAATTCTGGAGTTTTCACAAGATGTAATCACCATGTGTACATGTATAATATAGTTTCAAGTTGGGAGGGGAGGGGAGTGGGCAGAATGGAGCCCAGGTGAGCTGAGGAATCAGGCCAAGGGGTTGTACATCAGGGGCACCTAGGCTTTGCCTTGAAAAATGGGTAGGCCTGTCTGGAATGGAGATCCAGACAACAAGGGAGTGTGTATATAGGAATAATGAATAATAAAAAAGATTAGCGTTGGTAGGGACATGTCTGGCCAGAAATAGAAATATTTAGATTTGTACTGTAACATTTCTAATAGGACTTCCTTTCTTCTATTCTAAACATGCTTGACTTTGCTATAAAATTTCCAGAACTCAGATTTCCATAGGCATCTAATTCGGCAAACTAATATGTGACATGATACTACAAGGAGAGAAGAGTAATGCAAGGACTCTCCTCAGGTGGCAAGCACAGATCTCACGGGTGATTTTCTGGGCACCCAGTTTCCTTTATTTCAAGCATGAGAATTATAGGCAGAGGGAGAGGTATTACTGGATAAAGGCAAATTTTAGTGCCTTTTAACTTACATCAACTTGGTAACAAATGGTCCCAAAGACCAAAATCTTAGATTGTCTGTGTGATCTGGACTCTTTCAGAGTGGCCTCTGTAACCGAACCCATTCATATATTTCCAGAGCAAAGATACAGAAAAATCACTTAGACAAGAAAATTAATAAATTTAGATAAATATACATTCTGACTTTTAATTAGCCAGTGAGTCCATGAATCTCCAGGGAATACTAAAGAAACATCATAAGACAATGTGATTTCCTTTAATAGGGACCATAACCCCAGAGCTGATTCTTTTTATTTTTAATGCTGTGCAATTGACTTTTTTTTTTTTTTTTTTTGCACCATGCTGTGCTCATTGCTTCTGTGGAAACTTCGACATTATTCAATAGAACCATTTCCTGGAAAACCTTTTGAAAGTGGTCACAGACGCTGGCCCTGCTCCGGTGCCCTGGGTCTGCCAGTGTGCTGTTTTATTACCTCCAGAAGGTTCAGTGCCAAGACACAGCCCAAGAGTTACAGCTTAAAGAAAACTAGGTTCATAAAAATAATTTTCTGCCTTCTTTCAAGAAGAAAAACCATCACTTCCAACTCTCAGTAATTCCATGTATTTATCCCTTCTCTTCTGGCTTCATCACCCAGCCTTTCAACTACCCCTTCAAGATGATTGGTAAGAATCACAGATTGTTACCTATAAAGAGAGGACCGCTTAACTCACTTCAACCCTGTCTCCGCCAATGAACGTGAAGGTCCACATGCCTAAATGACTTTCCCAGGACTACACAGTGAGTGTCAGAGTCAGGACCTGACCTCCCCATTGCAGAGAATTAACCAGGAATATTTTCAAAGTTTAACAACAGTACAACACAGTCAGCAATCAATCAGGAAACAGACTCTCATCAGACCGCATGCCAACAAATGGACCCACCTGGACTAGAACAAATATCAGTAAGATTCTAGGAGGTGGAAAATGCCCTTTTGGTAATTAGGTTATCTAAAGCACTTAACTAATAAAATGCTAGTTTACTTTTAGCTGTTGATTGTTCTCTTCTTACACCTTTTTACTTTATTTCTCCACTACCTCCCATGTCGCTAATCCTTTGAAAACTCTCGCTCCACTTGGCTGCCTGTATCATTTACTTCGAACTCTCCTCTGACTTCCAGTGTATGTCAAAATCCTCAAGACCTTTCCTGTAAGTACCTCCTTTCTAACCTTTCAGGTCAAGCTCTGAGTCTGTTTTTAAAAGGAACATGACGTATGTGTCTATAATTTTGCTTTAACTCACTTCACCCAAGGTAAAAAAATAAAAAAATAAAATAAAACAGGTACTATTTTAGGCTTTCATTTTTATCATGGGTTTATTATTTATTTATATATTTTCACTTATCACAGTCTCTTCTTAATTTCTTTCAAAATTATGAAATATTCTTTTTTTAAAAAAATATATCTTTATTGATTTCAGAGAGAGGAAAGGAGAGGGAGAGAGAAAGATAGAAACATCAATGATGAGAGTCATTGACCGGCTGCCTCTTGCATGCCTCCGACCGGGGACCGAGCCCACCACTCAGGCATGTGCCCTGACTGGGAATCGAACCCCGATCGCCTGGATCCTAGGTCAACACTCAACCGCTGAGCCACGCCCGGCCGGGCAAGATATTCTTTCATTGTTTCTATCGCTAAGTCTGTTTGCAGCTCAAGATACAACTGGTAGATAAGGACAGTAAACCTGGAGGCAGAAACCCAGGCCTGATCATGACTGCTCCTGGCCAGAGCCTGTCCCATGAAGTGCACTGACCCAGCACGCAGACCTGGCCTGCGTAGACCTTCTTTATGGTTGACTTTTGAAAGCAGCATAAACAAGTCCAGCAAAGCAAGCATTCCTCCTGGCTTTACACATCACTAACACATCCACATTTCCGCTAAATGTCCCATCTTTAACTTTCTAAGAGTAACTGTCTTGAAACTGTGAATCCCATTAAGCATTTGCATGGCACTGAGACAAGTCTTTTAGGTTCAAAGATGACTAGAGCACACTTCCAATTGTCTCCATGCTTTCAAGGTCAGCCGAGTTTTATCCTGAAGTTTTATGTCTTATGCTAAGCACTATGAGAGATGCAAAGAATGAGAAGAGTTGGTCCTATCGGTCAAAGATCTTAGGGATACAAGACCTATCCTCATGAGATAATTAGAAAATAAGACAGGGTGGGATCGAGAGTTATGTGTTTAGAACTGAGAGGTCAGTGAGGGTAAGACTAAAGACACTGTCAGGTACATGTTGGGAGTATTTTGCTGAAGTGTCATCCTCATAACTGGAGAGGGGAGAGGAGGCAAGAACCAGAGCATCCCCTGGTCACTGTAGTGGCGCAGAGTTGAGAGCTACAGTGACTTTTACTTTCTCTCGCATGCAGACTTTTACGTCTGGTGAAAAACCCAGGATTATCTTGATAGAGAGTACATATACAATTCCCAATCAGTGAGTATTGGGTAGGGGGAGAGCCCTGAACAGTAAGTAAGCCAGGTTCCAGTAAAGCAAATCCATGACGGTTCCTGGGCCATGACACTAGACACAGGTTGACAACTCAACCAACCCTGCGACAGAGGATCACAGTCTTCATTTTCTCTGCCCTGAGATATCTAACATGGGGTTTCTACCAACTACTTTAGAATTTGGCCAACCTATTTCTGATTCTTTGCTTCAGGCACCTTCCCATCCTTAGTTCTTTGTGGGATTATTTATGAGGCCTAATTTGTAATACGGAAGTATACAGTCTGCCTTAACTAAAGCCTTAGGGGGATGGGGAGAATTCCATTTTTAATTTCCTCCTTTCAGGGCCCCAAACACCTATCCCCAGAGTTAAGGTGAAGGTGGGATACTAGAACTCCCTCCCAGGCCTCTGAATATAGAAAGCTAAAATAACTGGAGAGAGTAAGCAAAAAAAAAAAAAAAATTACTCCTTTTAACTCCAGAGTTAGCTATGTAGAGCTATATGTCGAGTTAAATCCAAACAACCAATCCCTTAAAGAAAATCACAAGGATTTTCATGCACTAACAAGTTAGAGGGGTGGTTTCCATTAACATTAAAATTAAATAGAAGGCCTGGTACATTACCCATTTAATCATTTATCCCACCCCCCCAAAAGCACTCTGTCATTCCTATTGGGGGTGCACTTCAGCCTGACATGCACATCTGGTGAGCAGGTCATTTACACAGCTGCCTGCTGGAGTTCCCCCCTTTCAACTTAGTAGGGAAGAGTTGTGGTCTCTGTCATCCCAAAAAACCTGCAAAGTGCCTTTTACTTGAGGCTCCTTATTTTAATTTCAGATAAGTAAATCACTTTAGGTTCCTGGCCATCATATTAAGATAAGCATGGATCTAAAACTAACAAATGTATTTCAGGACAAATGTTTTCAGATTAAATAGTGGTAAATTTCTCTGAGTTACCCCCAAATCCTATTGATGTTGATCTTTGAGAGAGTTTCTTGCAGAACATAAACCCGTTTAAACTACAATTAGAATGACTTTCAAATCATCTATGGACCTACTTGTACAGCATCATTCAACTCAAGCTTCCCTCAGCTGCAGTGAATCCATCTTCAAAGTGGGGCTCTTTCCCCAGTTACCTTAGGGAGCAATTTTATAGCTTTGTAGGTTGACCTAATGCCTCTATCTATACTGTGGTTTATACATAAACTATAAAGAGCCCCATATCTGAATTTCTCATCATCTTATATATATTTATACTACAAATTTTAAAGGCAGCTTAAGTTAAATCTATTCAGTATCCAATTCTTCACCTGCCCCCAGTCTACCAGAGCTGCTCCTACTCAGATTAAAACACCAGCTTCTTGGGGAAACCTTTGGACTTTTGAAGGACAGTCTCCAAATAATGTGTTTTATAGATAACTGTATGTTCATTTTTTTTGCAAACAAGATTTGGAGTAAAGAAGGCAAAATACAACCCATATGATTTTAAAGAGTCTATTTTATACATTTATTAGGGTAGAGTCTAACTATGTGTCCTCTGCTGGATTAGCATGTCCCTTTAAAAAAAATAGGGGTGGATAGATCTGGTAAGAAACGGGAAATGATGTATATAAAGTTCCTGTAGAGTTTCAGTCTGGTATTTTTAGTGGCTCCTTGTCCCAGAAGTCCTGGTTTCAAATACTAGGCAACCCCTACGTATTTCAACAAGCATATCAGACAGGCCTTGTAAATAAACTCTAATGATGATCAGTCCTAACGAGTAAGGTGAAATATGGACCCGGGTCATCTTCTGCTTCAGTTAGTCCAGATGTCTTTAAGGACTTAGTTCTACAAGCCCCTTCTGTTGCTGACTAGGTCACCTTACAGACAGTGATGTCTCTTCATCAGGTCTTCGGAGAAATGAGAGGAGCCTCAATGCTGCTCCGCTCCTAGAAAGCGGCATGTCCGTCTATAATAGTATCCCCGCCACTGGCCAGGGATGACATAACTGTTGAAGCAGGACGCGATACCCAATTTCCAGAGCCCTGATTTATTCTGCCTAGTGCTTGGTAGAGGGCACGACTTAGAGGCAAGGCTCTTATCTTGGCAGGGGTCTGGGACTGGCTACATCTCCGAGACAACCCCTGGTGGGTAATTGAGGAGTGACATTGATGGGTTTCCAGGGTGGCCCTTGTGCTCACACTTGCCCATGAATATAGCTATGATTTAGAAATCCAGCCCAGGGGCTGAGAGGAGGGGAAGATAATATAAAGCTTGCTAGTCTGGCCTCCTTTGACCTCAGCGGAGGGAGCCAGGGATGCAGAGCTGGGAAGCCATGTGCTGTATTGAGCTGGCCTGGCATGAGGCTTTGCTTTCAGAGCTTTCACTGCTGTTGCGGAGCACTGAGCTCACTCTTTGTTTGCCATACATTCCGTCCCCCAGAGATAGCCTCTTTTTCTCTGGAAGGGATTTAAAAAACAAATCACAATTCTTATTTTATGTGGTGTCCACCATTAAGAATTCATGCAGAGCAATTTTACTTGTTGCCAATTAAGATCTCCCAGTGGAAGTCTATGATTACAGCAAAGCAACCTGTTTAATACTTGGAGTCTCCTTCGTCTACATAAATTAACCCCATGAGGATGGAGACATGGTAATTCTTAAGATGCCTGGATAATATGAGTCTGAGATACAAGATGCATAGAAAGTAAATCTCCAAGAGGCTCTGGGCTTGACTTTTCTTGGGGTGTATGTGCTTTTTCTTCTTATCTCTATTTTACAATGGCAAGACAATTCCTAGATAACACATTAGCAAATAATTTTCTTTTCTCGAGGATACAACAGCATGTAGCCTCTCACTAAGCAGTTTTAATATCACTTACATTTTATGGAAATTAACATTAGAGCTGAAATGAACTGTAGGCAGTGGTGCCAATTATCTATACCCCAAAATATATAAATCTATCAAAATCAGGGAGTACATGAATGAGTATTTGGAATGTAGACCATTTTATTTCAATGTTCACTCCACTTAGATAAGCAACATTTTGAATCTTGACTGAAATCAAAACAAAGTTTTTGCCCATTTGTTCCTTCTCTTTCCTTAGAATAAGAATCACATAGAGCCCGGCCGGGTGTGGCTCAGAGGTTGAGCGTCAACCTGGGATCCAGGCGATCGGGGTTCGATTCCCAGTCAGGGCACATGCCCGGGTTGCGAGCTTGATCAATGACTCTCTCATCATTGATGTTTCTATCTCTCTCTCTCCCTCTCCTTTTCTCTCTCTGAAATCAATAAAGATATATTTAAAAAAAGAAAAAAAAGAATCACATATAAGCCATGAAGCAAAAGCAAAAGTCTGCTCTTAAGAATTCTGGATACATTGAAATCATCGCTTTATGTTGGAAGGGCTAGGCCTTAGGAAATCTGATTCCAACCAGGGATCTATAGATGCTCTTCGATGAACCCCCCCCCCCAGGTCGTGTAGAAACCACCATTTCTCCTCCTGGGGAAGCAGGAGGTAAGTGCCTCACGAGGGCAACCACAGCTAGTCAGCAATGGTTCTTCAGATTCCTGGAATTTGGTCTTGAGGCTTGGTCTCCCCTTTAAGAAAATGGAGAACTTGGGGTTGGCTTCTCCACATACCTGCTTCCTCCTTTTACCAGCAAGCCAGACTCCTCACAGTACTAACTGTTCTTTCACTAAGTCCCCCATCCCAGGACCAGAGAAATGGGGGAGGAAAGGGTACAAGCCATGTTTATATTTGGCTATGAAATTAGATGGATCACCACTTCCCAAAATGTGTTTCCTAGAACCTAGTCAGAGTAAATACTTCACAAAAGATATGATTGAGGATTTTTTTAAGAAGCTGAAATTATATCCTATATCCTGTATTTAATGTGTGTAGCACATTAGCAATATAACTGGCTCTGAAAAGTTCGGCAATTAAAACAATTTTAAAACTTGGCCTTACCTTGTATATTGCAAATTTGACCACAGAATACATTTGTTTTTCCTAAAACACCTACAACAGTGACCCAGGGTATTAGTATTTTTTGATACGTGCTTAGAAAAATGCTTGTGTCAATGACTTAGATCACTGGTTCTCAATGGGGAGAAAAGATGATTCTGATCCCTAGGGAACATATGGAAAATGTCTGGGGACATTTTTTTCTGGTTGTCACAATGCGGGGATGTTACTGGCATGTAGTGGGTTGAAGCTGGGGATTATGCTAAACACCTTACAATGGACAGGCCAACCCTGCTCTCACCCCCATGATAAAGAATGACCTGGCCACCACTGTCAACAGCACCTCAACTGAGAGCCCTAGCCTACACAGAGTTCGTTCAATGGGACTTTGGTGATCTGGTCTCTCTTGGCTTGCAGCTGGCACCCTGCATTTACCAGATCTTGTCATTTAATCTTGCCCATGCAGACCTACCTTATTTATTTACAGGCTATCTATAACACTGTCTCCAATTTGAGCCAGGAAAATCTGAAATGAACACTTTGACATTATCTAGTTGTGTTACTGGCAAATTGTTAGGCATTTCTGTTATATTAGTCATTTCTACTCATTTTTTTGAAGATTTCTATGATATATGTATTACAGAGGTTGATCATGATATATTAGTTAAATATTATACAAAAATGAGATTATACATGTCTGACATGTTATATAAATGTAATACTAGACATTATGTTTCATATAATCTCAGGGTTCCAAAATCTTAAATACTAGCTATATCGATACCTTCTTTTTACAGATAAGGATACTCAGTCCCAGATGTCACCTAACAGCCAGTTTAAGCAGGCCAGGACAAGAGTCCAAGTCTCCAAAACCTCTAATCCAGTCCTCTTTGCATTTCTATAGCATCATGCTGTTTCCATTTTTATACATAATTTCACATACGTGACATGAAAGAGTCATTGACATCATAAATATTCATGAATTCAATTTGTATTTTCCAACTGTGTTTGTTCTAAACTTTTAAATTGAGGCTGCAAATGGGTCAAGATTTCTATCAAGTGTAGGAGAACGACATTCTCAGCAATTGTTTTATTACAATCTTTGTCAGTCACAGATATATATTTAGCCAAATCAGAAACAGTAACAGAAGATATAAAAATCATTAAGTGCAAATGAGCCTTTTTCTTCTAATCTTAACTTTTCACATTAAAACAAATAAACATGCAGAAATTTATTATCACATCTCAACATCACCTAGTAAGCAAGATGCCATGGGGGTGCTTCCTTTTCATCATCAAGCAGGGAGAGGCAGAGCACATCACACACAATTAGACTTGCGTGCAAGTCTTAGACTAAGTTCTAGATTCTGACTCTACCCTCTTCTCCAGATGAATTCATGCACGTTATCTGTGGGTGTCAAAAATACAGCTGAGCTAAATGACTGCTCATGGCTAGACAGCTATTTTTGGACTTCACAAATTCCTTAGCAATTTGAAAACCCAGAGATAGTTAATATGTCTATTTCAGTAGAATACTAAACAGGACCCCAAAATAACTAGTTATCTTGAGAGTATGATTCCAACAATTTATTTGTGTCACAGCAACTGGTTATGCTGTAAGAAATGACCAAAAACTATGAAAGACAAGTAGCTCCTTCCACAAAAATAAGGAAGGATTTTTAATCCTGATATCCAGTCTTCTATCATTTGCCCAATTCTTTTATCATTCAGCAAGTGCCAGTAACAGCATATGTGTCTACCATGATTTTGATCAATCCTCAGAGACTGTGGCCATGCTGACCACCATTATTGTTGAAAGAACTAAATATTCAGAATTTGTCCTTTCTTTTAAGTTATAAGTTAGTTCAAGCATAAATGGAAGGCCATCAGTTAGTCAGGAGCAATAAAAAGTAGCTTCCCCCATGAAAACTGCACCAGCTACAAATCAAAGGCATAATAAAATCAGAGAAAAAGTTTTATATTGAGTTATGGAAACATTCGTTTAACTTCCGACAATCCAGTTGTGCTTGGGTACCTCACATGCTATTCCCATGATCCTCTGCACATCATAGTTTCTACCCTAATGCAAGAAAGTGTTTTAAAAATTTAATCACAACCAGAAAGAATTCCCCACACTGCTCACTGTCACTCACATATCCTTTACTGAAAACAATTTGGCTCCGGTTGCAGTTATGACATTGTAATAACCATCACAAACCCTATTACTTTAAGTCAGTCAAGATCTCTCTGCAAAATATAATCAAGTATAATTTCATGACTCAATAAATAGTATATAAATCTGCTATTACTGGTTTTCATTTTCTTTTCAATACTGCCCATCTCCATTTTCTCACTGGCAGTTATTCTGACTATTCAAATGTCATTACCGCCCTTTATTGTTATTCAAATGTAGCTTTATTAGATCCTCTGACACTATATATAAGGCTATGCTTTTTCACCTGCAATAATTCCATTTCTGAAGGAAAATGGAATCAACTGCACACAAAATTCTCATCTCTTACTTTATGCGAGTTTAATTCTGTGCCTGAAATGGGATTTTAACTTAATCATATTGGAGAAGACCAGAAGGTTTTTACTAGCTACCTTGAAAAAGCAGGAAAATATTCCTTCCATTCAGGCATTGGGTCCAAAGACCCATGAATCCATTAGTCCTTCCCAATGGTGCGTATAAGACACACTTACTGACCAAGTTAAACTCTGAATTCCCTTTGTCAGGTGGTATTCATCATTTCTTTGTATTTTCCTCTTGGAAGATAATGAAATGTTCAAGTAGTTGAAAGAAAGTGCTACAGTTCAGTCAAATAACTTTTTAAATATACTTTGTAGTAGACCTATAGAAAATATCATTTAAAAGGCACACAACCATAAATACATTACTGTTGTTGGTTTTATTAATACAGTACACTGGTTCACAAAAGAAAACTGTATCAACACCAGGTTACAGCACTCAAAAACAAATCTGGCAAATATTGCATCAGTTTATACAAAATCAACTTGGTGTGAATTAATTTTGCACTGGTGGGCCTCTTAGTAGCAAGCAGACTTAAAAATTATACACTTCTGCTGTACCCTACACCAGCAATTTTTTGTGTGTGCAGAAATAGAATTCTGTCTATTACTATAACCACAGATCTGTTCTCTAGTAGGAAAACTAACATGAGAGCAGGACAAATGAAAATATCAGGCACTTTACCAAGAACTGGAATTCCTCAGGAAGACAATGTCAAGGTGACTGGGGTTTGTTACAGGGTGCATAGAGAAGGGGCAGCGTAGCCTGGTGCAGAGACCAGTGGCGATGGATTTGGACGAGGTGGGGAAAAGAGCCACAGGGTTAGCAAATATTTACCTGCCATCTCTGTGAATAGAGGGAAGGCTCTGCTCCCTGCCTCGAGGAGATAAGAAACAGCGGACGTTAGGGGCATCCTGACCATTGGGACACAAAGCTAATTACGTGAAACAATTCCAGTGCAATGTGAGGCATCATATAAATGAGCACTAGTACATTCATTCCAGACAACAAGAGCTATAGGAATTTAGAAAAAGGAATTCAAATTCCATAGCAGCACCTGTGAAGAGCATAACTACATGGATCCTAAAGATCTAGATAATCATATCACAACCATCCTTACCTGGTCTCAATTCCCAAGAGGCCCCAGGGAATGAATAACTTGAAAATATGACTTATATGATATAACCTTTTTCCAATTTACCTGCACAAATATTCTCACATACTTTTCCTTACCGAGAATCAGAACCTACCATGTAGAATAAAAACATTGCGACCTATACAACAGCATTCTTAAAATACGTCCCTTTACTATGAAGAGAAGCAGAAATGTGAACCAGAAGTCATCTGCCTTTTAATTATAAAAAAACTTAAATGATCTTTAAGCAGGCTAGGATCAGAGAATTTGGTTCCAGTTTCTACAATACAAGGTTGCCACATGGTGTTGGACAAATTATTTCATTGACCTTAACCAGTGTCTGTCCCAATTTCTACCATCCTTCCAGCTCTGAGCAGGTCCTTGACTCAAAGACAACTTGTCCCCAATGATGCTTTTGGCACCAAATGGAATAAGAAACCATTTCTAATTCCCAGCCTCCAAGATCAAGATCGAAGCTATAGAGGCCGCTATAAATTGAGGATACGGATTTAACTCACCTCCAGAGACTTCTGTGTTTTTCCTCGAGTTGAGTTAGCAGATGCTCAATGTATTTATTGGAGTCCATGTATTCCTGCACATAGAGACACACAAAGACAAATCCTCATTACAATAGGCACCAGAATTCTAAGACAAGCTTTATCTCTACAAGGAAGGTTTTTGGCAAGATAATCCCTTGGACTCTAGAAGTCAATGACTTACATGCATAGTTATTTGGGGATGAATAATACTTTCTCCATAGCCTGTGATCATTCTATAAACAAAGCACTAAAGAGAACTGGATTCCTATAGTGTCAGCCTAAAAATCCTCTTATTCACAGAAAGAACGCTAAGCTTCACAGTCATCTATGCTGGGGTCTGTGTTTTGCTATATAAATGTAACGGAGCCAATGTTGCTGCTGAGCTTAAAATAGCAAGGCAGGCAATACAGGTCTTGAATACACTGGTCTCACAAGAGGCACTTCCCAGCAAAAGCATTATTTTTGAACTTCTTAGAATGCTTTATATATTAACTGCCCACATTCACTGGACATACCATTTCCATCGATGAAACACATGTCCATCTTCCCTCATCTCCTTATAGAAAGAAACAAGACCATGTAGTTTGCTTTTGTCTTGCTTGACTCTTAGAAAGTAAATCATTGGCCTCTAAGAAGACATGAAGGCAAGGTATACCTTGTTTTTTAGAAATGCGTGTAAATTTATGTTCGTAAATCAAACCATATATTCAAGAAGTATTTCTGCAGAATGAGGAATTCCTTTGTCATCTAAGACTGATTCATAAAAATTCAACGGCTATTAAATCTGATTTTTTTTAATTTGTGATTTCTGAATATGAGGTTGGAATGCAGTAGTTTCCATTGTTAACTGTGGAACAAAATACACTGTATAAAGCTTGATTTCATTTTCCATCCTGAACCTGACACTTTTCTTGCTTTCTAGTTGAAGATCCAGCCTGCAGGCCATGTGTCTGTGTAACGGCTGCCTTAGATGGAATGGTGCACAATGAAATCAGTGCTAAGTGACCCATGAAAGTTACTGTTTCATTTCTTATGGATTTGAGATAAACCAGGAACTTTGATTAATATACTTACTTTCTTTTCTGAAATACAGATTTATTTATTTTGATTAAATGCTATACATAATCTATTGCTCCTGTAGGGATATTCACTCTAATGGTGTGGGGGAAGGCAAGGGAAAGAAACACAGTAAGAACTGACCCGCCCAGCCGGTGTGGCTCAGCGGCTGAGCATCGCCCTAGGAACCAAGAGGTCACGGTTGGATTCTGTGTCAGGGCACATGCCCAGGGTTCGGGCTCGATCCCCAGCAAGGGGCGTGCAGGAGGCAAGCGGCTGACATTTCTCTCTTACTGATGTTTCTCTCTCTCCACCATTCTCCCTTCCTCTCTCTAAAAACTAATAAAAACATTTAAAAAGAAATTAGCCTAACATAAGGGAAAGGGCCCTCCCTGCTCAATGTTTCTGGATCTCGACCTACCCAGGCAGCTTTTGAGAAGCTTTATCTTTCTACATTAGTTCAGTTAGACTAGAGCGTGTATGGAGTCCTTACCTAGCTATCATTCTACTGCACGTGATTAGCTGAAGAGGTTTATTCTTATTAAATAATATTCATTTTCAAGTTATTTAAACAAGACCATGGGGCATATCAAAAACAAAGCAGAAATGTTACTGCAGGAAGTTGTAATAGTTTGTGATTGTGTTATTAAGGCAAAGTTTAAACAAATCTTAGAACACTCAAGATTATCAGAGACATTTTCAAATACATTTCATTGAAAATATTTTAAAGGCACTGTTCCCAAGTAGAAACAAATATAAACATTCCAAAGTCACTAGTCCACTTTCACTCAACTGCTTTCTCCACATGTTAGAGCAGTCAACACAGTGATAGTCAAGAGGTAGAAGGTTCCTCCCCTCAGAGAGCTTACAATCTGTAGAGAGAGACATGACAAGTAAGTGAGCAGGTCGGCTTCAGCTTGGATGCATGCTACGATGGAAATAACCGGTGGTAGGAGAGATTAATGGGGGGGCAGCTTCCTTACGTACAGTGGTCAGAAGAAGATTGAGCCCATAATCTGTGAGCTAGGCCCTGGAATAGGAGGCAGTCGCAAGACAGAGAAAAGGGGAAGGGAAAGACCACTATAGACTAAGGAAACAGCATATGCAAAGGTCTCCAAAATGTGGTATATGAGGAACAGAAAGGAAGCCGGTGGGGCTGGGCGCACAGAGCTTGGGGTATGTAGACTAAAGCGAAGGTGGAGAGGTAGGCAGGGGCATCCTGGGCAAGCCCTGGAACACAGTTTGGATTAAACCAATCAATCTCTTAATTCGCTCATCCTGCTTAGCTCAGTCAGAGCTTGACAGGGAAGGTGTAGTGATTACAAACATGATCTTTGGATAAAGACATGTCGGTTCAAATCCCGGTTTGGATATCTGCTAGCTATGTTCCCCCAGGCAAGTTATTTAATCGCTCTAAGCCTTATTTTCTTCCTCTTCAGATGGATAAAATAATACTCATTTTCCAGAGGTGCTGTAAGGATTAAATAAAGTAGCGAAAGTAAGCATATATTATAGTTTCTGCCAAGCAGTGAGCATAGGCTTTTTCATAGTATATCACACACCAGAGATTAATAGTAATAATAGTTTTTCAACCATTAAATGTAAGCATAGCTGGATTCTGGTTTAAAAGCTATTTCAAACAACAATACAGGCTGTTTCCATTTAAAGTAGCTTCAGCAATTTCCCATAAAAATAACTGTGATGACAAGTCTTAAACCACGTAGCAATGGGAAGCAAGAATTATGAATTCTCCATCTTTCTCTTTATTTTCCTCCACAGCACTCTTACTTCTAGCATCCAACATATTTTATTCGGGTATTTCTTTGGGTATTGTCTATGCCTCACCAACCCCTTGCCAAGCTCCCTCTCCCTCTCCTTCTCCCTCCCCTACTCCAACTGAAATGGATCGGGGGTGGGGAGATATGATGCTTATACGTGCTTTGGGCTCAATGAAATCACTTTTTCCCTACCCAGAGGAGCTCAGCAGTACTCTCATACATTTGCCACCTGGCCCCTGAATTAGAGAACTATGTTAACTAATCAGAAACCCCTACCATCCTGCATGAACAAAACAGGATTATTCTATTGGGAACCACTTTTATCCATCCATTTGGAGATTAACTCCAAGAAAACAATGGAGGGTGATGGCGTGGCACTGCAGAACTGCAGTCACAGCAAATACGATGTTGTAGCTGCTGCACCTGTAGCAAGACCTTGGGTGTAAAGCACAAGACTGATGTTATTACACAGGGACTCTAATATTGCAGAGTATGGAAGGCCCAGGGAGGAGGAAAGGGCAGGGCCAGATTCCATCTCAGTGTGGCAGAGATGCCAAATTGCCTGAAAGACACTGGATATTGGGTCAGCTTGGAGAAAGACTTCTACAAATGCAGAAGGACAGAGAGTGGAATCTACAGTGTCTATTGGCGCTCCCAAGGTCTGGATGGGTCATTTCAGAATGAGTCAACTGAAGACACAGAACATGGTACCCATGAGGAAGTACTGGAGCCCAAGAAAATGAAAACATCACCCTCCTCACAGGAGAGGGTATCACTCTGAAAATGAGCTTCAAGAAAACATGAAAGCATTTTAGACAGAGCCCTGGCATGTTCAGTAGTAGCCAGAAAGACCTGGTCCCTCTGAAATGTGCAGAACGGTTGAACAAATGCTGAGGTAAAAAAGACAGCAGAATTACATTTTCTAAAACAACAGGGTAAGCTGTAAAGATAATGAAATAAGGAAGTGAGCAAGCTAAGAATTTCAAAGAAATATAAAATGCAATAGCAGAGCTGCGCACTGTTGATCCCCATATTGTGATTTACACCGGGGCGACCCTCCCCACCATGAAACGCTGCCTGCATTTCCTGCCTGATACCCCCCGTGGTTCTAGTTACTCTCAGCTCCATCCTGTACTTAGTTTACGTGGATTGTTTGTCCACAGGACTGTGCATGTGTTTCCATTGCCAGCTGTCCTGTACGTGGAGCTGGCCACGAGGAAACGAGTCGCACAGCAGGGTCATCAAGGTAATGCCCGTGCTCCGGGAGGGTCTTCGTGCCTGCTGGGCACGGCCAGGCCGGGTAAACTGCCATGGTCGTGGGTAACATGTAGCAGAGAGTGAGTGCTGGAGAGAGCGAGCCACGGACGTGGTGTGTTGGCACTAAACTTGTCACTGATGAAGTTTACTCTTCAGTATGACCTAGAGACAAATCAAAGGCCCCAACCCAGGCCGGGTGCCTAAATTCTCACAAACCCCTCTGCCGTGTCCATGGTGGTCCGGGTGCTGCAGGTGCGCTTCAGTCGGTGGGGGCCAGCGCTGCTGCGACCCACAAGGAAAACGCACAGCCACAGCCCCAGGCCCCTCGGCCTCAGCGCCCACTCTCTGCTACACCTTACCCAGGACCATGGCAGTTTACCCAACCTGGCCGTGCCCAGCAGGCACGAAGACCCTCCCGGAGCACGGGCATTACCTTGATGACCCTGCCGTGCGACTCGTTTCCTCGTGGCCAGCTCCACGTACAGGACAGCTGGCAATGGAAACACATGCACAGTCCTGTGGACACACAATCCACGTAAACTAAGTAAAGGACGGAGCTGAGAGTAACTAGAACCATGGCGGGTATTAGGCAGGAAATGCAGGTTGGATGGACACTTACAGCTTTTGTGCATTTGACAAGATTTGGAATATACACAACCATCGAAGGGATAATTAAGGCAATGTTTCTGAGCAGGAGCGAGAGAGAAATTAAAAAGACTTGATTATGCTCACTAAAGGGGCTAAGCACATTCCAGGCAGAGTTTATGGAAAACTGTCCACACACCCACTGGCCTAAGAGCTGAAAACAGTCACGGGGGAACCACTGCGAGTATCCACACAGACAAGGGGGTCCTCCTAAGGAGCTAGGAGAGGGCGGGTTCCCTGGCTTCTGGTCACCCAGATGCCCGCTAACGTGAGATACACAGACAGACCTCTGCGTCTTAATTCATAAGTATCCCCAGTCAAGTAGCTGCCATGTAATAATGCAAAAGAAAGCTATGCTCAGGCACTTATAAATTCAGAACATAAAGCATCTATTTTAATTGAAAACTAAAATATATACGTAGGTGTGTATATATTTTCAACTTAAAGGTATATGTATATACACATCTACACCAAATACCCAAGACTGAATAAAATACAGGTCAGACCTGTATAGGTATATAGGGCGTCCCCAAAAATGTATACATACTTTAACAGCTGATAACTCACTCTACTTTCACTCCTTTTCAGGTTTAACTGATTTGAAATAATGGGTGAAGCCAGACTAACCTTTGAACAAAGAAAATTTATCCTAAAGTGCCCCTAGGGGATACATAAAAGATAAAGTTTATAGTACAAAACCAGCAAAGGTTGACGAATTGAGGGCACACAAATACCAAAGGAAATGGTTCTTGATGTTTGTGGTTCCATCGCTTCGTGTGCTCAGCAGCGCCTGGACCAGAACGGTCATCAGTTTGAAACAGGCATTGTTCAAAAAAAAAAATTATTCATTCCTGTAGGTGCTTTTACATTTTGAAAATGAACTGTATGTTAATAAACAATGACTTTATAATTATTCAAAGTGGGTATACATTTTGTTGGGACATCCTGTGTGTGTGTGTGTGTGTGTGTGTGTGTGTGCGTGCGTGTGTGTGTGTGTGTACACACACATACTATACCAGAGTGATGAATTTTAAAAATATGAAATTCACAATATAAAAGGAAGATTAAGAATTTAAGCAAATTTCATATCTAAAGATATAAATATGATTATAAAATTAAGCAAACATAAAAATCCCCAAAGAAAGATAGAGAGATATATCCTGTGTTTTTGCGGTGGAATGCAAAAACCCATTTGTACACAGAGACAAAAGCTGTTTTCCATACTTGACTTGCTAATCAAAAAGCTTAAGTACAAGTGTGTGTTTTGCCTACATATGTGACAGTTGGAGAAAGGAATTTGGTGACTTATGTCATGAAGTTTAAAATATCCATGTACCTTTGATCCAAAAATCCCATTTCTAGGAGTCATCCTGAATAAATATTCAAATTTAAAAATTCATGACAACATGAAAAAAACCAGGTATTCTTAGCTTCCAAAAAATAGAGGAATTATTAAAATAAAGCACTTTTTACCCATCTGAAGAAATACACAATCCTTAAATTGGTGAAGAATATGTAATTAAAATGGAAAACAGTTCACTGTTCCATGAAAGTAGAATGCAAAGCTACACAATCCCTTTTATCACAATTTTTAAAATATATATAAAGATCAAAAGACAATAAAGCAAACAGTATGTAATATTATGGGGTAATTTAATTTCTTCTTTATACTTTCTTTCTATAATTTTAAAATAGTATATGCTCACCATACAAATTTAAAATGTGATTATTTAGAAAAATACAGTCGCAGAAAAAAACCATCCGCAAAGATTTGATTATAATTACATTTTAGACAACAAGATCTAAAATACCACAGTGAAACACTTTCCTTTATATTATTCTAAAGCTAAGCTGGTGTTTGAGACAAAACAGCCCTATTTTTATTTTTTTAAACTTGCCCTTGTCAGAGTTCTGCAAAAAGCATCTCACCCAAGTTAGGATTGAGGAGGACCACCAAGTTACACTATGACATGTAATATGTTTTAATAAATTTTACAAAGCATTAAGAAGACATCTGTTCATTGGTTAAAACTTATGCAAATTAGAATCATCTTGAAACTCTGTTTCAGGAAATCTGCCTTTCATTTCTTTACTGCACGTTTCAAGGCAATCAGTATGAAACAATGAAAGCCTTTAGAAGTTTGTAAGTGTACTGAACACTGCATATCAATGCAACATAAGCCCATTTAACGTGAACTTCCTATTGTCTGATCTGGGTCAATTCTGAGTAAAGCCCGTTATAAATGAACCCTAATGATGTATTTCATGTATCATTCGTTTTAAGTAATTTAAAATATAATACTAAATCAAAGCTTGCTGAGATCCAAAATCCCTCCAAACAACCTTTATGTTATAATCAGTGTACTTTATGGCAGAGCCTGTTAAATCCTGTCAACACTCTTGTCACTACTAATGTAGGCTCCCAATTCAACTTTGGGCAAAGCAGCAAGGCCGGGGGCAGGAGGTCAGCTGTTCAAATCAACAGAACTCTCATACCTACGGGCATTTTCACGATTACGGAATGACTACCATGATAAGTGATGCTTCCCTCAAAAATTATTCCCTCACCCTAAGAAGAAGTTACAGCTGCACAGTGAACATAAAAGACTAAAACAGGCCGAACTGTGCAATTACACAGCAAGGCAACAGACGGGTGCCTCATTCCTGACTGGCACCTGTGCCAACGTAAATCCCTCCAAGGAGACCTGCTCAACACAACAGACAAGTCAATTCAAAAATACCAGCCTTGGCAATTGATCTCAGTCCCATCATCTCTCCGTTTCCCATCTCTAATTCCTCCTCCCCCTTCACTCTTCTTCAAAATTGATCTTTATTGTTGAAATATTACAGATGTCCCCTTTCCTTCCCCACTGACCCCTTGCACCCCACCCCCACGCCCGCCCCAGGCCTTCCCCACACTATTGTCTGTGTCCATGGGTGATGCGTATATGCTTAAAAATTCTTTGGTTAATCTCTCCCCACCCACCCCCCATTCACTCCTGAAACAACCCAAGCTGACTTCCCCCGCAAACTTTTCACTGAAACTCACCCATTACAGCCACCGATGACCTCCGCAAGCCTCAGGATACTGCTTGCTCCATACCTTACAACTGGTTCCTGCAGAACTGGACATTTTACGTTGTACTCATTCCCTCCCTGGCATTCTCTGCAAGTGGCTCCTGCCTCCTTCTGTCACTCTGAGACCTTTGTCTATTCCCTTCCTCCTCCTGCCAGTCACTCTGCATCAAAAGACGGGTTCTACTCCTAGGTGCTCTTTCATTTTCTACTAGAAAGTCCAATAGACTACTGGGGCTTCAACAATCACCAAATATCGAGAGACTAACAAATATGTTATCTCCATGCCAGATCACCCTCTTGAGTCAGATACACAGGATCGGACTTATGTACCTAACAGGTCCCTTTGGATGTGCCACAACTCTTCCAAGAATCTTACTTCATTTTTTTATGCTCCAGCACCTGCCTAGCAGAGCACTCAGGACATCACAAGTACTCAACAAAGGTCTCAGTGCATTAGCTGGATGCAATGTCTCATAACAAGAGAATCTGAAATTATAAGGCTCAGCCTGGTCTTCCAGAACTGCTTTTTCATTAAAAAGGTTATAATGGTCATAGACACTTCAGGCAGTTTTCCAAAATTATTGTATACCCACTTTTATTCTATGAGTACAAACCAGAAAGGGCACCTCAAAGATAACCTATTGATAATTTTGCAAAATCACTATGTTCTTCTGATCCCATAACCCTGAGGAAGACTTAGGTGCCTTGCTTATCTACGCCATGGAAGTCACATGGGTGGTCGAAGATTGGCTCGATGCATAAAGGCAAACCAGAGTCTGCAATTAAACAGAGGATAATGGACAGCATGGTGAACAGTGAGCCCTGCAGAGGGAAAACATCTCTACAACTTCTGCCATATCTGAAGATCGCATTAATATCAATCAATAGTAACAGAATATAGACATGTAGTGACCAAGGCAATGGAAAGGTTCACTGCCTACTATTTGGTATTAAGGCAATACAATCGATGCCAATCAAACTGTGGGTACAGTTTAGCAGAACTCTATCCCAAAATACATCTCAATTTGTGTTACAGAGATAACTGAACTGTCCTCCATCAGGTGTTTTTCCTTATTACTTTTAAAGACAGCTCCTGCTTCTCCCCAGTTTCTGCTGGACTCATGGCTCCTGAACTGGAGATTCTATTTCTCAGCAAGCTAGGTGTGAACCTGTGAGCGAGTTCAAGCCAGTAAGAAGTGAGCAAACATGATGCATGCAGCATCCAAGGAATCTCCAACCAAAATCAAGCTTCTTGCCGGTTATACGCTCTTCCCCTAGCTGGGAACAGTAACAACCTTGGGCCCAGAGACAGAAGGTACATGTTGAGGATGGGGAAACTGATTGATCTTAAAAAGGAGCTAACTACCCACCCTGATCTTTCACTTTGGCCTCTTACATGAAAAGAAATCTACTTCTTATTTAAAACACTGTATTTTGGGGGTCTCTTTCTTACTGCAGCTTAGCCCATACTGTAAATAACACCATAACCATTAGTCATTTCTTTTGAAACTTAACATGGCAAACAACGTGAAATACTAAGCAGCCAACTTAACATCTCTGTATTACTCAATTAACATAGTATAATCATTATAATTTATAATTTATAAAGAGTTTAATCGAAATTATGATCTTTTCCAAAGCACTTTGGCATCTACTCTCATTTGATTCTCAATATCTCTGAGTCATGGTCAACACTTCAACTTAGAAAATTAAGGCTCATATTATGGTTAAATGATTTGCTCCTGACCCAACAATGACATACTTAAGATGATCACTCAATCTAGCACATTTTCCACTGCCCCAGGCCAGAGTCAAGCAGAGAACATCCTGCCCACAGCGAACTGTCCTACAGTAGATTCTAGATGGTTAAGATGGAGACTAGAGCAGAAGGAACCCGTCACCCTCCCTTAGGGGGACCTGGCTATACACAAAGCCATAAACAAGTCAGGAATAAACCTACAAAATCATGCTAATTGTATAACCCATATATGTTTGGCTTGCTTTTTTTGACTCCCCTGGCTCAACAAGACCAAGGGCAGAAGCTAAATTTTAGTCTCATATTCAGCACTCTATTCTAATAAATGGAATGAATCCTAACACAGCATCTTGTAATTTTTATCAAATATGACAAAGATGCTATTACTAATACCTAGATATTCTTTGAGGAAAAGACATAAGAGTTATACTTGGTTTAAGTGGAAAAGAGAAGTGATTATTATATTTCTAAGTGGCCTAGACAATTTTCTTACATATTGCTTTTATAGCAGTTTGTAAGATAAGTATATAGGGGTCAAATGGAGAAATTCATTTAGGTGGAAAAAATAATTTGACTTATTTTAAGTTTAGGTGGTGGTGTTTTTTTCCCTGAGGTGGAAATGAAAAATAATTCAATGTATCCTAAAGTTCTAAAAGTCAGTAGCATATCATTTGTCAGCATGGCAGTAGATTATATATAATATATATATTAACCAAAAAAAAGATCAGTTACCATAAAAATAAAAATGACATGGTTAGCAGAGTCCTCATTTCAACCTTGATTCCTGTTTTGATGGAGAGGCACTGACAGAGCCCTATATAAGTGGAAAGCCTCAATTAGGTCACCAACTACTTTAAGAAGAACAGTTTGGCCACAGCAAGAAAGGTCAAGGACTACTCCACATGCCAGGATCATGGCAGAAATTGAAAGATGGATCCATCACATTAGTATGCTGTACTTTTCCCATGATTCCTTCTACTCAAATATTGGATCACAGAATGCCAATTTCACTCAACTACAATGTGTCATGGCCCCCTGAGCCAAACATTATCAATGCCCTTCAAAACCTGCCCAGTTATGTTCAAATTTCATTTCCTATCACTCCCCCAATGCTGACTCTGGGGAAGTCAACCTCCTTGCTTTTCTGGAAAGGGCCCAGTATCTAACACAGGACCTACAAGTAGGTGCCAAGGTTAAGGTGACATCAATGTTACCCACAGTGAGAGTCTTCAGGTGTTTTAAGAGACTGGTGCACTTGAACAGGCTGAAGCGTCACCTAGGGAGGATAACACTTGTTTACTTACAGTAATGGTTACCATTCATTCTCTGAATCACCTGGAGAGCTGGTGAAAGCAGATTGTTGGGCCCCAACCTCAAAGTTTCTGATTCAGTGTAGGATGGAGCCTGAGGGTCAGCAGCTCTAATAAGCCTCCAGGTGATTCTGATGCCACTGGTCTGGAGACCACTCTTTGAGCTCACTGCCTGTGGTAACAGGGATTAGTTTGTTGCTCAGCCTCATTACCATTCACTGTCCTCTTAAAGAAATTAGTAAGATCAGCATAAATAATGCCAAATTCAATTATTCAGCAGATATTTTGAGTGTTGATTGTGTTCAGGAACTCTTCTAGGTGGTCATCCAGCCATGAATGATACAGACAGAAGTCTCTCTCGAGCTTCATGAAAGTTACATTTTTGTGGAGGAGACATAAAATAAGTGAAAGTGTCATGCGGGAAAATTAAAGAGGGGGAAAGGAGGAACTGAAGTAGAGAAGTGGGTTGACATAGACTGGTGCAGAAAGTGACATCTGAGGAAAGACCTAAAGGAATCAAGGGAACTAAACCAGGCATCTATGTTGGGAGGCGCATCCTAGGCAGAAAGAACAAAGACTGAGGCAAGTGTGTGCTGGGAAGTTCCAGGGACTGCCTGAGCCTGTGTGGCCAGAGCACAGGCGCTGGGTGTGGAGAGGAGACAGACAGAGCGTAAGGGTCTCACAGTCCTTGTTAGTCCTCTGTCCTTTGTTCTCAATGAAGTAGGGAGCAATCTCAGAGGGATTTGATTTGAGGAGTGAGCTGATCTCACTTAAGTTTGAAAATGATCCCTCTGGCCAATGTTAACTTCAGGAATGGGGGTTGGGGAGCTTACGAAGTAGTAACAGAAGCTGGGAGACCAGCTGGAGGCTATTGGAAGGAGATGCTAGTCACCTGGACTTGGCACCTCACAGGGAGAATAGTAAGTTGTTGGAGTCACAATGTGATCTGAAGGTCAAGGTGACAGACTTTACTGATGGACTGAATGTGAGAATGAGGAAAAGGAAAGAATCAAAGATAATATTTGGTTTTTGGCCTAACCAGTTGATGATGTGACTTTTACTGACAGAGGGAAGGCTGTAGAGGAGCATGGGTGTGCAAGGGTGTTGAATAAACTGTCCTCCGTAAGGCGGTTAAGTCTGAGATGCCTACTGCACATGGGAGAGATGTGGATGGGGACATTCGTCTTCAGGCAACAGGCCCGGAAGGCAGGAATTGGGGATCCCAATAGAGGGCAGGGGTAGAATTTAGAACCGTGAGACTGTAATGAAAGATCACCTGAGGAAGGAATGATACAGAGAAAAGGGCCCAGTCACTGGAAGTTGGGAGGAGAATATGCCAATAAATGAAGGAGAAGCCGGAGAGAGAGCAGAGAGATGAGCAGAATAAAGCGTTTCAGGAAAAGGGCTGCCAAGGACAGCACCGACCAAGTAAGGCAGGCCCCAAACTGGACCGCAGCGCCTGCCAACACAGAGGCCCTCAGGGGCCTGACAAAAGCTGCTTCGGTGGGGTGGGCTTTCCAAAGTCCTCGCTGGGGAGACTGAAGAGAAAATCTGATGCCAGGGGTGGGAAGAAAATATAGAGAAAGCTTTCTAGAAAATGCCAAGTGATTCTTAAAGCTCAGGGTTCCTGAAACGCTACTGAGCTGATAGGGGCAGAGATGTTGATTATACTCTGTGAACTGTGATTGTGTAAATGCAGAGAGCACCTAATAGGAACAGGACCATAGTTGTTTAGTGATTATTCATCTTACTGACTATAAATAGGAAGTTTTCCTACAGACCCTGGGACACTGGAGGATGTGCGGCAAGAAGAAAAACAGCTGTAAAAAGACACCGTGGGGCCTGGATGGGTCCACTGCTCATAAAAGAAAATGCATTTTGCACTTTCATTTGGTTGCTGTGCCTGATGCCCGATCCCTCTTCAGGAGTTTTCCTCAGGAATGCCAACCATTCTCAGGTCCTAGGAACTGGTGGAACTGGGTTTTACCACCATTGAATTTTTTTTTTTAAAATATATCTTTATTGATTTCAGAGAGAGGAAAGAAGAGGGAGAGAGAGAGGTAGAAACATCAATGATGAGAGAGTCATTGATCGAGCCCGCAACCTGGGCCTGTGCCCTGACCGGGAATCGAACCCCGATCGCCTGGGTCCTAGGTCGACGCTCAATCGCTGAGCCACGCCCGGCCGGGCCCCACCATTGAAAATTAACTACCTTGTTATCAGACTTCAAGATCCTGGAAGGAGACAGAGGGACAGCAGGCCCTGCAGCCATCCTCCCAACCTCCCCTCACCCCTGCATGTAGCCTTTCTTTCTTATCGCCTGTATCATTAGCTGGCCAGTAAGGGAAGGGCAGAGCAGATTTTAAGTGGACAAATCCCACTCCTCCCCCATTTTGCCAGCAATAATGGAATAAATGCTCAAATATGACTCAACCTTGTCTCTGCTTAATTGGCTGGAGTAGCGACAGGCAGCCCAGACCCACTGTGTCCAGCTTCAGAGCCACTTGAAAAATGGCAGATCCCAGGCCCCAGCTCAGAGATTCAGTTGAGTCTGGGAGTGAGGTTTGGCCCGGAGATCTAATTTTAACAAGGACTAGGGAGGAAGATGTCACCAGTTCTCCCTGGAGCACCTTTGGAGAATGGTCCCTCAAGAAAGTTTCTTTCATTTTTGAGGACTTATTAGGTCAACAAAATAAAACTAACCCACCACCAATAATCAATCAACAAACCAAACCTTTCTCTGAACCACCCACAACCCCTACTCTATTGAGCAGAGTCGGGGCCTGGGATCTGTTGACATTCCCATATACTATTAGGGAACAAGACTGTGAATATAAGGATGTTTTAGAGTAAGAGCAGAAGGTTCTACCCATGTTGGAGCCAGGAACTCTCCTGGGAAAACCCAGGCTGCTTAACACAGCAAGATGCCCTTGGCCACATAGGAGAGCTATAAAATTATTTTTAAATATATTTTTTACATATTCATCTTTAGTCAGGTTTCCCTTAAGACATGGGCTATTTCCTACTGGGTGAAGGGATTATGCATTTATGCATTAACACATCAATCTTGCTAGGATTTTATTTTCTGAGCCTGAAACCATTCATGGATTCAAGGACTTGAGTATGTTGCCTGTTGAACTGCATCTCTCACTTGTGGGCACTGGGCATAAACCACGCTAAGGAAAGAAAGCTCCTTCTGGAGTGAGGTGCTGCAAACATTTCCTCTCTACTGTCTGGGGGGGGGGAGCAGGGGTGGTATTCAGGATCAGATCACACTTATGTCTGTATTTTCATTATGAAAGTGAGAAAATAAACGAAATGGACTGATGAGTGTTTCTCACTCTCATGTGCCTGCTGACTGTTGTTTTAATTAAGTATTCAAACATTTGGACTTGTTCTGATGAAGAGCAACACTAGCTCTGTATTGCTGTATTTTCTAAAACAAAAAAGGGCAGAACGTATGATTTAACACCACCGATCATCAAGTCTTCCTCTTACCCCTAAATCCAGTCTCCATATTAACATCAAGTGACGTGTTCTGGGAGACCACAGGTGGCGTCGCCACCCCTGCCACAGGTACACATCTCAGAAGATGAAGAATGGAGGCTCTGAGGAGATACGTTGTCTTCTCTGATGTAATATTCTGCAGGGTACATGTGCACATGCACATACGCACATACACAGAGAATACATCTATATTTGTCACTGCAAAACAGGAATGTGGACTAGAAATAATGAAGATTTCTGGGAGTCAGAAAGAGGTTTAAATGTTATTGGCAAAAGCTACAAAAGCACAACCCAAAATATCCCCAAGAGAAAACTACCATGAAGGTAAAGGCCAAACCAGAGAAACTCCAAGCTCAGATGGAACACAGGAAGAGTTCTCTTGGGCAACGGTCTGTGTGATCAATTTAAATATAGTATTCTATGGCCACGCCCCTCCCCATACATACTAAAGACAAAAAGCAAGGAATAAAGAATTATTACTTCATTACTCAGAACATTAAAGAACTGTTTTCTGCTGAAGATTAATTCCATCCTGAGGAGGCAGAGCTCTGAGCCTGGGGCAGGTTTGGGTACCTAAGAAAGAAGTAAAGCAGAGCTTGAATTCACTGGAGCCTCTGCAGCAGACACTGTGGGCCTACTCAGTAGAACCATCTCAGTCAGAGCTGTCATCTTGGAGGCCTTCTAATGTAATGTGGAGAGCCCGAGGCCATTTCTTTAGTTGTGACCACCCTAGTTCTGAAGACATCTGAACTTGTCTGATATCTTCCAGGACGAGGCCAACTCTGCAGAATGAAACTTAGCTCCCCGAGGACCAGTTAATTGGTATTTCAATATAGTTCCTTACATTCAGACCATTATGGTACAATGGGCGGGGGGCAAAGCAGGACCACATCTGGCTGCCACTTTTCATTTTCATATCTTTAAATATGACCAGGAAAAAACTAAGTAGGAACTAGAAGATAGGAGGGCAAGAGTGAGGACCCTCTTTTGGCGACAGGCCTTTGACTTCTGAAAATAAAGTAATTGCATTGGGGGCTTCCTACTATTTTCATGGGACAGCCCCTCTTTCTAGTTTGTAGTCTTTGCTCTGCTAACGGAGAAATTGGAAAAGGGGAGCAGTGGGAAATAAACACTCCTCTGAAATTACACAGTGATTTTCTCCCCCAACTTTGCCTCCAAAGACCTTGAGCCTACACTGTAGTTGATTTTCTAATATCAGCTTCCAGGAGAAATGTGCCTACAGGTTCAACTACCGATCATACACAGAAAATTTATAATGGTTTTAGAAGACGGAGAGAAAGGACTCACTTCTGAAGTACAAGATGCCCTAATAAAAACTCAGTAGCAATCTTTTCCATTTTTCTCAACAAAGGACCTGGATTAAATACGATTTGTTTCCTGGTGCCTTCCACTCTCAACTCTGAAGCTTGTTATATGTGAAGAATTTTGAGATTCTCCTCCAAAATGCCCCAAATATTTTGTGGTATAAAATGATTAATACTCCTGATTAAAAAGTACTTTTATTAGGAGTAACCAAGAGGCCAATACAGCATGAAGGAAACAGTACTGTACTCTTGTTTGAAAGGAAATTAGAAAACCCTTTGCCCTGATAGTAGAAAGTCTCTTTATTATTTATTATTTATTTATTTATTATTGAATTTATTGGGGTCACATTGGTTAATAAAATTATATAGGTTTCAGGTGAACAATTCTGTAATACATCATCTGTATATTTTGTTGGGTGCTCACCACCCCAAGCCAAGTCTCCTTCCATCACCATTTACCCCCCCCTTTCCCTTCTTCTCCCTCTCTGCCCCTATCCCTCTGGTAATCACCATGCTGTTGTGTGTATGATTGGGGTTTTTTGCTTATTTCCTTCACCTTTTTCACACTGGGAAGTCTATCTGATTCAGGAGCAAAGAACTTTCTTCTCTCTTAAAGAGCAAGACAAATTAAGTATGTGGTTTCAGGAGGCTTTAAGGCTCCCATTGGAAAATCTAGAGAGAAACATCATAACTCATTGCAACTTTTCATTTAGAAAGAGATCTTGTGCCCAGAGCTCCCATCTCTGTGCCAGCTCATCCCTGAAGAGCATAACCCAGCAACTCATCACTGCCCATCACCTGAGCACCTGGTGGTCTTCTCCTCTTGGTTCTGCAGTCTGGCCAAAATTGTCCTTTAGCTTCAGCTAAATACCCACTTCACAAAAATACATTCTCCTAATCATTATGATCTAATTCAACCTTTCTCTCAGTGTGGTCTCCTGATGAGCAGCTTTAGCATTGCCTGCAAAGTTGTTAGAAATGCAAACACCCTGGCCTTTCCACAGCCACTGAGGCAGAAACTCTACAAGTGGGAGCCAGCTAGGTGTTTCCAGCAAGTCCTCCATGGATTCTGATCCCACTTAACTCTGAGAACCTGTCCCATAAACGATCAATAAATTACCAGCCAACCATTATTATAGCCACTCACTATCCACACGTGCCCCCTTCAAACTTAATATCAACTAATCACTTACATCCATAATTAGTTTCTTGAGTTGCCTTCAGGACTGAATAACAACGTGTTTTTTTTAAATATCTAATTTTTACATATCTCAGTTTAAAAAAATACCTCAGTGCAAAATCGGAAATAGCTGTACTGCTTTGAAGCTGACTTTTGTACTAATGATGAAGGTGCCATTTTAAAAACCAGCATGAGACCAGTACCCATGATAAATACAGAGCAGGTGCACCTGTGCTGTTACTTGAAAAAATATCTGTTTTAAGTATCCCTCTTAAAAGTGTTAAGTGACCAAAACCGTTCAATGAATGGACTGTGCAGCATTTGGGACCTGAAGAGTCATGAAAATGCTTTGTAGTGGGACAATCCTCCAAGACAGGAACACCATTTTTACCAACACACATTTGGGGTAGCAACTCAGACATTTCCCTTACCAGTGGATAACAGTTTATACTAATTCTTATTTGTGGTGAAAATTAGCCACACTTCAACAAGGCAGATGTGTTAAATCAATTTTAGAAAGGCAATTTGCTATGATGAGGCTGTTGAGTCAAAAAGAACATCAGGAAATTTATGCAAATATTTTTGGGAGTTTGCTCTGAGTATGCAAATGCCACATAGTTATCATGCTTTTCATGCAAAATTAAATTTCCTATAATAACAAATCACACTCAGGAATCAGGCTAGTTAACATGAAAAGGACACTCCTTTTTATGACTGAAAGGCTGCAAATTGAGGGTAAATTGCAGGTGAATCTAATTCCGGCCTCCATTATTGGCTTTCATTCAGGTCAAACAAAACCATGAGGGGAGAGGGGGGATCCCCTGACTCCTGGGCAACACGTGCATGGATGCAAAAATCACAAGAAGCAGCAGCCACAGAGCCTCTGCTTTTGCTTTAGGTCGTCTCAGCTGTCATGGACCAGATGGAGTGTCTTTTAGCCTCTAATTATTTGGGAAGGACTCAGTGTTATCATTTATTATTTACCAGAAAAACAAAGCCAAACTTCTATTTTGGAATATCTCTGAAGTCTAGTTACTGCTCACTTCCTGCCTGCCAGCCGGGAAAGAATTTGGACTTCTAGCATGCTGGCTCTCCCTGACTCACTCTACAGGCACTCCCACCACTAGTAGGTAGGCTCTGGACCTCCTGTTGCTGGCAAAGTTCTGTGTCTGCTATCCTCTCTGGGAAATATGGGAATTCGGCTCTAAGTGCCTCCTGGCCACTTGAGCTTTAGCCCATCCTGTTTGCCCAGGGCCTGAGAGGTTTCTCAGGGTATGAAACTTTCAGTGCTAACCCTGGGGAAGCCGGGGACAAACTGAGACAAGTTGGTCACTCTACAGTGATCACACTTTCCTCTACTACTCCCAGACCATTCAGTTTCTCTAAAAAAATGCTCCAAATTGCTCCTTGGGAGAAATTTAGAAAGGCAATTTAGTGTTAATGACCAAATCTAACTCTAGGAGGTGCTTCTGTTCATCTACTATCCACTAAAAAAGTTGATGCTTCTCCCAGTAAACCCAGTCGCTGACCCAGGCAGGTCTTGCTTAATCCCAGGTGGACTGCTGGAACCAAAGGCTCCCTCCTGGAGGGCTCACTCTCAGAGGGCTGCAGCCCTGGATCAGAGCCCCACAGATCAATTAGCAACATTGTACTGTGAGATCTATTCCTGCTCAGTACCCTTCAGTGGGCCAGCCCTGCCACCAGCTTAGACTCAGTTAAATACTTGGTTTCCATTTACTCTGTACCGATTCATTATTGAGGTCCCATCTTTACTGCTTAAAATATACTTTGCTATCTCTTATCAGAAGTGAATGGTGTACTTTTGACCTTTCATGCCGTCTTTTATCAGACAATCACAAAGCACTGGGCATAATCCTGTCGCTACGGACTCTAGAGTAGCCAAGCACTTTGCCATATTAGTATTGAGTATATAATGACGGAAACAGATTTTAGTAGCATTTTTGGCAAAAAGAGGAAGCCAAAACAGTACTAAAGCTAGGCGGAAACTAGTATTTGAAAGCTACATTTATTTCTTAGGCAGATTTGATAAGAAGACAGACATGACAGAATATTTTATAAAAAGAAAAGGGGGATGAATGATACGAGGGCCAAGTCTGCCTGGTGTTGATACAGGGACGCATCTAGCTTCCCGTCGGGCTGGCTGTTAAAGGCACCTGACTTCTTTGGTTTCAATAGCTCAGTCACCTACCTTCTTGCTGCAGCCCAAACTTGACGATATAATGCTCCCTAGCCACATACAGTGTCTTTAACATGTTCCCCCTCCACCCTACTTCAACCAAAAACAAACAAACAAACAACAAAACTAGGACAGTAACCAGATCAAGTTCCAATTCCAGACCAATACCAATTTAATTCGCTCCAACTTAACAGTCCTACTGATGGGGAACTCGAGAAGTAAAAATCTTTTTGCTTTAATTATATAGTTAATAGGCTTGGTAATTAATGCACATCAAAAGCTATTGTTCAGGGACTGAGGTGTCTGATCGGACTTACGCTAATAACAGGACTGCCAGCCACCAAGATGGTATCTGAGCCACTGTGCCCCAGCTCGAGAAGGCCCACGCCCAGGATTCAGATAAAGAATCACTGGTCAGCAGAGGAAGGGATTCTCAGAAAATTACCAGACTGTAGCTTTTATCTGATTAAGCTTTTCTCTGAATTCCAAACCCTTTACCTACAATTTTCTTCTTATAAAAAAGGTCTGTTTGAAATGAGATGTAAGACAGTCTTTAGGGCACATAACCCACCGTCTTCTTGGATCACCAGCCATCTGAATAAAGCTCCCATGAAGATTCAATCCTTGTCTCTACTTACTGGTTCTGGTAGTGACGGGTAGCATGAATGCCCACTTTTCCGATTTCACTACCTTCTCACCATTGACTATAACTATGCCTTGTCTTAGCCCAATATTAAAGCTAATTAACTAAATCTTAAATTGTGTTAGTTTACCCAAAAGCTGTTTCTGTAAATATTTCACATGTATCTGATTTTTATACATTAAATAGAATCAATTTTGTAAAGTGAATATCACCCTTCATCATTTTTGAAGAGCCTGTTTTATATATACCAGGTTTGCTTAGCAGAAAGTCAATAGATTTGATTAAATAGGCATAGTCCTTCCAATCTGCAAAAACACCCACAGTTAAGTCAACAGTTATTTCAGTACTCACTAGGCAAACGATACTCTGAGCCAGGATCGGGACCTAGGACGTATACAAGCTGTATGGACCCTGACTCCTCTGCATCTCCATTTCCTCATTTATAGAATGAGGCTGTGGTTCCAGATCAGTGCTTAGCAAACGTTAGTAAGCATCAGAATCACTTAGAGGGCTTGATAAAGAACACATTGCTGGGCCCCCGCCCCCAGAGTTTCTGATCGGGCAGACCTGGGGCAAGAACAGAGAATCTGCACTTCTAACAAGCTCACAGGTGAGTGAGATACTACTGGTCCAGGGACCACACTTTGTGACCACCAGACCAAATCTTCCATCTAGGCTCCAAGACCTCTATGATGAGTGTGGAAAGATTTCATTAATAGTCTTACATCTAGACCAGCTGCAAATAAGTATTCATTTATTTACCTATCCATCCATCTTTCCATCCATTCATTCAACAAACATTTGTTGAATGTTTGCTGCAAGTATGTCTTCAAATAGTTCCTAGTTTGGATAAAAATCTAATTTATGGGTATTTCACAATTCTCTTTAACTCCATTTTGGTGATCGTGTGAAAACAGTAAAAATAAGTTAAATCGGAAAAAAGTATGTAAAATTAGCAAGATAATTGTCTAGCACAAAGAAAAACCTCAGCAAACATCAGCTACATGGATCACTGAAACAGACAATCCATGTATCATATCTCACTTCTCACATTTTTGTTACAGCTGCTAAAATGGGCAGAGCCAGCATAATTGTCTAGGGAATCTGAGAGTTAAATTAAACTTAATCATGTGTAGAGGCCCTGTGAACACAGGTTTTAAAATATAATAATAATAATGACAACAACAACATTCCTAATTATTTCCTACAAGACACAAGCCCGTCACTGATCTTAGCTTCTCTCTGCAAGAAGAGTTTGTCCTACCGAGAGCCTGGCATCAGCAATTTAAAATTACACCCAAAGAAACACCCAGAAACTCCTCCCGGAGTGGCACAAGTCACCTCAGCTGTGTGAGATGGATCCTGAGCTCCAGAAAGAAATCTTGATTTCCAGATCTGACTTCTAAAACTAACTGCCCCCACATACATCCTTTGACCCCATTAGGTTTCCAAGCTACAACCGAAGTCTGAAATTGCAACTTCAAGCAGAGGTCTGAACTGCATTAAATTTAACTTACCTATCCCTGTACAAACCCGAAGAGGATGAGGAGCACACCAGCCTCTGTGTGAACATCAGCCCCCCTCCAGGGCCGCGCAAGGGAAGGGAAGCACCCCACTCTGGGAGGGTAGGGACCTGAATGACTTCTAAGTTTCTCTGAGATTATTTGAGACCGCAACACTGACTCACTGAGAAAATTGTTTAAAAATATTTACTTGGAATTCAACAAAAAATACTTTAAAGGATTCTGTCAGAGTAGGAAAGTCTGTTTCACAGCCGCTGAGTCAGACAGAACTACCAGAAAGGCTCCTGGAAAATTTCCATGCTGTCACTTCCTCGCCTGCAGCCTGGAGGTGAGCGCTGAAGCCAGGCACACGGAGAAATCCCAGGGGTGCCTCAAAATTCCACTGGGGCTTCAAAACGAAGGCCCGAGTTTAGTCAAATAAGCAGAATGGTTACAGGACACCTGAGCCTCAGCCATAACCTAGGCAGAAGCAAAAGGAAATCCGTACTTTTAAGCACACACCGTATGCCGGGCGCTTTCAGAATCCTTTCACTTATTCACTCAACAAACTCTGCTGAGCACGTGTTATATGTAGTGCGAGCAGCTACTGGATGTAATGGTGATGGGGACAGACAGGGCCCCTTCATCGCTGCCACACATAATCTTTACAACTACCTGGGAGGGAGAAGGCACCGTTATCGTAATTTTATAAACGAGAAACAGCAGCTTTAACATGTTAAGCCATTTTCCCAACGCGGCCCAGGCAGAGGCACTGGAACCAGGATGTCGTGCCTCCAAAGCGTGGGCCCTAACCCGTGGGGAAGGGTGGATTCAAATGCCGTGTGAAAGTCAGACACTGCAGCTTGCAAAGAATGCGTGTATACAGCCTCCGGGGAGTCCACCTGGGCCTGACAGCAAGCTACTCTTCAGCAGAAACTCGCTTTGCTCCCGAGTATAGGACCTTTGAGGTGATGTTGCTGAGGATTTTCAGCCACCGCAGCTCCCTCTGTTCCTTCGGCTCTGCCGTCCTGGGCTCCCGCGAGCCCAGCCTAGGCACCGCTCTATACTGGCCAGCGCAGGGGGTGCCGCGCTGCTCAGTCACCAGCGGGCATGTGTGACTTCGAAGAGTGTGAAGCCCCCTTCTCCGGGGCCTCACGCCTCCTCTGCCCTGTGGTTCCAACCCCACTCCCAGGGTGGAGCCTGTGACCCGAATGCAGGGCAGTCGGCGGCAACCACAGGCTTCTGGAGGCGTCAGCTGGTTCAAGGGGGGCTCGGAGCCCGGCCGCAGGCACCGAGGCTTTGCCGGAGCTGCTGCGTGAAGGGCACCTTCTCTTCCTGGAGCCCGGACTGAGGCCGCAGCTTCAGCGCTTGCTTAGCGATCAGCACCGCCTGGA
The DNA here is from genome assembly GCF_964146895.1 of Miniopterus schreibersii. Classification (NCBI taxonomy): domain Eukaryota; kingdom Metazoa; phylum Chordata; class Mammalia; order Chiroptera; family Miniopteridae; genus Miniopterus; species Miniopterus schreibersii. Next base: position 70,804,480 of record NC_138108.1, on the reverse strand, counting down.
GCCGCCACGCGGGCCTTGCCTACCACCTCCCCCTCAACATGCCTGAAAGGTCCACTTTCATCCGATTTTACCAATGAAACGCTGCTGACTGCACACTACAGTCAGGGAAGGTGAAACCACCCAACGGATGTCACCACAGACCCAGGAATGAGGCTGCCTCCCAGCAGTGAGAGTCAATAAAGAAATGCAATCTTCATATAATAAAAAAATATAAGCAGCTCTCTTTCTTGACTCCTTCTGGAGGGAGGCCTGCTCTAGGAATGGATGGCTCAGCATTTCTGACAGAGGAACAGCAGCTACGTAGAATACCCTCGATTGAAGAGCAGCAAAGCCTGCGATACAGCTGGTCAGATGGGGACATTGACGGCCAGAGCCCTGAAATAGCAGGTGATGGTTCTAACTTCCCTCAGAGACACTCTCCAGCTCTTCATTTTAAATACTTTACAGAAATCTGGAATTCTGGACATTATGACCTTAATAATGAAGAATCCTATCATTCTACACCTTCATCTTCATGGACCTCTACCCTGCCTCTAAGGACCTATCCGTGGGAGCCAGGGCATCACCCACAGTGGGATTTAATGGCTCATGATCGCTCATTACTCCTCCCGCCCAGAGTCTCCAAGATCTGGCTCTTAAGTTGAGTGCACAAACCCTAAGCCCCGGCATCTCCTGGGTGCTGGTTAGAAACGCAGTGTCTTAGGTCCCAGCTCAGATCTCCAGACTGTGAATCTGATCCTAAGGACCTCCCAGCTGCTAACACTGAAATCTAAACCCTGGCTACTCAGAATGTTTCCTAAACATACTTGATCATAAAATTCACCTGGGGAGCTTCTTAAAATTACCCATTTCTGGGCACAACCTCAAACCTTCTGAATCAGAGCCTCCAGGAAAGACATGGAGGTTTGCCAGGCAACCAGTTGATTCTCAATGGCAGGCACACAGGATAAACACAGGGAAAGGAATTTAGAATGCCAGGCTGTGCCCTCCGCTGCCAGCTCTTATCCTGCCTTTGGTCTTTAGCAGATGGAAACACTACTGCTCCCACCTGGGCTAGTTGGTTTTCCCTCCCCATAGCTTGCCACCAAGTGCTGCATCGTTAGCATCTGCAATTGTTGTGGGGGTGTTTTTTTGTTGTTGTTTGTTTTACCTTTCTTCTATATTGTTATGTGAGAAAGGACCTCAGAAGCTTTTAAATCTCATTTCTAGGCAAAGACATGTTAAGAGCCACAGCCCAGTGCCCAGCAGCATTGCTGTTTAAAGGTCTTAGTGTTTCCAAGAGAAATTGTAAAATCTTTTTTAAAATTATTTTTTATTGATTTTAGAGGAAGGCGAGGAAAGGGGAGGGGAGGGGAGGAAAGGGGAGGGGAGGGAAATGTGAGAGAGAAACTTGAATCAGTTCCAGCCTTTTGCTGTTAAGGGCCAACACACCAACCAACTGAGCCCCACCAACCAACTCAGCCTCACCGGCCAGGCTGAGAAAATGTAAATTCTTGATCCTGATTGCTCTGCAGGTTGCAGACCTAATATACTGATTGGTCTAAGTAAATAGCAATTTATTTTGAGGACTCTAAAAATGCAAAAAGTGTCATTAATGGGAAAAATGGATAGAAATGATAACCCTTTCATCTCTAGGGTGTGTGTTAAGATTTTCTATATCTCTTAAAAAGTGGTAAATATATTCAATATAGTTGCCTAAATTTGTAGGGCCTTTCAAAAGTCCTTAATATTTTTCCTTTCTTATTCTTGGGTTCTTCATAAGACAATCAGGACATTCATACCTCATGGGCTCCTCCTGTGAAGTCTGCAAGAGAACATGTGGACGGTGTGCTTGCTGGGGGGAGGCCTTGTGCCACTGGAGACATTTTTGGTGGCTGTACCTGGAGGAGGAGGGCAATGGTCCTGGAAGCTAGTGGGTAGAAGCCAGGGAGGCTGCTAGACATCTAGAAGGTTCAAGACTGTCCACACAACGAAGAATACTGAGTCCAAAATATCAACGGTGTTGAGGTTGAGGAACTGTGGTGCAGACCAGGTTGGTCCACAACCCCAGGCTCACTCTGATCACAGGTCTACTCTTCCCTACCCCCAGCCAGCCCCAGGTTGTCTAGTTGCTAGAGCCAAGATCTGAACCACACCCCTCTACCTCCACGGCGGTGCTCTTCCCCTTCCAACACGCTGCCCCTCACTGCAGGGAGGCTACAGTAACCTCTCCACGTTGGCTTTCAGGGCTCCTGCAAACTGGGAAGCCTACGCGCAGTCCCAAAATTCATTAAGCCAGTTTCAGGTGGAAAATAGAGAATGGAGACTTGGGGAAACGGAGGTAGCTCAATACACAGGAGCTTGGCATAGACTGGGATGGTTATCTATCTTGTTTAAACAGAGCAACTGAGCTCTTATGAGGATCAATATATTTCAAACTTAATATTTTTAAGAAGAAAAAATATTGTGACTCAAGGACAGAGGCAAAACTAGAAGTAAGCTAAAAGTGATTAACATTTTCTGACTTCTCTTGCCCTGAGATACAGCTTCTGGAGTCTCCATGGCCTGGGCAGTACTTGACCTATTTTGACAGCCAAAGTGTTAAATATTTAAGAGCATTAAATAATGAACACATAATAGAAACATGGGGGGAAAAATCAGACCCTATGAACTCAATTATGATGTGTTGGTAACAAGGAGTAAAAGCAGCCAACCCATCCAGTGAGGTCTACAGATCCGGATCTGTAGACCTCATATATATATATATATATATATATATATATATATATATATATATATATATATAACTTTATTTGAAGGGTAGACTAGATGTATGCCTTATGTTTAATTTAAAATGAACTTGCATTTCAATCTCAGATGAGCAGTACTGAAACATCATTAAATGCTGGGAACTTTCATGGAAAGAAAAACTTACAGCAATCATAATATTAGACTTTTATTCCCCTAGGGTGTCCATAATCACAGGACAAATGATTGAATATACCCTTTATGTGGAAATGCCCTGTAGTTACTGTGAACCTCTTATTATAAAGAGAAAGTAAGGCAATAAAATGGAATGATTTTAAGGAAGCGTTTAGAGTTCCCTTTAACTATTTCCTTTACACACATAGATCAGCTATTGAATTTTTTCCATTAAACTTTCAGAAAGTGGAATCAAGTGTTTCACCACATTGTTGAAGAAGCACGGAAAGGGTGACACCTGGGCTGCCGAGACGGGGGTACGCTGAGCGAGCCGTCAGGGTTGCTTCTGCCTTCCTGTCCTGCCTCATCACTCCCTCCCAATTCTCTGTCCACAGGCCTGGGGATGGACAAACAGCAAGTGCGGGGCAGCCCAGTGACCCGTGGGCAGGGGCGGAGGGGCCCGGGCAGCACTTAGAAAGGAGAGAGAGTGCCAGATATGCCTCAGATACCTCACAGTTTTCCAGTTGACTTAGGAAAAGAAAATAATAGAGATGTACGCAGAGAGGCTCTAGGTGGAACTAACTCCTGAAGACACCATCCGTTTTAATAAGGAACAGCCAAGCCTTAAAGAGAAAAAGGAAATCACTCCAACCAAAGACAGAGGTGGAGGCGGGCAAGGCATCTGGAGAAGAGTGGAAGGGGGATGGGCTGAACAGCTGGCATGACGTAAACCCACCCAGATTGTCAACATTCAGGTTAGATACGAGGGAGAATACTTGACAATGACCAATGACACATCAAATGACGACTCTGTTCATTAATTTATTCATCAAAGCTAATGCTGAGATAGACTGTGTGCATTTTGTAACTCCTGAATGTTCCAGAATTTTGGATACACTAAAAAAGACAAAGAAGCCTGTTATGGGGTGAATTCTGTCCCTCCCACCACACATTCGTATGTTTAAGTCCTAACCCCCAGGATCTCAGAATGTAAATGTACTTGAAGACATGGCTTTTAAAGAGGTAATTAATATTAAATAATGTCTTTGGGTGGGATCTAATTCAATATGACTAATGTCCTTCTAAGAAGAGGAAATAAGGACATAGAAAGGCAGAAAGGAAAGACCATGGGAAGATATCAGGAAAAGATGGTCATCTACAAGCCGAGGAGAGAGGCCTAAGAATGAAGCCAACCCAGACAACACCTTGATCTTGAACTTCTGGCCTCCAGAACTATGAGAAAATAAATTTCTGTTCTTTAAGCCACCGAGTCTATGGGAGCTGGTACTCTGTTACGTAGCTGTAGCAAACTAACACAGACCCCTACACTCTGGACTCCAAATGTGCCGGAAAGGAGTGGCCACCCAATCCACTGCTCTGGCCAGCTTCATAAAATTACCTGGGAGTATTGAAATATGGATTCCTGGTCTTCTGATGGTGGGTTTGGGACAGGTCTGAGGAATCTGTGTTGTTTAAAGGTTCTCCAGTTATCCCTAAGCAGTAACCTTTGACCTGAGAGGGCCGTGGCTAAGATGCTGTGAAAAGTACAGAGAATGTCATACTGAGCATTATTTTCCAGATTTGGAAGGGAATGTGTGCAAGAAAACAAGAGGTTTTTTTTCTTTACTAAGTATATTAATAATTATTTTTTTAAAGGATGTGTTGTGTGTTGCCTTTTAAAAGTAAATTTGTGCCATATTATATCTATTAACACAAAGGAAAAATAGTTTGCAAGTCTCTTAATTATAACTTTAATGTATAACTTTCTGCATCATATAGTGTTAGAGATAGATAAAAATATTGAGCTTATACCCTGTACCGTGCACATATATAAAGTTGTTTAATTCACACACAGATGCACACATACTCACACCCTGCCCCCAATGTGGTATCTGCTATTATACTTATTTTATAGATGAAGAAACTCTGTGTGGATATGTGTACATAAGCACATGCATGTACATGTGTACATGTGATTAGTTTTAGGTAAAATAGAAATGAATCCTAATTGTCCTTGACTGATACCTTGAATTTTTTACACTATAATTAATATTCATGTGCTGTGCAGATTAACTCTTATCAGTTCCTGGGCTGAATATAAATATTTATACTCGTTCTCTTCTTTCTGCCTACAGGGTATTGAGGTGTAAGACACCTTTGTGGAGGGGGTAAAAGATGAACAGCAAACAATTGAAGGATTTCTCTACAGTTACATTAATGATTAAACAGCATCATCTGATGACTTGCTCAGCAACTCCCAGAAAATAAAACACAACTTAATCTGTCAATTAGCATTTTCACCTTCTTTCCCGACAGAGCTTAATGGCATCTGCAAAATGCAATTTCCAACCCCGAGCTCTTTGACATTTTCTATTTCCTCCCGCGTTTCTCTCCCGTTGCTCCCGTTATGACAGAGCAGCAGCGTGTCCTACTCCACGGAGGCAAATGCATCACCTGCCGCTGAAAGGAAAGCAATTATTGTGTCCTCACTAAATCTCAGGGACAACCTGGGGACTGCTTTTCCTTTTAGGTGGATAAACAACCGACCCAGGATTGGTTTTAAGTGGCTGAACCTCGGTGACAGCAGCTGGGCTGCTGGTTGATGTCACCTGCGGTGCCCATTAAGGGTATGGAAAGCTGCAAGGCAAGGGTCCCCTTTCAGTAACTACCATGTGTCCCTCAAGAGAAGGTGTCCGCCACATTCCCACACACAGAGTGACAAACAATGGCTGGGAAGAGAACGTATTTTTCTTTCCTTTCCTGCTCCCTGGGTTTGAGCACAGTGACCCAGTGACCCAGTGACCCAGTGACCCTGGAGTGGAGGTCGGGCTGTCTCCGGGATGTTTTTCTAGCTCCTGGGAGTGGGTGCTATTTATACAATAGTCAGGAGTTACGTCTCTTTCTTTCCCAGGCAGCTGTTAGCTCATGTATGCGTCACATATGCATCAACTCCCATCTAATTCCACCTTCTTTGAATAGTCGACAGAGTTGATTCTGGGTGATGGAGAAAACGGTGCCCTCAGGGAAGTTCCGAGGGAGCGTGTCACAGGGAGTCCTCACTGTTTCTGAGCTGGAGAGGCCAGCGCGCTGACAAACATGCTCAACGGAACGGTCCTCGGGAGGCACCTCCTAACGCACCCTCGCCTCTCTGTGCTAAAGGAATCGCCTCGAACACACTGTCAAGAACCAGAGGAAACACTCCAGCCTAAATAAACACAGCAAGCCTCCGTCAACCGGCATCCACTGACCTGGTGCACCCAATTCACCAGGATCAGGTTTAATACCCCATTTTTAGAAGAAAGAATCAATACTCAAGAGCATAGTCTCATTTCAGTCAAAGAAACAAATTTCAGTGCTTTTCCTGGCGTCAATTCTCCAATCAAGTCTCTATCTAGCTTCTTACACAGAGAATGGGTTTTAGAATACCGACCTTGGGGCAATAATCACATAGTCCTTATGTAAAGACATAATTAGTGGAAGGCTTGAACATTTTAGAAACATTTTTCATGTAATTGAAAAAAAATATTTTTATTTATTTAATTTTTTAAAATGTATTTTTATTGATTTCAGAGAGAGGAAGGGAGAGAGAGAGAGACAGAAACATCAATAAGAGAGAAATGTCCATCTGTTGACTCCCGCACTCCCCCTACTGGAGATCGAGCCAGCACCCTGGGCATGTGTTCTGACCAGGAATCTAACCAGAAACCCCCTGGCACCTGGGATGACACTCAACTAACTGAGTCACAGACGCCAGGGTGGAAAAAAAAATTTTAAAGAATTTTGGGGTTATTAATAAACAGAAATTTATATCTACGCATACACCCCTGGTCGCTAGTATTCCAAAATAAAAATTTTAAGCTGCTATTTGCTTTACTTCTTGGGGGGAGCTGTAAGCGTTCCTTCACTTCGCAGATGGCTGGGCCGAGGCGGGAGGGAAATGACCTGCTCAGTTAGACAGCATGCTGATCCCGATGCATGTCAGAAGCACGAGCGGTGGGCCAGCGTCTCCTGTGCAAATCCATCACTACGGAGGAGTACCACTGGACACCACTTCTCTAGAACGTTCCCTTTTGAGAGGAAATTCTGGTTTTAAAAAACAGACTTGCTATTATCCAACAATGGGACTGACTCCTTGCCAGTTCTTTTCCAAATAATTAGGAGCCTAAAATTTGCCATGGGCTCTCTGAATTTTCCCATAATGTTCACTGGCAGAAGGAACACAAAGCCTCTACAGATTCACTCTCCCCAGAGTTAGTTCAAAAAGTGCAACTTCTACTGCTCTGGCTGGCAGGGTAGGAGGTTTTAGGTGATAGGTGGTCCAGGAAAACTCTGAAACGATTTATTTTAGAGTTATTCTAAAACAAAACAAAACAAAGAAATGCAGGGGATGATTATGTTATTTCTTTCTTTCACGAAACCTAGGTCCTGGAGCTTGAAGAGGTCATTGGTGATCATGTGGTACACTGGAAGGACACAGGCTATGGAGTCATTTGGCCTGACTTTGAGGCCCACTCAGCACTTGATATATTAGCCATGGCCTTGAGGAACTCAACAAATACTGTGTGGAAGTGAAGTCACAGAAATACTCAATGGACATTCATTGCCACCACTACTATCCATATTAGTCACACACTGCCACCTTTCCAACACCACTGAATTCGAAGGAGAGTCGGGAGCAGTGGCAACCTAGCACTGTCCCATCTTCCATCAGCAATTTCCATAATCACATCTGAGAAAGCCCTGAGAGTTCATCAGAGCGCATTGCTAAACTTGGCAGCAAGACTGTCCTGCCAGGGAAAGCTTCTCACACCTTCTTAGCCTCATTTTTTATGCTAGTTGTTGCTCACCTACGTAACGTGGGGACTGCACTGGGTACCCTGAGGAAGTCAAAGTGATGAAGACACAAGGAAGGAGCCTGCAGCCTCCCAAGGCAGGCACGTGCACATGTGAATCTGGTACAAGACTGTGGTAAGTGCTATAAGAAGGGACCCAGTTTCCCATGAGAAGGAGAGGCAGGGGAGGGAAGCCAGTTTCCAGTCCCTTTGGAGACTGCTTAGTTCTCAGTATGAGTGTAGATGCTAGACTCACCCAGCTTGGGCTCAAAGCCTGGCTCTACAGCTCTCTGGTTTGACCTTGGGCAAGGCCCTCGGCCACTTTGTGCCTCGATTTCCTCATCTGTAAAAGGGGTATAATATTAATGTTGATTTCTAACTCACATGGATTTAAGAGGATCAGGGGAATGAATACCCGAAAGCTGACTCTGTAAGCGTTGGCCATTCCTCCTGAGGACTGAATTGGCACAGCCTGGTGCCATCATCGTGTTCCTCCTACCACTCTACACTGCCTTGTAGCATGTTTCTATATTTGCACATAAAAGAATTTCCTTCGACTGAGTGCATGGAGGTTTGGCTTTGTTACCAAGCTGTTTTCCATTTATAACTGCTCCCTTCAAGTGGGCTGCTGAATGTCCTAAAGGTGACATAGTGAATGCTAATTGAAGTATGCGGCACCGGATACCTTGCCAGAAAGTAATTAGCAAAATTCGGGAATTAGGGCGCCCCTCACACTACTGCAGAACACAGTTTATTGATGTTAGGCCTTTCATCTTGGTGAGAGACATCAGCTCCTTTAAACCCTGGCTGGACTGGGTCTCTGGTGTGAATGGAAATGAATAGAAATCCAGGCATATGCTCATTTACTGTGGTGGCCGACTACCTCCTTTGAAAACGGCAAACATTTGCTGAGTGGTAACTACGTGACAGGCACTGTGCTGTTTTACATAAGGTATCTTCCTTAAGTTTCCTGTGGCCCAGTACTGGAAGCACTCTCATCAACCCATTTTACAATGCCCAAACTTAGGCGCATGGGGAAAGGAACTTGCCCAGATTCCCACGGGATCTGTGGACTGCCTCAATGGAGCTGGGATACAATGTAGGCAATTTGCTTTCTGAGCTATACTCGCTATGATATATATAGATCCTTCTTCTATCGCTCTTATAAAAATTATTTTTTTATTTATTGATTGATTTGAGGGAGGGAGGGGGAGAAAGAAAGAGACATCGATTTGTTGTTCCACTTACTCATTGGTTGATTCTTCTATGTGCCCTGACCGGGGATGGGGATCGGAACTCACAACCTTGCTATATCAGGACAACGCTTAACCAACTGAGCGCCCTGGCCAGGGCATCTTTCTCTATCACTCTTAATCAAAACAAAATAGTTTACTTCAAACAAGCAAACTGCTATCCCTCATAACAGAAATATAACCCAAATCCCAGTTCCTTGAACACAGATTTGAATTGCACGGATCCACTTACACATGGATTTTGTTCAATAAATACTGTAGATTTATTTTCTCGTCACTATCATTTTCTTAATAACATTTTATTTTCTCTAGCTTACTTTATTGTAATAATAGAGTATATAATACATATAACACAGAAAATGTGTTAATTCACTGTTTATATTATCAGTAGGCTGTTAGAAGTTAAGTTTTGGGGGAGTCAAAAATTATATGTGGATTTTCAACTGTGCAGGAGGTTGGCACCCCTGACCCTGGCATAGTTCGAGAGTAAACTATAATTCTTCCTGTTTGACCACTAATTGATGCTTTAGCTGGGACGAGTATACCTTTGCCCTTTCCTTTAGTTGGACAAACATATGCAAGCAAAGGCTGTTAATATTATAATTTATGTAGAGCTAGAGCTAGAGATCAGTTTGGTGTTTGTGGGCTGGGTATGTTGCCAAAGGAAAGCAATTACACAGAGCCTCTTAATCCTGTATATATTTTACCTGTAGTGTAAGTCTCCTTTATTAAATCTGTCATTTGTTTTATAAAAACACACAGCATAAGGAGTCATAAAAAAGTTAAATAGAAACCCTAGCCTAATGATGCATTGATTGTGCATACATATCTTGATGTTTGCATCTTCTGTGCAGTCATAAAAAGGCCTGTTAAAAGCTGAGTTTAAATAACTCTTCAAATCTCACATTCCTTTTGCCTATTACGAAAATTATTACCATCTTTAAGAATTACTTTGCTAAGTAATTAGAACTGATATTTTATTTTCTATTTCAGTTCCAAAAACTGATTTTATATGTTAATCAGATTATAAAAATCGGGACATAAATTTCTTAAAGCAAAATGAATGGCTAGTCAAGCTTCATGGTTGACACTTTATACAGTATTTGATGTGTTTCAAGGCATTTTGCTCTTGAAAAGATGTTGCTGATTATTATATACAGGGTTGGGCAAAGTAGGTTTACAGTCATGAGTATGCAACAAAGTTTATTCTTGTATTAATATTTATTAATTATTATATTAGTTTCCATAGGAACAACTGTCGACCTAGTTTTGCCCCACCCTGCATGTTAGCACTGAAGTAGGTAGAAATTTCTCAGTTTTACAGTCTTAGGTATCTGATAATCCAAGAACACAGAGGCGATGGCCTTTGACGGGTACAGAAGGCTGGGAAATCACACCTATTATCTACTAAAAGAGCCATTATTTCTTAGAGCTTCCAGAGGAAAGCAGGAAAGAAAGAGGAACCATTTCCTGAATGTCTTAGGTGTACCTGGCATTAAACTTAATAAAACATATTTTCTCTAGCCTTTACAGTTACCTGGCTAGCTAGTTATTGCTCTTATAATTCTTACAGATAAGGAAACAATCTCAGACGAGGAATGTAATTTGTACTCTATCAAACAGCTGGTAAGTGGCTGAGCTGGGACTCAAACACAGGTCTATGGGTTCAAAGGCCGTGTTTTCTTCTGTCCTTTAACCCTGTCCAGCAAAGTTTAAGTGAATATGTTTTAACACAAGGACTGAGCCTCCTAATGATTTTGCCCTTTGGCAGGACTGTCTTGATAATGTTTCTAATCAAAGTAAATAACCTCGCCTGGCTTTACACTAACTATGGCGAATTGTAGGGAAAATGTATGAAACCACAGAAGATGCATTAGAAGCAAAGGCACAAATGATATGTTCATATATATGAATGGAGTCAGTGAGTTGAAAGGAAAGGGAGAACCACTCAGAGTGACAAAATGGCAATCCTAATTCCAAATGAGGTCATTATAAGCTGGGAGATGTGAGTAAATTCCCCATCACTGTGGCCTTGAAATGGCTCATTTGTAGAATGAAAGGTCATACTTTTTAGGTAACAACTTCTCCTGTGCTACAGAAATGGCTGATGAGATCGATTCCACCTCTAACAGTGACGGGCAGGAGGCCTCTGATGGGCACAGGTATATCCCTGCCTCATCCCACTGCTCCAGGAGCAGAGCAGGCATTCATTAAATAATGTCACCCAGGTTGTCCCCATACTCCTAGGAGAGAGACATAAACGACACTGTTGTAATAAATACCCAAACAACTAAAACTGTTAGATTCCTTAGCGGCTCTGGTCATAAATCAAAAAACTTCCTGTGGCTAGGCTAGAAGTCAGGCCTCTTTCCACTGGGCTCCCTGCTCCCCTCCACCCCGCCCAGTCTTCCTCACTTTATTACTATAAAGAATATGACTTACAAATATGTCTATTTGATGAGCAACGTTTATTTTCCACGTGGCATTCAGCCCATCCTCAGCACACCTGGCTTTTAAACCTCGCTCTGCCGCTGTTTAGCTGTACTCCTGGAACTTCATCTAAACTTCTCTGGCCTTAGAGTCCTCATCAGCTTGGCATTTCTCATGTTCCTGATGGTCCAAATTCAGGGAACCTTGGTTGAAGATGAAGGTTTACAGAAGGACTAGTTAATAAACTGAGTTCTGCACTAATGCTCTGCTAAATGTCTCTGTTTCAGGAATGGGATCAAGAGAGACTGATGTAGAAAGAATTATCCTCATTGTTTTGGGGTGAACTGTGTCCCACCAAAAGTAACACTAACCCCCAGTAACTCAGAATGGGACTGTGTTTGGAGATAGGGCCTCTGAATAGGAAATTAGGTTAAAATGGGATTGTCAGGATAGTCCCTAATCCAATAGGACTGGTGATTGTCCTTCTAAGAAGAGATTAGGACAGAGAGAAATCAGACATGTGCAGACACAGAGAAACAACCACGTGAACGCCCTGGCGGAGGCAGCCATCCTAAAGCCTGGGAGGACACCTCAGAAGAAACCAAACCTGCCAGTACCTGGATCTGAGACTCCCAGCGCCCAGGACCATGAGCAAATACATTTGTGTTGTGTAAGTCGCTCAGTCTGTGCTACTTTGTTATAGCAGCCCCAGCAAACAAGCATCATTATGCCAGGCTTGGCGTCAACCTCCTCGGAGGGGATGAACCATTCCTGTGATGAATTTCATGCTGGAGCAGAGAACGCATTTGCTTAAACAAGTTCACCCTCAACGTTAGCAACCTATTCTTTAGACTATAAGCAAACACTCTGATATGTGCCACACTCAGAGGTTTAAACATGTTTGATTCTTCCAAGGACATAGGCTTGAATCAGACTTTCAGGAAGTCTGGATTTTAATATCAGCTAGTAACAGTAGATTCTCAGAATATCTAAAGGGCATGATTTATCATCACGGGCACAGGTTTCTTTAGTGGTGCGAAGTAGTGGAGTGAAGTCCCGCACAAAGTGACAGCAACATGCTCTCCTCTACGGATACCACTAAATGTTCAAAGATGTGGGGGTCCTGTAAAAACGCACCAGATCTTACTAGTGAGAGTGAAATTCCCCTGGGGAAAGTGCACACGTGGACTATCATTGCCCTCCAACTCATTAACAACAGAGAAAACTGCATAAGCACCCACAGCCCAGGAAAGCCGAGACTCATACACCAGGAACCCAGACAAAGCGCCCGTCTTACAGGGCAGCTCCAGTTCTGAGAGTAAATCCTAACGCACTGTCACTGACCAGTTCTCTTCATCCCTACAGCATTTCTGCAGTGGTAATGCAATGAGCATCAGGTCCTATTTCACACATAACAAAGCTGAGGCATAACTCGTTTGCTGGAGGCACAAGATCCGTTAAGTGTTCAGTGGTGGCATCAAGATGAGAACCCAGGAATTCTGTTTCACTTCAGCCAAGTATTCCTTGTTCCTGAGAGAGGGTGTTAATATGCATATGCGTCTTTAAAATGTAAGGTCGCTTCCCCCTTTCTATATGACCCTGCTATGGTTACACGCAGGGAAAAACTGAAGTCACTAATATAACGTAAATTCTGGAGAACTGAACCATCCATCTTTGTTTCTATCTCTTCCCCCAAAATCCTCTAACAGAGGGAAACCTTAAGTAGTATATTTTTTGTGTGTGTTTTTTAAGTGAATCTGCCAGAAGAAAGAATCTCCTAGAAATAATGAGAAGTTTATAGAACTTTTTCTCTTTTGATCTTTAAAAAGAACAGAAGGTTAAGTCACTAAGAAAAAAAAGTTCTATGAAGCAGGTCCCCTGGGCTGTGTGTTCATGCCCCTGAGCTATTTTTAATAAAGCATATAAACAATGGTTTTCTTTGGTCTTTGAAGGCCTGGACTTCAGAACAAGGAGGAAGGAAGAATTCTATGACTTTTGACATGTAAGAATCTTTAAATTTTTTACTCATTGATTTTAGAGAGAGGGGAAGGGGAAAGAGAGAGGAAAACATCAGCCTGTTGTTCCACTTGTTTATGCAGTCATCGGTTGCTCTTTGCATGTGCCCTGACCAGGAACAGAACCTGCAACCTTGGCATATGGGGACAACACTGTGACCAACTGAGCCACCGGCCAGGGCAAGAATCTCTGTGTGTGGAGAGGAGATAACCAAAAAGGGGTGGGCTGCTAGGAGCAGGTGGAGTGGCCATACTTCAACCGAACATCCTAATACGCTCCGTGGCAGCCACTGCTTTATTTCTACTGAGAGCCTTTGGCTTGACACGGATGGGGAAATAATTAAGACAGTCTGGAGGCAGAGGGAGAAGATAGGCTGTTTTTGACAAGGTGATTCTTCAGTGTGTAATTAGCACCTGGAGGATAGCTGGTTATTTAAAATACTAATCTCACCTCCTTTTTAAACTGCCTTTCACTGGTATTTGCCCTTTCTGTCCCATCCAGTAAGTAGGCCACACATTTTATAGAAAACAAATTAATTAAAAGAGTGTCAGTGTAGACCAGCTAGAATTCTGGAAACCTTGGCATGGTCTTTGCTTTTTAAATGTTTGGTTTCAGAAGCAAATACAGTGCCCACTTCTGACAATCATCTGGTTATTTTAGCTTCCTGGGGTTAGAAAGCCAATCCCCAGCCCCATGACCTACATATTCTGTCTTTACAGAACTTCCCAAAATACATACTATCTGGCCAGCAAATTACTATTTTTCATTATGTCAACTGTCACACACAAAGACTGGCTTTTCAAGAAGCAAAGGGCAAGCGCTGAGCATTACATCAGATCTCAGTAATAGCAAGCTATGCACTACTATCTAGAGGTGGCTAGCATTTTCCAGATAGCTTGGATGCAAGTGCCTTTTTGTTTAAGTTGATGATAACAGACTCAGCTATCACTTTAGGAAAGAAAAATTACTCTTCCCTTCACGTTAACAAATGTCTAGAAAACTCATTTCCCTTCAAAAGCCCTTTTCTCTGGATAAAGTTTGCCCCCCAGAAGAAGTTCATGGCATTTTGAACATGGGGAGTCCTGGCCTTCCTCTTTTCTCTCTCCTCTCTCTATAGTCCACAAACATTCATTATGATATAACTTTATTATGCATTAAGTTGGAGCCCATATAATTTAATTGTTTTGATTTACAAAAATAGCTCCGGATATCTTTTGACAAAGTGTGGGAAAAGAGAAGACACGCAAGTTATAATACCTGCCCTCAAAGATCTTTACAACCTAGTTGATGAAGCCAAGAAAGAGGTAATGAATGACCATAATCAGAAGCCTTAATAAACATAATGTGAGTGACATAAAACAGTAGAGGCAATAAAGAGTGCAGACGGGTAGACAGGAATTTCTTTGTATTAGAAAGGGATTAATCTGGATCTTAAGAGCCATTTGGAAAACAAGAAGGCATTCTAGCACCTATGCATTCTATTTCTCACGCCTACTGCACTCCTAGTTTCTTCCCTCAGTAGCCAGTTCACACCCTCAGGGGCTTCACTGTTTCTAGACTCCTCAGGATCATGCCAAGCTGTTTTATTTAGATACCATCCAAGTCACTACTGTCAATTCCTTTAACCACTCTCAACTTCTGGATGAAATTACTAAGACCACTGAATCAAATCTATTCCTTGTTACTTCCTACAACCAAACTCATTTATCCCATAAAGGACCATTTATCAGAGTCTATATTGAGCTGTAAAAATGTCAAAATAACAAAGTAAGAAATGACCAACTTGATCAGACCTAGCAGCTATCTCTGACTTATCACTCTGGACGTGAACAGTGCTTCTCAGTGTTTTTCTGCACCCACACCCCTAACGCCTATGACTTACACCCCCACTAACAATAACTCCTTCAGGCAGTGCTTCTAAGGGAGTGGGCGATGGGCTCTTTCTTAGAGTAATAGAGCAGATGCTGCCAGCGGAAGACAGATAGTAATTTAACAGAGACCCTAGGGTACCCTTTATGTTCTTATTTCCCCCACCCTTAGATATCCACCACTGAAGATCATCACTCTGCTGTGTACATGTTTCTTCTTGAAATCAAACTCAGCGAACACCATGCTAATAACCTATAAGCAATCTGTCATCTGAGAATTTATCTCTATAATGTTAAACGTATCTGTATTTCACAATACTGGCGTTCAAATGTCCTTTGAAACCTACCCACTGTTAGGCAGCAGAGCACCGACCGCACACAACCACACAGCTATCTCCCTGTCTCTTACCTGGCCGTCTCTCTACTCACGCTCTGAACATCTCGAGATCAAGGACCGTCTGTGTTTTGTGTTTTGTGTTTTTGTTTTTGTTTTTGTCTTTCCATTTCCAGAACATGGGATAGGCCTGGAATTTAGCATTAAAACTACATTAAATGACCATTTTTGCCACTTAAACATGGCCAGATCTTGGCAATTTCATAAGATACAACCTAATCACTGTAAGCAATGACAGATGAATGGAAGAATTAAAGATGAACCTTAATGTTCTTCAGCGCTTCAGGGAAAGGGAATGCAGAAGGAAAGAAAACTCACATTTACTGAGATTTTTGATATAACAGGTCTGGGTTGGGACCCCGGAACCCACATTACAACTAGTATCACAGATGATCCTGTGCAGATAATGCATGGATGACATTGTGACAAGCACTGCCCTTTGGGACACGAATGAAGTAGGGTGTGCTTCTGGTAAATTAGGAGGAGACAAGAGACAAACCTGCCTCCCAGCTCCTTTCCACATGGACCTTCCTCGTTCCATGCCGAATCAGCTGCGTGAGTGAGGCTCAGCGAGCCTTGGACAGTGCATACGGCTGTCCTCATCTGCTTTATGCTACATGCTGTTTTCAAAGGTATTTTGTCCTTTGAAAAGTCCCTAGCAGCTTTGCGACTGTCCCTCAGCATGCCACCTCCACTCCACCCCAGTCTGCACTGAGCATGCATGGGGTAGAATCATTAGCTCCTCCATCCCCAAGCGAGCTGCTCTAGGGAAGGGTGCCCAAGTGTCCTCAGAGACAGAAGCGCCCAGAGGTCACTGTGTTCTCTGTTCAGGTGGCCTCGAAGTCTGAAAACCCGGGGACTTCTGGACAGATTTCACCATGTTGTGATTAATCAGTGCCCTCACTGGACAGGCTGGGGAAGGTCATCAGGGTGGCTCCCACAGGATGGTGCACCATCTCACGGCAGAGCAGTGAGACAGGTGAGGAGATGACCTCCAAAGCTACATGGAAGGAAGTGGCCCTGGGAGATGGGCTACTGGCTCATCGGATCTGAATTCCCTTGTTTCCATCTCCTGAGGTAGAATAAAGGTGAAGGTTTATTCACTGAAAATCAGAGCCTCAGATCCTCCAAGGCAACACATCACAGATGCAGGTGTGGTGATGGGTGGACGTGCTGTGCTGACGCCTGCGCTCGGTACTTTGACCTGGGCGCTGCTCACGATGTCAGCAAGCGTATCAGGCAGTGTGCTGTAGCGTCAATGGACTACTCATTACGTACACTTGCCTGGGTCTCTAGCCTTTACGGCTACTCTCTAGATTACTAAAAATGTTAATATGTTTAAGGAGATACATAAAAGGATGAAAAGTTTTAATAACAGAAAATGACAAACATGATAAACCTGCAAAAGAAAATCAACATGGGAGAAGAAAAATAGAAAGACCCTGTGCAACCTGTGCTCAGAGTAAAGGAATATTGCAGAGACCAACAGTGTAAAAAAAATACAGTGGTGCCTCAGTTTTCAAACGTCTCCGTTGACGAACATTTTGGGTTACA
The DNA here is from genome assembly GCF_964146895.1 of Miniopterus schreibersii. Lineage (NCBI taxonomy): Eukaryota > Metazoa > Chordata > Mammalia > Chiroptera > Miniopteridae > Miniopterus > Miniopterus schreibersii. The sequence goes on along the minus strand of NC_138108.1, from coordinate 70,787,232 downwards.
AGCACCATAAACCTAGAAGGAAATGTTTCGGTTTTCAAACACGCCTCGGAAGTCAAACATGCCACAGGGCTCCCGCTGAGGGCAAGACCCTGAGGCCTCGCTGTCGGCTGTGGATCCCTCAGTTTTCCAACATTTCAGAACTAGAACGGTCTTCCGGAGTGGATCACATTTGAAACCGAGGGACCATTGTATAAGGGAGAAAATATACAAAAGTCCACCCTTTGAAAAACATTATTTCTAAAAAATTGGGATGAGACCACCAAATCTGACTTCTGTCCACACACCGAGTCATCCATGCATCCATCCATTCATCCAGGAAATACTGTCTGAACTATGTCTAGGTACTATCATAGATAGGATATGATCGTATGCAAAAGTCATACAAAGTCCCTGTGCTCATGGAGCTTAAACTCTACTGAGGGAGTCAGACCAGAGCACAGGAGTGTGCAATCTGAATTCATGAAGTCAGGAGCAGTGGTGCAAATGTTTAACGGGTTTAGGGGAGGGAGCACTTGATTTGTAGCTTTTGCCATAGTGGAAATACTCCCACCCTGGACAATTCAAACTACCAATATGATGTCACAGCCAATGTGACAATGTGATGTGTAGAGCTGGCTCTGTAGAGCAGTCCAAGCTAGATCCAATGCATGCCTGGATGTGAGATGGAGAAGCAAAGTGTGTTAGAGGCCAGATCCTGCAGGAACTGAGGATCTTTCAGGCAGATGGTCAGAGTAAATCTTTGGCTAATGACACCTGAGCAGAAGCTTAAATGGAGAGAAAAGAAGCCACTGAATCACGAAGGAAGAGTTGGAGATAGTGGGGGAGAAACAGGGAGCACATAGGCCCTGATACAAGAAATATCTTGTATGTCTTAGGACCAGTAAGGCACTGTGAGAGGAGAAGCGGGCAAGGGCTAAGACACGCACAGCTTTGTTGGCACGGGGAGGAATTTAAATTGTTTATGCATGACATGGGGGAGTCAATGGTATGACCTGATTTATAAAGTATCAGCCTGGCTGCTGTGCAGGGAAACACTGCACTGCAGCAAAAGTGCTCGCGAAGGTGAAAACAGGCTGGCCAATGACGAGAGTGGTGCAGTAATCTAGGTAAGGGGTAGGGTGGCTTGCAGGGTAGCGGTGGAGGTGGAGGTGGAGGTGATGAGAAAGGCTCAGTTTGGAATATAATTGAAAGAGAGACTTACCAGGAGTCATTTATGGATTGGATGAGGGGAGCAAGGGAGGAGTCAAAGGCAATCTCAAGAACTTGTCTTAGGTTTAGCTACGACGTGAATAACAGGCTTAGCTACTGCGTAGCACTGTTTGCTGAGATGGAGAACACTGAGGCAAGAGCCAGTGCAGAGGGAAAATGAGAGTTCAGTTCTGGCCATTTTAGGTGACAGTTTACTGACATCCAAGTGGAGGTGTCAAGGAGGAAGAATATACAGTCTGTAGTTCAGGGGAGAGGTCAAGACTGAAGATAGAAATTAATGATCTTGGTAATTATGCCATCAGAACGCCATTTAAGAGCCACTGCCTCAGAAAACAATGACGGAGACTCAGTCATTAAGAATGTCCTGGGAAGGAAGCACGCTTTTACAGGAGCTGTGTCTCCTGCTGAGCTCTCCACATCCCTGAAGCTACAGCTATTCAGGGATACTCCATTTCCAGAAAGGTCCTGCTCAAATCATACTCATTACAATCTAAAACAGATTCCTTCCCTATCAACTTAACTAGGGAGCTGGGTGTGCTGATGTTCAGAAGATGGAGCAATGGTTCTAAGCCCTGGCTACACATCATGATCACCAAGGAGCTTTGAAAGATACCAACACCTGGGTCCCACCCCAAGAAATTCTACTGTAATTGTTGTGCTGTGGTCGGTGATATAGATTTAAAGAAGTCAAATTGGACAAGAGGCATTTATTTTATCCAGCTAGCTAGTGTGACAGAACACAAAATCTGCATTTCATTTTTGGATGGGAGTAGTTCTTGGAAACTATGAAGGACAATATTACAGCAATACTGTGCCAATATAATTAATTCCTATGTCCCCAAGCACCCATCACTGCCACTGAGGCCACCACTAACTCACACATAGTCCTGCAATTTGCATGCTCTCGATCATGAGAAATACAGGCCCAAACACAGCTCAAAGCAAAGGAACCTCTTTCTCTGCCGATTCTTGCCACCCCCCGCCCCACCCCCTCAGCTGTAAAAAACAATGAAAAAACAATGCAAACAATTTCCTGCTAATGGTTAATGAATGAAATTCAATATCCAGCAACTGTGATTTATCAGGACCATACCTTCTACTCAGTTTGGAAGGACTTACAAGAAATAAGAAGCCACATAACAAAGAGGAGCTCAAGTTTAGAAAATCCCCAAAGACACGCAAGCAAATAAAGAAAAATAACTAAATACCGAAACATTTCTGGTGAGAAGCCTGCCTGGACTGGTGTCTGCTCTCGTGCTATCATCGAAAACAGGCTCTCCCTAAAATAACTCTCAAGCATATTTTTTTCAAAGACAGTTTCTTTGGAGCCCAGGTCCTTCTCTAGCCTTATCTAAAAATGTCCTTTTCACTGCTTTCTTTCTATCCACCGAAAACGGGGGGTGGTAATGTCAGTTATTTGTAAGTGGTAAATTCAGACATTGCAATCCCCATTCTGTGGCCTTTGCTTTGGGAAAACGTCATCTTGTTTCCCTAGAAGGAAGGGAAGAGATGGTAACATGAAGAATGAGCTTGCTTCTCCCAGGCCCACTCTGACCACCCGAGGAAGGGGAGAGTTTGCAGTGAACAGGGAAACGGTGTCAGCAGGACAGCCCCGAGCAGGACAGCCCAGTGCCCACCGCCTTCCCTTCCTCTTCTAGACATCCTCTTGGTAGGACAGCTCAGGGAGCACAGAGACATGAGACGTCCTGAGTACAGTCATGTCTTAATTATCTTTCAAATCAGTTCACTTCTTTCCAACTCCTCCACACTCTCCTGCCCTCACCTCTTGCATGGTGTACAGAACTAGCTTCCTCTCTGAAGTCCATGTTTCCACCTGGCCCATCCCTTGCAGGATATTAGGTCCTGTCCAAACACCCACGGAGAAATCTGGTGCATGCTGTTTAATATAAATCCTCCTCTTCCGCAACATTCAAACCCTGATCCCCCTGCCTCACCCCATGTGCCAGCTGGGTCACCAAGGCAAGAAGGGTTAGTATTGGCAATACAGCCACAGCACCATTATTGGAGCAATAAGACATGATAGTATTTTTTTTAATACTCGCCCAAGGACACTTTTTCCATTGCTTCTCAGAGAGAGTGGGGGAGAGAGAGAGAGAGGAAGAGAGAGGAAGAGAGAGAGTGGAAAACAGGGAGAGAGAGAAAGGGAGAGAGGGAGAGAGAAACATCAACGTGAGAGAGACATCAATTGGCTGCCTCCCACACGCACCCCGACAGAGGCTGGGGATCAAGTCGACAGCCGAGACATGTGCCCTTGACTGGAACTGAACCCCGGGACGCTTCACTCCACAGGCCTACGCTCTAACCACTGAGCCAAACCAGCCAGGGCAAACATGATAGCATTTTTATGTATTAATCCTGTAAAGCAAAAGTAGAAATAAACATTACAGATATTTTCTAAGCATGGACATTTTGGACAGGACCATTTGGTGTGGATCAAATGTCTCCATGGACGTTTGGAAAGGACCAAATGTCCAGAAATTGGTACTCTTAATCTGTTCTCAGCAACCAGAGTATGCTTAAGTTTTTCAGTTTAAAATAATTTTAGACTCACAAGTTGCAAAATCAGAACAGAGAGTCCCCTGTAAACTTCATCCAGCTTTCCCAAGGACACATTTTACATGACATGTAGGAGAAGGATGCTGATGCAATACCGTTAACTCAGAGTGATCCTTGAAAACTGCAACCTGATCACACCAACTCGCCCTCCTTTACAAACCTACTAGTTGCTTCCTATCAACTCTTACAATAAGGACAGAAATCCTTAAACTGGCCCATAAATAGTATGACCATCATTCTGTTTGGCCAAGATAGACCTGGTTCTCACATGTAGTGTCAACAGACTATCCCATGTAGCACTTAGCACACTCAAGAATGGGGCAACTTGGATGATAAATTGTTGTCACCCACTCTGAGCTGTGTATGTTGGTCCCGCCTATGGAGACCTCTAGCTTCTGTTTTGCACCACTCCAATTCCTGCTCCTGAGCCCCTGTGGCACATGCCATCTGTGACTTCCTGGGATGGGAGGCAGAATACACAGTCCCTTCTTGCCACAGGGCCCTTGCATATATTCTTGCTGCCTGGAACACCCCCCCTCCCCATCCCCTTTTGCCTAGTTAGCATCTACTTGTCTTAACTCAGCTAAATCATCACTCCTTCCCGGACTAGGTCACATTCCTGTATTAAATGGCCTCACCCGACCCTGGATCTCGCCTTTGAATTGCTATCACAGTTGTAATTTTACATTTGTTTCTATAAAGAGTGAGCTGTAAGAAGGTTGGGGGCATATTTCTGTTTGTACAGCATCATATCGCCAGAGCCAGAGTGGAACTTGCTACCCAGGAGACAATGACTTCATAGCTGTGGACTGAGTGGATAACAGCTCAGCTGACAGGTTCATGAGCCACAAAGCAAAGTGGTTAATGGCCTCAGGAAAAAGCAAAAGCAAAAATCACTGTATAACCTTCCTAGGTTGCTGCCCATGTGGCTCAATTTGTCACTTAAAAAGCCAGCTTTGGAGTGAGACAGACCCAGGTTTAAACCTTGGTACCCATAAACTAAGGAGCTTTATGCCAGTGATTTAACTTCTTTGACCCTTAATTTCTTCTCATCTGTAAATAGTAGTAGTAACATATAATTAATATATATTACAGTAAAAATAATGATAAGACATCTACCCTACAATAATATAATTATAATGATAAAGTTATAAATAATTATAATAATTAAATATGTAATAAGTATTCTTTATAATAATAATTATTAATTATAAAGTTGTCTACCCTATATAATTCTTGTGAGGGCTGAAAGGGAAATACACAGTGCTTAACACTCAGGCATCATTAGGTGACTGACCTCTCAGTATCTGGCTAGAGTGACTTTAACGTATCATGCTCCCTGGGCCTAAGATGCTTTCCTGGTTCCATAAAAGACATGCAGTGAAGACTAACTGCTCTTCAACAGCACTGCCTCCCTATCACTAGCTCTGCCTCTGTCTCCCCGCCGTTTCAAACGTGTCATGCGATCCTTGCCTGGCCCAGGCCACATCTGGGTGACTTCTCTGTGTCTTTCCTTTCTCTCAACCATACATCACATCCATTGGGAAAGCTTGTCTGCTTTCTCTTCAAAATATATTCAGAATCTAACTGTTCCCCGCCATAGCCATTCTCACCACCCTAACCCACCTGGATGACTGCCTCAGCCTCCGCACAGCAGCTAGAACACTGTTAAGATGTAAGTCACGTCAGGTGGCTCTCCTGCTCGAGTCCCTGCAGGGCTGCCCACACTCCATGGAGCACAGCACAGGGAGCTCCTGGTGGGCACAGCGCCCTGCAACCTGCCTCCGCCGGTGATTTCGCTCTGGCTCACCTCCTCCCTCCTTCGCATCCCCCCTCTAAGGGAGTCTTCCCCGCCTTAACACCACATCCTCAATACTCACCTCCCCTCTGCTCCTTTACCCACAGCTCACACCACCCGCCATACATTTGGCTTGTTTTCTTTACACTCTGTCTTCCCCACGAGAGTGGAAGCTCCATGAGGGCAGGAGTTCTTGTATGTTCTGTCCCTGCTGTCTCCAGGGCATCTAACACTGTGTCTGACAATTATTGGGTGCTTAGTAAACCTATCTTGAAAGAATGCGTGGAGGAATGAATGAGGCACCACTGCTCCGAAGGCAAGAACTGTCCAGACACAGTGTGGCATAAGTTATGAGGCCCAGGCTAGAGCACCAAACCCTTGTCAAGAATGTGTTGGGCAGAGCCCAGGAAGAGGGGAGGGTTAGTGAGGCAAACCTAAGCACAGGCCGAAGGTGGTACGTTGGCAGTGGCAATGCCAGCCTCGCCACTGGGGCGAGGGCTGAGTGCAGAAGGATGTGGGTGGGTGCCTTCTGCGCATATAATGAGAGCCTGTGCTCCCAGTCAGAGAAGGGTCTGATCGGTGGGCCCACCAGTGCCCTGTACGGACTGCCTGGCTCAGGGAGCCAGAAGTCTGCCGCAGAAGACTGGCCAGAAATCTCACAGGCTTGGGGGCCAAAACAAGGCAGGTTTTGTACTAGCCAGATTCGTTTCCCATTGTCAATTTGAACAAAATTTCCAGAACATATGCTGAGAAACTGGCTCAGGATCTATTGTCCAGATGTTAGCAAAATAAAAGCCCAAAAAGGAATATTTAAAGTCGGCGGCCTGTCTTGTGTCTCTACAGCTTTTTGCCAAACAAACAAGCTTGTCCTGTTAGAAGCTGAAGACTGGGCCAAGGCTCTGGGTGGACAGGCCTGGAAAGAGATTTGGGTGGGATTTAAACAAACATGGACTCAGCAGAGGACACTGGATTCCCAATTAGAATGCAGTTATTCACAAGCTCAAGGGAAATGAACTTCAAAAAAAACCCCAACCACACACACATGCAAAAAACAAGACCATTAGTATTGAGACCTTGTAAAATCAGCCTGCAAATCTGAAACCTGAATTATGCATCACTGTCACCAAAAGACAGGGCGCAACTGGGGAAGGAACAAACGGGATTACTACCCAATATCCTAAGAGAAAAGACATTTATACAGTTTTCAATGGTAAAACCACTTTACAGACCCTCTGGTCTAAGTTTCCCATATCAATCCCTTCCCTGAACTTCTGAGCACAGTTCTGTCTAAAAGCTGGCCAGACAGGGTAAGTTAGGGCATTTGCTATGACTGTTCTCACATTTCTCTGACGTGTCCATTTTTCCTCGCTCAGTATGTAACCCTCACTTCAGGCTCCTTCATTACCTTGTCCAGCCACCGTCTCCACCTCAGCGACCTCAGTTCTCTTTCTGATTCTTGCTGCACACTCACTGGATCTCATCATTACACCGGGCTGGGTGAAGGACCACAATTCCCAGCAGTGTTGGCCTGAGCCATTCTTAGCAGTTGGTCTGACAGGTCAATTAATAGATAAGAAAGTCTGATAGAAGATAAATGAATGGTCACCCAGCTTATTAATGAAAGAAGCAATCTGACAGCCCAAACCTTCAAATTTCTAATAGATTACCTCTTCCAAAATTAGGACAGATAAAATAAGTTAATTTCTTTTTCTTTCTAGTTTGTGTGCAAGACCAAATGTGAGTTCTAAAATATTGAGACATTATAAATATCTAGGAAACATGTCCCAAAATCGTAGAAAACAATGCTTGGTCAAAAGAGTGTAATGTATGTAAGGTGCAAAATAAGACATTGTGAGGCGGACGCTCTAAATACCCCAAATCATTAACTAGATCTCCTCTAACTGGTTTCTATGCAATGCCATCATCTCAGCTGAAAAAATAAAATAATTTTGGGTGGGTAACATGGTATGAAATAAATTTCTTTTTTTTTTTTAATCCGCACCCAAGTATCCTCCATCGCTTTTCAGAAAGAGTGGGAGGGGGTGGAGGGGGGAGAGGGGGGGAGAGAGAGAGAGAGAGAGAAGAGATCAATGTGAAAGAGACACATCGACTGGTTGTCTCCCACATGCGCCCTGACCGGGGCTGGGGATTGAGCCTGCAACCAAGGTACGTGCCCTGGGCCGGAATCGAACTCAGGACCCTTCAGTCCACCGGCCGACACTCTAACCACCGAGCCAAACTGGCCAGGGCAATATTTATAGTTCCTAACACTTTGTATTTAAAATAATTGTTTAATACCATCCTATGGAATTAACAATACAAATGGAATAGCTCGCTGAACTTAACTCCTGAAATGGTGAAAGTGGCAACAGATATTTTATTCACATGAAATCACGAGTTTCTGTAGCATCGATTCTTTCCTAGCTCGGTGTGGTAATAGCTCGGTGCTCTCCACGAGAGATCATGAGTTTGTCCTAAACTGCAGCCGCCGCCCTAAAGAAATGTTTATGGCCTGACTGGGATAACTGTATTCTCCTATTAAATATTGTTCCTTCGGGGCCAGTTACTGTTGAGTATAAATGTGCCATTTCATATGCAAATACAGTGTTCTGAGATTTGAATAAAAAGTTCTGCTCATTATGAGTCATGTTAACAGACAGAACACCTCAAACTGTGAGATGCTAACATCACACGCAACAAAGGGCGATCTTCCCTTGAATTTGGTTTTCTCAGTGTTCACATACGGCTGCAAATACCCGCCCTCCCCACAGCTGCCCCGGATCTGGGCCGTCCACTCTGAGGTTTATTTTGAGCCCCATGATTTCATAGTATTGTGATTACTTATCAAACCTTTCCCTGTTTCTTCTGACCTTTTCCTCCATAACCACACACCTGGAGAATTAACTTCATCCCAGATACTGTACCGCAGAAGACACCTTAGAGTCCAGCTTTCCCAAGAAGCCTTCCTGAACCGGACACAGCAAAGGGAAGAGCTTCCAGGAACACTGGACAGGGGTATCGCCACTCTGGTCACAGGTGTGCATTTTCTTTCTTTCTTTCTTTCTTTCTTTTTTTAACTACCTTCTTTGAATTAGATCTTTGAGTGAAAGTACCACAGGAAAAGCCAAGGTTCTGCTTTGCGATGCCCTTGTGTCTCAAGTTCCATTTCAGACCTTTGCTTTCTATCTTTATTAACCAGCTCTCCTGGTGCTGTGGAACGACTATTAAGAGATATATTACGCATATTCTGTCCCTACTAGAGCAGAATTAACAATACAAGATAAATACAGACTGTTCAAGGGGGGAAAAAGGAAAGCCTTTAATCACCATGTTCACCACCTGCCCTGCAGCTTCGCTGCGCTTGCCCAGAGCTCTCAGAGGCACATGGGAGAGTTCAAGGGCATGGATGTTGAAGGCTCTACTCTGATTTTCTGGCCAATGCATCCAACTCCCTAGAGTTAAGGCATCCCACAGTTGACTGACAACTAAAGGACAGGATGTAAGTTAGGACATCTTAGGGCTACATCACCTAATCATGACATTATTGCAGAGCTGGGAATTTAATTACTTATGCTGAAATTTCGAGGAAGCCCCACTCCCCACAAATTAGAAAGTTATTCACCCAGGAGTCAAAACTAAATATCTATGCTGACTGAGAAATTCCTAAATGTTTATGATAGACATTGGAGTCTACTGTACTTTTTCATTAGAATTCAGGGATAACAGCAGATATACTAAAGTTAGTGTTTGCGTTACAGTAACAAGGTGCGGATGCCGTTAAGCTATTGTCCAGGGAACTCGGTGAGCCATGTTCATGGTCAACATTCCTTCTCATACAATTCAAAGACAACTGGTGGATGGCTGAAAAATGCCAAGGAACTGAGATTCTTGATCAACTTGTAAAGCAAGACTTGAGGAAAAGGCATTATGAGATATATCTGCATTAACTGTTTAAAGACAAATACATTTATTGGATTAATGTCAGTCATCCTGGCTAGACTGTAATTTCCACAATGTCAAGTCCCATGTCTGGTTCGCACCTCACTGCCTCATTCTTGATCAGAACGGTCCCTGTGACCTAGTATACCTTCAAAAATGTTGGTTGGATGGATAAAATTTAATGAACACATGCTTTTCCAACCCTACATATTGTCCTATTTCTTTCCTATTCTTCCAAAGTTATAGTCATCCAACTTTATTCCTATTAGTTGGGTGATACACATACACACACAGAGATTAGTGTGAAAATATATATTTTTTTCTTATAGCCTTTAAAATAGAATAAAATTTCATGTGCTTATAATCACTTAGATGTTTTGCTTGAAAGCAAAGAAATGGACTAAATCTGTCTTTAAAATGAGACTACTTTCCATAATACAAAATTAAACCAATTTAATTGACATCTTAATGTTAAGAAGACCTAGCTAAGATCACCCTCAAAATAATGAAGTTACATGAAGATCCTCATGGTTAGAGACGGCACAAATGGGCTTGCATGGAGCTTGTACCTGGTATTTGTGACAAGGGACATGGGTCACTGGAAAGGTTGGTGCTTCAAAAACGACCTCTTAAACGAGCTCCTTGGTTTTAACCTTTCCTTGCTAATTCCACTCTCCAAAATGAAGCCAGGGTATGTATCTAACATGCAAATCTGGTCATGCTGCCAGCTTGCTTTGAACACTTCTGCACTTCAGCAGCTTCCATTGCTCCAGGAGCAACTTATTTTAGTCACTTACTTGGCCAAAAAGACCTGACCTGAACTGTGTCCCTCCCACAGATTCAACCCCATTTCCCTCCACTCTTTGCCTTAGGCTCTAGTAATACTGAAGAGAAAATGATTATCTCCCGGAACACATTGCATGAGCTCACACCTCTGTGCCTTTGCTTATGCCATTTCCTTTGGTCTGGAAGGCTGGTCTCACCTTTCTGCACCTTGCTGACACTTTTTCCCTTTAGTACCTATCAAGTCTCCTCTAGGAGACGTTTGGTTACCTGTCCCTCTGCTATAGTTCAATATAAGCCTGAGCATATCGCAGTATTTACTACATCACATTGAAATTAACAAGTCACATGTCTGTTTCCTACTCTAGACTCAAAATATTCCCATTGCACAAAATATGTCAGTCATCTTTACGCTCCCAGCACTCATTCTGAAATCAGTCGTAGTACCAATGGAGTTAGTATATGTTAAACCAAACTGAGCATGTAACATTATCTTGTTTTACCCATCAACGCCATCTAATCTCTTAGTGTTCTTTATGGCCTGGGAGCTTCCAGAAATTATCATCTTCTTTTCTTACATATATTTCTGAATTAAGCTGTTAATATCGTTCATATTTACAGGGCAGCAACACTCTTTATCAATGATTGCTAACAAAAGCTGTATGCTGATACTGATCTATAAGTAAGTAACTTTATGTTGGGAACTCAGGTGGGAAAAATACACAAGCTCGAGTTAGCTAACATTTGCAAAGTGCTAACATTTGCAAAAAATAACCTTTTAAACTGCAGGGAATGTTTGTGTTAGAGCATCTCAGTTATGTTTCATGGTAACTAAACTTGATGTTATTTTCATATCTGGAGCGCCTCTATAGTTTTTTCTTTTTAAATTTAATAGCTCAAGCAAGCTTTATGAATTCAAAATAATTATAAAATCATTTCTCTATTTCAAGCTAGTATGCCAGCATATTGCCTAGAGAAACTTTTTTTTATCATTGTTATAAACTCAGAAAAAATATAATAGAAATGCTGACATTCCTTTAACAATAGTGGTTCCAGCAGGCACCTCGGTATTATCAGTAGATGTTGCAGCCCCCAGTCTCCAGTTTCCAGACAATACGGCGACTTAACAGTACTCGCCAAAGCACAAAGCAGGCAATCTTTTCAGTGCTTTGTGAATTTTTCACATTTTAGGCCTGTCCCATTTCAATTTTCAGTGTGCCACCTACCCATATACCTGTCTCACCCTATAACACTACTCTTTACAATTTCTTCTGGGCTTAGTTTTGCTACTACACTGAAATCACATGCATAATTATGTGAAGTTGCTATGGAGATTTTGTTGTGATTTGACATGAGGAAAATCTATTGTGTTTTAGATAATTCTTCATACTAATGACTGACTCAGGAATCTATTTCCCCCCTTGTTTTCTCTGGGATTATAACCAACTGCATATATTTGAATATCTATACGCAAAAGCCATTTTATAAATAACACAACCCATAAAGGTACTGAATTCACCAGGAAGATGAAGCATTTCAGTGCAGCCTGGTCAGTTTCTCCCGATTTAGAAAGAACTCCTGACACGGCACTTTCGTGAATAGCAGCTGAACTCTTGCTGCATTCTTTAGGAAGTGACCCCAAGTTCTATATAAATTTTGGCTATATCATAACTTAGAAAATAAAATTTTGGAGAACGTGTTAAACTATTCTGCAGAATTAAGGGCAGATATAGCAACCTAATTAAAAATCATTTGTTTGGCTCAGCAGTTAGAGTGCCGGCCTGCGGACTGAAGGGTCCCAGGTTCAATTCCAACCAAGGGCACCTACTTTAGTTGTAGGTCAGGGCCTGTGTCTCTATCACATCAATGCTTCTCTCTCTCTCTCTCCCACTCACTCTGAAAAGCAATGGAAAAAAAATACCCCCGGTGAGGATTCAAAAAAATAATAATAATTTGTTTGTCCTACTGAGGCACGAACCATTTGAAAGTGGAACCTACAGGCGAAAATGATTATTTAACATTAGTCAAAGGCAATTTAGACTGAAGACTGTGGGATAAACAATTGAAGGCAAACTTCACACCACACAAGAAAGTCATAATTTTAACCTTTCTTGCCTGACCTCTCCACTGTCAGCTGAGGATGGGGCAAGTCCTGGTATATGACACTGATTATCATTAGACAACTCACATGGATCTCTCGTTTGGTCTCCTGATGACAAAGCTGACTTAAGAATCATGGCTGGTTTTTGGAGAGAAACATTCCTAAGTGGAAGAGAATGTTGATGGGTCTATTGTTGGCCATCAGGAGAGGGACATCAGGGGCTAAGCGCAGAAGTTAGAGGAGTCAGATTTCCAACTTAAGGCAGACCGATTATGGAAACAATTCCTAAGCAACACTTGGTCCCGAAACACAACTAAGGTACCAGTTTCCCAAACAACTGGTTCTGGAAAGAGAGTATGGTTTGAACCCAGGGTGATCTGCCACCATGGGTACCCAGACAGAAATCCAATTGGAACAGAGATAACAAATAAGAAGAGAGGGAAGGTGAGTCTAGCCGAATGGCCAAGTGAGATTCTCTGGGACAGGGAGATCAGAGCCCCTTCGCGTGTTTCTCTGAAGGTAGAGTTGGTATTATTGTATAAATAGGGTGGTGAGTAACCCATATAAGATTGAGGGAAAGAAAGGGAAGAAAGAAAAGAGTATGAGGAAAAAAGAGAGGAGAACAGACATAATGAAAATGCCTGCTCCCCGGCTGGATAAAGGGGCATAAAAAGGAAGCCTTAATAGACAAGATTAGCAAAGAGGAAGCGCGCCTGCCAGGGCTCCCGCAGGAACTGAGGGAGACAGACAGAGGACTCCAGGTCAGTCTGGATGGCAAGGGATTCCTTTCAGTGTCCCGACGGTAATGCAGCGGAGTAAGTGCCTTTCAGAGTTTGAAACTCATCCACACCAGACATGCCAGTTAGTGTCTGACAAGTACCAGAGCAGGTGGCAAATCTTGGGGGATTGTTTTCTATGCCCCAATTGGTTACGTTTCCAGAAATAACATAAGATTGTTCACGGAGGAGAAAACTTATATAAGGATGTGATGGAAAATAAAACAAGTTTTGAAAGGCTGGTGAGTGGAAGATCATGGCAAATCAAAATAGAGCTGGAAAAAACTGGAACCAATAAGTGGTTTGAGGGTCTTCTTGTGGAAGGAAAACTACCAGCTCAGAGAGAGGGTTCATAACCATCTCACACATGACAGTGTGAGGCAGCAATGGTCAAGCTCAAGCAAGAAGCAAGGACCTCCTCTGGTGACTGGAGGCTTCTTGCTGAGGTAGCAGGTGACCATGGACTCCTACCATTTGGCTAAGCAGAAGGTTGGGTCTTTCCTTGGAGCATGCATTTGAGATGAGAGGGAGAGCCTCACCCACCACACCACCAACAAACATAACCTGCTTTCAACTCAGGTAGAGTAACGAAAGCAGAGAAACGTGCAGCGAGATCCCTAGCGGCTTTGCAACGTTGCATAGAAAACCAAAGAATTTGAAAGCTTAATTAGACGTGACCAGTTCAAGAAGGGCTAGAGGAGTCAGGATAATTTGGGGAGTAAATAGCTGAATATTTAGGAAAAGTTAAAAGGATTTGGTTGTCTCAGTCAACATTCCTTAAGCAGAGCTGCAAATATAGATTCAGGGATTTCCTCAATCTACAAAGTCATATTTTTATGGACCCACAAAATCTCAAAAACCTTTAAACTTTTTATCTCATTTCAGTGGTATAAAAATGATGAATATTAAGTATACCCTGAATGTATTAACATACAACTTCTGAACAAATGCTGTCATGTGAGCCAGTGAGTTCTTTGTACTTGTGATCACAATGTTCTTGTTAAAAGCTAATAAAGAGAGGATAAAGGTAGACTCAATGAATAAAAGGCATATCCCTGCCACAGTAAAGGCAAAGCTGACACGCTCGCACAGTAAGATAACAAACACTGGGGAGCCTGAAGGGTGGAAATTGAGTCATCACCCATTACAAGGCTACAGGGCAACTAAACTCAGAAGAACTACTACTGCCCGGGCCAGGTGGCTCAGTCGGTTGGAGCACTGTCCTACGCACCAGGGGGTTGCAGGGTCTATTTCCGGTCAGGACACCTACCTGAGTTGCAGGTTCCATCCCCAGGTTGGGGAATGTGTGGGAGATAACCAATTGGTGTTTCTCTTTCTCTCTCCATTCCTCTCTCTCTCAAAGTAATAAAAACATAACCTCGGGTGAGAATTTAAAACAACAACAAAAATCAAAGATACTACTACAACTAGAAAAGACCACAGTTGCAAGTCTAGCAAAGGTTTCTTCAAAGCAGCACTACCATTAATTCATGTTATATTTTTGAATTTTATAGATTTTATAGTTTTCAATTTGTAAGTTTATTTTGGCTCTGTAATTATAAGAGAATAATAAGCATTGGGATGTGTGGAAGGAAGGACATATAATCAAAGAAAAAAGAGAAAAATCTGCAAGAACAATGTCAAAATTCCAGGGTTATCTATGGCTTACAAAGCCTGATGAGACCTACAAAAAGTGTTGGGTAAGACTGTGTTGAGTCAGAGGAGAGCACAATGGGACTGAATTATTGCTTGACACAGGTGATGTAATACTAATAGAAGCAGAATCATCAATACCTATGTTGATTCCACCTTTGCTATCAAGGCATATGATCTCCAAGTTGAAAAGAAGAGGAAAACATGAAGTCCAAGGTAAGTAAAGAGATTCAAGGGAGATCAGCCAGCTGCTTTGCATAAATCCAAGTCTCAGCCATAGATTACACTCAGCAATACTAAGGGACCTAAGCACTGTTGACTATCTTAGGGAATCACAAGTCAGAGAGGGCCCCATATTATAAGCAGGACAATGTATTTTTTTAAAAAACATTTCACAATGTGGTTGATTTTTTAAATTTCAAAATCAAAGAAAAAAAGCTGCATTTAGAAGCTATAAACCAGTTTGTAGGCTGGTATCACCCCCCACACACACACACATACACACACACAAAGCCCCCATAACATTTCTAGAATGCAGTATTTTAAAAGACCTTATGACAATTGGAAAAGAAATCAATGGTCACTAGGGGTTATAGGGGCTCCCTAAAAAATAAACCACTCTGCCCTAGCCAGTTTGGCTTAGTAGTTAGTGTTGGACTGAAGGATCCTGGGTTTGATTCTGGTCAAGAGTATGGACCTCAGTTGCGGGCTAGATCCCTGGCCCTGGTTGGGGTGCGTGTGGGAGGCAGCCAATGGATGTGTCTCTTCACCTCAATGTTTCTCTATCTCTCCTCCATTTTCTCTGAAAAGCAATGGAAAAAAATATCCTTGGATAAAGATTAAAAAACAAACAAACAAACAAACAAATTCCTACTCATATCTTTTTGGAAAAAGGTAGCAAGACTGAGAGGCAAAGCAAACCTGGATTTCTGCTGCGTATTTAATAAAATGTTTCTTTTTTTTTTATATATGTCTTTATTGATTTCAGAGAGAGGAAGGGAGAGGGAGAGAGAGAGATAGAAACATCAATGATGAGAGAGTCATTGATCACCTGCCTGCTGCACACCCCCTGCTGAGGATCGAGCCCACAACCCGGGCATGTGCCCTGACTGGGAGTCGAACCCTTATCTTCTGGATCCTAGGTTGATGCTCAACTGCTGAACCATGTATGCCAGGCAATAAAATGTTTCTTGATGACCAGGAAGCAGGATACAGAAATAGGGGCTGGATGGTCACTTTTGTTAAGCGACGCTGCAGAGGGCACTGTGATGTTCTCTAGCAACGTGCTGCAATGACGCAACAGAGACTCAGGAAACCTGCGCGGAGAGCCAGACGCCGAGAGCGGGGGAGCTGCTCCGCGCGGACGGGCTCAGGCCACACGTCAGCCCGCCGCCTGGGTCTGTGCGGGTCCTGCCGGAGCAGCCACACGCACTGATCCCTACTGCCGGCTGCTTGCCTGCTGCGGTGGCGCAGCTGAGGCTGCGACAAAGACCATAGGGCGCACAAAGCTAAAACATTTCCCACCGGGCCCTCTACAGAAACAGTTTGCCACCCCTCACTAGTCACCTGAGCTAGGATGGGTCATGATCTCTGTTTCCATCATCCTCATTATTAGAAACTGATCACTGCAACCAATGCTTCAGGAGGCATGTAACCAACTTATATATATATACACACATATATATAACATATATATATATAACTTATATATATATATGCCTTTGTTCATATATATATGATGTAACAGAGTACCTATATCATCTATAGCTGTATCTGTATCTGTATCTGTATCTCTATCTATAGACTGTATATTTAGATTGAAAGACTTAAGTCCCAGGAAGGCAACAGGAGCTTATTTTCCAGCATCGTGTTCGGCACGAGACTTCAAACTGCAGCTGCCTACAAAATGCACTTTCTGTGAATACTCCGAAGGCCCATCACCACTCACACAGGCATCCTTATGGAGGCCATAAAGAGACTCCCTTTTTATTTATTGATCTGATTTCTGTAAGTTTCCTGGATTTGGACGTTTTTCTCTCATTTTTCTTGTTAGACTCATACTGTCTGAAAACTATAGCTTCATTCAATTTGAAATGTGTTCACTATACAATTCAGTCACCGTGAGCGGAAAAAGCCTTTAATAATTAAAGCAGAGGTGTATCCTGCTGGCACTAAAATGCTCTTGTAAGATGTTAGTCATCAATATTTCTACAGAAAGTGCCTAGTCAACAATATGCTCTTATTATTTCAGCTATAGACATTCTCCTGATAGCAAGCCTTTAAAACACATAATAAATCAATGGAGCAAAAAGATTGGTTCATCTTACAAACAAGACCCTGCAGAAGTGGAAAAGCAGTTTAATGGACAAGTGGGGTTTTTTTGTCAGTTTAGTTTTGTAGTTTTTGATAGTCATTTTAAGTAATAATTTCCTTTCTGAGAATCTTTCTTTACAAATCTCTTATCAATAGTAAAAGTAAAGAAGATAAAGTTAGAAATATATTAGAGAATTTTTTTAAATATCAGTAATTTACATTTTAAGTAAAGATTTTAAATACCTCAACTAAAGAAACATCGATTTTGATAAAACTTCCATTTCCAGTGTTTATTAAATTCATATGGCACTTAAAAATTACAATGTGTTAGAAACTAAATATATTAAAAAATCATAGTTAAACAGTTATTATTGATTAATGTCTTAAAATCAGGACTTGGGATATAAATTGTTATGATCTTTTTGGAGGACAGTCTAATAGCATGTAAAAAGTTTTACAGTGTATATACACAGCACTTCTACTCTCAAAATTCATCATATGAACAGGGTAATACAAATAGGCAATAATGCAAATAACTAATGTCCACCAAGGCCTTGTTTATTATATGAAAATGATATAAATGCTCCGAACAGGGGTTGGTTAATAAATGTGAAGTCCAGTGACCCTCACTCCCTTATGGTCAACCTTGAAGTACCCTGGCTTCCATGGAGCCTCCTTACAATTCTTATGTGCTGCATGTGAGGGCTAGTTCATCTGAGCAATAAAGAAAATCAAAGCAAACAACAGCAGAAACATCCGCCACAAACCCTTCCCACCCATGCATGGGAAGGTGGCTCTCCCCGCCTGGCCAGCGTTCTGGTCACTGTGGCCATGGCCGCGGCCCTGCCCTCCTTGGTATCTCGGGCCTGAGAAATTGTTTCCTTTCCCTGCAGCTCTTTTCACCAGATCAGAGCAGAGGGGACTTCCAGTGGGTGGGGAGCGACCCAGCAGATCCCAGCACTGGGCTTCCCCTCCAGGGACAGGGTCCTGGCCTTCATCTCCGCTTTGGTGAGATTTTATTGGAAGATATTTTCTGAAACCCCAAAAGAAAATATGGGTTTGAAAACCACTGTAGTCATGCTCTATACTTTTTTTTTTTTTAATGAGGGGAAACCAGAAAAACGAAGTGTTAATTTTAATTACAAGGATTGTAAATAAATTTGAGACAGGGCTACAATCTCCTACTCAAAACCCTCTGTACCATATGCTTTTGAAATTCCGAATAAATGCACTTATAGGACATTTAATAAGAGTACATATATTCTATATTATGCATCACTCCCAGAAAGAACTTGAGGCAGCAACGCATAGTCAAATGCATTGATATTTGTGAAGTGAAACATATAAATATTTACACCAAGCGAATTAAATACAAACTGTAAGTTGCCTCACACCAAATTACATTAGATTTTTTCTGCCAACTGAATTGGGCCAAACCTTCAAAAAACAAACAAAAGCAAATATTTGTCTTTTACAGCTTTTTGGATGCTGAGGTGGTGTCAAGGGACAATGTACCTGTGTGATGGAGACGGAGCAGGAGGTCATGAGGAGCTGAAGGTGGAGACTTTAGCTCAGACACCCACTGAACTGAACCCAGCAAACAGACGTGCAATGAGGAAGGCAAAGAGTAAAAGGACAGGTTCTATACAAAGGTAGAAATATCTCATTAAAGATGACAAACTGGAGATTATAAACCTCCTTTAGCAGTCTGTATATGTCTATCCTATATCATTCTATAAAATGTGTTTTTACAAAGGGACTACATATCTATACATACCATAGTGATTTGGTGAGGTATGTGTCGACCTTGTATTGTCAAGAGGGAAAAGCTGCCAAGAAGTAAGTATTTTCCCCTCATTAGATAGGTAGATGGATAGAAGGTAGATAGAGAGATCTCTTACCCATGTGTGCACATGGATAAAAAATCTATGTGAAATGATAGATACCAAAATGTCAACAGTGTTTATCTAAGAGCAGTATAAATTCAGCTGATTTTTAATTTCTTCTTTAAGTGTTTCTCTATTATTTCATTTTTTTAGAATGAGAAAATATTAGTTTCATGAACAGAAAAAAAAGCTCTTTTCCTTTGGTGAAAAATGCAATTTTTATATAATTTAGTCCCTCTGGGTTCAAGGAATTCACCTAAAGTCACACTGTTAATTTTCAGCAAAATTATATTTGGACTCAAGCCCTTGGCTCCTAGCCCTGTGTCCCGTCCGTCTTCCATGCTACGTTTCAAAACGAAGCATGAGGTAAGGCCCCTGTCTCTGAAGGACTGACAACTACGCAGAGGAGATAAGGAATATAGGCAGGAAGCAATGACCCAACGTTACGAGATGCTATCTACGTAGGTAATGCTGCAAATCTTTTTGGAAGTGGCGAGGGCACATATAAACCTCAAATAAAAGGGAATGAAGTATAACATTGCACCACACATATCACAAATCCCTATGAATTCAGGGGAGTGGAAGGTAAGATTTAGGAGAACCAGGGAAGACTTCATGGGTAAAAGATGGATATGCTTTGAAAAGGCCAAGGTCAGGGAGGACATTTCCAGACAGCACGACCCATGATTGACAGTAGTGATACGACAATGCCGTATGTGCTGGGGAGTAGGGTGGATGAGACTGGTAGAGTGGGGCTAGATCATGAAAGACTTCAAAAGTCAAGGAAAGAGTGATTTAGATCTGGTGGGGGAAATGGGAGCCATGGACAACTTTCACCAAGCTGCCAGGTGACAGAAGCCATTGGGCTGGTACCCACCTTCTGGCAGCATGTAGGGTGGATCGATGGGGAGACTAGAGCCCAGGAGGCCAGGTACAGAGCTATGCAGGTGATGATGGGCCACAGAAATTGACAATCAGAATTAGGGATGGAAGCAAAAGGCTGAGTCACAAAGATCCCAAGGTTTGAATGAATGTCTTTGAAGGTAATGATCCCCTGACAGAGGCTTGCTACCTCAGAGGGGATGGCCCCGGACAAGAAAAACTTTAAGTACTCTTGTTCATTAAAATTATACTACAACTAGCTTTGAGAGACTATACTTTCAGATACTTTGAATATTATAACTATTTTAGATTTGAGCACTGAGGTCACAAGGCCAGGTTCAAATTTTCAGTTTGCAATGTAGTTATATTCTGGTCAGAAGCTCAAACCACACTCCTCTCATTCCACGAAGCCATCACATATACAGGGCTAAGCTGATAATACCAATTAAAGGGAAACAACAATTAAAAAAACAAGCAAAAATCCCCAAAATGTGCACACTAGATCAAAAGCACTTTTTTTGCATGTTAGAATAGGATCTTACATGGCTTATTTAGCTTTCAACTGTTTTCTTTTGATTTATTTGTAAAAGAGAAAGGAGAGACTATAAAGGTCGAGGGCACACTAAAATTCAAGTAGTTGTGTCTTTCCTGCATTTGCTTAGGTGTTCTATATTTTGTTTGAAGTGGTTTTAAAGAAATGATTTATTGCCTTCATCCAGTCTGCTCCATCAGGGGCTCCTCCACTGGGTCACAGTGGCCTCTTTAGCTGGGACCCCACTGCCTCTGAACCTTTAAATAGACAGTGCTTTGAATTTCATCTTGGAGATCAGGTGACATCCAAATCCACTTAGTGGTTCACTGGTATGGTTTTTGATGTCATCAGAGACCTTGATGAAATTACAATCCTATTAGTCACGATGGGGGAAGACAGAGACCTTAGGTGGCTAATGTTCCATTCATAACAAGAAAGAGACGTTTAGCATTTGTAAAGGGCATTGAGTTCTGATAGTTCCCTAAAGAACAAGGCTCCGAGTGAAGAAATATGACCAGAAAGGGTTTGGGAAAGAAATGATAGAAAAGGCAAGATTACATTTATTCAAACAGCTTAACTCTGTATACTTTTCACAACTTCACTTGAACGAAAAAAATTCGCATCCACGCCAACGTGGGTAGGAGGAAGGGCAGTGCAGGAGAGGAAGGACATGTCTCACAACGGAGAGATTCTGTTACTGAGAAAACTGGGAAATCACACCGAGCCCTTGATTGATGCCAAGGAGGTGCCTCTAACTAGAAAGGGTAAATGGAGGTTACATGGAAAGGGCTTTTAATCTGGGTGATAAATGGCCAGATTCCATTATGCTTAATGAGTCTCATCAATGCATAGCTGGACTCAAAAAAATAATAAGACCCCTTTCAGAGCCTAGTATAAACAAATCGGAAGAATTAATAATAAAAATCCTATTAATGTATATGCAATTTCAAAAAGTTAATGAAGTCAATTAAAAAGTTAGGCTAATGTATTTTTAGCATTAAAAAAACAAACCAAAACCCTGATCATCAAAATAGATTCATTCTTTAGTTTTGTTCTTTACTTTTTTTTTTTTTTAAAGCTCAAGTATGTCCTATGTAAGACTTAAAGGATTACATTTCTTTTGGCTAACTCTTCTCCAGGGAGAGCCCTGCTTACAAGTTACGGGATATGACAAAGAGTGTTGCAGGCCCTAGAATGCTTAAGGTGCTCACTGACCTGAAAGTAACAAGTGAGACTCATTCGAGTGCATTGCCAAGTCTCATTATATGCCGCCTGATGCAACAGAGATGACAGGAAGACACAATTCTCAGTCGCCAGACTGGTAAAGCATCAATCTTTTGCTTCTCGATACAGTCTCGGGTAGCAAACAAGCAGCAGGATCTGCAAACCTCTATGTGTGGTTCAAAATGGAAGAAGTTGTCGCTAATCAGCCAAGACCTCTGGCCTGCACAAGAGAAAATTTGCTGGTTTTGCATCGACAGATATGTGTGCAATATACCATCAGTCATGGATTAGAAATCAGACTCTCACTTCTTGCCATTAGGATTCTTTCAAACCATCATTTTAAAAAGAACTTCAATACTCAAGCGTATAATCAAAGCATGTGGGAGATGAAAAACAAAAAAGTTGCCCTTGTTTTGTAGTTAAATCCCTAGGCGAGAAGGCACAATCAGACATCTGTGCTTAGTTCGATTTCCATGAAAACGAGTGCCATGTGCTCCTTAGTGCAACGTGAAATAACATAACTCATGGCTCTCGAAGGGCACCGAGGGGCATGGAGAGTGCCTGCAAGGATGTCTGCTTCAGGAGCCAGGCACAAGCCTCTGTATAATATTAGCAGATAATACACACGGTGTCTGGCACACAGTAAGCACTCAATAAATATTTCCTCAAATTTGAATGGAAGACTGAGTTCTTTTATATACAATCTGCTACATAAAGTTAGCACATCCTCTGTTACTATAAAAATAATATATGTTCTCATGCACATCTGCTTCAACCTCTGAATCAATAAAGACTGAGAGCCAATCTCTCCTCAACCCCCCCCCCCCCCCCCCAGCAATTGCGCTGCCCTCTTCTGGTTCTGCCTCCAAATATGACTATTCCTTCAGTGGGCTTTCTCTTCCTATCGCTGGTTGCTGTCCCAATCCTGTTCATTTTCTTACTAATTCATTGAGTTTCGGGGATTCAGCAAATGTTTCCATGCACCCCTGCCCTTAAATATTTACAAACCTATTATCATACGTAATGTTGTAAGGGATGAAGAGTGGAATTAATCTAAGGCCTCTCTCCTCAGCGTCTTCAATAGAGTTTAGTAAGAAACGCATGCATGTGCTCAGGCTAAATAATGATTTCAAAGCCAAATGAGTGAGCAGCCCCAGAGGACCATAATCAGAGGACAGAGGGTCGTGCTGGTGCTGGTGCTGGTGCTGGAGATGAGATCTGAGTTGGCCCATGTACAGACAACTCAGGGAGCGAGGACCAGGAGCGTCAACTATTATGAGCAAGAATGGTGGGAATGGGAAAGCACATGGCTGGCTGGAGTCAGGGAGGAGACTGTCTCTGCCACGAGGGTTTCGTCATAGGAGTAATGGGGGATACGATGGGCAAGCAGGCGGAGCTACTCTGCAGACCTTCAAATGTCAGATGTTATCCGAAAGGGAAAAAAAAATCTCTGTGGGATTTTTAAGCATGGTAGAGACTTAATAAAATGGTCTGCTCCCTATTTCCTCTTGACTTATGGGCTACCTTCTCAATATCTCATCCCTGCACGCTTGTTCCAAAACCCATGTTTCTCTTCCCCACGTTCAGTAGCTCAGCAATATCTATGAGTGGCAACATCCTCCTCCTTGGATTCAAAGGCTGGAAGTATCTTTGATGTTTGTCTCAACTTAACATCAGTTGAAGATTCACTGACAAAAGTCACCCTGGGGATGCTTTACATAGTACATATTCCTAGACCTATTCTAGACCAACTGAATCAGGACAGATTTGGCGACCCAGACCACGACCTTTTCATATGACGAATACAATCGCTGCCCTTGTTACATCTCCTCCTTCCAAATATTCTTCAATATCCCTATTTCCCTGTGACCCCCTGCAATCACTATAGCTCAGGACTTCCCCATCGTTGGGTAGTTACTACCGCAGGCACTTTCTGGGTTGCATCTTTCCCTCCAATACCAGTATCTTCTATGTAGCACTTACTTGGGCTCTGGGAGACAACCATGATTCTAGTTCAGATCAGTGTTACCCAGATGTCTTGGTGGTGATGATTCTGATGATGCAGACATTTCCTCAACAGGGTGGGAAGGCAGTTGAAGAAAACTTTTGGGGAGCTCAAATCAGGTTCCATTGACTCAGCCACACGATGTGGAACCAGGCCAATCTACAAGACCTTGGAGGCACTCCTCGGCTCCCCATATAAGCCACTGTCCAAGCAGCTCCTCAATGAAGATACCTCCTGAGACAGTCCCATCTGCAGTCACTTTCAGCGCCTAGTTTCCAGGGTGATACAAGCTCTCAAGTGAGGAGCAGTCACATTATGATTTTGAAAGTATCCTATTCACTCAGCCCGATGCACTACACCCCATGGGCATCTAAAATGTCTCTACCATGACTGGTTTCAGCTCAAAGCTCCACAATACAACATTCATTCAACTGACTTAAGATTTGCTGCCTTAAAATTGTGGCATTTCCCAGTTATTATAAATAACTTACCTGTTATTTATAATACAGTGCAAGTTGAAAGGAAAGTTTCTGGAATCAGATTCTCTTGGGTTCTAGTCCAAATTCTTCTGCTTAATTCATGTGATTTGGGTTATACTATGTAACTTTTCAAGTCTTGATTTCCTCATCTATAAAATGGGATTCATAAAAGACTACCTAGTACATAGGATTGTTGAGATGATTTAATGCACATATTTGTCAAAAGGCGTGATGCATGATAAATACTCACTAATGTTAGATATTATTAGTATTCCATTGTGTTTTTATGCTTATATATTAATGTAAATGCATGTATCCAGTCCTTACATTGTTGGAAAAAAAAAAAGAGAAACTACAGGTGCAGGATACCAGAGGCAGGATAAAGGGGTACCATCAAGGGTCAAAAGATGTACAAAAAAGATAGGGGAGGGTGACTAGACCCCAGGCCTAGCCTCTGTCACAATCTGGGGCAGGACTGGCCCTGCCTTGGGCAGACAGACACTTGTGTGAACCAGATTAGCTTTCTAAGCAAAACAAGATTTTATCTAATAAAGATGAGTACAGGGAGGCTGAGAGGACACACATGACAAAGTGAGGTCCCCTTCATACTCCACCTGAACTTCACAGGAAATTTCTTCATTTCCTTGGAAGAAACGTATGTTTTTAATTTTCAATTTTTTTAATATCCAAAATAATTATTTTAGGAGTCACAAAATACATTAGTATATTCAGCAATACCACCAGCACTCTTATTGCAGGGATTAAATCATATGGAGGGCTAAATACAGATGGCCACATGCATGCACAAATATGAAGATACCTGTGAGAGCATCAGCTTGAGGGGAGAGGCACATGATATTTAGGTTGAAAAGCTATATAGAAAATTACTGTATTTACTTTGTAAAAAAGCAAACAACTAAAAGATGCACATTAATCATTAAGTAGCTTCCTCCTTTTCAAACATAAGAGTCTCTAAAAAATAAGAGGTAAATAGTGAAATGTAATAGTAAAAGGTAATTGTGTAAACTTTTTGTTTCCAGACAACAAAAGTCAAATTGACTAACAGAATTTTGCTTGTATTTGCACTCTCTGTCTCTCCTTCCTCCCCACATACCAGCAACTCACACAGTTTATTCCTCCACACTTCACACAGAGATCTCAGTGATCAGCAAATGCACGGCCACCGTTAAAAGAAAAATGAAAGATCTGTTTAGAGAGGCAAGTGCTGGACATGACAAATTATTGGTTTAAACAAAGTACTACGACTCACTAGGCCTTAGCTTCCTATGTGAAAGTGAAACTCCACCTCTTCCCCTAAGCAGCCTGAGGTGACCTCTGAAAATGGGTCGCTATTCACTTGACCCAGAAAACCCCCCAAATCACACAAATCAAGAGGTTCAAATCGTGTTCACTTTAAGAACACTTGTGAAACTGCCCAGGCCATCAAGGTTATGTACATCAGACAAGCTACCAAGAATCTGAAGGATGTCATTACAGAAGCAACGTGTGCCATTCCCTCCTTACAGTGGCAGAGTTGGTAGGAATGCCCAGGCCAAACAATGGGGCTGGACACAGAGTTGGTAGCCCAAAAAGAGTGTTGAATTTTTGCTGCACATGCTTAACAATGCAGAGAGCAATGCTGGACTTGAGGGTTTAGATGTAGATTCTCTGGTCATTGAGCACATCCAGGTGAGCAAAGCTCCCCAAATGCCTTAGGGCATAACCTAGAACTCACAGAGCTCACGGGTGGGTTAACCCGTGCACACTGAGATGATCCTACTGAAAAGGAGAAGATTGTTTTTGGACCAGGAGAAAAAGTTATCCCAGAAGAAACTGAAGAAACAAAAGTTATGGCCAGGGAGTAAATTCAACATAAAATAAATACTAATAAAAGTAAAAGCAGAATGTTGGCTGCCTTTATTAGTAAATATGTGTCAAGTATCCTTACAAGATGTATCAAACAAGTTTTATTCTGATTAGAATTAAAAACATAGATTATTCTGTTAAAAAAGAAAAAAGGAAGTGCAAGTTCAGGGATCCCTGAGCAGGGCCGGTGCTCAGTATTTTTCTGGGTTTATTAACCCTGCCAAGAATTCTGGATGCCACATGGGGTGAATCATCCACATGGACCTGAAGGCTGTCCTCTCAGATCTCACAAGGTCTGACTTGTGCAGGAGCCTTAAAAAGAGCTCTCACAATCATCTCCCCACCCACCTCACCAGTCACACACCCCAGGTGAGATGATGCGGAGCCTTTGTCAGCAGCAAGTGCAGCACCAACTCCTCAGCAGTATTTCCATCCCCAAACCTCTCCCTTGAAAAACGCCCTGAGCAGCATATATGGGATTCTAACCACGATCTGGAATAAAGACAATCTGTCTTTGGGGCAGGTTTTGCCCCTTCTGTCTGCATCTTGTGAGAGGTAAGGGAGAAGATTCCCCCGGTGTCCATCACTGGTCCCTTCCTTTCCCAAGAAAAGGGAAGCTCCTCCTAGACTTCGACCTTAATATCCACTCCCCTTCTCTTATATAATCCTCCTCTTTAGCAAGGACTGAGGACTGCCTTAGGGCATAACCTAACCCAGGCTGATGGATTACCCGGGGCACTCTATCCAGATGGGCACACTGTTGCTCGAAGGACCAACATGGTTTGCCTTTGGTTCTGAGACCCTCCAGGATGGCAGCTCACTCGTCCCCTTAGATCCTGGGAGGACACATCTCTTCTGCTTGGATCCAGCTATGTTGCCACATCTATTTCAGGGGGGGATTTTCTTCTTAACAGTGCACTTCTTTTAGATTTGTGCATTCATCTAAAGTCGATCCCACAATTCTTGCACCAACCAATCTTTCTTAGGTCCCTTCTACCTGCATAAATCCTCATTAGCTTCTCTATGCTTCCAAACCTTTCTCAACCGAGCATACTCTATTTGCCTCCCAATGGTTGAGAAATTATTCTTTTCTTCTTTTCTATCCCTTCTTCCTCTACTACCACCCATCTCCATCCAATCTCCAGCTAACATCAGGTGGCAAACCAATCACAGAACAAGCATGGGACCTACTTTTCTCTGTGCTGTTGGTCTTTAGGGAAAGAAGCAAATCCCAAGTACATTACAATAAGAGCCACAGAACTGGAGAAGTAATCAGGCTCAGGAAAACACTCCTAGGCTTCCTGCCTCAGGCCAAATTAACTACATTTGCCCTGCTCAGAAATACTCAGAGGGCTCCTGCAATTCTATTAAGGATAGGTCCCAAAGGCAGTGGGCACTCCAACAACTGGAGTTCAAACTCTCCTAAGTGGGAAAGCCTAAGTCCATAAATTCAGCCCCTACGCCCTTCTTTGTTTCTTTTCTTTTTCTTTAGGATTAAAGAATAAATTTATATTTTTTTATCTTTCAATTACAATTTGCATTCAATATTATTCTGTACTGGTTTCAGATGTACAGCAAAGTGGTTAGAAAATCATGTACTTTAGACAGTGGTCCCCCTGCTGCTTCAAGTACCCACCTGGCCCCATACCTATTTATCTCGATATGACTGACTACATTCCCTATGCTGTAATCTGCACCTGTGTGACTGTTTTACAACTACCAATTTGTACATCTTAATCCTGTCACTTTTGTCACCCAGCTCCCACCTCCCTCCCCTCTGACCGCTGTCAGTCTGTTCTCTGTATCTATGAGTCTGTTTCTATTTTGTTTGTTTATTTTGTTCATTAGATTCCACATACAAGTGAAATATGGTTTTGTCTTTTTCTGACTGGTTTATTTCACTTACATACGTCCTTCTTAAAATTAGGGGTAGGGGTGGTGGAGAGAAGTAGAGCTTACTCATCTGGCAATGGGACAAACCCCTAAAGGAACCCTGTTCCAATTTCCACTACCAACTGAAGGAGTAGACACGGATCCACATACTGCTCCCATGATCGGATGCTATCCTTGCACTTTAGATCTTACCCACCATGATTTTCATGTTGCAGCATGGTATTATATTGGTAGTATATTTCCAGGGTATTAGTAATGCTGTCAGAAGACAAAAGTGGCCAGAACTGTGAAAGGAGTCAAATGAAATTAATCTAGCATATATTTAAATATCAGAGAGAGAAACGGATAACAACCTGAAAGCCAGGGTCTTAAAGAGTAGGCATGTAAACAAATACAGAAATTTAAAAGGGGAAATGGGCGAAATGTCTAAAAGACTAACACAAACAGGAAAGACAGTGCTTCCAAGTATAGCCTATTAAGACCAAGTCATGGAAGTCGGCTCTCCAGGGCCCAAGGCCTGGCGAGGTATTCGGGGAAGTGTGGCGATCCCACCAAGATGGGCTGGGCAATGTAGTCAGGCGCAGGCAAACGGGGGTGAGCAGAGGGGTCAGAGCCTTGCTCTCGGTACAACTCTGGCACATACCATCAATAAATACCCAACAAACATTTGATAGATGAATGAATAATTAATTTACAAAGAGGTGGGTATGAGAAGTGATGAATTCTCTTCAATACATGACAGCTGATATCTCAAATTAAGCACAGAAACTTCAACCTAACAAAAATAAATTACTTATAAAGGCAATGGTATTAGACATTGGGAGCAAGTTCCAATAAGTGACAAATGACATCTGAAACTCAGTGTGTTCACCTGATTAAAACCACGTGAGGTGCGGCATTGCTGTTCACCCATTCACACAAACCAGGAATCAGGGGTTATCCTCAGCTCCCCCATTCCCCCCATTTCCCCGAGTATTGTGCCACCAGGCTCTCTTGCATCTGCATTCTAAATACACTTGAAATACATCTCCTTCTTTCCATCCTCACTGCCACTGTCTGTAAACTTCTCTCTCAATCAAGCCTCACCTCACTTGCAAAGACTTAACCAGTTTGCCTCTCAACCCTCCATTTACCTACCCTCCAAACTGCAGCTGCAGTGACCTTTCTAAAGCAGATTTGATCACTGCACCCTCCTGCCTAAAACCTCCCAGCGGCTTCCCACTGTCCATAGAATCAAGTCCAGAGCACTGAGGCCTCACATATCTTTCCAATCTCGTCTCTTGTCATTTCCTATCTTGATCATGTTAAGGCTACAAATATGAAAGGCAGAGTAGCACAAGTGTTAAGAGCTGGTCTGCAGCAAGGTGAGATTTCCTGGGGATACCTATATAAAGTAAAGGCAGGGTTGCCACTGGTCTGCCTGCTCCTGGAGAAATATCACATTCCTTTTTGGACAAGCACACACACCTCTGCAGAAAGACCTGAAATCAATTCTGGGGGCTGTTTTCATCTACTTGCATGGGTAGAAGAAATGCCTTGCATGGGTAGAAGAAATGCCTGAGATACTTGACATAATGTTTAGGAGTTTCCTGAATAAAAGGTACCAGGGAAATCTAACAAATTAAAAAAAAAAAAATCCAAACAGTGAATGCCTTGTCCTGTTTTTCTGAGCCATCAAAATGTGTTCCTATACACCAGGCTCTCTCATTCAACTACGGCCATCTACTGGAAACCAGCATAACTCTATTAACCCTTATTTTAGCTTAAAGCTGCCAAAATAATAAATAACATATCATCAAAATAGAAAATCTGCCACAAAACCCAACATTACTACTAATTCCAAAGCCAAATATAAATTATTTGGATTAGCCAAAGTTTCAAATTATTAAGTGTATCAATGGGTTGTGAAAAGCATATGAGCTGAAATAAGTACAGTAAAAATATTGCAATAGCCTTTTTAAATTCTTAGTGAATGCTGCTGCCAAGAATTTTGCCACCAACTACACTATTTAAAATTCACTAAGCAAATAAAAAGGAATAAATTATCCCCATTACTATCCCTCACCTGGATCAAAACTGGGAGAAAAGCAAGGAGAAAGCACTCAACGGAAAGCATTTCACATAAAGAGCTCTGAGGTAGAGCAGAGAGAAGTCAGAACGTGGGTTTAAGCAGCAGCTTTGATTTCTGCCTGGCTCAGCAGCCAGTGCCCCCTTATTTACCTGGAAATAATTCACAGACCACCCACCCTGTGCAAAGCAGGGCGAGGTTTACAGGGAAGGCAGCAGTCTTGGGGTTCTAAAGAGCACGGGAAGTGGGAGACAGAGGCAGGGTATTGAGAAGGGGAGGAGAGAGCTGGGGCAGGTTCATGAAGGAGCCAGTCAAGGCGTGGGCCTCAAGCCGGCCTTGCTGTCATGAATCCAGTGTAAGCTCTGACCTGGGCAGAGAGCAGGACAACCAGCAGTGCCAGGGAGACCAAGAGTGGACAAAAGCAGTTGGGCACACGGAGTGGTGTGTGTACCACTGGGGTTTTATGGAATGACTGCAGGCAGTTCACAGAAATACATACTCTTACCTTAATAGCTATGCATTTATTTTTGTATACAGGGTGTCCCCCCAAAATGTATACATACTTAATGGCTCAATTGATGTTTCTTTCTTTTCAAATTTAACCCACTGGAATTAATAATTATTCAAAATTTGTATACATATTTTTGGGACACACTGTATATTAAATAAAATAAAATAACCTATTATGATTGTTTATAATAAAACTAACCTCATGATTTTATTAATATTATTGCTTATGGTTATGCTAAGTTAAAATTTAATATGAAGAAAAAAATATAAGTAAAGAAAATTATAGCATAGTTCTTACAAAGGCATGGAAAATCATGAAGGTTATGTCCAAATGGCTAAAGTTTGGAAAAATCTGAACTTAATCAGAGAGATAAGAGAAGGCATGTCAGCAGATTGAAAAAAATCTAGTGCTAACATTAAAATATTTTCAGATTTTTTCCTGCAGTTTAGGTAAATTATAAATACAAAACAATCTGAATTCTTATGCAAACAGTCAAATTTTCACAGAATAACCAGTTTGGAGAATCTGAACCCAACTTCTTAGCTCTTAATGGCCAATTTTTGCACCCAATTGCCTGAAGTCAGGTTGGAAGGGATGCCTTCTACCAAAGCATGCAAACTGCAGGCGCTGGCATGGGCCTGAAGAGCGGCAGGTGTTATCAGCCTGTCTGACCTTCCTTCCCAGGCCCGTGGTCCCCGCACAGGGCGCAGCCCACGGGCAGGAGGTTATCAGGGGGAAAGCAGCGTAGAGCACCTAGGAAATTCACTGAAAAGAATAAACCCCCCTCTATTCCTCCTCACCCCGGTCAGAACATCCTAACTGCAGAGAGGCTAAGCTCATTAAGTGCTGCTCAACTGTTGTCAGAAGATTATCAAGTATTAAATTTAAAACCTGTATAGTCTTCACGCTTCCTGATGAAAGTGTGTAAGGGTATTTTTCTGGAAGCCCCATTGGGAATGATTGCGGAGCGGTGATTTGTTAAGGAGCTTACCCTACCAATGCGGATGTGAGCAATTGGTTTCTAATTATTTCAATAAACGAGCTTTATAAGAAATCCTGAT
Source organism: Miniopterus schreibersii (assembly GCF_964146895.1). Taxonomy (NCBI): domain Eukaryota; kingdom Metazoa; phylum Chordata; class Mammalia; order Chiroptera; family Miniopteridae; genus Miniopterus; species Miniopterus schreibersii. Next base: position 70,755,676 of record NC_138108.1, on the reverse strand, counting down.
GATGAAGTAACTTATGCCACAAAAGAATAAATCCTGGTGCTCTCAATATCCAGATAATATAACCAGGCTATTAAGAGCTGCCTCGTCAATAATGGTAGTCTTTGTGTAATGATAAAACTCTATTTACATAATACACCAATGGTGCCTAATGCAAAATAGCGTTTAATATAACATTAGTTGAATTTGCAGCAGGAATTCATTATTCCACTTTTGCAGTGGTCAGAAAAATAAAAACCCACAACAACAGTCTTTCATACTCCACTGCCCTTAACAAATCAGTTAAGAAAGCTCACCATTTCTCCTATGAATCCCTATGTGTATATGTATCTCTCTTGGTCCAAAATAACAACAGCTTACTAGCCTTGCCCTTGCATGTCCTTTGAAGCATTCACAAGGAGAAGATTGTTTTCTGAGCTGCTCCACCTCGCATCTGACCTCCAGATGTATTTCACCAAACTGGGTTCTGGCCAAAGCTGGGGGAGAAGTCTCAGGGCTAGTGATGGTCTCATACTTTCATGTCAAATGAAGAGAGAAAATTACTAGTAGTTTCTTGTTCTCTTTAAAAACCTACAAAATACCAAGTCTAATCTTTCTAGGGTAAAACTGCAGTAAAACACTCCAGGTTCTTTATCTTTACTTGGACTGTCAGCTGGATGTGGGCAGCAACCACGGCCTTCTCATTTATTCACTGTTGTATTCCTAGTATCTGGTACATGTAGATGCTCAATGCCTGGCACACAGTAGTGCTCAATAAACACTTAATGACTAGATGAATAAGCATTATTAATATTATAATCCAGATCTGAGAAAATCAACCACTGTGATGTCAGGATACTTCAAAGTGCAATAAAATTTATTTATTTACAAGGATTATACCCATCTCTCTATAAGATATTTTATGAGATGTAAAAGAATAAAAATTTTGATTTATAGTCAGATGAAGAGAACCAGCCCAACATGATTAAAACACTGGCAAGCAAATAAATGTATATATTTATTTGGAAAGATGTTTGAAATATTATATTTTAAGTGTCAAAAAGCAGTATGAGAGAAAAGGAGAGAGAAAAGCGAGAGAAAAGGAGAGAGAAAAATCTTTACTTTTGGCCCCTTTGAATCTCACCCTGTGCAACTTAAATCTACTTCCCCTTTTAGAAAGGAAAAAAGATGTTTATTTTTTTCCCCCTCTAAGTTGTTTATTTGCTTATGTATGTGATTATACAGACAGACAGTATTTACACAAGCACAGGAAAAAGTCCAAACAGTCACACCAAACTGTTCAAACTGTTTAATGATGTCATTAAATCTGTGAGGTAGGGTTTGGGAGAGGATAGGACTTCACTTTCTACTTTATCCATCTCTGCATTGTCTGAGTTTCCAACAGCGAGCAAGTACCATTTGTGTAGTTAAACAAAACAATTAAAATGTAAAAAAGAAAGTTACAATTAAGTAACTACATTCTGTGTATACACCATGTTCTAGAAGCTCAATAAAACTTTAATTGTCTGGAATTAACTGAAGACCTCAATCAACTAGTACTCTCCACTCCCCTGCATTTCTACTCTTACCAAAAACAAGAAAATCATGTAAAAATAAATGTATGCAGAAAGTTTAGGAAGCAGTATGTCAAAAGGAAGCAGTTTTAGGGTGTGGCTAACTATCATTTAGCTCTTCTCAGTTATTACACCCATAATTTGTGCACAATTATTAGTGCTGTTGAGACATTTGCTGTTCTATGTGTGGTCCCAGACAAGCAGCTTGTCAGAACCTCAGGCCCCGTCTAGACCCCTGAATCACAATGTCTGGGACTAGAATCTCAGCCTCTGGATCTTAACAAGGTCCCCAGCTGATCTGGTGGCACATAGAAGCTGAGAAGCGCTAGTTTAGATGACTAGTCATGAGTCCCTGCGTGATTCTCAACCTACACAGATAGATTTATTCCAATTAGATTGCCCTTTTTAAAAACAGAGTAGACACTTTCTATTTTCTGCAGGAAGCGCTCAACAGCGCTAAGCAGTAAACAGAATGAAGCAGACATACAGCCATCTTTCTCCCCTTATCCCACCAAACTGCTGGAAATGACACTGCAAAACAGTGGGAAATGTCAGCTCCAGAACAAGTCCGGGAAGGAAACTCGTTTAACCACCAGATAGAAGTCACACATCGGCAGGGCAGAGATCCCAGGGCTCAGAGCTGGGATGCAAGGCACACACTTACGGTGCTACCACTCCCATCCTGGACCCACGAGGAACATCACCAACTGAGTATGAGCTTTTCTCCTCCCAACCAAGACGCGGCACCAGAACCCATCTCAACAGAGCACCACAGGTAGCCATGGCCCAGGGAACAAAGCCAGCATTTGAATAGAAACATTTCTCCATCTCTACCTAAAAATTGCTAAAAACGGTAAATAACCTGATTAATAGATTATAAATAAAAAATAGGTGATTCAAGGCCCTGTTAAGTGAGCAAACCAAATGTGAGAGACTCTGAAATGGCCAAAGATTACTACCTATGTCCAGAAACACACTGATCTCATTACCTGAACTATTTGATTAGGGGAGATTACGATTAGAAATTAGAATCATTGAACATGAGAGACAGAAAACCTCTTATAGACTCTCTAGCTCAACTGCTTCTCTCACACAGTAGAAATTACTGATCCAGAGAAATCAGAATGGCCAAAGCACACAGCTAGTTATTACAGAACCCAGCTGGGGATCACTCTAACCAGATTCCTCCCACTGTACCAAATGGCTCCCAGGGCCACAGCAGCCGTTGGTGGGATAAACTGGGTACAGATATGCAAATAGATCTGGAAATAGAGAACCAATCATCCCCTAGTTTTAAGGGGAAAAAACAAACTCATGTAATGGTGGACCCTGTCACCTGGTACAGGACTATAGCCAGCCATCAGGTAGAGAGATAAGCTACGAAATGGAAAGTTCCTCTGGGGGGCACTGCACAGCTGCTTCTAGAAGCCTTGTTTGAGCAGGTAGCAGGGAGGAATTTCACAGGTCAGCTTTGAGGCTGTACTCGCAGGACATCTGTTCTTGGGTCTCCCACAGATACTCAAACTTAACACATTAAAAACGAAACTCATGCTTTGCACTGTACACCCATTCCAAAGCAGCAACGCCCTTAAATGTAACCCCCTCTTCCAGTAGCCCTCAGTCTATAAAACCATATCCATACAGTTATGCAGGACTAAGAGTCGTCCCTGACCCCTCTCTCTCCTTCAATCTCAAATTCAATCAACATCACCATCAATTTTATCCCTAAATATCTCGGGGATTACCTACGTCTCTGTACCTTTCCATTACTGTGCTGGCCTTCATACTATCATCTCTTGCCTAGGCTTCTGCAATAACTTACTAGCTGGTTTTCACATTTATTACGCCCCTCTTCCCAATCTGTTCACCACACAGTGGCCAGAGTGATTTTTTTCAAATCAGAATTCTGACAATGTCACTCGCTTCCACTTAAAACCGTGCAATCAATAGCTTCTCATAGGTTTAACATGACCTTCAAGTCCCTACTTGATCTGAGCCCATCCACCTCTCCTGCCGCCCCCCTTCACTCTCCCCTAAGTCTCTTCAACCCCGCTCTTCAGAAGCCTTTTCAGATTTCCCGTGTAGGGCACTGCTCTGCAATATACTCTCATGGATAAATATTGTTTCCTTAGGAGGACTTGCATGAGTTTTAATTCTACATTCATTAGGCATCATCTGATCAGTGTCTTCCTCAGCACCCACCACCCTGTTCTCACCAGTCTACAGACTCCATGAGAAGAGGCCTGGGTCCTTTTAAGCTCACCATTTTATCCTCAGTGGCTACACCCAGCAAATATTGCATGAATAAATGAATGAATAAAAAATGGAGGCTTGGTGTTTCAGCTTATGCCACTGCTTATGAAGCAACCATGTAATAATCATTCACAGCTTCCAGGCATATGTGAGAGTGATGCATTCCAGGATTTTTGAGGGAAAGCAGCTCCTTAGCTAAAACAGTCATTCATAAAGGTCACCAATATATTTCTGCAAAATCGCCTATTCTTGGGAGCTGTGTATATCCTAAGATCCAAGCCAAGCCACTCCTCTGGATTCAGACATGACTACCATGATTTCTTATGTCTTGTCATCTTAGATTGATACTCCCACCCAGGTGTCAGCCTTGTAATTTGAGGCAGAGCTGCCAAGTACATAGTCACCTAAGTTAGTCCGAGACATGGGGCAATGATTAACTGGAGAACCGGCAACAACAGAACATACCAGAGGGCAGTTCCTAATGCTCTGGTATTTATCAGAGACTCAGCATGAGGGACAACAGAGAATACAAGGTTCTCCTGCTCTATATCATAGTCTTGAAGTAGTTTCAAACACCCAAAGCTGATAATTAACCATCCTAAATGATCCACATATTTCTGACTTAAGCCCCAGCCAACTGGATCAAAGTGTTTTCAAGAGAGAAAGCAGTTAGAATGCATGGCCCAGTGCTTGCTCATATATTCATGTGGGTGCAGGCTCTCTCTTTCCCACCCCACCATCCCCATGTGCACATTCCCTCCCTCTCTCTCTCTGCCAGAGAACTCCAATGTTGAGTAATAAACTAAACCCTTTTCACAGAAAACGACCTTGCTTTTCCAGAGTGACCATCTAGCGGCTTGTTTCTTCAACAATAGAATCCTGAAATAGAAATTAGCCTTACAATCCAACAGTGTGGCTTTCAGGTCACCTAACAAATACCTTGATTCCAACAGTTCCCCTCTTGGAAAATACTTGAAGCATTTCAATCAAATCCTGAGCGCCAAAGCAGCCTTCAACCTTACCCCCAACATATACCCACAACTAAGAATGGGAGGTAACACAGATAGGGTGACACCTGCCTATCAGTAAAAATATGCAAAGAAGTTAGGCTGTGTCCTATGGGCAATTCCTGGCAGCCAGGACCACTACGGTCAATACCTGTGTACACAGGTATCTCTCCATCACAGGACAAGCCCATGCTTGGTACCCTTCAGGCCCCAAGAGGGGGAAGACTGCTTCCAGTAGCATCTATTTTACAACTGGAGACTACGTTAGCCCCAGGGAATGTCCTGAGCACCAGTCAGTGATGACTCACTCCTTGACTTTCCAGTTTGTATCTATTATGTGCACATCAGAGAGGACATGGAGCGACATACATCTGGCCCAGTGCCTAGGGGAACACGAACCCATTTCCATACTAGTTCCTCCGTTTAATCCAGCTCCCTAGATCTAATTCTTCCTTAGGCCAAGGTCTTTCACTGGTTTCTTATACAATATGCTCTCTCTAACTTTAATTTTCCCTTTTTCCTGAAACCACATTTCTTGGTTTTCTCTTGGCTCCTTCCCATCTCCCCAGCCAGGACTTCCTCCTCCCAATTATCTCTCCCAGCTGACTCTTCTTTCCTCTAGAACAGTCCTTCACCTTGGCTGCACCCTGGGAGCTTTCCAGCCCAGGACATGCCCACGCGCGCACGTGCCTGTGCCTGGGCCCCACTCCAGAGCAAGGAGCCAGCTCTCTGGAGAGCGGGGCCTGCTCGCAGACAATTTTGTAAGTGCTCTTGTACACTTAGGGTGAGAACCACCTTAAAACTTGTTTACCTAATTGTACCTTTTAGCTTCTCACTCACACATTCAAAATTTATTTACAATAATTTATGAAATTTTATTTCTTGAGCATTTCACATGCACAGAGAATTGTGTCAAGTCCTGAGACTGTCTGGATATACAGATGTATCCTTTTATGTTGATGCCTGGGACATTTCTACCCTCAGCCTCCATGATCTTCTCACCCGTGCTCCCCCCCCCCAGCTCTCTGCCTGCCTCACGGTGCCAACTACAGTCTGCTTCGGAGAGCTCCGGAGCCTAAACATTTAGTCCAGACATCTACCCTGCTATTCAGACTAGCCTCTCAACAGAAATGTTGATTTGGGTGACCCATGGACAAGTCGAATTGGACATTTCAAACAAATGTTCTTACCTCCCACTGACCTATTCGTCCTTCTACATGCTCCTGGCCCCATCATCTGGCCCCTTGAGTTTCCCACCTGGGAGTCTCGCTGCCCACCCCTCTCCTGCACTCTGGTCCCTCATAATCAAAATTAGCTGTCGCTGTCTCTAAAACACTGTGTCCATCTTCAGCAGAATCACCGGAGTAAATTGTCTAAATGGAAACCTGGCTCACTAGTTTTCCTATGCTCACAAGTGAAATTTCAGATCCTTAACCTACAGGCAATGCTCTCCACAATCTGGCCCTGTGTAACTCTCCAGCCTTAGCTAGGAAGAACTGCTGATCCACAATTAAGGCCACAGCAACAGAAAATGTCTTACAACTTCCATTTGTCAGCTGGCATCTTTCTCACCCCCACCACCGTGACTTTGCTCAGTCTTCCTGTCTGCAAAATTCACCCATGTCCTAAGTGCATATCTCAAGTAGTACACCACTAAAAACAAGTGTAACTACCTGTCTTTGTTTCTGTTTTCCACATTAGATGGTGAACTCCCTGAAGACACTATGACTGTAATGTCATCGTTTTTTTCTTTATATTTTCAGAACGCAGCACAATGCCTGGTACATCTCAAGTACTCTTTATAAATGAATAAAATGCTGCCCCTACTTAAGAAGCTTAAAAATCTAACAAATTTATTTTAGCTTTTTTGCTCATTGGTCAAAGTCCAGAAATAGTTTATTTTCTTCTAAACTCTTAACATGCACCCCATTGGCCCATGACACTCAAACACAAAGAAGGCAATTTAATTCATCAAAAGAAGAATCTAACTGACTAAGAATATAGGAATTGTGTATATTATTAAGTCATGACTGATGTAAAAATAACAGCCTTAGAAGCAACAGAGCCTAAAACTAACATTGTAGCTTCTCACAGTTTGATTGCTTTTCAGAAAAGTGCTCAGCAGAGAACTGAGTCTAGAGTCATCTCAGAACAGAAATGCAATCAGATAAATTACGAGGCTGGTCTGCTGAATTAAGAGCTGTTGACTGACTGACAGTCCCACCCTCAAATCAACCAGCTCTTCTTGGAAACTAGACATTTGGATGGTAAACCAAAGACATGAATGAGTGGACAGAGATTTCTAAGGGAGGAATTATCCATTATGCTTATTTTATTAGAGATTCAAGTGGAAACCACTAAGCCATTGAGAAATAAACTCAGTTTGACCTCGTCAAAAATCCTATATCCAGTAGCATTTTGAGAACTTGTTGGTTCTGCCTCTTTTGATCTAAGTGGTTTGAAATTAGTTGAGCCCATGAAAGCTTCCGGTTACCGAAAATGTGCTTATACAAGCGCATTATTTCACGTGCATCTGCACTTGTCCAGCAGTCATCACGAGAGGCCCCAGAAATATTCCGATAACCACTGAAGTGTGAGCAGTAGTTAAGAAAAAATTCTTGCAGTTTTAATTACAGACAACAACCAAGCATGTTTAAACTCTATAAATATCCAGGGAACTGGTGCTGTTTATAACCACATAAATTACATTCATCTTTCACGTTTAGTGCAGCATCACAGATTGATACAGAGCCAGCAGTTTTCAATATTTATAAAAAATATTAGTTCTACCACCTATTTCGGGAACCCTGAGTGGCCTAGCCTCTAAAACAAATAGAAATTAATAAACGGTAACTTGACTGACTCACCCTTTCCCACCATGGGGATCTTTTCTTCTCTAAGTCATCTTCCTATCTATGAAGCAAAACAAAAGACTACTAAGAACCTTGGTGCTGTAAACGCTGGGAAGGAAAATTGCGATGCTTTGTCCAAAGGCCATTAGCGGTCAGAAGGAATCCAGAAGTAAACCTAGTATTTGAGCTTCTCCTTCCTTTGAGCACTGGCTTCCAAGAAACGTGATAGAAGATGACATCTTGATCCCTGTTTGCTAATTCCTTCATTCCCCACCTATTTGTCAACAAGTCATGCATGTACTAGGCGCTCAGAACACAAAGGCAAGTTAGAAAGAGCCCTGCCTTCTTTTCGCAGATGTTCCCTGTATAATGGGGGATTCTCATAAGCAATCACACAATTCGGTAAATGTGAGGATAGAGACGTTCATTCTTCACTCACTCTTGCAACAAATATTCTGACTTTTAGAAATCAGACACTATATTGGGCACCAGTGAACTAAATCCAGTCCTTGCCTTTGACTTGTTTGTAGGAGGCGTTCAGATAGTAAATACACAATTGCAAAATAGTGAGATTGGGCTATGGGAGGCAAGGCCATGGGATCATCCGGCAAGGTCCTACAACTCAGACGTAGGGGTCAAGGAAAACTCTCTGAGGAGGTGGAGCATCTAAGACAAGAGCTAAGAATGGACATGCTTTAGTCAGATGAAGCAGGTGGGCGTGCGGTGGAGGCTGCAGGCTGAGGGAGCTGCAGGCCAACAAGGACACATGGAAACCAACAAGGACACATGCTCTGTAAAGATTCAAAGACTAATGTTGGGATTAGAGTGTTGACTCCAAAAAGTTTAGGTGGCAAAAGGAACATGAGGCATTAGAACCCTTCAGTACAGGCTTTAAGAATGATTAGCATTATCCAAATGAATTCAATAAATAAGTAGTGAGGATTCTTCACAGAAACCTCAGGTGCCATTTTGGACGGTGAACTTCAAAAAACATAACAGAATTAGGTCAAATAAGGGTAGAGGTAACGCAGTTCCTCAAAGAAGTCACCAGAAATGCAAAAGGAGAGAGCAGGCCGAAGAAAGTACAGTTCCTTGGCCTCAAGACAGGATCAAAACTTTAAATAAATCATATGTGAAAATGCCTAACCCAGGGTCGGGCCAACCTCAGTGAACAGAAATAATTAAAAGGTAGATCTATTTACTTCGCCCTGAAATAATACAAGAGATCATTTCCACTATTCTCTTTGAAATATTAAATGAGATAAATAAAATACTAAGCAGTATGCCTGCCAACAGGAAACTCACTATGTTAGCTGCTGCTGCTATTGTTATTGTGGTTATTGTTGTTATTATCTATCAGAAACCAGTTAATAACTAATGTAACATTAGTCTAGATAGGAGAAGCATTTCTTACCTAAGAACTACACAGGATTAACACTTGAAGAGGTTAATTTGAGAACACAGTGAGGAGCCTGCCTACCAGGGCCTGCCTGCTTCTCTCCTCATGGCACTGTCCATCTAAGGAAGGCGGGTGAGCTGGAAGGATTTTGTAAAAAAACTCAGCGTTGCCCATAAATTCCCATTGATAGGCACACTCCTCAACACTATGAGGAAGACTTCTCCTCATGCATAATGGAGGTCTCAACACTTGCTTGTAAACAAAATATTTGAGGCTTGTTTGGGTAAGAAAAGTACCCCCCTATTTTCATCCACAAACCTATTTTCCTCAAGACCCATGCATGTCTGCTGTATATATAACAAAGAAAATGCATCCCCCTACCCAACACACCATTTTCATAAGTCTCTCCCTTTCCCCTTCCATCACATTCTCTTTCCTTCCACTTTCCCATCTGTTGTCTGTAAGAATGTCATGGAGGAATAACTGAGTCACCAAGATATGAACAACACAACAGATATGGCCAGCAAAGTACAATAGATAGGGCCAGCAAATACAACAGATACGGCCAGCAAAATACAGCAGATACAGCCAGCACAGTCGGCAAGCTAAAGAATGTCATAAAATTCTGCTTGGAGTTTAATCAAGGCATGTAAAGTTCAATGAACTCTGCCTGTTCCAATAAAAGGTAGAAGCAAAATTAGTAAGCATAAAGCAAAACTCCTGCCTAATGAACAACAAAGTTGCAAGGGCTTTTTAAATGTTCAGGGGCTGCCATTTATCCCTGCTCAGCATTCCCAGCCAAGCTGACTCCAACTGGTTTTCACCGAATAGAGTCGCTTATCCCATGCTGATCCTTCCTTGCTCAAAACCCACAGTGTTCCCCATAAGCGTCTCACATCATATTAAGATGCCCAACATGGGATTCAGGGGCTTACCCTTGGCTTCTTACCATCTGAGTTAAGACATACAGTTTATTAGTTTTGCTAGGTCAGTAATAAGCAAATACCTCCAACTAAATGGCTTCAACAACAGGCATTTCATTTCTCACAGTTCCTGCAGCTTGAAGTCCAAAGGCGAAGGTCTCAGCAGGACTGGTTCCCTCTGAGGGCTGTGAGAGGACCTGCTCCAGACCTCTGCTCTAGCTTCTGGCAGTAGGCTGGCACCTTGGCATTCTTAGCTGGTGGGCACGTCCCCCCATCTCCGCCTTTACCTTCACCTGGCAATCTCCTTGTGTGTCTGTCCAATTTCCCCTTTCATCAGGACAGCACCCATATTTGCCTGGGCTCATCCTAGTGACCTCATTTTAAATTGATTACCTGTGTAAAGGCCCTTTCTCCACACAGGTCACATTCTGAAGTACTGGGAGTTAGAACTCCTATTTAATCATGGAAATACATAGACGTTCTTTTAAATAATATGAATTTTTAGGGGCTACACATCAATCCATCACACATAGTAATAACTTTACCATTATTATTATTCAGCTGAGTCTGTGGAGCCTAATTATAAAAGGAAAGAGTTAGATGGACTTAGATTGAAATTCAGCTCTGCCACATATGCTCTCCCTGTCACGCGAGGTGTGAAGACCAAATGTGGAAAGCAACTTCTGTGAAGAAGTAATGACAGAACCTTGCACATGACAGATCACCAATAACTTGTTACAACCAACCAGAATAACCCATGTCAGCTCAGGCTACTCTTCTAATAAAACAAACACAATGCAACAAAATCAAACTTGTTTCCTTATTTCTTTGTTCCAAAGAAAGGAAACCTCTTAAAAATAATTCAATAAATCTCTCAAATATCTCTGTTCACCTCTAAGACTCTAAACACCCTTTCTTCCCTTGATTTTTAAAAGATTTCTTGTTTATAGCTGTTTACCCAACTCTACAGAAAGCAATCTACAGCAATTCTTATATTGTCTTTTCCCAGTTAAGTTCATCTGATCATTTGATTGCATGCCCTTGGAAAGAAAGAACAATGTATTCAGTGATACCTGAAAATATTTTCCAAAGACAGACTTCTGAGTAACTACCTTCTCTATGTAATGCAGCTTGAATTCAGTGCAGCTGGGAAGGGGACCTTTGTTCCCAGTCTGTTTTCTCTCTCTCTAACCTTGATGTCCACTGTCTGTCTATTTACTGGGGTACTGTGTTGCCTCTTCTATCCTGACTCTCAAAATCTGCTTTCAGAAAAAAAGCACAGATGTATTTTTAGGAGTTAAGTAATAAAGTGCTCTGGGGCTGCTGAGTAATATCAGGCAGGTTATAGACTGCACAAGAGGGCCCCGATACACTGCTGTCGACTTTGGTACTTGTTACAATTTTCTAGCAGATGGCTGTAAGTCTTGTTCTCATATAAATCTGTGCATTGTAAAATTTTTCTAATCTATACAAGAAACGCTGCTTTTTCTAATTTGCATGAAGGCAGTGCACAGGCCAACATTGTCCTCGCTGCTGGTAATTCCTATATGTGACTCTCTCAGGAGATTCTCAGGCAAGGAGGTCTAAGCCAAAGGAATGCAGCTCTGTGCAGTTTCTAACATCGGTTAACTGAGGGGTGATTTGGGGAGAATATTCTGAAATATCCTAGATCAGGATCGGCCTCTCTCTGTGTCAACTCAAGAAGAAAAAATTTAGTAATAAGGAGGAGCTCCTGGGTCAGCGGAGATTCTGCCAGCACTTGGTGCTGCTCACCAGAGAGACAGAGCAGCTAAAGTACAAATATCTTTCTGGCAAATGTTCAGCCCTCTTTTAATACCTAGGAACAGAGACCTGGTCCCCAGGGAATTCACAGCTGTGTCTCCTTTACTCACATCACAGTTGGAAGAGAGACTCAAACTCATCAAGAAGAAACTCTCAAGACTAGAAACCCTAACATAAGGTAATCTTTGGTCGAAATCTGGCATACTGATATATGATAAACATCTTGAGCTGGTGCATTTTGATACACAACGGGAGAGTGTTTTATTGAATTTTCCAAACTTTCTCAATACAAAATAGCAATAGAATCAATAAGGCCAGTCAGTGGAATCACTCTGAACCATATTTTGAAAAATTTAATGAGCACAGGAAGTAGAAACTGGGTCCATTGTAAAAACACGCACGTTTTAGTTGGAGAGTATGAAAAATAGCAAGAATACACTTTCAGGGGTGGCAAAACTGTCTGATGCACTAACAGTGATGTCCTTGGAGAAGAGCGGATGTCATCGGGAGCAAAGCCCAGTGGATACAGGGGTGTGAAAGGGGAGCGGAGAGGGGGAAGCCCTGCAGCGGGGGGGGGGGGGGGGGGGGGGGGGGGGGCGCCATTTGATGGATGCGATTAAACAAATTTTGAAACCCTGGCTCAAAGCCAACCCAAAGCATCATCAGGAAGCAGAGAGTGTGAGGATGTGGCTGGGAGTCTACAACAAGCAGTTGGGCTGGGAATTGGCATCAGAGATAATGAATGGCACTGAAAGTCACCTAAACTAGGATTCGGCTGCAGAGGCTGACTCTCACAGAGCACTGGAAAGGAGAAAATTTGGGAAAGGAGCAGCTACATAGAGATGAAGAAACATAGAGAATCAGAGAAGTAGCAGCACAAAGGCCGCCTCCCAGCTCACTGAGGGCTCCGCGGGTCCAGGTTCAATGCCTGCCAGGTAAGCTGCCCTGGAGGCCCCCCACAGAACGTCTTCGCTCTATTTGAACTAGCCTCTGAGAGGTTCAGCTTCTTACGATCTTGGTAACAAAAGTGACGGGAATACCAGGCAGAGGGGGAGAAAAGCTAAGGGGGCGGTGGGGGCGGTGGGGGCGGTGGGGGGCAGGTGTCCGTGGGAAGGGGAGGAAATCGGGCTAGGGAGGGCTGCGCAGTCCCCAGGTGTCCACTGCACAGGGAAAGAATGTCAGGCCCTAAGATCAGAAAACCAGCCATCATCACAGAGCTGGAGTGGAGGGCAGCTGTGGCCGAAAGAGACGAGCTCTCCGAAGATTTGGTACATTCGGATGGGCAAGAATTCACGTTGGGCAAGTACTTCGGGGTTTCTTTCTCCAGCGTTCTACATGAGGTTCTTCCCCACCTCCACCGCTCCCCCACCATAATGTCTCCCCTGAAGAGAAACCCCTTCAGTAAGAACACTTTTTGCAGATTATTAAAAGGGACAGTGTGAAACCTTCAATAATATTTAGAAATACATGTAAGAGAACTAACTTGATTCATTCATCACATTTTCAAGTCCCGGTACGGGCTCCATTTCTGCCACGTGGCACAGTACAGATAGACTTTTGTGTATCAAAATTAATTTTAAAAGGGGGGATGTAGGGGTCTCAGCAGTTCTCCCAATTTAAATACACTTAAGTAACTGTGAAAACTGGTCAGTTTACACATAAAGTCATGCCAATTTAAAACAGAAAAGTTCCATTGATATTGACCACATTTTTGGCTTCTATTAAATTGCTATATAAATATATAAAGCAGGTCTGTAATACTATATGTCTGCAAAAACATATTTTTGGCAAACAAAAGTCTTTCCATTTTTAATCTCAATCTTCCTTACCCAGCATTCTTAAATACTTTAAAATTACTTTGGGTTCCAAGTATGTCATCCCCCCTTCACCCCCCACCCGGCCACCTTTTTCCCATGTTGCACTTACTCTTCCTTTGCAGATCCACACATAAAGTCCTTTGGCATTAATGAAGACTGCAATTTTCAGTCTCTCCAAATCGACTTCCAGTTGTCAGTGGAGCAACATCTGAAGTTCAATGTTTTCAGTCAATGATTATAGTGGGTTGAATTGTGATCCCCAAAAGATATGCCCATATCCTAAGCCCTGGAACCTGTGACTGATCTATTTGGAAAAGGGGTCTTCTCCAGATAAGAAGATCCTGTATTACCTGGCGGGTCCTAAATCCAATGGCAAGTGTCTTTATGAGAGATGCTTATAAGAGGACAGACACAGAGAGAAGAGAAGGGTGACGATGGAGGCAGAGACTGAGTGCTGCAGCCACAAGCCAAGAACGCCTGGAAGCCAACAGAAGCTGGAAGAAGCAAGGATCTCTGCTGGAGCCTTCTTGGGAAGCACGGCCCTGCCTGATTTCAAGTGTCTAGCCTCCAGAATCGTGAGAGAAAAATCTGCTGTTTCAAGCCATCAGGTTTATGGTAATTTGTTATAGCAGTCCTAGGATATGAATACAATGATTGAATGGTATCCACTTATTTTTTATTTGCTTTTCATTAAAGTTGGGACTCATATAAAATGCTGATTTTTTTGCCAATATAATCTCTAACATGATTAAAAACAAGTATATTATAGTAAAGCATTAATAAAATCAGAAGCCAAAGTAAAGCTAATGCTAAATGAAAAAAATCACAAAACAATTTTAAATGGCTGTAGTGTTCAAATAGTTTTCTACTTTATAGTTTAATATTGCTAGTTACCACAACAACTGAATGAAATCTATAACCCATAAAAGATCACAACTCTAGTTCAATATACCACAAGATATATTCTGTAAAGTAAAAGCTGAGTGAAGTCAGTAAAAAGCATAACAAATAATAATGTCCATGCTTTTGGTAACACAGTTCAATGCCAAAAGACCTGGTGAGCTGCTAGTACATGTCAGGCATTGTGCTGGGCACAGAGAGGTCATACCCTCTATAAAGGTGCGTTTACTCGACTATGGGGATAGGTATATAAAGAAATGGCCTAATTTCTAAACTGTAAGTTCAGAATATAATGCCTGGAGGTTTTAAGAGATATCTTAATGTTAGTGCATTACCTGGTGATTCTGACTCACAATGTACGTTGTAACTAAAAAATTAAATTCAAAATAACTGGTATAAACTTAATATGTATTGATAAAATCTACAAAATATGTTCACAGATTAAAAATCTGGCTAATGAAATTTGAGAAACCTTGGTAGAATTCTGCATATATATTTAAAATATGTATTTGTAATTAGTACTGGGTTGCTGGACCAATAACAACCCTATTACTTATTTTAGGGTTATGAATGTATCCTTTGGCAATACAATTAGCAGCTGTAGATAAAAAGCAGCTCCGTTCAAATTTAGAAGAGATTTAAACGCCCACAGAGAACAATTGGCTACATATGGTACAACACATTCTGCAGTTGTGAAAATAATGTGTATAAATACAGGGTGGTCAAAAGAACATTTACGGTTGTGAGCACTGCAAAACAGAGTTTATTCTTGTATTATTATTTATTCTTGTATTATTTCTTCTTGTATTTTCCATACGAGCAACTATAAACCTACTCTTGCCCACCTCTGTATATTTTAATCACATGAAATAATTATGAAATAAGGTGAAGTGATAGAATCAGGATATCTAATTATAACTGCAGTATAATCTCAACTATGTAAAAATATGCATAATGATTCTCTCCAGGAATTTACATCATGCATCATCCTGGTGATTCTAGAGCAATGCTGGATGGGCTGTTACATAACATAACATAATCAGTTGTTGCTGACTGCCTCTCATCCTTTCCACAATAAGATTTTACCTTTTTTTTTTAAATGAGGAAAATGACAGTTCTAATTTTAACTTATAGGGTCATGTTCTCAAGGAACCTTAAAGAAATAGAATTTACGGCTATATTCCCCAAATAATCTATACCACAAATAGGGCAAAATAAACAAACAATAAAACCCAGAACTATCCATCCTATCATGTTCACTGATTTACAATCTGCCACTACTGGAGCTGAATTCCTTTGTCTCCATAAAATGCAAACGTCCCCAGAGGGACTGGGATCCACAAGATCTGGGAGGTGACAGGCTTGGCAGGCTGGTCTCGTGAAGAAGACTTCCTGCCTGGTTGGTCCGGGCCATCTGACCCTTTGGCACACTGTGAATTAATCCTGAAGGCTGGTGACTCGGCTCCTAGTGGGAGGGCAGGCATTTAGTGTGGGTGTGTAAACGGGGCACTCGGTAACATCAATTTATGGTAAGCCAAGGGAATTCGGGATTTGAGCCGAGTGCAGGTTTAGGTCAGAAGTAAGTTCCAGAGTTTTTACTGGAGGACCCAGGCCGGAATGAGGAGACTTCAGAAGTGGAAACTAAGACAGGTAGACAGAAGAATAGACAAAGTTATTGGTAAGTCACAGCTGAAACTGGGGAGGGCTACTGAGTGCTGAGGCACCTTCCAGGCCAAGATGTGAGGTAACACTAGGCACTGCTCTCAAAGACGAGATGGGGCAGCTCTGAGGGTCTGGGTTCGAGTTGCTTTGTGTATACGGAACTATGGTGTGTTCCCTCCACCCTGGTTTTTAAGTCACGGTTCCACAAGGCTCTTATAAGAAGCCCCCCCTTCCCTTTTGCCTGCATTAGCATCCTGGGCCCCTCGAGTAAAGGTTAGGGAGCTCCTCAGCCTGACAAGGAGGGCCTCGCTCTTACCCACCTCCCTGAGCTGCTCTCTCTCCACAGCCTTCTCTTGGACCAACTGCACTGGGCTAATCTCTGTGTGGTTTTCAAACCTGCCTTCCCTGAGCTCTCAAGAGTCAGCTCAAGGAAGGAGACAGAACCCTTTATGCCCTCCAGGGACCATCCTGCCAGCCTCCACTGTAGTCCCTACAGTTGCACCAGGGATACTTCGAAGTTTCATCTTTCCAATTAATAATCTGTGAGCATCTGAGTTAGGATTCAATCCAGGTTACTTTTGATGGATAGTGAAAAAAAACACACCCACAAAACATAAACCTGGGGTGTTAAGAGGGCCCCAGTGCAAAAGGATGGCTGCATTTGGAATTTTGTCAAAGACGGGCACTTGGCCCACTCAACCGGCTGATGACACTGAAATCGGATCCGCTGGGAAAGGTCCCTGGGAGTCAGGCTCCAGTGCCTGGTCGAGCCCCGGGGTGGAGAGAGATGAGAAAGGAGCTTAGATGGGAAGTGGGGACTTGGGGTGGGATGCTGGGTGTGGTAACTGATGGAGAAAACTCATTTCCCTTTAGGCTGTAGAGACAGAGCAGATGCAAGATGAGAAAAGAGCTGGAGGTCACCCCCAACGATGATGTAATAGCAATAAAAAATGTAAGACCAAGCTCTTTGGTGGCATTCACCCACCTGATCACATTTCTCTAAGAATTTCCAGTGAATTTTAAGGAACAGAAAAATTATTTTCGTTGTGGAAGTAACTGATAAGAGTGAGTTTCATGGCCCAGTGGAGAAAGAATTCCAAGCCCACAGTGGCACACCGCTGTCTTTGAATAGCTTTGAAAAAACAGAAATCCACACAAAAATCAAGTTGTAAAGTGGCTCGTTGATTCTGCCTCAGACATCTAAGAAAGTCCTGGGCCATTATTAATAAAGCGGTGCATAAAAATTCATTTCTAAAACAAATAATGTAAAACTAAATTCATTAGGATCAAGGCATTTGTTTTATGAAGGAAATGATTAATGGATAATTAAAATGCCATGCGTCACTGATTATTAGTGACAATTGGTATTTCCACATTATTAAAAAATATAGAAATTGATTTAATTAAATTTACTTTAGCCAGCACCTCATAAGAGTAAAGTAAATGGCCTGTTGCGCATATGTCTGACCACATGGTGCTGTAAGTCATTGTTGTATGTGTTCTGAAAGTATTTAGTCTAGCCAATGTTTTATGGAGTTTTAAAAAATCTGAATATCTAGCATTTAACACAAGACTCTTGGTTCAAAATGATGGCACCGCGCCTCCAGGTGAAATGTATTAGATATTCAGGAAAGTCCATACGCTGATGTCATTGTAAGAACTCTAGGCTGACATTAGTCAACAGTGGATGACGCACGCCGCTTGCGTCACTGTGGCCCTTCCTGGCACCCCCTCTGCAAAATGCTGCCCTGTGGAAGGAAGGCCCCCGCTCTGGGCTCTTCCCTGTGATGCTCTAAGCACTCTCCGCCTCACCTCCAGCCCTCCCCACGTACCCTTTAAGTAAAAGAGAACAAGGGAGGCCTGCATCATTCCCGTCCATCCTGCCACCTTTCAGAGGGCACAGAAAAAGGAAACACGTAACTGCAGCCAGGCCAGGCAGTGTGTGTGAGGAGGTGAGTGTCCCCAGTCACACCTGAGCCTGGCGACTGCCCTGTGATGGGCCGTGTGTGGCCTGCAGCCTGCTTTCTCCAGGGTCAGACACCACAGCTGTTAGGTCTCAGCTGCCCTCACCTTCCCCCAAATATTCTGAATTGAATGAATTAAGCTTTGGCTTCCAGGTGTCAACATACTTAACTGAAACTACTTTTTGACCATGACTGGGAGGAAAATGAACATCCAAGCTCCCCGTCCTACTGAACAACTGAAATAGAGCCCAAATTGAGCAACATATATACAAGGACAATTCCCTGCAAAGCAATAAAACTTTGTCATGGTTTCCATTTTAAGAGCATAAAATCTACACCCCTTATGCTTGCGTTATGTCAGAGAACGTTTGTCAATTGTTCTTTTTTGCAAATGACTTTTTCCTTTGATTTTTGGAATACTAATAGATCCTTTCTTTTATTAAACTATATTAATAGCAGATGACCCCTTGCCATCATTTTTGCTCCTAGATTACAGACCTGACTTTCAACTTGCCCCTCTTCTGTCAACTCTACACCAGCATTTAATTAATCAGATTATGCAAATGATATTATTTGGGGGATCACTCCCAATCATCAGGCTTCCTACTTCAGCTAGAACTAGATTCAAACTCTTTGCATGACCTACGGGACCACCTGACCCCTTCCTACATTTCTTACTTCATCTCCTACAAATATCCTTGTTTGTTATACTCCAGTTGCACTGACCTCTGTGTTTCTTGGCCACGCCAAGCTCATCCCTACCTCAGAGCCTTTGTACCTGCTGCTCCCTCTGCCTGGTTTGTACCTCCCCCAAACTTTTGAAGGCCTGGCTCCTTATTATAGTAGTATATTTATAGTTTTTATTATCCTGTGCATCTTCACTGGCTTCTCCATACAAATCACCAATTTCCTCCTGGCCCAGCCTCATCTTGTCCTTCTATTTCCTCCCTAGCATCCACCTCTTTCAGGAGTTCCTATGTTTCTGCTGTCTCTCATTCGAGCAGATCCTTGTCTCTCTTCTTTAACACTATCCCTGGTACCTACAACAGAAACCAACATGGTAGGTGCTCAGACATATTTATTGCATTAATAAAGTAATTAATGGAATTGTTTTCATAAGATGTCCTTTCTTATCAAAATAGATAACACAGGCCATGCTTTGATGGTATCCAATCTCCAGGGAAACAATATACAGGTTTATAAAATCCCTAATTTGAAGATCCACTCCTTCTCAAAGGCACTCTCTGTAAAGCTCCATCATGTTGGGATTTTATTTAATCACATGTCATCAATAAATTAATAGCAGCATCTGAGATCAGAAGCAGGACTGGACTTTTGAGGGAAGAGGGCATTTTAGGCAGTTTTACCCTAGTATGGATATAGGCTGTCATTCTCTTAGTTCCCAAATGAATGAAGTAATGTCCCCTCATTGAACTAAGCTGATCTGCACTTAAAGGAAAAAAAAAAAAGAATCATTTTGATGAGTCTTGGAGAGTGCTTCTAGAGAAAAGATGAAAAGATATGCAGAAGTGGGTTAGTGGGGTTAGGGATCACTTTGGAAAAGAAGAATTCTGAATGAAGGGACTGGACCCCTGTAGGTGAGGAGGGACACATAATAAACACAGGAGGAAAGGATGGAAAGTGGGAGGACTTTAAACCCAACTTCCCCATTTCCCAGTGTTGCTCAAAGTTGGGCTTGCCTCATGCCTTCTTGGTATGTTACCAAATTGTTTAAAAAAATAAAACACAATAAAAATGGAAAGAAGAAAGGGAGGGAGGGAGAAGAGAGACAGAAACTGAAAAACTGTTAGAAAAAATAGTTTAATAAAAAAAAATGTTTAATGATTAATTAAGTTAACAAAAGATCAAAGTCAGGAATCCATTTGTGGTAGGAATGCAGATACGGCTTTCAATTCACTCACAGACCCGGGCAGTCACCGACTACACTGCCTCATTCTCAGAGACACTGACCCCGACCACGGTTTAGCTCAACCTCAAAGCAAAGCAGCAAAGTCCAGGTCCCGCTGCCCCTGTCCCTGCCCCTGCCCCGCCTCCTGGGGCACCCACACTGTTCTCAAGCCCCAACTCCTGTCTCCCGTGGAGGGCAGGGAGGGCTTCCAGCCTCAGCCTGTTTGTGATAGGAATCCAACTTTTCTCACAACTCTTTTGAGCTTCCCTACGTCTCAGATCCAACATGAGAAGGACTTAGAAAACATTCCCTCAGATGGGAAACAGAGTATGGCTGGGCCACAGGTTCGTACTTGACTCCAGCCATGTCTGTTTTACCGAAGAGTTAACTTACAGAGCATCTGAAAGGCACAGAGGCCGGGGCTGCGATAGGGATGCTTATCTGCCAGGTGCTAAAGACCAAGTAAGGGCTCCAGGAATTCCGCCCGGACATGCATGGAAGGACATTCTATTGTTCAGGTGTTGATCAGCGTAGAGTTTCAAGTTTTCTTAGAAACACAAGTGTTTGCTCTCAGGATAACTGTGTTGTTTCCCTTTCGGGCTTGTCTGTGCACCATGAAAACAGAGAAAACAAACTAATCCTAAGTCTTTCCCCGCTGGGTTGGCTTCTTTTAAATCCTTGAGTGATTTCCAGTCCAAATCAGATTTGCGCAGGCTTCCATTCAAGAAGAATCCACTTACCATAGCATTCTAAACAATTTAGCAAGTCTGTCTGGGGAGGAAGCTAACATGGGCATGGGGTAGGGCTGGGAGGGGGAGGCAGCAGGGATGGGGGAGGCAGTGAATCACATTTCCTGTACCCCTTCTTGTGGTGAGGTGACTAGGTCGTCCACTTCACAAGCTGAGCCCAGGGCGTAGTTAGGAGAGTCTGATGCCCCAAACAAGCATCCCTCAAGCTCCCGAGCCCATTGTTTTGAAATCTAAGTGACACTGTGACTCTCCTAAGCAAAGTTAGAAATAAGTCCATCCCTGAAGGTGCAGAACACAGAAAACATTACAACTAAAATTTCCTAAACTTCAAATCATATAGCAATAAAGAAAAAGTCTGGGGTTGGACTGTAACTAAAAGCAAACCTACTGTACACATAAACAAGTGGGACTGATTTTATAATAAGTTTATGTCTGAGAAGGGGAAGTACTAGGGGTCAAGATTAGCCAGCATTAGGAGAGTGAGGACAGTTTCACAATCCTTAGGTTCCCTAATGGGAGGGGACCCAGGCCAAAGGGAACACAAAGACACATCATACCTACCGTTTTGGGGTCACAAACTTCATAACCTAGTCTACAGGCCCCACTTTATAAGTGAAAAATCTGAGGGCTCTAAAAGCTTAAGTGGTTGGCCTTAAGCTACACAGCCCACTGAAGAGCTGGAGCCTGGGTCTGACCTTCCAGTGTATTTTCTATTTTCTTCCCACTGCTCAGCAGGGGCCAAACATCTAATTAGAGATGTGACTACAAAGAGGGGAGGCACAGACTCTTGGCCTCTCCCCCGTCCTAGAGGTGTGGCACACAGCTGATGCCAAAATGGAACCAGGGCCTACCGGGACTACTCGAACAATGGATTTTTTTTTTTATGGTAAGTTTTGTGTTCTCTTTGTGTGTAGTGTGTGTATTTTTTAAACTCTATCTGAATGTTGTTCCAAGGAAAACCTACGCACTCTCGGAAGCAGACATAATTTCTCCTCTCCAAGACTTAAAGCTCCTTAAGGACAAGGTCTATGCCTTCCCCATATCTGCAAGTGTATAGCAATTAACGCATACGTGAGGAAGACAGATTGTATTTTCTGTTCATAATTCTCATTGTCTCCCCATTCTTGCTAGTGGGAGAAGTATAAAGCCCCTCCCACCACCACTGACGTTGCACTGGCTTTAACCACTGAAACCTGGGGACAAGCCACAGTGACAGTTCCAAGCAGAGCCTCTCTTACTGCCCCCGCCCCCCTGTGTTTCTGCCCAACAATGGGAAGAACATGCCCTTGAACCGCAAGTATGGCTGCCACTTGAGTCTGGACTCTGGGAGAGGGTGGAGAACAGACCCAACCCCATCCCACAGCCTGGGATCAAACCCGGCAGGGACCCACCCAGCAGAGCCTCAGCTGACCCTCAGAAATACATGCTGGTTACCACACCCACTGCATTTGTGCTGCGTTGTCACCACACTAGAAGCTAATCTATGGAATCTCTCTTGAAAGCAAATTCTCCATAGTACTGTGAACTGTCCTCAGCCAACTTGTTCACACAACTGAGGTTTCTTTTGGCAGATAATGACGTAGACCAAAGAAGTCTGTCATTGCTACTGAGTTATAGACGCAAACCTCAAATTAGAAGCTTCTACACATATGTGAGCATTCGTTACATAAACATGCATTAGCAAGCAGGCAGAGAATGGTCCCTAGAACCTGCGGGGCAAGGGCAAGGAAGTCCCCACCTCTGTCCTCTCAGTGCTCCATCACGAAAGGGTTACTAGAGGCAGGCGCCAAACATCCCAGGGAAGATGCTGTTCCTTTTAGCAGGCACTAGGCAGCTGACACTCTTTGTCACCAGGCCTGGGCAAAGACTGCAGAGCCATCCCTGAAGGAGGAAGCTACAGGCCTCGCAACCTGATCACTCCTCAGTGGTGAAGCCTCCACATCTCTATGCCACTGAGCCATACATCTCAAACACCTAATCCCTTGAACTTCACCGATGAGACCATTTCTACCACTCATTAAGCTAATTCACAATTCACTAATTTCACAAATAAAAAAAATTTCTGACATTCACAAAACCTCAGGTATTAAGAGGTACACAGCTGGCTGAAATCTTGTAGCAGCTGCCCCTGGAGTGTGACTGACCCCACCTGAAGTGAAAATTTAAGGCAGCTAGTACATACTTCAAATCACACTGGTCTAAGGTATCTTGAAGTAAATTACAGATATCATAACATGAAGATTACTGTCCCTGTTCCATCCCCTAAAATATCCAGCCTTCCACACCCAGGGTTAGAGCCTTCCCTGCTTCAGCACTTTGACTGTGGAAACCCGCTTAGGAACTCACACCTCAAGCCAGGACAAGAGCAAAAAGCATAAAAGAGAAAGAAGATATATTAGAAGGCAGCTTGGATGGCCTGAGCCAGAACAGCAAGGGGTCATGGCCCCAAGTCAAGCCCAGGAAACACCAGGTGAGGAGCCAGAATAGACTTGGTGTCAGAGACCAGAGTACCTTGACATGTGCTAAAGTCAAACTTAGACAGAATATTCCCTGTATTTCCTCCTGCTGGTTAGCTAGCAACGGTCCTGGGTATCCTGTCACACCTATAATGTCCTAACCTGCTGTCACAAACACAACACTATGTCACAATAACTACAAGTGCTCCAACACACTTCCTACTGCATCAGTCGTATAGAAATCATTCATTCTCTGACATTGTTTATTATCTGGTGAACTAGACACCAGAGATGCAGTTTAGACAAGTCATGGGCCTTGTCATGGAGAAGCTCAAAGAATTGGGCAGGGGTTCTCAGTCTGGGCCCATGGCTAGATCCATGCATGGAGTGGTTTGTGAAAGCTCTAAAAAGCAAGGCCTGAGTGTGTGTGTGTGTGTCCTGTTTTACCAAAAAGTCTTTATTTTTCATCAGATTCATAAAGGAGCTCATGACCCCAAAAGGGTAAAAAAAAAATTTTTAAAAATTGCATGTCTGTGAGAAAACCTATAATAAATGTATTTACTCAGACTTTGCTATCGAAGATCAAAGTGTAAACATATAAAAATAGACTTTTTATCAAAATGATCAAAAAACCTTTAGACATAATAACTGGAATAAGGTAAGAGCATATTTAAGAAATGTCCTCATAACAGGACTAGTGACTAATAAAAATGATACTAGAGATGTAATAATGAAGGAAACTCTATTTTTTCCATTATAAAAGTCAATCACAAGCCCAGGAAAGCAAGGACTCCAGGCTGCTTGATAGGTGACAATGTCCACGGGGTAAGAGTAACAACTCCCATGCCCTGTTCCCATCTTCACGGGCCTTTCGTGTCAAGTATAAAGTAGCATAAGCAGAACAAGGGCCTGCTTTCCTATTTACCACTGCTGGTTGGCCCCATTACCCAGTAAAGACCCTCAATGCACAGGTGAGGGGGAATTTCCCCCTGGAACTGTTCAAGCCCATTCAGCAAGGTGGTATAGCCAGTTCCCGTGACATTCACTGCCCGAGAAGTTACATGCGATTCATTGAGTGGTTTCCATAATCCCTGTCACTTAGCTTCAACAGCACAGGTTTAACCTCTCTGAGGCTCAGGTCACCATGTGCGAGTGTGGGCATCAGGCTCTGCCCCCTTTCTTCCCTGACACGTTCTCCTGATCGGAATCCTTATTCTGACCTCGGCGTTGGTATTTAGAAAGTTCCGGATTCCAGTTATGTGCTTTCTTCCCCAGCAGCACCGCCTCCCACCTCCGTCACGATGACCGGGCATGACTGTACAGCGTCAGGGGAGTCATTCCTGCACTAAGGTGGGGACGGCACATAGGTCACTGAGAGCAATCAGGAAACACTCAGCGAACTGCAGGAAAGGGAAGACTATAAAATAGAAGGAGATTTAGAAGCACAGTTCTACCCCCAAGACGCTAAGACATTATTGACATTTTTTCACTATCATAGAGATCTTAGAGCCATTTACAGAAGAAAACTGGCTTTTCATGATAGATGTTATAGAAACAAAATAACCCCATAACTGTAATCCCTAAATTATGACTCACTTTATTTAAATAAATATTTGAGATTTCAAAATTCCAGCACAAACAAATAAATACTTTGGGTACCCACCACCTTGAAGTGTTTGCCTTCAGTGGGGAGAGAGGAGGAGGAGGGGGAAAGGAATTTGAAGAAAACAAATATGAGATGCCTGTGAGCCCAGAGGGCATGTCTGAGGCCAGAGCCTGCAGGGACAGGCCTGTCTGAAGGACACATGCAGAGCTGACCAGTCCAAGTGGAAGCTAAGGCCAGCCTGTGAAAAGGTACAGGGGCAGCTAAGACAGTGCAAGTGTGAGAGCACAGCCCAGGCGGGGCGCAGGCAGATGGGCAGGGAGGGCGAGGAGTTCAGGCTGGAAGACAAGAGCAGCACTTAGGAAGAGTTGGAGAGGTCCATCTTCTTAGCAAAGTCTAGATAGCTTTTCTAGCTTCAGTGCTGGGGACCCAGAGGCATCAACTGGTCCCCTAAAACTAGCAAGACTGTAATACACAGAGGCTGTAAACAGAACAGTAATACAGGTTAACTCTGTCCCTCAAATGTGCTTTGATTGTTATGTGCAGAGTCTGAAAATAAGGAGCCCATCAGGTCAGTGAACTGTCCATTTCCTGGCGGCGATACACCACAGTCATATAAGATGCTGCCACCAGGGGCAACAGCAAGAAGGGTGTTTGGAATCATTCTCTATTTCTCACAACTGCATGCAAACCTATAATTATCTCAAAACAGTTTTAGAAAATGACCTAACCTTTATAAAGCACAAGATTTCATATAAAAATCCTCTTTTCCAGCTGTTCTTGAAGAGTGAGACCTGGCAACGCCAGGCCCATGCCATGTTCCCACAGTAACACATTACCCCATCACAGCAATCAGAGTGTTATCGGTGGAAGTGGGGTTCTTGGGGTACCACTGGAATAAGCATTTCCGGAGGCCTCCACGGGAGGATGCGATATGGAAGAAAGCTTCGTTTCCAGGGATTACACCCTGGGCTTCCAAAGCCCCATTTCCCTTAGTCCAGTCATAGAAGGAGTATAGCTGCAGTTTTAGTAGAGCTAGAAGCAAAGCCAGAGTCCAGAGATTCCTTTCCATGCTGGAGCCAGGTCCAGTTCAGCGTCAGGCTGGCTACAGTCCCTCAGTCCATTGTGTGTGGGGTCCACGTGGCCGTGGGCTATGTGACTGAATGCAGGAGACAGGAGCAAAAGAGCCCCTCAAGCCTAGAGTCCAGGAGTCCCAAGGGAGCCGAGAGAGCCATTCTGGCCCATGACCTGTTCCCAGGTGTGACTGACAGGCAGCACCTTCCCTGTCACTGCAACTTTACTGGACGTGCATCTATCTTCCCTTTGCCCGGTCCCCTTCCGCCAGTGTTTTGCAGGGAACACACCTATAACGTCTAACCTTTCCTGTAGTCCTTTCCTGTTACTAACATTAATTACAACGTTATTAAGAGGAATGAGAATCGCATTTGCTTCCTTAAGACAGGTATTAAAATCTTCACTTCGCCCCACTCTCGCCCAAGTCTGCTTTGTGTGATTATGTTACTTCTCTGAGGCCAGTGGACACTCGCTTTTCCCTCTCTTCCACACAGAGTGATGGAGTTAAAGGCTGGGTCGTCCAGGAGGTCATCTGAGTTTGCACAATTTGTCTGGAGTTCAACACCGCATCATGAATGGGACACAAAGATGCCTCACTGTCCTGGTCCCCGTGGGGCTGTGCACATAATAGGAATCATTATAGTATTCTTTTATAGCCAGAGAACCACTTAGGATGGGTTCCAAGAAAAATCAATGACATACTAAATGTCGTGCGATAGCAATTTCTGCCATAACTCAGGAGCCATATAAAATAGAGTGAGTTCTTAAAGTCACAAATGCTTTGAAATTATTTATGAAATAGGAATTAAGTGAGGGCCAATTTACCAAAACTGAAACTATCTAAACAAGTGGTTTAACTGGAACTCTCCATATACGTACACTCTGTGAGTCAAGACAAGGTGTCATTTCAAATTGAGTCTCTTCTTGGTTTTCTGAGACTAAAACATGTTCCACATTAAAAATATGTCCCCTTTGGTTTACACGCGGTAAACTGCTCAAGTGGGATCATTCTCCCGAAAGGCAATGCAATGCTCCCATTAGCACTAACAGCAAAGGGCAAAAAAGCCGGTGAGGTAAAGACAGGGAAGATGCATTGAAGTCATTCCTTGCTGCACTCACACACCAAAAAAAAAAGCATGAAATTGACTCACAAACTTAAGCCTATCTTTGTGTTTAATAGAAGAAACTTTGTACAATCCTTATTCCGCTCAATACATGGTCCATCCTGGGGCCACCGCCTCCTCACCGCGCACACCATGCTCAGATGTCGCAGTTTTTCCTGGTTAGAACATTCTAATAGGAATGTGCTCTCACAGCTTTAGCTACGAAATTAAGATTCCCCCCACAGGAGTCTCTTAGCGGGGACTATTACAGCACACAAACGAACAACAGGCAGAAAGCAAGATATTTTTACATTTTCTTTAACACACCAGTGAACTTATCAAGAGATTTAAATTGCATTTAAAATTCAGGGGCAGATGTAGGTCCTGGCTAATGGTCCCTCAAGTGGCCTACTGCGTCAAGGATTCGCTGATAGGATTCTCTCTTTTCTTCCTGGTGTTGAACTTTGACCCCCCATACACTCCCTTTATACTTAGCTATTTTCCAAATGGGTAAATACACAGACCAAGCTGCTTCTGTCCTCATGTCCTTGGATTTATTCCGTTTGGTTATAGAGGTTAACTCAACCCCAGAGTCCCCACTGATGCTGCTTCAGTTCCTGCTGGCAGAAGTGGGCTGTTAATGTTGCCATTTGCTCTATGTCACACAGAGTCAAAGAGATTATATACCTGAAATTCTTTGCGATCCACCTGCAGTCTGTGATTTGGGTATTGCCAGTAGCCGCTGATCTGAGCACAGCTCAGGCATTCAGACACTAAATTATAAATGTGAGGTACTCACTGCACTGGATGGAAAGTGTAGGCTGTGACATGCAAATGAAGACATTTTCTATGAATCGTGGAATTGGTCTGCGCTGTGTGGGGCATCAGCTGGACCCTGCTATAAGGCATCTGGTGAGGCCATGAGTCCCTCCAAGTTTTCTGCTGCATATGTGTGACAGCCAGCTGGCAGAGCAGCTGCAGGCCCAGCTCACTTTGGGAGCCAGCTGACCATCACTCCCCCAGACAATACACTAAAGGTCAAAGGGCCTTTGGCTCTTCCTTTGAACAAGTGTGTTTGGTCACCAGGGTTCCATTCACCACTGGGCAGCAGAACATGCAAATAATTTGCAGCTTCCTTAATTAAGATAAATTCTAATTCCAAAAATAGAGCTCCACCTCAAAATGGTATTTTTATTTCTTATTCAAATATTTTTTGGAACCATGCATCCTTCCTCTGTATACAAAAGCTCTCTCTTTGAGCCTTTTTTTTGGGGGGGGGAATCTATTTTATCTTTCCATTTTTGAAATTAGGTGTTTATTCTGAATGGGTAGATAGATACAGCTATATATTGATCAAATAGATCTAGATATTGATTGAATATAATTTTGATACACAAAGATGACTTTATCTAAGCAAAAGTAAAACATCATTGTGAGTCGTAAACTGTAAGCAACTTAGTTTGATTTTGAAAATAAGTGAGTTAGACCAACAGTCACATTGAATAAAATATTTCTATTTGTCATTCAGTGCCAGTTCTCTCTGTTACTGAGAGATTTCAGGTTTCTGTTCAGCCCTGATAAACCTCGGGTCTCCCCTACCTCTTCCTAATGTGGCAGGTTATCAGGCATTAAACAAGTAGCTACAGGAGGACACCCTCCTCCGTGCCAGGGTCCACTGGGGGCCGAGTCCGGTGGGGAACAAGACCAATGAGGCCCCTTCTTTCATAGAAAAACTAGTAGAAATGACATTCTAGTCACCCTTTCCCAGCAGGCATATGTGGTCTGTTTTCTAAATTCCAAGACATGGGAAATTTCCCGGACAGGCTCAACAGAGATGACCTTTGATTTGCTTACCAGAAATCACCTATCAGAGAAAAAAAACCATATTCTCTGCAACAATATTTTCCCACTTGCAAAGTGCCTCAGGATTTCTGAGAATGTAGCATCTTTAGGAGAGAACAGAAGGCATCCTCTGTGCTGTCCTGAGAAGGATCCCAGCAAATGGAAACCACAGGCTTCCTGAGAACGTCTGGGCTGCCTGAAAGATGTGGGTTCCCCACAACTGCTGAACGGGAGTTACAGCAAAAGGGGCTAATGTCCACTTGTCACTGAAAGTAACCTGCTTTGGCATTCTCCAAAAAAGTTAGTTTGGTATTACACTGAAGTAGCCATATCTTACAGAGTTTTACAGGCTGGTTTTCTGTTTTAATCACTCAGCAGAGCTTCGAGTCAACCCAGACTCCGCATTATAAGCTTAGTGTGAGAAACACACCCTGGGTCCCATGAGTTTATCCTGGAGAAAGTTCTAGGTCTAAAGCAACATGCAGTTTCTCGTCTAAGAAAAGAGGCCTCCAAGTGCAGCATCTTTTTATTTTACAAGAGTTCTTTCCCTGCCAAACATTTGGTTTCACATGTATCTCAGTAAGGGTGGGGCAATGCTGAGAATCCGAGTGAGAAACACAAGTTTCCGTGAAAGGCCGGCAGATACCCTGCTCTAAAAGTGTTGCTTAAAATGCAAACACACTTTTTCTTCTTATGCTTACATGTGCATAATTAAAGTATCTCTTCTTGCCCCAAAGAGTACATTTTTAAAGTAGAAAGAGCGTACTGTTTTGTTTTGGTTCTTGTTTATTTTGAAGAGCACGTTCTCTCCCACTTGGCTCATCCAGTTTTTCCAATTATTGGTCCCCGATGGCTGGCACTTTGCTCAGATCAGCCCCAGAGGATCCAGAAGAGTCAGCTCTCCCAGCATCTCCTGATTTGTGACAGCTCCAAATGGCAATTTCCCATTAACCCCCATTGCCTTTCCCTGAAGGCATGGACTTCTCTCTCACAAGGTGAACCGCCAGCACTCCCAAAGATGTCACAGCATGCAACCAACCTCTGCCTCCCTTTGCCAGGTCGACCCTGTGAGCCTGCAGGCTGCTCAATGCTGGCAGGTGTCCCTCCCAGCACAGAGCTAAGGCTGAGACACAGAGTGTGGGAAATATGCTAATTCCAGGGGTCGGGAGGGGAGCCCCAGGCTTGTGACCTCTCATTTGAGAGGCCTCAGTGCACTTTTTACAAGATGCAGCTATTGTCCTCCTGAGCCTCTGAGGAGGATTCGGAGGAAAACCGCAGTGTAGATCAAAAAGATGGTAAAACGGGACCTGGGAGCAAAGGCTAAGTGGCCCTGGTGTTATTTTGCCCGGAGAAGGGAAGGCTGGAGGTGGAGAGGATCAGTGGGTCATAATGGCAGAGGAGCTATTATGTCCTCGGTGGGGCCAGCTGCTCGACATTTGGAGTGAGAGGAAATGAATGTAAGCTGCAATGTGAGGATCTTTTTTCTAATTTGTTTAAAGAAAGTCAAACAATGAAGGCTGCTAAACACTAAAATTGGTGATAGGGGAATATATTTCTTTCTTTAAAACTAAGAATTTTCAGTCAAGAGTTTTAAAGACAAATTTGCCCGAATGCAAGGGGTAGACAGGAAGAAACCGTAAGGCCCACTTCACTGAAATAAATGTGGATGACACGAGTCTGGCCGTCACCAACGGCTCTCACAGCCGACGTTTCCTCGGAGGGCAGTATTAGAAGCTGCTGTGCAGGGTATCCTCAGACCTTGCTTTAAAGATGCAGTCAGCTGAGATCGGAACTGTCTGTGGCCAAGTGACCGACAAGTATCTTGGGTGACGGGCACCCTGATTTCCGTGCTGCTAATGGAGTCTGAGGCATCCAACAAGCATGAGCCTCAATGTCCTCCACTGTCCGATGGGGACAACAGCTCTGCTCTACCTCCCAGCACTGCTCGGAGGAACAAATTACAAAAGGAATGAAAAGCACGCTGAACCCAAGCCTGCAGTAATTAGACTGTTCAGGCCTCAGGGCAAGTCTCAAATAGAAAAATACGGGGCGCTCCTAGTGCTGTTTTAATGAGTTACTCCCATACCAGCCTCTGTGTGAGAGAAAAGGAGAGTCAGAAGGACAAACGGAGAGCTCAAGAGCACAGCCCAAGCTGGTGTCGGGGCTGCTATTCATTCTTGCCTTCCCCGGGTGTGCAGCCAGCCCCAGGCACGGCTGGGTGGCACAGAGCAGCGCCAGGCAAACACGCCGGCCTTTCACTGCTGGGCTGTGGTGTCCGCAGTGTGTGCACGTTTCGGCTGGAAGCATTTCTCAACAAAGCCCTCAAATATCAGAACTAGACAACTTCACTGCCCTTGGTACCCATGACAGGTAAGTTTTAAATAAGTAAAAAGTAAACAAATAAATAAATGTAGGTGTTTTAGCATAGAAATAAAGTGATAGAATTTTTACCCCTAGGGTGGGTTTTGCTAAGGACATAGTTGGTCACAAAGAAAGAAAACACAAAAACTTGTCCACCTAGAGTTCTAACTACAGAGAAAATGTCCTTCAAAGTGAAGGTATAATAAAGGATCTTTTCAGCCAAAAGCAGAGAGATTTGTCACAAGCAGATCTGCATTACAAGAGATGTGAAGGGGGCCTGAAGAGCACCCCTGCCTTTAAGGTCGCCATCAGCTGGAACGCTGTGCTTCTGTCCCTACGCATTCCATTCCGCTGCTCTCAGAGACAGACCCCGAACTGGGCAGTCCCCATGCAACTCCAGAACATCAGAGGCAAAAAGGCCAGCTGAGCAGGGGGCCTTTCAAACCCCCTTATTTTCCAAATGGAAAATAGAGGGTCCATGAAATGGACAAGCTAAGAAGAATGTGATTCTTATGGGAGACAACACTGGAACTGACCCCAAAATGTGGTTACCAGGTAATATGATTTACTCCATTTGAAAGGTTACTGATCTTCAGCAGCATAAATGTGGTTCATAGGCATATTGCATTCGTATGACAAAGTAGATTTTTTTTTTTTAATTAAAATTAATTGCCTTGAAAAAATAGAAGATATTGTCAGGCGAGCTCATGTATCCACATGGCCATAATCAGCTACAGTTCCAACATTTTCTGGCCCTCTTAGAAGGGACGTGTACTGTCATATACACTATGACATTTTGGTTAGTGATGGCCTGCATACACAATGGTGGGATACTATATAGCTGAGGTGTGTATTGGAGTATCTATACCATCTAGATTTGCATAAGTGCACTCTATGATGGTTACACAAAGGCAAAATTGCCTAACAGAGCATGACTGTATTCTCTAGTTCACCATAGTCATCACCATGCCCTAACATCTCCATGACAATGGGCTTTAGGTGACTTAGAATGAATCACCATGCTCACATAGTTGCTTAACCTAACCATCCATTTCATCCACTTATCTCATTTTCCTGGGCCATTTAAACATTGCACTTTGCATTTCCTTCCCTTCCATATGCTGCTTCTATTTTCCTAATTGGTAAAACCATTCATGATTATTTCCGCAAAGAACAAATTAAAAACATAATGTCTCCATGCATGTATGACACACAGTTGATCCTTAGTGATTATGTGTACAGAAATCAAGACACACATTAATTGCCCTGGCCAGGTGGTCCAGTTCACCGGAGCATCACCCTGTACACCCAGAGGTGGCAGGTTCCGTGCCCAATCAGGCTGCACACCTAGGCCGTGGGTTTGATCCTCGGTCAAGGCGCGTGTGGGAGGCAACCGATCGATGTTTCTCTCTCTCTCCCTTCCTCTCTCTAAAATCAAAAAACATATTCTCGATTGAGAACCCAAAAAAAAAGACACACATAAGTTCACATAAGCTAGTGCAGGAGGCGAGCTTATTTTATGTACCTTTGCATAGGACTTTACACATTGCCAAAGACCCACTTGTATCACAATATTCTGAAGGAGAGGGCTGACCATTTTGTCATTTCCGTCCATTTCTGCTGGGTAGAAGGTGGACTCCCCCATTTCCTAATGTTATTTCTTATAATTTCTCAGAAAGATGGGGTGGAAGAATCTAATTATAATTATATTAAAAAGATAAGACAGACACATTTGTCCACATAAAAACTTGTATGTAAATTTTATAGCATTATTCGTGAGACAACAAACCCAGACCCAACAAGAAATTCCAGTATCATTATTCATAGTAGTTTAAAAATAGAAACAACCTAAATTTCCATCAACTAATAAATGGATAAATAAAATGTTTTCTATCCTTCTAGTAGAATATTATTTGATAATTTTAAAATAGGAAGTACTGATATATACTACAGTGTGCATAAACCTTGAAAATATTATGTCACAAAAGGTAACGTATGGCATAATTCTATTTATGTGAAATATCCAGAATAGGCGAAATCTATAGAGACAGAAAGCAGGTCAGTGTTGCCCAGGACTGGGGACACTGGGAGGAAATGGGGAGTCACCCCCAGTGGGTGTGAGGTTTTCTTTCTGTGTTGATGAAAATGTTCCAAAACTGACTGCACAACTATATTATTACTCTGACTACTACTGAAAAGTGCACTTCAGTGTAGTTTTCAATAGTAGTGCACTAACTACTATTGTTATGGCCTGTGAACCTATCTCAACACATCTGTCATTTACAGAATAAGTCTTCTGAAATTGGGGAAAAGGCGACAATTATTTGAAGAGATCTGCTTCTGCCAGGCAGGGTCCAGTGTTATTTATATATTTTTATATATATATATATATATATTTATCATTATATATACCTATAATGTTATATGTATTTCATTTTATTCAAGCCTCATGGTAATGTGACAGCAGGTTTCATTCTGCCCATTTCACAGATGAAGAAGTAGAGGCTCACAGGCTGCCTTAGCTAGTTACTTGCTAAGCTGAGATCTGAACCTATGTGAGTCACCCCCCATTTTCTCCTCTAAAATCAAGTAAAGGAACTTGAGACTACTTGCTTTGTCTATTTCTTATTGCTGCATGTGACTACTTAATTTTGAGCAAGGCACTAGTTTTCTTTTCTTAAAAGCTAACCTGAAGCATGCCAGGTGATTAAGTAGTCTTTCTAAAGTCAAATGGGGCCTTTTTCTCAAGGTGACATGTGTCATTTTGTAAATGTGGACCTGCCCAAATCATTTCTGTTGTCTGTTGGCATTTTCTCACTTACCCAATATTCTCCTTGAACTCACCTCAGCTGCTGCCTCATTCAATATTAGAGCTAAAAACTCTGCCCAGAGTACTTCTCCCTCCCCACCCCAGCCCTGCATATAGAAAGCAGCATCCAGGTAGCACTGATCATGTGCATGACACCCTAATTCTATTGCTCTACATGTCTCCGATCGTTAGCATCAAAGAGTGCTTACAAATGAATCATAGGGACAAATTCCTCAATAAGCATGCAAAACGCATGCACCAGACTCCAACCCCAATCACTTTAAGAGGTTCTATTAAAGCACAAATCATTTGGGAGTGTGGTAAGAGGGGGGGGAGAGGGGACAGATTCCAACAGGACTCTTGCTCTCTGCCTTAAACGAGGACCAGCCTGAGCTCATATGAGTGGGCGGCCAACAGAGCACGTCTGGGATGCCAGCCATCTCCAAGCCACAAGCTCGGAGCCTGCATCTGTCCACATCACAATTCGTTATCTCCCCAGCCAGGCCCCAGCCTTACCTCTACTGAAGCAGAAGGCAAGTGGACCAACGAGCGACCTTGCGGGGTCATCGGAACCACTGCAGCCACTGGCTTTGGCCCCTTCAGCCTCAGCTCTCTGATCTGACAGCCAGGGTCAGACCTGCCTTCCCTCTTTCCGAGCAGTGCCAGTAGGCTTCCTCCCACCTGTCAATATTTAACTACCCTGCCAAGTTACATTACATCACCTGCACTAAATGCCACCCCATCGATAGCTAGCGGGCGTGCCTGCTCGAGGCGACTCAACGCGACTAACCTCTAAGGAGTGCCTTCCACCCGCTCAGTTCTTCCAGCCTGCCTGAGTGCCCACTGCACGTGGCACGGGGGAGACAGAGTGAAAAGTCTCATCCCCTGAGTCGAGCTGGGGACAGACACTGTGGTATGTGCTGTGCTCTACAGCACAGCCTGTAGGGGCGGTGGCGTGAATGGGACCAGAGTGACATCGCTACTGGGCCAAGCCAGATCTGGGAAGACGCAAGAAGGGCGAATACATGGACTCCGTCCCCAGCAAGCTTAGAGTCACCACAGGGAGTCTATTATTCTTCAGACTAACAGGAGTACTCACATAAGTATCACAGGTAAAGTGCAGACTGTTAAACCAAAGAGGGCAGCCATTCCAAATCTGTTTTCTTGAGGAGTTGTATTATTCATTAGCTGTTTTTAAGACTGAATTTTGAACAAAGATGTCTCAAGAGGGGAAGCTGACTGCGGCCTATAGATCTCTGGGGTTACAGACATGGGTGACTCCTCAGACCTTTGAGACAGAAAATAACCCTAGTGAGTAAGACAGTTACCTGGGACCCACCTTCAAGACCCGGGAAAGGAGGATTCAGGTACCAGAGTAATATTCCTCCCTGATCACAAGAATTAATCTGGGGCAAAATGGCTTGGCCACAGGGAATCAGGGATCTGCTATATACCCCTCTAATCTTTCCATGACTTCCAACACGAAGTTTCCTGACACTTAATGAACAGCTGATGACTCTTTTAAATAATATAAACAGACTGGCGGAGCCCCTGGGCAACACTAAACTGTAGTCTCTAACTCCATCTGTGGTCAGAAGCCTCAAAAGCTACTCCGGGATTTTTTCAAAATCTAAGTTTACCACCAAAGCACGGCTCTCAAATATGCCCATGGAATCCCTTTTCTAGCAAAACTTACCCCAGCTTCACGCTCCAGAGAACAAAGCCCCCCATTTATGTGTGAACATTCAAAGGCCCCCACCATAGGGGAGCCTAGGAGGCTGCCATGGAAAGTGTCGGATTATTTGAATTGCAAAACACAGCCTGGGGAATCTCTCTACATCTGATTTGGGACGTGTTCCAAGCTCTGGAGCACCTCTGCAGGGAAGCAGCTCTATTAGTCAGCTTCTCAGGCAATTTTCCAGTTCCACATGGACACTCCCCCAGTGTGTCCAACGTGAACATTTACAGTCTGTTGCAATATTTTACTGCAAGGTATTTAGGCTTTTGACAAATACTAACGGACATTGCCACCATTCCAATTGAAACTCATGACCCATATCTAATGCCTACTACTTGGTTGTGACTGAAGATATTTTTCAGTCAGTCAGTGATTATAAGCTGAACATGGCTCCAGACCCCTCTCTCACATCCTGGGAGCTGGTTTGAGTTCAGTCCTTAATAAATCCGCATTGCATCTTCAATCATCACAAAACCACTGAAGTTTTACCACACTCAAGCTTGCTCTTTTTACAAATCCAGACATTTTCAGAACCTTTTGCTTAATAACACATAACCCATTTGGCATTACAAGTATTATACGTTATTGATGGAACAATTGTTACTGCTAATTGTTATATGCCCAGGGATTTCTAGATTCAATTAGAATGGGTCTGTGTCGTTTATCTTGCAATCCCGCTAGAAGGAAGAGGTGGTGTACGACCTTCATTTGTTTTGAAAAGCAATGTTAGTAAATTTTAGCAAATGTGAGCTAAATTCTTTTCAAATAGGATCATTAATATAATGAGTGGTAAGAGAACTAACATTCTGTGGAAAATAACAAGCAAACATGACTAATATTTCCAGATGTAAACCATAAAGAACTTCGGTTTTCAAAAGATAGAATATTTAAAATGTATCCTGTTTATCAATTGTGTACCCAGCTTGTTAGAATAGAGGAAAGATTTTTGTCTTTTTTTAAACAAGTCCTCTTAAGGAGCA
Organism: Miniopterus schreibersii; assembly: GCF_964146895.1. Classification (NCBI taxonomy): domain Eukaryota; kingdom Metazoa; phylum Chordata; class Mammalia; order Chiroptera; family Miniopteridae; genus Miniopterus; species Miniopterus schreibersii. The sequence goes on along the minus strand of NC_138108.1, from coordinate 70,718,943 downwards.
GCTCCAAAGTAAAACTAATTGCCCCAAAGCCAATTTAATAATCACTATTCTATTTTAGAAAGCAAGTGGCCCCATGGACTCGTCATGACATAGACAAAGAAGCCAAAGTCTCAGTCCAAGCATGTGACCCGGGCAGGGCCCTTCATCCGTGAGAGGGTCAAAGCCTGTCCTACCTGCCAATTACAAAGAGTAATTAAGGAAGTGAGATCGGGAGTTCAAGGTCCACTCCAAAACTCACGTGTGTCAAGGAGCACTGTGCCTTTTAAAACAGTCACTTTGGGAGCAAAGGCTGTGTCTAAGGTCACAGAAGAGTCCTTCTAATGCTGTTCACTGACTCAGTTTGCCCAGGACTGGGGGTATCTATCCTAAGAACAATGACTTTCAGGATAGTCCTGGACAGACTACGGGTTTGTCAGGCAACTTGTTATTACTCAGATCACATTAAAACAACATCTTGGGAAATGACTTCATATTGCATGATAAATCATTTTGCATCTTGTCTAGGCTAACAAATTCTGATTCTTACTAAATCCAAAAACAAAACTTAAAAAAACATCTAGGACTTGGTAATCTTGCTACTCCAAGTGTGGTCCATGGGGCTGGCCACACTGGCAGCCCTGGAGAGTGTCAGAAATGTGCAAGCCTGGCCACCACAATCCTGAATCAGAACCTGCCTCTCTATTAACATCTCTGCTGGTTCCAAGCGCTTGACAGTGTGAGGCAGCCTGTTGTAGGATTTGTTTAAGCCTGGGGTAAGAGGAAACAGACCCCCATAAAAACATTTGGTAGAGTCACACAAATAAAAACAATTCTGCAATTCAAAGCATTTTGACCAAGAAAAATGAAAGGCATTATTGTAATTTATGTTTTCGAGGCCTTGTGGATGCCAGGATCCACTTCAAAGGGCAGAATCCAGTGGGGCTCCCTCTGTGCACATGGTTGGTTACCATCCTCGGTTCCTAGCAGGTCCCTGAGTACGGGGTCGAACCTGGGATGACTCCTAGGTTTTAGGTTTACTGCTGAAACATCAATGGGCAGGAGAGCAAGTTTCTTTGGAATGAGAGTTTTGAGAGTTCTGATAAAGACCTATGTAGAGATAAAGCTGGTATTTGGACACACTACTCTGGGGTAAAACAAGTTACAAAATATTATGTATTTGATTCCTTTTTGTAAAATAATTTGGAAAGCCATCAGCATAGTCTGTATCAGATTATAAGGGGATAAGGGATTTTTATAGAAGAGAGCTTTTCAGGCCTGGAGAGTAGTGGAAACTAATGCCCTGTGGCAAAAAGGATAAAAAAAGCAAAAAAAAAAAAGCAAAGAATAACTAAAAGTTAAAGTGAAATCCAATGGCTGACAATAATATATAGTGAATTCCAATAGTATGAAGGGTAAAGGGCTTTCTTTTCTTAAACAGAAGGTGCATGTTGTAATGACAAATAAGAAATGTTTCCAGTGGGAAGCCAGAAGGAGATTGAAAACAAACTTTTCATTTATGTGTGTGTAAGTGGATAATTTGTATGCTCTGAACAGAAAATGCATTAGTCTTCTTTTAATGACCAAGGGAGGTAAATTTAAAGAAAACAATTAAGTATGTGACCAGACAAAAACACTACAATTCCTTGAAGTGAATGAAGAAATGACAAAAAAAGAAAAAAAAATTGCAGTGCCTTTATATTAAAAAAATAGTCTTGCCTGGCCGGCATGACTCAGCAGTTGAGCACCGACCTATGATCAAGGATATTGGGGTTCGATTCCCAGTCAGGGCACATGCCTGGGTTGCGGGCTCAATTCCCAGCAGGGGGCGTGCAGGAGGCAGCCGATCAGTGACTCTCATCACTGATGTTTCTGTCCCTCTCTCCCTCTCCTTTCCTCTCTCTAAAACCAATAAAAATATATTTTTTAAAAATAGTCTTATAACTGACCAGAGATCAGAAATAAACTTAAAGAGGACATAAAAAAGCTATAATAAATTGGCCAGTAATCAAATTGTACATTGATTGATTCAATAAACACTCACTGAACAGTGACCAGGAGTTGTTGTTTTTTATTTTTTGCTACTCTTCTAGATTCAGTGGATACAGCAGTGAGTGACAACTGATAATAAACAAAATTAATGGGTAAGTCATTTATGTAGATATTCCACCCTCGAGGAGGAGGAAACATCTCCCTGCTCATTAAATGCAATATGGAAAGAGAGGTAAATAGTAACATTACTGCGGAGAAACCTAACAAACAGCACCACAGCCAGGTGACCAAGATCAACATCAGCCGTGACATGTCCTGTCGAGAGCAGGCACCGTGATACCACACGATGAAGATGGCCCTCTTTACCTCTGTGGTCTTCCTCCCAAACATCCATAGCCCCGGTGTAATCATGAGAAAAATAAAGCAGACAAATGTCAACAGAGGGGTAATCTTACAAATTTCCTGACCAATACTCCTCAAAACCGTCAAGGTCATCAAAACAAGGAAAGATGAAGAAACTGCGGTAGCAGGAGGGGCCTACAGAGACAGAAAGCTAAATGTAAACGTGGCATTCTGGATGGGATCTTGGAACGGAAGAGGAACCTTAGGTAAAACTAAGAAAACTGAAAGAAAGTACGACCTTTAGCGGACGACACTGATTCATTCACGATGACCGATGCCTCACACTAATGTAAGATGTTGACCGGGGGAAACCAGGCGAGGAGTGTACGGGAACTCTCCACTGTCTTCTCATTTTTCCTTTCTATCTAGGACTGTTCTAGCAAATTAAGTCTATCTGAAGTTTAAACAAGAACTGGGTGGTTTCAGATAGTAATACAAGTTAGGAAGAACATAAAATGCAATAGCGCAATAGGATATCCTGGGATGGGAGGGTGGTCAGGAAAGGTGGCAGCAAAGTTCCCCCTGAGGCATCTGAGCGGAGAGTTTCATCAGGAGCCCCGTGCAAGTCCAGGGAAGATGTTCCCCACAGAGGCACAGCAGCAAAACAAAAAGGCAGCCAGCAAACAAGGGCGGAGCTAAACAGAAGGCTGGTCATTTAAGAAGACAAGTAAAACAGGCAGCCTCCAGCATCCTGGCTGAGAAAAGGGGTTAAAGCAGACGACACAAAAACCAAGAAACGAAACACGGGTGAGTAGGAAAAGAGTCGAGAAATGAAAAAACTATGAGCATCTTACCCACATTTCATTAGGAATAGAACACTTTTCAAGCAATATATAGACGACTAGAAGTAAAACAAGAGGTATAGGACTGAAGAAAACAGGAGAAAATAAATGCCACTGCTACAGATCTATGGCTTTACAATGAGGACTGTATCACAGCTGAATTTTTTTCTAAATTTTAAGTGAGAGGTAATTCTTACATAATTTAACTTGTCCCAAAGAAGAGAAAAATGAAAGTTTTACAATTAACTTTACTAAGCCAGCATATCCAAATACTAAAGTCTGATAAACCTAGCATACAAAAAGAAACTAATTCATTTATAAAATTGAATGCATTTTAAATAGAATGTTAGCAAATTTTATTCAACCTTATACTAAAATTAACTGCAACCAAGTATATTTATTTTAGTTATGTAAGGATGAATCAACATTACAGTTGAGTTTATATTAACAAATTAAAGAAAAATATGTGACTATATTAGGTGCTAAAAATGATTTACTATAATTTTATAGGAATTCTTCACTTTAGGTGAAATAAACATCAAAGGAAGCTTTCTAAGCATTAAAAGTATTTACCAGAAACCAATACAAAACATACTCATATTAAGATCCTAAATAAGATAAGAATGCCCTCTGTCACTGTTACACATTTCAACATTGTTTTAGAGAAATTAGCAGATGGAATAAGATATGAAAATGAAATACATAATTAAAAAATTAAAAATTATTAAAGAACTTTGAAAAAATACATAATAAAATATTAGAAAATAATATATAAAAAAATAAAAACAATTACACATGGAAAAATAAGACACTATATTAAGGCAACTGAAAATAAGATAAACATAAAAAACAATAGTACTTATTTATACCATACAGTAACTGGAAAGAAAATTAAGACAAAAATCTCAAAACTTTTTTTTTTTTTCAGGGAATTGGGAATTGTTCTGCTCTGATGCCCAAGTGCCACCAACAAGACACATATGCACCTATTACTGCATTTGAGAGAAGCTCAGAATATTGCAATAATTCCCAGAAGATAATCCACAGAACCTGTTTTTTTTTTTGCCGCATTGGTCGGCCTCACTCTCCATGTTTCCTATGTTTAAAGTGGTGGTTTCCAGTTGTCTTCAATGTGTCACCTACTTCCAGCATAGAATTAACTACCCTCTGTTGATGTGACATTTCCACCTCCGCCCACTCCCATCCCTGACCCTTTAGAGCCCAGAGAAGAGGTAGAGACCCATTTCCAAGGTACACAGGGTGGAAGCCCTGGAGGCTGCTGCTTGATGTGGCCTTTTTGTCTCACTGACTCATTCTGGAAGAAAACATTCTGAAGTTGTTGGAAACACTGGTTGAGCTCTCTGCATTGATTAACAATAGCTCGTTGCTTTACCATGCATGAGGACACACACAGACATGGAAAACCAGGTGACATGGCTAGTGAGTGGGCTTTTTCATAGTAGACCAAGGTTTGTAATTTGTGTATATATAAGAGGATTATTTTATTTTACATCAAAAGCAATGATACCTAGACCTCAGAAGCAAATGCTTCTCCATGACAGTGCTATCAAAAGGGGAGGCGAAGGGTGAAGGTGATGCTAACAAAGAAGAAAGTGAAGGGAAAATACCAATTTCCTTTTATCACTAAAACAAGAAACAAGCAATGCAAATGAGAAGAATAAATCCATTTATATGAAAATAAAAATCAAGAAAACACAACCGAAGAACCCAAGGGTTGTTAATGATTCAGAACTTTGTAAAATCACCCATAGGAGAGGGGCTCCTGTTTAGAAAAAATGAAAATTTGTTTCCCTCTGAAATGTAGACATTTGCCAAACAAATCTCCAAGTCATGAAATCTGTCATTATATCCTTCCTTAACCTTTGCTTCAGTATCTGCAAATTAGGTTGAAAAGTGAATTTTCTTTAAGTGCCTAATGTTGCCCTTTCTCACAGCAAGAGCTCATTAAATTTTGAAGAGGGAACTTCACAGTTTACAGTCGAACTGCAGGGCTAATATGACCACATTATCTGTATCAAGCAACAAACTCAGCATCATTATAGTTCCATGAGACACAATAAAAATTGCTCATTCATTATTCATATTCTGTTTCCAGTACACAGGATTAAAAAAAAAAAAAACATGCACAAGAGAAGCAGAAATGCTCTTACCCTAAACATTTACTTAGGTCAACTCAGCTGGGCTTAACAACACTGGCTTTCAGATCTCCTAATAGCACTGAACGCTCCAGCGCTCTGGGAGCTCCACACCTCCCTTCCTACCTGCTGCTGCTCAAATGCTCCCAACGCTTATTGTTGCTAGTAAGCCACAGACAGACACAACATCAAGGTTATCTTCCTGCACACTGACTGAGTCAGCTCCATATACAAGTCTCTCAAGTACCACGTTTAAGGAAAATCTTTAACCAATCAAACTGGCCCCTAATTACCTGGCCAGGAAGGTGGCATGTTAATGTCACTAACATCGGACCCCGCTGCCAGACTCTAGGCTTCATGACCTTGGTAGCAAAATGTAATTATTTTGCTCATCAGTGTAGTCTCAGAGCCTGGAACAGTGCCTGGCACATAGAAGACAACACATCATGTTGTTGAATAAATCATACTATAAAAGTCTCTCCACTTTATGCATTTGTAAAATGGGGATATTATAATTTCTGTAATCATTTCTACATTGCTGGGCATTCAAGTTCCTTCTTATATTATAAAATGGTAAACACTGGTGTGATGAATACCTCTATTCACATGATTTCTCTACATTTTGAACTCCCGAAAGGAGAATGAATGGATTAAAGGATCAAAACATTAAAATATACGGCCAGATCGCCTATGGATAAAAATACCACAAATAAAATATGGAAGAACATGTTTCACAGCTTGCCCATGCAGATCAGCTATTAAATTTTTTTAAGTGACTAACTTAAGGAAAAATTGGAATGCTACCTAATATTTTGTTGTAATTTAAATGTCATTAATTTGGCAGATGTAATAATTTTTTGTTTAACTAGCTGCATTTTCTCTTTTGTGCAGCTAGCAAGGAGCAGGCAGCCATGGCCACCCCTCTGTGCATGGGAGCCTTTCCCAAATACTTAGAGAAACTTGGGCACCATAACTTCTCTGCCAGTTTGCTTCCTCTCACTCAGGACACGCCTTCTCAATAGTGTAGCAGGAGCTGTGAAGGCTAGAGATCAGGAGATGCAGGCATCCCCCGCATTTCTAAAATTTTGCGTTACACTACTTTGCTCTTATGAAAAACCTACAGTAGCTCTTTTTGCTATCCGAAAGAAGTCCAAAGAGGATTTCTGCTTTTATGAAAAAAGGCAAAAAGAGAAAAGAGCACTCAGTGTTTGTTTGATTTGCAGGAGCTATTAGAGCGGCAGCTCACACCCAGCAGCAAGAGGGGCCCCACCAAGCTCCTTCCCCCGAACCCACACTCAGCGTCTCAGCATCAAGCGCCAGAGCTGTGACCTGTGTGAGCATCTGGGCTTTAATCTCCATTTATTTTGTGCACATTATGAGGATGTGTCCTAAGGTATCAGAAAAGCCTAAGAGCTCGTAAGGGTGTTAGGCTTAGTGTAAAACTGGACATGATTAAGCATTTCAATCACAGTGAACAAAATAAAAGCATACAAATTAGTGGCAACTGCTTCTCCACTTTACGCCCTTTGGCTTAGGAAAGGCTTCGCAGAAACGCTCTACTTCCAAACAGAGGGGCACACCTGTACTTCTGCTGCCCAAGGACCTCTTCACCAAATGGATTTACAGGATCAACTGGAAGCTCTCAGATGGTCACCTAGATTATTCACATGTGTGTTGATAAACACCTTTAGAGGTTTGCACTCTGGAAGAATTAGTGAGTGATTTTGCAGGGTGAGCCCAGTTTTAAGGGCAATAAGTATCAGCCTAAATAAGTTAGAGTCGGGGCCCAGCCTACACAAAGAAATCCTAGACCTACAAAAGTTTCAGTGGTAATACAATGGAAAGCTGTTACCAAATCCTGTTATCTGTCTGGGTGGAAAGGTGCTCAACAAAACACTGATAGCCCAGAAGGTATTGAATTGAATTAAGTACCACAAAAACCTTTGAGTGAATGGCAGATTCAAGATAATAGCTGAGTGATAAAATAAAACTATTCCAGAAACCCAAGTCTCAATAAATTGCTTTGTAAGTGCTTTAAGGCACTACTCTAACTTCTTTTATGTTCCTAGGGCTCGAGGATGTTTGGTTTGGGCAGTAGGAACATTTATGGATGTGCAGGCAATTTGGACAAGTTCTAACGGTGCCCAAGGTAGAATATGGTTTGTGTAGCCTAGCAAAGGTTAGTATTATTGTGTAAACATTTATATGTGACTTCTAAAACAATGCATTTTCTCACTGTTCTAGGTACTTATTGTTTAAACACTTGGGATGAAAGAAAGATTCCAAGAATACCTATAAAAATATTTTAGATTTAAGAGGTCAAAAAATTCTCAAAGATAACTCAAGGTATGCAAGGCGAATTAAATGTTTACCTTTTTTTCCACTTCTGTTTGGCTGGGCTCTGCTTGACAGGAAGAGAAAGCATATTTATCTTTAAAATGCTCCTTTGCAAGAATCATTAATATAGAGAGAATTAAATGTCAACCACAGATAAACCAATAAAACATTCTATGAATAAATTAACTTCAAGGGGAGTTTTCTTTTTGTCTCCCACTGGAGATCACAGTTGACTGGGGGAGAGGAAGTAAAGCAGAGTGGTTAATAATATAGACTGGAATTAGATAGGCTCAGTTGAATCCCAGTTCTGCCTTTATTTAGTGTATGATTTTGGATGTGTCCTTAAATTCTATGTTCCTCAGTTTCCTCTTTTGCAAAATGGGGTTGATAATGGCAACACCTACCTCATAGTGTTGGTGTGAAGACGAACTGAGTTAAATATGTACAAACATTCTAGAATAGTGCTGGCATATAGCATTATTTATTTTCCAATATGAAATTATGAGCATCCCCAAAAGTATTATTTATATAACTATTATCCAGCACCCAACATCATTCCGGCACATAGTAGGCAATCATTAAACAATTGTGGAATGAATGGTTGATTCTAAAGGATTTTCTGCCAGGATTTCTTTAAAGGACAACATTTCCTTGTATCGTCAAAGCATGACAATTTAATTAATACAGAACTGAAGCAGTTTTAGAAACATTTCCAGGGTGCAGCGTATGTGCACCCATATGCATCAGCAGAATGAATATTGAGGGAGCAATAGGCAGTATTAGATAAAAGACAAGTGAGAGTCTCGATGCAAATCCAAATGGCTCTGAATTAACGCAAGTACTATTATCTTGGCATAGCCCTGGCCTGCCTTCTACACTTTGCTGACAGAGCCATGAATCTGACACCACCTGGGATGGGTCAGGATGATGGGGAGACACTGGGCTCACCCCTAATTACTCCTGTATTCAAGTGGGGGCTGGAGAGCGGGTGGGAAAGTTTCAGAGAAAGATCTTCAAACTACACAGGTTTACTAATAAAAATGCTCAGGCCTATTTAATCTCCAAGACATCTGAAACAACACAATATCTCTATCCTGGAAAATCCCAGGGTCATTTAACAATTTCTTTTAATCCATGTATTTAGTAGTCACGTCACTCACCACTGAAATGCAGTTCTCATTTCTGGGGTAAGAGAGCAATGTTGTTTTTTATAGATACCACAAGATAAAAGATGACTAGACACGCAGCTCACATCATTGCAAATGGAGACAGACTGGCTTTACCAAGTTGGACCACAGCCAACCTCTGCGTGCTCGCCTCTTCTGGGCATGGCCTCACCAGTGTCCGCCTTGGGCAGAAATGGGGTGAGAGAGGGGTAAGTGATTGAGTGAGATTATGAGTGAATGGGTAAATGAACAAGTACAGTTAAGTCAGAGAAGCTCCTGGCCTACAAAGATTTTAGTTGAAATAAGCAGGGCCTTTTCCATTAATCAAATCTGCCAAAAAATGAATTTTACTTTAAATATCAGCATGTAGCTAGTGGCCACCATATCGAACAGTGAAGGCTAGAGGAGTCCCTCCGTCATCTCTATTCTCTTTCTGTCTCCTTCATGTTCACTTCTCTCACCTGCTACTTAAATATGGGGGTTCCTGCTTCTGTGAGTCTCATGCTGTCCTTGGGACACCTCACATTCTATCTTACCAAAATCTACCTCTTTGTTCTTCCTGTGTAAAACAGCTACTCTAGGAATGTGTCACTTCAGGTGCAGGCACTATTATCCACCCAACCCTGGGCAGGGAACCATCAACAGCTCACCTCCATTCCTCCACCTTCATCAGACTGATTAGCAGTTCTTGCGATAGTTATATTTACCTTCCAACTTTTTTCAAATCCACCCCCTGCCGTGTACTCCACCGTGTACTCCAAAACCATCTTCTCTTTTCTGTATTCAACCAACATTCTTCTAGCTCAGGGGTTCTCAGCTCTGGCTGCACAGTTGAGTCACATGGAGAACTGAGAAGATGACCAGTTTCAGGATCCAGGCCTGGAACTGTTTTATGGGCCTGGGGCGGGGGCCCAGGCACTGGTATTGTTAAGGCTCCTCGAGTTGCTTTTGTGCAGTCAGACTTGAGAACCGCTCTCTGGCCTCCTCAGGCCACACCCTGAAGCAGCACCAGGCTGCTCTAAAATCTTCACCTGTCCCCTCTGCTTAAACTCCTCCAGTGACTGCCCATCATCTAGGAAATGAAACCCTAATTCCTTACCTTTTCCTAGCCTTTCTCCTCAAGTCTTAACATTCTCTGCGTCACGTCCTTTGCTCTAGTCGCTGCTAGTGCCCATCTACAACCTGCCACTTCATACCTGCGCCCATCCCCTCCTCACCCAGTGAATGCGGACTCATCACTAAAGACTCAGCTTCAGCATCACCTTTCTAAGGCGTCTTCCTCAATTGCTTGGGCACCACTCCTCTGTGCATGGCACACACTGCATCTATCTCTAGAGTATATTTATAAGACACCCTCAGTGTAGGGATCCTTTAGCCAGTTTCCTCATGATACTCATGACTTAGGCCTGTTGCTCCTGTTTGGTTATTAAATGTGCCCCTTGTATTTCCAAGGATGTCCTAACATGGATAAATTGGTGGTCAACCTACCTGTGGGGTCATTGAGACCCAAAACATTCTCATGTTTTTTAAGGTACTCTCAATGACTAAGACAGTTTCTAAAACTTGGTACACATTTATAGGCTCAAAAATGAAGAAAGGAATCAAGTATGTAACTGGCAAAGCAACCTTTCAGAAGTTCTACTTAAGAAATTAAACAAAATTGTACCTCAAAGAGATTATCTGCATTCCCAAGCTCATTGAAGCACTAGTCACAGTAGCCAAATATGGAGTTAATCTAAGTGTCCCTCCCTCGATGGCTGAGTGAATACAATGTGCTATATATACACACAAGGGAGTGTTACTCAGCCTTAACAAAGGAAATCCTGTCATTTGTGACAACATGGTGATACTGGAGGACACTGTGCTAAGTGAAATAAGCCAGACACAGAAAGACAAATACTGCATGATCTCACTTATACATGGAATCTAAAAAAATCAAACTCACAGAAACCGAGAGTAGACTGGTGGTTGCCAGGATCTGAGTGTGGGGGAAATGGGGAAATGTTGGTCAAAGGGTGAAAAATTTCAGTTATTCATGATGAGTAAGTGCTGGGCGGCTCGTGCACAGGATGGAGACTACAGACAATAATATGCACTGTGTATCTGAAATTCGCTGAGAGCAGATCTTACGTGTTCTCACCGCATACATACAAACAATAGTTAAGTGAGGTGGTGAATAAATTAATTAGCTTGAGTGTGGTAATCCGTTACAGTGCATGCATATATCAAAACACCTTGCTGTATAATGTAAACACAAACAATTTTTATTTGTCAATTACATCTCAATCAAGCTGGTTAAAAAAAAAATCTGATTAAATTTTAAAAACTAAACAAAGAAACAAATAGGCACCTATTCACTCCTTTAAAATATGATTTTAGAGTAAACTTAAGTCTTCTCTCTCAGCTTACTACCACTTTTTGGACTTCTGTGTGTCCTCTGGGGCCCTAGGGATGTTGGAGAAGTTCCACATGGTTATCAGGTGGGTGAGGGCCAAAGTGTACATAGTTTCTGGGACAATCTCAGCACATGTCTGCTCTCACCAGGGCAGGTCTGGTTTTTGTGGCCAAGAATTCAGGCTCTGGTGCAAGCCTGCCTGCCTGCATGTGGACCGTGTCTTCCCCCAGGAGCACACATGACTTTGGGGAGTTAAACTCTCTGAGCCAGCTTTACAATGGAGAACGTTAGTCTGCGTCCCTCGCATAGGCTCTGTGAGAATTAAAGGAGGAAAATTATGCAGGACGTTTAGCATGGTGCCTGTCACAGAGAAAGCCCTGAATAAACAGGGTCCTCATTATTTTATCTGTTTGGCTTGCTGGACTTACAAATAATACTTCATTTGAAGAAGGGATCTGCCTGCATTTAAACTATGCTGTGAGTGTACTATTCTAGAATGCCGTGACTGCAGAGACTCCAAGCCACTTCTCCCCCGGGATCTGGGTAACTTGAGTCGCTAATGGAGCCAGTGTTATTTTCCAGCCTGCAATGCAGAGACTGCAGTCCACACCTTGCCTGTTCACCAGAACCCGTTAGTGGAAAAGAAAACACCAACCCCCGACTCAGGTTTCGGTGTGAGCCGCAGGTGCTGGTGGGTGCCAGCTGCTGGCAGCATGGCATGAAAAGAAGGGAACGCTCCTGCCAATGCTGGGAATATGACTGCAGTGTGCCTATTACAAATATTTACCTTTTTAGCTGGAATACCAGGGGACACTAGGGTTTCTGTTTGAACAGGGCTTTGAGGCAGAACTCATTGAAACGGTGTGGGAAGCTTTGCATAAATGCACTCTTTTATGATTATGCTTGTAACGCTTCATACCATCAGGCTGCAAAGCAAAGCTTGAGCGGACAAAACAGTCCCGGTTATTTACACACAGCTCCAATCCCCAATACAGATTTGTAGATAACTTGGCATAATGCATAATAGGAGACATTTCATTCTTGGCGAAATGGACCCATCAACGAGGCTGGAAAAAGCTGTATAAATTGGGGATCTCACTCCAGGGGTTATAGCCAATGTCTTTGGAGTCAAACAGATGCAGGTTTGAGAAAGCAAAGCACTTAGAGTGTCTGAAACTTAAGGTAGATGCACCAAATCTTAAGTCTCATAGTAATAACAATAGCAATTCTTAATGTTATTCTTCAGGGGTATTTGAAACAATTCTCCCAAACAAAGATGATTAGGTTATATTTTATTCTACGCTCCTTTGTTTTTTACTTCTACTGCTGTTCGTAATTTTAGATCAGCCCCAAAATATCCACGCAGACTTAAAACCTGGCCTCAATAATGTCCATTTTCTCTTAGGAGTCAGAGGGCCAACAGGAAGCTCTGAAAATGAGACTGAGGTGTCTGCCTTTCATGGCCAGCAGGCAAGATAACTTGCCCTGAGGCCGTTTCATCTTGTTACCATTTCTGCTGCACACTCGGAGTCATGCGAGGGTACAGAACGCCTTTTATTCGGGAGAGAGATTGCATCGACAGACATTCGGAGCGAGCTGCTGAAAGGCCACATTAATCCCGATCCTGGGATAGTACACCAAATATTTGACAGGAATCCAGATTTTCCTGTAACCTGCTACTAGGAAGATAATCTTTCATAATTTTAACTGTGCAAGGGGAGGACCCGATCTTTTGAAACGGAAAGGGTGAGAGTAATTGAATTTCCTTCTTTGGTTTCTTATTAAAGGTGGGACGGGATTGAATCATATCCAATTAATGATTGTACTTGGATAGACTGCTCTTTGCTGGGCTACACATAAGATTACAAGGCTAGAAAAAGATGCAGGGGGCAATGGTGCCAATTGAACACTTAAAGGGCTAGGCAGGTACAGAAACAAAGAGCTGTTTCCATGCCATTTATTTCTATGATCCTGGAGCAGGCTGGGCCCTTGTTCTTGGCCAACTCAAGTTATGTGATACCGAGCATCACCTATGGAGGAAAATAAACTTACAAATGATGCAAATAATAACCCAGACATGCCATTCTGGTCAAGTACATTGTGACCCTTGTCATCACTGATGCACAGCTGTCCTGCACAGCTTCTAGCCACCTCAGCTCAGGTTCACAACCATCTTCCTCCACACGTCTGTATGCAGTACTAGTAACCACAGAAGCATGTTTTATGCACTAATAATTGTGATGCAATCTGACAAGAAAATTAGCACTATTAGTCCAAATGTTTTAAAACTGGGACTGTCCAGGAGGGCAATTCCTATCATTATTATCTCCATAAAATGCTTCCTTCTGTCAGCTTTCCTGGCCCCTTCTCTATATTTTAGAGACTGGCATTTTAACACAATACAACTTCACACTTTTTGCCAATTGTTTCATATCTCTATCTGTACATTACCTGCATAATGATGATTTAAGTTGAAGAGCAAACTGACCAGCCCTTCTATTCTTTAGTGTTCACAATACAAAACACATAGTAGGAGTGTGAGGACTTCTCTAAACGCAGCTGGGTGTGGGTGTGTGTGGGTGGGTGTGGGTGTGTGTGTGTGAAGGAGGTGGTACAAGTTTGGGAGACAGAATCTGGGGTTTTCATCCTAGCTCTGACTCTTGACATCTCTGTGAGCCTGAGTAAGTTTCTGCTTTTGTAGATCAGGCATAATACATAATCATACATACACTGTAATGATATCATATGACAGTTGTGTGGTGAATACAGTAGAAGCTCAATCCGTACGCATTCCTTGTTGAATAGAAATACTGGTATAAGAAAGGGTTTAGAATGTGAAGGGAATGGAGTGTCGTGCTCATGAGCATGGACTCCAGACCAGACTCCCTGAGTTCAAACCCAAATCTAAACCTTCTGGCTGTGAGATCTGGGCAAACTGCTTACTATCTCTGTGCTTCAGTTTCCTCACCTGTGAAATATGGAACTAATGGTATTTACCTCCCAGGATTGTAAATCTTGGAATAAATGAGATACACATATAGATCCCTATGTGTACCTGACTCCGACAGGTGTTTGGCTTTTAGTATTATTAAGAATGAGCCTACTTAAGACGCACACATAAACTAGGTTACTTTTAAAGGTCTTTTAAAACCCTGGATCTATATTTCTGTGAAGAAAAAAATGCTCTTGCCTTTTAAGTCCCACATAAGAGACCATAACACTCATACTGAGACAGCCTCCACTGCCTGCCTACACACACACACTCACATATACACACACATGCATGCACCCAGAGTTGTCTCAGCTTAATTTTTTTTTTCCTTTCTCTTCACAACCTGCACATCTGCTACCTGCAGTCTGAGAGCCCCACCAACTTATGATCTGCCATAACCAGCTACAAAGAGGGACCTGGAAGGGTGAGTGAAGCTGAACCTGATACTGAGTTTGCAAGTTGTTTATTAGAATATCAGTCTTCTCTAGAGATGGTCTGCACCGAGAGCCATAAGTGACTCGTCTAAAACAGACACCTGAGGACAGAGGCCTGGACTCGGAGTCTGGCTTTGAACTGGACTCTCAAGGAACCCTCCGGTGAAGTTCATCAATCTCTAAAAAGTCAGGCTCTCCCAGCAGCTGGGCTAGGTCAGCACGAGGTGGTAGTGAGCCAGCTGGAAGTCTTCACAGCACTGGAAACAAACACTTGCCGAGAAACACTAGGTACCAATCGCCCACACAGTCGCCTGTTAGTGGATCTACAGTTTGCAAAATAATCTGGGGCTTCAGAGGAACAGGGCAGAGCAAGCTCAGCAGCCAGATGATCAATGAACTGAGGTAATAAACTAGCTTTGTGATCCATTCAGTGTTTAAATTCTTTGAAACAGACCTCTTCCACCAATCACCATGCCACACGGCTTCCACGCTGCGGCCTCCTCGCCGCCCCTTCTCCAGTCCCCAGTCCTTTTCACTGTAATCTTCAGAGGATATCCTGGTTGTTTTAGCTATTTCCCAAACAAACTCAGGGGAAATTAATGCCATGTCCAAGATTCTTATTTATATGTTGATAGTGTTTTCTCTGTATCAATCTTGTTCTTTCCATCTGTGCCTTAAAAACTCTGCCAGGTACCATTCTTTTTCTCACTCCCAAATATGATTCCAGTGCATTTCAAACTTGGGGGGAAATGAGAACTGTGCTCTCACTGCTTTCAGAATGAACAGCATGTAACGACAAAAAGGACCTACTGAAGCGGCACAGACAATGCAATTCCATAGGAGAACCTAAGCCGAGTGTGGAGGAAGGCAGGTCGCCGGGGAGTCATCTGCAGCTCCCTGCAGGAGCATCGGCTGGACGTCAGATGAAACCAGAGCCCTCGTGAGAGGAATCAGACAGAAAGGAGCCCAGTCTGGCCTCCTGAAAGGGCAGGTATTGTCTCACACCTGAGCTCTGCGCAGTGAGAGGAAAGGAGTCCCGTAAACAGTCCGGGCAGGCAGGAAGAGAGGAGGCAGAGAGGAAATAAAAGAATTAGAGAAATTGGGCTGAATTAATGACTATGCACAGTTATGCAAACGGAGGAGGTGGGCAGGTCACAACAGAAAGAACCCTCCTCTGGAAAGATTCCCTGCACTCCTTCGTACCCATCAAAATCTTCCCCATCTTGGAGTCTCCACTGAGATCCAGCACGCCTGTGACTACTGCAAGGCCCCTAGCAGTCCCCCTGACATCCGATGTACTTACTGTTTGCACCAGTGCTTCTCAACTGGGGGGGATTTTGCTCCCCAGGGGACATTTGGCAATATCTAAACATTTTTGGTTGTTAAAACTGGGAGAACATTACTGAGAGCTGGGGTGTCCCTAAACATCCTACAATGCACAGGACAGCCCCACAGCACAGGCTGCCCATAGTGTTGGGGTCAGAAAATCTCATCTGCACCCCAAATCCTTATGACTCTGAATGTTAGTTCTATCTTCTGGGTGTGTCCTGACTCTCTGTCTGGCTTGTATCTTCAGGGCACGGATGACACGTTACCTCACGCCATCTCCCAGCACTCTGGGTGCAGTATCCGCACACAGTAGGTAGCGTGTGTGCAGAAGCGTGTGGGAGACGAGAAAAGAGAGGTGCTTGTTTGCCTGTGACCCAAAGCTGGAGGAAGTCATCTCTTGGCGGCATTAGTGCCAAACGTCGCTGGGCACAGAATGGCATGACAGGAGCATCGTCCCCATCTGGCTGCTCAGGTGACAGGAACAGGCCAGAAGTCGGCTGGGAAGGAAGAGGTGGGGGCTAGTCCGCAGCATTACATCCCAGAGTCAGTGAGAGAGAACACTGGAAAAAATGGGCTTTTAAATGATGTTTTTAAACATCATCTAGAGAAAAGCGCAAAAGCTGTACGAAGCAGGTATAACCCCACCTCTCTGCCTCACCGTGCTGCGGGGGCTCTGCTGGCCCACCTGGAAGTCAAGCCACGTGCGCTGGGCTTTCTGAGGCTCCCGCTAAGCAGAGGTGGCGCGGAGAGCCTCTCTCCAGGTCTCTCTCCCAGCCCATCGTTTCCACCCGGGAAAAGCACAGATCACTAGCCCAGGTCCTGCTGCAGCGTCTGCTCCACCCTAAAGTTTCCAAAGGCCCCTCCCACTGCCTGGCCCCTGGAGTGGGGCCTCCTGTCATCTTGCTTCATAAAGGGCGGTTCCAAAGCTACTGTCCCCGGGCCATGGGCCAGCTGCTCCCCGGGGCTGTGCCATGCATTACCCACCCATAGTCCACCAGCACCAAAGGAGGTGCCCGGCACACACCACACGCTTGCCAACTGTTTCTGAACTACTCAAAGGGAAGACGTGTGCCCCTCGGAGACCAGCCAAAGCCTGGTCAAAGGGCCAATTCCCAGCCAGTGCAGCCCAGAAACTGGCAGCCTCAGGCCGGGCTGTCTCAGATCTCTGCTCAGATGGCAAAGTCTGTCGGCTTGAAGGCATTTCTGCGTGAGAAAAAGAGGCGACCACAAAGTTCTCTTCCCAAAATGCCCCTACCATCAGCTGCATTTCAATTTTTGAGTACTCGTTTCTAACAAAGGTAAGACATTTGAGGCTGCCTCTAGCTGTCAGTTTTTTACTGATATGAATTACACACCAAACACACACTTGCCAAGATGCAGCTTTTCTTTCTCTACCTATCCTGTCTGATGGCACAAAACAAAATCTTAAACTACTCACTCCAGTATTTTCTTAGGCCAATTTCCTCAGGGATTCAGGCTTAGAGGACCGTCATGTTCAACCTGAAGATGCTCTCTTGTGTCTCTCTGCCCTGCCTGGCTGGGTCAGTGTGAGCTTCCCAAGCCCTTAGAGGAGAGGGGAGAAGAGCCTGGTCCTGCTGTCTCCTGGTTCAGTGCTGGCTTTGCTTTAGAGGTCTCTCTTCTCACCCAGGCTTTAGCAAAAGGAAACAACTGTGCTCTTCCAGTGATGGCCACTCACTCCCACTCAGACTTTCTGGCATGGCCAAGCACTGAGGTTCAGCTCATCCCTGGCGGGGACCCTCGACTGCCTTCTGATGCTCCTCTATGGGACTGGCCTTCTTCCTTGGGCCTCTCACTCCTGGACTCAGCTTGCAGGAACTTCCTGAGACCTTTGAACTGACTGCAGCCTCTCTGGCATGAATTACCCAGCTGCCATTTCCACTGTGCCACCCAGCCCAGAGTATGTGCCCCATGGTGGCTGTACCCCTGCCAGGACGCACCTCCAGATGGTCACACTTTCCTCTGATCCCCAAGCTTCAAGCAGCTGCCATCAGTTTACCCCTGTCTCCTGCTTCTACTTAAAACCTGTTCTTTCTTTGTCAGACCTCAAAGCTGTTTTCTCTGCTAGAAGAGGCGAGGGGAGGAAAGGATGAGGTAAGGAAACTGTTGAGTCTATGTGCATTCTCCTGGTGATCCACTCTATCTTTGACCTTGACAGCTCACTTTTGAACCTAGAAGTCAAGATTCTGGAAAGCTTATTCATTGATATGCTTTGGACAATTTTCAAACCCCTGCCCAGGGCAACAGGCTGCTCCTAATGGCATGTAAGATTATTAATTAATGCACAAGAAAAACTTAGCAAGTATAGCTTTTTGTGGCATTCCAATTCGTGCCGTGTTTTCTAAATGTTTAAAATTGTTTTTTAATGCTTAATATTGTTTTTAAAAATGGCCTGTGTGATTTTTTAAGTCTACTTCATTCTCTAAAATGTTCCCTCACATTCTTATGCACCCGTGTGCACTGAAGCGTTATTCACAGCAGCCCAGACATGGAGAGCACCCGAATGTCCATCGATGGCAGAATGAACGCAGATGTGGGAAAAAGGAAGTCTTGCCATTTGTGACACCATGGATGGTTCTTACACTAAGTGAAATAAGTCAGACAGAGAAAGACTAATATTCTATGGTCTCAGTTATATGTGGAATCTAAAAACAAGTGCAAGAAAGCCAAGCTTACAGGTACAGATTGGTGGTTGTCAGAGGCAGAGGGTACAGGGTGGGAGAAAAGGGTGAAGGGAGTCAAAAAGTACAAACTTCCAGTTATAAAATAAATCCTGGGGATGTAATGCACAGCATGGTGACTGTAGTTAACACTGTATTGTGTACTCGAAAGTTACTAAGAGAGTAGATCTTAAAAGTTTTCATCACAAGAAAAAATATATAACTGTATGGTGACAGATGTTAAATAGACCTAGTGTGATGATCATTTTGCAATATATACAAATATTGAATCATGCTGTCTACCTGAAACTAATATAATGTTGTATGTAAATTATATTTCAATTTTAAAACAAAATAAAACCCATAAATGTTCCCATCTCATGATTGGCTTATATGAGGCCTTTAAATACAACTGGTAAGTATCCAGGACTCTGACAGTTTGTCCCATTCCTGAGAAGAGGAAAGAGAAGACCAGAAAGAATGAAGGACTGGTGTCCTCAAGGTTTGGTAATGTGATCTACAGAGGTAGTCACAGCATCTTAGGGCTGTTTACGCACAATGAAACCGATAAATAAGGGTATGCGGGCCCCATAAACTTTGCCAAGTCATAAATAACTGTTTTGGTTTGTTTTAATTTATTGTTGATACTATTACAGATGATCTGTAAATAACTATTTAAGACAAAACAGAGGGATTGTTTTTTTTCTTCAGAATTATCCATCACCTGGCCTTGCTTAGAAATACCTTATCAGTGTATGAGAGGGAAGGTGAGACCCACTGTCCATTCCTCTCTTCCTGTCAAACAAGAGGGCGATGAGCCCTGCAACTCCTTATCCTGGCAAGTGTTAAAGGGATAAAGTGAGATAACAGATGTGAGATACTAATCTAAAATCCATAGGTTATTAGAAGTTTCTACAACCATGGTGTTATCTGTGGGATCTGCCAGGGCTCTGTTTGCCCTCCTTACACTCTGATCTTTGCTTTTCTACTTTACTGACTCAAGCAGAACAGGAGTCAGAGTTCTCCTCTCACTTGACTGCCAGCATCTCAGAAACCAGGTCCTGACACCTGAGCCAGGTGGTGGCCTCCGTGCTCATCTCAATCCATCTGTTCCCTCCTCAGTGACCTCTTGGATTCCCCCATGGATGGTGCACCCCACGTGAAGAAGGTTTAACTGACTCTTTGCATTTTAAGGTGTCAAGAGGCCAGAATAGATGCTATATGCCAATAAAAAATGTTTTCTTAGCTAATTTTGTTAATTTCACTTGAGACCACTAAGCATTTTGTATGACCAAGTGATCAATCTGGGAAAGGAAATAATTCATTAAAGGCCATTCTCCTTACACAAGAAGGCAAGGTTGCAAAATTGTGAGATAATTTTACTTCATCTCTCATGTTTGGGAACCAGCTCCCAAATCTAGGTGGGTCTCAACCAATATAGGGAATGAGTTTTTGAAAAAAAGGGATTCATGGTAAGAATGTTTTGCAAGTTGAATCTATGAGTTTATTCACAAGTAATTATTCAACACCAATTAAAGAAACCCAACATCATATAAGATGTGGTGGAAGATATAAAGATGTTAAAAATAAAACGCAAAACAACCAGTTTTTATATGAAACTAGATTTTTTTCTTAAATGCTAGTTTAAATATATATATGACTTAATTCTCATAAAACCTGTGATATACTTATTAATGGTCTCACCATTTTATAAGTGAGAAAAGAGAGGTTCACTTTGGCAGACCTTGGAGTAAAACCCCAGCTCTTCTAACTTCACATTCCCAACCCTTCTCACTACACAACGCTCAGGCCTTTGGTCTGAAAGAAGTGTGTGCCTCAGAGGAGTAAACACAAGGTGATCTTTGGTGTTTCCATGGAGCAATCACTTTTTACTGCAATGGCCAAGAAGGTATATAACAGGATGGGTTGTCACGCGAGTTGGTCCCAGAGGACAGACAGGATTTTGACAGCACTGGGAGGGTAAGGGATAGTTCAGAGAGAGGACAGGGCAGTAGGTGAACAGAAGCACAGAAGTAAAAGGAAGCTAGACAATTGGAGCAGCTGGCTACAAATGGAGCCCCTGGAGAAAGCAACAGAGGAGCAGTAAGTCAAGAAGACAGCTTGCACAGGACCTATTACTGGGCTGAGGGACTGAGGCATCATTCAGCGTCCAGCTGTGAGTATCTGTGGCAGAGCGGTGGTGGTTTCAAATGAAGATGGCACGCTAGGCCTCTGTTTCAGGGGGACCAGCCTTGCCTCAGTGCAAGACAGATCTACGAAGAGAGGAGGTAAGGACCGAGCAACTACAAAACACAAGGTAGGAAGTGCTCCAAAAAGAATTAATGTAGTGATTGTTAAAAAAAGGGGAGGGTGGAGGCAGAGAAATGAGAAACATAGTAATCAGAAAATCTAAAATGCCTAACAATTTATAGAAGGTTGAAGGTGAGAGGAGAATGTAAGTGTTCTGGCTCTAGCTGAGCAACCAGCAGATAGATTGATCCCACAGTTATATATGGCCCTAAAGGAGGGAGCTTTCAAGAGCCTGGGGATTTTGAAGGATAAATGAAAATAAAAACAGCTACCACCTACTTACATGCTCACTACGCACCAGGCACCTCTCAGCCCTGTATGTGTGATAGCTCATTTCATTCTCACCACAACGGTTTCAGCTGGGCAGTATTTTTATGCCTATTTTAATGATGAAGATACTAAGGTAGAGACAGTTAAAACAACCTGCACCAGGACCACTCAGTCAGTCAGTGAGAGAGGCAGGAAGGAGGTGGACCCAGGCAGCCTGGTCCAGAGCTTGTGCCCCTGACAACCATGAGGCATCTGCCTGGAGGTGACAGCTGCCCTTCTGGAGAGGGTGAGATGACCGAGGGAGACAGGCGAGGGGCAGGGAGAGGCAGTGAAAAGCGAAGGGGAAGGGCGCCCAATGCAGAGTGAGGGGGAAGGAAAAGCAGAGACAGGAGAGAAGGCAGAGAACACAACCTATAAACATAGATACCTCATGGGTGAGAGAGAAAAGGAAAGAGGAAGAGACTAAGAGAGTGCCGTGAACAAAGGAAGACCTCTGGGTGGGCTCCAAGCATACTCCCAGTAAGACAAAATGTGGAAGATCAGTTTGGCAAGGAGACAATGAATGAAGCAAAGGCCATGGGTAAAGCTGAACTGGTGACTCCGCATGGGGTGTGGGTCAAGTCCATGGCTTCATGGTCAGAAGCACCAGCGTAGACATGCTCACGGTGTGACTTCAAACTCCAGCTCCACCGACCATCCACTCACTGCCCTCCCCTCAAACGTGCCATTAATGGCATGCAGACATACTGCCAGACACCCAAGAGAAGCTCAATATGTAAGAGAAAACTCCATTTTCATTTTTTTTTATTTTTATTGTTGAAAGTATTACAGATGTCCCCTTTCTTCCCCCATTGGTCCCCTCCACCCCACATCCACCCCACCCCTAGGCCTTCCCCATACCAATGTCTATGTCCATTTGCATTTTTGCTGAGATACATGTAGAATTCAGAGATAAACGATAAGGTCTCTGAACTCATTTTTTAGTACAATAGTCTTCTTATGTAAATAATAAACTCAAAGTTAATCTGTTAAATAACTTATTTTCAAAGTCTGTTTTATTTTAAATGGATAAAAACAGTCTCAAGGCAGTGTCATTTTACACTTGCATCTGTGGCCCTCATCTTGGAGCCCTGAAGAGTAGCCAGTCGGTGCCAGCCTGCTGAGACAGGGTTCCACATATGGAAGTTCCAATGGTCTGTCCACCGTGTGGCCCATTTGGCTTACACAGCGCGAAGCTCACTGCTGAGAATATTCATCTAACTAAACCAAACGCACCTACGGAAGGTATTATAAATAGGCCAAGATACAGCAACAGGCAAAAGACTAAAGCAGAGATGGTTTGGCAGGGCAGTGTCTTAAGTCCAAATACTTAAAATTTAAATTTCTAATTTATTCCTTGATAGTATTTTGATTATGCTAACTTCTGAAATGAGAACAACAGCATTCTCCCATTGCAGTCATTGTCCCCGTTGCCAGCATTCTTACCAAGAAGAGGTTTGTTATTTACTCTGGAACAGAAAGGCGGGCACGATTTGCAAGCTTCCGGAAACTGCCACAAACCAAGCCTTTGAACTGCCCTGGCAGAGGGAGGCTCGTGCATGTCATCGACTTGAGAAAAAACAAGCCCAAATTTAACTAATCCATTCTGTACAGAGTCACGTCAAGTAATCCAGTTGTTTATCCTGAGCAGTCAAGAGGAAAGACTTGTTAAATCTAAAACAAAAGTAGCACATGTAAGTGCCTGATTTGGTTTTCTTCAAGATTTCTCCAAAGGCTGCAAACTCAGCTCTGCCTGGAGTGCATGTTTGGGCAGCTTTTTCTTGAAGAATTTTCCCCCTTTAAAAAGGCCTCTTGATAATAGAGACACCCAAATTTCTGAGGCTATTTTAGCCTTTTAGTCTATCTGCTTCTTCATCTCTGGCCATCTTCCTCCTTTCTGTAAAATAACAGAGGCAGACAAGATGCTGTGTTTACAGACATATGCTGGACGGACCCATTAACAAAGATGTAGCTGTTCTCAGTGGCCTGTGTCTCCCTACTGTGCAGCTGATGCTCTCTGACTCTCCCATGCACTCTGCAGATTCTGCCAGAAGAGCACTTACTATACCATATAAAAGGGTTACTCCCTACTACACTCAAAGTGCCAGATCAAGGTGCATTTTACACTCCTGTTGCCTGGCACAGAGTAACTGCTCTGTAAGTCTTTGGGGGATCAATGAATGAATAAATGAATGAATGTTCCCTAAACTGCTAACTCTCAAGTGTATTAGAAACTGAATTTCTGCCACTGGCTTTTGTTCCTTTTTTCTTCAACTGTAGCTTGAAGATTCAATGCTCTTGCGCCTTAGGCAAAAGTGACTGGAAGTAATCTATTTTATATTCAGAATATTCAAAGAAATTTTATGATATATTGGAAAAATGGGAAATTATCAAAGTATGCGAATGGCATTTTATAGATCACAGGGAATATGTATTCTCCCAAAGATGAGAAATACGAAACCCAGACACCTCTAAAATTTAAAATAGGTGGACCTTTAGGTTCCTTCCAACCTTGAGAATTCTCTGAACAGGGAGATACAGCAGTTTCTTTTGATAATATGACTCGACTTCCAAAACTTTCCCTCTCCAAGATCTATAGACCAATCTGAAATGGATTTCATGTCAAAGCTGAGATCAAAGATTGTAACATCTTGACTTTATCATCTTCTCTCTTTCACGTGCCATATTGATGTAAACTATAGAAAGTTAAAATACATAATTAACATCATTATGCCTTATCCAAATCTCACAGTTTCATAGCATCTTCTTTCAAAAGAAGTTATAAAACTCAGAGACATAAGGACTTAAAGGCCCCTGACGTTTGAAATACCAAGACAACTCTGTCAAGTGGCTATGCACCTGTGCTGACCACCTACGGTTGTCAGAACTCATCTCTTAGACAATCCATGAATCTCCCCAAAGAAGTCCTGTTACAATGAATCAAAGATACACCTCCCAGAAACATGCACTCATTTGTCCAAATTTGGCCTCTTGGGCCAATACAGGCTAAGGCAGAATCCTTCTTCCAAACACACACACACACACAAACAGCCTTTGAAGATTTAAAAAGAAAGCTTCTTTGTTTGGTCTGATCCTTCCCATCTGCTCTCCAGGCTAAGATTCCAAGTTCCACCCGTCCCTCAAGTAATGTCATCTTGAGTCATTCACTCTCCTGGCCATTCTCCTATGAATACATTTCAAAATGTCCATCAAATTTCTTTTAACAGTTGGTAACTTCCAGTGAACGCAATGATTTTCAATATAATGTGATTAGCCCAAAGTAGAGGAAGCCAATGACTGCCCTCAGTCCATTAACGTGGCCTCTGATTTACACATTACCTTTTGGGCAGCCATTCCTATTGAGACTCCTGTTGACTATTTAAATATATATTATTACTGAGCCAACAGCCCTCTGATGCTCTGTTCTACACTTGACTTCAGAACATGTCAAGCTTTACATTTATTTCTATTAAAGATCCCTTTTCACCCTTATTTATCCTTAAACATCTTTCTTTGGCTAAAACTTTAAAACGTTTTACCCATGTGCTCTGTTCAAATGGGATATTCGGAGTTTCTCTTATCTTTTTTCAGGCCATCGACTAAAAGCCCAAAGAGCCCCAGGGCCATGAAAAGAAGTGTGTAGTATGCCACCAAAACCTGGTTGACATCAAGCTGCCCTTGGGGACAACAATTCAAGGAAGTTCTAATCCGCCACACAGTGCTAACAGCCAGACCACATCTCTCCGCCTCTTCCACAAGGGGAAAAATGAGAAACCGTGAGAAAGGTTTCCTTCCACATGCTAAAACCAGAAGAACGTTTTGCCAAAAAATAAGATACAGAATAATTTCTTATTGTATTATTCAATCTGTGTGTACTGAGTTCAATAGTGCCCCCCCAAAATTCATGTCTACCTGGAACGTGGAATATATAAATAGCATACTTTTTCTTCTTTCCTGGTCATTTGTGTTGGCCTAGTCTTAACTATGATATATGAATGCTCTGCCATAGAATCCTTCTCTGCACAGACTGCTACACGTCATGGGGGTGCTCTCTAAGCAAGCGGGACATCTTGCAACCTGCAGAGCCTAATCAGAAATGCTTAAGGAAGACCCAAAGTCACCCTTTACCCTGATGTTACAGTCATGGGTCTCACTGTGTCTTTTCATCAGCAGCATTCATTCAACGCAAAGCAAGTTCATCAGCTCTTTCCTCACTCTCTCCACATCTCACATTACAGAGAAACTACAGGCCAAAATTTCAGTGAACTGGGCCAGGACCTATTCATGTGCAGATATCAGAAAGCTTACACCCCAGCTGCACATGACTATCCTTTCCAGTAATCAACTTCATCAGTGAAAGCCAAGTCATTTTCTGCTGAAAACTGAGTTGTGATATCTTGTCTGTCTTTTAATGGATCTTTTTCCTGGAATGCCACACACAGCCATGTAACAATCACTCAAAGGCACAGCACTTTTTTCCCCCACTAAGGTAACATATCCACTTCACTGAGAACACATTGATTTTTGAGCAAAGCCTTTGCTTTCCATCAGGGCAGAGAGAGTGGTCACATCAGTATCCAGTATCGATCAACCCGATGACCTGCTTCCCTGGTGATGACTGATGCCAGGTAACCCCACTGTCTCAAAGACCTGAGCCTGCAAATGAATTACGGCTCTGCTCCTCTGCTAAACCACCTATATGACTTGCCAACTGGTACCTGACTAAAAGGTACCACTGAGGACAAGTTTCCTCAACCCAAATGAATGCTGGGAACTTCAAACATTCCCCTTCCAAAACAGAATTGTGGGTGGTCTCCCCCCACACACCACTGAGAAGTGAGGGCTACGTGGGCAAGGAACAAGCAGCTGTAGGGGAGACGAAACTTCATAGGAAAGAAAGAGTGTAGTTAGCATTCTCTAGGAGAGGTGATCTGGCAAATGAGTCCCCTGAAACAGTGACCCAGCTCACTCAATGCATTAGTATCTCAAATCCTTGAAGCAGAGAAGAAGAGGGGCCATTGGCCAAAAATAATAATGTTTGGGGCAAAACCACCACCGTGTCAGATGCCACCTTCCCTCCTCGAGAAAACTGCTTCCCACTGATGCAAGTTCAGGACAAGTGAAGGGCATCCCTGTTCCCAAGGCAAGGGACCATTTGAAGAACCAAAGTGTGAAATGCAGCCTCCGGGGAGAGGCCGGGGGATGGGAAAACACGCAGGGGTTCGTGGGCAGCCCATGCGAGGGGACGTGGGAGAAGGGGAAGCTCTGACTAAGAGGAATAAGTGCCCAAGAAGGAAATCCTTTGACGGCACATAACGCACGTGCTATAAATTTAGGCCTATGGCTGGTAACAGGGAATGAGAAAACTGTCACCGAACCTCACCAGGAAATGTCACTCACGATCACGCATCTAAGTAGCACAGAGGTGGGGAGGAGGTGGGCGCCGGGTGATGCATTTCCTGCCTGGATATAGTCCCCCCCAAATGGCCCATTTAACAGTTTCGAATACGTAGGATGCTGATGGGACAGAAAGGCTATGGAGAGGAAGCGGTGTGAAATCAATCTGTCAGTGCACCCGGAGCAAGGCTGGGGGACAAGCAGGGAAAGTATCACAGCGAGACCCGTTCCTGCCCGCTGTCACAGAGTCCCAGCCCCCGGCCCCACCTTTAGCAGCCAAAGGTGTCCCCTTCCCTCTGAGTCGCCATTCCCTCATATTAGAAGTTGTTACTTTTCAGTTTCCCACAATTTAGTAGAATATATTTCTTTATATCACCAGGTACTGACTTTCTTGAGGAATCCTTTCTCCGTGTTTTTCCTTCTGTTTCTAGCATTGCTAAGTAAATACATTCATTCTTGAATAATTTATTTACAAAAGGGGAAGGGCCTAAAATCTCCTAATAAATCATCCAGTACTAAGTAAAATAGTTTTCATTTTATAGACAAACTATGGAACTTGAAGTGTTTTATTAGGTTCATTGCCTAATGCTGAGGGTAGAACAGTAAGTAGTCTGTTACACAATTATGGGAACCCTCCCAGTCATCAGACCACCTCGATCAGAAGCACAGGATAAAGAAGTCACGAATCCTCTATTTCCTGAAACCAACTAACAGTTTTAAACTGAATTGCAATAATCCTGACTGGGGAAAAACTCACCTGATTTAAAGAAACTGGAGAAAGTATTTTGTACAGCATTAATCAAATAGCTATACTTCTAATAAAATTTCCAAAGACATTAGTAGTAGATGTGATCAAATCCTTATGAAAAAGGTGTTCACTGCTTTTTATAATAACAAAAAAAGAAAGAAAAAAAATTCTGTTGGAAACTGATAAAATAAGATCTATTCATTCAGTGGAATATAATGTAGCCAGTAAAAATAAATCTTCTCCCAATTTTATAATTCCATTGGAAAACATGAGTAAGATAGTGTTCATGAAAACAGGAAAATGAAAGATTATATACCTGGTATGATCGCTAATTAAAAGAATGACTGGACAGATTGACACACAGATGGTCAGAAGAAAGGAAGGAAGGAAAAGCAGGCAGAGCAGCCAAAATGCTGGCTGAGTTTTCTTTCTTTGAACTTTTGTGGATATATTCATAACAAGCAAATATAATTTTCATAATCAGAAATATATTTATGATAAATCGCAAAAAACTATAGTGGAAAATAAGGAGATGACAGAGGGGAAAGAGCCAGGATTTGAGAACAACCTCTAATCATTTTCAGACCTGTCACTTACAGGTTAGAATTTATCATATATTTCAATTTACTTTAATAATTACCTAAAAAATGGCAATAGTTTCCTTTAATTAAATTTCTTTTTATGTCAGTTTGCAGTTGAAAATCAGTAATAGGAACAGTACATGTTCATTTTTAATAATGTGACTAGAAATTAAGAAACTAAACACCTGTGACTAGAAACTAAGAAATTAAGCAAATACTGTTCAAATTTCTGTTATAAAACTGCATTTAAAAAAAAAAGAATTTGGCTTTTGGGGGCAGGGTATGCACACTCGATAATATAATTTAAATAGCATTAGCCACTCTGTATGTGATTAGCATATATAAAGCATTGCTGACCTATTTTGAAATCCAAATTTGGTTAAAAATTACACCTCAACATTCTGAAGATATTGATAAACACTGTGATGGTTACTGAATTAGATCAGCAGGAACGGACTTCAGAAAACGGAGGAATACTTTGGACACTGTAACAGTGCTCTAATTTCTGTTGAGGTGCACATATTATTAATATACATATCCAACCATGTAACATTTATCAAACATTCATTTGTGCAGCACTGGCTATCAACGCTGTAGATCAAACAATGTGCTTGCAAACTCAAGGCCTTCTCTGCCCAAGAAGAGAGTCCGCTCAGCATTTCAGATCTCAGCTTCTGAAGAAACTGCAGGACTTTGGACATGGCTGAGATTTTCAAAATAATCACCTGCCACGCCATGAAGCCAGTTAAGTATCAACATTTCTATAGTCTCTAGATGGTTCAAAATGCCAGGGCTGTCTGGATAACGGTTGTGTGGGTCTACATACTTTCAGGGATTTCTTCTTTTCTCTAACTTCTTTT
Source organism: Miniopterus schreibersii (assembly GCF_964146895.1). NCBI lineage: Eukaryota > Metazoa > Chordata > Mammalia > Chiroptera > Miniopteridae > Miniopterus > Miniopterus schreibersii. Next base: position 70,690,099 of record NC_138108.1, on the reverse strand, counting down.
AAATAGATTGAAATATTTTACCTAGAATTATAAAGACTATTTGCACAACCCAACGTAGTCTTTCGCCTCTAATCAGCCAAACATGGAAATGATTGGGATGTCACCTATCACACAGACAAAACGCCTGGACAGATGGTCACCTATTGCTAGCCAAATGGTCTGAATTAAGCAAATATGTGGCATGATACTCACCTTCAGTGAGCTTGGATGGAAACATTTTCTTTTAATCTTCCATACTGTATTTGGAATTGACAAAATATTTGGAACTGAAAAATATTTTCCTAGAGACAAGACCCTGAGCACAGAGTGGATCCCCAACCATAAAGTTTTACATCAACATACAGAACAAAATTAGCATCAAGTGGCCTTTGGCACTAGAATGGGTAATTCTTAGCTATTCATCCAATATCCAAACCGCACACCACATGACATTAGATTGCTGGCTAACAGCTGAATTTTGCATTTAAATTATCTTAAAGTGTTGGAAGTCCTAAGAGTTTCAGTATCAGTATGTTAACCGTATCTAACAGTGTATGAGACAGAGACTTCTGTAAGAGATTTATTGAAGAAAACACAATTGAGAGTAAAATAAAGACAAAGATTTCTAATCTAGGAAGCATATAGCCAAATGTCTTTGTTGGTTCAACAAACCGACCCTCAAAATGCATGGACAGGGCAGATTTCTTCAGAGTGTAAATGCAATAATGTTTCCACTTGGAATTGATAGAAAGGCCAAATAGTAATTTTCAAAAGGGCCTTTCTTAGGGAGTTCAAAGAGAAAGGTATAAACATATTTTCTCTGAGATATACGACTAGCAAGATATGTGCATCCATTAAACTTCACTGGGTCACAGGCTGACTACTCAAAGCAATGGAAGAAGGTGCTAAACCCGTGAGAACAAGCCCAGATCTGCAGACCAACTGCACTCTCAAAGGGTTAACAGTAGTTACGTGACAACCAAGACATTTTGCAGATCACATTAACCCAACTCTATGTGTCAGTTTTCAAAAAATATCTCAAGATGATTTGTGTCAGAAACTTTGTTAAAATATTGGATGAAACAGAATTTTCTACTGGCCACAAAACTGTAATCAAGGCTGGATTTGTTTCAAGCGATACCAAAAGGACAGGGCACTCTTTACTGAGATAGTCCAAAGGAAAAGGCTCCACAATTTTTTTTAGAGTAACTATAGTTTCTTAAAGTCTTAATAATTAAGATTTTTTTTTGAAAAGTCTAACATGACACATGTCAATACAGTTCCTGTCCATCTCATCCCTAAATTAATTCAAGGTCAATTGTTTGATATGCCTTTATGAATATTAAAATTACGGCTTTTCCCCATTCTAGGCTCTATCATAGACAAGTGGTTTTAGTCATTTTCATGGAACAAATTTTCCAACGTCTTCATTATTACTCCAAATTCATCATCCCACACTTTCACCAGTGGGCCCCACAGAGCAATCCATTGCTCAGGAAGTTCTACCTAATGGAGCTATTATGTCTAGAATGTTCTAAATGGTGATAAATCTCCATTTGGCCCGATGTACAATGGGTTTCTTTTTTTCTTTCATGGAGTTGACTGCTTGCTCAAATTCTGATCAGAAGATAAGATGCCTTCATATCCAAATGCTCTCCCCACCACTTCCACCACCACACCCCTCTGAAAAACAAGGCTCCTCAATGACAAAGTCCTTGCACTTTGAGAAACCAAATCGATTTTTTCCTTGCAGAAAAACAACATAAACCTCTTTCTAACGTTTCATGCTTCACTAACAAAAGCCCAATATTGTAAGGGTAGCAATGTACCCAACTGAAAAAGAACATTTCCTAGGCTCACTTGAGGGCAGGGGTAACAACTGAGATCTGAGCTGGAGGCACTGCCGTTGGGCTGGGGCTCCCAGGAAAACTCTTAAAAGGTGTCTGAGTTGGTAGGCGTACTTCTGTCCGCCCCTTGCCCTCTTCTTCCCGCCACACTGTGACCTGAGGTGGCCTTGCGGGACCTTGAAAATAGAAGCTATTTGATAAGAACAGTGGGACAGGAGATAATAGGAGTATAGGTCTCTGATAACACCCTCGAGTCACCAACATCAACTCTGGATTGCCTCTTCCAGAACTCGTGTGGCAAAGTAGAAATCCTTTCTTGATTAGGTCATGATATTTAAGATTTCTTACCTGCAGATGTACACAATTCCTAATTAATGTAACAGCCTTATTATTAGTGAGTTTGAAGAACATGCTGACACAAAATCAATAAAGTGCATTAGTGTCAAGTTGTTTTTCTATTACAGAGAACAAGTTGGATAAAATAAACACTTTTTTTTTCTTCAATCGGCCCTTTTTATTTCTTAGATATTTTGAACTAAAGGAGAAAAACATGTACCAGCCCGTGTAGGCGTCAACCGGACTAAGTCTGCCACGTTTGTCTCCTGTGGGTGCTCACTAAATTAACTGTATTTCAGTCCAGCCAGTTCCTTTCACGACTACTCCACGGCCATGGGCGGAACCTCAATGAGCAACGCCGGCAGCAGAGGAGCCCCGGGAAAGAGCGTGTGCTTAGTCAGGACAAAGATGCATCGTATTTCACACAAAGAGGGGACTCGGCTTCCTCTGAGAGCTACCAGGAGGAGAGATGCCATCTGACAAAGTGGTTCCTATGTGGCCTGCCCGGAGCCAGGGGAAATTGGATTAAATAGTTTCTGATGGCCTCACCCAGGCTAAGATTTCAATGATATTTATTAACCTCCATTAATCATGCAATCATCTTTCCATTCTGTAACTGGATTTATATCATTTTAAGATAATGGCTTCTAGAGTCTTCAGAGCCAAAGCTAAAATACAACCTCGACGCGTCACTGCTTCCCTTGGTCCGATATCAAATGCTGCCGCTGAGAAAGCTTTCCCACCCCATGGGGGGGTGGGGGGGAGGGAGGGAGGCCCACAGAAACACCCTGCCAGGCCCAAGGCGGGGCGGCAATGCTACCTTCATCTGATGTCAAAACAGGGTGCTGTTTAAGGACCCCACAGCTGGCTCAAGGACAAGTGTAAAATATTTAAGATAGGAAGATAAATTTTGAAGGAATTATTTTTAGATGCCCTGAAGAAACAAAATGTTATGGAAACTATTTCATTCAGAACAATCAATAACACACATCAAATATAACATTTATGAGTTGCCAAGTGGGAAGAGGTGTGAGGCAACTCAATAAGCCCTCTTTATAGCATCTGTTTGTGTAATTTAAAAAAGGAAATGCAGAAGTCCCTTCTTAAAGGGTCAGTTTCTTGCCCTCCTGTTTTTTTATTGGGTGTGAGTAAATCTAAATTTTTTTCTAATATTTTTCATGTTCTAGAAAATAATTAGTTATATAAAGACAATGATATTCCTTGAAGTTTCTGACAAGTCTTCTAAGACAAAAATTAACCAGGATTTCCTCCCGTTTGCTTTGCTTAAATGAGTGTGTGAGCATGCACGCCCTTTGTTCACCACTGCCAGGGCCCAGTCCTGATGTCAGGCCTCTCTGTTCCCCGACCCTGCAGCCAATAAATCCATCATGAGCTTGACTGGCTTGTGCACCCATGCCTGGTGGCTACATTAACAATTCTGAGTCCATGAGCATCAACACAGATTTGTTTAGTTTAAGCTAAATAGAGTTAAAAAGGAACTTCATTAAGTATGGGATGAGCCCATCCATTGCCACTGGACTAGGAACTGACAAGTAGTAGCTAGAGTCACATTTACTGGGTTAGTGAAAATCTACTGGTTGCCAGGGCAGAGGAGTTGAAGGGCCACTGCAACTGGTTGCCATCTGATCAAAGCAGATGAAGTATGCAACGGGAGGTGGGTCACTCCCTATCCACACACCACGCACACACTCTAAGTCCACAGTGTGACACCAAGTCCTTTAGACTCTGAGCGCCACCTCTGATAAACCTACCACAGGAGAAACGAGCCCACAGCAAGGGAAATACAACCTTGTTGTTACTGTTTCGCTGCTGTTTGTGCTCCTTCAGATGTACAGAGAAACCATCCTGGGTACAAGGACTGCAAGGGAGGGGGCGAGGGGCTGAACAGGAGCTGATAAAAACAGCCTCAGGGCCGGAGCACACAGGTACAGCCTACTGAAGCAATCAGCTCATCGGTGTTGTTAAACTGAGATGGGGAAATTATTGGCCGGCCTACAGAGAATTTCATCTGCAACATAGACGTCAAATTAGGAAATCCTCAAAGCGGCTTCCTCCGACTGCCCCAGACCTTCCTGACGGAAGCCCCGAGTCAGCCCCTGCCTGGAGAAATCTAAATGCACACGCGTTCGTCTCTGGTGTGTGACGGGCGGCCCAGCTGTGCTGGCACTTTCTGCAGCCCTGTGCTCTCTCCTGGCCGGTGCTGAGCACCTGAGAACTCGCCAGAGGCCTGTCAACGGCAGCTGTAGCACTGGGTATCTGACCGAGTTAGGATCCTCCTAGAATTTTCCCTCACACGGCCAGACTCCACATACGTACTACATTCTCCCACACTGAGCTGTGAGCCTAAGCAGAGCCCGAGGCTTCATGGACTCACAATTCCTCTCTGCCTAGTGTGAGGACGTGTCTATGGGGTTCCTCCGGGGCCATCGCAGGAGGAGCTGGGGGCCATTTAGTCCAGGCCTCCTCTTCGATAGTTTCACATCTAGACTTCTGGCGTTTGCTCTAAATAAAATGATACCTGTAGATGGCGAGGCCCACTGTAAGGATTCAGAAACTACCACTTAAGTAATTTAACTGCTGTTGGCCCATGGACATGTTTAAATGCATCACAGTTTTGCTAACTGTTTGGCATTTCTACACCCTTTAATATACTGGCACTCTCAACAACTGGAATGGCCCAGCTGACCTCTGCTGTTGACCTCACACAGGCCTACAGAGGTATACAGGCATATGATAAGTAACATGGCATCGAAATGTGAAGCTTACGCTTTCATTCAGGAGTACTTTTACATGAAATATTACTCAAATGTGTACAGGTCCAAATAGAGTAAATGTGTGTTTTTTGCTTCAAATATCAAGTACAGAATTATATGTTTGATCATTTAAAACACTTATAAGTACATGGAAAAAAATAAGACACATAGAAATGGAGAAAAGATAAAACTCAAAATTCACTTCAGTTCACTTTTCCTTTACTAGTCAATCAGCAGACAGGAAAAAGTGCTATTTTTGGATAATGCTGTTTTATGATTTGAGACTGTACTCTGTCCCCATTGGATGGATACAGGAGAGCCCATTAACTACATTTCCCTGTTCCTACCTTTCCAAAACTAACCGGAAAATTAGCTCACCCAGTACTGTTCCCTTCTGCTTTGATATTCAGCAGAAGTTCTCAATTGCTCACTCACAGTGCTGAATCACACGTAGGGTTGAAATAGATCCATTAATAAATTATTGTATTGCTGGAGGTCTACTGAGAGCTACCTGACTTGAGGATTAATGGCAGAATAAATCTTAAGAGGAAAGCCAATATATTTTAATTTTATGCATATTACCTATTTTAGCAATATATTTTAACACTGGTTTTGCTACTAAGTATCAAAGGAGTTCAGAAATATCCACCAATATACTTCATATTACAATGTTCCATAGAATTAAAATTTAACTTAAACTTTTCAGGATAGAATAACTGTAGCTCATTTACTAGAATAACACTGAACATGAGCAGATGGATATAATGATTATAAAAGCATGAAATAAGTCACTTAACTTTTAAACAGAACTGTCACATAAAAACCATAAACTATAAAAACATAATTTTTTCCTTTAACCAGCAAAAATAGCACCCAAATACATTAATAGCTAAAAATTAATCCTGAGAAAAACAGCATTTTCATTAAGAAATAAAACCCATCTCTTGTAGATATTTTCTACCTAAAATATCTATTTTACAAAGAAGCTAATATTTAGTTTGAATACAATTTCAGAATTAAGCCAAAATATAGACTTCATAATATTTAAGCTAAATCAGTACATTATTTATAGTTCTTAGAGAAAAACAAAGCTACCTCTTTTGATATGGTAAAAAAAAAAAAAAAAATTATTATCTATTTTTCCAAATTGAGTTTTTAAACGAGGAGGCATGATTCTTTTGATGAGCCATAGAAAATCTAAATGATGTTCTTCCTGCCCAAGCAACATGAAGCACTAAATTTCACTGCAGCTACGAGGATAAATGGAGATGGGATGTAGGCAGCGAGTGTAGAATGACCGGAGTATGAGCCCTGCTCCTTAGCAATCTCCATGCTGTGCACATCTGAAGGAAGAACCTCCAAACGTAAACGCTATTGATCTTTGGAAGATGGGAATATGGATAACTTTTTCCATTTACCTACATTTTCTTATATTTTATGAGTTGTCTAAAATGAATGGAAATTATCTTTGTTTTCTAGAAGTCCTATTTCATTCTTCTTTCAAATCTGCTTAGTTTTTTTAAATAGTTTTTTGCTGTTTACTTATATTCTCAAGCTTCTCTACTATTTTTTTTTAACAGATACGTATTAGGAGTAAAGCTAGAGCTTCGCCAGTACAAGAGAAGACTTAAAGACCAGGGGATTTCTAGCTTGCATCTGATCTCAGTGTGAATGGTCCAGGCCTCATGTGCCCATTGAGACATGCAGGTCCCATTCAAGCTACTGACCCTCCAGTCCCTAGGACACCATCAACATGTGCGTGGTTAAAGCTAGGTTGTCACCTAGGTGGACTCCCACCAAGTACGAAGGGACAAGAGAGGGCAGTAATACACATCGCTCCTGCTCATAGTCTATCTGTGAGAACCTAATGACATGGCCACACATGGCCGCAAAAGGAACTAGGAAACACGGTCAAGCTAGGCAGTCAGGCACCCGATACTTCTCTTACTATGGAATACGTAACAATCAGTTTTAGGGATAGCTAGCACTCTCAACCACAACATGAAACGAAGACTTAATGTAATGTGCCCAATATGGCCAACATCAAAGTCTCTACAGGTCCGATCCTGCTGTCTACTGTATCTTCTGTTTTTCACTTATCCTGACACATTTCCTTTTGTATTTTGTTATTTTGACTCGAAGTTCATGTTCTGTGGGGAATTATTTGTGGGAAGGCTTTGAAGCCCAGGTTGAAGTTACATTTTTCCAGCAAAGAAATGTGTTTGCTTTTGCCTGCCATTCCTAAACAATTTTTAACCGACTTATTTAAGTTGTAGCTAGCCCTCATTGGTAGGTTTTGTTGTTGATCTCTTCTGGGCAGTGCACTTATTTCCAGCTCTCCCCACTCTGAGACTGCAGCTCTTTTTGGTTTCACCATGCGGGCCCTAGGCTTTCTCTGCAGGTCACATCACACCATCAGAGTAAAAGCTGATGGGCTGGCAGACACACTCAAGTATCTTGGTGCCCACTTTCTTCCTAAATTCTCATTGTTACTTAATTTTCGATCCCTGTAGATTCTTTGCTTTTGTGCCAGCTTTGTAATATATTCAAACTTATGAAACTTTTGTTTGTTTTAGATTTTAACCAGCATTTTAATTTTATTATTAGAAAGATTCTTGAGGGTTTCTGGTTTAAGATATAATATTGTTGTCGGAGGATTACATGAGTGGGAGTGGGGTTTTTGTGATATCTTGAGAAAAATAATTTTCTAAGACCCCGCATGGGAGAACAGATGATTTTTATTTCCATAGAATTATATTCCTCGGTTTCCAAACTCCCATTGTCCTTAAATATGTCCTGGAAAATATGCAGCTGGGGATTCATTAGAGCTAAAAGCTGGGCCAGTATCCAGAGTTTCCATTCCATGGTGGAGCTGGGTCCCATGCAGCATCAGGCTAAAGTCCATTAGTCCACTGTAAGTAGAGTCCACAGGGCTGTGGATCACACGGGAGAGTGCAGATTGAGAGAGCTCTGCAAGCCCGGAGTCAGGGATGAGCAGCTAGAGAGAGAGCTCCCTTTGTTCAGGAGCTAAGTACCTCAGATTCCACACCCTTGCAGTGGCCACTCCTATCTGGCCAGTGACTTGCTCCAGGGTGTGAATGAGCAACAAGCACTTTCCTACGTCACCCAGATCATACTGGGCATGCCTCTATTGTCCAGTCCCTTCCCCCAGTGATCTGCGGGGAACAGGCCTGGAGAGTGTTAACCTGCAGCTTTCTGGCAAAGCTGTACAAATGGCATGCCTACATTATCTGGCCTCCCCTTTACTTCTTTCCAGTTATTAATTAATAACCAGGTTATTAAAATAGTATCAGTATCAGAGATGAAAGTACCATTTTATGTGACAGATACACACATATACATTTATATATACACACACATATATATAAAATGATTAAAGGTAGATCATCAAAAGAACAGGAGAGCTGGAATCACAGCCTAGAGTTTCACTCTGTGTCTTATGTGTTGTGTGACCATACTCAGAGCTCTGACTTCTGCATCTGTAAAATGGGAAGAAGAGCCACCTTACCCATCTTGGTGAGTTATGATGACCAAATGATAAGGAGCTTTGCAAAGTCTCAAACAATATTGCCAATCGAGACCAAGTACCTTACAAGCTTAAGAACATACATGTGCCACAGGTACAGTCAGACTAAAAAGCAATGATTTACAAAGCCCTTTCCTTGCTATCTTCCCCAGGCTCACCCCTGCTGCGCTGGCCCTCCAGTTACTGGTTTCACCTGTGAACAGTCCGATGCACTGCTGACTGCACCAAATATCTTCTTTCTACTTCCATCTGCATTTTATGTGAACTCTGGAGTGATTAGTTGCTAATATCAACAGTGGTGCACGGTCTAGGAACATTTATTGCTCCCCTGCTTGGCTTAATGTTTCTGACTTGGTACCATAATATTATTAATAGTCACAGGGTACAATAAAAGAAAATTAAGTGTTTATTTTGTTTAGGCTTCAGCCACTTTACCTACAGCCTTTTTCCATTACATTTGCACATAAATGAGCACACACAACATTTTTTAGATGCAAATCAGGTTTTAATTCTGCTAATCATATAGTTTCCTTTCTGGTAACCTTCCAGGCTGGCTTCAGCGTTACTCCTGATGCATCTATATTGTAGCAAATGAAGAAATGGCCATGTGGTAGATGTTTGCCCTTTTGTGATTCATTGATAGCTGTTTTTGCAGAAAAACTGTACTTTTAAATCCAGTGTTACTCCAAACATTCTTCTGCAATTCCAGGAACATACTTATTAAATTCCAGGCGAAAGTCAATTGTTCAATTGTAGATAATTTTCCAATAAAGAATTGAAAACAATCGCCATAGACTATGGAATCAAAGACATGAGAACGACTTCAAGTAAAATATACTGGAACCAAGTGTCAGCATTAAAGGGCCCTCACTTTTCAGCATGAGGAAAATCCCAAAGACCTGAGACATTTAAGTTGGCCTTGAAGATCAGCGCAATGTGTTTATTCCACATTTTCTGTTCTCTCCAGCACCCAGTGCCCATGCCCTTCCAAATGAAGTGTTTGTTCTGCCTTGAAAAGATATATTAATATTTTACATGGCAAGAACTCTTTTATTCCTTGGTGGGATATTTCTAATTTGATTTATATGATGGTGTTTAAAGGTTTAAAAGCTTTTGTGAGGCAGGTTTTCAATCGATTAAAGAATTTAGCTTCCCTTGAGGTTCCTGCATCAGATGTTATCTCTACAGGCTTACTTCCAAAGATTTATAATCCAATCTCTTCTTCCTGTTAACCATATATTTCAGTAAGCATCCCACTGGACCAAACTTGGGGATTTCGGCCCAGCATCATCATGTGGAGCGTCTGCAAACCCGCTGTTGAGCCCGTGTTTCCCAGTGCCCCGTCCACGGGCTCTGGGTCACACCAGGCTTTGGTCCACTCGCCTGGCAATTTATACGAGACCCCTCACTATATTCCTGAGCCCTGAGCTTCTGGGAATAGGTTATTCTGAGCAATAATACAGAAACACAATATTCTGAGACTATATAAAAAGTTCTAATGTTAAATTCAAGGCAGGTAACTCTGAAAATGTGAGTAAACTTTTGCACAATATTTTGCAGTTTGAATATTCCATTTCATTTTTACTACAAAGGTAGCCATATGATGATGAAGATTTTACTGGTGAAGAAACAGAATCACAGGGATGTGGGGGCTGACCTAGAATGTAAACTCGGGTTTACTGACTCCAGGTCCAGCTCTTCCTTCCTCACTACGTTGCTTGGATGGCAATGAACACCAGGCCACGCCTGGCTCAAACGGGGCTGTCTTCCATGGAGACTTCAACACACCTTCAGTACCGCCTTCTGTGGCATCTTCTCATCACTCTTCAGCGCATTGTGACTTATTCTTATATCATTGCCTTGGTTTTAAAATTCTATCAACGGCAGCCACATACACCAGTCCCTCTGCCATCTCTTCCTCCAAAAGTTCTCAAGATCAACAGAACACAACGTGGTTTTGAGGAGTCTCTTTTTTAGTATATTCAATTTTGCCATAGTTTTAGCTCAGAATCCAGTTACAGAATCACATAATTCCCTCTAATCAATCATTTGTATTAGTATTTTTGGTTATAGGCCTTGTTTCCAATAGAAAGGTATTTCACTGCGGTGCCATTCTCAGACTTTCAGTGCACCCTCTCCCCTTCTGTCAAAGGGCTCTAAGTACTATGGGACAGTCACAGTTACGAAAGTTCCCCAAAGCTCTGCACTCTCCCTAGCAAGTGGTCCTCATTCGAAAAGGAAGAGAGAGCAGAAAGCCTTTCCTGAAACACCCGTCTACTTAGCCAGCCTTGTATCTTGCCAATTCTCATCCGTAAAACAAGAAATGGCCTTTCTCTCTAGGGGTCCAGTGACTTCAAATTTGGTCTGCCATTGCAAGGAGCCTGGTGCTAGAGCCATTACAAGGTTCCAAAATCAGGAGGAGTGAAAACCTGGGATGGAGGGGAAGCTTCTAGGAGGGGGAGACTCAAGCTGCGATGGTTAGAGGATAAGCATCCAGAAAGATGCCACCTTTGACGACCTTCTGACAGTGTGTTGCTGGACGACTGATATTTCAGTTACACAGATATCGTGGTTTCCTCTAATGTTTTTTCTTTTTTAGTTTTAGGTTAAACTCCTTATATGTCAACATTTTACCAGTGTACCGTTGATTAGATACAGCTTCTCCCCCCTACCCCAGGCCCACTGCTCTCTTGCTACGGCTCACCTCACCCGGGCTCCCACGACAACGCCCAGGAAATGACGTGAGTCTCGCCCACATCCCTTCAAATTACCTTCCTTGGCTCTCAATCTTTTAAGATCATTAAGTTATGCTTTAGTTTGAAAAGTAGTCTGGGATACAATTTTATTTTTTTATTTCCTACTTACTTCAACCTACAGTTCATGGTGCAGAAATTTAACTGAGTAAACTTCTAGAAGTAATTGTAATCTCTGAAAGCAAAGATAAAGTCACCCACAAATTCACCCTCTTAACTCTCTTTACTACCACCATTTTAATGCACCACGCTAGCCTTTTGTATGTAATTTTATAGAGCTGCAGTCATTTTCTACATGAAATTTAAAATAATACTTTTAAATTTCGCTTTTTTATGATATTGTAAGCATTTCCCATGTTGCATTATGGGGTTTAAAGCTATTATTTCTAGCACCTGTATAATTTTCCTTTAGATTTCTTATGCGTTATCTTGCTATCAAACATCACTGTGGCTTTTTCTTTTTCTCATCTGAAAAATTCTGAGGAACACTTTGTGCCCATGGACGTTCAGTACTTTGGTTATTTTCCAGGACTGATTATTGTTCCTTCTCTATTCCTTTCAAAAGCTCCTCCTCCACCATCCACCCTTTAATAGTTGGGGTTCCCTTGAGTTTCATGAATAATCTTCTTGCCACATTTCTCTTCTCCCCTAGTTGAGCTCATCTACAGTCAAGGCCTCACTTCCCAAAATATTCTCCAGGGCCGCAGACCTATATCTATTAACCCAGCAAAAATATACCATGTAATCCCCACTGAATCTTCAAATATTTTCCCCAATTCTAAACACTAACTTCTCCTAAAAATGGTCCTACCTTTCAGGCGGACATTCTCAGGTAATGGCACCCCATCCATTCAATCTTGGAGGTTAGCAGCTACACTAGGAGTCTTCTCTCTCTTCCCTCCATATCCAATAGGTCTCGGGTCTGCTCAGTGCTGCCTCAGAAATCTCTCACACCTTGGCTTTACTCAGTGGCCCCCACATGGCCACTGCCTTGATCCAAGCATTTATCACCTTACTTAGATGGTAATTGTGTGCTAACTGGTTTCATGCTAACAATTTCTCACCACTGCAACAGTCTGATCTTAAACAAATCTCCTCCAATTAAACATTTTTTTTTCTTATTTCTTATAGCACTGTCCAACTTAAGCATGTATCAGAATCACCTAGAGGGCTTATTAAACCAGATTTTGGGGTCCCCTCTCCAGAGTCTCTGACTCAGTGGGCCGGGGGTGGGGCCAGGGAACTAGCATGTCTAATAAGTTCCCAGGTGATGCTGATGCTAAGCGTCTGCAGACTACACTGAAACCCCTAGTCTATAAGATAATACTTAAGTTTCCAATTGTGCACATTTTAAAATCTTGACTCAGTTTACTCTTCCAGATGTACTTTGTAGAACTTGCTGAAATTGCCAACTAGGCCCAGCTCCTGTCTGCTTTCGGAATTGTCTCTCACGGTGTACGGCTGCCAGAATAGCCTTCGCATCCAAGTTTTCTTTTTCTATTGGCAAACAACTGCTACAAAATCACAAACTCAGTATGGATCCAGACCAAGTAGGTAGTAAAAATGCATAAAGCAAGAAAACAGCAACATAAAGAGAGTTCTGTTTAAAGAAGCAGCCTCTACCAAGCTCCTATCTATTATCCTCCTGAGGCTACTGCCAAGTGTTAGACTTTTGTGTTTGTTTGTTTATTTCAAAATAAGCCAGAATTCCAGATTTCTAAGCATAATCTCCTGATTCTTAGATATTAGTAGTGAATTCAAAAAAATTAAAACTATGAAAGCATATGCTGGCTAAATGTAGCCCAAGGCCCATTAATTTTCAAATAGGTCTTCCAACGTGTTCCTCGGCGCAGCTTTCCTGAGGCACTGCCCCCAACTGCACACAATGTGTGCACACACACGTACACTGCACACACACAGGCGCAGCAATACTCTTCTGTTCCTATGGCACTTCGTTCAAATTTATATCAAAACATTTATTTCAATTACCTAAGTGTTACTCCCACCACAAAGTAAGAAGCTCGAGAGCAAAAACTAGATCTTATAAGTCTTTTTATTCTTATTTCCAAATGTAGTGCACCCAACAAATGTTTGGTGAAGGAGCAGAGGAATGAATGAATGAATGAATGAATGAATGAATGAATGAATAAGGCAGGTTCTCCTTAACGACATGGCATACAGTGTTTTGTCGCACACATCACAGCTGCCCTTCGTCTGGACTTCCTCAGTGACGTGTTACGATTTCCCACAATGAAACATCCAGATTTCAGCCACGCTTTCAACAGATGTACAGAAAAATGTTGGTGCAAGTAATCTAACATAAACACTGGAAGCATCTGGATCAGGCAGCATTATCTCGGCCTGTCTTTCAAGAGGGAAGTGATGGGCGTGATTGATGGCAATGACTAAAGGCATCAGTATTTCCTTATCATAACTCCAGGTAATCTTTCACACGCATGTGATTAATCACAGCAGTTAGAAACGGGAAGATTTATGCATCAGCCCAAAAGCCAGCTGTCTCCCACCTATGTAATCCAAAAAAAAAAAAAAATCAGAACTGTGCCTGACAGATAGGAAGTCAAACCAGAAAATTCTTCTTTATCTTCCATCCATGACTTTCTTTTACTTCTGGAGTTGTCCGGCCTACTTGACCTATTTGTGATTTAAAAGCTCTCAAATATAAAACTAAAATTGAATTTAACCAGGGGCTTTCTTAGGCCTTGAAGGTCTTTCCTGAGAAGAACAAGGTACTGTCAATAGTGCCCTTCGATTCATTCTTTCAGTATAAATAAAACTCACTGCGGATTTCCTTTCATTTTTGCTAAGCATTAAAGCATGGGGGAAAAACCCACTGTAAGATAATGGCAATTTTCTTCACTTATAAAATATAACTTCATAACCTGTAAAGCTTTTTATTAACCAAGGTTCATCAATTCTAACTGGGGCGCCCTTGCATTGGAGGCTCATGGCGGTGTAATTAAAGCTGCCGATCTGATCCTGCTGACTGAATTCTTCAGTTTCAGGAGCCCTCAACAATGGTGGCTGAGTCACCAAGCAGCATGTGACAGCCCCGCCTACTGCCCTCCATGCCTTCATACATTCCTCCCCCAGATCCAACAATATGAATCAGTATAAAAAGGAAATTAACAGGTCTGATTGCATTTTAAAGTGTTTAAATACAGCCATCCAGCTTTAGTTTGCCTTTCCCCAGTCACACTGAATACCCTGCATGCTCCTATATATAGCACATGGATTTTTATATTATGAATTAATATTTTCTTGATGAAAATACATCCGATTTCCCGGATCTTCCCATATATAGTGCCTAAATCCATAAAGTAGTTGCTGATGATGCGGTTACAAGAGCCTCTTCTCTTTCTGAACACCTTCCCATCGTGAGCTAGGGGTCGGGCTAGAGTTCAGGCCACGGTCCCCCCCTGGAGATGGCCAGGCTGCCACCACAGAACCTGTCCGGCCTTGCTCTGTGCAACCTTTCCTTCCTCCGCTTCCACTGTAGTTACGCTGCTTCAATACCCTTTCACGAAGCACGTTTCTAACCATGCTTCTCCCTGATGGAGAAAACTTAAGGTTGGTCTGAACAATGCTAGACGGCAATTACACGCATTTTCCAAAGCCACTGAGCAATATGACCCTAACTTTACTTTCTTATAAAGGAAAAAGGAAAGGGAAGCATTGACCTGGAGCCCAGGTGTCCTCACCTAATGGCCTGACGAGCTGGCTGCTCCAGCTATAGGTTCAAGGTCAACGAACTGTGGCCATTGCCCTTAGCATGCAAGTGGAGAGCGGTGCCTTCTCGCTGTGATAAGACCTTCTTGGCTGATGTGACTCAGCTGGAACCTTCCCCTCTGCCTGCTCCGGGAAGACTAAGCTGCCTCTGGTGCCCTGCCCATGACTTTACATGTCTTCCACTTCATGACTGACTTTTACAGGACTTTCACAAGACAGTGTTTTCCATAAACACTTTCCTGCTACTCAGTTTCACGTTATACCTTTAAAAAATACAGAAAATATGAACCCTGTGAAAAACAAACAAACAACTTCGGAATCTGGCTTCAAACTTGCTCTCTTTTTCAAGCCTCTACCACGAATCCCATGGCTTTGCTCTTCCCCGCAGGCCCCCGCGTCCTGTTCGTTCCGGCAGCTACTTCTGCATATCCCATATCTGCCCAGTACATATTCCTGACAGGTTTCCTTGCATTTTTCTTTTAAAAACCTTATTTAATAAGGACTTCTTTAAGGGTGATGAACTTTGCTTTCTTCAAACTTTTCTTCAAAAGACATAAGCACCAGCCTAGATCTGGGGTCAGTAAGCACACTAGCACTGGGGCCGTGAGCCTTTCTGTTCCTCTCTCAGAGGCTTGGTTTCTCACCATTAAATGATGACTCTCACCTGCTCTGCCACCTCAGCAGGCAAAACTGCGGGTGGAGAGTATAAAAATGATAGTCTGCAGGGCACTCTGTAAACTGCCAAGGCTCACGAGATGCTCTCATAATCATCCCCAACAAATACTGCTGACACATAAACCAGCAAATATTTAAGATTGCACCACTCTTACAACAGTCAACTAACACGCATTCTAAATTTTTATATCTTTCTTACCCTTATGAAGAAGCTCGAGTCTTAAACACAAATGTATAAGGTTCAGGGAAGTACAAGAAATATGTAAAGACCTGGCATGGGGTTTGTTAAGGCATGCTGTGGACTGTGGCAAACCCGAGAACCCATGTCTCATCACAGCAGGGGCCTGGAAATAGGTCCAATTAATTGTACTGTGCAGAAAGGTGAGCCAAGTGTTTAAAGAGAAGCAGCAGTTTACATTTTTAAGTGAAATATCTAGATTGTTAAGTTGTTGGCCTTTAGTTCAGTTCTTAAAATAAATATGCCATTACATAATTAATAAATATGCTCCATGGATCACAAGAGTTTGCAACCTCTGGCTCAAAGTTTTCGACCACTGAGTTTGTATGAATAATTAACAAGTGTTCCTGTGCCCTAGTGAGAACCGATTCTGAACCAAGTTTTAGGAGAATATTCACAAGAAATATAAGGAATGGTAATTGTTATCAAAGCAGAGGAACTAACAATTATTAAGCACCTAACAGTTATTCAGTTACTTTGCAATTCACTTTATTTCTTTTTTCTTAAGATTTTTTTATTGATTTTTAGAGAGAGAGGAAGGCAGAGGGAGAGAAACATGGATGCAA
Source organism: Miniopterus schreibersii (assembly GCF_964146895.1). NCBI lineage: Eukaryota > Metazoa > Chordata > Mammalia > Chiroptera > Miniopteridae > Miniopterus > Miniopterus schreibersii. The sequence goes on along the minus strand of NC_138108.1, from coordinate 70,673,637 downwards.
GAACGCAACATTGATCGGCTGCCTCCTGCACACCCCGCACTGAGGCTGGAGCCAGAACTCAGGCATGGGTTTCCCTAACTGGGAATCAGACCGTCACCCTTTTGGTGCATGGGTCGACTCTCAACCCACTGAGCCACACTAGCCAGGACTGCGGCTCACTTTAACGTAATCCTTATGACCTTATAAGGTAATCACTATTATACCCATCTTACTGATGAAATAATCAAAGTATAAGGAGTGATTTTCCACAGAAACACAGCATAACCAATAAATGGTGGAATAATAATTTTAACTCAGTTCTGGATACTGTTAAAACTCATGTTTCTCCACCACGGAACGGAAGTGAATCCAACATTAAACAGCTAGAAAACAACTGAAGTTTAAGCTGGGTGGTAGAGACGCTGTGATGAGACTTTAGAGAAAGGAACACACTGGCGAGCGATATGCTACCAAGAAAGACAGTGGAGGAGGTGGGCCTTGGGCTGGTTAAGCAGAAGGTACAGCAGGAACGAAGGCCTGGGCGAACGTCAGATACCTGCCAGGCCCTAATGAACTTCTTCTTCCTCTCTCTTTCCACGAGACACCCTCCAGCTTCGCCTGAGAAATACCCACTGGTCTTGCTTCATTCAGTGTTCCTCCGTCTTCTGGCAGCAGTACCCTTTGTTGTCATTCCTTTGGGGAGCTGTCCTGCCATTACTCTGTCCTGGAGCTTTCCGAATGCTGTAGCCAGAGCACCTGCACAGGGGACACTCAGGCACGCTGAGCCTGGAAGCGAGAGGGAGTTAGCCCCACAGGGGTAACAGGACTAGCGGGGTCCCTCCAATCTCTTGGGCAGATGATCCTGCTCCTCAGAAGGTGCCAGATAGATTGACCACCAGGTGCCCACAGTGGTGGCGATTTCAATAATGCACCTTTAGGCGGTCTTCCCCTTCTCTGATTCATTCTTGCTCTTCCCCTACTCTTGTTCCCTGGAATTACTTCCCAAATGACCTGTCTGTTCTAATGACTTACGACCCACCCTGGGGCAAACCCAAGCTAAGACAGATCTTCATGCTGAGACGACCCAACTGCCCTCTGCCGATCCTTCCGAAGTAAGATTATTCAGCTTTTACTCTGACACTGACCTGTCCTCTACTATTCTAAAAACGTCCTTGCTTTGCTTCTGTCAGCTGGAATCCATTTCCGTTCCTTACCACCCTAACTGATCCATAGTTTAATTTCAAGTGGACCCATATTATGCCCTTGGATAATAAAGGAAAGTTTTGCATATATGCAAATATAAATATCTTGCTGATGATCAGCGTGGCTGTTGCTCTAGGTGCCAAGAGATTCTGAAACACTGACAATATTATTAAATGGCTCCTAGAACACTAACATTATGGATGGCTGCACGGGAGTCTGGCAGTGATTCATGGTGCTCCTGCCAATGCTCACACCTGGCATGATGAAGCGCTAAGATCCAACATTTCCCTGATAACTGTCTGGGCATCTAAGATGAAGACTCCATATGATTTTATACCTTCTCTATTGGCTCACCAGTACCTCTCTAAAACCATTACTCATTTTGTTTCTCACATAAGGACCACTCCTGTGATTGAGTAATCCTTGGAGGAAAACACAAATTGTTTTCGGCTTCTCCAGGTGAGGAATTGAAAAAAATAAAAAATGCAAGTTTCAAACTCACAGTTCTTGGTTTCCCAGGACACTGCTTATCCCAAAATTATACAGCTTTCCATTGTCACTTCAATAAATGGGTTAGAATCCTATTAAGTCCAAGTCTATCTATCACCCTTTCATCTAGCATCCATCTATCCATCTATCATCTATTTGTCTATCTATCATCTCTCTCCCAATCTATCATCTATCATTATAATTTCTGAGTGGCTCCAAATGCATAAGGATAGCCCTGAAAAGTGGCCATTTTTCTAAAATCTGCATCTGAACTTGCAAATAAAATATCTATATTATTATGGCGCATTTGGTGCTTGTTAATTCTTAGTCTGTTGTATCTTTTACTGTCATGATTTCTCCAGATGTGTGAGTCTGTCTCATAAGTTAGTATTTTACACAAACTAAAGAACTGTTGAAGCAAAGTTGAAACTCCCTGGCTCTCGGCACTCTCTCCATACAGGAGCAGGCAGTCTAGCTGACCAAATGCCAAGATCATAAAAATCCTCCACCCTCACTGGGTATATGTGTTTTACATTCTGTTGGGTTTATAAAAGAAATAATGCTGAGAAAAATCCAGCATTTTACTAGAGATTAGTAAGTTTTGAGAATTTTTTCTAATACTTTACAAAGAAATGGGCCTTTTATCTCCTAAAATAGAATCCAGAACAACACGTTTGCTTTTGAACAACAGGCTTACTTTTGAGCAATGAGTTCAAAAATAGAACTTGCCATTTGGAACGTTTCTTGAGGTTTTCTAGAACGGTGGCTTCCAAATGTAGTTCACACTAGAATAGCCCAGGGCACTGTTAATAAAAAGGAAGATTCCTGAGTCCCACCCGCAAACTATCGAAGCGGAATCTCTGGCAGGTAGGACCAAGTTTCCCTGGTGATTCTGATATTCAGCCAAGTTTGAAAACCATGGCTAGAGTCTAGAGTCTGAACATTAAATGTCACGTTAGCACTTAAAATTTTAGGGCCTGCAATTAGAATTATAGTAATTTCCTTTGGATTTATATTTTGGAATAAAAGCCCTGATGGAGAATCATTTGATCATGATTTTGTTCAAAGCCCCCATTTTGGGAGAGCCCTTTAAAAAGTTTAATGAGACCTTCAAATGATAGATTTGCCTACAAGTCTCTTGACCCTTTACTGCTATAGTTCTGATTGCAGTTCTGGCATAACTGCATCTCTAAAAGAACAGGCCTGGGGGGAAGAAGGGAAGTTATTTCTACCCTGGCTGAATCATTGGGCTTGAGTAGAAAGCTGGAGGGGACCAGGAGACCATCGGGCTTAGTCCCTGTCTTCATGGGGTTGTGCTTTGCTTCTAGGAAATTCAAGGTAGGGAGAGTTCACTGCTGGTCTTTCAATCTCCTGATCATGAGCAAAGTCTTCCCTAGGACCACCTGTACTGTGCTGAGCTGACATGCTCTGATCCCCAATGCAGGGAGAAAATGCCTCTTTCCACGCCTCCCTAATTTATTCCCTAGAACCAAGAAGTTACACTTAAAATAATATGAAAGGATAGATTATAATCCTAAAAGGTACATACTATGAAAAGAACTATAGACTCAGTCAAGAAATCTAGGTGGTACTCCCAACATTGCCACTAACAGAATGCACAAAATCATTAATATTCTGTGTTTTAGTTTCTTCATCTTCAAATTAAAGATATCCCTTTCTGGCTTGATGTCCTATGTGCCTACCATTCCATCATTCACTCACTCACTCATGGAGGTCTTTACTGTGCCATTTAATGAGCTACATGCTGGGTACAGTTCGGGAATGAGACAAACGTGCTCCCTGACCACAAATGACTTAAAAGGAAAAGAGACAGATAATGAACACACAGTAAATATGTAATTACATTGATACTGTTTTGTGGAGGGGTAAAAAAGATAGGTCATGTGTTTCCTGAAATTTCTATGATCTAAAGGAAGCCTTTAGGCTGCAATCTTTCCTCCCCTAGACAGCACACCTGGTGCACATCTGGCCCTCTAAATCACTGACGTGTAGAAAGGCAGATGGAGGGTGTGTTCCAAGAACTCTCCAAATGAACTGATGTACCTATTAGCATGAAACGTATCAATCTTCTTAGATGTTGGCAGCTTTACAGATGACTGTATTTGTGAGGGGGTATCCACATTTGCTTGCAGAACTATATAAACATCTTCCAAGAAAACCAATAGGGTCTCAAAACTTTGGAGACTCAAGAGATGTGGCCCCATTTATCAGTTGGCTAGCAAATATTGAAAAGGTCGAAGTCATAGTTTTAGGCCCATCAGCTTCCCTTAGAAAAAGTGTGTCATGGTCACAAAATAAACCATTAAATTGGCTCTTCTTGCAAGCATGAGTTGAGAGAAGACAGTATATGGGTAGCTTTCAAATTTATCACCAGTAAATGGAAAATAACTATTTGCTGATTAGGTGTTAATAAACTCCATTAATAACTTCTACTTTATCCTGGAGCAGCATTTGTAACATTCCAGGATGTCTTCAGGTCAGTCGCCACATGTGACATACCCAACAACTCTATGAAGCAGATGTGATGATGTATGATATCACCTGGCCATATGAAAGACAAAAAAACTTCCAAATCATGTAGCTAACTGGCAAAGATGCATACATTTGTGTGCATGTGCAAACATGTACATATGTGCACACACACAGACCACAAGTCGGTGTCTATACCAAAGGGCTGCTACGTAGGCACTGGTAGTGACAACATCCAAAAATAACAGATCACATGGAAGAGAATACAGACCAGGGTACACAGAAGAGAATGGGCTATAGTGAGTCTCTGGTCATCCTACAAAAGTCCATCGCACTCTTTCTCAGAAAGCTGAGTTGCTAGTGACTATATGAGATGCCAAAATAGGTAGATGTCATGTCATGCTTCTTGTTTGTTTTTTAATATGTCTTTACTGATTTCAGAGAGAGGAAGGAAGAGGGAGAGAGACAAATAGAAACATCAATGATGAGAGAGTCACTGATCAGCTGCATCCCGCACACCCCACACTGCGGGGATCAAGCCCGCAACCTGGGCATGTGCCCTGACCAGGAATCAAACCACCATCTTCTGGATCCTAGGTCGATGCTCAACTGCTGAGCCACACCCAGCCGGGCTTCTTGTTGGTTTTTAAAGAAAAAAAGATCTTGGACAAGAGCCCTCACTTCTTGGTTTAATTTCATTTGAAATATTTCACTATTGTGAGGGTTATCAGCAATAGCATCACCATCATCATTTTTATTATTTTAGGGGGGATGGAAACTCAAACTCTATTAATGTGAAGGTGACCACATAACAATGATGACAAACCCTTGTTCGGTCATCTCAGGTACATGATTGGCGATCCCTCGTACGCTTATCTGAAATTTAAACTATAAAAGTTCCTGAATATACAGGGAACCAGAGACTAGAGGCAGATTAGCATTCAACACATGTGGATAGAAGTCAGGTTCAGCTAGCTGAATTGACCTCATTCGGTCATCAGAAATTTAGATTCCATAACTGGCTGAGTAGTGAACATTTTTAAAAAATATATTTTCCTCTCAGAAATTACACAAAAATCCAAGATTTTGATCTTGCTAAACAGGGTCAAGCATGATGAAGAGCTCTTTATTATTTTTGTTCTGATAAAAACAATTAGTAATCCATTCACTAGACCCTTTGATGGACACCAATTCATTCAATAGTCATTGTGTTTCCTGCAATTCAGTCTTCCCACACTTTTTCACAAGGGCAGTCATTGGCTGGGGCCCTCTTTGGAGAAGACAAACACATGAAGAAACAATAGTCACAGCTTTTCTGAACTGCACCCTGCAGCCCAGCATGCTGCAGGGGTGAAAGGCAGTGCCCAGTTCTGCATCTATGAAAGCATGGCTTAAAAATAGCCCAGGGTACTTTCCTGTTTGGAGAACTCAGTGACAGCTGTTCATAGCCCACATTTCTTTCATACTTCCCTCCCCACCACAAAGAAAATACAAACTTGCACTGGCTATAGGAATGGACATTATTCAACATCAATGTGCCCTCAAAAATAGCACAGGAAGAGTCACAGACACAATGAAGGGAAAAGTGAGGAAAATGCAGGAGGAGGAGAGAGAGTAGGGAGGAGATACCTTTAAACAATGAGAAATTTAAAATAAGCCGGAAGGCAAGAAAGAAAGGGCAGGATTTGAAAACACTGGCTCTAAGAAGTGATAGGGCGGTGAGAAAAAGGCACTCTAGGGTTTCTGTGACTCCGCCCTAATTAGCCATGCTCTCTTGGGCATGGCCCTGCACCTCTCCAGGCGTCTTTCATCAAGTGGGAAGAGGGTGGGGAATCACAGCTAGTCTGTCGCCAAGTCCCTTCTAATTCTGACAATGTCACATCCTTAGAGGTATAGAGAATGTGGGCTACTGGACAGCAGATGAGGTGGGAGGAGCACTGAATTTACCCTCCAAATACTTAAGTTCCAGTTCCCTACAGAAGGGCATGAAGGGGGGTTGAGGATGAGGCCCATGGGAGCATACTCGGCTTCATGCCACCTCTCCCCAACCCAGGAGGGCTTCTTAAGGGGCCGTGAGGACGCTGTCCTCGCCCCTCACACTGTAGCAGCAGCCCCCGGAAAGCCGCAGGGTCCAGTTCTCAGGGATTCACAAACACGAGATTCCCTCCTGGCTTCCCTGCGCCCCCAGGAAGGTCCCTTCCCAAGACTCACGGTCAAGGTGGCAGACGCACAGCCCCTGGCTGGAGGCCGCATAGCGTTTGGGTAAAGAGCGCAGGCACTGGCATCAGACGAGCCGGCACTGTCAGCTTCACTGAGTAACAGATTCATTACCTTTGCAAATTTCTTAATATTTCTCTAATCTTCGGTCGTCATTGCTTTTTTCTTAATTTCCCAAAATAAAGACAGAAATATAGTTCTGGTATTAAATGTAGTTATCAAAGTGCTTGACGCAGAACAAGCACTCGATGTAGTATTTACTATTATTTGTTAATGTTATTTTCATGGTGTGTTTTACTTGCTCAGGGTGGAGTTTTTTTTCCAATATGTTTTTATTGATTTTTAGAGAGAGAGGAAGGGAGAGGGAGAGAGAGATAGAAACATCAATGAGAGAGAATCATTGATCGGCTGCCTTCTGCACACCCCCTACTGGGGATGGAGCCCACAAACAGGGCATGTGCCCTGACCAGGAATCAAACCTGTGACCTCTTGGTTCATGGGTCGATGCTCAACCACTGAGCCACACCGCCTGGGCGAGAAATATTTTTTGTTTGTCTTTGAGGTCCTTCCACCTCCTGAATCACCCTATCATCTTTGATTTTAAAAAAAGAAAAGCAATGCCTCTAGCCTGGTATGGTCAAGTGCCAACTGATGACACACTGATTAAAGCTCTCTCAAGCAGGCAAAAAGCAGTCTTTAAGCCCCTAATGAGCACACACCACTTAGTGAGTCAACCTGAACATTTAAAAATGGGGCTCCAGTCCTATAGTTAGAGTTCCCTAGGGCAACAAGTGTAAATTTTACATCCAGCCTAGACATGCCGAGTTGTTTCCCTTACACCTCACCCCCATCAAGAAAAGGGACATAGCACATCTTCATTTTGGCAATTTCGCAAGATAGGATCTTTCCTCTGGTTCTGCTATAGCTGAGCTGTGCTGAGAAATCAGCCAACAATAAGGAAACTACAGGCGCGTGTGCTTATGCAAAGCGAGGATCCAGGCCCTCAGGTTAGCCCTTCCTGTACACAAGAGGTTAGATCCTCTGAAGAGGCCCCAAAGACAAATCATCTTAAGTGAGAGAAGAACAATCTTAGAAACTAGTTAATACTCACAGAGATAAAACTTACAAATGGGTTACACAGGGAGCTTTCCTGGCAGAACTGGGAAAATAGACAATCTTCCAGAAAACAAGGATGCATGAGAGTTCCTGTATGAAAGCAAACCCTTTGATAGAACTATATTTTCTAGTAATTTTTACTTTTAACTCACATCGACATGTTTTCTCACAGCTAAACAGAATCATAGAATTAAAAATAAGCAAGAGATCTTATACAACCTTTCATTGATCCACTTCATTTTATTTTCCCAAGAAATTACTTGTATTTTAAAGTAGATCCCAAATAACCTAAATCTCAACCTCAAGGAATCACATACAACATGTGATTTTGGATCTTTTTTTTTTTTCTTTCTGCTGGGCACTGAGTAAATCTGTCCCAGTGTCCAAGGCCCTGGACGCTGGAGCCATCTATTTGAAATGGACATGGCAGCAAAGATATGCATATGGACCTACCAAGGAAAACATAACACCCTGAAACCCAGAGATTCAGTCTAAGTGGTTAAACTGTAATAATTATCAACTCTTTAAACCTACGGTTTTGTTTTCACACGAAAACTAACCAGGCTCCAAAGGGGAGATTTCCAGGGCTCTAGATAAAGGTGACTGTGGAGGAGGCTGCGAGAAATAGGTTCAGGATGCTGGCAGAATAGAGTCACAGAGTCTCAGAGGTAAGGAATCAGTCCTCGTAGCCAAGGATCTCCCCATGGCAATCTTGTCCTTTTTGACATAACAATTTCCCTAATGTCCAAGTTAGGAGCACACATGACAGAGCTCTCTCTGCCTGGTGTCAATGGATTTGGGCACAGCCCAGATGTTGCAGAAGCCCTTACTCCCATTTCCCAAGTGGAGTCTGCCTAGGACACAGATCTCCTTCCAGGGCAAGAATGGGCCATGGAGAGTAGTTATGGTGATGCCAGTTTCTCTAGAGCCCTGAGGGAGATTCCAAAGCTGGTCCTGAAAGCAACACAAGTGAATCCTTATCAACACTGTCTACAGATTTCTCAGGCCTACTGAGTGAGTAATTAAGACCTGCCCCCTGGCAGCAATGGAGCGTGCAGAGAAGTCTAGGAGAGTCACCAAGGTTATGACTGAATCTAAGAGCATCGTTGAGCAAACGGAGCCAGATGCGAAAGAGGAAGAACAGTAAATGGAAACGGTCCCATGAAAAATTCAAACACCATCCCTATGGCGCAGCGCATGCTCTGCGTCATCAGCATAATGAAGACAAGGTCTGGAGCCAAGAGACTAGGGTTTGCTCGGAAGGAAAGTCAAGTGAGGACACTGGGAGGAGACACATTACATATCACCATCCAGCATTAAGCCACTATTTTTTATACCACTGGACATAACCAGGTAGACCCAGGCTGCTGGCCCCAAGAAAGCTGAGCTGACACAGTTGACTACAAGTGTTTCTGGTGCTTGATTCTAAGGAAATATTCCTTTTCAGCTGAGTCTTCTTTGTGGACTCAAGTTCTGGCTGTTTGTACTTGCTGAGTTCACAATCTGTTTTATAGTTTAAGAACCATGAGTGCTCCTGGAAGAGAGGTCTAAAGTGCTCCTGCTTGCTTTCCAAAACAACCAGCAGAAACCCGGGAAATATTAAACTGGGGAAATGGGAAAAGAATAGAATTTGATACTGAGAGACAAAGAACATAAATTCTCCAGCTCATCTCACATTCACCTAAGACTTCGTCTCCTTATTGGTCAGTATTCATGCACGCACTCACTCAATAAATACTAGACACTTAGGACATGCCAGGCCCTGTTTTTGGCACCAGAGACACAGAAATAAAAAGCTGCTCTTGTGAAGTTTGCCAGCAGGCATGGGAGATGGACAGTACACACATAAATAAGCATGTAATTAATGTCAGGAAATGACAATTGCTCTGAATAAAAACATAGCAGGAACTGGGTTCCTGAGTGCCTGGCATGAGCAGTCAGAGAAGGCTCTCTGCAAGGTGGCAGCTGAACAGAGATCCTCTAGAAAGTGAGGGATGGAGTTTCGATGAGATGGGAAGGATTAACAAGCCTTTGCTCGGAGATATGAGCACAGTTTAAGGTCTCAAGATGACCAATACTAAAGCCAAATGGGCCTGGCTAAGGTAGAAACAAGAGACAATGTAGTCATTTCCCTGGTAGGGCCTGTTAGGTCAGGAGTTGAGCATATTGTTTGCCACGTACTGGTCTGCAATTTCTTCCTGTCTGTTCCTAAGGGGTTGTGAAAGTTTAATGTGTTTCTTTGTTAATGTGATTAAACTTTTTGTGCATTTTTATTGCTCACACTGTAGGAGGGCTCTTTTTCCATTTCTTGTCTATGTCCCTTTCCCTGTACCTCCCATTTTCTGAAGGATTTCTGTAAACTCTCCCCAGCTACTCCAAGCCAGGAGGTCTGCTCCTTTCTCTGAGCCTCTCTCATTCTGACTCTGCTGCTCCACGTGATACCTGCTCCCCCAGCCCTGGATGTGGGATCTTGGGTCTGTCCACACCACCTCTGGAGAGGCCCTAGGTAAAAATAGGGGCTTTGGAGTCAGAAACGATGTGAATTCTAATTCCAGGCCCACCACTCACTATTTGTAAGCTAGTGTCTCAACCTGCTCTGGGAAATGGGACGACGGCGCAGGACCCCACCTGGGGCGTGGTTGCAAAGGGGGCTCGTATAAAGGAGTGCTCATGCCTCCATCACAGAGTTGCTGCCAGCAGGTCTGTAGTTCTTGGGGAAAGGAGTTTACGCCTTTGATTTTCAGTTAGATACCACAGTGCCTATAACACAATATGTTCCCTATTAATGGTCCCTGAAGGTAGCATAACATGTTCCAAAATGCACTGGATTTGGAATATCAGGGACAGATTCCTTTCCAGGTCTGTCATTAGTTATATGACCAAGAACAAAAATGATTTCACTCCTCCAAGCCTCAATGTCCTCATCTAGAAAACAGGAGTACCCATGCCAACCTCACAGGGGTGTCAGATGTAATCCAGGAGATAATATATGGAAAGAAGAAAGCATTTCCTGCTTTAAAAATTCTGACTCTGTGGCTCTTACCTCCTGATGATTTAATATAAAATCCAGTTGCATTAATCCACAATTCCTTTAAAAGGAAACTCACAGACTAAGTCCCTCTCTCTGACAACTCCTTCCTGGACTGAAAGAGCAGTTAGTGATCAGAAGCCATCCTGCTGTTGCCCAGAACAGAAGTCACAAGGAGAGGGGAATGTGTAAGGTACATGTGACTCAGCTCACGGCTATCAGAAGCCAATGTGCTTCCTTCCAAGGCGAAGGTCATTAATGGTCTCTGCTCTGGTCAGTCTGACAAATTGCTTTCTATTTATTTCAGCTTCAGTTCCTCCACCTGAAGCAGTCATGAGATGTTATGATGAATCTCTCACCAAGAGGTAGTGCAAAGCTGGGTGTAGCTAGGGAAGGTCACTGTGCGCCAACAGACATGCACAACAACTTTTTGCAATTCTGAAAGATACTCTGACCTTGATGAAATGTACATTTTGCTGATAGACCTCTGTGTGTTGTAGACAGACCCGGATGTATAGCAGTTGAAAAAGGAGGTAGCCATGAATGACAACACAGGTCCATGGGGCAGGAAAAAACTAGACTGGGCATAGGAAAAAATAGCTGAAAGTAAAAATTACCATTAGCTAATGCCCAAATATCTCCATACTATTCTTGTTCAAGACTATCATATTATCCTCGCCATGACTCTGGCAAGCTTATGAATTCCAGAGACAGTATGAACACTACTAAAATATTTTGTACACCAAATCTGTGGGCGCCATGAGAGCAAGGATTTTATCTGTTTTGTTTACAGATGGGTCTCAAACACTGAAAATGGTACCTGGCACATAGTAGGTGCTCAGTAACTACTGAACCAGAAAAAAGAAGGAATGAATGAATGAGAATCTTGGTTTGGGGTTTCCTGCTGGCTCCCCAGGGCAGTTATATTGTAGTTACAAAGCAGTTTGTGTTAGGCATCATTCGCTTGCACAGTTAAAAACTTTCCACTAGCTATTTTATATAGGTAACTTTTCTATTTGCTTGCAACACGAAGAAGGCAAGTAAATTAGAATGCGCAGTGCCACTGAAATAAAGAAAAGGGAGTAGACCGAATGGATGATATGATCAAGATCAGGGAGAAAGGCAGTGATCAAAGAAAGGACCTGGAAGGTCTAAGCTCAGTCAGCCCCCCTGAGCCGCATCACCTGGAGACAGCTCACTTTCAGGGAAGCAAGATAGCAAAGAAATAGAGGTCACGTTTTTCTTACTTACCCAAGAATTCATTCTACATCAGGGAAGGATGGGTTTATGAGAATAGGTGGGTAGTCCTTTAGTGTACTCTACATGTCTTTGGCTGCACTGCCTGTTCAGAGACAATGCTACAGACCATAACAGAATGGGGAATAAGAGGCCCATAGAGAGCCCATTTCCATTTCTTTTTACCATTAGAGGGACATACATTTTGCCTCTGCAACCTGAGACTGACTCTTCACTGCACATTAACTGTCCATCTTCACCAGATCCGAAGCCAGAGAGGCTTGCCAACTAATTTGTTAATAGGGCCTACCTGGAGCCTAGGGCTCTTCCCTTATTCTCACTTCCTGCACACTAACACTTCTCAATTCTACCTCTCATAACAGCCTAATTCCTTATATGGCCATAGCTCTACTTTACCTTGGGTTTTCCCTAAACTAACAAATATTTTCTAACCAGTCTATCTCTGCTTCAAGTCATACACCCCTTCAGTTTATTCTCCATACTTCCAACTCAGATGTTATTCTGAAAGGCAAGCCTGGTTGTATGCCAACATATTAGAAAACCAATTCCTTAGCACAGAATATAGACCTGTCATGCTCTGGCTCTGACCATCCTCTCCAGCCTTATGTCCAACCTCTCTTCCGGTGACGCTCTACCTCCTAGCTCTACACCCACTTGCCATTCCTGAAACACTCCTGTTCTCTCAGACTACTGTGCCTTTCCTACACAATTCTCTGTCCAAAATGTCCCTCCCTCTTTTATCTGCCTCCCAATCTCTCTCTATTTTTTAAACCCACTGGAGGTTTCAATCCAGTCTAAACCTCCACTAGGTTTCCCAAATTCCATTAGGCAGACCTCCAACCAACCCAACTCTGTGTTTCCCCATCACCTTCTCTTTCTATCATAGCAACCATAACACTAAATTAAAAATTACTTGTTTACTTACCTGTCTCTGAGGTTAAAGACTGTGTTTCATTTATGTGAACACAAACACACACAGAGACACACAGCACTGTTCTCAACATATGGTTAATGTTCTCTGTGGTTGCTGAGTAAAAGAATAAATAAATCATCACTGTCTCTAAGATCTGTCCTTCCATCCTTCCTGCTAATAATTTAGTTGCTCATTTCCCAGATCCCAGAAAGCAGCCACTTGAGTACTTTAAAAATATCACCTGTACTGATAATGGCACTTGGGAGACTGAATGGACAGAAAATATGTCCCACTGTACCCAGACAAGGCTGCTGGTCTGTGGGAAGGAAAGAACAAATATTTAATTACTATATCTGAAAGGAGAAACTGAAAACACAATCTTTGGCAGAGTTCTGTGATAGGAAGTCTGATCTTCTTCCCATCAAGGACCAGCTATGTGCACCAACCCTTACTGCAGTTGACATGGAGACTTGACCAAGCCAGAAGTACACAGATTTACACATTCTAAATGAGCTGATAACCAGCTGCTACCTGCCAGGAACAGTTATGACTTAGAATCATCCAAGATTTATAAAATCCAACAACAAAACAGCTTTAGTTATTGCACCTGCTGCCTCTCAACAGCCTGTTTCTGAAGGGCTGTAGTTACTTGTGCAGATACAGACCTCCCAACTACTGATTAACAGCATGGTGTTGAGGATTTGGTCCAGAGGCATGGCCTGGATGAGTGGGAAGGCGGGGGCTCAATTAGTCACACCCAGAAATAAGCACACCTACTTACCTGGGCATTCTACATAGTACACCAGGGTAGAATTACCAGCTAAAGTCACATTCAAAATAAACAAACAGTAAAATATTTCCTTGCTGGTTACTCTCAGGCAAATTTTATGCCTGCCTCACCTCATATGATGTCAAGATGTCTCAAGAGCTCAATTAAATTAAATAACACACTTGCTTTGACAGATCAAATGTTTATTCAGAAGTTCATTTAAAACAGGAGCACACACAAACTCCAACAAAATTCAAGTCCACAAAATACTTCTTTAAACCAGTGTTTCCATCAACTATATCTAACAATGCATTTGGAGATGATATCAGCAAACAAGATCAACTTTTTGACATTTTGTATAGAGAAGCAGACATTACTCGCTTAGCAAAGCAGCCCTTATTAAATCTTAGCTGAATCCCTGATTGATTACAGCAGGAGAAAGCCATGTAGAAGTGGAAATCCTGCTCACCTGGGAAACAGTTAACCTTGTAGGTGACACAGAGGGCATCCCCTGAGCCCAAGTCAGGTTACTTGTTAATTTCTGACTGAAATAACCTGCTTCATAAAAATAAAAATTTTTGCATGCTTCAAGGTCAGCTCCAGTCCAATATCTTCTCCAGAGTCTGCTCTGAGTCCTCCAGCTCAGGCTCATCTCTCTTTCCTTGACTATTTATAGGACTCACTATTCCTCTTGCTTTTGCTTGTAACTTACACATAACCACGATAGTAGGAAATTTAGGGACAGTGCTAACTAAGCACATAAGCACTAATCTGCGGTGGCCCTTTTGTGGCAATTCAACATAGACAATGCTGGTGTTTGAAGGTGTGGGCCCCGCCCCAGCCCATCCACATCAGCATCGCCTGGGGATTGTTAGAGGGGCGAATCGTGGCCCCTCCCAGACCTGCTGAATCAGACTCTGGGGGTGGGACCAGGAATTGGCATTTTAATGAGTGAGCAGTCCACGTGATTTTGATATAGTATCAGGTGGGAGAATTACTGCATTAAGATTACAAATCTGCACCCATTTGGAAAAGTATGACCAGAGGGAAAGATCAAGGCTCTTATGATCGATTCAAAGAAGTTAAGTAAATGAAATTTTCTCTGTAAACAACTACTTTGTACAGAAAATAGCCATAGTAATATTAAACATCTGAAAAATAAAAATAAAAAAACGCAAAACACAAAAATGGCGGAATGTTTGTCTATCAGAGCAACACATGATATTTCTAATTATCAGCAGAGCCGCTTAGCGCAGTGTCAGGCCAGCTGCACCTCCCGCGTTCATTCAGACTGCTGAATGGGCGTGCAAAGCCTATTCCCATGGAAACTGAGCACTCTACAGGTTGACAGGGTTACAGAACACTAACGGAGGTAAGGCAATTGCCAATTTTAAAAGATTAGCATTGAAAACTTGACACAACACATTTATTTTCCAAATATCAGGCGTGCCTCATCTATATTCGAGGATAAAGCACTGTCAGAATTTGATTAAAGAGAAAAGAAAAAGCTCTACCACAACACAGTCTATCATCTTTGAGCTCAGGCCAAAACGAGGCAGAGGCTCTGTTTTCTTAATACCGCCTTAATTACGGGGAGGCTGTTTTGAACATTGGAATTAAATGGGTTGCTAGGGCTTCCTGCCTGAGAGTTCAGGATGCCAAGATTCAGGCTTTAGCTGGCTATGAATGGGCTGAATGGGGGCTCACAAATAGGGATTCCCAGCCCAAACCCCTGCCACAGAGCATCCAGCAGGAAGATCACTAGGAGGTGACAGCACTAACTGTGGCCCAGCCTCTCTCCATTCTCTGGCCGCCCCTTCTGTGCTTATCACTAATCACCTCGTCACATAGGACACAGTTCCTGTGTAGAAGAGGGCTGCTCCGTTTCTAAGCGTGAGCACAGGGGAACCATGTGGGAGTTTGTTTAGACCTCCACAGCATTTATTTGTTCCTTGGGCCAAATTTTATGTATGACTGTGACCAACAGGTAGGAAGGCAAACAAGAGGTTCAAAGCAGAGCTAACTAGGCTCAAATGCAGGCTTCTTTCTCCGGTAAATAACAGAGAAGTAACCAGAGGGGACTTTATCTCTAGGTCCTCAAAGAGATACAAAGAACCCCAGGAAACACAAACCAAAATATTCAAAATGAGTAAATGAGGCCGCTGTGCTGTGCTTATGCACAATATCTATGAGATCTAAGACCCTTCGAGCTTTACAGTTCTCCACTTCTCTGATCTTGTCACTTCTCACAGGCCTTTGAAATTTCATGCCAGGTTTTAGTGATTGAGGTTTTTGTCAGGAAAAAAGAGAGTGCATGAGCAACACATGCCACACATTTTAGGTTGCTTTTGTAAACAACATTTGAGAGCTGTGCCTTACGTTGTGAAGTGATGGTTTTCAGAGTTTCATGTTTTGGGAGGTGAGGTAAGAGTGACAGAGTTGTGGTAAGCAAATCCCTAAACAAGGGTCCAGGTGGGGGTCGACTGGGGGCCCATCCACACAAGTTTATGGATTCCTTTGAGGATATTTACATGCAATTGGGCAGAATATGTGTTAAAGGAGGAACAGAGGAGACAGAGGTAAGAGGTGGTTGAAAAAAAAGTGGCCCTGGCAGGGTGGCTAAGTGGGTTGGAGCATCATTCCATGCACCAAAAGGTTGTGGGTTTGATTCCCGGTCAGGGCACATACGTACCTTTCAGGTTTGATACCCAGTCAGGGCGCGTACAGGAAGCTACGAGTTCATGTTACTCTCTCACATCGATGTTTCTCTCTGTGTGTCTGTGTGTCTGTGTCTCTCTCTCTCTCTGTCTCTCTCTCTCTAAAATCAATAAACATATCCTCAGGTGAAGATAAAATTAAAAAGTAAAGAAGAGAAAAGAAAAAGAGAAAGCCATAAAACATTGTCAGAGAAGGAAGTGGTTTTCACTACACGTTTTGCCTTCAGTTGTGTTGAGAAGGTGAAGGAGTTTGTACTGTCTCTGAGGTGATCAACTCATATCCCAAAGCTTGATGTGATTATCTCACAGGTTTCAATAGTTCATTATCTCAGCTTCCACAGATACAATTGCTTTATGGCTCCAAGAATAACCCAGTCCTTTCTAAAAGCTCACAGTCATGCCCAGGTCAGTGGCCTCTTGATTCAAGGAACTTGCTGGCTGACAATATTATTTGAGCTCTAATACAGGTTGCCAACCCAAGACTGTTTTCTTTGTGTGGAAAGGAAGTTATCAGAAATGTTCCAATCACTGGACTGGGGTGGCCAGGTGTCAAGGATTTTATCTTTTGTTTGTAACTTTTGCAGATTGGCCAAAGTCATATAAGGACTTCGACCAAAGGATTGTGAGCTATTTTTGGTTTAAGACCCAGTACCAAACTGGTAAAATAAATAAACCTTTAGTCAGGAGGAAAAGTTTTCTATTATCTGGATGTGAAATATATACAGTGTTTAACTGGTAAAGCTTATTTGCAAATTAAACAACTATCACAAGAGAAGGGAACACTCAAGTCTTTCTGTCTCAGTCACTTCCATGTCTTAAAAATGCACCAGATAAATGAAGCCCCTTAAACACAGGAATCTCTCGGGAGCACTGAGAGATTCTTCACATGACAGAGGACTTTTTTTACTACAGAAGCTTGTGATCAAAGTGAGTTGGCCAAACTCAAAAACTAGTAATGACACTGACTCTGCATACTTAAGAGTAATCACAGAAGTTGCGTCCTTCGTTAACTTTTGTTGACTCACTCTAAGGAACTGAGTCATTGAAATATAAAAATTATTTACACAGACAATTTCACCTGAAAACAAGTACTAGAACTTCAAACCCACAGGCAGGTTTGTAACTGAAGGTCCAGCAAACTTAATTTTAACTTTACTAATGAAATTTTCTTCATTTATAGAGTAATAGAGAGCTCAGGCATTTTAATTATATACTAAGGATTAAAGTTGTTTATTTAGTCAATTTATTAGGTGTGTCTAAAAGGAACATGGACAGAGAAACCTTGATTTGATGAGTTCTGATGTTCACATCTCACTGGTTACTAGTAGAAACAGCTAAATTATTCACTTTTTTAACAGACCCATCTGGACACTGTCATGGATGACAGTGAATCTTGTTCAAGTGTGAACCTTAGTCCATTCAATTTTCCATGAATTCGCTCAGATAATTAGTTTCAAGAAATATCATCAACTGGCACCTTCTCATTTTCCAGTCCTCCTGGGAAAATCTGAAAAATGTGACAAGAGCACTAACTACAAAATCCGAAAGTGGCATCAACAGCCAATGCTCGGCACGCAGCGGTGGCCTAAAGGGCGCGCCCTTAGATTTCTGGGGGCCCGTTTGCCTCCGGCGCTTGTGGGAACCGCAATGTCCCCTGCTTTGGTGCCTGGCCTTGGGTTTCCCCCACATCTCAAAGCTCCACGATGGCTCCGTCTGGCCCACGTGCACATATCCTCACCGGGTTCCTATGTGCCTTTCCCCAAACACACTGGATTTATCCAGAAAACATAAGGCTTGGTTTGCAATCTGCTGTCTCAGCGGCCTTTTGCTAACCCTCAGCCACAGACATCACGGGCCATGGGTCCGTTTTCATTCTGGGACATCCCATAAATGCTGGCCGACTGGAGGGCCGAGGGCGCAGAGAAGAAATTGAATCCATTTATTGGAATGCAGTTATGTGTGTGTGTGTGTGTTGTTGTTGTTGTTGTTTGATCACTTTTCCTTTGGCCAAAGAGTTACTGCCCGTCTCTAGACAGCGATTCCAGTCTCAAGACTGGCTCAGTGCTCTACCCTCTTTCCTCTCTCTGTCACAGCCACATTATACCCCTGACAGTCACAAGGGCCAGGACGGGCGGGCTCCTGAACGCAGCTCTTCAAGCACGCACTCTAAGCCCCTCTGACTTCCATCTGGGGGCTTCCCCCAGGAGCTGTCGCCAGAGCTCAGAAGGAAGCATTGCAAAAATTCAAAGAAAAAAAAAATGCTGAATTTTTAAAATAGCTATAATTTTAAAGATTCTAATAGGAGCACAGTGCCGTGAACATGAGGTGCTCAATGATATCTGACCAATCAGTAAATGAATGCTAAGCTTCCAACTGTGTCTGAGACGTCATGAAGCTTCCCTGTGGAGCCGGGGCCTTGAAGGTGGCTGCTGGTCCCGGCTCCGCGCAAGGGCAGGCGGCAGGAAGGTCCCCAAGTCCCGCCCGCAGGCAGGGGGAGCCCGCGCCTCTGGGTAACCAGGAGTGTGTGTGGATCACTCACAGTCCTCGCTAGGATAAAATTTTACTCAGTGGCAGAGACATGCATAAAAGCAACAGAGCCCGTGCCACCAGCGATAACTCTGTTTTTACTTCAACAGAGTGACTGTTACTCATTTTTCCCCCCACCCAGCCATTCAGGGATCATGGCCCAGTGCTCCCCTCCACCTGGCCCTGGGTGGAACTGGAACAGGTCAAAGCCCCCTTCCTTGTTCTCGTTCTCTCATTACCACAGTCCTCATTGTTACTGTGGCATCATTTTTAACTTTCTCAATCTTTTTTTTTTTTTTTGGCTCAAGTGTCACTTGATCCTTAAAAAAGTCAAGAAAGCGGAAGCTCAGATAAAGTCAAAGGACTTGAGCAGAGCACACAGCCAGTCAGTAACAGAGCTGAGAGTGCACATTTTATGACACTAACAACTGTACGTCATTTCTAGCAGCCAGTTCATTTCCCTCTCTCAGGAGACCTGAGCAATACGCTTATCAACAGGGGCAGTGACCTTTAGCTGATCTCTTGGGGCAAAGGACTCTGAACACCAAATATGCGGCTTGCACGGCGATGCTCTCGCTGATAAGCAGTTTTTATGTTTCTCATCTCCCATTGGGATCTGGGAGCCGCATAGGAGAAAGGATGAACTATCGGCCTGCTCCTGGCAGACTAAGACCCATTCTAGTTAATTCCTCATTTAAGACAAGTTCTCTTTTCTTATTTCCCAATATGCTCAATTCCCGATCTGACCCTTAATTCAGGGCTGCAAATAGTATGTGAACAGAAAAACCAAGAAACTGGCTTTTGGTCAAAGTTGCGCAGGAGTTTCAGGATTCAGAAACTCAGTGCCGACTCCTACCACCCTATGTGACTTGGGGGAAGTTATTTAAGCCCTCTGAGCCTCGGTTTCCACATCTCTAAAAGGAGAGCCGTGATAGATGCACCACGGGTTGCGGGGAGAATTATTTGAACAGTAGCATCACGAGAGGAGGACATCAGCTGTCATGTTCGCCACAGAATTCTGTGAAGAGCCGAGCACAGCAGACATCTGTTGAATACAGGACAGTGCAACATACGCACAATGGGTCTGTGTGGCACCTGACTGTTACCAGTGGCCAATACTCTACGTCTAAGTTCCTTTCCCTCCCTCTGTTTTCTCTTTCATCTGTCAGATGTTTAATGGGAGAACGTTTATGGGCTCACAGGCCAGAACAGTCCTTCCGAGATGCGCCGGGGGAGGGTATGATGTGTGAGTCCCTCTGGTTACCTGCAGGACACTCCTCTCTTTATTACAGGACACGCTGTGGATCATCCCTCCCCGAGCTGTCAAGAGTGAAGAAAGATTGTAATCACTTTGTATGGTGCCAGGTGAGTACCAGAATTACCGGGGGGATCACCTTGTAAATTATATCATCATCTCACCACTGACCTGTACACCTGAAACGAACATAAAACAATATTGAAAGTCAACGGTAATTGAAAAAATAGCTCAGAAAGGAAGAAAGACACCTCCAGGGAGGAGCCGGGGCCTGGGAGTCCTGGCTGTGACCCTCATCTTCGTCTCCAGAGGGAAAACTCCCTCCATGGCCCCAGGACAGGCTCTCCAGACCCCTCGGTGCTCCTGGGGAAAGCGCCTCAACCCAAAATATCATCTGTGATCTGTTTTCCATCACAAAAAAAAAAAAAAGGTCTGATGTTGAACATTTAGCTCCATGGGAAACTACTACTGCGAATCGAATTTTGAAACTTAAATTCAATTTAAAATGCATTAAAATCTATTTAAAGAGATCTCTGGTAAGTCCTCTGTCATGTGAAGAATCTCTCTGGAAAGAGAAAAAGCAACCCCTGATGCAGCTTTTATATAAATCTGGATTCCTAAATAGGACTTTCTTAAAATGGGGAAAGGGGAGCATCAACTACAGGGGTGCAGGCCGGCACTGCTTCCATACTGCTTCAGAGAAGCCTTCCCCAACCTCCCACTGCTCAGAATCCTGGCAGGACCCCTCATCGCAGAGCCAAGGAAGCTTCTACGCATGAGGGAGGCCACTGTTATTTGAATAAAGGGCTCCAAGCCCAGGAGGAACTAACCGCTGTGAGAAGAGCCACTATAAAATGGTCACTGAAGCTACGGTGCTGCACCCTAGAGAAGATGGCATCCTGGGAGTAGCCAACCCCATCACCATGGGAAAGGGAAGCCAGGAACCTCACTGGTTAAAGCACAGACAGGCATGCTCCTCTCACCTTGCAATGAGTTAAAGATTCATGGGGATGGTGCAGGTGTTAGCAGCCTGAGCTTTGTGGTAAGACAGACCTCAGTGTTTACTAGTCAAGTTATTTTGGACGAATTATTTAATTTCTGAGCCTCAGTTTCTTCATCTGTATAACGGGAATATTATAGTACAGTATCTCCCTGTAAAGTTGTGACAATTAAATGAGCTAATATAAATAAAATATTTAAGTCCAGCACCATTTATACATTAAATATTCTAAAATGTTAGTTGCTATTATTGTTATTATCAATAGCACTTATTCAAAAGGGAACAAAAAAACATATGGAGCCTTGGCCAGTATGGCTCAGTTGGTTGAGGGTCGTCCCTGCCCCGTGCACTGAGAGGCTGCTGGTTTGCTTCCTGGTCAGGGCACATGCCTGGGTTGAGGGAATGCCAGTAGGGGGCATGCAGGAGGCAGCCCATCGATGTTTCTCTCATTTTATGTTTCTCTCTCTCCCTCTCTCTTCTCTCTCTATAATCAACAAAAACATTTTTTTAAATGGAATATCTTAAGATCATCTGATTTTTCAATAACATTGTCATCATCATTTCACACTAAATGATGCCACACTGAGGAGAGTGTATAATTGGCCTCCTTTCCCATCCCAGAATTCAGTGTTTATACATGTCAGGGCTACTCTATCCTGAACCAACAGCTCGATCTTAGTCTCTTCACTTCCCCAGAGGATGCCAGTTCTGTACTTCATTCTCTCAGACTCCTGTCCGAACTCAATGACAATGAATAAGCCGGTTCCATTCATGTCAGTCCTTTCAGGTGACATAATACAGCTCACTTAAGCTCTTAAAAACTAATTTTTATTCTAGAAGTTCAGCACCACTTGTGCTCACATCTAAGGTAGCAACTTGCCCAAGCAAAAGCTTAGGTCCTAATTAGAAGCAGGCTGTAAATATTATATAAGGGCCTAGTATTTCTGCTCAGTTTAAGTTACACCGACTCCCAATCACGCATTTTATCTTTTGGCATGCATACATAGGTGCGCAATAAACGTTACCTTTGGTGATAATAAAACAAAAGCCGAACTTTCAAAAGTGAAATATCCAAAAGACCATTGTCTGTATTCTTGGCAGCAGCCAGAGAGCCAGTTTTCCCAAGTCAGCAGCCTCTGAGAAGTCTGGCCAGGGGCCAATTCCCAGGGTTGGCGCATTCCTGGGGCCTGGCAAGAGGCCACTGGGACCCTGTTTCCTCTTTCATTCTCTTTATGTCGTGGAAATCTTTCCCGCTTCGACCCCTCAGAGTCTGTCTTCCCCCATCGAAGTAAAGAGAGAGTCACATGGGAAGTGATCCCCAGCCCCTTCTCCAAATCTCATCTCCCACTGCTCCAAGCTGGCACAGCTCAAAGCAATTGAAGGCATCAGACAAACAAAGGAGGGCTCTGCAGCCCAGTCTCCAGCCTGATTCTATCAGGGGCACTGGGCCTGGGGCAGAGACCCAGCAAGCCCTGTGCACAGGGAGTCATTGTGCACTTGCTTGGAAGGCTCTGGGCCCTTCTGGAAGCCTTTGGAAGAAAACTGCCTGTTATAAATAGACACTGGCTGGGCTTCAAGGGTGAGAGCAGAAGGCCAAAAGTTCCAGAAAAAATATAATGCTCTGCATAGACAGGTCTGGAGTACAGCTCTTTAACAAGCAACTACTGAGCCACTGGACTAAGAAGAAAGGAATCCAAAGGTTTGGTCAGACACACCCTGTAGTTAGCACCTGGTGAACACTCTGGGTGATAGCATCATGCTGTACCATTCAGTTTTAAACATCATATATGAATATCTGCAAACCCAGCATTAAAAAGAATATATTTTCTGAATGTCTCCTTCCATCCCCAGACAAAGAAAGCTGCCATCTGGGCTGCACGCTAGTGGCTTCACATATTTTCGGTGTGGAAGAGGAGACTGCATGCCAGGCGGACGCTGTGTGCTCTGAGGTCTTTCCCTTAACTGTCCCAGCCGCCCTCTGAGTAAGACATTATCACCTCTTCACGGAGAGACAGAGAGGCTCAGAGAAGGTAAAGGACAGCGGCCACGCTCACGCAGGCCAGGCAGTACTGGAAGGCTGCGATTCAAACCCAGTTCGGGCTGGTTCTCCAGCCAGCCCGTGTTCTTTCCCCTGCGTTCTGTGGAATCCACTTCCACTGAAGCCTTTAAAGCGAGGGTCCTGTCCACAGCAGGCTCTCAGGACCTGCTCCCCGGAGCTGCCACGGCTGCTTGTCTTTGTGATGAGTTGGAGTTTAGCAGCTACAGCTGCATCACTGCCATGAGAACAGCTTGATCTTTACTTACTTCACCCTCATGGCAACCGCACTACTGAGGCCTCAGAGACTCAGAGAGAGAGAAACTTGTTGAAGGCCCTCCATCTACTAAAGGGTTCACTTCAAGTTCAACTGCGTGTATTTGGAGTCTCATGCAGGATCCGCGCCCCACAGTACACTCCGGCCATCCCACCACACAGCCCTGCACTGGGCATTTCTATCAGGACCTCTCGGAGAAGGCCATGTCCCTGGTTGAATGAGATGTGTGTTGTGAAGGTGTCGCAACATATAGTTCTGTTCATACCAAAGCAACACATAGAACACATATCTAATAATATATAAATACTAAACTAGTCTGACTTAGGATCCTGTTTTCTTCTCATTCTAGAAATGTGAGAAGAGCAGGGCTAGGTGGGGTGTATATTATACAGAATCAGTGGGCTGGATGCAGTCTGTTGGCCCAACACAAGCACTCTCCACCCTTCTCTACCCTGCTCTGGGCCCCACGGTGCTATGTGGGCTCCTTTCCCTCTGGCTTCCTATTGGGTTCAGCAAATGGCAGGTGCCAGCAGGGCCCTGGAGAGTGGGAGTTTTCATGTCATATTCCCCACTGGTTTACTGCATCCCTTCACCTAAGGTGACATTTCCACCAGTAGATCTCCCCTATGGCCACATGGTTTTGTGGCCACTGTTCATAGCCTCAGGGTGCTGCACTCTTACCTGGTTGACTTCCTTACATCCTGCCACCCCTCTGTAAAGGCCCTTTATTAAGTGCTTCTCCATCACCTTGCTTGAGTGTGCCCTCTGTCTCCTAGGAACTCCACTGATGCAGCAAATGAGGGAACAATACTATTGATGTAATCTTTGTAGGCAAAACTATGGAAAGTTATTCCGGTCCTCCTAGGAGGACAAGGCATGCTAACTACAATAGATCTGGCTCTCTCCTACCTCCACTTCCTCCTTGCTACACCTCACTGGGTAGCAACTAGGTCAGTCTGCCTCAGGGACCTACCAGCAGAGCCCCAAAGTTGGCCCAGGAGATCTCCAAATACCTCCCACTGCCAGTCAGCTGGGACTGTGCTCAGTGAGGAGGGAAGGACAGCATGAGCCAGATGGGTCACACAGAGTTGATGCCTTCAAGGACTTCCTGCTCAGCCTGTGCCCACCCACACTGGGTTATGGCCAGCTTTCGCGGCCTCTCCATTTTGAGGGATGGCAGGCCTCTGAAAAAAGCTCCTCCTCACAAAAAGGGCAACAGGCCCTGAGCCTACTTATCTGCTGGCTCTGACAGATGGGTCCCAGAATTTACCAGACCAAATGATTTCATTTCCTCCACACATCTATGTGCATAAGAGCAGTCAATCAATTAATCGTATTAGGAAACCTACCAAGCTGAAGACAATTGCTTATAACTAAGAACCAGAAAGGTGCTGAAAGACAGAAGGCAGGCAAGCCTCAGAGGCATCTTCAGAAATGGACAATTCTGATCCATTAGGCCTAGTGAAGGAACCGAGATTTATGAGGAGAAACATCTGAATTGCCTGGAATGTGAAGGAACCAGGAGGAACCACAGTCTGGTCCTATAGAAAGCAGACCAGAGAAGTGGGATCCGTGTCAGGAGAGAACTGCGGAATTGGTACATGGGAGGGATGGAAGGGAGGCAGTGCATCTGGGGTTAAGTGAAGCGTTTTAATACAGTGGCCCCTGGGTGTGCTTGTGAAATATTAATTGAAGTTGGAATGAATATGAGGCCTGTCACATGAAGAGAAAGCTGGCAGAAAGATCCTAAACACTGGCTCAGCTGAGCCCAGGCAATGGGAGACGGCAGCTGAAAATACGGCCCAGTTCACAGCCATGAGCCCTGTAGGTGCTTAATAAATATTAACTGATAATGATGAACTAGAGTACAGTAAATTAGTGTGAGAAAGGCTGCTGAAATATAGGCGATATAACACAACTGATAAAGGAATGAGAAGAGAGGAAATCAACGTGACTTAGTCTTGAGATGCATTCTCCACACACCAGAAGTACGGATGAGAGAATAGTAACAGAAAGTGTGTGTGTGGGGGGGGGGGGGGGGGAAGGGAGGGTGGCTACAGGGGACAGGAGGAAAGTTAAGACAATAATTCAGGATTACAGTGGAGCTTTCTTAGGGTCTCAGCAGTTCCTCAAGTATAAGCCAGGTACCTTAGCTTCATACACTATTATTTTAAGGCACGGTGATTTTCTCAATAAATTTCTGCTTCAGGGAACTCAGGGATACTATAGATTAAATCTAGACCAATTTCCTAGAGGGAGATATGAAAGCTCTCTTCCTTGGGGAAGCCCACCCTGATCAATACAGCCAGAAGAGCAAACTCCTTTTTATAGATCCCATCATTCTTGTCCGCACCACTGTGTACCTGCTGGTATTATAGTGCTATGATTTGTGAATATGTAACCACATTTTTAAAAGCTTTGTAAAGCAGAAATCATGCTTTGCATTTCTTAGTACCCACTTAGGTCTTCACTCCTAGCACTTCACAGGGCTTTAAACCTAGTAGGTGTTCAACTACTGAGCTGATCAATTAGCAACTCTAGAAAGAAGAGCAGGCACCTGTCAGTGAGAACACCCAGGTGCCTACTGGGTTTGAGGAGCCGCTTCCAAGGAATCAATGAAAGCTCTACCTCTTGTTATGGATAAAGCACTAGAGAGTCAGCCATGGGACGATCTTAGATTGCCAGAGGAGATGCAAGGATCTCAGTTGCCATGGAAACTTGTATGATCTGATGAGTCCCATTGTTGAGAGACGGTGAGACAACGGGAGAATGACAATCAGATCTCTCAGCCCTAAGAAAACACAGAACATGTCAAGCAAATATCTCTGCTCATTTGTACTTATTTCTGCTATAGAAGCAGCATCGTTTCATCATCAATCAGTAACAGCTTTTGCAAAGGGCTTTCAAAATATTTCCAGTTCCTATTTTGATTCCGTGATCTCTGAAACCCCATGTGTGCACAGAGCTACATGTGAGGCAGGGAGTCAGCAGTCCCTGCAGCACCTGAGTTCAGATGATGAGCCAGGTGCTGCTGAGACCCTGGTCTGTGACCTGGGCAAGGGACGCCATTTGTGTACAGGTGCTATGGGCCAGGCTTGCTAGACTAATGGCAGATAAAGCTACCTAACCATTTTGGGGTCACAGGTACCATTGAGAATCTGACTACACCTATGGACTCACTCCCCAGAAAAATGCACATATGCACAAAATATCTAATACGATATATTTCAGAGAATTCAAAACCCCCGAAATATTTTCATAAATTTATCAAACACCTTGAGACTCAAGAGGGCCCGGAACCCATGTTAACAATCTCTGATGTAAAACAAGTCTTTACACACACTAGAATCATCCTTGGACAAAAGTGAAAAGCAGGGCATCATCTACCCTGTCCAACCTTCCCGACCAGCCTTCAGGGCCTCTCCAGGTAGTTCTCCCTGACGCCACATCCAGTACCACCTGCTAGTATGTGCTCAGCTCATGAACTCACTGCTAAGTTCACTCACTCGTCCACTCATTTCACTGAGTGTTTTCTACGTGTCAGACTTTAGGGACACAAATGTGAGTATGACATGGCTCATGTCCTCTGGGAGCTTATGGTTCAGCTCCATTAAGGCTGATGTTGCTGCCTAAGGGACATCGGGTAATGTCTGGAGACAGTTTTGGTTGTCACAACTAGGGGAGGGTGCTATCAGCATCCAGCAGGTAGTGGCCAGGGATGCTGCTAAACATCCTACAATGCACAGGACAGTCCTCTTCCAAAAAAAAAAAAAATTAAAAAAAAAATATACACACACACACACACATACACACACATGTGGGGTCCAAAATGCCAACAGTGCCTTGACTGAGAAACTGCTCTATGTGACAACGTGGTAAGTGCAGTGACAAAGGCAGAAGGATTAGGGCAGCTCAGGAAACGGCATTTTAATCAGAACTCTGGAAGCTATGGTTATGATGAGTCTGCCTTATATTCAATGATGAGAGGAAGGAAGTAAAAAGGGGAAAGAAGAGTCATCAGGAAGCCATCACCATAATGAAGGCAGACATTCCTTCGGGCGACATCAGAGGGGAAGCACCAGTTGCAAGTGGCAAGCAAACAAATGGCAATTTGAAGAAAATCTCCGCATGGGAAATGATGTTGGCTCCTCACCCACCTCCATCAGCCAGTGGCTCAGCCAAGAGAATGTGCAGCCATCTGGTAGGACCATCACTCAAGTCATGGACCGCACGGCATGCTGGGGGGCATGTAGCCATACTCTGGATATGCCCCATCGCTCGCCAATGCCTCCCAACTCTACTCCCAGTCTAGTCAATAATCCCACCTTGTACGCGCACCACAATCAGTCCTCATGTGGATAAAACTATAATTACAGACATTACATTATATATATATATACATATACATTACATATGTATATATGTACACAACTATTACAAACTTCAGTCTCTACATAAGTTGGTTTCAAGACCTGGTTAATCAGAAGCAGCACAGGGCCAGAAATCAGGCCTAGACCAAGTTCCAACATGTACCTTCTTTCTTCTTTGTAAAACTTCCCCCTCCCACCTCCCTTGAAATTATTTTGTGAAATCAGCCTGGCCTCTCTCATCGGTCGGCAGAAATATGGCCACTGTGTTAATATGCATGTAAACCGAGCCCTGCGGAGGCTGGGGCTCCCCAAGACTAGGAAACACCACGCGAGGGGCTCCCCTCCCCATTCCTGGGACAGAAATGCTTTCTGCCGCCGAGATGCTGGCTGCGCAGGGTCAGCACAGTCTGGAGCCAGACCCGAGCTGAAATCCCAGCTCTATCACTCACCAGTTCCATAGCCTTGAGGAAGTTAATTAACTTGTTAAGCTTCAGATTTCTCATTTGTAAAATAGGAATAGAGTTCGTACCTTAAAGGGTTGTCATAAGTATTAAATGACAGTTTCCATCGAAAGCATCGAGCAGAGTGCCTGGCACAGGGTAAACCTCGATAAATCTCAGCTGTTATTACTAAGACAAGGAAGCCTCCTGGGCTAAGCTCAGCACCTGAGTCTCTGCCTGAACATGCTGAGCTGTCTGCTAAAATGGGTGCGATGTTAGACTCTGTCGGCCCTCACTGGTGACATGCTCTGTGCTCACAGCTTGGACCTATTCTGCTTCTGCTCCTCTGGCCTGCCCTCCATTCAGACTCCATCCTCAGTAGCAGCGTTGCTCAAGTCTCCAAGCTCCCTCCCAGCACTGTTCTTGTTGTGTTCTGATCTCTTCCTGCTTGGCTGGAGCCCTATTACGACCCTTAGCAACCAGGTATTGTGGGCTGTGCCCACCTGGTCAAGCCTCCCCTGCCTTCTCTCAGCCCATCTGCCCCAACCCTACCCATTGTCCCCAGGGATCTGTGCCACACTAGAGGGCACTCCACAAGACATTTCTCCAGCATTTTCCTGACCTGCCATGATGGGCTAAGCTAGGCTGGTGAGCAGATTCCATGGGTAAGTATTCACTTCAGAATCCGACGCTTTTCTAACTCTACCACTTCCCACTTTTGAGGGAGAGCAGTCAAAGATTCACCATGCCACTTTGGGAAGGTTGCTAACCTAGACTAAAGCTGATCTTTCCTCCATTTGTTGCTTTTTTCCAAAATGGGCCTTGGCTGGATCCTCAACCACCACCACACCTCCCAACGCCTGGCTCCAGCGCACGGCCTCTGCTCCTCTTAGGGTGCCTAGGAAACGGCTGGGATAGCAGCCCTGTTAGTGGCAGTGATGCAGCTGTGGAATTAAAAGCTCCCTCTCCTTCCTTGACTCTCCTCCCCGATGCTTACTTGGGAAATCTTAAACCTGATACCAAGAGAACGAAGGTCAGGCTTTCCACAGGGCAGCTTGGCCTGTGCCCGATGGTCAAGGGCAATGAGAAACCAGACTTTATGTAGCAGAAAGGTCAAAGGCAGCTGGGATTTGATAGCTAGATGCCTTCTCTAGCAAGCTGGTAGTCTGTGCTCTGTAGAGCATCCCCTGGTGAGGGGCTGTCTAGGTACAGCACTGAGAGAGTAAAGGCTACAAGCATGCCTGAAGCACTACAAGATTCAGATATTTTCCTTAGTTTTCACAGTCTACTGGCTGCACTGAGCAACACTCACCATGCCCCTATTTTGTGTTTAGAAAAAGTCTCAGCCGAGTTTTGAGCTTCTAATCTATTTCCCTTTGATCAACCTCTTGCCACTTGGGTCCAAGCATCTTTGCTCAACAGCCTAAACCTGTTCCTTTACCTGCCTGGGCAGATCGCATGCCCTGAGGGTAGACACAAGCCACTACTCAGAGAGTTAGAGCTCTAGAAAAGTGAACCTGGACTGTCAAGTCTTCTGTTTCTGTCCTGAGGGCAGATCTTTTAGAATCCAGCACGCTGCCCATCTTTGTAAATAAAGTTTTATTGGAACATAAGTCACACCCATTTATTCGTGTATTGTCTGTGGCTGCTCTCCTACTACAACAGCAGAGTTGGGTAGTTGTACCTGCTCATTTGACCTGCAAAGGCTAAAATATTTACTCTCTGGCCTTTTACAGATTTTGCTGAGCCCTGCTTGGAGACTGGCTTGTGTGATCATAGAGGCCGAGATGTCCCATAATATGCCTTTGAGCTGAAGGACCAGGAAAGCTGGGGGTTATAGTTCCAGTCCAAACACCAAGGCCTAAGAACCAGGTATAAGTCCCAGTCCAAGTCCAAGGGCGCAAGAACCAGGACAACCAAGGTCTGAGGGCCGAAGATGGGTGCGCCAGCTCGTGCAGACAGCAAATTCGCCCACCCTCTGCCTGTGTGCTCCATTCAGGCCTCAACAGATGAGATGATGCCCACCACAGGTGAGGGCCACCTTTTTTACTCGGTCTATGCTACTCTCTTCCGGACACACCCTCACACACACCCTCTATCACTGGATAGAACATGCTGCCAGCTATCTAGGCATCCCTTAGCCCAGTCACTGTGACCTATAAAACTATCACAATTTGATATAAGGAAGGAGTTTCCCTGGGAAAAAATAACTTGGCGATAAAAAGAGTTGTCACCAGGGATATAGGACCATATCCTTGGGTTGCATCTTTCTTGTCCCCCATCCCAATCCTCACCTACCAAATGTTTCCCACTGCTTCAAAGCACAGCTCTAGCTACAGGCCCCCCATGGCCCCCCTTACCGCCTCCCACAATGACCCCAGCTCCTGGCACTCAGCGTCACACTACCTCCTCCGTGTTATGTTACATTTCCTGCTTGCTACGTCAGCTTCCATGAAGAAACTATAAACAGAGGAGGAGTATTTCCTTCTATCAGCCAGGGGTACCCTGCAGGAACGAGATGGCCACTCAAGACATCCAATAGAGAAGAGCTTGGTAAAGGAATTATTCAGTAAAGTGTGGGCAGACATAAAACAAAGTAACATGAGACGGGCTGGCAGCACCCAGGAATCATTAGTACCAAGGAGCCTGAGGGGCGTGGGGAGCAGAAGTGCCAACCAGAGCACAGGGAGAGCTGGGGTGATGGCTGTAGCTCGGGCTATGCGAAAGGGTCACCCAACAAAAGCTGTAACCAGAGGCCGAGGAGTCCAGTCACTGTGGTCCACGACCAGGCAGGAAGGGAACAGGAAAACAATGACCTTGACCTCTTCCACCTCCCAACCTCTGATATCCTGTAGGTCCCCCCACTGGCCAAACCCAACCAGATGCCAGAAAACCAGAGGTTCTTTCGACAAGAGCCACGTGCTACCCCCCCAGGGGCGCACAGCCAGGTACCGGATGGAGTGGGTCTGGGGGAGAGAATGGCAGCTATCCAGCACATCCCACAGCTACTGAAACACCAAAATAGGAAGCAGACTTCCCAAGATGCGTGTTGATTGGCTTAATGAACGCATGCTGTGGAAGGCCTAATGACTCTAATGACTCGGATGTAAACCGTCAACAGGATGAGGGATGAACTGAAGGGCCTGAGCGGCCGTTCCTGCTCCTGCGAGTCCCCCACACCTGCAGTGCTGTCGCAGCCAGGACCCAGCACAGCCAGCGATTTGTTTTCCTTTCGCTGGGGGAGAAGGGAATGGGTATACCAGGAAAGAATGCATCGTTCCTAAGAGAAACTGCTACTCCCACCTGTGATTAAAAACAAAGAGTAATTTTTCCCCAAATTAAAAGAGAATGTTTGCAACTGAAATATGAGCTGGTAAGAAAGATAACTCGCTCCCCAGCCTTCTCATCAGTTAAACGCTGTCATAGCAACACATGTCAAATGGCTGTGTACGAAGCCTGGGAATGATTCCCGCAAATAAAAAGGCACAGTGTGAAATGCTGACTTTTTCTGATCAAAAATCATCCTGGAGTGAGCTGAACAGCTTTGGGTCAAGGAGAGGCCTCGGTTTCTGGGGCGATTTTTGTTGCTATCAGAGAGAAGACCGTGCTGCCGGGAACGTGCAGCTGGCTGGCACACTCCGACTGCAGGAGGCGCTTGCAGTCACTTGTCTTGCTCTCAGGGTCTTTACCCCCCACATTGAAACATATTTCTCATTTCAGTTTCACTTACCTGTCACTTTCTTCTTAAAAGCGATGATTTATCAGGTAAAAGAACATCAACATCAAAGAATAGTTCAGCTTTACCAGAGCACACGTACGTACACACACACACACACACACACTCTCTCTCTCTCTCTCTCTCTCTCTCTCTCTCTCTCACAGTCACTCACTCCCACCGTCCTGTGTCATGAAAATTGTGACTAAGAACCACAAACTCACAGCCCCCGTTGGAGGTTTTTTAGAATCTGAGCCTGAGTCTCTCTACTCTGTGGTTCCTCCAGCCTAAAAATTCAAAAGTTGCTGCAAGGGAGCTATCATTTCCAGTTGACACTTCCTGATTTGATTACATAAAATAAAGAGTGTAATGAAGTTAATAATACCTTATTCTCGCAGTCCATTATGAGGAATTTTTTTCCTGCAAAATCAGAAAGTGGAAATTACCTCTGGGTCTTCTCACTCTCAAAAATATGGGCCCTAATGATCATGGCAGTGGGATTTCAAGACTGAAGAATTTAATGTTTCTTTCCTCTGTCAGTTTTCTGAAAGGACCACTTCTCTTGCTGGGGTGCCATACACATAGTGAGAGACAAAGGACTGACGAGACAGGTAGGAAACCTTGGTTCCACTCTTGGTTGTATCCTAGTTGTACAACCTCAGGAGAAGCACTTAACTTTGCTGAGTATTAACTAATCCCTTTGCAAAGTGAGGGGACTGGATAAACCCTTCCCAATTTAGCCTTTCTTACTGACGTTCCTCTCTCTCCCCCTCTTTCCTCCCTCTCTGAAAAAAAATAATAAAAATAACATAAGATAAAATGAAGTAAAATAAAATAAGCACACCTTGGGAAGGAAGAGTGAGTCCCAGGATGCCAGATGCTTCTGCTTTTTCTTTCTGTATTTCCCTGAGCCCTTCTCCAGAATCATCCCTGTGTGCCCCTTGCCTAGCTATCTGCGTGGTTTCAGCAGGGAGTCTAAAGGAAGGCCATGTCTTAGGTTCAAGTCCTTCACATACCAGTCAGTTTTGATCTCACCCCCTCCTGCCTTCTACCTTTCTTCCCGAGAGTCACAGTAAACTTCATTCAAGGGACTCTCAATGGGTCTCATGCGCAAAGAACCAAGTCAAAAGAGCACTCTAGCTGTCATGGTCCCAGCAGCAGTATCTTATACGAGGGAGGAACATGATACTAACGTGGAGGGAAATTACAGTGTCCCAGCCTAAGAGTGTGACCCTGACTAGCATGGGAGCCCCGCACGCACTGGGCCACACAGTCACAGATCATGTTCCTTCTCAGTGGCTTCCCAATACGCACATGCAGACGTAACACTCCATCTGCCTCTAGGAAACAAGAAAGATATTTCACTGGTGTAAAAACTCTCCCAGGCATCATTTAGGGAGCTTGAACAGGATTAAGTTTCGTAGGTGGCGCCAAGCAACAAGTTCTCGTTTTCACAGTGTTCTTTTATGCTGTAAGTCAAGACACAGATTCACAGCCCCCACAAGACTTGGGGTAGCGCCATATGCCAACGGGAACGCGCTCGGCTCGGGGCTTCCAGCTCGCACTGGTAATGCGACAGGCTTTGATTTACGCTCACCAGCAAATCTATCACTAGGCAAAATAGAAATGTGGCCAAAGATCTCATTCAGACCGTTTCCCCTTCCTCTGATGTTCAGGTGCCCAGTGCCTCTGTGCTGATCTGCTTCCCCTTTCCCACTTGCCCTAAGCCACCCTGCATTCCAGCACTCAGTATTCTGCGTCCTTCTGTTTACCCATTCCCACAGCAAAACCCTGCTCATCCCGATGACACCTGGGACTGATCCAAGATCTTTTATTGATGAGTGCTACTGTGAGTTATTGAAAGAAAACAGCTTAGCAGGCCTGCTTTGATAGGGGCTTTGCATAGTCTCTGGGACTTAGGGCAGAATTAGGGCCTAATCAACAGGATGATATTTTGGGGTGGTGAGAACCTTTCCTGTGCTGCTCATATTGTGCTACATGGGCATCTCTGTCCCCTGCCTGGGCATAACACAGACCCCAACGGCAGGTTGGTACATAGGAAGTATTTTCATTGTCAAAGGAGAGGCTGAGAAATTATCTTTTTACCTTAATTCCCCAGAAGGCAAAAGGAAGAGATATAAACACACGCACACACACAATTTTCACTACATTCTATTCTACCTGGAGACAGAAAGACCTTAGAGATGAGGAGAGCACGTAACCACTGCGAGGAAAACTGACACCACCACCCAAGTTCTTAGCCTCTAAGGTCTGCTGCTCGGCGCACAGCCCGCAGAGACGCAGGAGCTGCCTCTAATAACGAGAACTAGACCCAGAAGCTTAATGCAGCCCTTTCCTCAATCCCCAGAAACTCACATCTGTGAACAGTCTATGATATGAAACCTCAGCAGTTGTGGGGTAAAGAGCTAATTTGTACATCGACAGAGTAAGATCTATAGCAGCAGGGCTGGAAAGTGCAGCTGATAAATCAATGCAACCAGTACTTTATGGGACACCTACTCTGATCCAGAGTCCGGGCCAGGTGCTGGGAGTACACAATAAATAAAGCACATCCTTACACAACATGCAAACAAAGGAGCTAAGCTGATTTCTACCTCAGTACATGAGCAAAAGGGGAGGGAGGGACGCGTTTGCTCTGATTCCTTGCTCTGTTCACACACATCATAGGACAGAAGGCGTGACCCGCGCATCTTAGCTCGGACTGTGAAAGGGTGCCCAGCTCTCGGAAACCAGTGACTTGGTCTATTTTCTTGGACAAATCAGATTCTCATACACAAAGCAAACCCAGCCAGGTAGTTAAGAACGATGCCCATCGGCATGAAAACATTTAGAAGAAAGTTTAATGGACAATTAAACTAATTTACATACCTAAGAAGATCTCAGAGTTTCTTCGCTCTTCAATATTTGAAGCTCTATTGAATTCTTGTTCAACTTACCCCCAAAGTTAAGATAAATGGGTGATGGAACAACTATATATAGGCTCAGCACTTGGCATCAGCTGTACAGTAGTGTTTTTGTATAGGTTAAAGTCTACTTCGGCTGGAATTAATGTAATTATATATAATGTTGACAGATTATGACATTTGCCTATTAAGACACTATACAAACATTCCAATAATTTACTGGCTTTTGACTCTGTAAAAAATAAATGAAACAAAATCCCAGGGGATACTGCTAATGGGGTAACTGGAATAGAGGTTTCAAAAGCACAGAGTTCAGGAAATAACAGTCAAAGAATAATGCATTTTAAGCCAAAACATATAGAGTGGTAAATGAATATTTAGTACTTACCACGAGACTGCTGTCTAGAGACAGCCTTTTTCCAAAGTCCCTTTTCTCAAGCTGTCTCTTTCCCTCCATGGGTGAAGTTATTTATTTTCCTTTGTGATTTATAAGAACTCCCCTTCTGTTTCCAGGGTCACTGCAAAAAGTGAACAGGTTTTTCACTATCCAAGTGAACAGTGTTTAGACCCTTGTTTTTAACTTTCTAACCAGAAACAAGTGTGGAAGCCAAAAATACCCAGAACAAGTAATAAGTATAGAACTGGGCTCTCTCAAAGCCAAAGACCTCTCCGGCTTGCAAATGTCAGAGTCATCTTTATGGAGGCCCCTGTGTTTTTATAGGTTTTGCTCATGGTGTTGGGGAATGGGTTTGCAGGTCGAATCAGCAGACTGTGGAAAAAAGCAAACAGTCCATTTCATGCCACACTTGCTCCACACCAGTCCTCTATCAGCCAGAATCATTCTGTTTCTGTGCACATAGATGCTGTCTGCAAATTCCGTAAGATCAAACTGACAAAACCACACTCCATAACTAAGAGTTATTGAGGCCCAAACCCAATGGTGAAAAGCTGAAATATGAACATTCCTGTCAATATTTGATTTAAAAATATTTAATTTAAACATATTTGAGGAACATTATAAGATACACTTCCTTTGGGACAGGTTGATTCAGCAAGAATGGTAGATGACATCATTATTGTCAATGAGTGTTTGAACACTTATTGCATTCTACCATATGCGATATAGTTAATCCCTGCACTCCCTGAGATTGCTTGTTCTAAAACTATTAAGTATTCGGGTGAGTAAGGATGATCATATTTATTAAGCACTAGCTCCCAGTTTTCACTGAGATGTAAAAGGTTTGAAGTAAAAGAAATGTGTTTGAGCCCAGGCTTTCCTACCTATTAACCAAGTGACCTTGAACAAGTCATTGGGCCTCTAAAATCCATGTTTCTCAACTGCAATCAACAGCAATCAAATGGAGTATGTTAAAATGGTTTAAAGGCAATGACATAACTTACAAGTATGTAAGTTGTAATTATACACAGATTACATTAAAAACTGGTTAACCTTAAATACTAGTTGACATAATTTAACATCTTTGATGTTCAGAACATACTCTGAGATACAGAAATGTTCCTAATCTGCACAAAACACAGAGCCATTGTCCTGCTGATACAGAGGAACTGAGCTTCATAAAATGCCATACCAATCAGTTTTCAATAAAATTGAAAAGAAATATTTTTTACAACTCTCTCAACTGCTGCGACTCTGAAGAGGAGGCAATGGACCCTATGTCACAGCCCACACACAACATGTGGACTCTTTCTCTTGGTCTCCCCTGTCAGGAAGAGAGTAGACACAGCTGTGCCCCAGACAGGGTCTGCCCAAATCATAGTCAATTGTAGGAAACTTGGAACTCTTTTCCAGCCATTGGCTCCCTCCTCCATCTGAGTCATTCCATCTCTTATTTTTCAGAAACACTAATTTTAATCCATTACTGGTCCACTCAGAAATTCCTAGAAGTCCATTCTGAATTCAGAATAAAATCCAAATTTTTCAACATCATGTTCATGGTCTACTTCCTGCCAACAAGTCTTTACAATCCCAAACACACTAGGCACATTCCTGAGACCACGCTTTCGATCACACCTCTCACCTCCATCTGGTCTATTCCTCCCCTTGCTCCAGCGCCTGGCTAGGCTCCCATCTCCTCCACAATACCTTCTAGTCACTCCATTTGGCAATGATTTCTTTCCCTCCCAAGTTTTCTTAGGGACTTATCTTATTAATCACTATCATCACCTAGGATGATTCTTTAAATATAGTAAGTTCATAGTATTTGCTTTTTAGTAGAGCCTAGTATTTAAAAACCAACTCTCAGAAGCATTTTTCAGAACTAAGTTAGCTCTATACTATTACTATGGGTAAAACTACTAGTCAACTAAAATTTTTTAGGGGCGGATCTTTCCCACTTTCCGCTGTCCCCACCCATTTGCAACCCCCTCCTCATCTCAATGACTGACTGTACTGGGAGCTCAGAATACTCTCTGTAATAATGAGTCCAGCTAGAGAGACTACTCAGGCACTGAGATTTCCCCCTGCATCAAAAACATGCCCTCCTAAGTCTTATTCCAAAGAGCCTTGGGGTGTGGTAAGTCACAATATATAATCCTCTGACATTTAGCGCGTTATTTATTGACTACTATGGAGGACCAGTACTTAGTACTCCGCGCCCTCAGCCATCTGAGAGAGACCAGGTTCCTGTCTTCATGAAAACTCAAATGCGAGGATATAGAAAAGAAAAAAGCAAACAACTCCAAACGTGATAGGTACCTGATCTGAAGGAAATGTCCTCAGTAGGTGGCATAACAGTGTCAAGCAAATGGAGGGGGGAATGTTTTAAATAGTATGGTAAAGATGACAGCCAGCCATGTAAAAATACAGGTAAAGACATCAGCATGCCAGGTAGAGAGACCAGTGTTTCTGCTGGGAAGGAGCTGGGAAAGCTTTGTGTGTCCCAGAACAGAGACCAGTTCCTCAAAACAAAGTAAGCTAGAAAGAGAGTGTGAGCAAAATTCTATCCTACAGGGTCTTGTAGGTCAAGGGAACTTGTTTGTTCTAAACACAATATTTAATCTTAGGGTTTCTCTACTTTACTCCTAACTAGTTGGTAACACTAAAACATTATTGGACCTACTTCAGTTGATTCAGTTATAATATGACATCAATAGTAGGACCTTCTTCACCGTGAGGTGAGTCTGATGATTATGAGATGGTACATTCAGAGAGCAGTGCCTGGCACATAGAAGGTAAGAGTTAAATATTAGATATGTTGGTTATCCCTTCTGGTTAATATGATGAAACTCACAAGGAGCAACCCTGGTGAGTGGATTTTACCCTCCATAACAGGCTAGTGAGGCTGTCATCTGGGGAAACAGAGAGGGATCCTTTTGACAGTCCTCATATAGCCTAGTCTGCCATGTGGACCGTTGATTGAACAGCTTAACCTGGTCAATTTATTTTCATACTTTATGGTGCCAATTACAGAGGCAGAGATTGACATTCAAAACATTTAGCAACTGATACAGCGCAGGTATTGACCAATCAGAAGGACAAGATCCATGGCAACCGGCTATATAACTGTGGCAGTATGTCCTGGCCAAACTTCAGTCTAAGTGTATGTGCCACCCCCCTCCTAAGAGCTTGAAAATGTGTGTATTAAACCATAAGACAATCATGGAAAGGATCAAAATAAAGTTATACAAAAGGATCAAAGCAACACCCTCCTTCCTAAAAAAGTGGCAACCAGAACATGTCAACATGAAAAGGGGAGGGATCCACAAAGGAAAAGTCAGGAAGGCCGACGTTTAGTACCATCAGGGGAAAAGAGTGCCCACGTTTACATATACCCAGCAAGCACTGCAGGCAGGGGGCAAATGAGCATGTCACATCCCAACGGCACTTTGGTATCACACTGGCATTTTTATCACCCAACAAACTCTTGCTCAGAGAACACTGTCACTGGGCAACCTTCCAATTGCATTTGATTCTTACCTGGGTTTTCTAAGAGAGGAATGTGCTGACTAGTAACGTAAGCAGGCAATCTTTTGGAAAGTTACATTTTTAGTACAAATTTGCAGTTTGGTATCTGACTCTTTACACTCACCAGTTAGGTATTTGCTTAGTATATTAGTCAGCTTGTACTGCCATAACACAATACCACAGGCCAGGTGGCTTAAATAATAGAAATTTATTTCCTCACAGTTTTGGAGGCTGGATGTTCAAGACCAAGGTGCCTGCGGGGTTGGTTTCTGATGAGGCATCTCTCCTTAGCTGGCATCTGGCCGCCTTCTCTCTCTCTCCTCACGTGGCCTTTTCCTTTGCACACATGCTTCCAGTGTACCCTTTTCTTAACCAGTCCTATTGGAATGAGCCCCTCCCCCACTCTTAAGACTTTATTCAACCTTAATTACCTCCTAAAAGGCCCTATCACCACCTATAGTCACATTGGTGGTTAGGGCTTCAACATATGAATTTTCAGGGATCATTTCAGTCCATAAAAGCTAGCTTTGGTCTGATCACAGCTCAGTGTACTAACAATCAAATTTCTGAGTCGAAACTACTGAGAGAAAACTCCGGGTGTCACTGGTTGCTCCCAGACCCTCTCCCTCTCCCTCTCCACTGGTTACTGCACTGCTGGATCTCACCACCACCATCCCCGCCACGCACCTCACCTTGCTGCGCTACACTCTTTTCTGGACTACAGGTCAAAAGGTGCAAACTACACCTTATCAAGATTTCTTAGTCAGCTGGGCAAGTTGCATTCTGCCAGTAGAAGGCAGTGAGAGATCAGAAGGCAACAGGAAGGCAGAAGCCATTCTGCTTCCAGCTCCAGATGCCCAGCGTCAACAGCAGCTGACTATAATCTCCAGTGACTTCCCTGGTTCCCCCAACGGCTCAGCATAAAAAAAGGAGCCGCAGCTTCCCTGGCTTTGACCACCACCACCTTATTATGCCTTTTGCTCCGCCAGCCCTTCCAACAGCTTCACAACAAATTTCATGCAGCAAATCCCTCTCTGTTTGAAATACCTAGAGTAGTTTCTCATTTCCAAGCTTGACAACAATTGATGCATGCCCCATGGAGATACCTTTGGACATGCAGCCAGCTTCCCTTGCACAAGTCCTGGCTTCCTTCTTGTGAGCCGTGTGAAATAAAGCTCTCCAAGCCTAAGTTCCTGGAGAGAAGGGACAGTATTTGATGTCCATGTTCTCCTAGATAGTACAATGCCTTATGCATATCAACACGGCACACCCCGAATGAGCATTTGCTGTTTGTATGAATGAATAAATGAAGGAATGTTTACAACTGCTTTCGTGACACAAAGAGCAGGGCAGCCATATAATATTCCTAAAGCGAAGAGATGCTATACACATTCATAGCACTGAAATTACTTTTAGCCAAACGTACAGACATACCCAAGCCTCAAATGAAAGAGTTTATCATGATTTTAAAACTATTGTCAACCTAAAAAGTACTGCTTAGGCCCTACCTACACTTACAAAGTCCCATAACCCATTGTGTTCATGTCTTTCTGGCGGCTCCTCACTATCTTGGTTACAAAGAACACACACCTGCCTCTGAGTGATGGGCGGAAGCCTCTTCCTCCCTGTATGGGAGGAAAATGGTCAGAGAGCTAAAGGAAGACAGGATATTAAGCATCTATTTTTGAATGATGGTCAGTGATACTGAAGAAAATTAAAGAGAATTAATGGCCTTTCAGTGGTAGACAGAGCCCTTAATATTCCTGGAGATGTCAGGAATTTTTTTCTGGACTTTATTAACAAACTATATAATTTTCAGTAATTAAATAACATCTTTCAATAAAATCTCAAAGGCACATTTCCTCACATGCACAGTCACACACACGCACACACTCTCACACTCACACTCACACATGCACACTTACACACACACACATTCTGAGAATAGCTTTCCCCACTCCCCACTCCTGCTATGAAATTTTAATAGTAGTGGCAGAAGAAATGTTGAAACATGGTAGAGCCAAAAAACATTGGAAGGTTTGGCTCCCAGCCCACTTTGCCATGTAAATTGAGCATGTTCTCTAACTTCTGTGCATCAACATTTCCTAATCTGCTCTCCCCAGGTTACTGTGTGGCTCCAATGAGACCACGTGTGAAAAAGTCCTTCTACATCTAGATTCAAGATACTTTTCAGTCGGCTTTATTAAATCACAAACAAGGTAAAAGATGATTGTCTGCAGTTTCCTTAACATCCAGAGAACAGATCGTGTCAATCTCACTGGCGGTATCCCCTCAGCACCCACCACATTGGCTCCTGGAAATCCCATAAAGAATAATTTCAAAATTGAATGTGACACAGACAAATCAAAAGGGCAGCCAATTTCCTGTCCCTGGCAAAACAGCTGAGCAGCCCCCCACACTGGCTGCTCCACAGAATCACCTGGAAGCCTGTATAACACACCAACAAGCAGGCCCCCATTGCAGACCAGCAGGATCTCTAGGGACACAGGCCCCAGGCACCAGAGTGTGGTAACAACAGCCAGGGTTGGCAACCGTTGCTTAGAGGAGTGGTTCTCAAACCCTGCTGCATATTCAGGGCACCTGAAGAGTCACTGAGGCCCATTCCAGACCAAGTCGATCAGGATCATTGGGAGTGTGACCCAGTCGTCATTACTCTAAGATCCCAGAAAGACTCCAACACGCAGCCACTGAGCGCCAGTTTGAGGGGAAGGTAATCCCCCCCTCTTCATCTCCTTCCCTTTCTCAAGGGCGGAGGGACACGCCGCTCTTGGCTGCAGCAAGTGCCTTCCTTTAGCCACTGCTAACAGCAGTTCTTCATCTGCACACTCTGAGGCCAAACAAGATAAATGTTAGATACACACAATCTAAATCAGCACCTTCCTTCCCCGCACCCCACTCTCAGGCTCACTGACGGTCCTGCTGGTCTTGCCTTGTGCAGAAACTCATGGTGAATGAAGACAGAACTATCAAATCTAGATTCCAAATTAATGTGCAGATAGCGCAGAAACTCGGAGTGAGGCCGTAACTGAGAATGAGGGAACAAGCAGCCAGTCCTAAGGACAAGTGGGGCAGAAAACCACGACCCAAATGCTCCCAACCCCGCTCCCTCCTTCCTGCCCACTGCTCTCCACTGCGGGCACCTTGCTCTCATTTCAAAGTGCCAACAGCAGCAATTATGAATTTGTAAGATTAGCTTATAGCTACCAAACAGAATGTTAGCAACTCCCGTCAGCCTTGTATTAATATCTTTTCACCCCCATCTACTAAGCCCACGTAAAGAAATGCAGAGGGCTCACCTTACATTTTAAACACACACACACACCAGTTTCCTTCTGGAAGATACATGGGCTCAATAACCTGCAAGTGCTGTATCCATTCATGAAGTA
Source organism: Miniopterus schreibersii (assembly GCF_964146895.1). Lineage (NCBI taxonomy): Eukaryota > Metazoa > Chordata > Mammalia > Chiroptera > Miniopteridae > Miniopterus > Miniopterus schreibersii. Next base: position 70,631,585 of record NC_138108.1, on the reverse strand, counting down.
TAGAGGTAAAGGTGTGTGTGGGAGCGTGCACGTGTATGCGCATGTGTGTGTCTGAGTGTGCATGTGAGGGCACGTGTACATGTATGCACACGCACTCTTAGTTGACAGAAAACTGCCATCTCCATTCTGGACACAAGTATAAAAAATTACCAACTCGTGATTTTCAACCATCGAGCGCTTATTTCAACCCTAACAGCCCCTGAAACTGACTGGGAAGACTGACTGCTAGCACACTCCCCAAACGCGGTGTCCGTACTTGCCAGGAAAAGTCATGGCTGGAAACTCTCTCAGGGCTGTGACAACAGCCTTCTCCTTTGAAACAGAGAAAAGTTTTGCACGATGATGAAAACTGGTTTTAAAAAATGGTTTCATTAGCTCATGTTTATTAAACCTCTCACCCTGGATGCTGTTCAGTAGCTGAGAGCTGATGAGCTAAAAGCTGAACAGACCCCTTAGAATCACAGCCCCTGGTCCCTTCCAGGTAAACGGCACCTGCCAGGGGCACAGCAAAGTCTGCGTCTGGAGACCTTGGCGTGGTTCAACACGCAGCTCTGAAAACCGAAACAGTCAAAAAAATGATACGTTTCAACTAAGTTCCTTGGGAATGGAGGACAGGGAAAACTCTTGGGACCTCTAAAATGTCCAAAATCCAGTAATTTCCCTTATCTTTTAAATCTTTTAAAAACCAAGATATAATTCACATGCCCTAAAATCCACCTGTTTAAAGTGCCCAAATCAGTGTCATCACTTTCTATTACCCAATATAGTGGTCCCTCGGTTTTCGAATGTGATCCGTTCCAGAAGCCCATTCAAGTTCTGAAATGTTGGAAAACTGAGGGGCCAGCAGACAGGAGGCCTCGGGATCTTGCCCTCAGCGGAAGCCACAGGGCGTGTTCGACTTCTGAGGCGTGTTCGAAAACCGAAGCATTTACCTCCGGGTTTACGGCGTTCATAACCCGAAATGTTCATCAACGGAGACGTTTGAAAACCGAGGTGCCACTGTACTTGTTATTTGCTATAGAAACTGGGGGTTGTGTTTCTCTCTTAGCACAGACACAAAGACATTCCCCAACCCTGCTTGAGCTCCATCGAGCCTGATCATCCCAGGTCACCATCATCTGGACATCCTAAGTTAAATTATTCAACAGAAAAATCCTGTGACCTTGAGCAATTTTAGTGACCTTGAGCCTAATGTAATATCTTGGCCTAAGTTTCCTCTTGGATAAAATTAAGATAATAATAACAGCAGATCACCTTAAGGAAATTGCTCTGAGGATTAAAATGCCTGCTTTAAAATCCTATTGAAGATGCTCGATGACTGTTAGATATAACTCAGCAGAATTATTTTCATTCAGAATTCAGTAATATTTATTCAATATCCATTTTGTCCCATGCCCTGTGTCAGGCCCTAAAGAGAAGAAAGGAGAAGAAAGGGGATGGGAAGGAGGAGGGGAGGGAAGGGAGGGAAGGGAAGGAGAGGGGAAGGGCGGGGGTGAGAGAAGAGGGAGGAAAAGAGGAAAGAGAGAATGAAAGGAAGGTGTGAAGTACACATCCTCAAATGTCAAGGAAGTTTAAAACCTAAGAGGGAGCAATGATTTCTATATTCATAGTAAAAAGATAACAGAAAAGGTGAACGAATGATTTTAGCATAAAGGAAATTCACATTCCACTTGGATAATCCTGGAAAATTTGCCTTTATTGTGATTCAAAGTATTTCCAGCTGATTTCCAGACACAAACTATTGCTACATTTTTAGTGTCTGAACTAAAAACCAAGGGAGAGCGGCAGGGGTTGGACCAGGAAAAGCATTTCAGCCCTGGCTGCTCTTCTCCACCATCTGTTCTTTCTCTCCCAGTCTTTCTTCGGAAAGATTTTCCCTGCTGTTTAGTTCCCTCCTCTGCCTCTTCTCCATTTATCAATTTAGAAACGTTTCTAGTTCATTACATGAAATGTCTACATGTTGCCCATGAACTCTTAAGGGGAATTCAGTGTATAAATAAAATAGATAAATAAGTAACTTTTAAAAATAAATAAGTTGTGCACATAACCCCAGTGGATTGGAAGAATATTTAGATAACTGACTAGGGAAAAGAATTTTCACACTGTGTCATCTGCTTACGCTAATGAGTTAATTAAATTAGAAAAATTCCACTGCCAAAAGCAAAAACATCTAAATACGTGGGATGCTGGGGGAAATTATAGGCCATCTACTAAATGAATTCTGTTCAAGCTTTTTTTTTTTCCTTTGAGAAGGCTGTAGAGAGCTACACTTAAAAAACCATCCAATTTCAAGAGTGTATTTTCCATCTGGGGCCAGTTGGGTGGAAATCGCTCTAAACTCTGCAAATCCCACTGAGCAGCAACATGACTTGTTAAGAAAACAGTTTATGAAAAGCAATGTTTTGTGAAGGTCCAGCAAAAGGTTTAACTGTGATGTCCCCATATACTGCCGAATTCATTATTTTCCATTAAATGCCTTTGCACATAAGTGAAAAAACAAAATGATTCAAGAAATGGATATAGTAAAATAAATTGAAAGCCCATACGTCTTTGCTAAGGCTTTAGCTGATCATCAGAATCTTTCCAACTACTGGGAAGCTTTATTCACTCTTCTTTCAGAGTCACCTCCTTCCACAACCCTCCTGCGCCAAATAATTCTGATTTGGGGGAAAAATTCCCAAAGCCTAATGAATAAAGATTAAGAAATTGAGCCTTAAAACCCCATTAATATGCTAAAAACAATAGAAATAATTCTTAATAAGCTATAAAATGTAGCATACAACATTAAAGATGTCCTATGTAACAGCAGCTGAAAGATACAAGAAAATTCTCCAAGATGCTCACCTTCTTCTATTCAGTGTTTAATTAAATCGAGAGTGCTACTCCCCTGTGGAGAGAGAGGTGAGCTAGTCTCTAAAAAGTAAAACAGGAGGCCCTGGAAAGATGGTAGTGTAGGTAAATACGGTACTCGCAACCTCCCACAACCACATCAAAATCACAACTAAACTACAGAACAGCCATCATTCAGAAGCGCCTGAAATCTAGCTGAACAGAGTCCTACAAGGGAGGATTAGAGAAGCCTCACCGAGAGTGGGAAGCGGCGGGGGCACGCTGAATGAGCTGGTTCTACACCCACATGCGGCGGAGAAAAATTGGAAGGGATATCTCGGGCATGGAGGTTCCCCCTGAGGAGCAAAGGTTCTGGCCCCACATCAGAGCCCCCAGACCAGGGTTCCAGTGCTGGGAAGAGAAGCCCCCACAACATCTGGCTGTAAAAGCCAGTGGGTACTGAGGCTGAGAGAGAAGAAGGGCTTCTAGAGTCCCAGGCAGCTCCTCTTAAAGGGCCCCCACATGGACTTACTGGGACTCACTATCTCTGAGCTCTAGGGCTGGGGCAGCAGCTCAAAAGATGCCAGGGACCTACGGGGAGAAACTGATTGCCTGGCTTTGGAACTGCTAGCAGAGGCCATTGTTCCTTTGCCAACACCTCCTCCCACAGACCTGGCAGGTGGGCCCCATCACTGAGCCTCCATCAACCTGGCTCCCACTGTTCGTCTGCTCCGGTGATTCCCGGAGACCCTGCCCCACCCAGCCCACAAGCCCACCCATGCTGTTTCCAGTGGCTTTTCTATACAAACGGTGTCTCCTGGCTCATGCTTCAGACTTTCCTAAAATCTCTCAAGCAAGCAGCATCTGGCCTCTGCATACTCCAGACCTCTGGCTAAGTGGCCCCAGGCTTGGCACTAGAGGCAGCCAGACTCAGTTCACAGCTGAGCACCTGGGCACCTTGAGGACCAGCAGAAGTAGCAGCCATCTGCAGACTGCTCTGTAGCTCACGCCTGGTGGCTCTGACAGAGCACAGACAGTGGCTGATCTTGCACCTCCCAGGAGACCCCAGAGCCATTGCACCTGGTAGATAGCTTCGGACCACAACTGTAATACAACCCAACCATCTCTATAAGCAACACACTCAAGGGATGAACTTGGTGGGCAACAAAGCCCAACTGAAGTGAGTCCTGCTCTATGGGGTTGGGCCCTGCACAGCAGCTCCTCTGTTGTAGCAGTAGCCGGTCCTCGAAACTGATCAGCCTGGGGGTCCGTCTCTCCCAGTGCTGTGCCAATAGCAATCAAGAATCACTACAACAGGAAAGTGCACAAAGCCCACACAGGGGCACAGCTTGGGTGAAAGGGGAGGCTGTGCCACTAGGCCCTACAGGACACCTACTACATAAGACCACTCTACCAAGTCCGGGAGAAATAGTAGCGCTAACTAATACATAGAAATAAACACAGGGAGGGAGCCAAAATGAGGAGACAAAGAAACAGGCCACAAATAAAAGAACAGGAGAAATCTCCAGAAAAGGAACTAAATGAAATAGAGGCAAGCAAACTACCAGATACAGAGTTCAAAACAATGGTTATAAGGATGCTCAAGGAAGTTACTGAGAACTTCAACAGCGTAAAAAAGGTCATAGAAACCATAAAAAGGAACCAGTCAAAAATGAAGGATACACTAACTAAAATGAAGAACAATTTACAGGGAATCAATGGTAAAGCAGATGAAGGAGAGAATCAAATCAGCAATCTGGAATATGAGGAAGCAGAAAACACCCAATTAGAATAGCAAAAAGAAAAAAAAAAATCCATAAAGTGAGAATAGTATAAGAAGTCTCTGGGACAACTTCAAATGTACCAATATTTGCATCATGAGGATGTCAGGAGAAGAGAGAGAGCAAGATATTGAAAATCTATTTGAAAAACTAATGATAGAAAGCTTTCCTGACAAAGGAAATAGACAAGTCCAGGAAGCTCGGAGTCCCACACAAGATGAATCCAAAGAAGCCCATCCCAAGACACATCATAATTAAAATGGCAAAGGCTAAAGACAAAGAGAGAATCTTAAAAGCAGCAAGAGAAAGGCAGTTAGTTACCTACAAAGGAGCTCCCATAAGACTTTTAGCTGATTTGCAAGCCAGAGGGGACTGGCACAAAATATTCAAAGTGATGAAAAGTAAGAACCTACAACAAAGATTACCATCTGACCCAGTAATCCTTCTTCTGGGTATCCACCTGAAAACATTCATTCGCAAAGATATATGCACGCCTATGTTCACTGCAGCATTACTCACAGTGGCCAAGACATGGAAACAATCAAAGTGTCCTTCAATAGATGATTGGATAAAGAAGATGTGGTACGTGTATACAGTGGAATACTACTCAGCCATAAGAAAGGATGGAATACAGCCTTTGCAACAACAGGGGTGGACCTTGAGCATATCATGCTAAGCGAAATAAGTCACTCAGAGAAAGCTAAGAACCATATGATTTCACTCATATGTAGGATATAAAACTAAAACTCATAAACATAGACTATAGTATGATGGTTACCAGAGGGAAGGGGTAGGTGGTAGGTAGTAAAGGTTAAATGGGGCCAAGTATATGGTGACTGAAGATGATTTGACTTTAGGTGGTGGGCACACAATGCAATATATAAATCATGTATCATAGAAATGTACATTTGAAACCTTTATTATAATCTTATTAATCAATGTCACCCCAATAAATTAAAGTTGTTGTTTTTTAAATTGAAGGATAGTTTCCCAGACAAGAAAAAGCTAAAGGAGTTCATCTACCACCAAACCAGTATTACAAGAAATGTTATAGGATCATCTTTAAGAAGAAAAATTTTAAATATGAATAATGAAATGGTAATAAATACATATCTACCAACAATTATTTTAAATGCAAATGGATTAAATGCTCCAATCAAAAGACATACGGTGACTGAATGGATAACAAAACAAGACCCATACATATGCTGTATACAAGAATCACTTCAGATCAAAAGACACACACAGACTAAAAGTAAAGGGATGGGAAAAGACATTTCATAAAAATGAAAACAAAACAAAAAGATGGGATAGCAATACTTATACCACACAAAATAGACTTTAAAACAAAAGCTATATAACAAGAGACAAAAAAAGGTCCCAGTAACTCCACTTTTGCGTATTTATCCAAAGAAACCCAAAATACCAAATTGAAAAGACATATACATCCATATGTTTACTTCAGCATTATTTGCAATAGCCAAGATATAAAAGCAATCTAAAGGCCCATCAATAGATGAGTGGATAAAGAAGAAGTGGTGCACATATAAAACAGAATATGACTCAGCCATAAAAAAGAATGAAATCTTGCATCTGTGACAACATGGATGGACCTAGAGGGTATTACGCTGAGTGAACTAAGTCAGACAGAGAAAGACAAATACCAGATGATTTCACTTATATGCGGAATGTAAGAGGGAAAAAAAAAATGAACAAGCAGAACAGAAACAGACTCATTGACACAGAGAACATTTTGTCATTTGCCAGATTGGAGAGGGGTTAGGGGGAGGGGTGAAAAAGTTGAAGGGATTTAGAAGTATAAGTTGGTAGCTACAGAATAGTCATGGGGATGTGAAGTACAGCAAAATGAATATAGTTAATAATTTTATAACTGTGTATGGTTTCAGACAGGTACTAGATTTATTAGGGTGATCACTTTATAAGTTATATAAATGTCTTTAAATAAAAACACGGGGTTGTACACCTGAAACTAATATAATATTGTATGTTAACTGTAATTTATTTATTTTTAGTCCTCACTTGAGGGCATGCTTGAGGGAGAGGGAGAGGGAAAGGGAGGGGAGGGGAAAGGAAGAGAAACATCCATGTGAAAGGGAAACATCAATCGGCTGCCTTCTGTAAATGCCCCAACAGGGGATCGAACCTGCCACACCAGTATGTGCCCTGACCAGGAATCGAACCAGCAACCTTTCGGTGCATAGGTGCAAAGGACAATGCTTAACTACCTGAGCCACTCTGGCTGGGCTTAACTGTAATTTAGAAACAAAAAATAAAACACACACTTAAGGCTGAAAAAAATTAAAAATTAAGTCTTGTACTTAGCTAAAAATAAAAAAAAAATTCTGGGTTACTCATGTACACAAATAAAAATGCAAAAATTAAAAAAAGGTGAAACAGTCAAAGGCCACCCACTAAAACTGATAGCTAGAAAGAGTTAGGTTTAGGTCTTATGTGTTTTTATGCGTATGTACTATATACACATATATACCTATACACACATACATAGATATACATATATACCTATATATATATGTATATGGTCATTTTCTCTCATTATCATTTCTTCCTGGTTATCGGCAATAATAATAAAAACTAACGATTTGGGCTTTTGTCTTCACGAGATGGGTTGTTTCTTTTTATTTGGGTTTCAAAGGCTCAGGAATAAGAGTTTCATGAATAGTTGGATGAACCAGTGCTTCTCAAAGTCATGAAAGGAATCACTTGTGGATCTCATGAAAATGCAGATTCTGATTGAACAGGTCTGCAATAAAATATGAAGTTCGTATAAGTAGATGCTTCTAGTCTTTGATAGTAAAGGATCTAAAACTTAAAATAGAGAATTTCTCTGTCTACATGTGAGAGTGAAATTCCAAGAATTTTCTCATAAACCTATGCTCATCCAGCTAGATGTTATGATGACTTCATTACTGACATCACCTAAAATAATTCATTTGGATCATGTGCAGCAATTCCTCTACCCAGATCCTGAGGTTTAACTGGCTTCTTCCCCTACCCACCAATACAGTCATGGCCTCCAAAATAAATCTAACAAGTGGTTGCCCTGTCTCTGTTCAAGTCTACCAGTGACAGAAGCTCACACTGCCTTACAGAGCAGCCCTGTTCACATCTGAGCATCTCCAATGGTTAGAAAGTTTGAATTTGCCTCTGGGATTCTCACCCACTGGCTATCGCTCTGTTCCCTGGAGCAAATTAAGTTTTCTTTTCCTTAAGCAAAATACCTTCAGTTTCTTTAACATTTTCTTTTGTGAAAACACTTCCAGTCTTCACTTCCCTTGTCATTGTCTAAGGAGCTTCCTAGAACTTGATGAAAATCTATGAAATAATAATGCATTTTATTCTGCTTCTTTAAAAAATTACACCATAATATATGTACTTATTCTCTTTGTAAAATATATAAGCAGTAAAAAATTTATACAGATTATAATGTTAAAAATGCATGCTTTCACTCTCTTCTTTCCTCTTCTCCCCAGAGGTAATAACTTCAATATTTTTTCTATTTGTTCACCTGAAGAAATATGTAAATATACAAATATTCAATTTTTTCATTCTACATAAATGGGATCAACATCTATTGTTCTGTGACTACATTTTTTTTACTTGATATATTCAATACACATGAATATTCATTTTTTTACAGCTTCATGTTATTCTACAGAACAAATTAGCAATGAGTTGTTTATTAACTTACAAATAGAAATTTAGATGGGTGATGTTTTATGATTCTAGACAGTGCTGCCATGAGCACTGTATGTGCATCTTTTGTGCCTGTGTAAGTTTCTCTATCAAGTATAGATTTTGAAGCTGGAATTACAATGTAATTTTTTTTAACTTTGAAGAAATTGTCTAATAACCTTCAAACATATTTTAAGAATGTACACTAGCAGTGTATAAGACTATCTGCTTTCAAGAGTAATTGCTGAATAGAATCACTCTTAAAGCTTTTCCAAATTGGTTGTAAAAGATTTTTAAAAAGATCTCATTGCTTTAAATTGCATTACATGATTATTAGTGAAGCTGGGCATCTGTGTATGTATGTAGGTCACTTGAATGATGTTTTTCTGTGTTGTCTGCTTAAATTATTTCTCCATTCTCCTATTGCTTCTTTTTATTGCCTTACAGAAACTATTAATACATTTTAAATATTAATTCCTTGTTAAAAGGTTTTCAAATATTTCCTACCAGCCTATCTCTTGCGTCTTCACTTTGTTCATCATTGTAGAGGTTTTAATCTATTTACAGTAAATCCATTAGTCTTTTCCTTTATACTCTATAAACTGAAAGAACATTTTTCCAATTATGTTCTCAATACTTTTATGGTACCATCTGAGTATACTTTTGTGCATTGTGTAAAGCATAGACTTAACTTGATTTTGAAAAGGATATTCATTAATTCTGATTGAAATTTCCCCTCACTGGTTTGAAATACCTAATTAAAAAATTCAACTTGTTTATGGTTCTTTTCCTTGATTCATTCTTAAAAACAAAACTGATTTATTTGCCTATCTTTGCACCAATACCACACTGCTTTAATTATGAAGCTTTAGTAAATTTTGATATCTTACAGTTCAAGCTCCCCTTGTTTTTCTGTTTGGAATTTCTCTTGACTATTTTTTGTCTTCTAGTTCAACTTTATGTCCATTATGTTCCACAAAAAGTATCATATCGATTTGTATTGGGTTGAATTCAACTTTATGTTATTTAGAAGAGAATTTACATCATTATATCCTTGAGTCTTCCTGTTAATAATTTCCTGTTAGTAATAGTAATTTCTCCCATCCCAGGAATTTTGAAATTTCTCTTCGATGCTCTTCCAGTCCAGGGGCGCTGTCCATTTCTCCATTCCCTGAATCTGTGATGGCTTGTGACTCTTTTGACCAAAAGAAAGTGGCATAATTTATACGGAGGTCTGATGCCGGACCTTAGCAAGCCTCGAAACTTCTGTCTCCTCTCTGGGCACCCTGGGTGCAGCAGGCTGTGAAGGGACCCAGTCTAGCCCCCGACGAAGGGCCACGGCGCCCCGACAGCTGTGCAGCCTGCATCTGACCGGATGAGGCCACCCTGAACCCTCAGCTCCGGCAAGCCCTCCAGGCAAGCCCACAGCCACAGACATGATCTCAACTGAGTCCAACAGAAGACCCACACACATTGCCAACTCATGGAATCCCGAGGAAAAAATAAGTCACTGTTGTTTTAAGTTCCCAGGTACTGGAGTGGTTTGTTCTGCAACAACAGGTAGTTTAAATCGAGCCTCTCTCCATTAATGTGGGCCACTGTTCATGTCCTTCCGTAAAGTGTAATAACTTTCATTCAACAGCCCTTGGGCACGTCTTCTTTAAATCCTAGGTATTTATGTTTTTGTTGCTCTTGAGATTACTTTTTTTCCTAATTACATTTTCTAATTGGTTATAGGTAATGCAGGAAAAAAACCCTACTGATTAATAAACTTCAAACTTCCCTTTAGCCATTTTCCTGAGTACTCTTGCTCATTGGAAGTATGTTTATTCTATTCTTTGGAATTTCTAGATAGAAAATAGCAACATTTGGGGCTTTTCTTTTCCAATATATACAATTCTTATTTCTTTCTCTCATCATATTGCTTTGACTAGGGGAGCAAGTTGGTAGTAAGAACTTTGGTTTAGTAGTAATATTTTCATCAGTGAATATAAGATTGTTTTCTTTCTTTTTAGCTACCACTTACCAGACTGAGAAAATTTCTACATATTCCTGGACCCATACAGTACTTTAAAATGTGTTATTTTGAGTTTTTAAATTTTTCTAAAAATTTAACACACCAAAATGTACATAAAGTAACAAACATTCACATACCCACTACCTATATTTAGCAAATTAATATTTTGTCATGTTTGTTTTAATCTCTCCCTCCTTCCTGACTTCCTTCCTTTCAAGAAATAAAGCATTATAAATAGTTATGACCCAATTAGCCACTGTTCTGTAGCGGTGAAGCATCCTGGCTGTGCATGGATGAGACTTTTACTATGCATGTTTGTACTAAGAACGATATACAGTATTGTTTAATGTGCATTTTTAAGCTCACACATGGTATCATGCTTTCTATATTCAGTTGTGGCATTTTTTCCCCACTTAATATTAGGCATTAAGATTTATACATGTTGATAAAAGGAGTTCTCGTTCATTTTAAATATTTCAAGATTCCTAGTCAATAGGTTTAGGACAGTTTACCCAATTCCCCAGAAACAGATCTCTAGGTTTCGTCACTCACATCACAAACAATGCTTCTATGTACACTATCGCTCATGCAACTTTCTGAACAAAGGCAGAAGTTTCTCACACAGAGAACTCACAGGGTCAGAGGTTAGGCACGCGTGCAATTTATCAGGCAGTATCCCATTGCTCTCCCAACACGGGTATGCTGCAGCAATTTATAGCTATGTCGGTGACGTTAAAATCCCTGTTCTACCCTGCTTTTCTACCATGTGATCTAGCAATCCCACCTCTGGGTATGTACCCCCAAAAAATGAAATCAATGCCGCAGAGACACCTGCACTCCCATGTTCATTGCAGCGTGATTCCCAACAGCCAGGGCATGGAAACACCCTCAGTGTCCAATGTCTGAGTGGATGAGGCAAGTGTGGCATATAACTGGAATATTACTCAGCCACATAAAAGAAAGAAATGTGTCATTTGCAACAACATGGATGGACCTGAGGGAATTATGCCAAGTGAAATAAGTCCAACAGAGAAAGACAAATACTCTGAGTCCACTTACATGTGAAATCTGAAAAGCTGAACTCAGAGAAACAGAGAGTAGAATGGTGGCTTCAAAAGGCCGGGGCTGGGCGAATGGGAAGATGTTGGTCACAGGGAACAAACATCCAGTTACAAGACGCATGAGTCCTGGGGAACTAATGCGTACAGTATGATGACTATGGTTAACATTATACACTTGAAAGTTGCTAGAAAGTGGATATTAAATGTTCTCATCACAAACACACAAAAATGGTAATTATGCAAGGTGATGGAGGCGTTAACCGTATTGTGGTAATAATTTCATAATGTGTATGTGCAGCCAATCATGTTGTACACCAACAACTTACACAATGCTGAATGTCAATTATATCTCAATAAAGCTGGGAATACAAGAAAATATATGCCTGGTTATTTTTGCAGTTGGATCAGATAGTGTTCTGTGCAGCTGGATTGAAGGCAATGTCTCTACTTTGACTTGATTACTATTTTCTTTATATATTTATTCAGGGTTTTTCCCAGCAGAAGGAGCCGCATGTGACAGGAAAATACTGAGCCAGGCCCTAGTCTTTCTGAGTCCTTGGTCCTCAGTGTTTGGTCTATTTCAGTGCTTCTCAGCTTTTTAAATTTCATATCACCCCCTCAGCACCCTTTAATTATTTTTCCTAATTCCTTCCCTTAACCCATGAAATTTTAATACCACAGATATTACATATCTATTTATGTACTGCAGCCTTTTATAGAACCACAAGCCATTGTGATTTCTAAGCTTTTTGTCCCAAGAACCAATTTTCATCACCATTAAGAATGTTTCTATGTAAAGATTTAAAATACTTTCAGGTATCTCAATTTTCTCTTTCAGGAAATTCAATTTGATTCTCTTGCATAATTAGCAACGTTTATAATGCCTTTAACCACCAGAAGGGGGTCAGGGTGACAGTGAGTGTGGATTTTCTCACTAGGTGCACACTCACTCGGTGAAGTGCCTTATGGGGAACGAGGGGGACCGGGCAAAGTCAACAGCTGCAAACCAAAGGGCTAAGAAATCAGAAGGTATGTAAGGGAGGGAAGCTGGCCCGGGGGAACTGTGTCCCCGGGGAGCACACAGCCTGTCCCAAAAGAGCAGCTGGCACCCAGTGCAGCCAAAACCGCCATGCAGGAATGAAGACCCGCCTTACCAAGCCCTTCCATTTTTTTCAAAAGAACACAGAAATTCAGATATTTATGTAAAAATCTCTCAATTGTTAAGGATTTCTTAGATTTTAAAAACATTTCAGAAGCCAAATAAAATTCACATCTGAGAAGTATATAGTCTCTTAGCTACAAATTTGCAAATTTTAGTTACCTGAGTTCTTACAAATCCCCCTCCGCATCTAAAATTTGAAAATTATTTTTTAAATTTTGAATTAATGTATAACTCCAAGAAGATTGTAGTCTTAAATAGTGATACACAAAAATTAAGAAAAGCTATAGCGGGGGTAATTTAATATCCCATCACTAGCCTAGGCAAATAGAGAAAATCCAAATCCAAACTTGCTTTTTAAAGATAATTTATTCTTTTTTTATGTGAAGGCAAAATGTAGAAGCAATTACTGTAAGTTAGAGAATAAATTCTGAAAGCATAAAGACTTTTTTTTTCCTTAAAGTTAAAATATTATTCTGGTTACTAAATAATTTTTAGATATTCATGTCTGCCATGATAGCCCAGAGATAAAGTCTCTCCTTCAAAGGCAATTTTATGTATTTCTTTAATTTAATAGATTCTCCAGGGAAAGTGAGTATATACTTTTGTAATATTTTGGTTGTCTTTACGTTCTTAATTCCTTGTTAGTTTTGGTATTTGTCTCATCCACACAAAAAGTAATTAAGGACACATATGGATATTCTGATAATTCAGTAATTTATTAATGTGACCTATGACAACATCTACACTTCATATTTAGCTGTGTAGATGGTTTCTGTGGAGTTTAGCAAATCTCGATATACTTTAAAAATTCAGATGGAAGGTTTGTATATCTGGTTCTGTTGCTAACTACCTACACATCTTCAGACAAATTAATTTTTCTAGTCTTCAGTTTTCTCACAGCACATACAAAAGAGAATGAACTAAGTGCTCTCTAAATTCCCTTTGGCTCCAAAATATTGTGATCTACAAAACAAGTTAAATTAAAATCTTTGGTTTTAAAATCATTGTATTTTTTTTATTTACAGCTTTATTGACATATAATTCACATATAATATTGACCCATTTAAAGTTTAGGGGTCTTCAGTGAATTCACAGGGTTGTGCAACCATCACTACAATCTAAAGTAAATTTAAAATACTTTCAACACTCCATATCTAAGAAACCACTGCCTATTTCAAAGTAAAGGAGATTTATTCCTATTATAGTTTTATAATTTTAGCTCTTAAGTCTGCGATTCATTTTGAGTTAACTAATGTCTATGATGTGAGCTAGGGGTCCATATCCTTCCTTTTACACATAGATATCCACTTGTCCTAGTACTATTTATTGAAAAGACTATTCCTTCCCCCTCAAAATTGTCTTGGTGCCCTTGTCAAAAATCAACTGATCGTTGTGTGAGAGTTTAGCTCCTCACTCTCGGTTTTATTAATTTGAAGTTTATGTCAGTGCCACACTATCTTGATCACAACAGCTTTGCAGTAGGTTTTGAAATTGGGAGTGTGAGTCTTATTTACTCTTCATTTTCAAAATGGTTTTGGCTATTTACCATATTAAAATACCTTCAATTTCCATGTGGATTTTATGATCAGTTTATAATTTCTACAAAAAGCCCACTGGGATTTTGATAGGGATTGCATTGAGTCTGCAGGTAAGTTTGGGGCATACTGCTAGCCTAACAATGCAAGTCGTCTGATGCATAAAAATGGGGTGCCTTTCCATTTACTTACATCTTCCAAGCTTGCTGGAGGCATCCACAAATCCTCTAGATGGCGGGGAGTGTGCAGAAGGGGAAAAACAATTCTCACGCAAGCAAGATGAAATGGAAAATTTAAAGCACATTTTAGCTCTAAGCAATATATTTTTGTTCTATTTTTAAATTTTATTTTTACTAAGTCATGAAAAGACCCATACAAGTTGTATACAGTATATTTGAATTTGAAGTTAAGCTGGATGCCTAACCCTGTGAATTAAATCAGTCAGAATAAATTTTAATAGACTTCCATCATCTTTTACTAGCACTCATTGAACATTTACTGAATGCACACTAACATCGTCTCAGGAGCTCACATTCGTTGAAAACACATCCATCCCTATCTAACAAGCAAACTGCACTTAACTCCCATGACCTCAGAAAAACAGTGAAAAGACTAAAACATAAATAAATCATCATTTCAAGCCTGCTGCTTTGATTAAATATTTGTGTTTCTTCCATTAAAGGAAGCATTTCCTTTGACCACCAAAAGAAAAAATAATTGTACCGGGAACCTGAATTTCAACTCTACTTCAGGGGGACTCCACTTGAACTGTTCCAAAACTGCCACTGTACCATTGCCTGGTAAAATTATGCTAATGTTGTTGATGGTATAAAATGTATTTGTATGTTTTGGAAGAGAAATAAAATTTTCACCACTAAGCGTTTTCCTGCAAATACAACATGTATTCAAATGGAAAGAGTCACATTAGGTCAAAGGCTCTTGGGAACTTGGAAGATCAGAAGACACTAAATACCAACACCCTGGAAAAATACAAACATTTAACATACCTACATTTTTGTGCAGTTTTACGGATCCATGATTAATCTGCCCATTCATGCATAAATGGATGTCAAAGTAAGAACTTCCTGTTAAATAACAGTTGAGAAAACTATGTAACTGTCAGAGGTAAATACCCCGGGATAAATAAGATAAACACCTCCACCAGCCAGAAACCGAGCTCAGAGAAGAAAGAGGGTGCTGAGGTTCTCGGCCTCCTTGGTTCTGGCTTTAGAATCACACAAAATTGGGAAAGAGTTTGAAACCTAATATATATGAAGTTTTAAAAGCTTTCCATGAGTGTTTGAGGACAAAAGACAGCAGGCTCTCTCCGTGAAAACACAGTCAGGAAAAAGGGTCCCTCAACCTTGGAAAAAGGCTGGTGAAAATTAATGGCTGCCGAAGGCTACAGCTTGCACAGGATGCTGACCAGCTCGATAGAAGGCAAGACAGTCACAAAGACAGAACTGCAGCAGGCACTGGCCAGCTCGGCTTCATCTGAGATGTGCCCTCTTTTATTTTACAGGATAGATGCATCAAGTCACTGGAGTCTGCTAAGCTTGCTGGAGGCATCCACGAATCCTCTAGATGGAGGGGAGTGTGCAGAAAGGGAAAATAATTCTCACGCAAGCAAGATGAAATGGAAAATTTAAAGCACATGAAAAATAATACAAAGAAGAGAGCCAGAATTAAAAATGAAGCAAATTCACTTTCAAAGAAATAAAAACAAGGAAACAAACCAAAAAAATGGATGTCACAAGAATACATACAAATGGCCAACCAGTACGTGGAAAATGTCAACATCACTAATCATCAAGTAAATGCAAATCAAAACCACAAGGAGCTATCACCTCACACCTGTTGGAATAGCTATCATCAAAACCACAAAAAGGAAGTGTTGGCAGTGATGTGGAAAGAAGGGAATCCTTGTGCCCTGCTGGTGGGCATGTAAACTGGTACAGCCATTATGGAAACAGTGTGGAGGTTCCAACAGGGGCAAATACAGGAGGCAACTGATCAATGTTTCTCTCTCACATCGATGTTTCTCTTTCCCTCTACCCCCTTCCTCTCTCTAAAATCAATAAAAGCATATCCTCGGGTAATGATTAAAATATTAAAAATAAAACTATAGGATCCAGCATTTCTACTTCTGGGAATATATGCAAAGGAAATAAAATCAGTGCCTCAAAATATCTGCACTTCCAGGTTCACTGCAGCATTATTCACAATGACCAAGATATGAGAACAACCTAAGTATATGTTGATGAATGAACGAATGACAAAAAATTTTGTGTGTGGCCCAGCCGGCATGGCTTAGCGGTTGAGCATCGACCTAGGATTCAGGAAACTGAGGTTTGATTCCCGGTCAGGGCACATGCCCAGGTTGTGGGCCTGACCCCCAGCGGGGGCGTGCAGGAGGCAGCCCATCAATGACTCTCTCATCATTGATGTTTCTGTCTCTCTCTCTCTCCTTCTCTCCTCTTCTCTCTGAAATCAATAAAAATGTATATATTTTTAAATGTTATGTGTGAGTCTATACACACACACACACACACACACACATGCACACAGGAATATTTTTCAGCTTTTAACAAATACAGAAATTCTGCCAATTGCAACAACAGGCATGAACCTGGAGGAAAGTTTATGCTAAGTGAAATAAGCCAGACAGAGAAAGACAAATATTTCATAATTTCATTTAGATGTAGAATCTAAAAAAGCCAAACTCACAGAGGCAGAGAGTAGAATGGTGGTATACAGGGACTAGGAGGTGAGGGAAATAGGAACCTGTTGGTCAACGTGTATAAAGGTTCAGCTAGAAGATCTAATGTACAGCATGGCGAGTACAGATAATACTGTGTTGTGTACTTGAAATCTATTAAGAGAATTTATCTTAAGTGTTCCCACCATACACAAAAAAAACATAACTATAGGAGGTAATGTAATTGTTAATTAGCTTGATTGCAGTACTCATTTCACATATATATGCAGATCAAAACATCACATTGTAGCTACTTTAAACATACACCATTTTTTAATTTGTAAAATATATTTCAATAAAACTGGGGGGAAAGAATGAGCAAAAATCAAAACAAAAATGGAAAAGCATTCATAAAAAATGAGAAACTACGATATAAGAACAGGAAATAAGAAACACAAAGTGGGTGTGAAGAAGGATCTATTTTAATGCTAGAAAAGAAAATCATTGTCCAAAATAAAATGTCATAACTAAGACAAAGTCTGGACAAAACAATCATAAAGAATCAGTGAATTAAAAATTGTCTAATGAGCCCGGCCGGGTGTGGCTCAGCGGTTGAGCGTCGACCTAGGATCCAGGCGATCGGGGTTCGATTCCCGGTCAGGGCACATGCCCGGGTTGTGCGCTACAGCCAATGTTTCTATCTCCCTCTCTCCCTCTCCTTTCCTTTCTCTGAAATCAATAAAGATATATTTAAAAAAAAAAAAATTGTCTAATGAATTTACCTAGAAGGAAGCACAGAAAAAAATAGGAGATAAGAAATATCAGCTAAAAGATTCCAAAATGCATCTAAGAAATTCCAAAAGGAGAGAACGTAGAGGAAATCTCCTGAGAGATATGGCTAACTAATTTTCAAAACTAAACATATGTTTTATGATGGAAAGTACAGTATAAATAAAAATAAATTCATATCAACATGTATAATGTTAAAACTATAGAGACATCAAGCTAAGGAGAAAATCCTAAAACTTACTAGAGATGTCTTCAAAGTGACATGCAAATGAAAGCCTATTAGGTAGCTAGGCTGCCAGCAGAAAAAATAAGGGCCTGAGCACAAGAGACTAGTCTTCAAAGTACTACGGGCAAGTAGCTGTGAACCGAGAATTCCCAACAGAGCCAGAAAAGAACCGAAGAAAGAGAACAGGTAACAAGCCTCTTAGACTTACCAACAAGTGTTCACCTTCCTCAGACACTCCCTGAGAGACTACGGAGAGATGCGCTGAAAGCAAAGCTCATGGTTTTCATAGTCTTTTCTGCTTTACTATAACTTTTATTAAAAAGATGTAATAATATACTAAATTTAACAACCAAGTTACTTTTTTTAAAGAAAGGAAGAGAAACAGTAAGAATGTAACTGAAACAGGGAATTACATAAATGAGAACAAACATGAAAGCAAATTACAGATAAAATGGCTAACTTAGAAATATAAAGTAATCCAACGATGCTTATAATAAAAAATGTCAAATAAACTATGCAATATATGTGAATTACATCATGGGTCTTCATACTGTTAATATCCTCATGCATTCATTCTTGAGAAAAATCTTTGCCTAAATTATTTAAAGAAACATTCCTGACTCTCTATATAATATGTGGACTAGAGGTTAAAAAAAAAAAAAAAAAAAAAGCATCATAAGTATCTTTCTCTACAGTACCTGACTTAGTACTCAACAAATAGTAGATCGATTATAATTTTCTGTTGAATGAATATTTGTTTATAAAAGAGAAAGAAAAAAGAGCAATAACAAAAGACTAGTGTCAGCATTGTGCCGTAATCGATGCTGACTGATCCAGCAGTAAAGGAGGTTAAAAAGTACTGAGTGGCTCACAAAACGACTGGGAGGACTGGAAACTAGACTCAGGGCTAAGATGCCAGAAACAACCCCAAAACCACAGCGCAGGATGGGCCGAGGGAAGCGGCTGCGCGGCTCCAAGCCCAGCCTCCCGAGCCGGCCCACGCTGTCCGGCTGCACGGCCCAGCCGGGCCGAGGGCTGGCACAGACATGGCTCGCACCCGCACCCCACCCGCGCCCTTCGCTCGCCGCGGGAATGGCGCTCACAGTCCATCTGGCTGGCGGAGCTCAAGCCACACGCCTGCATCCCAGCTGCAAGGGAGGCTGGAAATCAGTTCTGGCTTCGGCGCTGGGAGGAGGTGGTCACAATGCAGGAACGTCCCCAAATATAGAAAAGCCGCTCATAGGATGACAAGTAGCCACAGGCGTTGACAAACGCCTACAACAACGTACTGACCAAAGCAGGAGTGCCCACTGCGTAGTCCCCCACCTGCAGCCAGGCCGCGAAGGATCAGTTAGTGCCATTACGCATCTTCCACGGCGGCGTTTTCGAGGACTGCGCAGCTCACTGACGGGACGTGCCACAGTGTGTCCCAGACACTTCATCATTAGACACGTAGCTGGTTTCCACATTTTCACTATGGTTGCCTAGCCTTGAGAACATTCCCGATCGTTCGCTTCGGGGAAGTCATGACCTTGGGAGATGTTGCGGAAGGCCTCCACCACCTCCCTTCCATCCCACGGCACCCAGTGCTGCCGCCCAGTGCTCCGCTGCCTCCGGGTGACAAGCTGTGGGACACTCCTGGATCCCAGTCCCCTCCCCCTGCGCACTGCACGACCAGGGCAGAGCTACCTCCACAGCACGTCCTGGGCATCTTTACCCCGTGGCTTTCGGCCCATCCCTATTTTCAGTCCATTTGTTACGCTCTTGCCCTCTGCTGACAGGGATGACCTCTGAACGCTGTAAGCCCCAGGTACAGCTTTGAGAGCAAGACCTCAAGGTCATCTGCTTACGGGTGGAGTATTGGAATACGACTAAAATCTGGGGTTTGGGAGCTATTCAGGTCTGACTTCTAACACTGGATAAGTAAGTTAGCTTCTGCTAGTCTCAACTTTCCTTAGAAAAGGTAAATCACAACACTACTTGCAGGTAGGAACACAATGTTATTTACATGACAGGGTTGCTACAACGATTAAGTAACTCACATGAGCTACGTAGCAGAGTACCCAGCACACAGCAAGTGTTCAAGAAGCAGTAGCTATTACAGTCGGCCATATACAATTGCCTTTTTTCTAGGTCCCTGGAAGTTTCACATCTAATATTATTTCAATACAATATTATCACTGCTAACTTCCCGAAATGAACTTTTCATCGACACCAAAACCGTTAGTCTTTTCAACATCATTATGGTCTCAGGCCATCAGCCTTTTCCCTTCTTCATTTTCCCTGTGTCTATCCTAGACCTCCACTTCTGCCTCATATGGTCCTTCATGAAAACTTATTATAGCCTTAAAAATAATCAGTATTTGTGGGTTCTGTTGTTTTCATTTGCATGCCCCCTACTTGTCTCCTCCCTGGTACTTCATTCAGCCCTCTCATGTAGTGGGGGCTCATGAATGACGACAGGGGTTTACACATCTGTCTTTCCTACTCGATTCTTCACCCTCAAGGAGAGAAGCCACAGTTCACTTACCAAGTTATCCCCAATCCCAGTGCCGAGTATTTGGAACAAGCTACGCTTATTTGAAATGAAATTAAACTCCTGAGCAATGGATTTCTTTGCAAATAACTTATGCTGCTTCACACCTACTTAGAAATTACTGGTGATTTGTATTTTAATAGCTTTGATTTGTATCTTAAATTAAACATTACCATGACTAGAAATGCACTACCATAGCTCACACAGGAAAAAGTTGAGATTCTGTTCCTCTTTTGTATTACCTTTGGTATCTCAGATTACTTTTTTGGAAAAAAATAAATTCCTTCCTCATCCCATGAAACATTTCTTCAGAATATCTCCTTCTTATTAAAATATACATAAATAACTATACATATATATAAACATACACATATGTAGATCTTTTTCAAAAGGAATACATGAATATATTCTCAAAATAAAATGTTAAAATTATACAGAAACCTCTATGGAAACAGCAAAAAGATTCCTCTTCACACACCTCCAATTATACCCTCCTAACTAGGGAAAAAACCTATTAATAATTTGTTGTATTTCTAGAACTTTTCCTGGCCATTTATATACATATATACATATTTAACTACATAAGGCTCTTGAAACATAAAGGGTACCCTATTCTACATATTTTTTGACAACTTGATTTTTTTCACTTAATAATGTATCAAAGAGGTCTTGCCAGTAGCTCTTCTTTGTTCCCTTGATGGCGACATGGGCACCACAGTGTGAACAGAGCACTGTCTGACTCACCCCCCACTGACGGGCATTTAGATGCGGGTACTTATCACTATCATAAATGATGCCACAACGTGTGTTCTGGTGCACACACAGACGAACTGTTCTCAAGGATAAAGAACTACTGGTCCCCTCTACTTTTGAATGCATCCGCTTCCTATTCATCTAAATCACTGGCTCCTTCCTGTCACGTCCCAATGACTGCTTATATTTTCAGTTCAGAAAGGCAGAAAACGATGCCCACAAGTTCCCAGAAGGGTAATGATGAGCCTTCATAATCAGCTTCACATCTCAGAGTGTCCCCTGCCTACGCAATTCACTCCCAAGTCACTCTATGCCTTTAACCCTGGACTTCCTGCCCCCATTCTTTCTGCTAATCACTATCTCACCTTAAGGGTAAATCTCAAGAGTCTGGAACATTTGATGACGGATACACAGTAAGGCAGAACTCCTATGGTCCCTGGGTAACAAGGGCTCATACAAAATCCAGATCAGGTCTTGGGAAAGAGCACACCCAACAGGAAATAGAGGGGCATGGAACCAAATGTCAAAGGCAACTGGTGTGGAGACTTTGAGGCTACAATCAACTCTTTCTTCATCCAATTTTCTTCATTATCTGTTCCATGATATTAAACGTTTTGCTTTTATGCTATTCTTGTAAAACCTTCTGCAGTCGGTGTGGCAGGAGATGCAGAAATAGCCGAGTTGTGTCACCAGATTTGCAAGGTGTTTCCCCGGGGGGCTCGCCACCCAGAACTGCTTTATCAAGGAAGCTGAGTGCTCCACTTCCCTCCGCCCACGTCGGCACAGGCTGGATAAGCTGGAGGCCAACGGAAAAGGTGCAGGCAGTGCTGGAGACTGTGAGGTACAAATGAATTCTGAAAATACACATTCCTGCTGCACTTGATCAGCATCATGGTGTAGCATTTGACGGGCAACACAGCTGCCTGTGGGCTCTGCTGTCCCACAAGGGCAGCCTCCCAAGTCCAATGGCCTCAGTGGCCACCACACTGACACCGGTGAATGCTAGATGCCAGCTCTCAGAATCTACGCTGTGAAACGCTTCCATTAACACTCACTAAGTATCCATCTACCACACCCAAGGAACAAAACTGAAACATTCTGAAGTCATATATTTATAGCCTTATAAAAACAGGATGGGCTCATGGGGAGGAAAGAGGCAGATTTCAATGGTTCAAACACTTGTTTTTGAAATATTTATAATAGCTTAAGCATAACCCCAATGATATTTGAGAAAATAGCACAAAAACCTCTCGATCAAGCAGAAAATAATTTCAATTTCAGTTAAAAAGATTAACACCACTAGGTAAAATTCCCTGAAATTATTCTGGCTTGATACAGTGCTTTCTAAACTTGATTAGTGACTTGTGAATCTGAGGATGCATAAAATAATAACCTGTTTTTGTCTAACTGAAATGGCAGAAACAGAAACCCTGAAACTCAAAAACATGCACTTATATGCATATGTACACACCCTGCATATGTGCGCTCGAATGCGCATTTGCGCGCGCACACACACACACACACACAGCACATCTTACCAGGCCCCTAGTTCTTTAGATATAGTCAAATACACTCAAAACAAAGCCAATGGGCAAAAAAAGAGTACCCCACTGAAAAGAATCTAAGTAAAAAGTAATCTGCAGAAAGAACAAGTAGGGTGAGTCAAGGGACTCATCATTGCCCAAGAGATATTTTCAAAACAGTAGAACAGGCTTCAAAGGAGTAGCTAGAGGATTTATCAGATTTTTCACAGTGACTGCCTCTGTAGAACTTCCCTAGAGGACTCTTCAGCGCTGTATGATAAACCTGCTGCCCCGCTCAATTATGTTCCATTTACCAAGCACGCTTGCACTGCCACATTTCCAGTGGTATCACAGATGTGTGCTTTGGCGTAAGGGCATGGCTGCCGTCCCACATGTACTACGTTCAGTGGGGCTTCGGAAGGGGAAAGGGCAGTGCCTGATGATGGAGGGGTCCCCTCCAGCCCTGCATCTAGGATGTGCCTGTTCACAGAACCAGGAGGCTAAAAAAATACACCTCAGTCAAAAGCCATTTCAGGCAGATGAAACACTCTGAAAGACACAAAGAGTCCTCTTATTCATTCTAAAACCTGATCTGTGCATTGTGCTAGCCTCTAATACTTGAGTCTAGAAAAAAGAGCAATTCTTTGTTCAGTGCTTCAAAAGGCAGGGAAGGGGGGACAGGAAGGAGATAAGGATGGGAAAACGGAGAGGAAGGAACACTGCAAAACCAGAACCTTTGCTGATCCGTCCGACCATCCTTCTTTAGTCTTCTGAACACTGCTCCTACATGCTCAGGTTGTATAAGCTATGACAAGGGCATGAATAAAGTATAAGCCAGAGGCCGTGGTTTAGAAAGTTCTACTGTTGCCACGGAAACGAGATTCACATGCATTAAAGAATCAGGGAGGAGTAGTATGTGGGCTTTCTGTTTATTTATTTCCAACTTCATTCCCCCCAAGGATTTGTGATTACTTACAAAAATATACACAAAAACAAAAGATAAAATAATTGAGGGAGTAAAGCCAAAGGGAAGATACAAGCAGGAAAATAATAAAACCAGGTTTAAAATTAAATGAAGAAATATACAATATGCTGCCCGGGCAAGAGTTAATCTAAAAATTTGGCTAACAGTTTTGAGAGCCATAAGCACAGGTAGTAAATTACACAGGACACTATACACAGAGCTGACTTGTGTAAGAATGAGGGTAACCTTTGCCAAACCGAGCTGCCCAGTGATATGGCTTGAAAGGGTTTTCAAACATTCAGTAATGAACCAGAATTCCTGGGGCAGATAGAGAGGGAGGGAATGATGGGAAACTGCATTTTTAAAAACCTCCCTGAAGGGATTGTGATGTCAGCCTTCATCCTGGGAAGCCTAGCTGTAGGGATTTCAAAATGGGAAGAAAACACACACAAAAACCTCCAAAACACAGACTGCAGGAATTATGGAGAATGTGAAACCCAAGCTGGGCCTCTAAGTTTAGACGAAGTTTTGACAGGTGCAGGTGAGGACAGAGGACAATCCAGACAGAGGTGAGGGCAAAGCCAAGTCACAGAGGTAGGAGGCAGCCAACGTCACCGAGGGACTGCCCCTCCAGTCACTCTGGAGTGAATGTAAAGGGCCCTATGACACCATTTAATGTACTCCTTTATCCATTCCCTTTTAATTAAATTACAAAAAATTAAAGAGCTACATATGCAATAACTAAAAGATAAAACTGAAATATAGATGAGTGGAAATGTATGTATTAGTTATCTATTGCTGTATAACAAATTATAAGTTGAGAGGCTTTAAAAAACTCACATTTATTATCCCATAGCTGCCTGAGGTCAGGAATCTGATAACGGCTTAGCTGGTACCTCTACTCAAGTCTCAGAATGCTAAAATCAAGGTGTCAGTAAGCCCTAGGTCTGACCTGAGGCTTGGAGTCTTCTGAGTTCATGTGGTTTTTGGTGGGATTAATTTCCTTACATCAGTGGAACTCATAAAGAGTTGCTTTTTCAAGGGCAGCAGGATAATCTCTAAGGCTTCAATTCTCTGACCTCTAAGTTCTCTTTAAAGGACTTGCCTGATTAAATCAGGGTCACCCAAGAAAATCTCCTTTTTTAACTAACTTAAAATCAACTGATTAGGAACCTTAATTACATTTTTACACACACACACCCCTTTTGTTATATAATGTAACCTAATCACAAGAGTGACATCCATCCTGTCCTCAGGCCTGCCCACACTCAAGAGGGGGGGAATCATACACCAGGTACATATATAACAGGGGGCTGGGATCTTGGAGTCCACCACAGAATTCTGTCTACCACAAAGCACAAATATGAGAGAATTAAAATTGTAAATAAGCAGTTCCAGTCAAGATAGCAGAGTAGGTAAATGGTATGTATGCCTCCTCCCATGACCACTTCAAAATTAACACTAAATTATAGAACAATCCACCTGGAGAACCATCTGAAGATGAGCTGAACAGAAGTTTCCTATCACTAAGGATATAATGAAGCCAAGTCATGACTGGTAGGAGAGGTGGACACAAGAAACTGGCTGGCCCCACACCCACATGGCAGTAGAGAATTGGGAGGGATATCTCAGCTGCAGAAGTCCCCCTCTCAGGAGCAAGGGGTCCCAGCCCCACACTAGACTCCCCAGCCTGAAACACCAGTGCTGGGAAGAGGAGCCCCCACAACATCTGGTTGTGAATATCAGCAAAGATTCCATCCAGGCTGAAACCCAGGCATTCTCTTAAAGGGCCTACATATAGACCCACTTGCTGGAGGGCACTCACCTTGGACTCAGCAGAAGAAAGGTGACTCTGGAGGCTCCAGAGATATACAGGGAGAAATTGAATTGTCTGGCTTCAAGGCAAAGGCTAAAGACACAGCTTCCATTGTCCCTGTGTTGAGCCCTCAACTCTCACAGTCAAATCTGAATCTGCATTGACCTGGTGAGCTCCACTAGCTCCACCTTAACGACTCTATGAGATCCAGCCCCACCCAACTCTTGTACCGCCAGAGGCTATTTTGGAGACAGACAGCATTAGCCCCTGCTGTAGCCTCTCTTTAAAAACTCAAAAGTCCCCAGGCGACAAGCAGGCAGCTGCTGACCTCAATGTGCCCTATGTCTTTCACTGAATGTACCCAGGTTTGGCACTGGTGCCAAATCTGAATGTGCATCGACTATTCACCCACCCTAGTGACTCCCTGAGGCCATGCCTCATCCAACCACATACTGACTGAGTCTCTTTCAGCAGCTGAGCATTATGAGCAACTGACAAGCAGAGGCAGGCCTCAAGGTACAATGTACATTTTACAGAGGTGTCCTAGGCCCCATACTATAGGCACCGGGGCCTTGGTTTGCAGCAAGGCCTCTCCCATGCACCTCTAGTTCCAGCACAGGTAGGTACCAGCCATGGTTTGCTTTGTAACCCTTACCAGGTATTCCCAGTCACAGGTAGTGGCTGAACTTTGCCTAAATTGGAGTCCCTCCAAAGATGCCCCAGGAACCAAGAAGCCTGGTGGTCAGCTTCAGACCACACAGAGCACCATCTGATTAGCTCTACAAGTAGCAGACACAAAGGGTGGTCTCATCAGGCACCAGAGCCCACTGGGCAAATCTCGATCTATGGTGTCAGCCCCTGCACAGCAGCTTGTACACTGTGTGTTGGGAGGGGGGGGTGAGTAATCCTAACAGTCACTCAACCTGAGGTTCAATCCCACCCACCAATGTGCCAACAGCAATCAAGACTTAACTACATTAGAAAGGGGCACACAACACACACAACAGACATTCCTATGCCACTCTGTTCAGGTGATCAGGGAGACTGCACCACTGGGTGCCACAGAACACCTAGTATATAAGTTCACCCAGCAAAGACTGGGAGACAAAGCAGATACACTAATACATAGAAACATACAGATGCAGCCAAAATGATGAGACAAAGAAATATGTCCCAAAGAAAAGAAAAGAACAAAACTCCAGAAAAAGAACTAAAGGAAATGGGGGTAATTAATTTACCAGATACAGAGCTCAAAACGCTGGTGTGGATGCTCAAGAAACTTAGTGAGAACTCCAACAGAAAGACAAGAAGCATAAAAGGGAACATAGAAACCATAAAAAAAAAAAGTACAGTCAAAAATGAATAAAACAACTGGAATGAAGACTACATTAGAAGGTATCGATAACAGAATTGAATCGGTGATTTGGAAGACAAGTTGCAGGGGGAAAAATTGGAACAGCAAAAAGGAAAAACAATGAGGATAGTTTAAGGGACATCTGACAAACCATCAAGTACACAAACATTTGCATAATAAGGGTACCAGATGAAGATGAGAGCAAGGTATTGAGAACCAAGGTATTGAAAACTTCCCTAACTGGCAAGTGAAATAGACATTCAAGTCCAGAAAACACATCAAACAAGATGAACCCAAAGAGGCCCACACCAAGACACATCTAACCAAACTGGCAAAGGCTAAAGACAAAGAATCTGAAAAGCAGCAAGAGAAAGGCATCTAGTTACCTATAAGAGAGCTCCCATAAGACTTCCAGCTGATTTCTCAACAGAAACTCTGCAGGCCAGAAGGTATTGGCATAAAATATTTAGTGATGAAAAGCAAAGACCTACAACCAAGATCACTCTACGCAGCAGGGCTATCATTTAAAATTGTAGGAGAAATAAAGAGCTTCCCAGACAAGAAAAAGCTAGAGTTCATCACTACCAAACCAGCAATACAAGAAATGTTAAAGGGACGTCTTTAAAAGAAGGAAAAGAACACAAGTATGAATAATAAAATGGCAATAACATTATACTCATTAATAATCACTTTAAATGTAAATAGATTAAATGCACTAATCAAAAGATGTAAGATAGGTGAATGAATAAGAGAACAAGACCCATATAGATACTGTCTACAAGAGACTGACTTCAGATTAAAAGACACATACGGACTGAAAGTAAAGGGATGGAACAAGATATTTCATGGAAATAATTTTTTTTAAAGCTGGGGTAGCAATACTTATATCAGACAAAACAGACTTTTAAAACAAAGGCTATAATAAGAGATAAGGATATTTCGTAATAATGTAGGGATCAATCCAACAAGAGGATACAACCTTTGTCAAAGTTTATGCATCCGCTCTAGCTGGTTTTTCTCAGTGGTTAGAGCACCGGCCCATGGATTGAAGGCTCTCAGGTTCAATTCCAGTCAAGGGAGTGTACCTTGGTTGCAGGCTCGATCCTTGGCCCCAGTCGGGGCGCATGCAGGAGACAACCACTCAATGTGTCTCTCTCACATCGATGTTTCTCCCTCCCCGCCCCCCCCCCCGATCCCTCTCTTCCACTGTCTCTGAAAAGCAAAGGAAAAAATATCCTCGGGCGAGAATTAACAAAACTAAATAATAAATAAATAAATGATTTATGCATCCAACATAGAAGCACCTAAACATATAAAGCAAATACAGATGGACATAAAGGGAGAGATTGACAGTAATATAGTAACAGTAGGCACTTTAACATCCCATTGATATCAATGGATAGATCTTCCAGACAGAAAATTAACAAGGACACAGAAGACTTAAATAACACACTAGATCAGATGAATTTAATTGATATTTTCAGAGCATTTCACCACAAAGCAATAGAATATATATTATTTTCAAGTTCACATGGAACATTTCCCAAGATAGACCACATGTTAGTGCATGAAACAATTCTCAATAAATTTAAGAAGGTTGAAATCAGATCAAGCATATTCTTCATCTACAATAATATGAAACTAGAAATCAATTACAAGAAAAAAAACCTGAAAAACACATGCAGTCTAAATAACATGTTATTTAACAATGACTGGGTTAACAATGAGATTAAGGAAGAAATCAAAAGCTACCTTGAGGCCAATGAAAATGTAAACACAATGACCCAGAATATATGAGAGATAGCAAAAGTAGTCATAAAAGGGAAATTCATAGCATTGCAGGCCTACATCAAGAAAAAAGAAATATCTCAAGTAAACAATCTAAGCTTACATGTAAAGGAACTAGAAAAAAAAGCTCAAAGTGAGTAGAATAAATAATAAAGATCAGAGTGGAAATAAACCAAATAGGGCCTAAAAAAATACAAAATATTGATGACGCCAAAAGATTCTTTGAAAAGATAAGAAAAAATTGATAAACCTTTAACCGGACTCATGAAGAAAAAATGAGAGAAGACATAAATTAAAAAAAAAAAAAAAATGAAAGAGGAGAAGTGACAACTGATACCATAGGAATACAAAAACTTCTAAGAAAATACTACAAAAAAGTATATGCCAACAAATTAAACAATCTGGAAGAAATGGATAAATTCCTAGAAACATATAATCTTCCAAAACTGAATAACAAACAAAAAAATAGAAAATCTGAACAGATTATAGCCAACAAAATTGATTCAGTAATTAAATAACTCCCAACAAACAACAGTCCTCTACCACATGAATTCACAGGTGAATTTTACCAAACATTCAAAGAAGAATTAACAACTATCCTTCTCAAACTATTCCAAAAAATTCACGAGGAAGGAAGGCTCCTAAACTTATTTTACAAGGTCAGCCTTACCCTGATTCCTAAACCAGACAAAGACATTACAAAAAATAAATAAAAAAATTATAGGCCAATACCCTAATGAACATGGAGACAAACATCCTAAACAAAATATAAGCAAACCAAATTCAGCAATACATTAAAAAGGCCATATACCACAATCAAGTTGGATTTATTCCTGGGATGGAAAGTTGATACAATATCCACAAATCAATTAATGTGATACACTACATAAACAAAATGAAAGATAAAAATTATATGATCATATCAATAGATGCAGAAAAAAAGCATTTGACACAAAACCCAGCATCCATTTATGATAAAAACTCTCAGCAAAGCAGAAATAAAGGGAACATACCTCAACATAATAAATACCATATATGACAAAGCCACTGCTAACATCATACTCAACGGGGCAAACCTCAAAGCTTTTTAAGGTCAAGAATAAGAGAAGGATGTCCACTTTTAGCTCTTTTATTCAACATAGTATTGGAAGTCCTAGCCACAGCAATCAGACAAGAAGAAATAAAAGTCATCCAAACTAGAAAGAAAGAAGTAAAACTGTCATTATTTGCAGATTATATGATACTATTTATAGACTAAAGATTCCACCAAAGAGGCCTGGCCTGGTGACTCAGTTTGTTGGAGTGTCGTCCCATACACAAAAAGTTGTGGGTTCAATTCCCCAGTCAAGGCTCATACCTTGGTTGCAGGTTTGACCTCTGGTCAGAAAATATGCAGGAGGCAACCAATTGATGTTTCTCACATCAGTGTTTCTCTCTCTCGCTCTCTTTCTCTCTTTCTCTCTCTAAATTAAAAAACAAAAACCTAATAAATAAATTCAGTGGTGTAGCAGGATACAAAATTGATATTCAGAAATCACCATTACAGAATTATCAAAAAGAGACATTAAAATAACAATCCCATTTACAACTGCAG
This sequence comes from Miniopterus schreibersii, assembly GCF_964146895.1. Classification (NCBI taxonomy): domain Eukaryota; kingdom Metazoa; phylum Chordata; class Mammalia; order Chiroptera; family Miniopteridae; genus Miniopterus; species Miniopterus schreibersii. The sequence goes on along the minus strand of NC_138108.1, from coordinate 70,601,445 downwards.
CAAAAATGCAATAACATACTTAGGAATAAATTTAACCTAGGAGGTAAAAGACCTATACTCGGAATATTAATAGACATTGAAGAAAAAAAATCAAAGAAGATAAAAATAAATGGAAGCATATAGTATGCTCTTGTGTAGAAATAATTAACATCATTAAAATGTAGATATTACCCAAAGCAATCTACAGATAAAAATGTAACCCCTATAAAAATACCAATGGCATCTTTTCCAGAACTGAAAAAAAAAAATCCTAAATTAATGAGGAACCACAAGAGACCCCAAATACTCAAAGCAATCTTGAGAAAGAAGAACAAAGTTGGAGGTACCACAACACCTGATAACAAACTATACTACAAGACTACAGTAATCAAAACAGCATAGTACTGGCATAAAAACAGTCAGAGATCAATGAAACAGAATAGAGAGCCCAGAAATAAACCTATACCTATATGGTCAATTATCTATGACATAGGAGGTAAGAATATAGAATGGGGAAAAGACAGTCTATTCAATAAATGGTGGTAAGAAAATGGGACAGATATATGCAAAAAAAAAAATGAAATTAGACCACCTTCTTACACCATATACAAGAATAAACTTAAAGTGGATTAAAGACTTAAATGTACGCTCAAAATCATAAAACTTGTAGCAGAAAATATAGGAAGTAAATTCTTGGCATTGCTTTTAGCAATATTTTTTTCTTATGTATATCCTCAGGCAAGAGAAACAAAAGAAAAAATAAATAAATGGGACTAGAACTAAAAAATTTTTGCAGAGCAAAGGAAGCCATCAGCAATATATAAAGACAACTGCTGAATGGCTGAATCGAAGAAGATATTTGCCAATGATACACTTGATTAGGGGTTAAAAACCAAAATATATAAAGAACTTATAACAAACAATCCAATTTAAAAATGGGCAGAGAACCTGAATAGAGATTTCTCCAAACAGGACATACAGATAACCAATAAACATATGAAAAGATGCTCAATGTCACTAATCATCAGAGAAATGTAAATTTCAACCACAATGAGATATAACATCACACCTGTCAGAATGGCTCCCATCAATAAATCAACAAACAACAAGCATGGGTGAAGATGCGGAAAGAAGAGAACTCTTTTGCACTGTTGGTGGGAAAGCAAACTGGTGTCACCACTGTGGAAAACAGTATGGAGGTTACTCAAAAAATTAAAAATGGAGCTGCCTTATGACCCAGGAATTCCACTTTTGGGTATTTTTCATCAGAAGAAATCCAAAACACTTATTCGAAAGTATATATGCACCCTTATGTTCACTGCATTATTATTTACAATAACCAAAATATGGAAGCGACCTAAGTACCCATTAATAGACAGCTGGATAAAGAAGCGGCACATATATACAATGAAACATTACTTGGCCATAAAAAATTTAAATTTTACTACTTGCAACAATATGGAAGAAGCTAGAGGGTATTATATGCTAAGTGAAATAAGTCAGGCTGAGAAAGACAAATACCATAGGATTTCACTTATATATAATCTAAAGAACAAAATAAATGAACAAACAAAACAGAAACAGACTCATAGATACAGAGAACAAACTGATGCTTGCGAGATGGGAGCAGTGGAGGGGCCTGGGTAAAAAAGGTGAAGAGATTAAGAAGTATAAATTGGTAGTCTCGAAATTGTCATGGAAATATAAAGTACAGCACAGGAAATATAGTTAACGATACTGTAATAACTATGTATGGTGCTACATGAGTACGAGGCTTATCAGGGGAAACACTTCATAAATTATATGTCTAACCACTATGCTGTATACCTGAAACTAAAATAAAATAGTATTGAATGTGAACTTTAATTGAAAAAAAATTTAAATTGTCCATAGGCATGATATATGAGCCAAAAAACACTTATAATTAAGCATGTAAATTTGGCTCTGAGCTTCCTGGCAGTTAAAGCAAAAAGTTCTTAGTACTGTCTGACCAGTTCTTAGTACTAAGTTATGCAAGATATTTCTCGCGTCTTTATCAAGGAATCATGAAATACAACATCAATATAAAGTAGAAGTAATAAGATAGAGTTGGGTGAAATTTGATCTCAAATAACTCTGTCCAGTAGAGGATGTGTCTGCGGCCACCCCCACCCCACGGGGAATCAGCAATGATAGGAACAGTGTTCAAAGCAGTGCTTGATCAGTATCAGGTACCATGGGCTGGTAACTGGGCTACCATAATAGATGTTAACCATGAAGAAGCACCATGAGTTATCCCAGGGGAAGAGAGAATACTGAATGCAAACATAAACTTAAGTTAGAAACCAGGGGGATCAAATGTGTGGAAGAGACAGGGGCAGAAGCACTCCAGAGCCTCCACCGAGTCTTGCGGACATGCTGTCTTATGGTCGAGTGTTATCTGGGCATCTCCCTGAGGAACAGCTTTGCCCCAGGGCGTCTCACAGGCCTCACTTGATCTCCGACAGAGCTGATCAAGTGCCTCTGCTCTGTTTTATGGGTCTCATAACTGGTGCTAAGCATTCAGTGGAATGAACCATGTCAACCTGCGTTCCACTTGCACTCTAAATTAAACCTGTGGCTGCGGCAAGCTAACCGTTCTTTGTTCCATCTGCGAACATATTCTCTCTTCTTACGACTACACTCAGTTCTCCCACCTCCTGCTCAGGCTCGTGTAGCGATCTCCCTTCCTAAACTAGCTTCCGCGCTCACTCACAGTCCGCCCTGCCTGTGTCATCGCTCCTGTTTACTCACGGCCTGTCTCATGCCACCTGACCACCTGATCCACAGCAGTGGCCTCTTTCAACCGCTTTCATTTTCAGTTTCTACTGAGACTGTTCCTTTAGATTCACAAAGCCTGTAGATGGAAGAGGCCTTGAAATCCTCCAGCTCACCTTTCTTCTCAGTGAAGACCATCCCAGCACTGCCTGACCACTTTCGGGGACAAGGAACTATTTCATAGGGTCCCAGCTTTTTTCTGTGAATTTCCAAATGGCCAACAGTTCTGCCTAATATTAGGCCACACTGCTTCCCTTTAACTTCCATCCTTAAGCAGTAGCGGAAGTTAGCAGTGTTCTCTCGAGTAAATTAAACCACCACCTTACCTTCATATATTGTTAATGGGAATATATATGGGTATAACCACTTTGGAAAACTGTTTGTCAGTACCTTCTAGGTACCCTGTGGTCCAGTGATCACCTACACACACATACTAATACACAACAGATGTGTATATGTGTTCATCAGCAACATGTTCCAGAATATTTGTAGCAGCACTATTTGTAACGGTCCCAAACTGGAAATATCCAAATGCCTATCAACAGTAGAAAGAATATATCATGATATCATCTCACAACAGAATACTATACAATGATCATGAAAACTCTACAACTAAACACAGGAAAACAGATGAATCACATAAACACAGTTTGAATGACAAAGACTAATACATATTGTGTGATTCCATTCATATAAAGCACAAAACCAAGCAACATTATTCCAAGCTACCAGCGGCTGGCAGGCTGATTACCTCTCGGGTATGACTGAAAGGGACTTGAGGAGAGTTCTCAAGTGCTGACGATACTTCTTGGTCTGAAAGCCGGTAACATGGAGATAATCAGTTTGTAAAAATTTATCAAACTGTATGCTTATGTGCACTTAGTGTATGTATATTATACTTCAAAAAAGTTTTAAAACCCTCTTCTTCCTCCAAATAACCTGAATAAATAAAATTTATTTGGCCATTTCTTATAGATATGGGTTCTAGAATGTTCAAAATCTACCTCTATACCTTTTAATTTGGCAAAGCTCTGGTCATTCATTTGGAAATTAATCCTATTGATTGGCTCACAGTATTTTTTAATGACCACGTGGGTTCTTTCCCCCAACATGTTGTGAGCACCATAAAGACAAGTGTTTTTCCTCCTGACTCTCTAGAAGCGTAAATATCGCGTCCATTGCAGGTTCCCTCCTCTTTCTTAGCAAGTGCAGGTAAAGGTCAAATTTACCTGAGGCCTGTTTGATAAATCAACCCAAGTATTTCCCTCCTTTTTTATTTTTTATTAAATGTTTAATGCTAATTTATCTGGTGAAGCCAAATTTTATTTTCCTCTTGTAACCTCAAGTTGATCTAAAGACTGACCTCTGCCCTGGCTCGCGAATCCTTTCAGATGCTTCCACATGGAGAGGTGGAGACTAGCATGAAGCAGACCCTCCAAAAGTACTCCTTACTGCTGTTCCTCTTGTCTTCACCACCCACAAACCGACCAAATATCCAAACTCCTTTCTTAAAATGTTCTCTTCTCAAGGCAGAAACATGCTAACGTGGACATTGAGAAAAAAGAATCCTTGTCGGTGTGGAGTTGGTGGCATCATGCTTGCTGATGGGCTAAACAGAAGGTGAGATGCATGGGAACCAGAACACAAACCACAGCTAAAGAAGAGAATTCTTCGGCTGAAGTAATGGGATAAAAAGAATGCGTTTGCTGTTGATAAGGCTTCTGGCTGATAACTTATCTTTCCAGAGCAAATATTGCCAGAGAAATCCACAGGCATTCACATCATGAATGTGATTTTTCTGTTTGTGCACTCATTTGCACACTTGGTAGCTGGCATGCTTGGTTGCTGCACAAAGTCTGCTAAATTTTCCTTTCCCACTTTGCACAGTTTTTCCCCCCCAGAGAATATCATGGGCAACAATCATTTCAATGAACAAAAAGTAAAGACAGAGTCCAGCTTCTATTCAGGTCACCCAGCCACCTTTATAACCAATGGTTCGGCCTATACAAGCACAGCCCACTCCACCCCGGGGGAGGGTGTGTGTGTGTGTGTGTGTGTGTGTGTACTTATATATACATACATACACATATATAGAGATATTTATATATAGATAGAGATGAGATAGAGAAATAGAGACATAGACAGAGATAGAGACAGGGAAAGATAGAGATATGAAGGGAAAACAGAGAATGAAATTATAAGTCTGTGAAGATTCTCACTAAATCCGGTGAGGAACTATCTCTAGAAAATAGAAGACACATGTCAGTTCTTTATAAAGATCATACAAGACAGAGAAGGAAAATCTAAGCTACTCATGCAGAAACTATTTAATCAAAGGGTAAAGACAATTATAACATCTGTTAATCTTCAGTGGAGGTTATAATTAAATGCTTTGCAGAAATACCCTTTCAAGGGTGATTCTTTAACATCTGTTGTGAGGACACACAGCATTGTGCAGTGACGGATCGCTTTGGCACTTTAGAAAAACGGGACTTCTGGAGATCACAGACACTCAAAAGTCCCCATGCACGCAGCCCAGACCTGCACCCACCGTCCGGGGGAGGGGGTCTGCTCCTCGGTGCTTTTTGTTGTGAGTCAGACTGCAGGCACTCAGTGTTAAGTAGTAACAGGATTGCAGGGCAAGAAATGGCCTCGGGACTATCCAACTCCCTCCTTCACTTGCACATGGGGCCACCTGGCTTGTGGCAGGATTTTACACGCAGGGTCTTTCAAGTCTCTGTCCCGATGAGACTCACCTCTCCCGTGCTCCTTGGCTTCTCTCTTACTTAGTCTTGTAATCTGGGCGTGTTATTTGTTTAACAGCATCAGCATGTTAAGTTTATGGAGAGGTGGAAAAGCTGACAGGACTCCTTCCTCCTTTAAACCCCCATGAGAAACACTGGCCCCGTCATGCTCCTCTGAGCTCCTTTCTTGGGGGGGGGGGGGGGTTGGAGAGGAAAACCAAGGTCAACAGGGAGAAGAGCACAAGAGGCGAGAAAATAGAGGGAGAGGTGGGGAGAGAGGGGACTGAGGAGTACAAGGAAAGAGAAATAAGGTGGGGTAAGAGAGGCAGGGAAGAGGGAGGGGGCAGGAGGAGCTGGGAGAGGTGGGCCGGGGGGAAGGCCCCGCCAAAAGGATCCGGACACTTCTCACGCCCATCCTGCTCCATCACCTGGTTCCACTGCTCTTCGAACAAGCAGTTCTATAACACTGAAGACCAAAGGATTTGGCAGTTTTGCCAAACAAAATTCAGAGATGATAAAGCCAGGGCATCGCCTAACAGATGCAATGTGCTGAGCAATGAAAATATGCACATATGGTGAGAACATAATAAATGCATTCACAGCCCAGGAGGTGGTTCGAGATGGGCGGGCCCCTTGGTAGTTCTTTTGGGCTGCAAATACCGGCGTGTGCCCCAGCACTGAGTAAATGGGGCTCTTGACATGTGGCACGGGGATTAAACAAATCCCTACGATGGGGACACACAGTGCTGTCATCAGCCGTCTCATTTCCCTTCAGCAATCACCTACTTACAAGGGCCCATTATGCCTCCGAGGCTAAAGAGCCAATAATGATTATAATGGTCACCATGTAACGGCAGTTACTGCTGTGCAGGCACCCTAGGTACTTATCTCATTTAACCCTCACGAAGGTCCTATGAAGAGGTAACATAATCTAAATCTCTGGTTCAAAGTCTTACTGTGCAATCTGGAACAAATTAACCTCCTGGCACCTTGGTTTTCTCATCTATAAAGTGGGAGTAACAGTAATGTCTACCTCAGAGGGCTATGTTGGGGAATAAATGAAACAATATAGAAAGCACAACAGGGCCAGACACATTGTAGACACTTCATAAACAGTAGCTGAAATTGTTGATATTACTATATTTTATGGGCAAGGAAACCAAGCTCAATGAAGTTAAATAGCCCGCCCCAAATCAATGGAGATCAGAACAGAGATTGAAACCCAGGTATAACCATGGGCCAAGAGCACGTGGGCACGAGCTGTGGCTATTTGTTTTCTGTTCCTCTACCTGTATTAACTGACTCCAAAGATTCTGGTCTTTCTAAATGCAGCCTCAGGGAAAGGGTATCCAGAAAACCTCCAGCCCGACCTGGGAAACATCAGCTCAGAACATTTTCTGCTTCCCACTCCCTTGTCCTGAAAAATCTTTCTCACTCTCTTCTTCATTTACTCTCAGGCCTACGGAGCCCTCATTTGACAAATGCCGTGAATACTGATGCATGCACGACTGGAAATAAAGCACGCGCTCGCTCAGCTTTGAGTGAGGTAAAAAGCAACGGCACGCCTTTGGCCCCGAGTCCACAGGCATTCTGAATGCCGTAAGATTTGAATGTCATCAGGTGAGTTACAAAAAGGAGTGTTTTCATAAGTGTAAAAACAGAGAGGAGAAAGTACAAAATTAAAATCAGAAAACTTGCTTATATCCATCCATTCGCCACGTATTTGTTGGGCGCCTACCATTTGCCAGCCACTGTTCTAGGTGCGAAGGCTGCAATATTAAACAAGATAGACACAGGCTCTGCCTTCACAGGACTTACAGCCTAGACGGGAAGATGTTCTTGGTCAAATGGATGACCATAAATTTAATTACACGAATGGTAAGTGCTATAAAACAAGTACCTGAAGCTACCAGAGTATATAACAAGTAGGGAAAGCTTTCCTGAGGAAGGGTCAGAGGGGAGCCTTACCCAGAAGGAGAGATCCCAGTCAGTAGGAGGGGCTGAAAACCGGCTAGTGAGTAGGAGAATAGCTCTAAGCCGCCGAGTGAACTCAGAAAAGTCAGCTCCATTCCCCAGGGATGTTTCCTTCACCGGACAATAAGTGTAATGTGTCTGAATCGACAGCATCGGATAGAGTGAGAAGATTCTGGTCCAGGCACAGAGAAGAGAAAACCCATTTCTGTTGGGGGGGAGGGGGTGTCACTCAAAATTAGGAAGCAAGTATAAACTGTCCCCAGGGTAGGCAATACATCATCTCTTTCCTCCATGTATTCAACAGCCAATACTAGTTTCCCAAAAACCTGAGACAGTGCCCCAACTCCCAAAGAAATGTCCTGTATAGATTTTATGACTTGGTGTTCAAAGTCCTGGTTTGGCTGATGGGCTATTAATGATCTATCTGAATTCTCTACTTCGCCCCTAAGAGAACAGTGAAAATGAAAAGGTAAGACTTTTTACTTCTCCAGCCGGAAATAAATACAATGCACTTTAAAAATCACTGTGGTAGTTTTACTGCCATTAATCAGGTGTCTTGCAAACAATGACTTAACTGTTGCAACTGGTCTGCACAAGAGTTTATTCAGTTTAGTAAGGCCCTCTACTGGCAATCTCTAAAAACACAGCCTCTTTCAAGTTAAATAATTGTAACTTCTCCTAGGAATAAAATATCTCACGTTCCTGATTATACAAATCTGGGCTGAAAGGATGAATGAGAAGAAAATTAGAAAGGAAAGAAACATATATGTCATTTGAGTGGGATATTCACTTACCCGTTCACAAACTAACAGCTCACGAAGTATCATTTGCCGAAGCTATTCTAGATGTCAGAGGTACTCAGAAACAAAGGATCTTTCTTACCTTAAAACCTATTGAGTATTCATGGAACCATAAAACCAAATTATGAATGCTATTTACCAAAGACTAAACCATATCATTTCTGTCTCTTTATTCACATATAAGTAATTGACTAGAGTTAGAATAAAAGAAATATTGAAGGCAGGCCTTTTAAACTGCTTCCGATATGGCACAACTAATAATTAACTTCTCCTGCTTGACAACTGACAAAAAAAAAAACAACCAACAGTATATGGTGACTTGAGAATTTAATTATTAGTATGAGAAGAATGTTTTAAAAATAAGTTGTCATTGGCACATCTGTCAAGGGCTGCTGAAAGGACTGGGAAAAGTTAACTATGGATTCCTAGAAAACTAAGTAAATTTTTTAAGTGAGGAAATTAATAACTTTAGGAAAAAATATTTTAACAGGATTAAAATATAATCAACAATAAATGCTCTGACTCAACAGTAAACATTTGCAATCATGGTAAAAATAAACACAAAATATATACTTAATCAACAATGGTGATATAATTCATTGGAGAATAGGGAAGGTGTGGGCAGTTTAAGAAATATATATTGTAATCTACCATAATAGGAAATAAATAAAAAATAAATTAACATTATAAATAGATACAAAAACATTATTTAGAAATATCACAGAAAAAGCAGCTGAAAGAGTAGAAAAAGCATCTGAGCAGCAGGACTGGGGACTGGGAGGGGCAGATCAGCTCAGGGGACTGCAAGATATATATGCAATGTCTACATATGAATAGATATAAAAATTTAGTACTATGATTCAGTACTATATTAAATGATATATGCACATATGTATTTATATGTGATATACATAGTTATAGATTTATATACACATTTTAGCACTATCTGGTTTTCTAGATTCTAAGCATGCATTATTTGATTTTTTAAAAGTTTCTAAAGACAGGTTAGCACTGACAATGGAAATCATTTGGAACATGCCTTTTGGTCTGACCTAGATCAGTGCTGTTTCCAGATCCAATCTGCCAAAAGAAGCAAGTACCCGTAATGGAGCAGCCTGTCAGACACACATCTTGACAGTAACACTTGTTTCCACACTTCAGAACTAACGGTCCTACTTCCAATACCATAATATTTATCCGCCATATTATTGAGCTTATATTCCAAAATGGGTTTGGGACTTTCCTTCTGAATGCAGTCCATTGGGTTTCCATAGTGCATCCAAATCCTACTCAAAGACATCACTAATGCAGAAAGTGTGTTTCTAAGAGGACTGATCTTTTCTCTTGCCCTGAAAACACCAAGATTAATTTATATTACTACCAGGAGGTACCTTGTATACTCGAGACTTTCAAACAGGCACGACACATTTCATTAGGTGAGTATGTACTGCGGCATAGTAAACGTTGTAGGTAATGTTCTATGTTGTGGGTAATGTTCTATGTATCTGAGAGATTTATTACTTCATCTATAAAGAAAGCACAATTGGGATCCAAAATTCCAAAGGCATTCAACTTTGCAGAATTAGAGAAGTAGAGAAAAATAAGGTTGTAGGGTACCTTATGTTTAACTGGTTCTAGAACTTGCCGATGTTCAGCCTCAACCATTCTGGCTATTTAAATCCATGATCACAAAATATTACCCCTTTTCTTGGTAAATTTTTCTAGGGACCAATGAAATGGCCAACCAGTATTTCCTTTTTTTGTTGTTTTGTTTTTACCTAAATCCCCTGGATTACACTCCTGACCAAGCTGGGAACTCAGCCTACCAACACCCATACCAAGAATGCAAATAATCCTGATGTTCAGGGGTACACTTGGGCTAGCCCAAGGGGAATCACATCTGAGGTTAAAAGAAAAACAAAAATACCCAAGGACTGAGCATGGACTTTAGACAATTCTGAAAGACTGGAAAGTGTGAATCACCAGTTCAACTGGTTGGCACCTAGAAGTGTTCATCTGATTTGCTGGCCTGACAGGACAATCCATCCAAGGGAAGACAAAACAAATCAAAATTCCACCATGGCAAAGCTCAGGAGAAATATCGTGGTCTACATCAAGAGCAGTATAGTGGAAGGTCAAGAGCACAGGCTCAGAGTTCAAATCCCGCCTCTCCCTCTTAGCACCCATGTGACCTTTGCACATGGCTTCACCTTTCTGAACCTCAGTATCTTCACCTGGAAGATGAGTACAGTGAGAGAGCACATGCAAAGAACTTAGAAGTGTGCCTGATACAGAGTAATCATTCAATAGTGACTATGGGGGAAGGAAACAGTTTAAATTTTCTCTTACAGTGCCTATCAGGCATGCATTCATACTTTTTTTTTTTTTTTTTCATTTACTAGGAACTCACTCTGGGCCAGGTGCTGAGCTGTGCATGCGATTACAAATCTGGCAAGGGCCTGGAGGGTAAACTAGGTGGGCAGAGAGGTGCCACAGGCAAGAGAATAAAAATACAGAGGTGCTTAAGAGCATACAAGCCAAGCATGTTCAGGTTTCAGAAAGCACCTCTGGCAGCTAAGTCAGTAGCTCCCATCCAAATCATCAGGGGAATTTTTAAGCTATTCCTGGGTCTGAATCTCACCTTGTAGATGCTGGCTCATTAAGTCTGGGCTGGGACATGGGCATCTGCAAGGTAAACAGTAATGGCAATAGCTAATACCCATTAGTGCTAAGATATGCCCGGGATTGTGCTAAGTGTTTTAGCTGTAATCATTTATTTAGTTCTCCCCGCAGGTCCCCAGAAGATGGACACTCTTATTATCCATACTTTAAAAATGAAAACTTGAAACAGATGTTAAGTGAGTTAACCAAGATCAAAAAGCCAGCAAGGAGTGGAGGCAGGACTTGAGCCAATGCAGTCTGGTTGCAGCCCAGGTCCTCCATCACTGCCGAGCTGCCCCTCAGTCCCCCACGGAAGAGCCAGTCGAGCTGTCAGGCCAGGAACCTCCAGAACAGACATATCAGTACATTTGGGGGAGTGGAGAGGGGCGAACCAGGCCAGGTTGGCAGGCATTACATCAGGCGTGGCCTTGTTTGCGTGCAGAATAGCCTGGCATTGGGGGCCTTCAACCACAGGCAAGAAGAATGGAAAGCCACTCAGCACACTTATGTGATATTTTTGTCAGCCAAGTTCAGAAGCCTGGGTGTTTGATGCAGTCAAAGGGATATTTAAGATTAACAACTGACTCATTTATTTAGTATTATACATTGAGCAACTACTCCGTACCAGGTGCCACGAATATAGGAAGTGATTAAAGCATAGCCTTTGTTTTCAACGGAAAGAGATGTTTAACTATGTGGCAAAGAGCTCCATATCCCACAGCAAAAGTCAGCGCAAGATGCCATGAGGGTCCAAAGAAAGACATCACCACTTTCACCTGGAGATCCACAGAGGCCGCCCATCCACGTGGGCAAGGCAGGTGCAGAGAGAAAAGGAACGCACGTGTCAGGGGATCCAGCTGAACGTCAGAATCTGAGTCCAGGCTGCAGCGAGAGAATGCAGGTGGAGGAATCAATGAGCAAGTGAAAAGAAGGCCCTACCTACAAGACGGGCCCCAAAGAGGAGTCAGAAAAACAGGGCGAGGTCAGTAAAAAGAGGCCCGAGACATGAAAGTAAGGCAGAAGCACAAAAGCTCAGAGCTGGGGACCACCTTAGGTATCTCAACCTGTACCTGATGCAAAACGCCTTCCGTGCTTTTCACCTGCCAGAACCACCTGGCTTGCCTTTCAGCATCAACTGTAAAATAATCGGAGTCCTCTCTGGTTCTCTAGTGAAAATAAAGAGGACCAGAGACATTCAAAAGCGTACTCAGAGCCAAAGGCAAAACAGGAATGTTCTCTCTTTGCCAGACCACCTTCCTCCACACACCTTCACACAAACCCTGCTCCTACACGAGGCCTATTAACCACACATGGGTCCTATTTCTCCTATAATCCATAAGAGCTGAAATGTGGAATGCATGCCGGAGTGAGCATAGGGATTAAGCTTCTAGCTGTAGCTCGGCCACCGTCTTGCCGGGTGACTTTGGACAAATTATTTCCCCTCCTCGTGCCTGAGGTTTTCTTCTGTAAAAAGATTAAGCTTTGAGTAATATTTTGAAAACTGCTTTAGCAGAAAATCCCTTTTTTCAAATGAAAATTCACAAAACACACTGAGCCTTAATCCATAAACCATATCCAAGCAGAGTGAGCTCTGATGGAAAAATTTGGAGCTGACAAACTCGCAGGAAGTTGCACACCTTAGTGCCCCATGGAAAACAGCTGGATATTTTTGGGCCTTTCTGGCACTGGGTTCTTACAGTTCTTTGAGACCAGAGAAAAAGAGAAAGGCAGTGAGGGCTGTCACTGCTCCCCTGAGCTGATGACAGAGCTGAACTGAGGGGCAGGCCAGGTCTCCAGGAGTGAATCATGGGGCTCGTGTGCAGGAGGCAGCAGGCAAACAGCCACTTCTTGCCAATCTGTGCAGCACGGCTGGGCTGTCAGTTCTAGAAGGCAGGAGTCGGCCCCGATTTGCTACTGGCTGCAAGGGGCTGAGCTGAGGAGCAAACCCAGCATCTTGAAGCACGCAAGAGAAAGACAAACTCCCGGGGCTCTTAAGCAGAACTTCCAAGTGGCCAAGTGCAGCTGTGATAAGAGGGAGCCCGGTCCAGGCTGGCACACACTGAGTGTGCTCTTCCTGTCCCCCCAAGGAATATCTGAAGGGTTTTAGAGTCAGAAGGAAAGTGGAAGAGAAGATGTAGATCTTGAACCCCGACCTCGCTGCCTGTCAGTTTGACTTTTCAGCAGTTTGTCATTTCAGGTTCCTAACTCACAATTAAAGTCAGAACAGTGAACATCTATCTCTCCAGATCTTCAAAGAAAAAAAACCCATGTAGAAATGGTTTCAATTTCGAAACATTTTCCTATCCTCTAAATTCCCCGAGAATGAATGAGCTTGGGTGTGTGTGTGTTTGGGGAGAGGGTGTAGGCAGGAGGAAACCAGATACTGTAAACAACAATCACACATTAGAAATCTGTAAACCACAGCGAGGATCAGAGACAAAAAGTGGGTTCCCCTCCAGCACACCAGTTAATTAAAAATTAGTCTTTATAGTTTTCTATTAAAATTCTTAGGTCAACCTAACTGTTTTTTGTATGGTTGGTTGCTTTTTATTTTAAAAAAAAAACTTTCCCAACCTCCCCGAGGAGGCAAATAATTAGGAACTCAGCGCTATCTGCTATCGTCACTGTCCCGGTGCCTGTTCTCAGACACGGGGAGCCCTGTGCACCCAACAGGCAGCTTCAGCGCCCTGTAATTACTCGGAACAAATGCATACTTGTGGTGGCAGCCCAGAGAGCCTGCAGACATACGTAAACATCATTATCTCACTTTAAAAGGAAAGCAAGCTGTATAAATAAGAAACACTGTTACAAGAGTTAAAAAAAAAAAAAAAATCCCACCAGTCTTACTTGGAGTTAGCGCTTCAGTCAACACATATCACAGTCCTGGAGACAGACACAGGAACTGCAACAACTCTCTCCAGCTAAAACTTTCCTCCCGCGTTTATCCTGTTTATTTTTCAGGCATTAAAAGGCCGCGCTACGAGGCCACCCTGTTTTCCGGGGCGTCCGGGCGGCAGCAGAGTCCGTCCTGCGGAGCCTTCAGAGGAGTTCGCGGGCCGTGCTCCCTCCGCGGCGGCTCCGCGGTTGCTCCGAGCTTGTAAATACAAGCTCCGTGGACAAAGTCCCAAATGACATCACTGGCAGCTGCTTATTGTTGAGTCTTTATTAACTGACTGTCAAAAAAAAAAAAAAAAAAAGGAGGGGGTGGGGAGCAAGAGTATCTTTCCTACAGCAAAAGTCCTGGAGCGGATTCCAGTTGCACACGCGTTCCCCGCGCCACTGACTCGCATTTCAGCAGCGCGGGTGCTCCCGGGTCGGGCCCTTCCTCCCGCAGCGCAGACGGCCCCCTCCCGCAACTGGCTCCGGATAAACCGGCGGCACGGAGCAGAGTCTGCACGGCCAGCAGCCCTATCAGCTTGTTTACCCACCTGTTCCCAGTCAGCTTCAGAGTTTGGCGATTCATTAATGTGTGGGTATTAATTATGTCTTATGTCGCCAAACCTGGCTATGGTGTGTACCTGGCTAACATTTTTTCTAGATGGGCTGTTCTGGGTTGCAACTTTTTTTCGATATTCTCTGAAGTTTACCTTGGGGGAGAAGGAAGGGAAACCACAGACAAGACTGTGTGTGTGTATGTGTGTGTGTGTGTGCAAGCAGGCAGGTAATTTCCTAAGGAAAGTGCTGGAAGCTTCCCTCAGATCCTTAACATTGTAACGACCTACCTGTACCAGCCCCATCACATCCCCCAAAAAACCAAAACAGGAAGGAAAATAACTCCTTTCTGCCAAGTGTCTCTAATAATCTCAAGGACTGCTGTAAAGCCCACCCACTTCCAACCAGCAAGCTAAACGTGGGCCCTTGCCCCTATTCTCCGCTCTCCTGGTATCTCTCGTCCTCTGTCAGCTGATTCCTACTTGCATTTTACAGTTATCTCCCCGCACCACCAGCCCCCACCTAAGAAACCCACAAATCCCAGTCTGCCTGAAGCTCCAGCACTGGAGTCCACTGTTTTCCTTCCTTCCTCTCAACTTCCAGAATGATGCTGACTATTTATATTTGCTGCTTTTTATACACTGACTTGTATTTTTAGCTTGTTTTTTAGCCATCTGTCTGTCTTCCCAACTCTATTTGAAAGGTCTTCGAGGGCAAACCTTGTGCTGTGTTGTTTGTTTATGCCCAAGTCGCCTGCCATAGTGAATCTTAAACAGCAGTGGGGGGAGGAGGGCACTGAGGGTGGGGGGGAAGGCATCCAGGGTGGGGGCAGGAACAAGGTTAGCGGATTCCATGGAATGAGGTGTATATTTAGATTAAGCGCTCTCCCTGCCCTTGGAAAACAATGACTTCACATCTTACTACACTGGATGCTCACTGCATATTCCAAAATTATTTTCTGAGAGCAGTGATTGATTATGGATTTGGAAGCGTACCAAGACCCGGGAGGAATAAGTTAAAGACAGTGTATATCTTGGGTCACTAATGGGTCTTAAATCATCACAGTATTTATGAAAAGCAAATGAGAAGCACTGAAATATTTTATAAGTACAAACTCAGACCCAGCAATTCGTGACCCCACGAATATACTCACTAAAGAGCCCAAGGATATAAGCTCAAGAATGTCGTTTGCAGCATTATTTGTAAACCAACAGAATAAAGCCAATTTAAATATTCATCAGTATGAGAAAAGGTAAATTATACAAATTGTGGTTCATGTATAGCATATAAAACTTTGAAGGAGTTGAAAAAGTTGAGGTAACTGCATATACTGACACAGAAAGAAGTGCACAGTTGCTTGTTGAATGAACACAGCAAATTGCAGTCCAGAATGTAGCAGACAATGGGAGGAATTACACAAATTATTAACAGTAGTTATCCTTGGTGAGTGAGACAGGGGGACATTCAATTCTGTATAGTTTGACCTTTTTTGCCCAGTGAGCATGTTCTACTTTTGTTATTAAAAACAACAGTAAAGGGGGCGGGGTGGAGGGATCATGTAGGGGGTAAAGGGGCATCTGTAATACTGTCAACAATAAAAAATAAACTTAAAATAAAGAATAAAAGTACATGATCGTACAATTTTCATGATAACCCACAATGAGAATCCTAGCTATTCCTTCAACAAATGCCTGACATATAGTAGGTGCTCAATAAAGATCTATTGATTGGATGAATATCTGCGGAATTTCTACTAGGATAGAGAGTGCATGGGAATGGAACGGGATAAAGAAGAGGGAGAGCCAGGCACTGGGTTTTCATTTCTGATTGAATGACCGATCAACCCCCTTCCCATGGCATTTGTGGGTGGATTTGAAAACCTCTTAGACTCCATCCACCTTAAGAAATGATTAAAGTTAAGTGTTCAGCACATCAAGTGCTGACCTTGTACAATTGCTGTTTGACAAGTGGAGTTTTAAGGAAAGACAAGTATGAACCGCTTTGGTTCAGTTCTCTGGTTGCTAGCAAGCATTGGACAGGCAGTCGGAAAACTTGTAAGGGCACAGGTCTGCCCAGTTCCTTGTCATGGCTGGTCTAACATTAAGGAACTCTCCAGGGGGAGGTTAGGGAACTCTAATCCACAAAGAGTCCTCAGAGCTTCATTAAGGAGGGACTGAGCTTTTGAAAGTCGGTGGCCTGCAATCATGGCACAGAAAGGTCAGTCTCCCCTACATACAACCGATAGGTGGACACTTGCAGGCATGAGCCGTGCATAAGATACTAGATTTTTCTTTAGGAGAAAAAAAGTCCAAGAGAAAGAATGAAAATTTCTACCATGGTAAAATAGGTTTGTCAAAAGTACTGTCTTCAGTCCTCTAGAGAAAACATACTCAAGTCTTGTCTTCCTAGTAAGAAGGTATCTTATGTCTGTAATAATTTCAAGAAAAGGAAAGCACAGCCCATCATTCCTGCATGTTTTTATATTGCTATGATCCACATATTACAGGTACGTGAGGTCAGATTCTGTTCAAATGCACATGAAGCCCCTTGGGTGTCATAAAGTCACACTTTCCCAAGTGAGAGTTAAATATAAGTATTTAACTTGACTTGCAACATCTTATCAAAACAAATAAGGGAAAGGGGAGGGGGAGGGAGGAGGGAGAGAGGGGGGCCTCCCCCCCTTTTACCAGGTGATTATTAATACTGCAGCCAAAATGCCTCCACCTGCTGGGATGCTCCGCCCGCCTTCTCTTTCAGTGCCTTCTGCCCCTTCCTTCAGGCAATTCCCTCTCTCCCCAGCAGCCTGCTCTCACCAATAGGAGATCACCAGGCAGCATTATAAAGTGCATATGTATGGCTGTTTACCTGTTCGTGTTTTAAAATATGCTGTATTCTTCATGCTACAGTGTTTTCTGTTTTAAACTGGAAAATCCCGAAAGTCAGAGACCACAGCTGCAAGGAGTGAAACCCAGCCAAAGGTCCCTTTCCTTACAGGTGCTTGCTGGGTGATTGTATCTAACTAGGGGCCTATCAAGACCATCATCACAGGAACAGTTTCTACCCCCAGTGTCTGATTTCCTCTCTACCTCCCCCTCTTACCCTGATAAACAAGTATAACTACTGCCATTTATTAAGCATTTATATGTGCCACTTGCTTTAAATGTATCATCTCATGTACCTTTAAAATGACCAAGTGAGTTAGATACTATTATTGTTCGCATAGGTAGCTAGATATTAATAAAGGGAGGGAGCAAAGGGAGTCAGACATTAAGTATAAAAAACTGGGGAGCATGAGCCTGTTTGCTTCACCAGGAAGCTATAGCTTCAGACACTCCAGGGGTCACAGAACTGCCACACCAAGGATTAATGCCCCTCCCTTACCCGCTCTGGTACCAAGCTGTGGGGGGAGCAGGAAAAAAGCACATGAGCTCAGAAGTCAAAATGGCACAGGGGGAGATGCCTGACCACAGAGGCCTACAGGTCTAGCCTGGGGAAATGAAGTACTGGTCAGGAGGCGGGCCCAGCACAAGCTCGTGAAAGCTTGGGAAGTTGACTGGTTATTTTGAAAAAGCGTCTGGTCTACCCCAAGCCAGAGATAATGCAATCCCCAGGGAGCAAAGAGGAGCTCTCACTTTCTCCCCAGGAACACACGCAACCACGTGGGTCTAGCAACCCCATGGGCCCAGGGCAGACCGAGTGGGCTCCAGGGACTAGCTTAAATCTGAAACAGAAACTCTGGGAACTGGCCTTTGTTTTGGCCTTGATGAAGACAACACTGGACTTTTTCCAGGGTTGGATGGACAGAGATGGGACACTGGGAACCCATGAGGGGCAGCCTTGTATTTTCACCCAAATAAATCCTGGCACACCACAATCTTCCCATGCATGGGTCCGTGAAATGCTTTTCTCATAATCCCGTTGAAGAACACAAGTTCCACTGGCAACATTACCACTCCCCTTTTAGTTCTGAGGAAACTGAGGCCCAGAGAGCTACGTTCCTCAAGTAATTTGACTATGATCATACACATGGTAAGAGGTAGATCTACCATTTCAATTGTGCCTGACCTTCCAGTGTCCCTGGAAGACTCAGATCCCTCTGAGGATTATAAATATGAATAATGAATAGTTGGAATTCGAAGCACATGGCCGTCATTCAAGTACTAAGTTCTGATTCCTAGATATGATATATGGCAGGGGCCATTCAACAGACATTCGGACCTCATTCTCGCATTAGTGTGCTTTCTGCTCCTTTCCGTAATGTGGCTCTGCTAAGCTCTGCCTAGCTTTTAGGGGAGATACACTGCAGGTGCAAAGACCATGAGAATCAGCTCCACAGGGCTTAGCCTCAGAGCATGAGCATGGAGTCAATTCTCCTGCCCTTGGAGATGGGCAAGGTTCAATTGTGGGAAGGAGAAAATACTGGAGAGCAGGCATTTAAAAGTGTTACCACCTGTTTCCCTTCATACTGAAAGCCTTCAGTGACTTGTATTCCTTTGCTCAAATACCTATTTTTTTCTGGTAGAGCTAATCGTTCTACTAGGGCCTCACAGACAGCCTGTTGCCAGCCAGTCTGCCCTGTAAGAGTTAATATAATCAGAAACAGGAAGCAGAAGAGATTTTCGGAGTCACATAGGAACACCTCAGCATTCCTCAAACCAATGACCATGGCTTTAAGAGTGGGGTCTCTAGGGGCGCTGAGACTCTGCTCACTTAGAAAGTGGCCCACATCATTCTGATGCAGATGGCCCGCAGACATGTTTGAAGAAGCCCTCGTTATAACAAGAGAAGTAAATATATGACCCTCTTGTCTACAATCAGACATTAATAAAGAGCATACAGCTTTGCCCAGATCCCTTAGGAAAGAACACCATGATCAATTAACTAGAAAATTTCTGGTAGCCACCACGTACAATAGGTTACATTTAACACAAAGTTGGTGCACAAGGTGCAATTTGGAAGACAAAACAGGTGCCACGTTGATGGTGCTAAACACATAGTTGGATAGACATCTAGAGGCATTCATCACTGCAGACGTTACAGTAGTCCCCATACATAAGTCAAACAAAACAAGAGTAGGCATAAAGTGGGAAGTCCAACAAAGTTCAGATTACTCCCATAATGACTGCTTGGTGCATGGCATCATTTACCAGATTTCAAGCTTACACATGCTTTTCTACTCAACCGAGGAGGGAGGGCTGCTTGCTGGTGCTTTCAATACACATGCAGTCTATCTACTGAATTGCTGACACCTTTGGGACACCAGGAACCTTAGGAGACGGGGCTGATATGGCAGATGTCTGTTGAAAGATGTGAAAGAAGAGATGTAAATCTGACTGGTTATGAAAATCTGCCTGCGTCCTGTCCCAGAAATGGAGTACGATGCCCCTACGCAGTGGCTGCCTCAGCCAGCTGAGGCTCCAGCCCCGGCCCGGGGAGGTGCATTGAGGGTTAATGTTCCTAAGGCAGTGGAAGGCTTCGGATGAAAGGCCCTGTGTAAGTATAAAGTATCACCATGAAGCTGGAGGATTTTATTTCAGCCTCCTCATTGTGTTGTTGACAGTGCATACTGTGAGTTTGACATTTTTAACTACTTTGCTTGCCCCAAATAAAAAGGGCTGGGCAAGAGGAGGTGGGAAAATGGGAGGGGCGGGGAGCCATATTCCTCCCCTAACTCTGATTATATACAACTCCAACGCACAGCACTAAAGTAGTTTGCAAGCTGGGTCCAACAATGCTACTTCAAAGATTTATGTAAATTCATTAAACAAGATGCAAGTTGCATTTCTTTTAACCTGAGAACAGAGTCCTTCTGCAACCAGAGCCTGGGGGAGGTCACAAGGGACAGAGCTGTCTGTAAACTGAGAAAGCAACTCATTTTGTGGCCTGTAATGATTGTCTAAATAAAAAGACCCTGAGTTCAATTTCCACCAGATACTGAGAGGCCATTAAATCAGTGATAGCACTAAGGGCAGGAAGGAGATGGGGACAGCCACTGACTTTCCCAGTGCATGAGACCCAGATTTTCCAGTGATTAGCACCTTTAATAAAGCCTGCCCTAAATGGCATGCCAGTCAGTTCCCCAGGGTCCCTAAACCACACTGGGGCTCTAAGACTTAATAGTCCCTGCCCCCACTGCCTCATACCAGCCCTGACAGCATCACTGGGATGCAAAGAGAAAAAACTGATAACACACTGCTAAGGTGCCCCAGGGGTGTGGCAGGGCTGTGTTCCCAGGGACAGACTCCCAGGTCCTGGAATGCCTGCCTGCTTTTGGCCAAACCGCCACCAGAGCCCTGGGCTGACTGGGGCACACTCAGGCAGTCCTCCTTTTATGCTGACAAAGATTCTTCAGTTAGAAAGACAAGAGTGGGGATTCTTAGGGAAGGCAGGTCAGGGTCTGTTGAAACCATTTTTAATTTCCCCCTTTGTAAGTGCACACACATACCACCATCCCCCTTCGCACCCCTACACACACACACAGATTTTCCCCCCTCTGATTGCCTCATAGGTTAAGCTCCAGAAACACCTTACATTTGTGGCAGATATTCCTCAAGGGCCCTATAGAAAAGGCTTCCTTACAGATCAGAGAGACAGAGGCAGCCCTTTCTAGTCTGTCCCCAACCAGAGAGCCCTGGGAGGTCAACAGAAGTGGTGGAAATGGAAACAAGGCTGAGGCTCCAGGAGATGTGGCAGCTTGAGCTTTGCCCTGGGGGCTTCTCTTGCCCTGGCTGGCCTGACAGAGGGGGAGAGTAGTTACCATGCCTGCATGGACTATGCACATTCAGCCTTTTTCCCAGAAAAGGAAGTGCCCGTGCTTTCTTCACATTCCCAGGCAAAGTTGGAGAAATCATCCTTAATCCAGAAAACCTGCTATTGGATTCCTCTGCAATTCCCCTGGGGAGTCAGAAAACCTGAAGGACCCAACTCTGGGCTACCAGACCCTGGGAGATCATAGAGCCCCTCAGCTCTATTGTCACTACCGTTTTAAACTTTATAACTTAAATAAATCCAGGAGAATTACTTTAAGACAGGTTAAGACTTTTCCAGATACAAAAATCTATTGTTAAACCTGAAATTCTGCCGGTGGTGAAATTATTTTAAAGTATAGCCTTCCCATTAACAAGGGAGGGTAACCATTCAATTTATTAGTTGTCATTTCTTATTTTGACTGATTATATGGCAAGTCCTATTGGTCAAGTTCATGAGATGCTATTATTTGGTTAGAAATTGCTTAATGATGTACCTAATACCTTTTGAATAAATATAAAAATGATCTGTTCCTTGTTTTATAAGAAGAAAAATGTAGTTAGTATATTAAGGAGGCTTTGGAATGTTATTTTAGCAACGGGATGCTTTTGAAATGAAGTCTTAGGTAGAACTGACTACATGAAACAGTTCAGGGGCGGTGCCAGTGGGTGAGGCCCCATCCTGCCAGCCCTCCCGCACTCGCACCTGCCAAATGGAGCAGAGAAAGGACACACATGCACAGACAGGGCTGGGTGGACGGAACTAAGTGACATTGTTCTTTCCCCGTCTTCTTCATCCCTTAGTGACCCTGTCCTCTGAGCCCCTTTGACCCATACGTTCTATCCCACCCACTTTAGCACTTAATTATGCGCAGCAGGGACCTGTGTGTTCATACTTGCTTTGGGTAGGTAACTCTTACCCCTCAAGTAGACTGTAGTCATCGGCACAGAGACCATACTCTATGGTCCAGTAGTTCCCTCCGCACCAATGTGGTGTTAGGCATGTACCAGCTCTTGGACTAAACGGGGCTTTATTCCAATTGACAAGGAGACTTAAAGTCACTGGAGGCCTGAAAGGTAAGGGAGGGCAGCCAGATCTTCTCCGACTTGGGGTGCCGGTCGCAGACTTGAGTGGGCAGTGAGGAAGGGCGGAGGCAAGACATCAAGGCCTACGATGAGGAAGCCTGGCTGCCTTTCTGCTTTTCCTTTCTTTTCCTTCTTCGGCCACCCCTCTTCCAAGCCACGAGTCAGGTGCAGATTACCTCACCTGCCTACTCCTCCAAGGTGCAATCAGTATCCCTGAGCAACGGTGAAAAATACACTGGGAGTCCGGAGAAAATAATATATTATTGCCTAACAAATGTTACGTGAACTTGAAGGTTACACCAATGCATTAGTCTTTTAAATCATTATCTTTTCATTATCGATTTTGCTCATTCAATCACTGAGTCACTCACTAAACATTTCATGGAGCAGTTTGCAGCTCATACAACAAATCCTCACTGAGCACCTCAGAGTTCCAGGCTCTATGCATGTTTTAGAATCTGAGCAGCTATGAATACTCATAGGACATTCTGTGGGTATCTACTGATTGGGAAATGCAATTGAAAAAACACATTGAAAAATGTATTTCCCACCCGTTTTGATAAAAATAAAGTCACAATGGAGGGGCCATTTGTCTAAGGGTGCGAGGTGGCAACTGAGATTGTGTGTTTGAAACAGAAAGTTAAGGCAACCTGACAATAAAGTGCAGCTAATTGAGCTTGACGCACAGCCTCTTGAATAAAAATAGAACTAAGTTATTAGCAGGGAGCCCAGCTTATCAATGGAAATGTAATTGTTGACTGAGTGTGAACTGTGGTTTATATGAGGTCAGGAAGTCCAAAGGTCACCACCGTCTTAGTGAAACATATCAGCTGGTCAGAGCCTTTCCTATAACGCATTCCATACTTTGGAAACAAAGTAAACAGTTACTGCCCTCATTTCAATGTAGAGACAAGCCCGGTTTTCACTAAACCCTTTGGCCTTTGACTTGGATTAAGCAACCCCTAGTAATGCGCTCCCAGCAGGTAACCTCCCCGCTCCCACACCAAACTTCCATACAGCACTAAATTATGCGCAGTCCCCAGAGAGTCATTCACTCTAGAAGGGGGAAGGGTATATGCCAGGGGTCAGTTTTGGGTGAAAGTGAGCTTCTTGTTAACTGTGAAACACACACCACCTGTCTGGTGAGGGGGAAGGCAGGAACAGAGAGGATGTTCCAGAATTGATACGGTGAAGGCAGGTGCAGAAGGCGGCTCTAGGCTGTTCTGTAATGCACAGGGGTTGCAGGCGCACCCCCATCTGGTCTGAAGGCACTGGCTCAGGACCTGGCCTGACCCCTACGGCATTGTAAGTATCCAGGTGCATCAGGGCATTTAGCTCTGGTTTGCATCCTAGATTTATTGCCTGCTTTACCATTCTTTCTCTGTCCTCGGCAGTTTGTTTCAAATAATTTTCTTTTCCAATCCACTGCCCTCATGTTCAGTTTCCTTTTGATCCATATTTATTAGCTGCCAAGTGCATGTGGAGCACTGCAGGAGCTATCAATAACGTCTCTGCTCTCTGTCACTCTTAACCACACGGAAAAACGTCTGCCCATGGTTTCCTGACCCTCTACCATCCATATTCCATGGCTTCGGTGTGACTCCGGGAGCTGGCTCAGAAGAGGATTTGTATCAACCCACCTGGGACTCAGGTTTAGCAATAAAGTCAAGCATCCTGGAAGACACCTCAGTCCAGGAAAACCAAAAGGGTCGGTCACCCCAAATCCACCACAATTTCTATTAGCAAATTCCCAAAGCCTCATAAAAAAAATCAGTGTGCTTCTATGCAAGTCCTCTAACACCCCTAAATTATTTCCATAGGCCCCTCCCACGTGAAGATTCTACTTGGTTTTCTCTACTTTCTGCTGAGCCCCAGTAACATAAACCGCTGTTCTATTCTTGTGTTTCCATTTTCCTTGCTACCCTTCCTTCTTTCAGCAATCTCCTTGTCTTCCCCACCCATCCTTGCAAAAAACATTTGGCCAAACTGTGCAGACTTGACAGAGATGCTGTGGTGTGCCTTCCAGACCTCATTCTCAGTCTGGATCTTAACCTGTGGAGGACATGGACTTGCACCACGCAGATCCCTCTCCAAGCAGCACGGAGCCTCCAGCTGCCAGTGCCTCCCACTTTGCCCCACCCAGGGCCCATCCTTTCCAAAGGGGCCCACATCCAGTGATTATCCATGTACTAATATAAAGGCCAGGAAATGCTGAGTTGGCTCGGGTCACTGCAACAGGTCACGTGCAGTCCACTGCAGCCTGGAGGGTTGACTGAGGCTCTGTGCACCTTCCACCCATGTCCAGTCCACATCCCTCCCCTCCCCTCTGCAGCTGTCCCTCCCAAATCAACACCTCATAATGTCCTAACCCAATCAATGTACCGACTCTGTACAGTTTCTGCATCTAGAGAACCAACCTGTGTCATAACCTCAAACCCTGAGAACTTTAAGTACAAAAGGGGAAGGTATGGCTTCTCCAGAGTCCTCAGGAAAGTCTGTTTTCTCAGGTAACTAGGACACTGAATCAGGGTGAGAAATTACAAGCTGGAGACCACAGGCTATGAAGCTCCAGTCCAGAGGCAACCTGGCAGGTAATCTGAAAGCAACACACACTTGGAGCGGAGCAGAGCAGAGCAGCAGCTTCAATAATTAAACGATAATAGCAATAACTGAAATGACCATATAACCCATTTATATAACACTTAGCATGTGCCAAACGCTTTTCACAGCACTTTAAATGTCTTAGCTCAGTTAAACTTCATGGTGATTGTATGAGTTAGGTCCTTCCATGATCTTGGTTTTATAGTGAGGAGACTGAGGCACAAATAGGTTGAGTAATTTGCTCAAAGTTGCAGGCTAGTGTAGGCAGAGCTGGGATTTTAAAAGCAACCGGCTCCAAAGTCTCCACCAAACTGCCACTATATATGATGTGAATGTGAAAGGGAACAAATGATAAGATTAATGCCTTCATCCCACCCATAGCAATAAATATCACCCTCCATCATCTGTAAGCTACATCAACATTTTGACAGCATTCCTTTTTCCCCAGGCAAGGAAATCCTTTGTGTCTGATTGAGATGTACCCAGGCCCAATTTCAAACCTCTGTGTCAATGTCGCTGTGTTGCATCTGTACCTTTCTCTCGCCCCCGATATGGTTTCACTGTTAAAACATAATTCTTTTAATTCCCAGCAAATAGGCTAAAGAGCACCATAAGTATTTTTGGCTTCTGTACATGTCAACACAAAAAACACAGATGAAATTGTTTTCTTTTCCTTGAATCCAACTGTGGCGCTGTAAAGAAGCCAGACAAACCAGGGAGCCCACTGCCAACACATCAATCAAAAGATGCAGGGCAAGCCCTGGATGCCTTCCCTGATTCTCAGGAGGCCAGAGTTTCCTGGCTTCCCCTTGTGAATTGTCGGCTCACCCAGGAGTTACTGCTATGGTGGGATAAGCCAGATCACTGTTGCTTCTTGGAGATGAATTTTTAAACCACATTCTACCTCCTGCCTCTCTGCAGGAGAAAACAGAAAAAGATAAAGATAAATAAAAAATTTAAAAACCCCACATTGCAAATTATTTATATTCCAAGTCTTTGGTCAAGCAGGATCTAAATTCCTATACCTCTGTTTCTCTGAGCCCTGTGTATTATTCAGATGGATGGAGAAATTGAACCCCAGGCTATAGGCATAGAAGAAAAAACAGCTATTTTCTCCTTTACCATGGAAACCCTGTGCACCAGGAGGTGCTAAGGAGAAATGAACAGCTTTAATAACTTGGGGGCCTGCCGCATCTACCTTAGCCAGCGGAATGGAGGTGCGCTGCAGCGTAAATCACGGTGTCGGATGCAAGCTGTGTCTTGAAGGCGCGAGGAAGCACCTTGCTCACTTGGAACAAATCGGCACGGTTTATTCCCAAAACAGATGAGGCTCTTCCCCACAAGCTTTAATCACCTCTCGGCACCTGAGGACATTCAGTGTGCAGGTCCTCAGAGGTAAGGGAGCACTGTAGGTAGACTTTGGCTTGCATGTGACGCTTCCATCCTGAAGATGCAATCACGCCGTCAAAATATTAGTCATTACTTTTCAGACCATGTCCAGGCATAGGTTGAAATATATGAATAGATAACCCACCCAGAATGTAAATTGGTGTAAAGTCTCTCTCTCTCTCTCTCTCTCACACACAGGCACATGCATGCACACACACACACACACACACACACACACACAGTTTTGGAAATAAATAGCTCTAAACTTAATAGCTTTTGCAATCAGTTATTACAAAGCTGAACTGACAGCCTATTTCTTCCCTTTTCTTCCAACCTTCTTCCTCTTCCCCTTCCTCTTGCCCATCCTTCTTAAGCGGTTTAAGTCAGGAAGACCTTGATATCTACATTAGTCTCTAACCCTCTTTTTCAGAACAGTTTCACATGGAATGACCTCATCACAAGTTAATCCTCCATTGCTGCTAAAATAAATCTGCATTGAATGAGGACATTTGTTTCCCTCTTTCAATATGAGTTTAAGACATTTAAAATGTAAACTCGGGAAGGAAATGGCTCAGATGCATCTGGGTTCCTGTGAATAGCATCAGACGGTGCACGCTTGCAAGAAGACAGGGCTGGAGATGGTTATCTAGTTGGACGCCAGCACCTCTTTCCTTTCCCTGTCCACCTCCTATTGTGCAGGAGTCTTCCTGTGGAGAGTGAGCCCTTTTAACTGGGAACAACTGGCTAACTGGGCCCCTCTGTCCTGCTTGGTGGATCTCACTTGGCTATCCTAAGGCCCAGGTGTCAGTTTAGGAATGCCTTCTCCCAGGGCAGCACCTGGCCCTGGGTCCTTGGCAAACCAACTGTGACAGGTCCTTCTAACAGCTGCAGTGGCCGCTGAGCTTCCAGGTGATTAAATAATCCTGCTCTCTGGCCTGCTCATGTGTTTGGATTAGAGCCATTTTCCTGGAACAAGACTGAACCAAACGTGGCTGTCTGCTTGCTGACCAAAGCTGATATCTATGGGCTGAGGCCCCTCTGAAATGCTGAAATGTCCCCTTATCTTTCTCAGGCCACTTAAACCTGGAGTTATCATAGACATGCCCTTGGAAATATGAGATTCTCCATCTGCCTGACATGGGGCTGAAATTCCACTTTGCATTGTAAGTAATTGTTAAATTTGATAGCTGTTTTGAAAAGCAGGCAATGATTCTAACACTGGCTAGAAAATATTCCTTTCTTGCGATATCGGGCATGAAACATACATCTGACTACATGTATACATCAGATGAAACTGTCAATCAAGGACAGATATGCTCAATGTATTTATATTTTCCAATAATATAATACCAGGTCCTGGACAAATAATTAAAAGGCTATTTTTTGGTGAAGCTTAATGCTGCTGATATGCAAATACCAGTGGCCTCCTCTTGGATAAAAACACAAATCTACAGCAGGTGGTCGTTTTATTTATGATAACTAAACTGCTGCAAAGGGATCCTCTAGACTTGTGGTTTTTAGTTGTTGGACCACAATATCAGTGTCACCTGGGAGCCTATTAGAAATGCAGACTCAGGTCAACTCCACCTTCTGAGTCAGAAACTCTGTGGGTGGGACCCAACAATGGTTCAATAAGCCCCCCAGTCAATTCTGATACATGAAAAGTCTGAGAACTACCATTCATTCTAGCTGGGGCCTGATATGACCTAACTGAAGCACTGAGTGTGGGGTTACCCTGGAGGGACATGCAAGCATTCTCTCCATCAAGATCCACTCATACTTTAGATCTAATTCATGCTGCTACTACTCTCTCCTAAAAGGGGTTATTACCAGCTGTCCAATTCTCTGTTCCCACACAATACATGCCCCCGTACACATAAGTAGTAATTAACTGGTGATTTTGTGTAATATATGCAACTCTGAAGACATCCAGCTTTATCAACTCACCATTCAATTCCACTCAAAATCCCTCCAAGGGACAAACATACATGTTCCCATTTTACAGATGGTGGAAATCTATGCTGCCAATGGTCTTTCAATGAAGACAACATAAAAATAGCTCTGGATTCACCCTATTAGAGTGAATGGCATATTTCCAGTCTCCTGATCCAGGGGACCTGGTATGAAATCTGAAATCCTAAGCCACTTCCCTAAACCTCACTCAGCCTCCACCAGGTAAGAGGCTGAGCTAGAGATATACTGTTATTTGTTCAAGATGTCTGCAGTTAGCGACTAAATGTTTTTCATACACAAAATCATCTTGAAGAACCAAATCTGGGATGATAGTCACTACTGATGAAGCCACGGTGAAACAGGCATCTTCATACAATGCTAAGAGGAGTTGTAAACTGGTAGTCTTTCTGGGAAGCAATTTGGCATATCACTTGACTTAGTCATTACACTTCTTGGAATTGATCAAAGGTAAATTGTCCAGAGGCGGTAAAAATGATTAATATATAAGAAATTTCTCTGCAATAGTATTTTTAAAAATTAAAGAAGGAACAATCTCCATTTCAATAATACATGGTCAAATAAACTGTAGTTCTTCCACAAGGTGGACTATAATGCAGCCATTTATAAATAGATTCTTGAGCACAAGTTATTAAAAAATAGTCACATGACAAAGTTAAGTAAAAATAGGGGACACAAAATTTTATAAACAGTAAATTCCCATTTTTTTAAAATTGTGAGTTAACGCACAATATACCCACAATACACTTGTGCACGTGGATACACAAAGCTATGCATTGAAGATGACTGACTAGAAACCACTGATATCTTAGGAATCGTCACAGTGTGTCATTATACCAATCTGGGGAAAAATATTATCCCCATTTTACAGATGAGGGAACAGAGGTTCATAAGCACTAGCCAGGCTGTCCAAAATCACTTAATAAATACAGATGGAGGTCATACTTGTCTGAATCAAAGCCCATGTTTTATAGACTTTATCATCTACTACTTCTGATAGCTGAAGTGGTGTGAAACACCGTGGCTGAGTTGGGAATGCAAGCCAGGTTTCTTACTTTTGTTTACTGTTCTATTGCAAGAAACACACAAAATATAATTTTCTCATAGGTCACAGACAACCTCCAACTAGATTTCCTTCACGCAGCAATGATAATAAAAATTAGAATTACTAAATGCCTAATACATACTAGGCCTGTGCTAATCACTTTACATGTTATTTGATTTAATAATTTTTATGACAACAACTCTATGTATTATAAGCACTATTCAATTTACTTAACAAATGAGGAAACTGAGACTCTGAGGCTTTCAGTATCTGCCCTGTACACGTGTAGAAAGTATTGAACGCAAAATTCAAACCATCTGTTACAGTGCAAAGTCAGTGCTCTTAGCTTCTTCATTCTGAACTATTTCTAGAGAAAAAGATTCCTCCTGCTCCTTCCATGTCTTACTCTGGCATCAAGTTTATGTGTTTTGGCATAAATAATATTTGGCATGGTGCTGATCATGAAAAAAAAGTGAGAACAAGCACTGTTGGCCCGCGTAAGAGCCTGGGATTAAGTATGAGCAGATATTAGACGTAATGAGCAGATCTGGCATTTTCTCCTCAACATCTTGAGCACGGAATTCAGTAAGAACTGAGGTTTTTAATAGTAAAATTCATTCAGTTACAATTAACTCAGACCCTTAGTAGGGCTACATTAAATACTTACGTATTAATGACCAATTAAAACCAAACATTCTCTAGGTGTCTAAATGCCTGTGTCTCAGAAGAGTCCGGCAAGCAGACCACAAGTGCCACGTGACTAGCAGGCCAGCAACACCCTCACTGAGTTCTCAGTCTCTTCCTTTCCTTCTGCTTCCAATTCCTGGCCAGTTCCTGAACCTCTCATACCTAACCCGGGGCCTTACCTCCTCGCCCTCACTTGCCCTTAAGACCTGATGCTTTGCGTGGGTGATTTACCATCGCTTTGATCTCTTCCCTCAACAGTCACTCTCACTCACTGTCGGATCACATATCATCAGGCCAGTGTAGGGAAGGAGGTAGCAGATCATTCCCGAAGGTCTGGCGCCCCAGTGGGCTATCCTCCGGCCTGCGGGAGCCGGGCGCGTCGCTCAGGTGCGCAGCACAGTGAGAAGGGCACCAGCCAGCCTGTGTCCCCCTCTGACCCCGAGCGGTGATACGAGCAGATGGGGCTACATCACCGTGTTAGAAGATCTAGAGTAAAGTCAGTTGGCACTTGTCCGTTTTAAGACAGTGATTATCACACACACATGTGCACGCACATTGCCTTCGGGAAGCAGGCAGGTAACATAGGAAGAGCAGGGAGGAAACACAGCAGGGAACGTGCTGTGAGGAGCTGGAACGTGCACGGCCAGCAAAAGGCATTAAATCTGCGGTTTTCAAATACTTAGTGAGCCAAACAAAAAAAAGGCCTGTATCCAGTTTACGATCTCTGAATTGCACAATCAATCTTTTCGTTTTGACTAACTGTACTTCTATCAAAACTGGAATTCAGGTAAAAATAGGGTGAAGGGTGTTCCCTGGCCCCGATCTATCAGGCTACCATCAATGCCCCTAAGGCGCTCATTTCCCTTCATGAAACAACAGGCTGGCACCAATCTCGCTACAATATCAGTTCTCATAGTTTCCAAGAACAAGGAGTGGGTTAGAACAGGAACCCAACAGTCAGACTGCCTGGGTTCAAATCTCGGGTCTGCCGTTTACTAGCTCTGTAACCTTGGGAGACCTACTTAATAATGCTCAGACCTGTAAAAGGTAGAGACCAAACAGCACAGCTCTTTCACAGAGCTGCTGCCGATTACTTAGAACAATGCCTGGTACGTAATGAAGGCACAGTGTCCCCGTGTGACCACGGGAAGTGCCTCAAGCCTACTCCTGAGGAGACAGCCTGAACAGGATATACTTAGTCATCTCTCAGTTTGGCGGAGAACATTAGGATGAAAAATTCTAGAAGTAACTACATCTTCCTGGGAGAGACACTGATGTGGGTGGCGGAAAGGTGGGGAAATTTTACACACACAGTCTTTACCTGAAGGGAAGGATGGCAGAAGGCCTAAGGGCATCAGGGGAGAGATGGCCAGAGTGTGAAACTGGGTTGGTCCCAGTATGAAATGTGGGCAACGTAGGGAAAGAGTGTGGCCCCAACTGACCTTCCTATACTACGAGGATGCTTACCTGGCGTCTCCCTCTCCCACACCCTCCCTTATATCATCTTAATTTTCAAACACTTTGTCTTCAGCATCCAACTCATGCCTCTCTCTCCTCAAAGCACCCATTCTAGACAATTGCCTCTTCGTCCCCGACTCTAGCCAAAAAGCCAAACTTCTGTAAGGAAAGCAGTTTGGTTTTATAAACACGCAGGACAGTGTACAGACTGACCACCTCCCTTGCACTGTAACCTTTCTTTCCATCAAGCCTTTCCTGTTTCTCTAGCACAGTATTTTTCAAGCCATGATTCATAACCCATTGGTGGTTCAATCCATTGAGTGAGTACAGGCCAGCATTTTATTATGGAAATAAAATAGAAAATGTTAAAATATAATTAAAAGGAATAGGAACCAGAGTGCATGCCATGTAGTAAATATATCTGTATCTGCATTAACTATGTCATAATGTAAAATGTACTACTTACTGAATGTCCACAATCAAAAGGGTTTAAGAAATACTGCTCTAATGAAAAGCCCCATAGTCTGATGTGCTTGGATCTGGCCTAATGGAACTCATGATTCCCTTCTCCCTCCCCCCCTCCTTCTTTCCCTTCCTTCCTCCCTTCCTCTATGCGTCAGAAATTTATTGAGAGCCTACTATAAACCAGATACTATTCTAGGAACTAGAGGCAAAGAAGAGAAAAAAACCCATAAAGTCCCCAGTCTCAGAGAGCTTATGGTCTAGAAGGTGACAATAGGCAATAAACACATAAACAAAAATATGCAGAGTAGGGATATGTGTTATGGAATAAGTTGGAACAGCAGAATGGAGGTGGCGTGGTTGGTGAGAAAATGTCTCTCTAATACAGGGCACTAAAGCAGACTTAAAAGAAGTGAGGAAGCAAACTATAAGAATATTTAGGAACAAATGTTCCAGTCAAAGGTACCAGTGGAGCAAAGGCCCTGAGCTGACAACCTGCTTGGTGTTGGGATGGCAAGAAGCCAGCATGACTTGGATGAGGGGATGAGGGGAAGAGTGGAGGAAATGAAATGGGGTGGCGGCAGAGACCACGCAGCCATGTGGACAAGGTGAGGACTCCGGCTTCGACCTGAAACAAGACACCCACCTACGAGTGGTTAGGAGCAGAGGCTGACATGATCCTGCTTCCATTTCTGAAAACACACTAGAGCTGTGGGGCAGATGAGGTGCAGACGGTAAGGGAGGACACCAGACACAAGACAGGATTTTCTGTAATCCAGAGAGTGACATGGTGGGTGGGTGGCTCTGGCTCGAAGGGCAGCAGTGAAAGTGTTGGGATGTGTTCAGATTTAGGGTGTACTTTACAGGTAGACCTGACACACTGATGAAGTGAATATGAGTGGGAAAGAAATAAAAAAGGCGAGAATAAGTCCAAGGATTGGACCTGCGGGACTGGAAAGATGGGGTTGCCTTTCCTGGGAGGGGGAGCCTGCAGCAGAAGCGGGAGTCGAGGGGAAGTCGGGTATGTTATTCTGAGCGTGTTACGGTCGGATGCCTCCGAAGCATCCAGCGGGCCGCTGGATATAGGAGCCTGGGATGCAGGGGAGCGATGCAGGGCGGAGATATAGATTTGGGAGTCGTCAGCCTATAACTACTATTTAAAGGCACGAAGCTGGATGAGATCACCAAGGAAGTGCACATAAATAAAGGAGGAAAGATATTCAGACAGTGAGGTAATGTTCAGGCACATTATAATCTTCTTCATGCCCACCAGATGGCCAGAGCCCCTTCATACGTACAGGCGACCATACAGGGAAGTCTGGACCACTGCCTCCGGAAGGCTGCCGTCCTTTCAGCCAGCGAATAGTGACTGGGCCCAACGGCGCCAGGACGGACAGCCTCGGAGAGAAAAGATGATGCAGAAACATTAGGCCTCGAAGGAAAAGAGCCCGATGTACGTAAAACTCAAACTGATGTGATTTCCGCAGGTAAAAGGCATCTTGTCGGGCCTCTCCCTGCTGCCAAGTGACTCAGCCAGGTGGCTGTGGGCAAGGCCAGCAGGCTGGGCAGGTGCCACCGCGGGCCCTCTCCCGCCTCCCCCCTTTGCTGGCCATCGCTCAGCCTACCCCTGCCTCCGCTCCCTCACTCCAGGACGGCCCCCAGGCAGGCTTAGCTTGGCCGGGCCGGTGAACTAACGGGCAGCTGTCCCACTTCCCTGTGCTGAGCATGCTCACTTCAACTCCCCCCGCCAAAAGTGGGGCAGCCGGCTGTGGGTAGGGAAGACGGAAAACGACCCTAACCGTCACAGGAACTCACAGCACCCAACGGAAGGATGGTAACACCCCAAAGGGGGAGCGAGTGGTGAATTCTCATTTTAGTGAATTGCCTCGTGTCTTTAAATACCATCACCTAAGGCACTGCCAATGCTCACAGTTGCCCCTCACAGACACCCAGAGGAAAATCCAGTCTTTTTGCCAAGCCCCTGATTCACTGAAACAGAAGACTCTGTTTTAATAAGCAGTTTTCTTGATGTCTTCTCACATTTCTGAGCATTTGTTCACAATGCATATGCCACAGTGAAGGTGTGGTGTGTGTGTATACATTGTGAACGTGAGTAGCATGTGCTGTATCTGAGGGTGTATGAATATGTGAGTGGCATGTGCATGAATGTGTCAGTGTTGTGAATGTTTGCATTTGAGTGGCATGCGTGGGATGTGGGAAAGTTTGCATGTGAGTGTGAGTGTGAGTGTGTGAGAACTGTGTTGTGTGTGAATGAGTGTTGTAAAGTGAGCGGTATAGGTGTATGTGAGCATGCATTTGAGTGTGTGAGTGTATATGTATGTGTGTGCGTGTGATTGTGTGAGTGGTGTACATGAAAATATGTAGTATATGTGAGAAAGCAGTGTGTGTGTGTATGTGCGAGTGTGTGTATGTGTGTATGTGTGAGTGAATGTGTATGTGTAATAAGTTAAGGCCTCATAAAGCATTGGAATTATGTATGAGTGTGAGTGAATGTGTATCAGAGCAAGTAAATGAGTGTGTGAGTGAATGTGTGAGTGTGTGAATGTGTGTGTGTATATGTGTGAATGTGTGAGTGAATGTGTGTGTGTGAATGTGAGTGTGTGAATGTGTGTGTGAATGTGTGTGTGTGTGTGAATGTGTGTGTGAGTGTGTGTGTGTGTGAGTGAATGTGTGAGTGTGTGAATGTGTGTGTGTATGTGTGAATGTGTGAGTGGTGTGTATGTGTGAGTGTGTGAGTGAATGTGTGTGTGTGTGAATGTGAGTGTGTGAATGTGTGTGAATGTGTGTGTGAGTGAATGTGTGTATAAGTGTATGTGTGTGTGTGTGAGTGAATGTGTGTGTAAGTGTATGTGTGAATGTGTGTGTGAGTGAATGTGTGTGTGTGAATGTGAGTGTGTGAATGTGTGTGTGAATGTGTATGTGTGTGAATGTGTGTGTGAGTGTGTGTGTGTGTGAGTGAATGTGTGAGTGTGTGAATGTGTGTGTGTATGTGTGAATGTGTGAGTGGTGTGTATGTGTGAGTGTGTGAGTGAATGTGTGTGTGTGTGAATGTGAGTGTGTGAATGTGTGTGAATGTGTGTGTGAGTGAATGTGTGTGTAAGTGTATGTGTGTGTGTGTGAGTGAATGTGTGTGTAAGTGTATGTGTGAATGTGTGTGTGAGTGAATGTGTGTGTATGTGTGTGTGAGTGTGTGTGAGTGTGTGTGTGTGCATGAGCGCGT
This sequence comes from Miniopterus schreibersii, assembly GCF_964146895.1. Lineage (NCBI taxonomy): Eukaryota > Metazoa > Chordata > Mammalia > Chiroptera > Miniopteridae > Miniopterus > Miniopterus schreibersii. The sequence goes on along the minus strand of NC_138108.1, from coordinate 70,566,373 downwards.
CCCCCTGCCCGATCCGCGTCCCCCGGGCCGGCCGGGCCTGCGGGAAGCCGTGACAGCGCCCAGGCGCACCGGGTGGGCGCTGTCCCCGCTGGAAGGTAAGGCAGCCGCGTGCTCGTGGGCAGGGGGTCACTGCTGAGAGTCCAGGGATCAGCACTGACCGAAGAGCCCAAGTAACAGCGTGAGCTGAGCGGGCCTCGGAAAGCATCGGGATTGCTGGGTTTCCCTTCCTGCTGAGCTGGAGCGTCTGCCAGCCGGGTGCATGGTCACGTGTCGCAGAAACAGCTGCCCTGTGCCGCTGCCAGAGGAGCTGCTGCGGTCGCCCACCCTTTCCAAGTAATTCTGGCATCCCCTGCACTGGGAGCACAGGCCCACGTGTTTCCACGAAGGAGGGGAGGGCACTGCGGTCCGGCGGTTGTCACAGGCAGGAGGGAAAGTGTCACCTGAAAATCCTTGCCCTCTCTAACAGCTTGGAGCAAATGTTAGCGACAACTGTCACTGTTGGCACCTGGCTCCCTCACACTCAAATGGAAGGCTCCTGGGCTACACTAAAAATGAAAGGAGAGGTGAGAACACCTGGACCCCACTTTAGACCTTACAGAGAACGTTTACATGCTCACCCCTTCATTCCTCTTACCAACCCTGAAAAGCAAACTGAAGCTCACAAGTTTAGTGTCACAAAGGAGACTCGGAAATGAGACTCAAGCCCAGGTCCCTAATCTCCTCCCTAGTATTTGTCATAAAAGTAACACATGCTTACGATAGGACTTTTTCAAACTGTACAGAACAGGATAAAACAAAAAGTAAAAAAAAAATTCCTAGGATGAACCAGTCCTCGGTAATTATCTATGGCTAATTGTGTCTTTATGTCCTTCCAAAAAGGGTCAATCATTTGCATACAGAGAAGCCCATCTTCTAAATATAAGTAGGATTATTTCAGGCGCACATATGATTATAAAACACTTTTCATTTGACAATATACTTGTACAATTTTATATCATTATATACTGTCTCCATGCAATTCTCTTGAACCAATGCACCCTGATTTATTTAACAAGTTACCTGCTAATGAATGTTTAGGTGGTTTCAAATCCACGTCTCTGGAGTGTACATAGCAGGCTTTCCTGATGATAAACAATATTGCTTTACTCAGAAAATGAGAGTTGCAGGTCAGCCTCAGGCAAAATAAAAGTTACCATGTGTGCAGGTGTTTATTTATTCAACACCTAATGTCAGGTAAGGCTTCAGGCCTTCACATTCAGCTCTCTCCTCTCTGAATCCCTTTCTCGTTGCCATGCTCTGGACTCATTCCCCAACTGAACCCTTTTATTTAGTTGCTAGCAAGGAACTGGAAATCATTTTTTTCATGTAAACCTTTGACTCTGTCTTTGATCTCATTCATTAGACTACCAACAATTTGATAGCACAAAGACCAAACTGCTCACTGAATTTTTCAATTTCAGTCACTGATCTTATGTCATGTAGACACAAATACAGGGATATACAGATGAACATCTGTCTACTTATATAAAAGGCACTATGACTTTTCTTTATGACACGCTTTGCCTCCCATGACCCATTATAAAAGGGAAACTTTATTTGTTTGTTTGAAATGAGTATAAGGTTTGTGTTCAGGTTGGACGAAAACTATTTTTTTTCCATTTTGTCTGAAATGCAAACATTTATAGATTTTAAACTGTAGTTTTATGAGCCTGCCCACCTTCATCAGGGACTAAATGGGGACTCATTTGGGTTATGAAATCTACAGTATCTTTGCAGAAGAAAGCAGATGAATTAGTCCTATTAAAATATGGTTCCAATGGTACCTATGAACTATGGGCAGTTGGCACTGAGGAAGATTCAATAGTTCACAGGGGTCATAAGATAAGCAGTCATTACCACCACTTCAAGTAGATTTCCTCCCACCAAAGCACAAGCAGAATCCACACGGGGAGCCCAGAGCCGCTTCTTTAGAATGTACTTAATGTTGTACATCACTCCACAGATGAGTGCACGTGCATTATCTGAGCGTACGCATGCACACAAATGTGAGAATAATTCTCCTGGCCATCTTCACAAAGCAGAAAGGAAGGTACCCTCGCCAGCTGCGTAACATAGAGGAGACGGTCGTGCACTTTGCAATTCCATGCCAACATTTTTAAAGGAACAACAGCATGCACCTTGGGACCAATGGTGACTTCTATTTTCATTACTGCCTGCCCCCCCCCATACATGCAAGAATATTTTAAATATTATTATAGAAAGTACATTTCAAAAATCTTAAAATGGATTTTAACACTTTAAAGCAAATACTAAACACTTATTTGGAAAAACTCCCTAAATTATCTTTATTATTCTCCTTTGGCCAGTAGCTGGGAAAACCAGACATGCCTTTGGATGCTCTGGTGTGGCAGTCTGCCAACTACCGGCCCTGCAATCTTGCCCAAGTCACTTCATCTCTCTCAGCCTCAGCTCCCTCTTCTGTGAAGCAGAGATCCTGGTAGGACTTCCCCTGCGGAGAAGCTGTGGGGATTAAATGGCCTCTCACGCACAGAGGGTGCGTCAAGGTGCAGGCCCGGGCCACTCAGTGCCGTCTTAGGTGCACTCCTGAGCTCCCTCCCCTGTGCATGTGCTCAGTGTGTCCACAAACACTAGGCCTATCCTCTCCCAAGAATCCAGCCAAGACCAGGCCACGTGGAGCACAGAGGCTGCACTTCCTTCCTGCCCAAATCTTCTCAAATTCATAATTAGTAAAAATGTTCTTCCTCAAAAATTTCCCTCAGGGCTGCAGTACAACCACTTCATAGGCAGCCCCCCCTTCTTTGATGAGTCGACGAGGGTGCTGAACTCAGGAGAGGTGGTCACTCCTAGAGCGGTACTCTCAAAAGGACGGTTAGGTGCCGGATGCCATCTTCATCGCAGGATGGTCTGATTCTAGGCTTCTGAAGGCTGGAGAGAGATGGCCCACCTAAGTGGCATGTTCTGTCTTCCTCTCTCGGGCTTTACCTCACGCACGCAGGCTTGCCAAGGTCCCTCTCATCCCTCCTCTCGGCAATCCCTGGCCTGCTGCCATCAGAAGATGGACAAGCTTGTGTCCCGGGTAAAACTGTGACTTCCTAGAGTCTAAGACCGTAACTTGTTCATTTTTGGATCTTCAGAGATTAGTACAGTGCCTGATATCAAGTGAGATGAAAATTAATTGAAAGAGCAATGTGGTCCTGTGTAAATGGGATGAACTTCTAGCTATCAGATTCCCCTGATATCACTGCTGCCCCTGTTTTCTCATCTATAAGATGGAGATAATTCTTCCCATTTGCCTTTTCACAGAACAAGAAGAAATAATCCTAAAATTTATATGGAACCACAAAAGACCCCAAATAGCCAAAGCAATCTTGAAAAAGAAAAACAAAGCTGGAGGTATCACACTGCTTGATATCCAACTACAGGGGTGCAGTAATCAAAACACAATAGTACTGGCATAAAAACAGGCATGTGGATCAATGAGAGAGAACAGGAAGCCGAGACATAAGCTCACATCTGGACGATCAACTAATCTACGACAAAGGAGGCAAGCATATAAATGGGGTGAAGGTAGTCTCTTCAATAAATGGTGATGGGAAAACTGGATGGATGCAGGCAAAAAAATAAAACTAGACCACTTTCATACGCCATATACAAAAAGTAAACTCAAAATGGATTAAAGACTTAACCGTGAGACCTGAAACCATAAAACTGTTAGAAGAAAAGACAGCAGTAAACTCTTTGATACCACTCTTAGCGACATTTCTTTTTATGTCTCACCAGGCAAGGGAAACAAAAGGAAAGATAAACAGAAGGGACTACATCAAACTAAAAAGTTTTTGCACAGTGAAGCAAACCATAGACCAAATGAAAAGACATCTTACTAAATGGGAAAACATACTTACCAATGATACATCCCATAAGGGGTTAGAATCCAAAATATATAAGGAACTCATATAACTTAACACACACACACACACACACACACACACACACACAATCCAATTAAAAGTGGGCAGAGGATCTGAACGGACATTTCTACAAAGAGAACATACAGATGCCCAACAAACATATGAAAAATGCTCAACATCACTAATCAGAAAAATGCAAATTAGAGCCACAATGAGATATAACCTCACAGCTGTTAGAATGGCTATCATTAATAAATCAACACACATGTCGGCGAGCATGTGGAAAAAAGGGAACCCTTGTGCGCTGTTGTTGGGATTGTAAATTGGTGTAGCCATGATCAAAAACAGTATAAAGATGCCTAAAAAAATAAAATAACCCCAGCAATTCCCCTTCTGCGTATTTATCTAAAGAAATCCAAATACTATTTGAAAAGATATATGCACCCCTAGGTTCACTGCAGCATTATTTATAATGGCCTAAGTGTCCTAAGCAATCTAAGTGTCCATTGACAGACCAACGGATAAAGAAGACTTGGTACCTATATACAGTGGAATATTAATCAGCTATAAAAAGAATGATACCTTGCCATCTGTGACAGCTTGGATGGACCTAGAGGGTGTCATGCTAAGTGAAATAAGCCAGACAGATAAAGACAAATACCATATGATTTCACTTATATGTGGAACCTAAAAAACGAAATAAATGAACAAACAATACTCACTGGGATTAAAGTACAGAATGGGGACTATAGTCAATAATATTGTAATAACTTTGTATAATGTCAGATGGGTCCTATATAAATGTCTAATCAGTATTTTGTACATCTGAAACTAATATAATATGGTATGTCACCTTTAACTGAAAATCTGAGAAATAAAAAACTAAAAATAAGAAATCTTTCACTGCTCAAAATAAATAGATAGATACATAAAATGTAAAAATCATTGTTAGCTAGTGGGCCATATTAAACCATGTGGTCAGCCAGGTTTGGCTGGGACCTTAGTTGGCCAGCTGTTTTAGATGGATCATTCTGGAGCAGTGAGGAGGCTGAAGCTGAGGCTGCACTGCTTGCATCGCTGAAGGCAGAGGCACCACTTTAGGGGCAATTGCAACAGCCTGGGCGAGACTTGACAGAGATGTGAAACTGAGCCTTGGGATGGAAACGGGGAGGAAAGTCAGGTTGGAGAAACTATAACTGGATGCAGGGGATACAGGGAAGGGGAAAAGTAGGTTTACAGTTGTTTATATGGAGAATACAATAATTAATAAATAAAAATACAAGAATAAACTCTGTGTTTCACGTACTCACAACTGTAAACCTATTTTTACCCTTCCCTGAATGGTCAAGAATGCCCTCCAGGTTTCCAGCATGAATGAGTGAACACAGTGTTGCTAATTAACTGAGAGCAACCAGAAGTGGCATGGGTGGGAACAGAAGGTTCTCCTTTAGACATGGGGTCACTTTGGGGAGCTTATGGGACATGTGGGTAGAACTGAGCAAGGCCACATCACCAACTGGAACTGTTATGAAAAATAAAGACACACGGCTTATATTGTCACCAATTTTAGGGAGGGAGGGGCATGAAGGAGGAATCTTGTTGATCTTACTGCCTTGAAAGAGAATTAGACCTAAATCATCTCAGACCAGTGAGAATTCCTCCTTCCCTGCAGGAGGCTTAACTTACATCCTTCATGCAACACAGAAGCTGATTTCCTCTCATTCTGCTACAGGAGAGGCGGAGGCTTGTTGACAAACTACCTCTGTGGACTCGCACTGTGGAACGTTTACATTCACTCATCTTCATGAAAATCGCTGCTTGGCAAACATGCTCTCCTGAACAAGTTGCCAATAGTACACTAGGGAAAAACCACATCAAAGATCTTAGTATATGGTCTCTGCGATTATCCAAGGAGCTGACCACAGCTTCCACCAAAGCAGACAGTGGCAATTAGCCTAAAATAATGCTTCCGAAAGTACAGGACTCGGACTAACTGCACCAGCATCACCCAGAAACTGGAGAAAATGGACATTCTTGGGCCCAAACCCCCAGACCTACTGAATCAAAAACTCTGCGATGGGCCCACTGATTTGTAGTTAACAAGCCCTCCAGGTGATCCCGATGGACACTCAAGTTTGAGAACCACTGGCCTAGAAGCAGGGACTGCTGCTGTCCTTGCCACAGTCTCTGGCTTCCCCTCCCACTCTCCCCACTGCTCTGCTTTATTATGAAGTTGATGTCAGTCCTTTCACTCTAAGTGGACAGGCCATGAGGCTCTTTTTGGGGATGAAAATCCATTCTTCTTCCCAGCCTATGCCCACTGCATTTTCCATTCGGTAATGCTCACGTCCCTGGGGTCGCCACAGAACGCCAATGGGCAAGGAAGGTCTGGGCCCAATGACATCAAACCAGCGTGAGTATGGACACCCAGCTGGACAAACTGGGAGAAGCAAGGCCTTTAGTGTTGTGGCTAAGGCTACAAACTCAGGAGTCTGGCGTTTTAAGTGTCCATCACTTATAATGCTGGGTAACCACGGGCAAGTTGCTAAACCTCTCTGTGCCTCATTTCCTCACCTCTACAACAAGGATAAAAAGAGCGCCCAGCTCACCCAGGTGTTGTGGGATTACATGAGTTACCTGCACAGCACACTGAACAGGGCCAGGCACACAGTGCCACATGAGCACAGCTCATTACTTCCATGCTGGACACTCCTCATCTTCCATCAGCCATGTAACACACAACACACTGCAGGTTCATGGGCCAACCATGCTTGTGAGATCACCCAGGAAACATAATCTTCCTGACAAATGTCCTGTATGATGCCCTAAATTGATGAACTGGGCAGGACCACACATCTCTGAGAATGTTCCTTTTCTTCTCAGATAATTCAAAGGGTTAAATTTGAAGCAGGGCTAGTGGCCCTTTCCCCAAGACTCAAAGCCAGACCCAAAGCCTGTGGCTCTTACAACTCCAATAACCCAACAATAGACAGGAAACAGATCCACTAAAAGAGCTTCCTCCCTGACAGTAAGAGCTGGTGCTTTAAGCTGCGCACGTGGGTCTCCCTCCCCGAGTCCCCTGCCCCTCGCAGTGGATGGGGTAAGGGCTGCCAAGCAAGGTGGCCTGCGCACTGCGCCGTGCAGAAGATTCTGACTAGGGCAGACTGCAGAAAACACCATCGTTTCCTAGGGCTACGGTAACAAATCACCACAAACTGGGTGGCTTAAAACAGAAATTGATTCTCTGTTTCAGAAGCTAGGAGACCAAAATCAAGGTGTCAGCAGGCCGTGCTCCCCCTGAAGGCTCTCAGGGGGAACCCTCCTTTGCCCCTTCCTAGCTTCTGCTGCTTGCTGGCAATCCTTGACATGCCTTGGCTCTCGGAGCTGCACTGTTCCAACGTCAGCCTCTTTCTGCCAATTTCTCTCTCTGTGTTAGTGTGTCTCCAAATTTCCTTCTCTTTTTAAGGTCACCAGTCATTTGACTTGGTGTCACACTGATCCACGATGAGCTCATCTTAACTTGACGACATGGGCAAAGACCCTATTTCCACTTAAGATCACACTCCCAGGTACCTGGGGTTAGGACTTCAACACGTGTTTCTCGGGAGACATGATTCGAGCCAAAGAGATGGCAGATGTTTCGTCTCAAGTGCAAACTCGAAGCTGTTGAGAGTGGCCTGTGCGAGGGGCTGTGTGAGGAGAACTGGGGGCCCTCACAGGCCCAGCAGGAAGGAGCGTGGGGACCGGTTACTGGCACCTGCCACTGCAGGGTGCAGCCGGACGGCTCCCGTGCTCTCCTGTGGGCATTTGCCTCACTGATGCCGAGCGTGGGGAGCGCAGGGCAGTGAAATGCCCAGATGGGCTGCGTAGGTGGGGAATCATCTGGGAATCTGGTTGACAGCCAGAGGGTGCCGCCTGACTTTCGGCAGAGGAGAAGCACTGAACGCTCGGAGTCCTTGCTAAGTGCCGGGTATAATGAATTCTGGATAAAGCATATGACACACGTCACTGACCTCCAGGCAGGCCCAGCTCTAACTGCCATGGCTGAAAATGAGAAGAGGCTGAGAGGAGAGAGGGGAAGGGCAGGCGGTGGTGGCTGTGGGAATGTGGGGGTGCTGGGAAGTACAGAGAGGCCCCCCTTGCCCTCCACGTCTGGGACCCTGGGGAGATGCTGGGAGTCAAGAGCGTTGTCTCCACAGGTGTCTGCCTGGAAACCCTGTCCACTGCCCCGAAGGGCATGAAATCAGAACTGCAGAGGGGAAAGGGCTTTCCCAGTGCTGCTGGGAAGAATCCAATCTGCTTAGCCATGCCTAGCAACAGTTTTTAAGCCAATCAGTCACACGCTATGGTGAGGTGAGGGGATGCCAGAAGATTTCTGAAGAGCTGGAGTCAAGGCCGCCGCTGTCGGATCCACTGGCTGAAGTTCAGTTTCACCAGGTCTGCCTACCATCCAATCTAAACAATGGCCTCTGCTTACCCTCCACAGCGGTGGGGATTTCTTAGGGGACCCACTTGAGGAAAAGTCCAGAAACATGGTCATCAAGAGAATGAACTCATCACAGAAAGCAGCACTGAGCAAGCACACAAAAGTCCCACTTAATAAACAGTGATGCACCGTAGGACTGTGCACCTGAAGCCTGTATAATTTCATTAACCAATGTCACCCCAATAAACCCAATAAAAAATAAAATACATATGGCATAAAAAGAGAGTAAGCCTGCTTTCTTTCCCTAATTTAATAACAGACCTTATAGAAACTTAACTTAGTTCAGGAAATCAGTTGTTCCCTTATATACCCAAGTGGCCTGACTCTTCCAATGAAATGGATTTGAGCATTTGCCTGATAGATTTTTCTTCTAGTTTCTAAAGACCCGAGCTCAAAATGAGAGAGAGGGGAATAGAGGAAAAACGGGAGAAAGAGAGACAGAGAGAAGTTGGCCCCCAGGGAAAGAGGAGCACTGAGTCCTGGCACACACTGCAGCAAGCACACAAAGCCCTTTTGTTGCAAGGCCAGACCCTGAACAATGAGCGTGGGGGCACCTTTGAGAACCGCTCACGTGCCCACTGAAGCAGAGCCGACCAAGCTACAAGCAAGGAGTCCAGTTGTCCGTAAATTGGTGGAAAATGAAGTTCCATTATAAAACCCCTTCAGGGAGGCGTTGTGGGCACCCCCGTCTTGATGTGTGGCACTTTGACTCCTGATTTGAGAAAAAAGGTCCTATTCCTAGGGAGCAGTGGAAAAAGTTCTTTACAAGTGAATCCTTCCTGACAGACCCCTGACAGCCGCAGTCAGACCAATGGGCAACAACGTGCGGAGCTCTGCATAGCTCTCCAGGCTGTGGCTGGGTGGGGACAGGAGGCTCTGTTTGAAGGGGTCACTGAGGCATGCCTGCTCACCTGCGGGGCTCCTTTCCAGGGAGCCAGGGCCCAGACCTGCAGCCCCTGCCTACAGGCACGTTTTGAGCTGATTTCTCACACCTGTTCTGCACGTGCATCCTGCTGCACTCGATTTCCACCTCTGACTTCAACCTTGTTTTCTCACATGGGGTTCCATGTCACCTCTCACCTGGCCACCACCTTCCCAACAATCGCTGCAGTTCTTCCTGACGATGATGCATTTCACTCCTCCTTTCTACCCCTCAGCCTCAGCCTCAGCCTCAGCCTCAGCCTCAGCCTCAGCCTCAGCCTCAGCCTGCCCGGGGTTTGCAGATGGTCTCATAGAAATAAACTCAGGCCTTTGAAATAAGAGGCAGCCAGCTCTGCCTACCAGCCTCTGAATGAATGATTTGTGAAATGTATTTATTCAACAACCGTTGCCAGACTCATCAATTACTCATTCATTCAACAAATACTTATTAAGCACCAGCAATGTGCCAGGCATGGTTCTGGGCACTTGGAATACAGTAGGAAACAAGTGTTTGTTTTTTAAATCCCTACCTTGAAGGGTTTTTAAAATGCTTTTTTGCAAGTGCAAAAGTCCTAAGATGGAAACAAGCTTGACATGTTTGGGAGCGGAAAGAAGGTAAATGTAGCCAGAATCGAGATAAATAGTAGCCAGTGGGAGGGGAAGAGGCTAGGCAGAGCTCAGATGACAGACCCCAGAGCCCAGAGTAGGTTTGATTTTATTCTAAGAACAGTGAGCAAGAGGATGAGTCATCTGAATAATGTTTTTTAAAATATCAATATATCTACTCTGTGGAGAACAGATTGCAAGGGAGGGAAAGCAGTGAAGAGGCTGTCCTAGAACTATCTATGCCACAGACCATCACAGGAAGTGCCTTACAAACGCTCATGGGGGTGCAGAAATGAGAATGCTGGGAAGTGTATTCCAAGGAGGTGGCATCGGAGCCAAGCCTTGGGGATTTGGGCACAGCAAAAAGGAGAGGAATTATAAGAGTCTGTTGGAATGATGGACAGTGAGGTGACTTTGACACTGGGGTGTCGACAGGGGTGCTGAAAAAGCTGAGGTTGTGATGGCCAGGGGGTACCCGTGAGGGCCTCAGTGCTAAGCTGGGGCACTTGTCCTTTATTTTTGCGGGCAAGAGAGAGCCAGGGATTGTTCAGGAGAGAAATAAAAGCACAGCTGTCTCTGTAGCATGTGGAGGCCAGTTCCCAGAAGTAGCTAGAGCAGGGGTCTGCAAATGTTTTCTGCAAAGAGTCAGATAGTGACTATTTTAGACTTTTCAGGGTGTAAACTTTCTTTTGCAGCTACTCAGCTCTACTGCCGGAAACCAATACATAAACGAATGGGTGTGGCTGTGTTCCAATCAAATGTCTCTGACAGAAATGGCCCTTAGGCCAGATCGGGGCTGCTGGCTGTCAGCCCCTGGGTTAGAGGAAGGGAGAGAACGAACACAGAAGGGTGGGTTAGACCTGTGACGGAATGGCGAGGAGGCCACAGATTTGAGAGGCCTTGTGCAGACTGTCAGGGGAGGTGGGGGAGGGGTGGGAGCTGAGTTTGACTCCAGCTTTCTAGTAACAGGCAGAAGGGCTTTACTCCTTAGCTAGGATACAAAGCAAGCAAAGGGTGGGAGATGATTTAAGCTGTAGAAGTAGAGATACCACCTCCCTCCCAGAGAGAAAGGGAGAGAAGAAAATAAAGAAGTAGCATCTATGTTAATTGAGCAGCCAAAAAACACCAACCATGGAGTTGAGAGTGGGCAAGGGCACGTAATAAGAATAGAGCCACAGCTGTTTAATAATTATTCACCTTACTAACTATAGATAAGAGGTTGTCTTACGGACCCTGGGAAACTGGAGGATGTGTTGCAAGAAGAAAAACAGGGCTGTGAGAAGAGATACATTTTGAGAACCACCAAGGACAGGACACACTTTGATATGGTTGCTGTGCCCGCCCCCTGCCCCCCAGGAGTTTGCCTCAGGAACACTCACCATTCTCCGGTCCTAGGAACGGGCTGAGCTGCTTGTCACATCATAGAAGACTAGCCTCCTGGTTATCGGACTTCGAGCTCCTGAAGACAGGACTGCAGCCCCTCCGCTCCCCTTCCTCTGTTACACTTCAGCGGCAGCTGCAGGTAGTTACCTCTTCCCTCACTGGTATATAACCAACCAACGGGCGAGGGGCGTCAGAGCAGAATTCCCAGGGTGACCGACTGCTCTCCCCATGCTGCTGGAGTTATTGGAATAAATGCTCATATATGATTCAACCCCATCTCTGCTTAATTTGGCTCAAGTAGTGACAAGCGGCCTCGGACCCCTGGTATCCGGTACCAGAGTCAGCTGAGAAAGAATGAACTTCAGAATGACAGCCTCCTGGGACTGTTTCTCCCAAAGAAATGGCTGGTGGCACTAATGACCTCAGAGCTTATATCCACTGCCTGGTTTCTCCTGCATCTTTTATTCTGATCCCCCTCACCCCCAGCAATTAGGCAGCCCCTCTTTTAGCCCCTCTTTTCTGAGCACCTGCCAAAATTTTAACCTTGAACTAGAGACTCTGAGAGGCCATAAAGACCATGCAGCACAGCCTTCACTGCAAGTCAGGGGAGAGGCAAGAGCTACTGAAGGCCATGCGCACTGGGCTCACTGCAATGTCCGAATGCCTTCTGGGGGAAGGAGGGGCCTAGAAAGTAGGTAAGGCAGGTGAGAAGCATCCAGGTGGGGAGACAAACATCCAAAACACCTCTCCAATAAGTAAAGACAGCCAGTCTTTCAAATGTCACGTAATTAACACTGGAATACATGGGAGAATTTTGATTTTTTTCTTTCATTTCCCTAGTCTTGCTGTATTAGGTATCGCTGAGAGGCAACAGAGTGTGGCGATGAAGAATACGGGCTCCAGAGACAGCATCTGGGTTTGAATGTCATGCTCTCACCTCGCCAGGCCTCATTTTCTCCTTCTGCAAGGCGGGTGGGTAATAGCAGAACTGCAGCAAGGGACTGACAAGGGCATTCAAAGGTCAGTGCACATGCAGGGCTCAGACAGGACTTGGTCTAGGATGTGCTACATCAGGGCTCGCCTCTGCATTTCCCTGTCCTGCTCCTGCTTGGAGTCAAGTAATGGGGAGTGGGGGATGTGGCTGGAGGTCTGAGGAGCCCCCCTGCTCTGCTCAGTCACACTGAGGACCGGCCCCTTCTTTCTTCTCACCATATGTCAGGTGATGAGAACAAGTGAGCCAACCTCCAGCCATCATTTCCTTCCCTCTTCCCACGCCTTTCTGGGAAAGATATTTTCTTTTTCAAGAATGAAACTCGGCAGGTAGAGAACACTTTGCAGTTTTAATTAATACAGATTTATCTACGTCCCAGGACTGTTTGCAGGATTAATCTCTACCAGGTACCTTAAGCTCCTTAGCAGACAGGCACTGTGTTCTCACCAAATAAGCTGGCCTCGGGATCTTTCAGCCCTATTCTCACAGCCACTGCCCCTTCATCTCACAGAATGGCCTCTGTGCCCTCCTTAAATAGGCCAGTTGGTCCGTGTGAATCCGAGTTATCCTCTGCCTGGTGCAATTAAGTGTGAAAATCCTTGATCCTTGCCTTGGGCAAGGGGAGGAGGTAGGGATATTTGTGTGGTCTGAGCACTGAGCTCGGGCTCAACCCTGAAACGAGTCTGACAGCCTGACAACTGATGCTGCAGCCTCTGAGCTCCTGGAGGGTTTCTGAGCCACTCGTGGAGGGGTTGATGACATGGGGTGGGGGTGGGGGTGCTGAGGGGCAGAAGGAGCAGGGCTGGAGGGTGCAGATGGATTTGATAACTGAATGGAATACCCTGGAACCGTGGTCCCTGAATTAGTCATAGAGTCCTGACCAGAAATTGTTATAAGAAATAACCCTGCCCATGTAGTTGTAAAAGCCTGTTATGTATGGAACATTTCAATATACATGATCTGCACTGGGGTTTTGCCTAGCTTGGTGCTTTCTTTTGTGTATTCGATTTGTTCCTATGCGGACATCTTATTTCTGAGAAAACCAAAAAGAACAAAGTGCTACAAATGCATCTTGGCTCTTTGGGCATATTTAAAATTGTATACCTGGCCACTTTAGCACACATCGTATAGCACTGCAATGATCTGGGTAAATCAAGTAGAAAAAAGACAGTAGCAGGCCTCCTTCGAGGCTTCATGAGCCAAAGAACCACCATAAAATGTTCACAATACCAAAGAACAGACTCTTTGCATATGCCGTAACTGCATCAGCAGATTTCTGGGGGGGGAAAAAAAGCAGCTTATTTTCACGGAGTTACCCAGGGGAAAAGGCCATAGTCCTCACATTGGCGATTCGAATATTGAACAAAGATAACCTGAATCAGATTCCAATACAGCTAAAAAAATCTGTAAAGTAGAATTTCCTAAAGAAGAAAGTAGGTAACATCATAAGTCTAATAATATGCCCTATGGATAAAACAATCCCATGCCCAAAAAAGCCTGATAAATATTGCATATTATGACATCTCTTGGGAATTTACAATGAGAATAAGCATATTAAAGATTCTAAGAAGTCTGTAGAAAGTGTTTTTCCTATTTTCCTCAAATGGGAAAGACTGTTTATCACACAGAACTTACAAACAACCCCCTGAAATCATTTTCCATCAAAACACCTTTGGGCCCAGCCAGCGTGGCTCAGCGGTTGACTGTTGACCTAGGATCCAGGAGATTGCGGTTCGATTCCGGGTCAGGGCACATGCCTGGGTTGTGGGCTCGATCCCCAGTCGGGGGCCTGCAGGAGGCAGCCGATCAATGACTCTCTCACCATTGATGTTTCTGTCTCTCTCCCTCTCCCTTCCTCTCTCTGAAATCAATAAAAATATTTTTTTAGAAACATCTTTGGATTTAATCCATAAATTCAAGGAGGAAGCTCATGCTGTCTTCTCAGTGGTGATAAGAACATCTGAAAGATTCCTGAATACACATCCCCTTCTGAAAGACCTGGACCCACAGTGGAGAGCAGAACTGGGGACTGTCCCTACGAAAGCCTCTAAAACAATGGTGTCACACTCTCCTAGGTATCGGAATCACTCAGGGGAGCTAATCAACAGTACAGAGCCTGGGCCTGCTGAGGCGGGGCAGGGCGGGGCCTCTGACTTGTCACCAAGCGGCCCGTGATTCTGATGCAGGCCAAGCTTGAGAGCCGTTGGCTCCACACGTGGGGAGGAGCCAGGAGAGGCCGCGGTGCTGGCCTGGCCTAAAAGGTTGTCAGAACCCCGAATCCACAGTGTTTGGTGAGTGCCTACCAGGGACCCAGCTTTAGGCTGCAAAGTGATACTATCTGGAGTACTGTTTTGTTTTGCTCTGGATATTACCCATCAGGGAGTAAAGGGAACAAAATGGAAGCGGCCATAAGGCACCGCTCAGCTGGTCTCCAAAAGCCCCCTTTCCTAAATGGTACCCACCAGTGAAATTGGACAATAAAAGGGCAGCTATGAGCCAATGAGGGGAAAAACCTGAGCTCATCATTAATCCTTTATCTACAACACTGAGCCTGAAATATACAATCTTTTTAATAGTTTTTATAATTTATTAGGCCAGTATCCATACTATATAGAAAATCCTCATTATTTCTAACTCCTTTGTCATTTTAATAATTTCAACCTGAGAAAAAATGCCAAAAAGCTGTTCCCAGGTAGCCTTCCAGCAGAAAATTATCTAATCAAGTCATTAGTCACCTCTGAGTCATGGTGGTAAGCTCATACTTGGTTCCCAAGCTTCTGTCAGACGTGGGATCCCTCCCTCGGCCTGCGCGGAACGTGCCTACCTGATGGGACGAAGCTGCAGGTCTTCAGTCTGTTACTCAGCCGGCTCGCAAAGCCTAAGCGGTCACCCATGCCCGTGCCGGACGGGGCCGACTCTAACTCAAGAATCAGTTAGATCTATTTGCCCAAATCAAACAGGCTGAGACAACGCTGGGTTAGGACTGGCTCTTTGAAGAAGCCCACCTCTGAATGTCATGCTGTACATTAGGTATTTCATTTGAAGATGCCTTAGGATATATTAATGCTGCCAAAGTTTAAATATGACAGGGAAAAACGCACCCATAATTCTAAAAGTTCAACCTTAGATTTACTAAAAGAAATAATGAAATTTCTAAGCACTTGCATGGAAAGACCACATAACTCAGACAAGTATGATGCAAACCTTGCCGTCACTGCTCACATTCCCGTGTTACACAAGTAGCTACAAGGAAATCTGCGTGTAGTTTCTCGTAGGGTGAGTCTGAGACTCGTATTAATGACTGTATCCTAGTCATGGGCTTCAGTTTTTAACATCATAGTGAATGCTGATGAAACCAAATAACCACTTATGAATATTAACTCACATCTTGTTAGAAAAGTCCTGCTCCTATAGCAAGTTTCAGTGATCTGGGAGGCTTATTTAATCTGTGGCTCCAAGGAATACCTAATGTGAATGTGCTTTGAAATTTTATTCTAAGATAAAGTTTTTTATTCTACTTGATGGGACTCATAAAAAGTGGCTTTTATTCACGTGTAATAACTCAGCTGAGATAAAGCTATACCTCTATAATCCTTCTTACTGAAACTTCATTAAGAGTCTCTTGTTTCTCCAACAGGTCTCTTCTAATGATCAAAGAGCTTTGCTCTCTAAAAATGTGTTTTGGCGACTTTCAAATATTCTTCATCTACCGTGTGGGGAAAAGCATTTATAGGAGTGCATAGAATCAATCAATTAACTAAATGTTTACTATTTATTTTGGACTGATCACCAAATTCATTAATAACTCTTATCATAAGGCTCTTTACTAACAACTAAATTCTAGCTGCAGAGATGTCCAAATGGCTGGTGACCAGGGACAGAACCTCATGCATATTTGGTGAACTTAGAGGGCCTAAGAGTCCACACTGAGTTTGACCATTCATGGTAACAAATTTTATCCATAAAAATAAAACAACAATAATAGTAGTAGTAACATTGCTCCTTCCTTTAATCAAAAACATAATGCCCTATAATCCTGACACTCTTTTAGTATTAGTCATTTCGAATCAAGAGCCAATCACTTATGGGCAGACACACAATCATAAGAGAGGGAGCTGCAGTCCCTCTCTTACCAAAGAAAAGGAAGAGCTCTGGCAGCGTCAGGACGAGAGCTCTGCGCACTCAGCGCGCACCGTGGACAAGCCCTGCTGCCTCTCCAAGTGTCTTCTAAGTAAAATCCAAACCTGACTTCCTCAAAGGCTTCGTGAGAGGGTCAATAATTAGTAACAGAGGTGCATGCAAAGTGTGATAGTTGAATATTGCCAGTCTCACCTTTTCGATTTTTTCTGAAATGCCCTCAGAATTATCTTCCTAAAACCCAAGTTCAATCATGTAACTTCCCTGTTCCAAGACTCAGTGGCCCACTATCTAGAGAATAAAGTTCAAATCTTTACACAGTGTTCAAGATCCTTCGTGTACTGTGCTTCTCCTGCTACCTCTCCGTGTTCCCAGGCCAACCACACTGAATGTACTGGCACGTGTTGAATATTTCGTGCCCTTTCACAGCTGAGTCTTTGCACAAACTGTCTAGTCAGTTCCTGACAAAATCCTGCTCCTCCTCAACGACCAGTTCAAATGAAACATTCCCTTAATGATACTTTCCCTGATATCATTCATTCGCTCAATTATTAGAAAGTGGTTTTTATGTGCCAGGCACCAGAATTACACAATTTTATTTTCCCTATAATAGCATCTTATATGTATTTCTTACATAGTGCCTGCTTTGTAGAATTTTTATTATTCTGATACTAGTATTATTATCATTTTATTTGTTAATCCTCACTGGAGGATATTATCTCTCCACTGATTTTTAGAGAGAGTGGAAGGGAATGAAGGAGGGGGAGAGAGAGAAACATTGATGTGAAAGAGACGCATTGATAGGTTGCCTCCTCCACTCACCCCAGCAGGGGCCAAGGATAGAACCCACAACCGAGGCATAAGCCCCTGACTGGGAATCAAACCCACAACCCTTTGGCACAAGGGCCAGCATTCTAACCACTGAGCAGCACCGGCCGGGCAAGATACTATTATTTTGTTATTACCACTCTATTGGTATGTATTTACCACTGGATGGAAGCTCTTTGAGGCGAGAAACCATCTGCTACTCATCTCGGTATCTCCATGCTAGTACATCCAAGGCCCTTGACAAATGTTTACTGAATGAATAAACTGTGCTTTACTCATCTCGAAAGTCTCACGGCGCCGTTATTAAGGCAATCACATGAGCTCAAGGGCACCTCATCAGCTCAGAGTGGATGAAGGGCAATTCTGCCATTTTTTCTTCTGGAAAGGAGTAGTTGCAAGTCATGTCCGTGAAGGCTCTGGATCTTATTAACTACCAACTAGAGAAACCACACTCTCATCCAATGCTTCCCTAGCCCTCCCCATCCCCATTATTGTCTGGGGGCCATGAGGGAAGCAAATTTGAAACTCTGGCCAACCTTCCTGACCTGCCCTCCCCAAAGGACAACCAGGCTTCTCACTTCATGTCCAGGATAACCTCCTCGGGAAGGCTTGGCCCCCTTCATCCTCAACCCCCGCCAAGATAGTGAATAAGGAGGTTGTAGAGACATGATAAACACCCACCACAAATCCTAAAACACTTTCCAGAACAATGAAGCTCAAACATTAGGAGAGGGTGTGTCAAGAGTGACTCATAACAAATAGCAATAATAAATAAGGCCACTGGTAGAAAAGAGGGTGCCACCCAGACAGAGCAGTCCCTCAGCAAGTTTCATCTAAATTCCTAAGTCAGCTTCGTTCTGGAGAAATGTGGTCCTTTTTAACCCTCAGAAACCCACTTACTCCCAACAGGAGGTAAATGATCCTAAGAGGAGTTAATGTCCATCCCAGCTCCCTTGGGCCTCCTTCCTCATTGTCATAAGTAGCATTGATTTTCTGTCTGGAACTCATGCTGAATATGGGTTCTTGCTCTCAGATGATCTTTTCCCTCCCTAATGCCATGTGGGAGAAACACAATGGGGTCATTTCTGCACAAAATTGTGCCGTGGTGGCCACAAGAGGCATATTTCTTGTACGACAGCCAATCCTGTAAGGAGCCTGTAGTCCAGAGGCTGATGAAGGAGACAAAGGAGGCAATAACTTGGGTTCAGATGAAGATGAATTGGGGGTGTATTTGTATAGTGGCAGTGTGTGTCTTAGGAATACTGAAAAGGTGAGGAAGAGAGAGGCTGCAGAAGATAACTCCTCAAGTCTAGGTAAAGGACCAGTGTTCTAAGAGCCGCCACAATTATTGTCCAGGCTTCTCTGATCTCCATAGTGCCACCAAATATAACAATCAGTGCCCAAGGAGAGGGTGCCCCCCCACTCCCCTCTCAGCATGTCATGCTAAACCCAGGGAGGGTGCTAAAAAGTTCCAGACAACCCCATGTCCAGAAGTCTTCTCTTCAAGTGAAAAGTGAAGTCCCCAGTCTAGCATTAGCCCACTGGTCAAAAGTTAGTAAGCGCATGGTGCGCGCACACACACATGCGCGCCCAAGCTTTCCAAAATAAACCAAAAGAAAACACAGCAAAATGTGTACTAGGCGTGTTCTCCGGGGATAGTGCGCTTTGGGTTATTTGATCTTCCCGTTTATTTTTCTGTATTTTCTACAGCAGGCTTGTATTATTTTTCAAATAAGAAAAAAAATGATATTAAAAAACCTTCTGCCTTTTTCTAGCAATTCTTTCCCACTGACAACGATTTCCATGAAAATACATCTGCATTGGTCAGAGGGGACGGCGGGGTTAACAAGGTGCTTCAATGGGAAGGGAAGAATACGGCGTCTTTGTTTTCAGGGCTTTTCGGGCCTTTTGTACTTTTTCTTTTCTCTTCTTAGAAATGTGAGAGTGACCTCCTGCCCAGAGAAATGACCTTGGATTTAAATTTGAAATACTAGCACAATCTGAACGCCTGAAAGGGGCACTGCATTCAGGAACAGGAGGTGAAGTGTCCCTCTGTTCTTTGTTGACACATGACGCATCCATCAGATCGCTTGCCAGAGATGGGTTGTTGAATCCCGCTACCTCTGCCAGCTGCAAAAAGCATTCTTGCCCCTTTCCTCTGTCCTCCAGGTTACAGCAGCCATGTCTACAAGGTGGCACCCAGAGCGCAGGCTCTGGGAATTCACCCTTTCATTTTATTGCTTTCTTTTGCAGTATCTGTTAGGACGGTCAGTTCAGGGGCCCCTCAATTACCCAGAGGGTCTCTGTTTTCACTTCTTAGCTATCACTCTGAGACAAAAAGGAATTCTCCCTTCTAAAGGTTTCTTGTGTTATTTTTTTTTTTGTCTGTCCTATATCTTCAATAAAATAGCAAGACTTCTTATGCCCCATGGAATGACATGATGTCTCAAATTTGCCTTAAAATATTCTACCAAACATGAAATGGCTGGGGGCTGGGGGAGAGGTTGAAGCAACCAAAAGGCTCTCCCTATAGGATCCTGCAGGCAACTAGAGACCCTCACTTCTCTCTAGAAGAGAGAAGCTAAAGTGTCTTCTCTTTAATTAACCCCCTTCAAATAACCCCCTTTCACATTTCTAATCTTTTCTTTTACAGATTGAGCAGGATGGCAGGGTTTTTTAAATTGAATTTATTGGGGTGACATTGGTTAGTAAAATTATATAGGTTTCAGGTGTACAATTCTACAACGTATCATCTGTATATTTTACTGTATGTCTACTGCCCCAAGTCAAGTCTCCCATTACCATTTATCCCCACTATACCCTCTTCTATCTTCCCCTCTGGTAATCACCCTGCTGTTGTCTGTGTCTATGAGTCTTTCGTTTTTTCCTTTGCTTAATCCCTTTGCCCTTCTCACCCAGCCCCCAACCCTCCCCTGTGACAGCTGTCTGTCTGTTCTCTATCTGTGAGTCTATCTCTACTTTGTTAGTTTATTTTGTTCATTAGATTCCACATATGGGTGAAATCATATGGTACTTGTCTTTCTCTGACTGGCTTATTTCACTTAACATAATACTCTCCAGGTCCCTCCATGCTGTCACAAAACGTAAGATTTCCTTTTTTCTGTGGCTGAGTAGTATTCCTTTGTGTAAATGTCCCACAGCTTTTCTATCCACTCATCTACTGATGGGCACTTGGGCTGTTTCCAGATTGTGGCTATTGTAAATAACATTGCAATGAACGTAGGGATGCACATATTCTTTCAAATTAGTGCTCCCGATTTCTTTGGATGTATTCCAGGAAGTAGAATTGCTGGCTCAAATGGCATTTCCACTTTTAATTTTCTGAGGAAGCTCCATATTGTTTTCCATAGTGGCTGCACCAGTCTGCATTCCCACTAGTAGTGCACAAGGGTTCCCTTTTCTCCACACCCTCGCCAGCACGTCATTTGTTGATTTGTTGATGGTAGTCATTCTGACAAATGTGAGGTAATATCTCATTGTGGTTTTAATTTGCATCTCTCTGATGATTAGTGACATTGAGCACCCATTCATATCCATTCATATGTCTCTTGGCCATCTGTATGTCCTCTTTGGAGAAGTGTCGATTTAGGTCCTTTGTTCATTTCTTAATTGGCTTGCTTTTTGGTGTTGAGTTTTATATTGGTGAGTTGCATCTAATTTGTTCACTTATAGCACCTCCTATGCTGAATTGTCTAGGAGCACCCTACAGAATGTGGGTCTACTTACCACCCATATATTATAGCTTTGGCATGTCAGCCAAAATTCTTAGAAATCCAGTGAAGCACATAAACATTCTTCTATGTCACATATGCATGTTATTAATTTTGCTCACAAACAAGAGTAAAATTTCTCTTCATGAACAGCTCACTTAGTCTGCCTTCCACTGGTAGAATACAATAGGATTCTGGTATTCGGGGACTCCGACAACACCAATGTTGACCTTGGCATTCATATGGAAGATAAGATTAAAATTTGAAACCAGAAAATACCAAAAAGCCCTCTAGAGAGCTACCCCAACCTTAATTATGGAAATAAAATCTTACTGTGTAAAGACAAAGAGGGGTAGGCCTTGGATAAAATACCGGTATTCAGTCTCACAACAAATGACACACCTGATTAATTCCCATGAGAAAAGGAAAAACCTGACCCTACTAAGGGCATCTGGGTTGAAAAGGCACATCTTTCTTTATCCCTACATGCCCTTCAGTCTCAAATACACAATGTATTTTTTTTACTAGGACATTTAAAAGTGGGGTACTTCATTACAGAATCAATCAATCCTTTTAGTCTCCCAAATAATATATGCTGAACTACTTGTTACACTGCAAAATGATAAATGTGGGACACCAAAATCATTAAGTTGGCATTTTACTTTTTATGGAGTTAAGCTCTTTTTATGATCAATATAAACATTCTCTCTGGAGAACTCCATGTTTCCTTGTCTCCTGGTTAATACGCTGGTAGTAAGAAATGCTAAGGAAAATATATGTTAGTTTTATGTCCCCACACTTGCCACAGTATAGTAGTGTGGCAAGGGGAAATGGATCAAAGTAATGCCAAGAACTACTTTATCTTTGTCTACCTGAACTTTAAGAAAGACTGAATGGATGCACAGCCTTCTGTAATGCTGCCCTTAAGTGAGTGTTGCTTTCAATCACTGAATCCATCAAGAACTTGAATTGAGTACCCACCACACAGCACTGGGAGGCAGCAGGTCCTGAGAAATGGTAAGTCAGAAAGGATGCTGAAGAATAGATTCCATGAAGGAAGCTTACAGCGTAAGGAAAGCAAGTAGTGAGAATAAACAATGTGCGAGAGCAAGGAAGAGCATCCCCAGAGCTGAAGTAAAGTTAAACTTAGATATTCAGACAGTTCCTTGAAGGTGCTTTCTTCCTACTTCCCCAGAATCATAGAAAAATATCATAAAATGGTAGAGACAAAGCCTCCATCGATGCAAACACTCCTCCAGCAACATCGCTGTCCTTTGATGGAATTATTTCCCTGGTTGAAAGCTCACACTATGAGACTGGCTTATTCCACTCCTCTAATGTTCAATGCATGCAAAAGTACTTGCCATGGAAAAGATTTGCCGGTGTCCACAACTATGCTATTGAGAAAGATCTTCATGAAGACTGTTTAGCCTCCATCCAGCCCAGGCCAGGACTAAAATGAAGGTTGCAATAACAGTAGATAAGTAGTATTTACCTTGCTCCACCTCTCACCAAAGAATTTTAGTTCCTATTTAATTATTCAAAACAACATATGAAGTGTTTCATATTAGCCTGAACACAGAACAATCTAGGATGTCAAGGAGAGTTGGAGACTTCTTCTAACACAATCTTTGGCTGTGGTGTAGCACCAGCCACAGCTTGTCCTCCTGCTCCAGAGGTGCGTATGCTACTCCTTGGTGTGCACTGAGAAATGTCATCTGTAGCTGCCACTGTTCCACACGGGGCTGGCTCTGTTCTGGGCCTCCTCTCCATTCCCTTCCCTGTCCTGGGAGTGATCCAATCCATCAGTCCCTTCACTGAAGGGAAAGGGCCCCTAGCAATCTGGAACAGCGCATGATGATAAGTGAGCTACAAAGCAGGAGTTGGTTGTGTTCTTAGAAGTGTTAACAAAGACCTGAAGAAAACACTACTTTTACTTTTGTCTCCTTCTTTCTCACAGCTCTTGCATGAATCCTGGGAAAAAGCAGCCAAAGAATCTTCTGCAGCAGCCCTCTCCCATGATCCATTGCTAATGATCCCAGTTCTGTCCCCAAAGTGTGTCCCATGGGAAGAGTTTTTCCATGAGTTTCTCAGTCCCTCCTACAAATACACCCTCGGTGGAGTGTGCCATGCTGTGCCAGGCTCCAAGGAGAGCGGTGCGCAATGCCCAGCCCTTTTTCCCTCTGCTTTTTGTTCAGGAAACAATTTCAGACACTAGAATTTTAGCAACACAGTTGAAGGGACTAAAAGGCTCAAAACAACAGTGAACAAATTGGCAATAACACTAACACGATTGCTCTACAGTGTCTCTCAGTGCACATAAAAGCGCTCACGGTTATCGTACTATTCACACTGTCCCACGGCAGCGTTATGAGTAGAACCACTTCCTGCCCTAAAGGTCCCTGTGTCGACTCAAGATTCAGAACTCTGGCCTGTTTCAGCACACACGTGATGATTCTGGATCTCACACTCCTACTGATGTTTCTGATTTAATGTTGCAACTATGAGATGCAACTGAAAGAGGAGAGTTTCAGATTAGGGAAAAAAAGAACTTCACAGACTGATCAAAAATTAGCAAACTCTAAAAACTGAAAGCAAAATGAAACAAAGTACCCGGTCTGGGTTGGTGGCAGAATCTACACACTGAGAGGCACTACTTAGTGACTTTCAGTGAACATCCTTAGTGGAACAGATCTTAAGAGGACACACGCACGTGGACACACACACACACAGCCTTAAACTAAACTACTAACACAAACCTTAAACTGTGTCGAAATCAATTGTCTGAATAGGTTTGGCGGTTATCCTGAGACTACTGCGTGCTTATTGTGAAATAAAAAGAAATTCATAATTATGTTGGTGTCACTGCAATTGATTTTTAGCATTGAGAAAAGAAATACAGGTGTAAGGTCAATATGGATAGGTTAAAGTTCTGTAGTTCTGAATGTAAATCAGAAGAACCTACTTAAATCCATGGTGCATTTTATCTTAAAGATAATGTACGTATTTCTTAGCTCTGAACAATGAAAAATGCCTGGAAACAATGACCAGCCCACTACCAGTGAGAGAGCAAGGAAGCTGCGAAGACCACGTCCACGACAAAGGAATTCCATAGCCAACCTGCAGAAGCTCTTACTGGCCAACATGAAAGAAGCTGAGCATCATTAAGATCAACAATTGCAATGAATTGAAACCCATTAAATATGTTTAAATACATGAGTGCATAATAATACTAAAAAGGGGAAAAGGAAAACCTAATTGAGCACCATTGGCAGATGCTAAAGAACTAATTCATCATTTTGAAAACTAATAAAAGCAAAGAATCGAGATTTTCCTTTACAAACTATACCACAGGTAGCCTATAGATGAGGGCAAGTTTCTTTTCATGGACTGATTCTACTAGTAACTGAGGATGAAAGGCATCAAATCAGAATACTGCCCCTAGATCCATAATGAATTAACTGATGGATCAAGTCAATAATCACCCATAATCACTCTTCTCCTAAGGGAGATAGCCTCATTATATATGCACACTGAAGGAAATACATCACAGTATCAGGCTAAAGTCAATGTGAGAGTAGAAAAACATGTTAAACCTTACCACAGGATTCAATCATCAAAATCTAGAACATAAAAAACTTTATAGGACAAGTCAGTTTCTTCAACGGATACATTGCAAGGAAAATAAAAGGGAAGAAACTCAGCAATCTGAGGAGAACTGAGAACCAATTGCAGTTTAATTCTTTACTTGGATTCCATTCAAAATGTAAAGAAATTATGACACTATTGTGAAAATTTTGTATTAAAAGTTATTAATATTTGGGGTATAAAAATGATATTATTGTTATGTTTTTGACAATGTGTTTATCTTTCAGAGATAGGTGCTGAAATGATAGGATGTCTGGGCTTATTTAGGATTCACGTCTAAATCATCCGGAACCAGTGAAGGAGAGAGTAAGAATAAAGCAGATAGACTGCGTATTAGCTGATCATTTTTAATCTGGGTCACAGACACAGAGGAAATTCACTATACTACTCTCTCTGGTTTTGATTACATTTGAAAATTTTAAAAGTAAGTTTTTTAAAAAAGTATAAGTATTTTAAAGGAAGTTGAAGTAGCTATTTGGGGAAAATCAGTTTCTATAATATCACATGCCAAAATAAATTTCGGGTGAATTAAATAGTTAAATGTTTATAAGGGTATCATACAAAACATGAAGACTATATAGATGAATGAATATTTTTGTCTTGATAGTAATAAATTTTCCATCTTAAAAGCAATGAAATAAATTGCAAAGAAAAACACTGACTACATAAAAGTGAAATTTTTGAAATTCTCATCTTTAAAAACAAAAGGCTGAAAAATATTTGTACACACTGTGACAAATGTATGGTTATTGCTATTTCTTTATAAAAATCAATAAGAAAAACACAAGGATCTCAAGGAAAATGGGTATAAAAATTTTTCACAAAGCAGAAAACAGAAATAGCTAACCAAACTAATCACTGTAATTAAAGATATACAAATTAAAACAAGATTTATAATTCACATATTTAAAATTTATAATATTTAATACTGGCTCAAATATTTTTATATAGGCACCACAATAGGCTGCTATTGAAAATGAAATCAATACAAATTTTCTATAGGGTAATCTTGGCAATATGCAATAAGAAACGTTAAAAACAAGTTCATACTCTCTGGGGCAGTCATTCTATGTCTAGAAAATGAAGGAAAGAACAGTAGATTGTATGAAAAATAGCTGCAGCTGCCATCGTCCCTCCCAGTATTCAGGCCCCTCCTCAGGTGACTTTGCCTCTCCTCCCATTGGGAGGCGGAGTTTATTTCTCCATCCTTTGAATCTGGCTTTGGTCATGGTACTCACTTTGGCCAGCTGCACTTGAGAAAATGTGACATGACTAAAGACTTAAAAATTACTTGTGAAGGGGGCCCTCCCTCTCCTGCTGTTGGGGACCCTTCTGCTCCCATGAATAAGCCTGGGCTAGACTCTTGGAAAATGAGAGACCAGATGGGGAGAGGCCCATCATCCCAGTTGTCCCAGACATATGAGTTATGTCATCTCAGGTCACCCAGCCCCAGCAGGGGAGGGATCAGCGAATTGGTCCTGTGAATGGGCAGAGCAGGCATAGCACGCTTGTGCACAGTGGGGGCCAGAGCAGATGAGAGTCTGTTTCTGAGCATTTAGGACCAACTAGACTAACATTCTCTGTCAACCTACAGAATCATGAAAAATAATAAATGTTGGTTATTTCAAGGCATTAAGTTTGAAGTGGTTTCTTAATAAAAGCTGAATTACTGGCAGTAATCAGAAAAATGGACAATTCTATATGTTCAAAGATGTTCATTTTAATATCACTTATATTAACAAATTGGAAGCAATCTAAATGTCCAAGAAAAAATGGTTAATCATAGTAACAACCTCAGACTTAAAGATAAAATCATTAGAAACCATGTTTTCAAAATATAATATTTTATCATTGATAATTTTATCAATGATGTGAAATTTTAATGATATTAAAAAATGTTGACAAGGGAAAATTAAATTAAGAAAGCAGATTAAAGAATTATATGTAAAGTATTACTTCCAATTATGCAAATGTGTGTGTGTGTTATATCACAGATAGAGATTTGACCTGAAGATGGAATTTAAAAGCTGCTGCTTTAACATTTGCATGCAGAATCTCACTTCATCTTTGGGGAGACTCTTCCTGGCTCCTGTGTGGTCCCTTGAAAGTATGTAATGTATTGCAAGAGCGAACATGTAAATGTGTGGAAGCAATCTGCATACAGAAGGTCTGACTGAGATGTTCTGTTTAATAAATGTAAAACAGCTGCATTGTAAAATTACTTCTCTGAAGACTGGTCCCTTTAGAGAATGTTTCTTCTCTGAACCATATGCATTAAAATCACTGCTTGTTCTTACAACGGAGTGATGTTTCTATGAGCAGGTTTTCTGCAGAAGGTGCAGCTCACAGATGAAGAGGTTTGATCTCTTCTCGTGACGTCAGAAAAGACCTGGAAATCAGGGTCCACGTTGGGCTTAATGCATCAATAACCCAGCCTTTGGGAAGTGTTCTCTAAGGAAATCATCAGTCCCCATGGCCAGACAGACCATGCCCTGTGGGTGGGGTTGGGAATGGAAGTTCCTACTTTTATGATTCTGTAAAAGGGGCTAATACTGGGAGTCAGTGAAAACTGAGGAAGGCAACTCTTGGACCCTACAGGAGCGGGAGAGAGGGGCTTTCCATTTCTTTTGAGGTTACGGCCAATTCAGCTTTACAAGTGGGCATTTCCAGAAGCAGTTTTAAGTTATCTTCAGTGTTACATTCTCTTCTGTATCCCCTAACCTTCAGTAAATTCTTCTGAAAAAATAGCCTGTTCTGTGTTCCGCACTGGGAAATTAGGGAACGGCTGTCCCCAGACTTAGAGGGAAGGCCAAGGGAGAAGCAGTGTCCTGTCCTGAAAGGTGGAGTGGGGGTCACTGGGGGAGGAATCACGGGCCTGGCCACGGCAGTGGGCCGCAGCGGATGCAGCATGACCAACACAGTGGGGGCCAGAGCAGAGGAGAGTGTTTCTGCGCATTCCTGAGACCAAGCCTCTGAAAAACTCAGAGCTGCTCAGCAACACTTTCTGGCAACTACAGGGCTGGAACTCAAGCCAGCATGAATGGACCTTAAAAACAAAGGGTAAAGAAAACTAACAAGGTGACCTTATTTTGCAGCCTTGGGCAAGTGAGGGCTGCCTGGCCTAACAGTTTATATGCAAATATGTAGATGGCTGTGAAGGAAAGAAAAAGGCTAGAAGGACATGCACCCAAATGTGAGCTAAAGGCTTGCCCTGAGACTATTAGGAATTTTTCTGTTCTTTTGTATGTTTTCCTCATTTTTGAAAATTTCTACCTTAATAATCAGTAGAAAAGGTTGCTTTTTGAAACTTAGCCAATCGGCTTCTTTGAGCATAATGTGTAGATATCTGAAAGGCTGAAGTTCCCCAGAACTCTCCTGTCTTACCTTGTTTGTTTCAGAGATCATTCGTCTTCTCACCTCTGTAGTCTCTTGCAAATATTCTCTTCCATGGTGCCACCCTTAGGTTCTTCCAAGAAAACTTACATTTTAGTAGAGGTCTGAGTTAAAGCAATGCAACTACCATCAGCGAGAACCCAGTCAATAGCCAAAAAATGAGGAAGTTACTGGGCTGTCTGGCCTTTCCTGAAAACTAAGAAACCTTTTCATCTGCACCGCCCCCGGACAGAATAGAAATTTCTTTCTGCACTTCATCTATATAAAGCCAGCTTCTCTGAACCTTTTCTGGAGAACCTCAAAGGGCTTGCAGGCTGGTTTGGAGGAGAACATTCATTCTTCAGGTGCTCCTCCTACCTACAGCTGCCTACAGCAGCAGCACAGAGAGACTGCCAGCCACCTGCCCGCATCTGGAGAGGCCACCAGCCCGCATCTGGAGAAGCCACCAGCACGCATCTGGAGAGGCCACCAGCCTGCATCTGGAGAAGCCACCAGCACGCATCTGGAGAGCCCGAGGCTAAGGCCGGCCCAGGGCACCCTGCCTTCTTCAGAACTCTCTGCAGAAGGAAGAGAGGGGTGAGTCCCTGAATCCTAACAGACACTAACGAGTTCACCCTTCATTTTCGGTCACAGAGCCAGGGCATACATACTAGTGAACTTGGGGAAGGTGGCGCAAAACCTGGAGGAAAGGGTGCAGACAGGGGAAGTTTTGTTCTGAACACAAACCACCTGCTTCATAACTTGATCAGGGAGAAAGCTGTCAAGGACAGAGCCCGGGTACCACCATGTCCCCTTCCTGTGCAAATGACAGCCTTCATCAGTCAACCAGGGTGCTGTCTGTCTCCAAACTCAGGGCAGCCTCAAGGCTTCTCTCAACACATTACTAAAGGCAGCCAGTGCACTGACTGGAGGCGGGAAAGGACAGCCCTCTGCCATGCCCGCCTAAGGCAAACACTCCCCCACCTGCAGCTACTGGCAAGTGAAGACGTCTCGAGAGGCAGAAGCACAGCAGGAAGCGTATGACTGCAGGCAGATGGGCAGTGTGCCCAACGCCAGGCTCAGGCAAAGGCAGAACGCAAGAAAGCACACAGACAGAGGGACAAGGCCACCTTTCATTAATACAATGAAGCGATTAATAAAAGCCAAGCGGTTTGCATCTCATAAACCCAGCTAATCCACATGCCAACCATGAGAGATGGGCAGTATCAACTTCATTTTATAGCTGAATAAGCTGAGGTTCAGGAAGAGTATGTCATGATTCAAGAAGCAGAGCTGGGTGGGATCCGAACCCAAGTCAGTCTGATGAGAAAACTCGTCTACTGTCAATGACACTAGATAGCAGGCATCTAAAGGATAAACATACCATGATGGATTGAGCTCAGGAGTAGATTATTTTACCCCAAATCACATAATCTCAAGAAGACTGCACTGCTGGGGCTGGGGCTGGGGCTGGGGCTGGGGCTGGGGCTGGGGCTGGGGCTGGGGCTGGGGCTGGGGCTGGGGGAAGGAATCACTGGCTGCTCAGCACTCAGAAGGACCTTGCCTCCTTCTGAGCAAAGACTAGAGTTAATCCTTCACACAAAAACTCTTATCCCTGAAGGTGGTTGGATAGAGATTTCTACCAGCCATTTCGCTCTTACCTTAATCACTGCGCAGCTCCTCTCCAGCTAGTACCTGTCAAGCTTCTCTCTTACTTGCTGAATATTTCATGCGTGAAGTAATGGAACACACAGCTATGGGCTGTATACTATGCCTTTGGTTTCCACTTAAATTTATAGCTTGCTGGTATGAAGAGTCCCGGGGCACTAACTAAGGTGGTGATTATACTGTCCATCAATTAGTTTGCATTTCAACACAATGCTCATGGCCCCCTTCCATTTCTTCATAACAAAGGGCTAGTTAACTCTACGTGTGGTGCACACGCGCGCACACACACACACACACACACACACACACACATGCTTTCTCCTAGGAATTTTACTGAGTTACAGAGTATGTGTCACCCAGATGTGCCTGCCACAAAAGATTAGTTGTACTAGAAAAATTACCAGAAACCTATTTACGCTAGTAAACTCCCACAGCTGAGACCAGCTTTTCACTGCAATACTATTTTTTTCACCACCCCACTCTACAATTAATTATCCTGTTGCCATGTTCCATTACTCTCCTCACTTAAAATTTGCAAGCTAGGAAATCTCTGTTTGATAGTTTTCCAGGAAAAATCACTTAATTAGAATCTTCATTTCTGCATATAGAAACCCTCTATGTACTTTTTAAATATTTTTTTAAATTTTTTATTGATTGATTTTAGAGTGAGAGAAGAAGGGAGAGAGACAGAGAGAGTAAAAAAGAGAGAAACATCATTTTTATTGTTCCACTTATTTATGCATCATTGTTTGATTCTCGTATGTGCCCTGACCGGGATCAAACCCACAACCTTGGCGTATTGGGTGGGATGACACTCTAACCAACTGAGTTACCGGGCCAGGGCCTTCCATGTACTTTTTAGATGATTATGATAATATGGAGCAAGAAGCTGGAAGTGGTACAGACGTAGGGTTGCTAGACAAAATACAGGATATCCAGTTAAATTTGAATTTCGGATAAACGATGACTCTTGTAAGTGTAAAGATGTCCCATGCAATATTGGGACATACACTAAAAAAGTAATCAATGTGTATCTGCAATTCAAAGTCAACCGATGGACTATATTTTGATTTATAAAATCTGACAGCCCTATGCAGACAGAAAAAGAAAGAACAAGATTCACAGGTATTACAAACACTTGGAGGCTGACACAGTAGTGCTCTAACAGGCCTAAGCTGCCTACCTCTACTTTATGCATTGGGATAATTTTAAAGCAGATGGATAAAACGATTTGGGGAAATGAATGAACTTACTTCAAAGGCCATGGAGGTTACTGGGCTTTTTCCGAGAGGACGCTTTCATGAGATTCAAGAAACCCCCAGTCACATGACCATCAGTCTGCCAGGAGATCCAACATAGAAATGAAATTGCCCCATAATATGGGAAATACTTTTCCCAATTGAAAATGAAGATCCATGCTGCTTATGCAGCTCTAACAGTTTTTCTAAGCTGATCTTCATCTTCTGCATAAAACCTGGTATGGTACTCTAAGTCCTATCTAGTATGTCGTCATAATCACTAAAGACAAGTACCTTAACTAAATAATCAGTAAGTTCCCTGAAGGCTACTAAATGTACAGTACTATGCTCAGAATCAAGGAAATAAAATAAAAAGAATAGTTTGCACCCAAAAACGACAGGTATTGCCTGAAAAGCATGAATCAAATACTAAATGAGCAGCCAGCTGTAGGCAGGAGTGGGCCAACCCCTTACCAAGGGGAAAACTGAGCTTAACCATGAAGGAAGGGTGTGATTTCAATATGCAGGCAGTGAACAGCAAGTATTCCTGTGTTTCAAACACAGACAGAGCAGTGAAGCAACATCACGGCCTAAGAAGCACAGAGCAGTGCAGGGAGTGGAGAGCTTGAGAGCTGAGGAAACAGGAGTAGCTAAAGTCATATTATAGAGGAACTTTAATGCTAAGATTTTATATTTGGGCAATAAAAAGTTATCAAAGATTTTCAAAGGCAAGAAGAGGTACAAGATCTGGTTTGAGAAATCTCATTATGGAAAACAATATGAAAGCTAGCCTACAGAGCCCGGAGATCAGGACACTAGCTTAGGAGTACACAGTCTGACCAAGAGAAATGTTTATACAAAAGCAGCAGCAACAGGAAAGAAAACCATTGAAGAGGACTGACATGGCTGGTTACAGAACAGTAAGAAGAAACTGGAGTCACAGAAGGCAGTGACAGAAAGAGGTCAGCCAAGAAATGAGAGCTTTCAAGCAGGCAACTCCCTAGAAGAGGTGGTTGGATTTAGCAAAAAATCGTCCTGGGCAGAATTTTTAGATGGCAACTTTAGACCCTTGGTAAGGGCAAGGGTTTGGGGGAGAGAGACTGGGGAGGGGGAAGGGACGGAGTGGAATAGGTCACTGGGGAGAAAAAGGGACATCTATAATATTTTAAACAAAAATAAAATTAAAAAAAAAAAAAAAAAGTGAATGGGACATACAGATAGCCAAGAGACACATGAGAAAATGCTCAACTTCACTAATCATCAGAGAGATGCAAATTAAAACCACAATGAGGTGTCACTTCACACCTGTTAAGAATGGCTGCCATCAACAAGTCAACAAAGGACATGTGCTGGCGAGGGTGTGGAGAAAGGGGAACCCTGGTACACTGCTGGTGGGAATGCAGACTGGGGCAGCCACTATGGAGAACAGTATGGAGTTTCCTCAAAAAATTAAAAATGGAGCTGCCTTTTGACCCAGTGATCCCACTTCTAGGAATATATCCTAAGAATCCTGAAACACTAATCAGAAAGAATATATGCACCCCTATGTTCATAGCAGCATAATTTATAATAGCCAAGATCTGGAAACAGCCCAAGTGCCCATCAGTAGATGAGTGGATGAAAAAGCTGTGGGACATTTACACCATGGAATACTATGCAGCTGTAAAGAAGAAGGATCTCTTACCCTTTGGGACAGTATGGATGGACCTGGAGAATATTATGCTAAGTGAAATAAGCCAGGCAGCGAAAGACAAACATCACATGATCTCACTTATACGTGGAATCTAAAGAACTTAATAAACTGATGAACAGAATAGATTCAATGACATGGAAGCATGGATGAGACTGATGAATGTCAGAGGGATGGAGGAGGGAGGGTGGATGGAGGGGGAGAGAGCAACCAAAGAATTTATATGCAGATATGCACAACCCAAGGACACTGACAATGGTGGGGAGGGGGATGGGACGGGGTAGAACGGGGTGGAACGGGTCATTGGGGAGAAAAAGGGACAGCTGTAATATTTTAAACAAAAATTAAATTAAAAAAAAAGAGTGAATGGGAGTGTTTCTGCTGCCACAGCAACATGACTGATAAAACACAGCAAAACTTTTAAATGTCTATCTCACTTGAAAGGAAGGGAAAAATTCTAGGAGATCAAAAGAAAAACAAAACCACCACCAACCAAAAGGGAAGCAGAAAACTAGAGAGAAAAGCAAATACTGAATCAATAAGTATGCTGATGGAATTTCCCCATTCCAGGCACCTACAGCCATTCGGGAAACAGGACACAAAGCCTCCACAAGATGGGGAGCTGGAACTTAGATGCCCACAAAACCCAAGACCTTTGAAAGACAAGATGCTCCATGAAATGGTGGATTAGAAAAATAACAAAACTACTCATTTACAAAGGAAGACAATATGAAATGTATTGTATTGGCTTAAGCTGGTGTTAGGAAAATAAAACCTCCCCATTCCCCATCCCCTAGCTATTAGTAGCCAGATAAAATCTAGGACAGATATTTCATGGACATACTTACTAAAAATTATTATTATTATTATTATTTTTTTTAAGTTTAACTGGGTGCCCTGGCAGGGCGGTTCAGTTGCTTGGAGCATCTTCCCTTATATCAAAAGGTTGGGGGTTCGATTCCTAGTTAGGGCAACTGATCGATGTTTCTCTCTCTCTCTCTCTCCCCCTTCCTCTCTCTAAAATCAATAAAAACATATCCTCAGGTGAGGATTAAAAAAGAAAAAAAGTTTAATGGGTGTCCTATATTTTTATTTCCTAAATCTGTCAAATAAACTTTTCCCTCCCTCCCCACAACCAAAAATTTTTAAATACAGGCCAATTCCATGTGAGCTAGAAGCTCAAAATTATGCAAACATCAGGGATTATAAAACCACAAGCCAAAATACTAATTCAATGTTGTCCTCATTTGGTAGCTTCCAAAAGTGTATAGCAGAAACAACTGGGGACACCCGGCCCAAGAGCTCTCAGGGTTCCCACAGAGAAAGAGCAGTCAGTACAGTTCTCATTTGAAAATTATATCTAAGGAAACAGGACAAGGAAAGAAGTTTGTAGAAATAAAAACCATAAAAACAGACTTCCTGGGATCTCACATATCATAATTTACAAGAGATAACAAAACATAAATAAACAATCTTGAAAGAGAACCAAATTGGACTTCTGAGATTAAAATATAATCATGGAAACATAATTGAAATATAATTATTGAAACTGAGAATTTAATGGGTGGTTTAAAAAGCAAATTGGACAGAATATAGAAAAGCGAATCAATGAACTAGAAGATAGATTTTTTTCAGTTTATAGACTGTAACAAATGGAGCTAATGAGATGATAAATAAGAAGAGTTTTATAAAAAATTGAAAATAAAATAAGTTAACATACATCTAATTGGAGTTTCAGAAGGAGACAATATTTGAAAATATATACACCAAAAAAATGTCCTTTATGAAAACCATGAATCCTCAGATTCAGGAAGATCAAAAATTTTAAAGTAAAATTTTTTTAATTAAAAAAATCTTGCCCTGGCTGGTGTGGCTCAGGTGGTTGAGCACGTCCCATGAACCAAGAGGTTGCAGGTTTGATTCACGGTCAGTGCACTTGCCCAGGTTGTGGGCTCAATCCCCAGTGGGGAGTGTGCAGGGGGCAGCCAATTCCCCTCTCCCATCCTCTCTCTTTCTAAAAATCAATAGAAACATTAAAAAAATAATAATAATCTTTTAATCCACACCTAAACATACCATTGCAATACTAAAGGTCAAAAAGACAAACATGCTCTGGCTGGTGTGCTCAGTGGTTAGAGCATTGGCCCTTGCACCAAAGGGACAGGGGTTCAATTCCCAGTCAAGGGCACATACCTGGGTTGATGCGGGAGGCAACCAATTGATATGTCTCTCTCACATCAATGTTTCTCTCTCTCCCTCTCTTTCTTTCTCTCCCTCCTCCCTCCCTTCCACTCTCTCAAAAAAATGAACAGAAAAGATACTCTCAAGTGAAGATTAACAACAACAAAAAAGACATGACCTTAAAAGCAGCCAAAGAAAAAGTTACTTCAAAAATATATATATTCGAATGACACAAAGAAATAAAAATTAGAATGAGAGCAAATCTCTCAGAAGCCATAAGAAAATCACTTCAACTTACGATTTCATACCTACCTAAATCCCCACTCTATAATGAAGTTAAAGAAAATATGTTTTCTGACAAAAATTTTAGAGATTCCATGAATAGACTAGACTTTCACTAAAAGAGTAACTACGGGGAGTCTGAAATGAATCGTGAGCGAAGAAATAGTTCAATTTATAGGTAAGTATAGTCAACCAGCAAAAGAAATAATATGATAATGTCAAGTTAGGGAAGTACAAAAACGAGATGGAACTAAAATATTATATAACAATAAAGAGTTTACAAGATTTTTTTTCATAAGGAAAGAGATAGTTATTGGATTAAGCTAAGCATCCATTTAGAATTTTAAGGGTAACTAGTACTAGTAAAAGACCAGAAATGGTCTTTTAAAAAATAAAGTAGAAATTAATTAAAACAAAACTCAGAGTAATTAAGAATCAAAAAGTTCTTTGAAACTAGTTTAAATTATAGATGTCATTACGTCGAAATGTTAAACTTGTTCATCACAAGACCATTAAAAGGTTTTAAAAAAATAGACCATATGAAACAGCCACAAGTGGGAGAACTATTCTAAACAGGTGCATACAGGGTAAATATCCCAAACATGAGATATCTACTTATCAAAAAGAAAAAGACAAAAAATTCACAGAAAAAAACATGGCAAAAAGATAGGAAAAAGCAACTCAGAAAAGAGGAAACATAAATGACCAACAGGTACACGGTAACCTGCTCAATCTTAATCAAAACACCTCTCTGAGATGCCATCTCATACCACCTATCAAATAAGCAAAAATTAATAAATATAGACAATATCCCTTGATGGAGAGGATACAGAGCAATGGGAACTCTTATCTATTACTGGTTGGAGTATAAGTTGGTTCAATTATTTGAAAAACAAATGGCAACCTCCAATAAATCTGACAAGGCAAAATCCCTACAATTCGGCAACTCTACTCTTGGACGTGTACACAAGGAGACATGATCATGGCAGAATTATTCAAAACAAGAAAAAAATCAGTATATAACGGCAAATAACAATCAGTGACGAGCTTTCTCTAAATTGCCTGGTAAGAAGCTAACTGGATCTGGGACGTCACTTCCCACTGTCCTCCAAACCTCCAGGTGGTAAGTAGCTTTGTGCCCAAGACCTGCAAACAGCTCAAATTTTACCCTCAGACCTCTTGCCAGCGACAGGGAGGGAACATCTCAGCGGTGGACCCTCCTGCAGGAGACCTGTCCAACAGTGCAGCCAAATGCACTCAAGCTCAAGCAGGCCTCTGGAATAGACACTGAGAGACCCCCTCTGACCACTTCCCTGCCCAGGAGTCTTGTTCGCACCAAGTGATAATGCTGGTTTCTGCCCTGAACCTTGACACAAAAGGTGCAAATTAAGTGTCCATCAACAGGAGAGTATATCATTAAACTGTGAAATTCCACACACTGGAACACCATCATCATGGATGAACGTCACGAAAACAATAATGAATGAAAATACAGAGATACCAAGTTACAGAGGAATACATACAATATAATACCACTTATATAATGTTTAAAATGTAAAAAACAATATGACATAGGAGTAGGCATGTGCATATTTAGTACTGCTTTAAAGAATGATATGGAAACAATAATTACCAAATCGAAATTCAAGATAGTGGCTGCATAACTGCCTATTTGGAGGAAGTGAGATGCGATTAGGGATGGGTACACAGGAGCACC
Source organism: Miniopterus schreibersii (assembly GCF_964146895.1). Classification (NCBI taxonomy): domain Eukaryota; kingdom Metazoa; phylum Chordata; class Mammalia; order Chiroptera; family Miniopteridae; genus Miniopterus; species Miniopterus schreibersii. The sequence continues at coordinate 70,529,565 of NC_138108.1, read as the reverse complement.
AATTTTATTGGTAATGTTTTATTTGTTAAGCCAAGTGGTGATACACAGGGCTTTACTGTGTTCTTCTTTACACTTTCTTATCTTAAATATTTTTAATACATGTTTTAAATGAATGGATATGAGGTAAGGAAGCAGAGCTAGTTCGTATGACTCTTGTAAAGGAGGAAATTCACAAGGGCTGAGGATAGCTTCCTGTAGAGTTAGGGAGATGGAGAGCCCTTCCAAGGCCACCCAAATGGGATTCAATAGGAAGGAAGACCTTCTCCAGAATGTTCTGAAGTCATTCTATAGCATCGAGGTGACTATAAATAAAAGTATATCTTCACTGGTCTAGGGAGGTGAACTATACAATAGTTTTCATTTAATTCAACAAACTTCTGCACAACAAATATTCCTGTTGGCTCTCTTTTAATATACTAAACAACCCCTACACACAATATCACTTTACTTGTAAATGAACCACCTTCTAGATTCCCTATGCAAATACCAATTTTAGGCTAGAATTGTGGATATTCATTGCAGATACTTCTGGTCTGATATGGTAGCTCTATCTACAAGCATTTCCCCACTGAACCAATGAATAAATATAATAAATAAAAATCTCTTAAAAAACCAGTGTGTGTTTAATTCATGTTGATTGCAGCCAAAGCACAACTTCTAATACATAAGAACAGCTACAGGTCAAGCACTATGCTGGGCACTAGAGATGTAAAGACACCACATTGCTTCCTAATAAGGCTCCATGCCAAACTTGCATCATAACTGTTACTACTACCTCTTATGGAAACGACTCCCCCATTCTCCAATGCCCTTTTTGAAAACATGGACTTTCCTCAATTTCTCTGTATATCCCTAATTAGGAAACAGGCATAGATAGATCTAGGTAGGTAAAAGTGACAGTTAAATTGTAGAGTCAAATAGTTGTTTTGGGGGAAGTACTCTGGCATTTGGAGATCTGTTGTGACTATATGCATCTCTGTTCATATGGAATCAGATGTGTTTTTAGTTATAAGAGCAGCAAATATTAGCAACAAGATATTTCTCTGCTTTCTACAGTAAAAGGTTCCAACTCTTCTCTTTCCTTCTACTGTCTAACTGAAGTTTTTTTTCCCCCCTTCAAGCAATAAGATTACTTTATGAGAGAATACTTACAGTTCTAACTTTACTTTAAGAGATATATAATTTTTACCTTTCTCAGTCATCTAGTGGCTTCTTCCACAGCTGCATCTGGTTCTGCATGTTCTGGCCAGCAAGAGTGAGGTTCCTGGTCTATAACCCTAGCCCGCTGCAGGAAGCCAGTCAAGAGTGGGAAGGCTCTGGAAATAGGGTTTCCGGAGCAGGCCAGAGTCACGCACCAAGTGCCCTGTTCATGGCCATCCCCTGCTCCTGCCTGGCCGTGCCTGGCACTAACAGAGTGGGAGATGGTGAGGCGAGCACGTGAGCACAGCTTCCTGCCGGGGCAGGAGCCAGCCCTCAGGCCATAGCCCGAGAGCCTGCTCTGGGAGGCTGTGGTTCGTCCAGTTTAACCAGCTCAACCTGAGGGAACCCTGTGCCTCAGCATGTAGGGACTAGAGTTCATTCTCCTCCAGAGTAGGTTCACCATCCACAGGCTCTGCCATGCTAATGGAAAACCAATTGTAGCAAGACGTCACTCTCCATCTGACGATCAACACATCTATCCTGGTTTCTGCTCATTAGAGCAGCTCAGGTCATAGTTCACCATTTCACCCAGAAAAGCATATAGAAAGCCTTGTCTTCAGAGGCATCAGTCTGCCTGTTGTTTCCGCTACAACCATTCACAGAATAGTGTGAATTGGTCAGGACAGGAGGGGAAGGAATACGTTGTTGATACATCCTAAAAGGGGTGCTTGGGAGTTAAAATATTTATATTTAGAGCATAGTCTTTGTGGAGTGGGGCTAATAAGTTTTGCAAGCAAACAGAACTGTAAAAATTCAAAACTGAGATACCAGTGACATTTCACATCGCCCTGAAATACTGACAGGAAATACTATTTTCAGAGCAACCTTTATCCATTTAAGATAATGCAGTGAGAAATCTAACTGCTGAGGAACTGGATTCCTGCCTTCCAACAGCAGTTGGTCCATTCATTTATAACAGTAAATAAATGTTATGAAAGTTCATGCAAAAAGCATGACCTAAATGGCTAACTATGAACGGCTCGCACGATCGCCAGGCCTGCGTTTCTGATGGAGGAAGTACAAGTTTGTTGAGAACGTCTTTTTTTAGATGACTTCGAGGAAGAATGTCATCATTGGAATACTGCAAGTTTCATCTTTCTTTTTTTTGCTTTATGGAATGAGAAATGACATCAGTTTACATGTCATCTGAGAATAAAGGAATTTATTCTGTTGAAAGGCATCCAAATCTCCCCCTCTCTCTCTCTTTAGGAGGCATTGTTACTGAAACAGACTTATCATTGTTAATTATTTGGCCATTTATGGGATTGGTAGCTAAATAAAAGTTGGTTTCATCAACAAGTCTGTACGTTTAGACATTTTAACAACCTAGCAACTTAATCAATGTTATACATCCACAGTCCTAAGGAAATGCTAACATTTAAAGCCCCACTATTCTAAACTCAGTAGGAAATTCCATGAAGGAGAGGAAAAACATATATATATAATATTATCTAAAGTATCTCAACCAAACCCACAATTCCTCCCCGGCCAGCACCATTTCTCTTTCTGCTGTTTCCTATAGTGATAAATGAATTCCAGCCACTTCCCAAGCCAGGATCCCAAGAACCATCCTTGGTTCCCCTCTTCCCAGCCCCTTCATCCATTTGATACCTGGGCTGTAGCTCCTAATGCTTCAGTCATTCTCAAATATGTCCCCACTGCCACTGCCTCTGTTCAGTCCCTTGACCTGTTTCACCTGAATTAATCCAATAATCTCCCAACCCATCTCCCTGCCTTCAATCTTCCCGTCTACAAGCGACTTTCCTTTGAACTCCACTACCCTTTTCAAAATCACTTTGAGCTCCCCAGCCTTAGAAAGTCCAAAAGTCTCCATGTGGTACCTAAAGCCCTCGTGACCTGGGTAAGCTTTTCTCCCTGAGCCTTTCCACCAGATTCTCCCACTCCCACTCGATATGCCAGTCACAGGGGAACAGCTGTTCTGGAAAGCACAGTGCTCCCTCTCACCTGCAGGCCTTCATATCTCTGGCTCCCTCTGCCTAGAAAACACTTCTTCTCAGTGTCTCCAACCCTCCCTGAAGCCTTTACCTGCTGACTCCCACGTGTCTCTTAGGACTCAACTGGGGCATTACTTCCACATGCAAACCTTCTCTGACATGTCCTTCCCCTACACCTTGCTTAAGTGCCTCCTGTTTGCTCTCTGGATACGAAGTGCTTAACATATTTGTGGAATAAATCCTTTACCCTAATAAACATTTCCAATCCCACAAAACCTCTGATATGCCCAGGCTAATCTCCTTGCCATCTCACGAGCATGCCGTGTTCATGCCCACCTCCACCCCTCTGCCCACACTGCTCGCTCACCTTGGGATGGCTTCCTTCTTTCTTGGGGGAGGTTTCTCTGAGCATTTCAACCCCAGGCAATATTTTTGACCTCTGAATACTGGCACATTTTGCCTATGTTTCTCATTTGACATATATTTATACATAGTGCTAATGACATCATTTATATTTTAACTTTTGAGTTAGTTATTTTTTAAGGTTATACATATAGTTCTCCTTGCAAACAAGGACAAGGTATTACTTTAATTCCTCTTCTTTCTCCTCTGAATTTGCATAGTTCAGCACAGCGTCCATAACATATAAGCAACCCGTGTCACTTAACATTATAACATTAACATCATTTAACAGTTACAGGATTAGCACAAAACCAACAGATGAAGACAAGGCTACACAATGAAATAAATGTTTCATTTTCAAAAGAATACATTATTTCAAATGAGATCATAAATAAAATGAGAAAGTGATGACCTTGAACATAATTTACGGTAGTCTGGCACGTGAACGGAAAGCCTTGGGAAGCGCAGCTGCAGCGGAACCTCCAGTTTCGGGGCCAACAGCATGAACGCGCCCAGCTGCAGGACACGCCAGATGTCAATCAAAAGCGGAATAAAATCAAGATGTACACTCTCCAAACCAATCTGTATGTCTGTTTAATCGAAGAGCTCACAGTCCACATGGCAACAGTAAAAGGAAAATAAAATTAAAGGAAACTTAAAAATATAAAACACTAAATGTCAGAAGTAAATCAAACTTATCAGTAACACAATAACTAAGCAGGTTAAACTCTCCTAATAACCATCTTGCACTCGTCATAAACAAAATCCAATTATATGGCTCTTAGAAGAGATGGATGTTAAACAAAGTGACTCCAAAAGGCCTGTTCACCCCACAAACACTTTAGTAGGATATACTGTATATCAACACCATGCTGAGTGAAATATTAAAGATGGAGATATACAAGGCAAACGCAAACAAAAGGGAAGCAGGAGTCACAATGCTAACACTAAAGAAGCAGTGCTAAAAGCGAGAAGCATTTTGTAAAACAAGAAATTGTTTTACCTTGTGTCTGTTAATCAAGAATGTGATCTATCAGAATCCTGATGGACAGTCATAAACATACTATCTATCTTGGAGAGTTGTTGTAAGTATTAAATAAGAGAAGTAATCTAAAACATTTAGCTCAATACCTGCCACGTGGTACATGCTCAAAACATTTGAGTTTCTTTTTTCAGTATTTGTATTAGTAACAGCAGTATTAGTAATATATGATAGTCACTAATACTCATGCTGCAGATAACACAGCATCAAAGTACACAAGGGAAAACACTGGAAATCCAAGGAGACATTTACAGAATCGTAGCAAGAGGAGGAGGCGGTTCGGCCACATTTCTTTTTGTTCTTGAAGCAACAAGTAACTAAACAAATGCTAATGGGATCTAAAGAGTAATGCCTGGTTATATATGTTGCTGCTGCTGCGAGTGCGTGTGTGTGTGAATTCTCCTATAGTCTACAAATTCCATGATCTACAAAAAATATGCATCCTTTCCCATCACTCAAGGGACATTTACCAAAGCTGATCATTTACTAAACCAAAATAAAGATCACAACTGCCAAAGCAAAAGATAGGCATTATTCTCTGACATTTACAAAAAAATGGAAAGTAAATTATGAACACTAGCAAACGAAACAAAACCTTGAGAAGTTATAATTCTTCTCCTAAAGCTCTCAGATCAAATAACATATCAAAACTAAAACTTTGAAATAATTTTAAATAATGGTTGCTAATGGAAACACTACATAGAAAAACTTGTGAGATGCAGTCACCTTATCAAGAAGATAGGCGGCCACCTGACTCACCTCGGCGGTCTGGCGGCTCCCAGGCTGGGCTGGGTTAGTATCTCTTGGAAACGCTCATCCTCAAGCACAACTAGGAGCCTTTGGAGCCCAGAGGCCTTTGAGGGGCCCTCTGCATCCCCTGGGGTCTGGCTTTGCCTGAGCCTCTCCCTGAAACCACTAGGTATCCCTGTAGCCCTCTCCCATGCATTGGACCAAGTGGAAAAAATAAAGCTTTTTGCAGCAAAAAAAAAAAAAAAAGAATAAAGCCATGAAAAGACTATGAAAAAAATCACAAACATTCACAAATAGAAATTATAAAGTGGACATTAGAATACATATACAAACATATATAGAAATACAAATATATAGAGGGGGGAACGTATCATAAGCATGCGTGCACGCCTTATTTCTGGGCTAATAATTTAAGAGCTCAATAATCTACAGACAAGTATTTAAAAAAAAAAAAATTAACTGGATAAAAATAGGAAAACTGGACAAATTAAAGAACTTAAGAAAAAAATGTCCAAAAATTCTTTTTAAAAAGCCATTCCATTACTATGCACAATTAATTGCAAGGAAAAAACTAACCTCCATACAATGATAACAATGTCCTCACATCTTCACTGACCATCATTATTTCAACAACAGCCACAGTTATTTAATGCTCTCAATGAAGCAGGAGCTGTGATAGGGCCTTGCCTCTATAATCTCACTTAATCTCACAAATGCTCAGTATGAAAAGTACTTGTATTTCTATTTTATAGGTGATAAAACTGATGCTTAGACAATTAAATAACTCACCTAAGGGAATAAGACTGGTGAGGGAACTACCCAGGACTTGAACCAAGGTCTGTGTATGCCCCCAAAGCCCATGGGCTCAATGACTGGGCTTTACTGCCCTGTCTATATAAACAGTTCCTAAAACACAGAAAAATATGAACAACTTCCAAATTAATTGTGTGAAACTTGCATAAACCTGATAGCAAAAGTTAATGAAGCTAGTAAATAATAAAACAGGAAAGCTACCAAGCAAACTCACTTATGAAGTCTTATAAGACCTGCAGTTTCAAAGGAAGAAAAGAGCATGAATAATAATTTGCTATGATTTAATACGGCACAGCACTAGAGTAAGCAGTAAATTCATATATATCCATATAGATGCTAAAAAGACGTTTGTGAAATTCAAATTCTATTCCTGATTCTTGCTAATTTAAAGCAAGTCAGAAATAGAAGAGTACCTCCATAGTATGGCAAAGAAGTTCTATCCAAAGCTAATAGCCGAACGTAGTAAATAATAAAACATGAGCATCGTTCCCTTTTGCATGAAGACAAGATAAGAACAGACCAACAAAACACTTCCAGTTGGTACAATGAGAACAGAAAAAGAGGAGATATATAAACATTTGGGAGAAATTAACTTTGTCAGACTTTTATTCCTTTGTTTTGGAAAGCAAAGGAGTATAAGTCAATCAAGTTTGGTAAGTTCATACTTACTTGGTAATGGTGTAAGAGCTTTAAACAGATTTGAATTGAGGTAGAGTATAAAACCATACATGTTTGGATCTGAGAGTTCCGTTTTTAACCTCAAAAACTTTTACAACCTTCCACGTGACACTTTTTGGTTTTTAACCATTTGCTGATTCAGACAACAGGTAATGGTAAAGACCCAGTATGAGTTTAGTGACACCTAAAAAGGTCATTATAATATGCCCAGCTGGGTGTAGCTCAGCAGTTGAGCGTCGACCTAGGATCCAGGAGATCGCGGTTCGATTCCCGGTCAGGGCACATGCCCAGGTTGAGGGCTCGATCCCCAGTCGGGGGCGTGCAGGAGGCAGCTGATCAATGACTCTCATCATTGATGTTTCTCTCTCTCCCTCTTCCTTCCTCTCTCTGGAATCAATAAAGATATAATTTTTAAAAAAAATAAAAAATAAAGATTAAAATACACTAATTCATTACATTAGATATATATGCATTTACATACATATACATATGTGTTACATAGTTCTCTACACTTTTGAAAAATAGCACAACAGGTATGGCTGCTTGGGATTCTTATGAATTTACACACCCTTCCCATAACTCCGCAACCCCTCCCACTCCCAGAGTTCATGGCCCAGGGGCAGGAACAACTGCTGGAGACACCTTCAGAATTCAGGAGAATCAGAAATCTGAGTGGGAGAGCACAGCCTGAAGGGGACGGTCTCCTGATCTGACAAGCCTGCGAGATTACTCGGGAAGGCTCAGTGACTCACCATTTCACAAAAGCCCTGAAAGACACCTGATAAGCACACAGAGCTTGGTTCCTATTTTCACAGGTGAAAGCAGGGCTGGGAATCACCATGTCATTCCTCATTAAGTAAGGCAGACTAGGGAAAACCAAGTTCTCAAATTTTAATAGAGAAAGGGCCACATTATGTATTAAATGTAACATGAAAATCACAAGGCAAGAGGAGTGTTTAATCAGATGCTTACTCTTTAAGAAAGCACACAGAGTTCAAAAACATTACTTCCCGCTGCCTCCCAGTGTAGTCACATATGTACATGCAGAAAGATTTATAAATAAAACAGTCAATGACAATTTAATGGAAAGCAGCAACTTATTGATGGAGGATTCCTCCACTAAAACCTTTCCATCCGTAATGGACTGCGCCCAGAAATGGGTTCTTCATTCCTCCCCATAGTATGCATTCTTGGTAGCTCCTTTCTGAGCCCTGCCAACACCATTACACACTAGCTTTATATAGCTTTCGGGCTGCTCTGCGCTCCCCTCTGGCCAAAGAACTTTCTAAAGACTGCTAGGGGAAAAGCAAGCACAGACAGGTCGTCTCCCAGGCTTGGAATCCACTGCCTGAGCAGTTTCCATCTGAATGGCTGTTGCTTCCAGGACAGTATAGTGGCCTCAGCTAACTATTATTTTATCATAGAGTTTAGCTGACTGCATGAGGATTAACTGGTAACTTGCACTCAGTTCTCTTTGTATCACTTGTCACCACTCACACAGATTTCTTTATCCAGGAAGACCTAAGGACAAGTCTGACCCTGGCCCTTAGTAGCTAGGAAAAATTTTTACCTTGCCTTTCTGAACCTCGGTCCCCTGGTAAGTAACAAGGAAAGAGCTTTGTCATGTAGAATTATCACAGTAATGAGTGTAAAGACCCTGGTTCACACCAGGCTTTGGGAGAAAAGTTTCTTCTCTTCTCTTGCTCTTCTATATCCTCTGTTCCCAATTTTAGGGATCAGTTCATGGCCTGTCCTCAGGCTGCAACTTGTCTAATTCTGTTTTGTTTTTGTTTTTGTTTTTTAATTTTTGTTTAAAATATTACAAATGTCCCTTTTTCTCCCCAATGACTCATTCCACCCGTCCCATCCCCCCCCAGGTCCCTCTCCCCACCATCATCCGTGTCCTTGATTTGAAGTTTTTAAAATAAATTTTAATATTAGAGACTGCCTTGGAAAAGCATTTCATCAGCCCCTTCAAGACTCAAAACAAAACATAACCTTTTCTTCTCTATTCCCTCTTTTTACTCTGCCAAAAAGTGGATTGTGTGCCTTCGATTCAAAGCATATTCAAGAATGTATTGCCAAGCTGCCCTATAACTGTTCTCAGGTGTGTGCCATATTCCAAATGAATGCTAAGATCCTTACAAATAAAAAGAATGCTTTCTACCTCTTTGCTCCCCTACATGAAACCCAGTTTATTTCTCCAGACATAGTGGGTGCTCAATAAATACTTGTTGACCCACCTTCACTTTTATGAAACAAACCAGAGAATTTTTCAAAAAATAAACATGAATCTCTCATTTATTAAATACATTTTAAATGTCCATTAAAGATAACATTCTTACAAATTACCTTTAATTCAATAAATTCAGATGGTTAAATAATGGACAGAAACTTCTGAAAATAACCTTTCTGTTAAAGCTACATAACATTTTAAAGACTTGATTCAAATGAACTCAGCAACATCCAGGACCAGATCCTATAGATCAGTGAGCTGTTGTGCAAATGTCCAGGGGCAGGTGTTGTGCTTAGTCTAGCAAGTAAGAGTCTTCTACATAAATCAGTCTTTGTGTTGCTTTCAGCTACAGAGAAAAGCAGAAATCATAAAATCTTGAGAACTGAAAGAAAATGAAGGAGACCAGGTGGCAGAGCCCTCCACCTTTAGGGAATTACAGTGTGATTATTACTAGCATCTTACTGAGTGTTTCATCATTTTTCCAAGCTGAATGTTAGGGGAAGATGGGAAAGCATGGTTCTGGTGGTGACAAGACCTGAAGCTCTCTGGTCTTTGCGTCTGGCACTCTTTCTGCTCCATCATATGCAAGTTTAATAAATTGCTCAAGTTTCTAGACTCAGGATGACTGAGAGGACTTAGATAAATAGTAACACCTACTCCGAACCTCTTCCCAATCCTGGACCAGGAGCAGTGATTTCCTGCCTGTGCCACCAAAGGCTCCGTCTTCATCTATCCCTTTGGCTCTCCCCGAGCAGCCCCCTGTCGATTCTGGGCCCATGAGGCTCATGTCTTGCCTTTTCCTAATGTCCCACTGACTGTAATTTTTTTTGAATACAGTCTGTTTCCTATTCACAATTCCAGCAACTAGAAGGATACCAGGCACATACTAGGTACTTAATAATTTTTGAATGAGTGATGCCTGCCGCAGTGGTGCTGAGTTGCCATAAGGAGTAGTTTCATTAGTCAAGTTGTTGAAGGAACCAACTGCCATATTTTCCATCTTCTTGACCATCACGGTTTCCTAATTAGGCTCCTTTTGATGCCCTGGAAGTGCCATAACCTTCCACGTGGGTCCGGGAGCAGACTCAGGAGTCACCGGGCAGAAGCATGAGGTGTGGCCCGTCGCCGAGTTAACATTCCTGTTCAATGGGAGCTTCCTTCGGCTGACAACTTGAACTGCAGGCAGCGACGATTACCGCTCACCCGTCATTCAGCCCTTTCTTTGGGCTGAACTCTCACATTTCTAAATAAGGAAATCACTTACTCCCACGGCTGTGAGATCATGACAACCTTATGAAGAACTAGTCTCCCCAGCAGAACGCTGTCCTCAATTTCTCCCACGTGGCTTCGCTCCACTGTGAAAGGGCTTGGCTATTCAACTGAGCAGCCCTCGGTTCTTCTAGTTTGCAGGTTTCCACACAAATAACTAGTTTTAATGCCCTACTATAGTCAATCCAGGCAAGCACAAGGTACACAGTTTTTTCCAGAAGTAAAATTATATTAAATCAATCTAACCCACCATGCTCATATTGAGAATTCATTTCTGGTTTAGTTTCTCTCTCTTTTTTTTTTTTTTTAGAGAGAGAGAGAGGAAGGGTGAGAGTGAAACACTGATCTGCTGCCTCCTACATAAAATCCTACCGGGGCGGAGCCCGCAACCTGAGCACGTGCCCTGACAGGGACCTGAGCAGGCAACCTTTCCGTGCACAGGAGGATGCCCAACCTACTGAGGATGCCAGGCAGGGCCAGTTCCTCTTTTCTAACATGGTCTCAAGTTAGAATGAAACCACTAGGTTGGGACCAGGATACAATGTGGATGTCAAGAGAACAGAGCCCCATAAAGTTAGGAGAGGTTGAACTTTCCACCTACCTGCTGACCACTCTCCATCAACCACACCCTGAGATCCAGCACAGGTCTGAGATGGGTTTGGGAGCTGGTCTAAGTTATATCTCACTGATCCAGGTTATCAGGGTGTGGCCTTCCCTGCCTTCTCCTCTGTTCCCCAAACCCAGCAAGGAACCTGATCCCAAAAGGTCCGGGAAAGGGCCTTAAGTGTCATCCTTAAAGTAATGGGCAATACAAACAGGGAGAATTGCAGCTACCAAAATTAGGAGCAGCTGCTGCAACTTACTAGTGATAGATGCTGGCAAGTAGGAATTTGGAGATTCCATTTGGGAGGCAACATGATTCTGACGCCCAGCTGAGCAGATGGAGATCTGAAAGATACATGTAGCCAGAAAGCTTGGAGAGGTTCTGCCTACGCATTCAAGGCCAGAGGGATGGGACCGTAAAGGACAAAGCTCGGTAACCAAATGTATTGATCTAGGTTCTGAGATTACAGCATCCTCAGCTGCTGAACTGTGTCCACTCTGTCATATTTGCTGTTAGACACTTAATCTCATAAATTTTCAAAAGTTTCAATGTATCTCCCTTTCCCTAAATATAGGACAAGGGAGCATATTAAAAGTCAGTCAATGAAATGCGAATGGGTTTTAGAGTCAAACAGACCTGAGTTCAAATGCTGACTCTACCACCTGTTATGTATTTGAACTTAGACAAGTAATTCAACTTCACTGAGCCTCAATTGCCCCCGCTGCAAAACAGCCATCTGTTGAGGAGGAAATGAGGTAGGACAAAGCACCTGACACATGTAAACACTAATACAGTAGCTACTGTTATGGTTTGTGTTAGAATAGTGTGTGGCACACAGCAGGGGCTCAGTAAATATTAATGGAATCCTATCATCAGGATTCACATAGGAGATCCAAAAAACGGGACAGGGGACATTTCACAGGGTCTAGAAAGTAGCCTCCCAGAGAGGGGAGGTAAACCTAACAGAGTCAAAGGGAATAATAAAAATAAGCTTTCCCCTCTCCTTCCCCCTCCCCGCACACTCTACCCCGCTTCAGAGTTCTGTCTCTTTCCAGGCAGAGGCGCCACTGGAAAGGCTCTTGTCTTAATGGAGTAAAGAATGATCCGCAATCAAAGTCCACATTAAAATAAAAGGCATCTAGTGTGGTATCCATCAGCCTGGACTCTAAATACAAAAAAGGTTTTACTTAAAGGTTCACAATTGGAGATGTCTTTTATTTATTCTTGGATTCAAATCCTAATAAACAGAGACCCCTCCACCCCAATTCTCCCATCGCCACCAGCACCATCACAAAACAACTTTGTCTCCCTGCCACATCAACACAACGCAGCTCACTGTGCGCCCTGCGCAGCTGACCCCCCCCCCCCCCCCGCACCTTCTCCGTGTCCCTGGGTCACTAGGGCCAAGTTGGCAGTGGGGCTGCTGTCAAGGGTACACGTGCTGGGGAAGTCACTAGCCAACCACTACTGAACAATGTTGACAGTGCAAACCACTGAAATCCGCTTAATTTATACTTTTCCTCAATCAGGGGTACCGAGCGCTGCCCGAGAGAAAAGCAACCTTTAAGCATGCAAACTTTGTGAACCTTTTACTAATTAGACTGCACTTAGTCATCTTTCCTCACCTCGACCTCCTTGCCTCCCGGCTCTTAGGAAAACTGCGTGTTATTTCCAAAGACAAATGGTGGACATCTACTTTCTCCGAAAATTCAAGAGACACTGCAGCCAAGGACAAGAAAAGCTACCGCAGGACATGAACCAGCAACAAGTGGATGCTTTTCATGGCGTCTAGCAGCCTTCGCCCTGACTGTATATGATTAAAATAAGAACCTGATGTTATTTTTCAGATCAGCCACAGATACTTTTATTGTGAGCGGATCCCATGACCTGAGGGCTTTGTAAACTATGGAAAGTGATGAAGGGAGCTGGGAGAGGCCGAGGGGAAAAGGTCCTCAAAGGTCTGAGTCAGAGCTCAACTATTTGGGGGATTCCACTCATCTCCCTGGGGCTTAGTAAAGCAGAAGAGACAACCAGTTCTGGCCCCTGATGATAAACAAGAGAAAAAACCCAAAACTCCACAGAATTTTGACGGATGAGACAGGCCCTAAAAAGAACTGCCTTAAGGCGCTGGGAAGTTCAAAATGAAGGCAATATTAAGAGAAATGTTTGGGCTAGGCTAAAGCTAGGACTTGGCCCAGAGTCCTCCCCCAATGTGGGGAGCCCATCTCCAACCACCCTCAGCCCCTCGTATGAATCGGGCTGATGTCAAAGGAAATCAACACACTCCCTGGGCATAGGGCGGTAGGGGCAGGGCCCTTAGAATCATTCTAGGCTGGAAGGAAAATCAGATTTAAAACTATAAACTGGCTGGCGAGAATCCACACATGGGTTATGAAGAACTGATTGTGCTCCCTAGGGGAAAACTGGGGTTTCCGAGGGATCATCAGCAAGTGGTATGTAAAGCGCAGTTCCTAACCGCAGGAAGATTAGAATCTCATCAGGAAAGCGGGTCATGTGAAATAGTAAGAACTAAAAATACGACGGAGACAGTTTGGCTCGGTGACTCAGTGACACAGCGAAAACAACTGGAGCTGCAGAGGGAAGGCTGGTTTCTGTACTGTCCTGGGAGTGGGCCTTTCCAGCGCCCACTCCATTGTCGCGGAGGATTCCTCACTGAGGGGGATACGGATGGGACAGGCGGCCCATCAGCCCCCTGCCCGCCCACAGCTCAGGCTCAGTCACCAGCCGGCTGCTTCTGCATCTAGACCTACTCATGCAAAGACTCAGGGACAACTCAGCTCACTGGCGGTGTCTACAGGGGGTTCTGCAGTGGCTGTGATACCCAGGCCTTGCTGCCTCTGCCCAAGACAGTCAGTCTCCAGCTTCCTGTTTCCGAGCCACTGAACGTGCCTTGGTTCCAGCCTGCTGGCTGCTGCTCCAAACTCCTGCTGACTGAGCACCTGACTATGGGTCCTTAAGCAGGTTTCTGTCTCTTTGACCAAAAATACTGACTTCTATGGCCATCCTACTTTTAGGAAATTCCACCGCTTCTAATGTATTATTATTAGTTTTTAAAAAATAAGAACTGTATGACCCAGCAATTATACTTCTGGGCATTTACCCAAAGAAATCCAAAACACTAATTTGAAAAGATAGATGCACTCCCAAGTTCACTGCAGCATCATTTACAGTAGCCAAGAAATGGAAGCAACCTACATGTCCATCAGGAGACAAATGAATAAAGTAGAGGTGGTACATATATACAGTGGAATATTACTCAGCCATAAAAAAGAGTGAAAGTTTACCATTTGCGACAACAGAGATGAATCTAGAAGTTATTGCACTAAATGGAATAAATCAGAGAAAGACAACTACCACAAGATTTCACTTATAAGTGGGATCTAAAAAACAAAACAAACGAACAAACAAAACAGAAACAAACATAGATACAGAGAACAAATTGGTGGTTTCCAGATGGGGGGGGGGCTTGGGGAGATGGGCAGAAAGGGAGAGGGGATCAAGAAGTACAAATTGCCAGTTGAAAAACAGTCCTGGGGATGTAATCAATAATATTGTAATAACTATGTATGCTATCATAGGGGCACTAGACTTATCAGGGTGATCACTTCATAAGGCATATGTCTAATCCCTATGTTTATATACCTAAAACTAATATAATAGTGTATGTCAGCTATAATTTAAAAATAAATTTAAAATAAAAATAGGAACTGTACTTATTCATCTTTCCTAGCCCTGAAACTCTCAGCACGGTAGCTCCTTGGGAAGGGTATTTAACTGAAAATTTAAATATTTAATTGAAAAATATTTACGGCATCAAATGATGAGGACTCTTTTGTGCATGTGTTTGTTTTACCAATACCTGGCATGTAGTGGACACCCATTTTGGTATTGTTGAAAGAATCCTGCCTTTGGAACTCAATTAAATTCTACTTCTTACTTGGATTCTCCAGAGCCTAGGGCAAGTCACTTAATCTCCCTGAGCAAAGAGGGACAGTAATTCCTACCTCATTGGGCTATTGTAAAAGTTAATTTAGACATTAAATTGGGAAATAGTTTTTTTCAACAGATGGTGCTGGAACAACTGGACATCTACTTGTAAAAGAATTAATTAACCCTCATACCATATACAGAGATTACCTCAAATGAGGAGGACTGAGCCCAAAGACCACGGAGCTGAGTGCAAAACCAAGCTGTTGATGGGGTAACGTGTGCAAAAAGGACCGTGTACAAAAGGGCTGAGTTCAACAGAACAATAACTACACATGCCCAGCGGGGAAGAAGGTGCCCTTAGAGCATGAGCTGGCCCTTCTCCATTCTTGGATCAGAGAATCAAGTTTCTGCTCTGCTTAACCAAACTAGGTCTCCTCCTATTGGCGTGAAAGACACTGGGAGGAAGGACCTTGGTTTGGGTCCCTGACCCAGAAGGGTCAGTAACACTTGGACTTCATCAACATTAAAAACGTTTGTGGGTCAAAGGACACCATCAAAAAATTTAAAATACAAACCATAGAATCAGAAAATACATTTGCAAATCATGTATCTGATAAGGGTTCCATACTAGAATACATGGGGCTGTGTCGGGAGAAAGGGAGTGCCTACTAATAGAGGGTTTCTTCTCAGAGTGATGAAATGTCCTAAAATTATACAGTGGGGATGATTGCCAGTGTGGGAATATACTAAAAACACTGGATATACCTCATATGGCATATAAATGGTATCTCAATAAAGTTATTTAAAAAATTAAATGAGATGGTATATATAATAGTGTACATATATAAAATGTATACACCTAACCATTGCATACAAATATGCATGTAGTAATTGCTCAAAATCTTTTAGATTTTGTTGCTTTTACTTATCATGATAGACTGATTAGGCAGAAAGTGATGGAGTCAGAATGATTAATGGAAGGTGCTTCAGGCTGGATTAGTACAAGGATTCCTCCCAACCCAAAACGATTGGACCGATGCATTCTTTTGTAAGAATCCTCTGTATTTCTCAAAGGAGCTGTGAGTTGTGTTCAGGTGTGTCTCACCCGTCATCAGTGTATCCAATGCCCCAGATGGTTCTGTAGTCCTTGGCCTTTATCCCTACGGTCTAAATGCACTTAAAATGCTGCTGAGGAAATGCTCGCTCTCCCTCCTTCTTAAAAGTTGAATTCTGACTTGCTGGTGGCCTCACCTCTCAGCATTTTTTCTTATTGCTTAATTCTGTACAATGAATTTACCAAAAATAATTTAAATCTTGATATTGAAATTCTTCACATACAATCAAGAATTTGTTGCCTGGGCAGTGTGGCTTAGTGGTTGAGCATCGACCTATGACCCAGGAGATTGCAGTTCAATTCTGGGTCAGGGCACAGGCCCAAGTTGCAGGCTCGATCCCCTGTGAAGGGCGTGCAGGAGGCAGCTGATCAACAATTCATTATTGATGTTTCTGTCTCTCTCTCTCCCTCTCCCTTCCTCTCTCTAAAGTCAATAAAGATATATATATATTTAAAAGATTTGTTTGCTTTGGAGTTTTCTGTTTGCTTTTTTGGAGGTTCACCTGTTCGTCTGTTCTTCACAGAGGCATAGCAAAAAGATTAAGAGAGTGCAGGCTGGCATTATAGCCGTGTCTCTATATGTAATTTTTTATTCTCTTCCATATACTTTTCAAATGTTCTATAAAGAATCACTACAGAATATTAAAAACATGCTGTGAGTTGAAAAACATTACTTAAATGTTATAAATTAGCCCCAAGACGGTTTACAAAGAGAATTATCTCCAAAGTCAAGATACCCCCAAAGGCGTATCAGAATGTTCACTGGACTAAATCTAAATGGGGTGTGTGTGTGTGTGTGTGTGTGTGTGTGTGTGTAAAGGGGGCGTGTGTGTGTGTGTGTATGTGTGTGTGTGTGTGTAAAGGGGGCGTGTGTGTGTGTGTGTAAAGGGGCTGCATCTGCCTTTGCTGTGATGACTCCCATGGGTCATCACTTGCCACTAGGGTCAGCGCAGTAGTCCACGTTTAATCCAGGGTGCAGGTTTAACATGCTGATTTGCACCACTGCGTGTACATCTTCTGAGCTTCCCTTGGCACCTTTGGTTGGATTCCTCCTAGACAAGGGAAGCCTGAGTGATTTGTATCACTGAGCCACTACCCATCCATTTACAGTCTTACAAAAAATTCTAGTCTAGACAGTAATTGAAGTCAGGAGTGAAATTTAATTAAAGCACATCTTTCCCAAGCCTTGAGGGCCCTTCCTGGGCGCTCAGACAGCAGTGTTTACGTGGACTGTTCTAAGGGTACCCTTGGGGATGTCCTCGCAGGCACAGCCTTCCCCTCCAATCGCCGAGACAGACCGTGAGAAAGCACCAGGGTGGGGGTGACTGGTTCCGGTGGGTGTGAAAATGAAAACGAGATGTCTTCCTGAATGTGTAACAATCACAGTGGCATAATTAAGACACTGAGAGAACAGAAACTGAATTTGATCTGTCGGGAGCCTAAAAAACCCATAGAGAGAATATGTCCCAGAAATCACAAACCACTAACTTGAGGGGTTTTGACAGCCTTCAGATATATTTTGGTCAGTCTACAAAATATTATTTTTAAATTGGTGCTAGCATTTAAAATGGAAAGATTTTACCTAAAAATCAGATTTACAGCTTCTTTTAAGTAGTTAAAAAATAAAACCACAGAGCTAGCTCCTTTTTGGCAACAATTGCTGGTGCTGAATAACAGCTGCACCCTTCAGACATTCAGCGAACACGCGCCGGTTCACCCCATGCCCGCGAGCCCCGGCCGCCTCGGCCGCGATGAGGTCCCACGGCAGCCGATTTTGTCTTGCTCACTGCTGGCAGGCTGTCATTATGCATATAACCTGTATGGCCTTTGCAGACATGTGGGTTTGGGACCCTACCCATCTTCTTCCCACTCCCAAGCCCTTCCCCTGGCATATGCCTTCCCAGAGTTATTTCTTTATTTAGAATTCTCCTTTCCTTTATGCTCACTGGTGCCTTATTAGAAAACTGGCCGGGCTTTGATTCTAGGCATGGTAAGCTTCTGGGAAAAGAACAGAATAGTACAGTATAGAAGCAACTGGATTTGGAGTCAGTACACTCAGGCTTAAGTCCCAGCAATAACTAGAACTAACTTGGATTGTCAGAAAAATGTCAGTTCAAATCCCAGCTCCTCGATTTTTTAGTTTGAGATCTTGAGCAATGTATTTAACCTCTTGGAAGCTCTTTCTTATCTGTAAAATGTAAATATTTACCCGGTACACCTCACAGAATTGTTGTAAAACCAAAGATGATATTCTAAGACGGTGATGTAAACAGTTTATAAGACTAAATCAACTTAAGGTCATTTCTTCTTGGGGGGAGGGGACTAATTTATTACATTGCTTTGGATGGATTGGCAAAAATACACTTTACCAAATTTTAAAAATTCTCTCTCAGAAAAAAGCAAATAGTATATACAGTAATGTGGTTCCTAATTTGTTTTTACCATTTACCCATCTGTAGATTGTTTTATAAACATGCAGAAGTGTTTTAATAAGTGTGTATATGACCTAACTCTCCAGAAGACCCAAATAACTAAAAATCTGCCTGCCACAGTGTCTACAGTGACCACTGTTATAGGAGTTTCCACATACGAGAATTTCTTAATTGGCTTATGACGTAAATCTGGCATGCACAACATATACTTTTTCAAAAATCTGTATTAGTAGGTGGTATAACTACAGAGTTCTGATTGGTGACACCTATAAAAGAGAGAGTACAGAGAAATTGGTAACAATAAACATTTAAAACTATTTTAAAATTTTATTTCTGAATATAAAAGTAATAGATTTTATTACAAATAATTTAGTTGTGTCATTCTTGTTGTAGGTATTTATTGGAGATAAACACTATTAACATTTAACGGATTTCCAATTCATTTTCACCTACATTGTCCACTTACTGTATCATAGGCATCATTTCTAGCAGCTAGACCTACATCATTTTTAATGACTGCATAGTTTTCCATTGTGTGGTTGCACTATAATTATTTAACAAGTACCTATCAATGGACTCTGGGTTACTTCCAGTTTTCACTAGCATAAGTGTTACTGTGATAAATATCCCATGCACATTCTTTGTAAACTTGTGATTTTCTTTTTAATCCTCAATCCTCATCCAAGGATATGTTTTTATTGATTTTAAAGAGAAAAGAAGGGAGAAAGAGAGAGGAAGAGAGAAACATCGATTGGTTAACTCCCATATGTGCCCTGACCAGGAATCGAACCCAAAACCTTTTGGTGTATGGGCCAAAGCTCCAACCAACTGAGCCACACCAGTCAGGGCCTGGTTATTTCTTAAGATATATTCTTAGAAGTGCATTGCTGAGTCAAAATTAGGCTGTTTCTCACCCAAATTGCTTCTTTCCCCAAAATTTGTACCAATTACATTCCCACCAAGAATAACTGAGACTGTGTGATTTCCATGCCTTCATCAGTGGGAATAGCTTAATCTTTGCTAAACAGTTAAAATAATAATATCTCATTATTTTCACTTGTATCCTTTTAATTCCTAATGAGATTAAGCATATTATGTTCAAATGCTTCATGACTATTTATATTTCTCCTTGGTAAATTGCATTTCATTTCCTTTAACCATTTTCTATTGGGATAGTAATCTTTTTCTTGTTGATTTATAAGAACTCTCTCAAGTCCATAATTTATTTGACAAATCTTCTGTTGATATATAGCTGTTTTCGAAATTTTAGCATTACAAAATAACATAGTAATCAATATTCTTATAAGTAGATATTTGTACACATCACATATTATTTCTATTCAATAGATTAAATTAGAATAGATTAAAATGCTCTAACATATTGCTAAAATGCTTTCCATTAAAGCCATGCCAGTTTACACTCCCACCATCAAATTTCGAGATCGCCTACCTCAAAGCAACCCAGTTCACAGCCAACCAGAGCATTGCAACAGGAAGCAGATAAAGACACCAAAGGGCAAGGCATATAAATCACAGAGGGAGGCGACAGCCAATCTGCTGCAGGATCTCTAGAAGCCCGGCAAGAAGAGGAGGATCTGAACATTTGGTAGGACTGAAATGGGGAGGCAAGCAATCTTTATCTCCTTGAGAATTTGGGCCAAATCTAGCGCCTTTATAGTTCACTGAAAAAATATGACTGTTGATAACTGAAGATTAAAAACCTGCTTAACACATTCAACTTCTTAGCTTCCCATATTCCACCAACTAAATCTGATCATTAATTGTGCAGATACCTATCCTGCATCTCTTAGAAATGCTAAATCCCAGTGAAACCAAAGAAACAGAGAGACAGCCCAAATGTTGGGCCGCTTCCTGGTGATGCGGTGAGAGGAGCGACTCCTGGAACTAGGCCTGGGTGACAGGAAATAGCAATAGCCCTCTGTTCGCCAAAGTACAGAAGGGTGTTTCTGAAGGGTGTCTGAAGGCTGAAGCTTAAGCCAGTGAAAACAGGCAAATTGTCCTCATTCAGTAAATAAACAAACAAGAAACCTTGCAACACCAAACTCAAATCAACGTTATTTACTTTTTTATTTTGGTTAATCCTCACTGGAAGGTATTTTTTCCATTGATTTTTTTTTAGAGAGAGTGGAAGGGAGGGATGAATGGGGAGGGAGGGAGGGAGAGAGAAAGAGAAAGATGGATGTGAGAGAGACACATCGATTGGTTGCCTCCTGCAAGCACCCTTGCCAGGGCTGGGGATCAAACCTGCAACCAAGGTACATGCCCTTGATCAGGAATGGAACCGTCAACCCTTTGGTGTGCAGGCCAGTGCTCTAACCACTGAACCACAATGGCCAGGGCAAATCAACACTACTTCAAGAACCAAAACAAGGCAGGTTCTCGTAAGTGCTTTTCCGGGTGAATTCAAATCAGAATAGCAAGGATACAAACACGATGGGAATGTCTAATGCAGAGAGCTGATGAAGAATGTCTAACTAATGGTTCTGAAGTATCTGAAGAACTTTCAAGGAATGATATTCTACAGCAACACTAAATAACATCATCATCCAGGTAAGGCAATTAAAAATTAACAGCCTGGCCCAGCCAGGCGTGGGGTTGAGCATCGACCTAGGATCCAGGAGATCAAGGTTCGATTCCCGGTCAGGGCACATGCCCGGGCTGAGGGCTCGATCCCCAGCAGGGGGTGTGCAGGAGGCGGCCGATCAATGACTCATCATCAATGTTTCTCTCTCTCTCCCTCTCCCTTCCTCTCTCTGAAATCAATAAAGAATTTTTTTTTTAAATTAACAGCCTGTTCTTTCAAACACAGGCTGTCACACAAAAGCAATCATAACAAGCAAAGCTACGCTGCCATGTATATTTTTCAGTTATATACATTTTTACATATAAGCTATAATTTACATATAACTTAAGAGCTCAATTGCATGTTTTTCCGTTATGACACAGCTGATTTTGGTTGTTCCTCCCAACTATTACTGGTTATGGATCTTATTATCATCACCATCTCCTAACCAACAGTACTAAGCTGGTCATGTGGAGACTCTAATAGACAACATGAACGTTTCTTGCAAACTGTATTGTATTTGTCACTTGTTTTTAGTAGGAACACTTCAGAGTGTAATTATTAATGGTGCCGCTCCATTGTGTCTCTTTCCTTTTGGTTCTTACGCTTTATCTGCCCCATGTGAATTCTTCCTCCCTCCAGGACTCCACATACCTGATGACTTCTAAATCATTTTACTAAATCAAACCTCTCTTCTGTGCTCCGAGCATGTGTTTCTAAATGCTAACAGGCCACTCACACCAGATGTCCACACACAGCTCAGCCCCACGGACCCAAACCCCAGCTCTCATGATTCCTCCACTCCCATCAAAACCTGCTTCTGCTTTTTGTCTCATAGGTAATGATGTCACCAGCCTGATTCACTGAGGCTCTAAAGATCAAATGGCCACTTTCTCTTTTGTCTCCTCCTTCCTTCCCCTTCCACATCCATTTCTGCTGAGCCACCTTTTAGAAGTCTGCTGTATCTTCACATACTCTCCATATCGATGACACTGGTCTGGGTGTTCCTCAGTTCCTGGTAGGACCCATCACCAAAGCTTACTAACTGCAACCCACTGACTCTCTTCTTCTCACACCTTGACCAGGCTGCCAACAGGCTGTTTCAGACACAATAATATGATCAGATCACTGTTCTTAAAGCCCTTGCTGACTTCCTATAGCCAGTAGTACAGAGTTGTTCCTGAACAAAGGTGTGTGTGTGTCTATGTGTGTGTATGTCACAGCAGGAGAACAGAGCATATTTAATACTTGATTTACAATTTAAAATATTTCACTTGTGGTATATAGACCTCTATTTGTACTCTTGCCTCATGCTCAAAAATTGGTAAGGTGAACCTAACTCTGAGGTTCCCACTTACTTTGATTTCTCCCTTTAGCATTTTTTAAATAACAGATTTATTGACATACAATAAAATTATCTTTTTTCAAAAAGCACAATTTAGTTTTTAATATCTTCAGAGTTGTGCAATCATCACAACTATCTAATTCCAGAACATTTTATTACTCCAAAAAGAAATACCATATCCATCACCAGTCACTTTCCAATCTCCTTTTATCCCAGCCCCTAGCAACCACTAGTCTACTTTCTGTCTCTGTAGATTTGTCTATTCTGGACATTTCACATAAATGGAATGATACAATATGTGGCCTATTTTTAATCTGTCTTCTTTCGCTTAGCATAATGTCTTCAAGGACCATCCATACTGTAGTGTGCCTCAGTACTTCGCATTTTGTTTATTCATTTATCAGCTGAAATGATAAATGGGTTATTTCTACTTCTTGATAATTATGTATAACACTGCTAAGAATAGTCATATACAAGTTTTCGTGTGGACACATGTTTACAATTATCTTGGTTATATACCTAGGAGAAGAACTGCTAGGCCATATGGGAACTCTACACTTAGCATTTTGAGGAATTGCCAAATCTTTCCTAAAATGGTTGTATCATTGTACATTCCAACCAGCATATGTCAGGGTTCTAATTTCTCCACATTCTTGTCAACATTAGTTATTGCCTTCTTTTTCATTATAGCCATTCTGTTAGGTACAAAGTGATATTTCTGTATATCTCATTAGAAAAAATGACTGACTCCTTTGCCCAATTTTTAAACCAGTTATGTGTCTTCTTATGTGGAGTAGTAAGGGTTCTTCATATATTCTGGTTGAATACTATTCCATCGTATGGAATGCAAGTTCCTTATTAGATATATGATTTGCAAATATTTTTCTCCCATTGTGTGGACTGTCTTTTCACTCCCTTGAATGGTATCCTAGGAAGCACAAAAGCTTTTCATTTTGATGAAGTCCCATTTACCTATTTTTTTCTCTTTTCTTTTGGTGTCATATCTGAGAAAACTTTACCTAATCCAAAATCATGAAGATTTACTCCTATGGTTTCTTCTAAGAGTTTTATAGTTTTGGCTCTCACATTCAGGTGTATGATCCATTTTGAGTTAATTTTTGCATTAGGTGTGAGTTAGGGTTCCAACTTTATTCTTTTACATGTGGATATCCACCTGTCCCAGCAGCATTTGTTGAAGAGACTATTCTTTCTCCCCATTGAATTGTCTTGGCACTCTTATCAAAAATCAATTGACCAAAAATGTAAGGGTTTAATTTCTGAACACTCAATTCAATTCCATTGAACCATATGTCTTATGCTAGTAACACACTGTTTTTAGTATTTTCACTTTGTAGTAAGTTTGGAAATCAAGAATTCTAAGCTAAAACTTTGCTCCCTCTTTTTCAAGATTGTTTTGGCTCTTCTGGGTCACTTTCATTTCCATATAAATCTTAGTATCAGCTTGTCAGTTTCTGAAAAAGGGCAGCTTGGGTTTTGATAACAATTGTGTTGACTCTCTAGATCAGTCTGGGGAGTACTGCCATCTTATCAATATTATGTCTTCCAGTACCTGTACATAACATATCTTTCCATTTAGCTACATCTTCTTTAATTTCATTCATTGACACTTAATAGTTTCAATATACAAGTTTGGCACTTCTGTTAAATTTCTTCCTAAATATTTTATTCTTTTTGATGCTATCAGAAATTGAGTTGTTTTTCTTAATTGGGTTTTTGAATGGTTCATTGGCATTGTATACACATACAATCGGTTTTGTATATTGATCTTATATCCTGTAACTTTGCTGAGTTTATTAATTATATTTTGTAATGTATTCCTTAGAATTTTCTATAAACAAAATCATGTCATCAGCAAATAAAGATAATTTTATTTCTTCATTCCAATCTGGGTGTGTTTTATTTCTTTTTCTTGTCGAGTTACTCTGGCTAGAAGTACAGTACAATATTGAATAGAAGTGATGAGAGCAGACATATTATCTTTTTCTTGACCTTAGGAGGAAAGCTCTTTCATAGTTAATTAGAATGTTAGCTATAACTTTTTATAGACGCCCTTTACCAGGTTGAGGCAGTTCTCTTCTGTTCCTAATTTGTTGAGAGTTTTTCTTTTTTTTTTATCATGAAAAGATATTAGATATTGTCAAATGCTTTTTATGCCTGTATTCAGATGATCACATGATTTTTGTTCTTTATTCTCTTAACAAGTTATTGTGTTACCTTAATTGTTTTTCATATGCATAGCCAGTCTTGCATTACTGGGTTAAACCTCATTTAGTCATGGTGTGTAATTTTTTTTTTATGCTGTTGAATTTGGTTTGCTAGTATTCTGTTAAGGATTATAGTATCTACATTTATATGACATATTGCTCTGTAGTTCGTATTTCTTGGTCTGGTTTTGGTATCACAATAATACCTGAATTGGGAAGTGTTCCCTTCTCTTTTATTTTTTGGAAGTATTTATGAAGGATTAGTGTTAATTCGTCTTTTAATGTTTGATAGAATTCACCAGGAGCTAATATGGCCTGGGCTTTTCTTTGTTGTAAGTTTGTTGATTACTAATTCAATCTTTTTACTTGTTAAAAGTCCATTAATATTTTTCATTTGTTTTTGAGTCAGTTTCAATATTTTGTATCTAAGAATTTATCTGTTTCATCTAGGTAATCTAATAGAACAACCTACTTGAATTAATAGCCACTTTATTTCAAAAGTATGCAAAAACTGCTCCTATATAGCTACTTTACATTATCCTCTGTCATACACATTACATTTTTATACATTACAAGTTTATCAACATAGTTTTATACTTACGACTTTCTCTTTCAGGTTTTTGTTTTTTTTTTTATCAGGAAGGAAGGGGAAAAGGGAGCTATAAACAAAAACTACATGTATACTGTCTTTTATATTTTAACCAGTGCTCTTTATTTCTTTGTGTGGATTCATGTTACTGTCTAGTTCCCTTTCATTTCATCCTCAAGGACTCCCTTTAGTAAGTTAAGGAAAGAGAGGTCTTTTAGTGGTGAATTCTCTCAGTTTTTGTTTATCTGGCAATGTCCTAATTTCACCTTCATTTTCAAACAATATTTTTGCTGGATATAGAATTCTTGTTTATAGTCTTCTTTCAGTACTTTGAATTTGTCATCTCACTGCTTTCTGGCCTCCACAGTTTCTGATAAGAAACTGGCTGTTATATTAGTGAGACTTCCTTATACATAGCAAGGCACATCTCTCTTGCTACTTTCAAGATTCTCTCTTTGATTATAACATGTGTCAGAGTGAATCTCTTAGAGTTTATCTGACTTGAAATTCATTGAACTTCTTCGATTATATAGATTCAGAGTTTTCACTGAATATGTTAAGTTTCCTCCATTATTTTTTTTTAAATATTCTTTCTGCTCCTTTTTGTCTCTTCTGTCTCAGACTCTCACTATGTATATATTCATACACTTAATGGTGTACCACAGGTCTTTGAGGTTTGGCTAATTTTTCTTCATTCGTTTTTTTCTCTGTTTTCAGATTACATAATCTCATTTGGTCTATCTCGAATTTTTCTGATTCTTTCTTCCGTTTACTCAATTCTCCTGTTGAACTCCACTAGTAAATTTTTCACTTTAGTTATTGTACTTCTCAGGTCCAAATATTCTATTTTGTTTCTTTTTATAAATTTCTATCAATTTATATTTTTGGTTTGATGAGATATTACTTTAATACTTTCCTTTATTCCTTTAGAGGCATGATTTTCTTTAGTTCTTTGAATGTATTTATGGTCACTGATTTAAAGTCTTTGTCTAGTAAGTCCAATGTCTGGGCTTCCTCAAAGATAATTTCTATTGGCTGATTTTTTTGTTTCCCTGTATATGGCACATACATTTCTTTTTCTTCACATGTTTTATAATTCTTTTTTAACAAACTGGACATTTAAAATAATATAATGCGGTAACTCTGAATTTTAGATCTCCCCCAACCATGGTCTGTTTTTATTTCTGTCTGTTGTTGTTATTGTTGTAGCTATTTGTTTAGTGACTTTTCTGATCCTATTCCGTAGAGTCCATATTTCTTGTCGTGTGGTTTGCTAACTGGTCAGCTAATATTTTTAAATGCCTTTAACCAGTAAGTATTCCAGCCTTTGCTGAGGAGATTTCTCTGTATAGTGAGGCACACTTCCAATTTTCCAGGTGCTTATAACTCTTCCTCGCCTTCATTCCTTGCTTGTGTAGAGCTTCAAGGTCAGCCACAGAAGAGAGATTAGAGTCCTCTCAGGTCATTACTGAGAATGTGCACACCTCTGCATATGTGCATGCCTTTTTCCATGCACATTTCCACAAATATGTGAACTTTTCAAAGCCCCAATGGACAACTCATTCCCCAGTTTTCATTTAAAATTTTTTGATTAGCATCCTGTCTTCCCCAACTCTCATCACTGCCTCAAGCAGCTGCAACATTAAACAATTGCTGTGATTGTTTTTGACAAGTCCCAGGAGAAAAGTTCTTTGCACTAAGTTCTGAATTAAGTCCAATAAAGAAAAAACCTGCATGTGGGAGTTCCAGGAAGCTACCAGATAGGTCAAATCATCACAATTCTCTGGGAATGAGGTTCTCTGTAGAGCTCCAAACAGGTTTTGCCCCCTCTAGTGGCTGCTAAGCTACTGGTTTTCACAGCTACAGTGATGGCAAAACTGTTGGTTTTTAAGCTTTCCTCAGAGCTGGGGAAAGAGGAATGGAATTAGAGCAAGTTAAATGAGAAAAAAATCACTGTTCTTAATGACATTCAAGGGGTTTTTCTGCCCCTGAAAAAATGTTCCTCAGATTATTCCAAGACTTCAATTGCCTGAATTCAAAAAATGCTGATTTTGATTTTTTGTCAGCATTCTCCTTGGTTTTATGAAAGAGTAGATTTCCAGAGGTCTATACTTTTCCATTCCAGAAGTGCTTCTCTTCCCCCTCAGCATTTTTATAGGCACTAAGATCAGGACTTTAAGTGGTTTATCTAATCAAAAACATTTCTGTCAAGCAATATTTGTTGGGAACCCCACCCCTTGCCAGAGCTTCTTTCTACAGAGGTTTCTTTGAGTTCTTTAAAATTTCTAAGTAAAAATAACATTCAGCTTATTTTATCTTATCAAGTGACAAGTCACAATTATTACCCAAACATTGCTGTGTTTAGTAAAGATAATCTGAAGTAGAATTGCAACCAAAGAGAACACAAAAACGACATTTTCAATCAAACATATAGCATGAGACTGGCAGATCTTCCCATTATAAGAGAAATATTCTATCCTATAGAATTTTTATCCTAAAGGAATTTTTTGAATAATCACTGTAGATATAGTTCTCTCCCACCCTTCTAAGCCCTCGTCTATAGACCCACAAATTCCTTGATGACATTCAGCAATGTTCGGCAATGATGACCAGGAACCTGTACTGTTATCTCAGACATGATGACTAGATTTCACCTTGCCAAGGCACAAAGTAGATAATGCAGATTAACCAGACACTAGGATGGAAACAAAAGACAAATGTCTTAGGTGAAGAAACAACCAGTAAGATAACTTATATACAGCGTTATAACAGAGAGGTTAAGGGTACAGACAAATTTCAGAAAATTATGAGATTAAATCTGGATCCAACACTTTCCAGCTCTGTGATGTGGAAAAGTCATTTGGCTACTCAAAGCCTCTGCTTCCTCTCTAAAAATGGAAATAATGCATTCTTCACTGGGATATTGTGCAGATTAAATGAGCTAATGCATATATAGCACTTAATGTAGTGCTCATAATATGAGCTCATAATATGGCTCATAATAAGTCCTCAGTAAATCATAATATTAGGTGATAACCAAAAATCTCTTATCTCTGAGCTAACTGCAGCTACATAAGTATATTTCAATTTGGAAAAACAAGGTATGTTTCCAAAATGAGACTATCACCTGTAGGTAGTCTTCCCAGTATCCTGTCCCTAGCCTCATGCATTTCATGAAACAGAGATATTCATTTTGGTGAAGGAGATGACGGTGAGACAGCGTGGCTGGAGCTAGCAGTGGTGGCATCAGCTTCCTGATTCCCACCTTTGCATAGTGACAGAGACACAGTGGTAATTTGTTGTGTTGCTCCGATCATTATCTGCCTGTCCTCCTGCTCCTTCAAGACTGTATATGCCCTAAAACCAGTGTGAAATCCCTTTCTGCTTAAACCATCTGAAATGGATCATGTTATCTGTTACTGAACCAAAAACAAAATTAGTCCTTCACACACACAGTTTGTGAAGCATTGTTCTTCTTGTCAAACTTGTTCTGTAAAGGGCCAGAGAGTAAATGCTTCAGGCTTTGTGGGGCCACAGGGCCTCTGTTGCAACTACACAACCCTACTGTGGTAGCACAAAAGCGGATATAGACAATATGTAAACAAAGGGATGTGGCTGTGTTCCAATAAAACTTTATTTATAAAAACACTCCGTGGGCAGATTTTGCCTGTGATGCATAGTTTGTTAACCCTTGTTCTATACCAGAGGAAGGAGGCTGGACTTGACTCTAAAAGTATCAAAACGACCTACCTGATGCTCTCTCTCACTCCTGATCCTTGCTCACCATTGCCTGCATGTATCTGTAAAGTCTTTGCATTGCTGACTCTAAATTAGAAAGGACCCTGGAGCTCCTCCCAGCTCCAATTCAGTGCTCTCCACAGAGCAACCCCAAGAGACGAAGTCTCTGTTTACAAGACCTGTGTTTAAAGCAGGATCCTTCTTGTCTACTATTTGCATCCCCAAGGAATGTTGATGAGGCTGTTTCCACTCAGTTAGCCTGGTGAGTGATCCAAGAGGTCACAGCCTTACCTTCCCCAGGACCTGGTCAATCAAACACTGGTTCACATTGTCCTCTGAGTCATGCAGTCACCACCAGTGCCCAATTTTCTGAGGTACACCACCCCATTTTTCTGCTGTACAAAGTTACATTTCTCTCCAAGGGGACTGCTGTGGCCATCGCCCATCTCTGGCGCTCTTGGTATGCCTGAAATGGGTGTACTAGACAAGCAGCCCACCACATGTGCAGCCTTGTTTTCTCTGGGCTCAGATGCTGCCACAGGCAGGAAAGCTTTCTGCATTCACACGTCTCCATTCACACAGCACCCATTGCATAAACACAACCCAGCGCCCATACAGTAGAAAGCCTTATTCTCTTCCCTCCGGCACATAGACCACTGTGTGTGTGAGGAGATGGACTCCCACCAATCGGCCTCACACAGAGGGTATAGAGCTGAAGCAGTTCTTTCTGAAATCTTCTTTATTTAAGATCTCTTTCATTGACTCATGACAAACTTAATGGGTAAAACTCCGCTGTTGCAAGTTTCCCTAAAATATCCCTTCTGGGCCTACCGCTGTTTATCTTGGCAGCAGGTAGCTTGACGAGTTTTGGAAAGTCTCGGCTTGGCATAGCCTCAGAGCTACTGGCACATTAAAGATTAATAAAGTGCATTTAACTGAGCTCAGGACACTGCAATGTGATCCTTCACCGTGAAATGTGCAAGATTCTTTGTTTGCAATGAACAAAACTGAAGCCGACAAGGGCCTACCATGACAAGCTAAGATAGGAAACAATCAGGAACGTTGTGTGTCTTCATTGATAAGTTGATGGGTAGGAGTGAGTGCCTCTGCTCAGCCACACTCTTACTCAGCTTTCTCAGGAACTGTCTCAGAGAGGCATCTGAGTAGGACCCCCAGGGCAGGGTATTTACTGAGCTTGCAGGACCACAGAGACAGTGCCACTGCAGCTGCCTCCTTAGCGTGTAAGAAAAGAGGGATTCAGAACAGATTCCCCGGTTAGCAGCTTCTCCAGTGAAAGTCAGGGTAAAGCAAGGCACTTTCAAACACTTCGGATGTGCCTTAGTAAAACGGAATACTTGTGTCTGAACAAATATTAACCCAGGAGGAAGAAACACTTTTTGCATGCACAGGTGTGGGGCTGGCCGCAGAGTGAACCAGACGGCGCTTCAAATGACAATAAAAATTAAAGAAGCATGTGCATCATAACTACTGGTTCAAAAGATGGGTCTACTTGCCACCAACCTGGGGCCACCTGGACACAGGCAGCAAACACCAGGACAGATCAGCAGGGGCAACGTCTAAACGTGGACCACTGGGTTTCTGCAGCAGCACCGGCGGGCTCCACGTGCTGGGCGATGCCTGGGGCTATCACACTGCAGTCCCCTCACGTCCTCCAGCAAATCGCAGGCAAACCTGCGCTCTGCACCTCAGAGCTCTGGGGCAGGGCCCCGCACGTCGGTCACGCTTTCCTCCACACCAACATAAGCATTCAGGAAAACAAGGGAGAGAAAAGAAAATTCTGTCCTTACCGAAAAGGCATAGCAGACAGGGACGGTGAGCGTTTCACTTTAGCCCACTCAGTGCTTTCTCTTTCATTCGGTCAGTGTTCTACTCTATTGAGGATCCCTGGGTTTTCGGATCTTCCTTCAAGAGTCTGAATCACCGGCTTCCCCAGGCCGGGTTGCACAAACACGGCTGTGTTCTGTCAATATTTGTATGCAGCACCACATTAGGCAACGGGCCAGCACGCAGTTCCAGCGGCGAGGGGAGAAAACTGACACCCTAACAAACACGCTTCCCGCTTTTGTGTCTTTTAAGGTGGTGCTCAAAATGTCATCTTTGATTTTTGACAGCGGCTAAAGATAGCTTTCTGTGACTTTCTCCGCTGCCCCCCGAGGCCTGGCTGGGCTGCCCGAGTTGGGTTCCACAGTTTGTTTTTTGTCTCCCTGCCCTGAAGTTCCCCGCACAATCGCCGGCTTGCCTCCCCACCAGCTGCACTTTAAATGTATTTTAATTGGCTGGAATGTCGAAAGAATCCATTTGGCAGTCGTTTACATGTGAAGCACGCCCAGGGCAGCTGAAAGAGGCCCCAGAAGCAGCCGATTACTTCATCAAAAGCTGCAGTTTGAATACCATTGACTCCTACATAACTACAGTGAACTCAATTCTATAGGCGAGCAGCAGTAATTAATAATTTGCTGAGAAAATTCTTCATTCATCTCAGAGCCAAAAACACACAGGAAAAAAAATCCCCACAGATCCAACAGTTCTTATGAGAGGCTTGATTTATGGCCCCCAGTGCCACGCTTCACAAACGTTGACTTTGTCTAGCATTACAGGAGGGGCTCCAGCGCATAATTTGGTTTCCCTGAAAAGTTAATTTAAGTAATTTTCCTGTTGAATAATCCCCTGAGATACATCGTCCTATTACCTCTTTATACATTAGCCATATGCTACAATAAATATTGTCAATACTTGTGGCATTTCCTCATTCCATTTATTTTTCTTGCTTGATTGCAATAATTAGTCTGTGGCCTCCACTGGATCCAATCACAAATAAAATCACCCCGAGTCAAAGCGGGTAATCATCACCACACAGAATGTGCAAGCCGAATTGCAATTTAAAACACTGAAGCAAATGTCAGTTTCAAGAGATTCTAGCTTCAAGGGGGGAGAGAGTGCATACACACATATATATGCAAGTCTGTCTCAAACATAAAATGAGATATAAGATATATAAAATAACAACTAAATGGGACAGCTTTCAAGGGGTTCTTTACCAATATTTTGCTGAGAAGACCGATCCATATGTACGCTGGTTTAGAGATTTAGATTCCCTGAAAAGTATATTTTAAAGGAGCATCTCGAGTAATCCTGATTTTTCACCCCTCGTTAAGAACCTCTGGTTTAGTCAGGAGGTCCCTGACAGCCTGAGGATGCCTCTCAATGAATATGTGTGCTAGACCGCACTGTCAAATTTATTCTGGGGCCCGTTCGCCTCAGTAAAACTGCCCAGAGTCCCTAACAAGATAGTACAAGAGAAGGACGGTGTGTGCAAGTCACTTGGGTAGATTTGTGGAACAGCCCAGAGCCTACAACCAGCACCCTAAGCGAGCAGGCCGTGTCTGCAGGAAGGCAGAGGAGACGACTGGGGAAAAGATGGGACCTGGGCCGTGGACACACAGCCTGTGCGCAGCACGGAACCCCGCTCAGATGGCACCTGCGCTTCAATGAATGCCAGGCTGCCACCATCTTAAAATCTGTCACATTTGAAACAGGGGCCCTGCATTTTCCTTTTGCTTTGGACCTGGCAAATTATGCAGCTGGTCCTGAGAGAGACAGTATAAATCTGTCTGATTCAATAAGAGTTGAAACTGAAAACTGCTGGGAAGACCATAGGGAGGGTATGGGGACACCCTCCTTTTGTCTTGCCCAACGTTCTTAGATTTTGGAGCCGCTGAGAAGATTGAGGAAGATGGTTTAGGAAGAAGACTCTCCCCAGCAAACACAGAGGGTGAGGATTATCTAGGAGGTTCTGGCTGCTCGGCCCTCAGCCAGTGGGTCATTGTTTGCTGTGTGACCACACTTCATCTCACTAGTCCGTCCAGAAAGAATTTTTTGTTTCTCATATATTCAGTCCCCACTGTGTCATTCTGTGGGCAGAAAGCTCCATGTATAACCATAATCTACTGTAAAATTATCCTAGAGCCTTGATTCATGGTTTGACAAAGTTAAATTCACTGCCAAATCGTCAAAGGCACTGCCAACCCCTGCTCTGAGTTCCAATAGCTCACGAGTTTCTACAGTGCTACCTTAGGCTCCCAAAGGTGTCTCCAAAACCAGCCCTCACACCTGGGTTTGGCCTGCTCCAGCCTTGCCAGGAATCATGCCAAAGAGAATTTTCCTTCTAGAAGAGAAGTTGGTTTCACATGTTGCAGATATCTTGTATCTGCTGGCTGAACTGCTACCCTGCTCTGACACTGGTATTTAACAAATAAGACGGGTTAGCATTCTGGAAAAAATGGAACAGAATTTAGAGAATTATTTAGAGATCAACTGGTCCTTTTTTAAAAAAGGAAAATTGAGGCAAGAAACAATCAATGACTTTCCAGCAAGTCAATAAAACAACGTGTCCAGGTCACACACCACTTTTTGCTACACTTGTCCCTGTGTTGGATGCCCAAGTGGTTCCCTATTCTGACTCGCCTACTGACTCCCAGAGGTTATCCTGGCTCTAGTCTGCTCTTATACCTCCAGATTTATTTCAAGTGCCCAAGTCCTAACTCCTTGCCTTACTCTTATGAGCCACTTTCTTGCACAGCACTGAGCATGCTTAATCTATAAGGAAATCCTTTTACATGAGAGACATGGCAGTCATCAAAACCACCTAAGAATTATTGGATCTCATTGCATAAATTCTTCTCTGCCACTTATAAAGCTTCAGCATGTATCCCAGTAACTTTAATATGTAGAAGGGGCAAGTTTAAGAAGCTCACAATGTCCAAAGAATAGCAACGTGATCCTGTTTTAAATCCCTGACAGAGTTTGTCAGCTTATACTGTCCTTTTCTCACACACTCAGGTATAGGTTTCAATAGGACAGATTCCTTCGACTACAGATGATCTATATGGGGCCATGTGGGGGCATAGGGTGGGTCATGATCACCAAGCAAGAAACTATGTTCTGGGAATGCAGAACCGTCTGTTAGAATGATCTGGTTAGTTCCAGAGGTCATAGAAAAGTCAAGGGTCAGATCCAGGAAGGCTCTGAGTAGAAATGGGAAGGTCTTGCTGTTCAAGAGCAACAAACCAAATGCCTAACGTGCCACTGTTCAGGAACTGACCCTGACCGGGCCTCAACTTCCTTGTGAGCCCATAGGTTGCATGGACACAGCTATATTAACTGTACCCGCACAAGATTAACCTTACAGTGAGCACACTCATCACACTCTTCAGTCTTAGAAGCACTGAGGCCACCAAAGCTTAGGAAGTACTCGGGGCTCACATGACAAACCTACATTAGCAAGGCAGCAGGTCAGAGTCCAAGAAGGCAGATGGAGCAACGAGGTCCCGATTTCTGGCACACCTAAAACTCACACAGGCACGTGGTCAAATCACTGAGACGCTCAAAGATGCTGGTAAGGGGCTTCCACGTGTCAAGCAGGAAGCTTG
Source organism: Miniopterus schreibersii (assembly GCF_964146895.1). Lineage (NCBI taxonomy): Eukaryota > Metazoa > Chordata > Mammalia > Chiroptera > Miniopteridae > Miniopterus > Miniopterus schreibersii. The sequence continues at coordinate 70,495,188 of NC_138108.1, read as the reverse complement.
TCTGAAACGTGGCCAGCCTGTGGGGGGATGCTGTCCACTAGGAAGTAAAAGCCCAGGAGGGGAAGCCAAAACAAACTTTTGGTTAAATTCAATCAGACCATCACTGATGGGGCCCAGGCTGAGTGCAGGGTTCTCCTCAGAATCCCAGGCTGGGTAAGAAACAGTCCTGGCACAGGGTGGTGCTAGGACCGCACAACAGAGTGCTCAGACCAAGTGGCTTAGGTAACAGACATTTATTTTCTTACAGTTCTAGAGGCTAGATGTCCAAGATGGAGGTGTCGGCAGGGCTGATTTCTTCCGAGGCCTCTCTCTCTGGCTTGCAGACAGCCGTCTCCACCCTGTGTCTTCACATGGTCTTTCCTCAGTATGCATTTGTGTCCAAATCTCCTCTTCACAAGTCATATTGGACTAGGGCTCACCCTAATGACCTTGTTTTAACTAAATTACCTCTTTAGAGGCTCTATACCTAAATACAGTCACATTCTGAGGTACAAGGAGTTAAGAGTTCAGTATATGAATTGTGGGGCGGTAGGCACAATTCAGCCCATAATAGGAGTTTTTCAGATCGTCTCAGAACTAGCCATGGTTTTGTTCTTTCTACTGTACCACCAACTCTGTATTAAGTGCCTCAGAGGCCATTTCTCATTTACTCCAAAACCACCTGACTCTCACCCATTAACAGATGGAAAACTTCAGGCTTAGCGAGGTTACAAAATTTGTTACAAGACAAGAGGGCAGAGTCCAAGTTCCAAATCCAACACCTAGCTGTCTTTCCAGAAGCCAGGACTGTTGATATATTTGATTAACATGATTCCCAAAATGCCTGATGCCCAGAATCTGTATCTCATACTCATGAGCCCCCGGAGCTTGGGCATCACACATCCAATTTAGCAAGCATTTATTGGGCACCTACTGTGTAGGCCAGACTTCTCTGCTCACTGGCAATTTTGCCCGAGAGATGACAAGAGTAGTGTCAGGGGTGAAGTAAACTGATCTTTAAGTTTGGGAGAAAGATGGGACCTAAGGACCTGGGGCCGATGATGTGATCTCTGCTGGGGAGTGTCCCGCAGCTGGAAAGGGAGGCTGAAGCTGATGGGGAAGACCCAGGTCAATGTTCAGGCTTCAGGAGCCATACCTCAGGCCCTGAAAGTGGCAGTTACCCCAGAAGCTATACCTTGGACACACATAAGCAGCCCCAGGCAAACTGAAGAGCACCTGTGAGGAAGGAAGAGAAGAGAGGGAGAAAAGGAAAGAAGGAAGGGAGGGAGGGGGAGAGGAGGAAGGAGCAGAGAAAAACAAAGAGGAAAACATTTGACTTGCACATGCTTTGTGGCAGGTATTATGCTGCACATGACTTATTGCCTCTATTAATCCTCACAAATGCCATGAGGTCAATGGTATTTATCTTCATCTTACAGATTCATAAACTGAGGCTCAGACGTGAATTGGCAGAGCCAAGATTTAAACCCAGCTTTATTTTATGTCTTCCTTAAACCACCCTGCCTGTCAATTCTAAGCTAAGCATCAAGAAGTAAGCAGGAAGGTCCTGCTAACAGCCGACTAGATGGTGCCAGATGACGCAGCACCACTAACGGGGCCACCCCGTCCCCGCCAGCCTGGGAGAGGGCAAAGCCCGAGTGTGAAACCACAGGGCTGACCTCAGAGCAGACAGGCTGCTGGTGAGACTGTGCAGTCCAGTGTGACCTGAGAAAGGTCAGAGAGGCTGTCTCCTGATGGATAGTGCCGCACAGGACGAGTCCTCTGATAACAAAATAAATGGGCTTTATTGATAGGGCCCACTTACTTTATGCAAATGATTCCACCCCATGCATTTATTCCTTTGTTGTGTGGGGGTCTCCCTTGATAAAATATATCAGCTCCAGCCACCAGGGAAAATAAATCTTGCTAGCCATTCAGAAACCAGACTTCAGATTCAGGGCTGGACGAGGCAACCTTTTAGTGACACCAGTGGGCTGCTGAGCACCAGGGAATTCAGATGTTTATCCAATGAATAGATAACAATTTATAGCTGGGAGAGAGAGACAGAGAAACCGAGAAGGCAGAAAAATACCCTGAAATGTATTTGTATTCACTGACTGCACTTCAAAACACTAATATTTAAAGAGCTGTCAAAGGATTAGGGGTGAACCAACAATCCACCAAGCGCTTGGTAAACCACAGATGGTGGGCCATACATGAGGGTGGGTGCTGCAAACCAATGCAGGGTGGGCAAGAGTAGGTTTACAGTCGTGAGTATGCAAAACAGTTTATTCTTGTATTATTATTTATTACTTTCCATTCGAACAACGGTAAACTGACTTTTGCCCCACCCTGTATATAATTCCAATTTCCATTTCATCTTGACCACTGAAGAATTCATCATAAGAGTGAATGATAAATAATATAACTGGTATGGGATTTAGAAATGCACTTTTGGTAAACGGCCCTTCTTAATTTTTGTCATAGTGGAGTCCTAATGAGATCTGTATCTTCTAGGGTTTCATTCACTGACTGCTTGAGAAGGCAATTCAATAGCATGTTTGAGAACCAATCCAGGTGAGCGCTTCCTACGGAGCAGCCTTATTCCCAGTGCTCAGAGAGTACACAGTTCTATGAAGGTAGATGACATTCTTACTCTTGTTTTACAGATGGAAGGACTGAGGCAGTTACCTGTCTTCACTCACAGTGATAGAAGTGGGAGAGCTACAGTTCAAACCAGGGAGTTTAACGCTGACCACGGCCTGTCCTGCCTCTCATGGCCACACACTCCCCTGGGCCTTAGGAATGGAGCAGTTGTCAGAGAGCCCCAGCTTTACCCGGCTGCACTTCATTGCCCTGCCTGTACTGCCACTTTCTTCAATAGTCAGGGGTGTCCCATCCTGCACAGAGGTCCATACAGATGACCAGTTTTATAGAGATCTCTCACAGGTGTTGCTGTTGTTTGCCCAGGAAGATGTTTTGCTAACACATGCTGTGCAAACTGACCTTTTTTGGTCCAGGCTCAGGGGCCTCAAAACAGATTGGCGTTTGTTATCTTGGAATCGGAGATATTCTCATGGGCCTTTCTTGCCTACAGACCTTGCTTTGGCTATTCATTGTCATGTTAATCTTCCCTGGAGACCAGGACTTAGGTGAGGGAAAATGACAGGTCTAGGGGTAGCCATGCAGGGAAGGAGGAGAGAAACGAGAGATTCTGGACCTGAGCTTTTCTCAAGGCTGTTTTCAGGGTGACCAGATGCTCAACCCATCTCTGCATTATATATTTCTTTCTTACAAAAAAGAAACCCTTCTATTCAGGCAGAGGCAACAGGTTCCAACGGAAAGATGACAGTCCTCACAGTCAGATGTAACTAAGGTCAGTATCTGCTCTGCCATTTACTAGCTGTGTGACCTTGGGTAGGTGACTCAGCCTCTCTGAGCCTCAGGCTTCAGCTCAAAGGAGGGATGATACTATGACTCTGTAAGGGGTATAGAGATCATTAAATGTAAAAATGCCTGGTTTATAACTGGTCCTTAATTCACGTTCACTCCTCTTTCTCTTCACTGTCAGCCCCAAATTCAAGCTACTAATGTGAAAAGAACAAGGGCATTCTTACTCAAAAACCTCTTCACAAGTGCTCTGGATTTAAAGACTATAATTATAACGAGGCACTGAGGTTCCTCTGACATTATCTTTAGCTGCATAAGCAAAAGCAGTTGCTAAGAAAAGCCCTATGTGATGGTAAATAAAATCATTGAATTGTTCTGCAGGGCTTCCAAACAGAATGTTATTGAATTCTGGAAGAAACTACATCTGGAAGAAACCAGAAAACAGGGGCTCACAAGCCAATTTGCCAACCAGTCTGACCCAGTGTGATAAAGCTTTAAGCTGACTTAATGACAAGGAAACATATAATTATTTTATAACTTCAAGAATCATTTCAAATAAAAATCTTATCCTATTTTTTTAAAAGCAGCAAAACAATAATGCTTTTATAAGTATGGTTGCACTATATTTAAAGGGCATTTTTCTTACCCCCCCCCCCCCATTGGCCATTTTTTCAATGTCTTCCTTCCATTCTACTTTTGTTCCTTTTGATTAAATTATAGGGAAGGCATTTTGGGAAAGCAGACTGGGGAACGTCACAGCAAAATAAAGGTTTTTTTAATGCAAGCCCAGTAAAGCTTGAGCTAATTTTTGAGTCTACAAATATAAGTTTAGGAAATGGCAGTTCCATATCCAGCAAAGACGTCTGGAAGAGATCAATAATGTAATTATTTATTACTTATGGGTTTTAACTCAAAAAATGGCTTGAACCATATTTGAGAAGAGAGTAAAATTTATAATAGCAATCAAGTAGAGAGATCTGGTAAGATGTGTGCAAAATGATGATATATGGGGACAAAAAGCTTTCAAAGAAGAAATCAATAAATGACCAAAAGGGAAACCATCTACTCTGAAGTGTAAGATGAAAATAGTGAGATAATAACTAGAGGATATTCTACTAGGGTTGAGTACCTTGCCTCTTCTTCTTTGGAAGACCGCTGACCCAAGGACACATGGGGAAGAAACTTTAACTGATAGAACACCTTGGAAATGGACAGCGGGGAGGGAGGTTAAGGGGGGCTTTTGTCCCAAACATTGCAGAGTTCCTGATTCAGTCAACCTATGTGAATTTATATCCACTTAGAACAAAACAAGACTGAAATGCCCAAGTCCCTGTGCCCTGAAGTGCCAGCTGAAGCAGTGAGGTTCACTTTAGACCTACCACTACATCTGAAGTCCACCCTTATGTCAAGATTCCGTAATTGGTCCTCAGGCTGCCCTTGTCCTCAGGTTTCCTTCCTTGTCCCAATCTGTCCATCTCCTCCACTGTCCTCCAGATCTCGTCTACATACTCTTACGTAACATTTTGGGCATGTTTTTCTACACACACACACACACACACACACACACACACACACACACACACACTACTCCCTCGCATCTACCTGTGCTATAGGGATATAATTCCCTCTTCTTGGCTAATCCTCCAGGGCTTAAGATAGCTCCTGTCTCCTCACAGAGCCTCCATTCCCCATCACCTCAGCCTGCAGTGAAACAGGGATTGCTTCCTCTTTGTCTATGGTCAGTGGCAAACCACAGTAAAATAGGCCTTACGCTGGGATTTTCTCAAGAATACATTTCATCTGTCCATTTACAATTGATTGTAAGCTCTTTGCCATGGACCTCTTTGAATCGCTGACTTCTGTGCCTTGTGCAGAGAAGGTTATCAAGAGAAGTCTGCTGACCAGAGGTTGGTGACCTTTCTGGCATTAGCAGTAAGCTTTAATACTCTTTCAACAAAAAGAAATGGAAAGCTTGCTTCGGTTGGCGTGAGTCAGTCTAATGGGACTATGCCAAGGATGCAACCATGAAAGATGCAATTATGATGCAAAAAGACCCATGAGAGGGTCAGTTCCTTCATGGCCTACTGCTGGTGGCCTGCAGTCAGTATGCTGGGTCCACAGCTTGCTAACTGTGTGACACTGAGCAACTGTCTTAACTTCTCTGTGCCTTGGTTTCCCATTTGTCAAATGAACATTGCCAGTTATAATAGCCAGTTCTAACGCGTTCCTTACATCTTTTGCAAATAACAATTCATTTAATCCTTGTAACACTATGAAGCAGATCCTACTATTACCATTCATGTTTTTATAGATTAGGAAACTAAGGCACAGAAAGCATAAATTTCTTGCCCACAGTCACCAAAACAAAGGGCCAGAGCCAGAATGTTCACCTGGGTGGCATAACTGCAGAGTCCGTGTTCTTAGCCACCATGCTGAACCGTCTCTCTTTTATCATAAAAAGTAGCATATGGTATCAATAAGAATCTGATAAGGACAAGTAACATATGCAACTTATTGGGGACTATAAAGGGAAGATACAATTAGGCTTCTTTTAATGCGACTACTTTATATACCCAAATATCTCCATAGAGAATGTGTTGCCTTCTTTGTCGGTACCACAATTAGGACTGTGGGAAACATGAAATGAGATGGTCATGTTAAGTAGTCAGCGCAGTGCCTGGCAACTAGGGTGAGCTCATGCGTTTGGAGCCATTATTGTCATTATTATTATAATGATGGCGGCCACTGTCTGAGGATTCAGGTACCATGAACGTCACTGCTGGATCTTCATCCTGTCACTGCTCTACCTTACTCTGCCCAAATCTGCAGCGGAAATCAAGACAGAATGGATGGGTTGAAGCTTATCCCTTAAAGAAGGGAGGGAGGAGGCCAGAGGCACCTCCCATGGCTTGATGCACACCTCAGCTTTACCTTAGAAGCTACGGGACCTAAAAGTGTCCCCGACACTGCAGCCAGCCAAACTGTATTATTTTTTTCTCCTAATGTCTTGTACTTCTCCATTTCCAAATCTCTGCTCAGTCTGTGCCCTCCATCACAAATGTTTTCTCTCCAAAATCCACTGGTGTCTGTCAATCCTTCTAAGTGCATGCAAATTTTATCACATCCACAAAACTTCTCTTCCTCCTGGCAAGTGAATAGATGCATTCATTCATTTATTCATTTTGCAAACATTCATTGACATCTGTTCTACTGGGTAGCAGGCACTTTGAGAGGCACTGGAAACAATAAAACCCAGAGATCCTCAACTCTGTCTTCAATGGAACAAGAAAAATCAAAGACTTAATGCCATGTGATAAGTGTTGCAAATATAAGTTGAACAATATCCTTCCTTTCTGCCCCTTGAACTTAATATCCCCTTTTTTGCATTGTTTCTGGGACTCAGCACATTGTGTCTATTGCTACAGTCATGCACGCTCGCTCCTCTCTTACACCCTGATTAGTATGTAAGCTGACTGAGGCCAAGGAACATGCCTTCTGCTCCACAGATCACCAGGGCCAATCTCAAGCCAAGAATATCCCTAAATGCCTAAGAAATACTTTTTGCATTGAGCCCAGAATCCTGCCATGCTGTAGGTTGTAACAGTACTCCATTTATAAGAACAACTCTGAGGAGTTAGTCATTAGGAAAAAACAAAATGATGTTTCTTCATTGTCTCCCAGGTTCTTTAACAGGCAACACCTAACCAACCCCCAGCCACACTCAGACACAGAGTGAGGAGCAGCGAGATTTAGAGCTTCAGCTGCTCAAAAGCCATTGCTGTGGCAACTTACAATCCAGGAATGACATATGGTTCTTTATTACTGGGCCTCACAGCCCTGAGCAACTGTATCTGCCAAAGGGAGAATATTCACTTCAGAGTTTTGGATGTAAATATTCAGTCCCTCGTGCTTTGCATGTCATTGCTAATGGTATATAAAGAATGATCCAAGAGGAGTATAAATAATCATTTGGCTCTACAATGAAAATAGCAGGTCTGACTATAACCAGCCAAAAATGAAATAGTGCAAACTTCAAACTCAGATCAGGAGGTTATCATCTGTACCCACCTCAGAAAGGAATTCTTACTGTCAGAGTGCAGAATGAATTTTTTATAAAAGGAAAAGCACTAGCTCATTTCTGCAAGCATATTTCATCTAGCAGGACAGGCAGATCCCTCAATTACAAGTGGATTGTATTTTTAAAGATCTTTTGTAAGTTGAATGTTCAGAACCCAATTTCCAACATGACAATAGAATGGTGGTCTGGTTTCCAGGAATACAGCTTTCATAAGGGACCTAAACATCTTTGAAAGTATTTCAATGAGAAAGTTCCAATTTTAAAATACTTGGACAATCTGCACGGGTTGATTTGGCTGCTCAGTGTGTATAACAGGTGTTCCTTTCCATGGCAGATTGCAAAAATGGCCACAAGGACACCCCCTCCCATTTCTATACACGTCTCTTTGCAATGTGGCTTAGCAGCTCCTCCTAAGTGGCAGTGGTAGAGTCAATACTGCCCCCTTGAATCAAGTGGCGAAGACTACATTTTAACTCTTTAAACTGGACTTAGTCATTGTGACTTGCTTTGGCCAATGGGACAATAGTATTTCTGATACAAGTAGATACTTGAAAGTTCTTGTGCATTGGAACTTGCCCTCTCCTGCTGCTCTTGGGAACCTTGTATGGCCAAGTCTCACACAAATGAGATCAAGCCAACAACTAGACATGTGAGGGAGTCCATCCTAGACCTTAGACACAGCCAAGTTACCGGGTGACAGCCAGGATCAGCTAAGCATTGCAACACCAGAAGAAACGGGAACCCAACCCACAGATTCATGAGAAATAAGAAATGTTTTTTGTTGTAAGATACTGCATTTTGGTGACATCTTTTGGAGCAAAAGCTAATTGGTACACCTTCACTCCATGCTATCTGTTCCGTATAAATCTCTCCCCAAGTTCTACATTTGGGAAGAAAGCCACCTTCCCAGAATTTGGCTAAGGTAACCTCGCAACACACAGTGCAGGACATATCTCCCTCTTTTGTACTCTTGGGATGACAGTTGGCAGTGGAAAGGAAGCAGCTTCCATTTGGCAATTTTCAGAAGAGATCATCCTCCACAGTCTTGAGCAATACCATGGTAGCACTGATGGGACATGGGGGGGGGGGGGGCAGCTAGAGGCTCCAGGATGGAGAACGGGAGCAGAAGACAACATAGCAGGGATTCTCTGACAGTGCTGGAAATTCCAAAGTAGAAGATCTGCATAGTAGGGCCTGCCTTTCCAAGCCAAACCATTCGAATCCATTCCAGTAGCCACCAAACTCCCTCTAGACCTAGGAGGTAGGCTGCAGGTCCTATAAAAAGGGACCCAGAGCAGGTTCCATGTAGTAGAAGAGTGTTGCCATAGGTGTTGACTGGGCCTGTTGCTATACCTGCCACTTAAATCCTAATAGCAAATCCTCACTCCTGACCATTTTGCTTTGACATCTGTTTTCCTGACTGTGCACATTTCTAGTGCCAACTGGAGGAATTTGGCCTAGGATTGTCATAGACCCAGCACAAATGCCTCCCCTTTCAATCTCACTAATGATTGCTACTTAAGCATATCAGTTCCTGCTAGGCCCAGGCCCAGAAGTCCTCTTATCACACTGCTCCAAGAATCCCACTTATCAGAACTGAAACCTTAGCTGACTACTCCTTGCCATCCCTGTCCTATCTCCATCCTGAGCCAGGCTGACCTCTGTTTTGTCCCCAATCATCCTGAACACTCTATCAATCTTATTTTTACACACTTTCCCATCCTACATACATCATCATAATAGGTTATTTTTACTTCCTTTCTTGGCTCTTTCTTTGCCCCAACTTTTTTTTTTAAAATATATTTTTATTGATGAAGGACAGAGAGACAGAAATATCAATGAGAGAGTCATTGACTGGCTGCCTCCTGCACACTACCAAATGGGGATCGAGCCCGCAGTCCGGGCATGTGCCCTGACCAGGAATCGAACCACAGTCTCCTGGATCCCAGGTGGATGCTCATCCAATGAGCCACACTGGCCGGGCTCGCCCCAACTTTGTTTTCTTTATTCTATCTCACCTCCTTTTAATTTAAGTCACCTTATTTTATTCCATATATCTTGAAGATTACCATACATCTGTATTGGAATAAAGCGTTATGTAAATATAGAAAGTGTTTAATGTAATTATCTTTTTTTCCTACCTGAAAGTAAGGATTTCATTTGCCTATAGTTAAATTTATCCTGTGGCTTTTCCAATCTTTCTTATTTAACTTCCTTCTGGATTCTGATTTTTTTCAGCCAACATACAACTTAGCCCTCCCAACTTCATGTCATCTGAAAATACTTTATATATATATATATACACACATATGTGTGTATATATATTCATATAATCTCTGTCTTCATCCAAGTCCATGATAAAAATTGTCAAAGGAGAGAGAAATTTGGCACACTACTACAGATCATCCAAACAACTTCAAATCATTCATCAGCTATGAATCTACCCAACATCATAAGATCCAGCCACATTCCTACGATTATATCACAAGAATCCATCAAATGCCTGAAGAAATGAAGAAGGGGAACATTCCATGCAGGGGGGGAATAAAATGAGAAAAAGAACAGAGAAACATATGATCTATTTCTGATAATGAGAGTATTTTCTTGTATTAAAAATTAATGCATCTACATAAAAAAAATTTCCAATTTGTTTGAATAACTCCACATTGTTTTTATTTCTTAGGTAATTACACAGGCACCTAGCACAGGTCCCAGTACTCCTTTTTATTTTTTTATTTTTATTTTATTTTATTATTATTTTTTTAATATATCTTTATTGATTTCAGAGAGAGGAAAGGAGAGGGAGAGAGAGAGAGAGAGAGAAACATCAATGATGAGAGAGTCATTGATCAAGCCCGCAACCAGGGCATGTGCCCTGACTGGGAATCGAACCCCGATAGCCTGGATCCTAGGTCGACACTCAACCACTGAGCCATGCCTGGCCGGGCTTTTTTTTTTTTTTTTAATTTAATTTATTCCATCACCATTTATCCCCTCTATCCCCTCTCCCACCTCCACCTACCTCCCGCCCCCAACCCCGCAATCCCACATTGCTGTCCATGTCCATGAGGTCTCATTTTTTTCTTTTATGCTCAATCCCTCCATCCACCCCACCCACCCCCAGCAACCACCCCCAAACCAGATCCATCTCCCTGCTCCCTATCTATGAGTCTGTCTCTATTTTACTCAGTAGTTTAGTTTGTTCATTAAATTTCACATGAGTGAAATCATATGGTACTTGTATTTCTCTGACTGGCTTATTTCACTCAGCATAATGTTCTCCAGGTCCATCTGTGCTGTCACAAAGGGAAAATTTTTCTTCCTTTTTTTACTGCTGAGTAGTATTCCACTGTGTAAATGTACCAGAGCTTTTATATCCACTCACCTACTGATGGCCACTTGGACACAGCTCCTCATCTGAAAGTGTTTTGAAGGCTGTACTTATCTTAAAAAAATTATTTCCCTGTGTTTATGTAGAACTTGATTCACATGTTCTGTTTGGTACTGGTAGTCATTAGTGTAGTTCACCAAACATTTCTCCTTCTGTTCCTTCTGGATACCTGGTATAGTTTCATTTCCCTGCCCTTTCTGAGATATGGTGTGGCCACATGACTTGCTTTGTCCAAAGAAATGTGAGTATAAGTGTTATGTCATTTTCAGGTGAACTGTTAAAAGCTGATTTACTTCTGCCATGGTCCTGGGAAGCCCAGGCTGGGACGAAGTTTCCATCGGCCTGGGTCCCTGGCATGAGCAGAGCTCCTATGCTGAACTGCATTGAACTTGTGTGTGGAGGGGAAGGCAGTGGGTGCTGTTTGTTACTGAAACATAGCCTATCCTATCCAGACTGGTATACAGCTTGCCTGTGTGCATGTATGTGAGTGTGTGCATGAGGGGAATGCAGAGGACATGGGTATTGCAGATACAGCAGTGAATGAAATACACAGAAATACCTGACCTTATGGAGCCTACATAGTATTACAGGAAGCCAATAACTCTCTGACTTTTCTTTTCATGTGATTTAGAAATGTCATCACCAGTTTTGCGCATACTGAGTTTTATCTGAGAAAGTCAAATGTTAGATAACTTCCCCTCAGTTATACAGGGATGAGTAAGAGGCACTGCCTCACCCTCCTTCTGGAATCTTTCTACTCTGAAACGTGCCCTTAGGGAAAGTGGTCCTTCCACTCTTCCCTCAGCAGCATCCAGGGCTGCTGCCATTGGTCCCACCCCTTCTAACCAGCCCCCGGGGGATGCTGACACTGCCGTGTGTGGCCCACGGGTGGGCTTCCCAGGGCTGCAGCTAGAAAGTCTTAACGGCCTCTGCCTCCTAAGTTTCTCGGAGCAGCTGGGAGGCAGTGGGGTGGGAAGACAGGTCAAGTCCAACAGTCGGTACCGTGGGTCCTCAGCTCAGATTTCCCTTTTGTCGTTTGTTTGCACCAGTGCTCTGCAAGCACAGTTTCTCTTCCTTTGGCATACTCATCCTGGGGCGCATCGGAGTCACTATTATTAAAACCTCACATGCGATTCGATGTGCCACCCACAGTGGAGAACCACTGGGCACAGGTGCCTTTTCCAAGAGTAAAGGAAGTTCTTTCTCCAGAAGGCACAGGGCTGAGGCCTCCCCATGGAGTCAGCAGCCCCTGGCTTTCTGATTGGGGTGGAGGTGAGGCTATTCCTCAGGAGTGACACTCACCTTTAATAGCACCTACTCCTGTTGTTCCAGGGGGATTCAATCAAATTCTTAGAGCTCATTACTCTCCCACTGGTGGAGGGGCTGCCAATAGCTCCTTCTGCACAATGGACCTATAGCAGATGAAATCTAAATATTTATTTCCTGCAAACTTGTGGCCTTTAGTGGACGGAATGTGCTCTTTGCTTATACTGAACTCTCAGATTCTGACGGTGATGAACAGTTTTTTCATCCCTTCTTCCTCACTGTCGCCTAAGCTCCCATTTGTTCCCAACAGGGCTGGTCTCTGAGTTTACTTTTCTTACATTTAAGCCCTGGGCTTTCAGAGTTTCAACGTCCCCTTTAGTTACACCTCCAGCCGTCACCTGGGACATGAGAAGTCATGATGCATTTGACAAGTAGCACTGGTCACTGCTGGACAAGAGAAAAGGAAGACAATAAAATAGTTGACTGGAAAATAATAAAATGTGAGACCTGACCCATAGAAATGCATAAATAGTCCCGATCTCTGCAGCAGAGTCACACAAACTGCAGGCCGCCACATGTTAGTGGATTATCAAATCAATCTAGTCATCTGCGACCAGCATTTCAAAGGACATAAGAGAAAATATCAGCACAGGGAAAGACAGTGTTTTGTGAAATTGTGTTTCATATATCTGCCTGTGAATGTGTGTGTGTTTTCATTTCTGAGTGTGAGCTGTGATATAAAACATGCTGAAAATCATTTATCCAGGGTCTCGGGTGATGTCAGACATTCTAAAAAGTGCTGGAATGGGTATCTCACCTTCCTGCTGGACCACCTCCTGCCTGCCCCTCTGCGTTTGGCCTCCCAACAAGCACTTCACCCTCTCCGAATAAAGCTTGTGTCCATAAAAACAATACAGTGAAACACATTAAGGCTGAATTTACATGAGCCTTTAGGTTTCCATCAATCCAGTACTAGAGTCGGCTCGAAAAACCTTCTGTTTGTCTAGCTAGAGGTATCTTAACAATAACTAAAGACAAGTGAAACGAACTCAACAGGCTTGCTGATGGAGAAGCAGACGCCCTGTAAGGAAAATTCCACTTACCGTTGTAGAAACAAATGTTTTGAGGGCAAAACAGTATTATATGCAGCTCGGGTAATTTCTTTTCAAAACACAGGGGATTTTGGTCATCACCCAAAATCTTAGCACTAATTAATCTAGCCAAGCAATACTGGGAATTCAACATCTATTTTCAATAACTACTTTCCTGGGTTTTTTTGCTCTTACCCCTGTAGGGCTTGTCAAATGAAAGCAAAAAAGTTTGAAGGAACAAAAAGCCAAAGTCAAAAGTAAAATGAAGGAGCTTGGGAACGAAGAGAGGAAGAGAAAATGGCATAGGAGAGCAACCCCCAGAGGGACGGGAGATCAGAAGTTGGGGAAAGGGACCCCACAGGGGAAGAACAAAACACGTTCAGACCAGCTTCAAAGACTTCTTCACGGCTGGGCCCAGTAGGAAGAAGTTAAAATAACACGCGCTCCCTTAGTAAAACTCAGTACAAAACCAAACAGCCCTGAGCAGGCCCAGCGATCTGCATCGGCCGCCCCGGTCCGCGCAGGAGGGCCTTGGACACGCCGGGCCCCGAGCCCCTTACACGCAATCATTTTACTCTGATGGGTAAACTGATGGGACTACAGCCGTAACTAGGAGGGCCACGCAAGCGATGACACTGTGCAGAGGAAATATGAAAGGGTAGCATTTGCTAGATCACAGCGAAGTAAACTTCAGGTAATGAAATGGAATTGGAATTGAACTTTCCCTAGAGATTCATCTGAGACAGACCCCATCCAAGCCCAGGTCCAAGGCACCCCGGCAAGGCCTACTGAGTGCGCTGAGCTCCCTACAATGCGCCACAACTCATTTCTTAAAGGGGTTTTTTCCTTAAAAAAACAATTTTTAAGAGTCCCTACATTAACTCATTACCAGATTTTCTGGTAACAAGAGCAAAATTTAAATACATAATTCTAATATTTTTATGAAATATCTTTTTAAAATTTATCATTTTAAATAATCTAAACACTGACTTTTACAAACTAAAGTGTAGGCAAAAACCTCAATTCACAAATAGTACTTAATCTTTTAGGCAATAATCTAGGCAAATGCCAAACCACTTATAACATGATCTTAATCTCTGCTTCATGCTACCAGGGCATCCAGTTCAATTTAGTTCAGGAATATTACTAAGTACATAAACACAGTCATCTTTCATGGTTAGAGGATAATCTTGTATCTTTTTAAAACTTATCACTTGATATAATTTTGCACTTAGAGACAATCTGGAAAACTGTCATTTATATCTTCTCTTTTAGTTTTTCTTGGTCAGTCTGCCTAGAGGCTTATTAATTCTATGTTGTCGTTTTCCTCCAAAGAACCAGCTCTGGGTTTCATAAATTGTTCTCATTGTTTATCTGTTTTCAATTGTATTGCTTTCTGTTCCTGTGTTTATTATTTCCTTCCTTCTGCTTGCTTTGGGGTTATTGGCTCTCTTTTTCTAATTTCTTAGTGTAGAAGCTTAGATTACCAATTTAAGACTTCTTTTCGAGTATAAGCACATAAATGCTATAGATTTTCCTCTAAGCACTGGTTCAGCTGCATCCCACAAATTTTTATGTTGTATTTTTATTATATTGAAAAATACTGAGATTCCCCTTTAACATATTTGTCATTTAGAAATATGTTACATTTACAAATATTTTAGAATTTTCCAAATATATTTCTGTTACTGATTTCTAGTTTAATTCTGTAACAGTCAAAGATCATAGCTCACATGATTTCTATTCTTTTTAAATTTGCTAAGGTTTGCTTCATGGCCTCAAATTTGGTCTATATTGGTGAACTTTTTATGTGCACTTGAAAAAAATGTGTGGTACAGTGTTGTTGGATGGAATTACTCTATAAATGTCAATAGGTCATCTTGGCAAATGCGAAGATTATTTTATAGAGGAATAAAGATGGCTTATAGCATTATTCAAGTCCTCTATAGAGTTGAAATCTTCAACTCTATTTGTGAATTTGTCGATTTTGTCTTTCGGTTCTATCAGATTTTCTTCATATATGTTGAAGCTCTCTGGCTAAGTGCATAAACATTTACTATTACTGTCTTCCTGTTTGGTCGAACCTTTTATCATTCGGCAGTCTCCCTCATTACCATCCCTGATAATATCCCTTGTCTAAAGCCTACCTTGTTTGGTTAATACAGCTACTCCAACTTTTTTATGTTTGGTATTTGCATGGCATATCTTTTTTTATTCTTTAATTTTTAGCCTATTGAAGTCTTTATACTTAAAGTGGGTTTCTGGTAGAGAACATACAGTATTTGGGTCTTGATTTTCTAACCAATCTGACAATCTGTTTTTTAACTGGTTTGTTTAATCTGATCACATTTAATGTGATTATTGATATGGTTGAATTAAAATCTACCACTTGGCTAGGTGTTGTTTGTCTTACCTGTTCCTTGTGCTGAAAAGCAATGCTTCCTGATGTTTCTATACATTTTCTAGCAGCTATTGTCTCAGACTTTTGTTCCCCAAGATTATTTTATAGCAGAATAAAGATGGAAGGACAGAAATAGTGTGTACCTCTAAGACAGAGGTTTCTAGACCAGGAAATCTGATCTCTTAAAAGAGTTTTGTTTTGTTTTGTTTGTTTGTTGTTTTTAAATTTCACAGTGTGAAATCATACAGTGTTTGTCTATCTCATTTCACTTACCATAATGTCCTCAGGATCTATCCATATTGTTACAAATGGCAGGATTTCCTTCATTTATGGCTGAATAGCATTCCATTTCTCCCTCTCCCTCCCCCCCATATGTGTGTGTGTGTGTGTGTGTGTGTGTGTGTATAGCATTTCCATTATCCATTCATCTGTGATAGACCTTAAGGGTATTTCCATGTCTTGACTATTATAAATAATGCTGCAGTGCACATGGGGGTACAGATATCTCTTCAACATAGTGATTTTGTTTCCTTCAACTATATACTCAGAAGTGGGATTGTTGAAGATGGCAGTTCTATTTTTAATTTTTTGAGGAATAAATAATTTTATATAACAGTTAAATCAGTTACAAGAGAAACTCTCTCTATTCAGCTCCTTCACTTGATCTTGGGAGATGGGTCATTATCTATGTTTGTCTTAGGCTCTCTATGACTCTCTCCCTTGAGACTTGTGAGCCCAAAGGCCATGTTCCTTTTGCTCTTTCTCCAATCAGCAAACTAACTCACCAGAGTAGAATCCTGTACCTTGAAGACGTGAGCAAGAAGAGACTTTTGCTGTTCAGTACTAGATTAAAGTCACAATCCCCAATCCTGCTTTACTAACAAAAATGGGGATATCTGACACCTTATCTGATGCTTGTGTCTTCTTATTTGGTTTACAATTATAATTTCTCAAAACCCCAAGAGTAGTGGAGGGAGAAGAATTTGATGAGATGAGGTTAAATAAACTGGGAGGTGGAAGGGGGAGTCATGGAAAACATAGGTTGAAAGCAAAGGAGATAACGACTGCATCTGAGAAGGGAGGCTGGGACGCTTGCAAAGTGTTAGTGCAGAAGGAGGAAATGCCACACTTACTGCTGGTCCTGGGGAAGAAACAGAGAATGGAGCCTTCCCACGAACAGCTCCCTACCCACTGGAATACCTCTGGCTCCCCGTTGGCCAGGAGTCAGGCAGCACAAGTTATAAGAATGTTTTGAAACCTTTTTGTGGTGCTTTAGCACTTCTAAGAGTTGTGTCAGAATGTGAGGTTTTGTGAACCAATGACTTTTTGAAAGAAAAAGAAAAGTCCTCTTGATCAAATTCTATTGATCAGAATTGTGTTGGTCCTGGTAAAATATTCCCTCATGTAATGCAAATATCTGCAGGTTTTCTAAAATAGGTCAGCCAAGAAGATAATTGGTTTGGCCTACTGTATATGCCAAGCAAGTTATCAGAACAAACCAGTCTCTCCCATCTGTATGCAGGTCAGAGAAGGAAAAGGTACCCAAGAGATGTCTGCATTGTACAGGAAACGCTGTATAGGAAATGCTGTAACTAGATATCTGTATTTTGGTCTGCAATGCCAGTAGGTACATTGTTATTGTCATTATTATTTAGTAGATAGCATGAAGCTCAGAGGTAAGCTTTCACTCAAAAGCAATAATGCATGCTATTCACCTGTGTAATACAGGTGCAATCTGTGTCACATAGAAAGCTTTTTGTTGTTATATGTTTGTAACAGATGTCAGCTCAGGGCAGAATTGTACGCACTCTGTGGCATGGCAGACGCTTATTCTGCACTGTTCAAATCCGATGCAAAGATGGGTAGCAGAAAGATATGAATGGCCCAAAGGAGAAAGACTTGGGGTAAAATATTATTTTGCCATATACTAGAAATTTTCAAAATATTTTTCTCCAAAAATATTGTGACTGATCCAATTTAATTCCCACACATTTAACCTTTAAAATACAAAAACAATGTTTTAATTTTTATTATAAGTTATAACTTTATGTATTTATATATTATATATATAACTTTATATATTTTAAATTATAAAATAAATTATAAACACAATCACACAGAAAAAGCCAGTAACATCAATCCACTGTGTCTGAGAAAATTTTCAATTCTTAAGGTTTTTATGAAAGATCAAGTCAAACTCCAATATATAAAAAGTTCATGGTTCAGCTGAGAAAATAGTATGAACAGCAACACACATTTCTATTTCAGGCAGTTATAAAAATTGTGATTGATTATTAAACTACTGATCTTAATCAAATAGTCAGGTGCATAATTTTTGAAAGGCTGTTGCAGTTCTCATTGCACTAACTGCATTTATTACTTCTAACAAAAGCTACCATGAAGAATAGGGCAATTCCTTAACCTAGAGTAAGAAGATACATTATCAGTGAAGTGTTTAAAGTATATAAGTGGAGTGTACATGTCACCTTAAGGCTGTGTTTGTGTAGTTTGGGGACATAAGGAGTGACTTGAGGTGATTATCCGGCTAATTCACACACACACTCGGGATGATTACATCTCAGGAAGCTGAGAGTAGGGAAAATGTTGATTCATGCAGATTGATAATATAGAAGACCAAACCCTGAGGATAATTATCCTGAATCCATTTTAATCTGGTTAGAGATGATTTTCCTTTTCCTCTTTCCAAATAGGAAACATTTTCCAGGCAAAAGTAGAAAAATTAAACAAGTATTAATGCTGCTTTTTGCCCTCCTTGGACCTTGTTGCAAGGAGCCAGGAGGACCCTTCTCCCAGGGCAAAGTAGAAACCCCAGCTCCTGCCTCCCCAGAAGAGGAGCCATCCAGGCAGTCTCTGGGGCCCTGCGGTGCTGGGTCAGGAGAGATCGAGAATTTCCTCAGAGATGCCAGCGCTATAAGAGTAAAGGCATGCTCAGGTCACTAGAGAAGAGAAAGCTAGCAAGGCAGAGAGGTCTTTCTATAGGGCTGTATCAACAAGTAACCACAAGCTGAGTGGCTCAACACAACACCGATGTGTCATCTAGCAGTTCTGTAGGCTGGATGTCCCTCAGGCTTCTCACTAAAGTCCAGGTGTCAGCAGGGCTGTGTTCCTTTCTTAATGCCCCAGAGAGGAACCCATTTCCTTGCATTTTCCAGCTTCTAGAGGCCATGGTTTGTGGCTCCCTTACATCTTTGGACCCAGCAATGCTGTATCTCTTCTCCATACTCACATCTTCTGTCTTTCTGCTTTTGCCTCCTGGTTGTTAAGGTCCCTGTGAGTACATTTTCCTCTGCTTTCACTTTTATGGACCCCTGTGATTACACTGGTAACCACACCTGATACCCAAGCACTCAGAAAATTCGGGGTAATTACCCCATCTCAAAGTTTCAATTTAAGCACATCTGCAAAGTACTTTTGGCTATGTAAAATAGCATATTCACAGGCTCTGGGAATTAGGAAGGCCATTTGGGAGGCCATTTTTCTGCCTACCCAGGGGCTGACTGGAAGGTATTTAGTCATGGCTATTATCAAAAGTGGCTGCTTTCCATGGGGCTGCTCCATCCATGCATGAGTGAGTGACCAATCCTTTCAAATTATAATAGAAAATGATCTACCCCTTAAAAGTTATAGAAAGCACCTGCACTAAATACAAACTACCCTGCTAAATACTTCCTTAGGGCTTTCTTGCCTAAAACTTACATGAACAGCTTTAAATAAAGCTAATTTTAAAAGGTGTCTGAGCTTCAAAGAGAGAAAGGCTTGTGATAAAAGGGCATTTGCTTGAAGGGCTATTGATATCATTTGCACAGGAAATTTAAGAAGAGAAATAATTGCCTATCTCAGCATTCCCTCAAAGCTGTGTTCTATGGAGTAACAGTCCTCTGAGATGCTACACATACACACACGTGCACACATGCGCAGGCACATGGATTCCGTAATCACTCTGGGAAATGCTGACTACTGTCCTCTTAACGATTCTCATAGCATAGTAATGTTTTAAAGGTCTGAGAAATTCTACCCTAATACGAGTATAATCAACCTTTGGTTTCTTGGAAAATGTAAAGGGAGCTTCCAACTTTGATTTGACCTCTGTTTTGGCCCTGTGAAGCCCTACAGAAACACCTCTCTGTCTTTCTTGCTCTTCTCTGGTAGCCTGAGCATGCCTTTGTTCCAGTAGCACTGGCATCTGTTGAAGAAGTCTTGCTCTCTCCTGACCCAGACCTGCAGGGTTGCGGAGATTACTGGGATGGCCTCTCTTCTGGGGAGGCAGGAGCTGGGGTTTCTACTTTGCCCTGGGAGGGGGGTCCTCCTGGCTCCTCACCACAAGATCCAAGGAGGGCTCAAGTCTAGCACCCGTCTGACACTATACATAGTTATTACAGTATTACTGACCATATTTCCTATGCTATACTTTACTTCCCTGTGACTATTTTTATGACTAGAAATTTGTATTTCTTAATCCACTTCACCCTTTTCACCCACCCATCCCCACTTCCCTCCTATCTGGTGACCATCAATTTGTTCTATCAAGAGTCTTTAATAACATGATAAATGATCTTATTAAGTGAAAGAAACAGAATATGAGTTTGTATATATGAGATAATCATAAGTATATAAAATAAGCATAGAAGAAAATCAATTAAATGGAAGTGAGTGGTTTTTCCCTTGACCTACCCTAGAGAGGCAGAGTGAATTGCTGGGTAGATAGAGTAGAGCACAGAAGCTGGGTGCATGGAGCTCAGCTCTTTACTTTCCCTTGGGTACCTGCCTGGCCTGCAAATGGGATGCTCATGGGGGAGACGGCAGTTTCTACCCCTACTGGGGAATACATACGGGGCCTTTCCGTATACACAAAAAAGGGGAGCTTTTACTTTGTGCTTCCTGGGAGGAAGATGACTCTTAAAAGGGGGGACATAGCTAACAATCCTGCAATAAATAACCACAATCTCAGCACCTCAACACAATAGTAGTATATTTCTTGCTCACACACAGTCTACTGTAGATTTCAATGATTCTGCCATGCAGCTTTCTGCCTTGTAGTGATGAGTTATCTGGACCCTTCCAGCCTGTGGATCCATCATCTCAACACAAAGCCCCATAACCACTGCAGCAGAGAAAAATACTGCACCTCCCACCCTTCAAACTAAGAGGATAATTGCACTTCTGTTCACAGTGCTTTGACCATGAGAGGAGCAGGCCGCAGGATATGAATCATTAAATGCTAAAGGTTCATCATAATCACCACCACTATTCTCCTGTATCTACATGCACTGTGGACACTCTCACCACTCATATCACTTTTATCAGGTGATAAAGTAGTATTTCCTCACTGATGCCACTGTTTAAAACAGCATACCCAAGGGCTCCTCATATCTATTGCCGATGTGGTGTGATTTCCGCACTGCTACACTGCCTGCCCAACACAGGAGATGCCCACTACCGAAAACCCTTTGAAAGTAATGTATAGTAGGCCCTGGTACAATGCCAACATATTGCCTTGGAAAAGAAGTTTCACATTAAGATTTTAGTAATTTTAATGCAAATTTAAGTGATACTAACAGAGATCAAGGGTCTGTGTGATGTTTTCAGACAACACTTCTGGCATCCAACATGTGGTTTTCTCTGAAGCCAACCAGCTGTCCAACTCTCCAGCGGTGTGTCCAGCAATTCAATTAAATTCAGTTCAGTTCAATTAAGTTCAATACTGACATCCAGAGTTAGCACAGGTCCCCACAGGCTAAGCACTCAGTCCCACAAGACTGTCCCCAGTCCAGACACCAGACAGAAATGGGGTACCCAGGCCACCCACATTTCTGCCTGGCCAGCTAAACATTTGAAAGTTCCCATGACCTCCCTGAAAGGTTTGATAATTTGCTAAAATAGCTCACAGAACTCAGTGAAGTGCTAAACTTACTATTACAGTTTTTGTTTTTTTTTAATATATCTTTATCGATTTCAGAGAGAGGAAAGGAGAGGGAGAGAGAGAAAGAAACATCAATGATGAGAATCATTGATCGGCTGCCTCCTGCATGCCCCCAACTGGGAATCAAGCCCGCAACCCAGGCATGTGCTCTGACCGGGAATCGAACCCTGATTGCCTGGATCCTAGGTCGATGATCAACCGCTGAACCACACCCATCTGGGCACTATTACAGTTTATTATAAAGAACACAAATGAACAGAGACATGAAAAGTCCAGAAGGGTTCCAAGTATAGGAGCCTCTGTCCCCTGGAGTCAGGATACACACCCCCTCCCAGCACGTGGACGTGTCCACATACTTGGAGGCTCCCTGAACTCTATTGTTTAGGGGTTTTTATAGACGTTTCCTTATACAGGTATGACTAATTAAATCACTGACCATTGGTGATTCAGCCCCTCTCCAGCCCCTCTCCTCTTCCTGGAGGTGCAGGGTGGCTGGAAGTTCCAACTGTCTCATCACAGCTTGGTATTTTCAGGCAAACGACACCCATCCTGAAACTATCTAGTCCCCTATTCTCACCCCCTGGTTTCCCAATTCCCTCACCTCCCACTAGGAATCATCTTATTAGAATACAAAAGACACTCAGGAGATTCTAAGTGTTTAGGAGCTCTGTGATAAGGAACTAAAGGGAAAGACCAAATATTTTTTTTATTATAATACAGGGTTATGCTAAGGGAGAAAAGTCAAGTATGGGGTGTGGTCCACAGTACAAGGAGAGAGGACAGGGAAAGGGTACCACAGTGTGGGCTGCTGGGGTGCTGGGGGGCCACGGAATCCTGCCAGCAAGTACCAGAAAGGCAAAGGGGTGACTGATGGATGAATGCAAAAGGTCGTCCTACAGAGGCTGCCTATGATAGAAAAGTCGTGGTTCTAATCCCTTCTTGAACAATAATTAGCCATGCGTTCTGTAATACATCAGAACTGAACACAGCAGAACTGAGAATGTCATGCATATAAAGCACCAAGGGACCTTCAGGGAATTTTATTCTAACCTGTCAAAAGCAAGAATCTTTTTCTTTTTCTTTTTCTTTTTTTTTTTTTGCTATCATCACTTTGAAGAATAAATAATGACTATAACAAGCATTTATTAAAAAACTATACCAGAGGGCAGTGGCTATAATGAAAGCCAGAGGTGTGAGGAGGGTGTATGCCATGTACATGGCAACGAGAGGAGAGAGAAGAGAGGGTGTGCCATCTGGGACTACAGAATTGTATAGAACTTTGGTAATTTCTAACTGATGTCATTTCTCTGGGACCAGAGCTCTCCATAGCTCCTTAGGTGAGTGATATAAACAATTATGTTGAATCGATAACTAATTAGGAGCTTTCGTTTGACATGATATACAGCCAGGAAGGTGCTGTAGGAGAGTCAGGAAAGCATGTTTTGTCTGTCCTCAAGACTCTAAGCACTAAGTGCAATCTCTAAACGACGGGTGGTGAACACGCAATGCAATATACAGATGCGGGATTATAGAATTGGACACTTAAACCTGTGTAATTTTATTAGCCAATGCACTCTAATAAATTTAATAAAATTTTTTAAAATAATAAAAACAAAAAGTTTTTAAAAGACGACACAAAGGAACTCAATAATACATGGACTATGTATTATCTATTATTAGGCGGGGGGAAAAATGTTTCTTGGTTTTAGGTAAACATTTTCCTTTGGAGACCACGTGAGTGGAGGTGTCCTGTGCTTTCTCCCTTTCCTGGACCCTGGACCATGATGGGTGTCACTAGCATGTACAGGTAGTCCCCTGACTTGATGTATTCCAAGAAGTGTCCCTTTCCCAAAATGTCTATCTTAACCATCACTTTAAAATTCACTTAACACTCTCTACTATCATCCCCAGGCCTACACAGAAAATGCAAATACCTCTGGGATAAGTGGGATACAGCCACTTTTCAGGCCCCTCAGACTGACCACAACCAAAAAGGTGACTGGATGCATTTTAAGAGAAAGGCAAGGGCCTCTTGGAACCTTTGGTCATGGCTTGAAAAACTAATCTGCTAAAACATATATAAGTCCTGACTCCTTGGCTCTGTTTCTTCCCACACCCAGGCTGAACCTGCCAAATGTTCTTCACCCCTGGACTCCCCCTTCATGCCTCGCTCATCTCTGCTCTCCCTTCATCCCTTGACCCTGACCTTAAGCCTGGGAAACTTATTTCACTCCCTCTTCATCAGCTCCCAGTTTTATATTTCTAATGCAATTATGTCATTGGCTCAATTTTGCTTTCTTTCTTATACTGACAGAAAAGAGGCAGCACTGGTCTCCTGTGACCACACGAGGGGTTTTAGAATCTACACAAAGTAAATGAGTCTGGATCAGAGATAAAAGAGATCTAGAGGATCTAAGATTTTTATCCACTGCACCACACAGACCTGCTGATGCTCTGCCATGACATTAATTTCTCATTCTACAATGTGGAGCTTTGTTCTAACATAGAAATAAAACAGTATCAAAGGGGCCACTTTTAGGGGAAATTGAGTTGCCAAGGACTGAGCCACTACATTGCCCAATTCCAAGGGTGTCATTCCCATCACAGTTTATGTGAATGGCGCCCCCTAGAGTTGTACAGTGCACAACCAAGGTAGTAAGATTCATTTTAGATGTAAATGTTATTAAGTTTTCCACCAAAAGACAAATAAAACTCCTCCTCGTATTTACTATAAAACAAAAAGGGCCCAGTGTCAGCTTTAAGAGACAGCCCCTTAACAAGGTATTCAACTCCAGGCTCAGCCTGACTCTGTCTGTCCCCGTGTGAGGTCTGGAACACACTGAAGATTCATTACTCATTGCTGGTTAAAAGCATCTTTAGAACTTCTGATGGTCATTTAATTCTAACCTCACCATCCAGTTCATCCCAGGGAGATTAAATAGCTTGTCTAATGCCACAAATCTTATGAACTAGGTCAGAACAAGAAGGCAGACCACTAGTGGTCTGAAGTTATCCCCACCTATTTATTTTTGTTCTTCCAGGAAAAAGTACAGTTGTTAGAGTAAAGTTGTCACAAAATAAGAATAATATAACAGAACGTGCTAACACACTTGCAAAGAATTAAGTCATAAGCACATGCAGGGTAAGATTACTATCTAGGCATTATTAAGACTGGACTCCATCAGAAGTACCCCCCTTACTAGATATGTAACCATGGCCAAGTCGCTTAAACTCTATGCCTCAATTTCCTCATATGTAAAAGAGGACTGAGAACAGAAAATAAGCACTTAGAGAAGAAACATGCCTGTACGCATACAAGTAATGCTAGCTATCACCATCACCGCCTTCCAAACATTAAGACAGGCTAGGGCAAGCCTAGGAGCCGAATGTCCATTTACACTTATGTTCAATACTGTACTGTTCCAGCTCACACAGAATTTTACTTACTGAAATGAATTCAAATCTCACTTCAACTCAAATGACTCATTTTTTGAACATGTATCCACTGAGCAGCCACTCAGCAAGCTCACCATTTAATCAAGACTAAGAATGTATAGATGGTAAATTCATCAAGAGACACAGAAGATAACCAACTAACCTTGAAGTCAAGACCTGTGATATTTATCATACATGATATACATCATACACACACAGGCAGACAAAAGTAGGTTTACAGTTGCTTCTTGTATTATTATTTGTATCATTTATTTTTTTTCATACACATAACTGTAAATCTACTTTTGCCCACCCCTGTAATATATAGCCTAGACCTACAAACAACAAAATTAAACTTACAAATCCATGCTGGTACCTTTCCATTACTTTAGACCCAAAGGACATTCCATCTAAGGGCCTTACCTCTATGCTTAGTTGCTTATTTCATGTTTATGTTAGTTTTGTCTGTTTAAAATTTTCCTTTCTGTAGCCTTGGCGATGGAAAAACAATGAAAAAAAACTTTATCTTTCCTATGATTTTTAAAGAATTTTAGTAGTGCCCTGGCCAGTGTGGCTCAGTTGGATGGAGTGTTGTCCCTTACACCGAAGGGTCAGGGGTTCGATTCCCAGTCAGGGCACATACCTGGGTTGCAGGTTCAGTCCCAGATTGGGTGCATGAGAGAGTCAACCAAGCAATGTTTCTCTCTCACGGTGATGTCTCTCTCTCTCCCTCCCTCCCTTCCTCTCTCTAAAATCAATGGACATGTCCTTGGGTGAGTGAGGATTTAAAAAAAGAATTTTAGTAGTTACCTAGTTCATAAAAAGCAAAAAAAAACATGAGTCCTCCCTGAATGACCCTATTCTGATTAAAATCCCCTGAACAGAGAATTTCAAAAACTGTATCTTTGAATTATAGAACACATTTTCTCCTAACATATAGCATCTTAAATTGTGCCATCCATATCTTGCAGCTAAATAAATATTTAATTCAGCAAGTACTTCTT
The DNA here is from genome assembly GCF_964146895.1 of Miniopterus schreibersii. NCBI lineage: Eukaryota > Metazoa > Chordata > Mammalia > Chiroptera > Miniopteridae > Miniopterus > Miniopterus schreibersii. The sequence continues at coordinate 70,469,212 of NC_138108.1, read as the reverse complement.
AGGATCTCATAGTTAAAAAACATTGTTTGGATGTCATGGAGCTACCAAGATGGGCAAGATCCATTCAAGACCATGTGGAGTGCTGGAAGATACTAAGGGTGAAAGTGAATAGTAAACAAGGCAGAAGGGTCTACTGACTGCAAAAAAGGTAGCAAGAATTGCATTCATGGAGAAAGGTGTGACTGATTGTAATCAGAGGGTGAGAGAGAGCTTCAGAGAGACGGGGCGTTGAAGGCACCTGGGAAGGTGGGATGGGTTTTGACAGATGGAGAAAAGAAGAAACAGACATTGCTGGCATTCCCAGCAAAGAGAGCCCTGTGCACAAAGGCCTGGAGAGCAGGCGAAAGGGAAGCTGAGTAGCCCCACCTGCTAGGTGCACTCATAGGGCACAGAAGTGGGGCCAAACTCTGAAAGTTAACTGAGGCTCCATGCTGAAGCCCCCTAGGAGCTTCATCCCATTCTGCAGGTCCTGGAAAGTTGTTCCAAATGTTGAGAGTAACAGAGTGACATGAGGAGTCACACACTCGAGGTTCTAAGGGTGGAAACTACCACCAAACAGACCTCAGCTTGAGCCCTAGCTCAGCTGCTGAGCAATTTTACTTCTCCAACTCTTGATTCCTTCATCTGCAGAGCGGGGGTAATGATGGCACCTAATCACCGGGCTGTCACAAGGAGTAACTAAGATGAGACGTGTTAAAGGCTTGGGTCCAGCGGCCCTATGGAGTGCATACTGAATAGATGAGGATGACAGTAACACTGTGATGATGGAAGAGAAAGGGGAGACACTAAAGAAGAGAAGCTTGGCGACCACAAGGGTAATGTCTGAATTCACTTCTATGTCCCGGAACCTAGGACAAAGCCTAGTATGTTGAAGGCTCTCCAACTATTCTTGAATTAGATGGAAGAAGAAATTTATCCCAGGGAACCATAAGGACATTGTTTCACACCTTCACCAGCTTTGGGGGAGTGAGGGGAAAGCCAATGTGAGTAATAGCAAGCAGCCAGAAGAAAAATGTAGACTGGATTATTTGGAGTCCGTATTAGAAAAACCGTATGATAAGGATAATAATTAATTAGGCCAACCAAATTTATTATCTTTATATCACAATTAGGAGACAAATGTCAAGGTCAGTGAAAACCACAAAGCTGAAATGGAAAACCTGGTACCCTTGAGAGGTAATTGGATGTTCTCACTGGGTTCCCTCTCATTAGATTTAGTGTAATTGTTTTTAAAACGTCAAGACATAATGACAAGTATGTATTTCAATAAAACCCTGATGCAATAATCAAAAGGGCATTTAAAATTCACTGTATAATTACAATCCCATTAAATCTAAGTTAACTGCTCACTGGAGTCACTAAATCTCATCTGTTACCTTGGAATACACATGCAGTGTGCGTCCATCACAACTGAGTAATAACCAGACTTCACTCAGGGCTCTGGGAAAAGTTCTGCAGTTAACAGTTTTTTAAAAATCTTTATTATTGAGAGTATTACAGATGCCCCCTTTTTCCCCTTGTCCCCCGCCACCCGGTTCCCTGCCCTCCCCACCCCACCGTCTGTGTTCCTGGGCAATGCACACATGCATATAAATTCTTTGGTTAATCTCTGCCCCGCCCCCCCAGGTTCGTCATTCTGTTCCATGTTTCCATGCCTCTGGTTCTATTTTATTCATCAATGTATTGTGACCATTAGATTCCACATATAAGTGAGATTATGTGATATTTGCCTTTGACTGGCTTATTTCGCTCAGCACTAACACTTTAACAAGGGCTGGCTGGGTGATGCATATATGCAATGAAAATCTGCCTACCAATTCATTGGGAGCCCAGTGCTCACGTCATCACATCAGATGGAAACAAGGGCAGGATCGATCGATGCACACAAGCAACAGGCTGCCGAATACGTGCTGTTCACTCTTCCTTCTCAATCAAGACAAGGGGGATTCGAAAGCATGACACATCTTTGCACTCAAAAACCTGACTTCAAAGCCCCCATTTTGTTGTGGACAACTTCTGAGGGATCAGCCAAGACAATCCCTAGTTTGCATTCCTCCACCCACCACAATGAGAAAACTTTGAATTCAAAAGAGTCCAAAATGGAGTTGGCCTCACAGCATTCAAAACCTTGTGCATAAGAGGTCTTAAGAGGAAATAGCTTTGAAAAGACAGCCATCAAGTGCTCCTGGGGCAAGCCAGAGAAAGAAAAGATCCCGTGGGGAGGCAGCTGGCCCATCCAGCTGCAGAGGGAAGCCACATGATGGATGGCTTCCACTGGGGACAATGGGTGACAGTGAGGGACAGGTCTTTGTTCCTGGGTTCCTGCTCCCTCTCCTTTGACCTGCCCCACTGACCTGTGTGCTCGTGCACAGGGCAGAGGCAGCCTGGCCTCTGCAAGTTAAGGCCCAGCAGGATTACTCATGCAAAGGGCCCAGGGCCTGTTGCCCCACCCCCACCCGCCACCCATTTCCATTCAGTCTGGTCGGATGGTGGAAGGGTTGGAAGTGGAATCCTGGACTACAGAACAAGGATGCCAATTGGCAAACCCAATCTGGGATTAGCACAAATCGACTGCACAAAAAGATAAAAGCTGGGGGCAGCTCTTGTTTTAACCCAGAAGGAAGAGTACGCAATTACACCCAGGTGGTTACTTAAGGTGTAATTAATTTGTTTTCCCAGGGATTCTTTGCAATGCAAAAGAGAAGGAGGGTAGATCTAAATAACTGGTGAGATTCAGCATATTCCTCCCCAAACTGCAGATTTTTAGTCAGGTTTGTGGGTGTGAAGGGCAGGCCTGAGCCCAGTGTGTCACTGCACACCTCACCCACTCTGGCCCCAGGATCCCATCCACAAAACATGTTAATACTCCCTACCCTTCCTAGTCATGAGCGCCTCAGTGGAACTATTGACCTTAAAATCAAAGCGAAGCAGCAAAACTGCTGCATGATATCACTTGTAAGTAGAATGTTTAAAAGCTGAATTCACAAAAGCAGATAAAATAATAGTGGTTACCAGGGGCCAGGAGTGGGGGTGGGGGAAATGAGGAGATGTTGGTCAAAGGCTACAAAGTTGCAGCTATGTAGGATGAATAAATTTTAGAGATCTAATGTATACCATAATGATTATAGTTAATAATTCCATATCATATACTGGAAATTTGCTGAGAGTAGATTTTAGGTGTCCTCACTACAAAAACAAGGTAACTGTGAGCAGATAAATACATTAATTACCTTGACTATAATAATCATTTCACTATGTAAATCGTGTTGTACACATTAAAAATATACAATTTTAATTTTTTTAATTATTATTTTTAGCACATGGGTCTACATCAAACTAAAAAGCTTCTGCACAGCAAAAGAAACCATCAACAAAATGAAAAGAGAATCCACTGTATGGGAGAACATATTCAACAATGATGAATCTCACAAGGAGTTAATTTCCAAAATATATAAAGAACTCATACAACTCAACAGCAGTAAGACAAACAATCCAATTAAAAAATGGGCAAAGGACATAAATACACACTTCTCCAAACAGGACATACAGATGGCCAAGAGACATATGAAAAAATGTTCAACATCACTAATCATCAGAGAGATGCAAATTAAAACCACAATGAGGTGTCACTTCACACCTGTCAGAATTGCACCATCAACAAATCAACAAACAACAAGAGCTGGAGAGAATGTGGAGAAAGGGAAACCCTGGTACACTGCTGGTGGGAATGCAGACTGGTGCAGCCACTATGGAAACAGTATGGAGGTTCCTCAAAAAATTAAAAATGGAACTGCCATATGACACACAGATTCCACTTCTGATAATATACCCTAAGAATCCAGAAACACTAATCAGAAAGAATATATGCACCCCTATGTTCATAGCAGCATTATTTACAATAGCTAAGATCTGGAAACAGCCCAAGTGCCCATCAGATGAGTGGGTAAAAAAGCTGTGGTACATTTACCCAACGGAAACTATGTGGCTGTTAAAAAGGATCTCTTACCCTTTGAGACAGCATGGATGGACCTGGAGATTATTACACTAAGCAAAATAAACCAGTCAGAGAAAGACATATCACATGATCTCACTTATATGTGGAATCTAATAAACAAAATAAACTGATGAACAAAATGGGTCCAGAGGCATGGATACATGGAACAGACTCACAGATCTCAGAGGGGAGGGGGTTGGGGGGGGACAGGAAGAGATTAACCAAAGAACATACAGTGGAACCTCAGTTCTCGAACTTAATTAGTTCCGGAAGGCTGTTTGAAAAGCGATGTGTTCAAAAACTGAATCATTTTTTCCCATTAGAAATAATGTAAATTGAATTAATCTGTTCCAGACCCCCAAATGATTCTATTTTAACCTTTCTTATATATAGTACATGTCCAATGTACTGTTTAACCTATAAACACTTTAAAGACAAAAAGGACATGAAATGTAAATAAAAATTTAACAAAAAGGAAATGAAATGTATAATAAAAAATGAAAATTTACATACACACACACTAGGACTTACCTTTAATGTTGAGAGCTAATTGTCGACTTCACTAGGTCATACTGGGTAGCCAGATCAGACAAGTAAACATCTCTATTGTACTTAGCAAGTATTTCTTTTTTAAGCTCTTATCCTTCTCACAACTTTCCTTTTCACTTTGCTGCTATCACTAACCTTCTTAGGACCCAAGGTGACTTACTGTATGTATTTAATAATAATAAGCAGCAACAAAAGAAAAAACACACAAAAATATTCACAGCACAATTTCCTGAGATGTTAACAACTCGAGGTTTAGGAGTAAACTGACTCATACTCGAGCATTCTCACCTTTAACGCCTGAGAGACGCATGACTGATCACACATGTAGCAATACAAAAGGGTTGTCCAGTCAAGAACCAAAGTTGTGTTTCAAAACCAAGGCATTTTCTGTGAACAACTTGGATGAGAACCAAATTGTTTTGAGATGGGAGACCTTTAAGAACCAAGGTTTGACAATGGGCACAGACAATAATGTGGTGAAGGCCTGGGGTGGGGCAGGGGCTGAGTGGAGGAGGGAAAAGGGGTGAAAATGGGGGACGTTTGTAATACTGTTAACAATTTTAAAAACTATTAGATTATTTTTTTAAAAAAGCAAATGTCATTAGGGTTAAAGAAAAACAACACTAAAAACACAAGGCTCCAGGCCCGGCCGGGGGTGGCTCAGCGGTTGAGCATCCACCTAGGATCCAGGAGATCCCGGCTTGATTCCCGGTCGGGGCACAGGCCCAGGTTTCAGGCTCGATCCCCAGCAGGGCGTGCAGGGGGCACCGGATCAATGGCTCTCTCGTCATTGATGTTTCTCTCTCTCCCCCCATCCCTTTCCTGTCTCTGAATCAATAAAGATATATTTTTTTAAAAAAACCACACACACACACAAGGCAACTTATCCAATGCCTTACAATGCACAACATTTCACAAAATACTGAAGTCATTTGTGAACACCAAAGTCTATTAATAATAATAATCGCTACAGTTTACTACACGCCTGTTTCGTGGCAGGCAACACGGGGGCACTAAAATCAAGCATCACCAGGCCAAGTAACCGTGCGAGAGAGCATTACTATTCATCTCCTTTTCCACACGGGCAGAGGCAGGCCCACCGGGGTAAGCGGCCCCTCCGGGCCACGCAGCTGGGGAACAGGGGAGCCGGCTCCGCACTGGGCGCCCCCCGCAGCCCAGCCTCCTCCCACCGTGCGCGGGTGCGGCGGCCCGGGGCTGGAGCGCAGGTCCACGCGGGGCGCGGAGCCCCGTCCGCCGCGAGCTCCCCCACGGCGCCACGAGGCCGCGGGCCCCGCCGGCCACTGGCCCGTCCCAGCCCCGCCGCGCTCCCTGAGGCTCCGCATTCCTCCGCGCGGGGCCCCTCTCCACAGGCGGCTGCCGTGGTCCCCCCGCACCCCCCAGCCGGCCGGCGCATCCCGTCACCAACCTCACGGTCACTCGGGGCGGCGCCACCACGCCCGGCTCGGCTCGGGTCCCCCCCGCGGGCACCGCCGCACCGCCCCCCGCGTGCAGGGCGCCACTGCACAGCTGACCTTTGAACCGCGGGGTTTGAGCTCGCGGGGCCGGCCGCGGGCGGAGGCTTTCCTACCAATGGCCTGGGCCCGGCGCAGCCGCCGGTGGCGCAGCCGCAGATGCCACCGACCGCGGGTTGGAAACTGTATTTTCGCATCTGCAGCCGCGGATTCCCAGACTCCGCTTTCGCGTGGATGTGAAGGGCCGCCTGCACCTGCAAACAAGCACAGCCCACTGCGCGGGGTGGGCGCCCCTAAGCCCCGCGGTGTGCGGGAGCCAACTGCAGGCCATCAGCACAGTCACCTCAACGTCCTGTGCCGTTTGTCCTAGAAATCGCGTCAGCATCTCTCCCTGCAGTGGGACGGGGACCCTGTCGGAGCAGGCGCTCCCCGTTATCCCCCAGTGAACCCTACTGTCTGGGATAAGCATTCAGAGAGCAGGCGCTCCCCGTTACCCCCGCAATGAACCCTACTCTCTGGAATAAGCATTCAGAGAGCAGGCGCTCCCCGTTATCCCCGCAATGAACCCTACTCTCTGGAATAAGCATTCAGAGAGCAGGCGCTCCCCGTTATCCCCGCAGTGAACCCTACTGTCTGGAATAAGCATTCAGAGAGCAGGTGCTCCCCGTTATCGCCGCAATGAACCCTACTGTCTGGAATAAGCATTCAGAGAGCAGGCGCTCCCCGTTATCCCGGCAATGAACCCCACTCTCTGGAGTAAGCGTTCGACGCCGTCGGTGACGCCACAGCAGCCCACACCCTGAGCCCCCCCCCCAGGGTTCCCCAGCTCGTGCATGGATCCCCACCCGGACCCGCGAGCCCGAGTTCCTTTGGGCAGGAGCTGCAAGGACAAAGGCCAGACGCCAGACAGACAGCGCGTTTGCGGCCCGGCCGCGCCCCCTGCAGACGTCGGGGCTGGCGCGGGGCTGGCGCGGGGCTGGCGCGGGGTCGGCGCGGGGCTGGCGCGGGGCCTGCAGAGCCGGGAGCTCCTGCAAAGGGTCACTCCAGGCGCACCACCCACGTTCGTGTCCGCTCAAAGGCAGGTACTTCCCAGGCCTCGGGAACTTTGAACACCAGGCAGGACACCAGCCAGACTGAAAGGAACAAGACAGGAACACACGACGGGAATTGCCTTTCGAGGCGGGAGTTCAAGCCCCAAGGACCAGGTAAGAGCCCCGGATTCCTAAACAGAATGACAAGGCAAAGCCAGAGAGGCGGGGAGGCCGGCAGGGGCCCAGCTCACGGCGGCCTGCCTGGGTACCTGAAACGTTTCTTAACCTAGCAGCGTGATGTTCGTAGGCTTTTTGTTTTGTTTAATTATTTAAGTGTAAGCTACTGCCGTCAGTGCAGGTACACAACCCCCCCCCCTTCCCCACGGAGGTGGAGGGCTGGTTCATGGAGGAGCATAAACCAAAAGGGCAGTGGTGGGTTCCTTCTGCAATAGGGGGAACTCGTTTCCCCTGCTTCTTGTTTCTACCATGATGAAAATTTGAAAAGATTTACTGTGTTCCCCCCCCCCCAAAAAAAAAGAACCCTAAAGCAAGTTTCATAATTTGTGAAGCTGATTTCATGTACTATTGTTTCGTGGTTTCTGAGGTTCCTGGCAACGGTATTTTGTATTTTCTCCTAGTGTTGGGATGTTACACTTGGATAAGGGATGGGGGGGCAGGCGAGGGATGTATAAACTAAAGGGACATACTGGGTCATTTGCACCTCTCCTCTCCCCCAATACAATGCGTAACTGGTTCAGAATTTGGTTTCAATCACCCTCAACAAATTATTTTGTCATTGTCACAGACCTCAGAGTTTCAGAACCCACATGCATTGCTGCATGCAAGTTCCTAGGCCTGGGGTATCAGACATGACTGTTTTGTTGGATATTCTGGTGTCTATCGTGGGCAAAACTGAGTAAGCCCGTAGAGGCAAAACGGACTCTAACAGAACTGGTGCCTGAGAAGGGCTTCGTTCTGTCTGTGTGTGATACATACTCCCCAATAATACTGCTGCAAGGAAGGAGACAGCTTGAGAGCACCTTTTTCCATACCTGATGTAAATGAGAACATTTCCTAAGACAGGTCAGCCTGAAGTAATTTTCCAGTCGACTTGTCCTATAACCAGGGGACCAGCTCCCCACCTAACAGTGCAATGCAGATGAAAACTGCTGTAATTCCTCTCGGGTTCTCGCATTTGTTCGTTTATGGTGTGGAAAATCGTCAGTGTGGGGCGCAAAGTTTAAACAGGCTGGCGGGAATCCATCCAAAGCTAACCCTGGCACATAGTGGGTGCTTAATAAATATCTGTTAATTACCACTGTGAAAACTAAATAGTCCATCTGGGCACTCTACCCTCGAATACACAGCAGATGCTTTCGAAATTTCAGCCACTCCCGCTGCTCTGGGAATCTCCCGATATATAGGTTCTCCTGCCAAACAGGCATGGATGTAAAACAAAGGTTCTGGTCCATTTGAAAGAATTTTGAAAAAGAATTAAATGAAGCCTCTTATTTCATTTGTTGAATATATATTTATTGTTTAGTATTTACCAGGCTTCATGGCCTCCAGTATCTTTAAACAGCCTTCCTGTACCTGGAGAATGTGCTTCTTTATGAGCCCTCCCTCCCCACTGTGGAAACAAGACACATATCTCTCCCAGTCTTGAACTTCAAAAGCAGATAACCTCACAAGTGATGTCCATGCAGAGAGGCTAAAAGGCAGAACCGGGGGAATGCTCTTCCAAATGACAACAGTGGCAAAGCTCTTGTCCAGCACCCAGAATCAGGCTGGGAACTGAGGTATTTGGACCCAGTGGTGAAAGAACTGGGGTCTTTACTGACCAGCCTCATGGGGTTGAGGCTTGAGCATTGCTCCTGATTGGGGGTCTCCAAGCCTAAAGCTGGTCCTTCCATAGATTCTGTGAACACTTGAACTAATGTATTTCATTTGTACATTTTCTGCTTAAACTAGCTGAAGGAGATCCTGAAGGTACCAGCTAAGGATACTTACTGCCAGGTCTCTATTGTGCTAAATGCCATAGTAGGCGTGGGGATACAAAGACATGAGCACAGCTTCCAAGATTCCACAGCCCAGAGACAAGAAGTGACTCGAGTCCAATAGGGTACTGCGACCAGAGTGAAGTGGGTGAACAGTAGACCAGGGACACAGCAGGGCAGAGGGAAGGGGAGCGGCATGGGAGGGTGCACACCCCGTATGCCTGAGCAATGGACCCTGACCATGCTGCCCACAGATCCTCAAGCCATGCCTTTAGGGAAGGCTCCGTCCCATCCAGGATGCCTGGGAGGACAGGTACTGCAATCCTATCGCTTAGTAGGGCTCAAAATTACTCACAAGCCCTGCTCAGGGATGCAGAGATGCAGCCTCAGCTGCCAGGCTCTCATGTTCCTCCTCCGTCCATCTGGCTGCTGATTGGTTCTCGGTGTCAGACTTCCTCATGTGGGTGACAAGCTGTGGCCACGGGGACAGACATAGCCACAGGGAACTCTGGTAGCTTAGGTGCTGGTGGGGGCGGGTGTTAATGCTAGTTGTTTGGGGGTAGGGCCAGCCCCTGAAGGCAGCACCCTTTCAACATCTTCCTCCCAAGGTCATACCATCAATGTTGCAATTGCGTTTCATTCTGTTTCCTTTAACATTTTTATCTACAATAATCTTAACGACCTTATAGTCAAGTGTGTGAGCTGGGCAGCACAGCAAGGAACCAGGAGATATTCAAAAGGAGGTGTTACTGGACAGGGACCTGGTCCGGAGCAGGCCTGCCTCAGACCGGCTTGTAGTGTGTGGGTCCTTGACTTATGTAAGAAAGATTTTGCAACACTAGTCCAGATGGGTTTGAGAGTATGTTTATTAAAGCTGGAGACAATGAAACAAAGGAAGAAATTAGGGTAGAAGAAACAACAGGGGAGAGCCTAGGTGGTGCTCTGCTTTGGCTCTCTGGGAAAATTATAGGAAAGAAGTGAGCCAAGGCGGGGCTGCTTTGATTCACTGGAAAGTCAGAGAAAAGGGGGACCTTGGAGACAGGATCAGGGGTGACCCAGGTCAAGCTGCAGTTGCCCACTGCTCCTCTGTTGCTAGTCCTGGGGGACCCTTAGAGTTAAGGAAGAAATAAAAAGTTCATGGCCGAGAAGGGGCACGGGCATGCTCTAGAGAGAGCCCGCATTGAGTCTTTGTCCTGAGGACTTTTTAATCTTTTTTTTCCCCTGCAGTCAAGAATCTTAGGGGTTTCAATAGAACATTCATCAGCTTTCCAGGTGCATTTTTAATATGCTGATGCATCAAAATGAGTGTATAGGGGAGTTTGGGATTATTCTTCGGTCTGTTTTACTGTTTTACTTTTAGGTCTGTCTGGCTTTAGTGGGGTTTTTGTTATTTGTTCCTCAGCTTCATCTGTCCTTGGGTTTAGCTGGCACAAATGGCATTAATTTCTCTATTTTCCCAGATTAAGGTGAATTAAACTATGTATTCTCTGGATAGGCAGGAAGGTGGCACCATTTGCCCTCAAGCGTCCTTGGTTAGGGAAGATTAAGATTTTGTGATTCACAAGCTGGCTGCAAGCTGCCCAAACTGTTTGGTCTCATTTAATTTTCTTGTCTCAGTTTCCCCGTGCCACTTGCCTAGCCTCTTACAATCCTGCCACAGTGGCATCCAGAGAAGAAGTCCAGATTATAGGTACTGCAGGAAACACAGGCGTGAAGGGGCTGGCCAGATGGGCAGAAGCCACCAGGAAGAGGAAGCTGAAGGTGGTGAGCCGGTGCGATCCCCAGGACGGGACATCTGGGAGCAGACTTCAATCCCCGTGCAGCCCATAATCTCTGCTTCCTTACCTTCCCCAGGTTGAGCCTTCCACGCTGCCCACTGGTGCACTTCTCCGGAGAGACCCGAAGCGTGGACCACAGCAGCGGGTGACTCTGGAATTGCCCTGCCCCCGAAAGCCTCAACCCACCCACGGAACTGACGTCCTGGCAATGGCTTGGCCCAAACTACAAATGAACCGCTTTGGACACTGTACCCAGCAGCCTCCTAACTGCAGCCGCTTCCCTAGGCTGCCCAGAGCAGCCCCTCCCAGGCCAGACCTCAGGCTCTTTAGGTTGTAAATACACATCTGAAGAGCAAATAACACAACTGCAGGGTGAGAAGGAGGGGGCATTGCTTCCCTTTCACGCTCTTTCAAGCCCTTCTTACCTCCCAGAAGCAGCCTCAGCTTAGCGTTGATATGTCCACAACGCCTCCCTCAGAGTTGTCAACCTCCAGTAGTAACAAGACAACCAGTCTCAGCTCAGGGCTTCCACCGGCATTAATAACTAGCTAAGAGGTAATAATGTTGTCTTGTTTTCCTTGCATTTATTCAATGGATACAAAGATATATATGCCCTTATCACTATCTATTTCCAGCTATCATATTGATATTGACATTAATTTCTCCTGTAATTGTTCAATATCTTTTTAAAAATAAATGAATGTGACTTATAGAAAAAAATGAGTAAAATGTTTAAAAATTAGCCCTGGCTGGGTGGCTCAGTTGGTTGGAGCATCATCTAGTACATCAAAAGGTGGTGCGTGTGATCCCCGGTCGGGCACATATGGAAGGCAACCGATCCATGTTTCTCTCTCTCTCTCTCTCTCTTCCTCTCTCTCCAATAATCAATAATAACATATTCTTGAGTGAGGATTTTTTTAAAGGTTTTAAAATTTTAAGGACATAGATATGGCGGAAGTTGCAAAGGCCCCGCATAGCTGTTTTGTGAGCAGGCCCCCACGATGTGCCTCTGCACCCTGTTCTCAGGTCCTGGGGGTTACAGCCTGGGGTGGCCAGCCAAAGTGGGGGCACTTTAAGTCATTGGTCTTCCATTCTTTTCTCTTTTTCTAATTGTTTCCATCAGTATTTGTCTTTCACCCCACTTCCCCATTACAGGGCGAGCTCCTTGGGGCAAATGCAGTCACTGCTTTCTTTCCAGCTTGCTCGCTGCTGCCAGTGTGGGTATTAGGTGCACAGTGGGTGTTCGATAAACGCCGCTGTGCCACATTCAACACTCAGGCAACACCAGCATCCCGACTCGCACCAGACACTGGAAAATAGGTCATGTATTTGGCAAAGGCAACAGGATTTCACCAGGACGGGATCTGTGAATGGTATAAATTAACAACAACCAAAAAAAAAAAAAAAACCCAACAAACTCAGCCTTTTGGAAAAATTACAACTTTGTTGCAAAGATGCCAGAATGTCTGGAAATGGCTAAAACCTGGGGATTTTCCATAGATGAGTCATGTGGTTTAGATAATTGGAACCGATGGCCCGGTATGAGATTGCCCCTGGTGAAACATGAGCCAGTTCCAGGCCAAGTTTAGTCATGTGTGGAGAGGAGAAGCTTCCCATTCTGACAGGGAGAAATCAAGAAAGAACCTGCAGCCTGGAGAGAAGAGAAAATGCATGTACTATATGGGCTGGGGCTAGAGAAGGGTTTGCAGAAAACTCAGGCTGTGTGGTGAATATATTTGCAGTTTTACAGAGAGCCCAGTCTGTATCACAGGCATTTGGGGTATTTGTTTTAATAACATTCTAAGTGAAAGCCTTCTCTCTGGTAATAGAATTTCTTTCCATTTTTATGAAGTCAAAAATGAAAAATAAGCTAAAGCAAGAGAATCTAATTTCCTATAATAAGGTTTTGCTTCTAGTCACTTATAAATGCGAAATCATGGGGCTTTAGACACCAGAAGGCCTATGTTGATCATGGAAATGAAATAAAAATAAAATAAAATCTGGGAAACCCACTCATAAATATTGACCTTCCCTTTCTCCCTGCCTCCGGCTCCCGCCTAAAACTTCACACGTGTGTGCCCACACGCACACTCACACACCCAGGGAGGGAGAAATAACAACACTGGCTTTCAGACGCTGTGCAAGAGACTGTGAACTGACCTGTTCTCTAGATAGAACACATTTGTTCAATAAATTCATCACCTCTGGATGGAAATCCATGGAATTCAACACGGCTGCCAACAACACTCAAACGCAGAAGTGGTCAGGAATTCCACGTGGCCCCAAGCAGCCCACTGGAGGCTGGGAGTTGTCAGGAGCCCTTTGACAATGGCCATCAGAAGTAAATGCCACGTAAGGTCTGACTCATGTTTCCACAGCAAAAGGTTGCGGTCATTGCCCGCTGTGGAGTTAATGACACAACCTCCCAATGTCTATTCCACTTTGTCAGTTCAACCTAAGGCTATACTCTGTAGCCTTTTGAGCCTGTCTCTTGTACACTGCCAAGAAATGCTCGGGAATCATTAGTTTCATCGAGACTCCCCAGATTTTCTTGTTCCTGAAATAGCAAAGGTATGACTCCCAGTTCGTCTTTATATGTATTTAAAATTTTCAACATCATGAGCTATGAACTGAAGCCCTTTGTTTCTCTCATTTTTGTGTCTCTTTAAGACATCCAGCCTGCCTATATCCAGGACGAGAAACTGATTTTGCACCAGAGTCCTGTGATGCTGCATGCCTCCCTCTGTGTTAGCTGCCCATTTTCCCTGCACCAGGACTAGGGATCATTGAACAAACTGGGTAAGACCTGTGTTTGCAGGTAACATCTTTCAGTCTTTTTCATCTTCCTGGCCAGACGGCCTCCTCCGCCCAGAGGGGGTCCTGCCCATACCGTGCACCCAAACTTTGGGCATGCTTCTTACCCACAGAAGGGAAACTTATCCTTGCCCCCTAGAAGCCTAGACTAAACCTCTATAACTTTTTCCACTTTTCTGCAAATCCTTTTACCCCCTTTTTCTCATTCCTCATCCAGAACCACTTATTCAAGTAAGAAGGTTTTTTTTGGTGACACTATTTTAAAAACAAAACAAAACTTGGAATTCGATAGCCCCTACAGAGGGGTCACTGGAGGGCACAGCACTGTTCTTGGGCACTTACATTCATATTTATGTGCATAGAGTGCCATGAAGATAGCGGGGGTTCATAGTCAGCCAGACCTGAGTTTAAATCCCAGCTCCACCAAGAACTTCAGACACCACCACTCACCCTTCTGAGCTTCAATTATCTGATTCGAACAAAACAGTGGAGATAAGAGGAGCCACTTCCGTGAACTGGTTCAAGAATTAAATGAAATGAGGTCCTTTGCCCAGTGTCTGGATTATGTAAACTCTCAATAAATGCTAGGGAAGTGTTAGAAATGATATTATTATTATTATTATCACAACTAGTAGTAGCAGCAGTATTGCTATTATTTGAAGTCAGAAGATCTGGCTTCCAAACTGACCTTGTGAATAACTTATTTCCCTAGAACAGACATTTGAATGCTGTTTTCTCCTCTGCAACAGAGCACTAGGGTTAAGACTGTGGATTCCAATTTTAACCCCTCCTCCGCCATTTATCAGTCACACAATGTCGAGCAAGGTACCTCACCATTGCGAGACTCAGCTGCTTCAGCTGATAATGCAGGTGATGATAGCAGCTATTCAAAAGGTCCCTCATAATTATTAAATAAGTTGATGCACGTAAAATGTTTAAAAGTGCTTGGCACATAGTAAGTGCTCAAGAAATGTGTTTAAAATCTATATAGGATAAATTGACAGCCACCGTGCAGACTATGGAGGAGATTGGGGATAATGTATAAAAAGTGCCCATTCCATCAGGCTGTCTGGCATAAGTGGTTCTTAAATCAGGATGTATCTTAGAATTACCTGGAGATATTTTAATGAAACTAATGCCTCCATTCACCCCTGCCCGATTACATCAGCATCTCTAACAGTGGGGCCAGGGCATTTTAAAAAGCTCTTCCTTATGATTTTAATATGCATCCAGGCTGAAAAACTCATGAAAAAGTAGTTATTACTACTCTCTACCTATATACACACACACATATCCAAACCTACAGAGAAATTCAGCACTTCATTCTGGAATTTTCCTGCATACACTCACACTGAACCTCATTTACTAAGCAGGGCTCAGCTGCCAGAGAACAGTGAGAAGCTGGTAGACATTAAAGAAAGCTGTAGTAACCCCAGCAATGCCTCCTTGTAGGTTGTCAGGGCTCAGTGGCTAAACTGAGTCGACACTATGTCAACTGACAAAGTCAATGGGAAAAGAAAGACTGAGTGGTAAATGATACCATGGCTGAAAACAAGACACACGTATGCATGTGCATGTACACACACACACACACACACACACCCCTCCCCCTCACTGGTATTCCACCTCCTCTGAAGCTCTTAACAGTGTCACTATGGCCCCACGAATAAGCAGTGTGGGGGAGACGTCGAACTGTACCTGACACTCATAAGCACTTATGCCTACTATCATTTAGCATGGTTCTTTTCACAAAACAGTATGAAATTGATGCTCTTTGAAATGAAAGCTTATGTCCGCACAAAACCATACACAAGTGTTCATGGCAATATTATGCATGATATAGCCAAAAAGAAAAAACAATCCAAATGTCCGTCCAAAGATGAATGGGTAAATAAAATGTGGTTTATTTACGCACTGGAACATCATTAGGCAATAAAATGAAGTATGGATATGTGCTACAAGGTGTGTGAACTCCTAAAACATTATGCTAAGTGAATGAGGTCACCCACAGAGACCACTTATCCTGTGATTGCCCCCTTTATATGAAACATCCAGAATTAGGCAAATCCATAGAGACAAACAGCAGGTTAGCGGTTGC
This sequence comes from Miniopterus schreibersii, assembly GCF_964146895.1. Lineage (NCBI taxonomy): Eukaryota > Metazoa > Chordata > Mammalia > Chiroptera > Miniopteridae > Miniopterus > Miniopterus schreibersii. The sequence continues at coordinate 70,453,479 of NC_138108.1, read as the reverse complement.
CTCCGCTGGGAGGTGGTGGGCGGAGGAGTGAGTGCAGGAGAGCAGCAACTGAGGGGACAGTTAATGAGTACGGGCTTTCCTTTTAGAGTGATGAAAACTTTCTAAAATTAGACAGTGGTGCCTGCTGGGAGTGGCTCAGCGGTTGAGCGTCGACCTAGGATCCAGGCGATCCGGGTTCGATTCCAGGTCAGGGCACATGCCCGGGCTGCGGGCTCGATCAATGACTCTCTCATCATTGATGTTTCTATCTCTCTCTCTCTCTCTCTCTCTCCCTCTTCTTTCCTCTCTCTGAAATCAATAAAGATATATTTAAAAAAAAAAAAAATTAGACAGTGGTGATGGTGACACAATGCCACTAAAAATCACTCAATTGTGCACTTACACAGATGAACTCTCTAGTATGTAAATTTTATCTCAAGAAATTAGTTAAAAATTGATATTCTAAAAGATAACCCTGATCTTCCAAAATAAAATGTTTAATATTCCATATATTTTATCCAAGAAGGTGCAATAATACATATTTTAAGGGAAATTTTTAATATGTTAGCCTTTTAAGTTTTTTTCACATTTTGATAACGCAGCCAACCTCATTTCCCAGCCGCATCGGATTAAGCCAGTGGAGGCGATTTTGCAGAGCAGGGGCCAGAACTTCCTCCTCACTCTATTCCCAGAGAAAACTTGAGTGTGGGGCGTCCTTGCTCCCCGCAAAGTTCTTAGGAAAGTCCTGCCTGCTAGTGTTCCTGGCTTCCCCTGAGCCAGCCTGGGAGCCCACCCACCTCCCTTGTAGGCAGAGGCAAGTCCCAGGAGGCCCTGCAGGCTGGTAGGTCCCATGTAGGGTCACTGCTCATTAGCTGAGCTGCCAGTGCTAATGCTATTTTTTAAATCTCCGAGGAAAGTCTATGATGTTACCCATCCTGGAGCCCTTGACTCCTTCCCCAGTTTGCAGAATTCCAATTTAGTTCAGGTTGCAAACCTCAAGGGAGAACTTGTGTTTGCTCTTCAGTCAATCGTGGTAACCATTTATTGTTAGTGAGTCTTTTAGAGGTGGGCACAATGTCCAGTCTGGCCAATAAGGGGAAGTCTGCTTGAAGGTATATTGGAAATGTGTATTTCTTGATTTAAAAAAAGATTAGGATGCTCAAAAATACAACAGCTGCTTTGATCCCTTCCCTGAGTGTGACTGTGTGTGGCTATTTTGAGACTGTGAGGGGAGACGTTTCCTAATTGCAAAGGGTGAAGAGCAGAAAAGCCCATGGTGAGATTACCAAGATGTTAAATCAGCTTGGTAAACATCTACCTTCTGACTTCCTATTATATAAAATAATGAAATATTTATTGCTTAATCTGACATTACGTGGGTGTCTATTATGTGTAATCAAAAGGATATAAACTGATACATCTACCAATTTCAAGAAACATAGTTCTTTCTAGGTTAGGGCTTTCTGATGGCATCGTTTAAAATTAGGTTTGGTTATATATTAGCACAGTTTAAACAAGCGTAAGTGAAAGAAGTTCAGAGGTAGGGACTCCAGAGATAGTATGATGGTTCCACAATGATCGAGGACTCGGGTTTCTTCTGTCATTCTGCACTATTATTCTTAAGCTGCCATTCCCAAGGTGGTCGCCTCATGGTCTGAGGTGGCTGCTGGAGCTCCAGCCTTCACATTCACATTCTAGGACAAAGGAAGGGGAAAGTGTGGAAACACAAAAAGGAGAATACCCTGGACCTGACTCTCTTATAAGGTAGCCCTGGAAGTGCCATATAACACTCTGTTTATATCTCTTTGACTAGGGTTAGGTCACATGTGACATCTTATTGCAAAGAGGTCTGAGAAATGTCTTCTACCTGGGTACATTGTTGTGGGGTCCCATTTTAAGAAAGGTGAGTACAATGGACATTACGAAGACAAAAGAAATCCCTGTTACATAGGGTTGTCCTCGATTAATCTCAGTATACTCTTCCATTAGCCGAAAGTGGCACAAGATGCTCTATGCAGTTGGTCCAGAGAAGCTGGGCTGCTCGACAGCACAGTCAGGGCATCAGACGTCTCCAGTGTGATCAAATGTATGTACTTTTTTTTCTTTTTTTAAAAATTCTATCACTTTTATGTGTGACAGTAATAACCAGTTAGAAAATATAATCAAAGAAAATTTCCTTTTGCACCCCAGCAACAAAAGCAAAAAATATAATACCTAGGAACAAACTTTTAAAAGGAAGGACTTACAGGAAAAAGAATAAATGTTACTAAAACTTTGTTATGTAAAATGCACATTAGAAATAAATATAAAAACACCCCTCAGTATGTTAGTGAACCAAACACACTATCAGTCATTGAAGAGAAAAAGTAAAGTCCTGAAAACAGTTTTTAGAAATGTATGTACTTTTTAAGATGACACTTTGAAAATGGGGAGCATATTTAAAAATGAAATCCATGGTTACATGAAACACGGATTGAAAAGCAGTGAAATGGACCACTAGTGACATACAGGTTGTCCCAGAAGATTCTGGAACTTCCCAGGAGCAGGTGGAATTAGAGGGAAACCATTCAGAAGAAATAGCACTGAGTACCTCAACCATAACTTATGAAAGAATGAGCTTTTGAACTTTAATTTTAAAATATTAGCTCGTGGGAAACAACTAGGGTACTGATTTGTGTGCCAAAAAAATATATTTTGAAGGAAAAGTTAGGATAAAATATCTTAAACAGCAAGCTACTTATCTGTGTAAACCACTGTTTCCTCAAATATGTGGTAATGAAAAAACATCTGTGATGAATTAGATTCTGAAACTGATAAAAGACTGACATTAAGTTTTAATTTCAAATATTGGGAAGCATCAAAACAGGTCCATTTTCTCCCCAATAAACTTTATATGAAATAGATGTTATACATTTGGACTTAGATATTAAATTTATGAACCACTGCATTGACTATTCCATATCATGGAATCCCGAGAAAGAGTTCATTTGAAAACAGAATTCTGCTGTTAAGAAATATTGGGAAACAACTGCAAAAATTATTTGAAAGCTACTGAAAGCTAATGAAAGCCCAAATGTGGTTTGTATTTCTCTGAGTTCCAACCCAAAACATTAAAAATAAGCATCACAAATCTTATAATTGGATGAAAACCTTACCCCCAGCCGTACACTAATTTATGGCTGGATATGGTTTTATGGCACATCTCCGACCATATGCTTGGGTTGTAACATCCCGCCCCACAAATCACGAGCGTTGCACAATCTCAGGCTGAGTTGATAGCAGGGACTTTCCCTCTGCTTCCCCACCAACCCCCCGAGGAGCCAGATGCGTGTCTCTAAACCTCCTACCTCACTGTCTCTCCTCCCAGCTCCGACCCCCAGGCTGGCCGTGCCCAGGGCAGCATCTTCCAGACTTTCTCCCAGACTTGCAAGCACAGACTACTGGACAATGCCCCCTTCTTAACTTGCACATTTCCCTACCTATCACCACAGTCTCGTTGCTTGATGACTGCTAAAGGTCCTCACGCTGCTTGCTGCCCCAAATGCATTATTTTGTCTGAAGATTAAGAAACTTTGCTTGCATCAGACATGGAAACTGAATTCGCCCTGTGCTTTTCAGTCCCACTCCTGGAGCTGCCTCAGAGAGGCATAAGCCAGGAGACCCTCCCTCCCCACAGCAGCGCCTCTTGGATTTGTCTTATGCATGGAGTTTTCACATAAAATGTCACCTGAACCAAAGCCACACGTTTACCTGTAAAAACTTCGAAAACCACGGCTTCCCTCAGAAGTGGCTAGAGGGAGGGAAAAGAGCTGGCTCTTCCTGATACACAGAAAGCATCCAGCGCTCACACACACCAGCTGGGGGATCCATACGCCCCTCTTTCTGCTCTAGAACAAGAGGGACCACCTATTTCTCATCTTCTGGATTTGAAAGAATAATTCTGTGTTCATGTTGTCCATGACCAGTGGTTGGATTTTATGGACTTGGAATAATATTCCTTTAATCTTTTTAACTGAACATTATTTTGAAAGATTGGTCTCGGGGAAGGGGACCCCTTGGTCATTCCAGCTTTATCTCTCTTGACTATCTTGGACTCAGCAATGTCTGTCTGAGAGATGGCATCAGCAGCCAGGCGTGGACCCAGCACTCTGTCCCACCTGTTGTATTTGGAGGCGTCCTGCCCCGGTGGCACATGGTTCCCCACCACCTCCACAGGTCACTTTCAGGTGCCCATGTTGAGCTTTAAAGGCCTTCTGTGCATCTTCATTTCCTAGGGCAACAGTCATGTAGCCAAGCGATTAAGTCTACGAGCCCTGTCATCAGACTGCCTGAGATTAAATCCCCACTTTGCCATTTACCTGCTGTGTGATCTTGAGCAGTAAGTGTGTATCCAAGGCCGAGAAAGGTGTCAGATAGAAGAGAGAATTTGGAATTTGATGGTCTCTGAGGGAGAGCAGATGGTCCCAGAAGTCTGGGGGACTCTGGGGAGGAAAGGAGGGTGAAATACAGAGGGATGTGGGGGCTGTGACAGCTGTGGAGGTGTCACGAAGATCTCCTTTCAAGAAGAATTGCTCTCCAACTGAGAACACTTAGCTGATGACCTCCAGCTATTAGCACCTTCAGAATCTGTCTCAGCTCTTGCTGAGGCCACAGTCTTCCTAGGCTTCTGCCAGCCAGTGGCTGACAATAGCAAGGGAATCTGAGCCTTTCCATCCAAACCAGGACCCCTCCAGTGGGCATCTGGGCGCCAAAGCTCTCTGTTGGGTTGGCCCAAATTGGTCAGATCTGCATCACAGCTTGAAGCTCATAATCCTGCTCTTCTTTCCCCTTTCATCTTTCACAGATACTACACCCCCGCCCCCCGCCTTACCCCTCCCTCAAATCTCTTGTGTTCCTAACTCAGTCTCAGCATCTGCTTTCTGAAGGACCCAATGGACCTGAGAAGGAAGAAGGATCATTAGGAAAAGACAGAGGATACTCCTGAAAGGCCCCTGAGAGGCCTAAAGAGCATCTACACTGGACCCCTCTAAAGAGGTTAGGTCCTGCTTCTTTGTTCTGGGCAAGGGAGTTAGGTGGACAGATTTGGGGATTAGGTCCCAATGCTCAACTTTAAATACCCTTCACTCCCTACCATGCTCTTTTAAACATATTTTTTGGACCCTTGAATAGAAAACCACTGAACTCTTCTGGGGTGTTTGTGCTGGCATCAGGGAGCAGCAGGGGACCGGCTGCCTACCACAAGGTTGCCTGCAGGGCTAGGAATATCACCACTGAGAGCTGCAGGTTGTCATGTGGATCCTCTTACTGCAGAGACCACGATGCCAATTTTATAAGCTCTGGCTGTGCCTCCCCCAGCACTAGCTAAAGACATAATGGAGAGAAAAGAGAAGGAGCGACTTTAAAATGTCAACATGTAAATTATACAGCTCAGTGTTCTGCAAAGAGCTGATGTTCAAAAACTTGCAGTGTCTTCTATTTTATCCTTAAATCGGCCTGACCCTGTGCTTTCAAGCTAATTTCCTAACCGCCCTCCATATAACAGTGACTTAATATAAAAGTTTATTTTCTCAACCTCCTAAAAGAAATCCAGAATTGGTATAGTGGTTCCACGGCCATCAAGGACCCAGGTGCTGTGTACCTTTTTGCTCTGTAATCTTTATCTTATAGTTTCCAATTTTAAGGTGACCTCATGGTCATAAGATGACCACTGCAGCTCCAGCCATCATATCAATGGTCTAAGCAGCAGAAAAGGGGAAAAAAGATAAGACCAAAAAAGTAAGAGTTTATGACTACACCTGGCCCCATCAAAGGCCTATCCTGGGAGTACCAGGCCCACCCAAAAACGTATGCTTATACCTCATTGGCCATTTTTGCTGTAAAAGATGTTGGGAAATGTAATTTTATAAATAGACGTATTATTATATACAATAAAGTGAGGGTTTTCCTTTGAAGAAAAAGGAAAAGCATAGTAATGTGTAGGTAACTAGCAGTCTCTGCACACCTTACCTTGTGGTTTTCTCACAATTCATCACCCAAAACAGGTCATCCCAGGCCAGGACTGTATTGGCCCTGGGCATGCTGCGCCATCTTCTCTAGCTGCCCAAATCCAATCCCCATCCAAGGGTTCAGGCCTGCCTCCCTCTCCCCATGAAGCCCTTCATGACCACTCAGGCCCAGTAACCTCCCCTTCTTTCATTGGGAGGTTGTTTAGTTGGTTATCACTTAACTTTTCATTTATTAGTTCTATGCCACTAACCAAAATATGACCATCTAAAGGGAAGAAATAATAGATTATCATTATCTCACAAATCAGCCAGCACGATGCTAGGCACAATTTTAGCCGCTGCATGAACTATGTGCTGGATTAACTTAATTATAAGGTATTTCTAATTCATTTCTTCTAAATAAGCATTGGATTGTTTTCCCTTACATGGCACTCAATATATATATATTTTTTATCTTCACAAAGTTGCATGAAGTCTTCCTACTGCTTATTCCCATTCATTTGGCATTTCATGTCACCAAGGGACTTGGCGTATTACACAGTCTGGAGCTTACACTGTGACTTTGCCTCCATTTAAGCACATGCTCTAATCAGACATAGATTTCCAACCTACCTTTGGTAGGAGATGCAGGGGCTCTAACCTTGTGCCAAACACTGCTAGCAGCCTACCCCATGTCTCTTCCATTTCCCCACTCAGGGAGGCTGGGAGGCAGTGATGTTCCCAGCTTATAAAATATATATTTTATATATTTTTTTCTCAACCCCCTTGCAGGCACAGGGCACCACGTAATACAGTTATAGCCAATGAGATATGTAGGTGGCCATGTGACATAATCCTAGTTAACGAGATGGCTGGCTGTGACACAGTCCTGGCCAATGGGATACAAATAGGAATTGCTAGATGATTCCTCCGAAAAAGCTCTTCTCACTCAGCTGGCGCTGACATTTTTGCCTATCCCCCTCCCCCTCCTCCCCAATTAGAATATATATAAATGTGTACACAAATGTAGGTGGTGAAGCAGTCATCTTGAAACCATGAAATAAGCTTGAGGACCAAAAACCACGTGGCAGGAATGGTTAAACAGACAGATAAGCTACTGGTCCCTGGCGCACAGTGACTGGCTGCCTGCCACCTTCACTAGCAAGGCTCGCGCGGGTCCCTGTAACCCTCCGCAGAAAGCAGCCCTCACCAGGACCCGCTGGGAGGGGTGTCCCGGCAGGTGAATGTTCTACCTAAGCAGGAAGTCACTTTGCACTCGGGCACCCTCCTAGCACAGTATTTTATATGCAGCATCAAGAGCTCTGCTCCTTTCATTGGAATTGCGGCTGCTGTTGCCAGACCTTCCTCAGACACTCATTTCTGTTCCCTTAACGTGGCAAAAAGGACAATAAGTTCTCATCATTAGTAGTGCCCAAAATGCCAACAACTTACGAGTTTTCATAAAATCTTCAGATAAGTGGAGGGAGAGCAGTAAACGATGCATCATTCAGAACGCAGCGAGGGAAAGCCGCTGAGAAGGAGACGCCATCCCAATCACGGCCTGTTTATCAAGACACGTGTCTAACCTCTGCGTGAAAAAGGCTCTTTTTTATCACATGAAGTTGAATCCAATTCTAATAGAATACAGGGCAGTATAAATCCTTCAGCCCACTAAACTCTGAGAAATAGCTTTTCTCTTAATTATTGTAAGTAGGTGCGAAGAAAACAGAACGGGCCGTTCAACTATCAGAAAAATTCAACTCTGCCTTGGTCAGATTCCTGCCCACACCTGACGGGTGACCAACCAAGGGTCTCCATTACCCAGGCCAAGGGGTTGTCAATATACAGAAATTCATTGCTGTGCCCAGGGAAGTCCCAGGGATAGTTTCGCCATCGCCCTCGCCCTCGCCCCTTGACTACAGTCCACCTCTGCGGCTTGTTCTCTATGCCTGTGGAGGGGTTTAATGGGCATTTTTCCAAGCCCGGCTGTCTGCTTTATCACTTGCGTTCCAGGCACTGGCCCAGGCCCGGGGATACGATGACCAGTAAGCTAAGATCATTGCCCCCCCCCCCCCCCCCCCGCGACACCAATTTCAGTATGGAAGATTAAAAACAAACGTGACAACAAGAAATTAACAAGATCACTGCGGAGAGTGACAGTGATGAGGAAACACTGGAGTAGGAGACACGCAATGAACAGGGCCAGCAGGGGTGAAGGCCCCCCACTCTCCCAGAGCCCTGGCCTTCCCCGTGGCTGCTGGGGAGGGAGGGTTAGGGTTAGGGACCCCTGTGGGCAAGAACACACCCACCCTGGACCCTGAACTCTCCCTTCCAGACTGCACCCCGGGGATCTGGGACCCTCGCTGCCCTGCTCAAATAGGGCACACCAGCCGGTCGGGGCTGCCCACGGGTGAATCATTCCACTGGTGGGGGCACCTCTAGGCCTGCGGAGTGGTGGGAGTGCTGGTGCAGGGGGACGGGGTGAAGGCCCCTCGGGTGTGAGAGCTGAAGACGGGAGGAAAACAGCGGCAGCCTCTGGTCACTGGGCAGGGCTGGGTCTCCTTGCACTGCCATGTTCTGCCACAAAACTGCAAAGACTGAAATTTCTAACCATGACCCTGGCCTTCCTATTTGTCAGGGTATAAAGTTAGGATGTATCTTCTTTATCAGTTTGCTAGCTTGATACACACACTTATGTATGTAATACACACATATATGTGCACATATTTGTGTGCAGCCACATATATGCACATAAATGCAGAGACGTGTGTGTGTGTGTGTGTGTGTACACGCAAACGCTCTTACCTTGGAACAGAAAGGATCACAGCTGACTCTGTGGTCACCCTCTGGTCGCAGGAATACCAGAGGATCTGACACGTGGTCAGTGTTACCTCGGGGAATCGTGAGGAGAATGTCTATACCGCATCCAAGATGAGCGGGACCCCAGCTGAGGACTGTGCACCTCTCCAAGCACCTGCACCTCATTACGGAGACTTTCCTGGGATCTGAGGAGCCAACATTGATGAGCCACAGCTGCAGCAGAGCAGCGGCGCAGCTCCCAAACCCCCGAAGGTCCTGCGAGGGTCCAGGAAGGCAGGCTCTGAGGGAGATTCGCTTGCAAGAAGTTCCTGTGAGAGCTCCAGAGACCACACCTATGAGGGAGTGAAGGCGGGGGGTTAGGCAGAGGGAGAAAGTGATTGCCATTTATTTGCAAACAAGGGCTCGGTTGATCTCCTGGGAAGGGGAAGGGGAAGGGGAAGGGGAAGGGGAAGGGGAAGGGGAAGGGGAAAGGGAAGGGGAAGGGGAAGGGGAAGGGATGGTCCTTCAGAAATTTCCCATGATGGGGTGAGTCCTGAAGGAGGTTCAGCAGTAAACCTGTAAATGGTGAGCCGCCAATATCCCTCAGGCAAGTAGGGGAGGGAGAAACAGGTGGAGTGTCCGGGAGGGGCCCCTTATAATCTACCATAGGAAATATGTGACTAGCTACTTATGAAACTGAAAGCCTAGAGTTTTCTGTAGCCAAGGTAGTCCCTAAGCTCCCAGCCCTGTGTCTTGTGACCACACACATCACGCTGTCACTGTCTGATGCCCATAAAGCCTATTGGAGCTTCTAAGTTTGAATATCAGCCTGAGCCTGAGCCCACTGCTATAAGTCCAACAGCAAGAACATCTAAGGACTCCATTTGGACTCACACTCCAGGCCCAGGTTGGTCAGTGCCAGTCTGGACAGAAAAACATACAATAAGGAGGCAGTGTCACCATGCGACCTCTGGGAAGGTTGTCATGAGAAGTGATAAGTTCAAAGATTTCTTAAACAGGTCACAAAGAATATTGACTGTGAAAGAAAAGGTTGCTAATTTGACTTCAGAATCTGTTTATCAAAAGACCATTAAGAGAGTAAAAAGGCAAGCTACAGATTAGGAGGAGATATTTACAACATATGTGTCCAACGAAGAACTCATATCCAAAATATGTAAAGAGCTTCTATAAATCAATAAAAAAGACAGGCAATCAAAAGAATTTTAATGACAGAAAACTTGATCAGTACTACACCAAAGAGGCTATCTAAATGGCCAATGAACATATGAAAAGTTGCTCAACATTATTAGTCATCAGAAAAATGCATATTAAAACCATGATGAGTCACCGCTGCACACCCACCAGAATAGCAAAAAGTCAATATCAAGTGCTGACAAGGATGGACAGTAATAAGAGCTCCCTGCCGGTGGGAGGGTAAATTGATACAACCACTTTTAAAAAACGATTTAGCAGTATCTACTGAGGCTAAGCATCTTGCACCCGATGGCCCAATAATTCCACTTCTGGACATAGGGCCAACAGATTGCCCATGGTAGTGCTAGTCATAATAACCAACCACTAGAATCTCATGTCCTTCAGTGGTGAAATGGACACACGAAATTCAGTATGTTCACATAACAGAACACTACACAGCAAAACAGCCAACTGCTGGGATTAGCAACGGCAGGCATGGATCTCATAGACGTTACGTTGAGCAGAAGCGGACTCGAAGGAGGCCATGTCGTTCCACTGCATTTATATGAAGTTCAGGGACAGGTCTATGGTGATAGAGTCAGAATACTTTTTGACCTCTGGGGAAGGGGCAGATATTGACTGAAAGGGGCCTTCAGGAAATGCTTTATATCTTGATCTTAGCGGTTGCTTTATGGTTGTAAATGTGTAAAAGTGTGCCCACTGTATCCATAAAATTTAGGCCCTTCAGTGTGTGATGTTGTGCCTCAAAAAAAGTTCATTGCTTTCAACGATAATAACAGTAATGAGGAGGGGGGAGAGGAGAGCAAGAAGAGAAGGAGGAATATAAGGAAGAAGAAGCCACCTGCAGAATCTCAGGCAGAAGGAACAGAAGGTGTGAAGTTCCTGGAGGAAGAGCGAGCCGGCCTAGAGGGCAATGGTAGGCCAGCACGCGATGTGCAAGGAAGGGAGGGTGCCTGGTGGAGCTGGGCGAGGGGGCTGGGCCGCTCGGGGGGCCTTACAGTCACGGAAGTGTCTGGACCTTAACCCAAGGGCAGTGAGAAGCAATGTGCCAGTTTTAAGCAGCAGGGGAGGGGAGCTCATTACCTAGTTTATGGGCTTTTTCTAAAATCCCTTTGGCTGCTGGGGGAAAAAGGGTTGTGTTATAAGGGGCAATAGTACATGCAAGCAGGGAGACCCTGCATGACGCTGTTGGAGTTAAACACAATAGTGTTTAGAGGAAGACCTGCTAGCAAGGGTCAGAAGAAGCTACTTGTCTTCCATTTGCCATTCAGGACTCCTTTCCCCCTTCTCCCCCTGTCCCCTGCCCCCTGCCCCCTTGCCCTCTGACTGCAGGTTGGTCCAGCAGATCAGAGAGCAGGAGATGAATGTGGCGGCTGTTTGTTCCCTTGACTCCCTCCCTGGGGTGTTGCCACAGGATGGATGAAGGGAACAGGTCCTGTCAAGAAGCCCTTTCCTAATCTAGGTTCTAGAACCTCCTACCCCTGCCTACCTGCTTCCACCTTTTGTAGAAATTCCCTCTGCTTAATTCCCTGCAACTGCCCCACTGAAGTGTGTCACTTGTCTCCTGCTGAGTAAAAAGTCCTTACAGCATCAAGGCACAGGTCACTGCTGGATGCATCAGGGTAACCCAGAGGGCGAGGAAAGGATGCTCTGTATCCCATGTGCTCCTAAGAGAGCAGGGAAGCTTCTATGTGTTTGTAAAAGTCTGCCGTTCAGAATGGCAGTGCTGCACTTAAAGAGGCAAGGCTTGGTTATCTAAAATATGTGCTCATGTGCAACATTTCATTGTGAAATGAGGCTGAGTAAATGAGTATAAGTGAGTATTTATACACTTTTAAAGCCTCATGTGTCTACCCAGTAGCAATTCTCACAACCAAAATGAATTATGTGTATTTTTCACGTCCACCTGCCTTATTGGCCTATAAGCTCCCTGCAGACAGACTGTGGAAATGGCCCGAAGAGGTCCATGTTCTTGCTCTCTGTATCCCCAAGGCCCAGAACGATACCTGACGTAGGATTTAGTAAGTACATACCATTGAAGGACGGAGGGTAAGAAGGGAGAGGAAAGGCGAAGGGGATGGGACTTAGTGTCGGAAGGTGAGGACGGGGGTCTCTGGCCCCCCAAGTGCCATCAGCTGGGTGCTCCCACGCATCTGAGTTCCCAGGGCTTCCGTTTCCACACACATGTATGTCAAATTGGGGTGCGAACTCCTTCCCTATCTAATGTTTGTGAAGATCAAATGAGGTAATACTTATAAAAGTAAGTGAAGCGGTAAGTGCAGCAGCCCTCAAACAGGAGATGTGGTTATTATAATAAAGCAGCATCCGTAAGGGGGGGCCAGGCCTGGTTTTCATGCAGCACACATCAGCTTTTCCTGGGCAAGGGAATATATTATGATTTTCGCAGTTTTCATTTAAGAACAATTCGGCTTGAGCGGCTGCAGACCTTGGAAGCTGGTAATGCGCAGCTCGGTATTAAGGAATTCAGACAGCCGTGTACAGAACATGACGAGATAACACGTGCCATATTCTCCCTGCTCCCGAAGCGGGGAGGCGAAGCGGGAGGCCACGGATGCAATCATTTCAGGCAGCGTCAGGCGCACTGGCGCGGTCAGCCGCCTCGCTCCAGCCACCCGGCCGCGCTGCTGGGGGAGCCGGGAGGAGGGGCTGAAAAGCCCCAGAAGCACTGAGGTGACAAAAACAGAGAATGACTTCAGTAGTGGAATTAAATCTTTGTTAAGAGACTCCAAAGTTAGTAGCATATTTGTTGATATTGTGTATGACCGTGATTCATAAGTTCTCTCGATTGGATATAAACACTTAAATACGAAATCTATGTATAAAATCTGCAGGGTGGGCCGGCAGGGTGGGGACCAGGAAAGGGCCGAGTCCCAGCTCACTCCTGTGGGCACGTCCCCTGCCCTGCACCTTTCCTAACGCTGTCTGCTGTGCTTGCTGGGATGTTCTTGACCCTTTCATTGATCAAAATCCTGTTTATTATTCAAGGTTCTCAAATGTTATTTTTTAATGATGTTTTCCCTAATAAGCACTGACTTCCCCCTTTCCTTTTCTCTAATTGGAATTAACATCTCCAACCTTTGGTTTCCCAGTCTCTGTTCATAATTCCCTGTTGAGCGGTCTACACATGGTCTGATTTGTTTGATAGTCTTCTGTGTGCGTGTTTCTCTTGCCTTCCCTCCTTCACAAAATCATAAGCTCTTTGAGAGTAGGGACTAGAATTTCCTCTTTGTTTTATTTCTAGCAGATAACACAGTCTCTAGTATAAAGGAGGTATATTTTTAGCATTTATTTTGTGCATTTGTTTATCATACAATAGATACATATATTTGGCATATAGCTGTTGCATTTATTTAGCACCAACTTGGAGCAAGGCACTGTACTAATTATATGTGCAACATCTCTACTATTTCCCAAAGCCTGAACATTAGATATCCCCACTGTACAGATGAAGAAACTGAGGCTCAAGACAGTTTAACTTATCTGCCTAAGACTGTATAGTAAGTAGCCTAAATTTCAGCCCAAATCAATCTCATTTCACCTCAGGCTTCAAGCAATCAAATGCCTTATTCATAGCAAGCACAGGGCATCTCTAAAATGAAGGAGGATACTCTCGCAAGCAGAAGGGCACTGGCTAGTTTCCATCTTACTGCAGAACCGTGAGGAATGAAGATGACCATCCTCCCTACCTCACCAAAACAAGCACAAACACATGGGTACGCGTTTGCTCTAAAAATTACACTAAAAGCAAAAATATCACATTTCCTCATTTTGTAGTGTTAAATAGGGAATGGTTTATGGATTAATGAAATTGAAGGATGAGTAGCTACTAAATCTAGCCATAAAAGGAGACATTCTGGATCATAAAGCATATTTTATTCACCTTGACAGTTGTAGTTTAATTCTAAGTATTTATGATATTACTTCATAGTAAATATGTCTGATTCCTGAAAGCTAGGTAATGTGAGACCCAACTTTGGAAATCTGCTCAAGTTTTTCCCATTAAAGCTGAGTGTAAATGGATTTTGTGCTAAGAATTATGGTTTTTATGTAGTAATGACATGAAAATTATCATATCTCACTCTACTATAAACGCATGACTCCATGACTACTACCATTACTATTACCAGGACAACTACACTTGATTTTGTGGAAGTAAATCAACTCACATATCCTATATTATATATTATGTGACCAACTATGAAAAATGTAATCGGGAGTCATTGTTAATCAAAAATTTTTACCATTGAGCTCACTTAAAAAAAACATCATGTGGTAGAAGTTTGGCAACCTAAAGAATTACACAGTCTTATGTCAACAGTGCTTTTACTTTTAAAAGAAATAGTTGATTCTTATAGAAAATCCTGTTTTTGTATTGTACATCTTGCTTACCTTTGAGGCTAGGGAAAGAGCAATGGGATTTTAAGTGATTTAAATCTTAATAAGACCGCAGCTACAACTCTAGCACCAGCTGTGAGGGGACCTGGTCTCTGTGTCCAACGTACTGTGACATATTCACAGCATAACCTTTGGCTTCCCTGGAAATCCTCACATGAAACGTTGGGCTGTGATTTAGGGCGACACAGGGAGTTGTCAAGGAGCTTCTGACCCTGCTCATATTTATGAGCAGTTGTTAGTCATATAAACCCTCAGAGATCCCCCACATCTCCCACAATTCACAACTTGGATACCAAAGAGGAGAGCGCTGGAGCAGGGAAGAACTCTGTTTTGAAAACACAATGAAAGTTAAAATAAGAGAAGGCTTGAGATCGGGGCATAGAAAAGTAGAGGAATACAAGCAAGGGTGCTGGCTCTCCCCGCCCTCACGATTCCACCTGACATCTTTCCTGCTCTGAAATGCTTTAGAATTTCCAATCACAGTCTTTCCATCAATACCTTAAGAAAGCATCGAGAAGCTTTGCTTAGCATTTCGTCATTGACTTGGAATACGGACAAATTTCAGACCTGGGCCCCTGGGACTGGGGCAGTGAAGAGTTCTTTGCTGTGAAGGGAAGGCCCTGGAGGCTGTTGGAGACTGTGGATGAAATTCTGTCTTAATGTGAAACCCTAATATGACGGAACATAGAGGGAACAGGCAGAGGCTGAGTGTGTGCACATAAGGGCCCCACTCAAACCACAAGCAGACCCATAACATTCTCAGTAGATACCTTCTCAAATTAAAAAAACAAAACAAAAATCACTGTAGCTTGTAGCTGTGCCAGAAGAACCACTGGGCCAGGCTTTGCATTTGCCAGGATTTGCAAATGTACACTTTGGAAGCCACCTTTGAAAGAGTCTATACGGATAGTCAGTTACAGAGATACACGGACAAGATTGGAAAGTGAAGATGAGCATTGTACACTTTTAATATTTTGTCTATTGCTTGGACCATAAGGACCAACTTTAGTGAACAATTAATTGATACATAAAATGAATCCCATAATTATATTTTGTTTCAAAATTTGTTTTTAATTTTAAAACTTTAAAAATAATACTATTTTTAATATTAGTGTCTTAACATCCTAGAAAATTCAAAAGGTAAGAGTTGAGAGAGCAGTAAAGACCAAAATGAGAGAGAAACAGAGGAAGTCACTTGCATGTCTACTCAGACACTTTCCATAACGTAGAATGTCCTTACCCCGTCTCAGAGCTACAAAACCTTCACATGGCCCCACCTGGCTCTGAGACACAATTGATTCCCCCACCCCAAAATTCCCATAGCATTTCAACACCCCTTTATTTTGGCACTTAGCTGTTTTAATTCTTCAATCAAGTCAAAGAAATTTTGACTTCCACGTTTTTTTTTCCCCGTTGCTGGGCAAAGTCCTACTCATGCTTTAAGACTCAGCTCAGGCATCACTTCTTCCAAGAATTCTTCTAATACCCATCTCCCCTTACCCCTCCCTTCATTGTCCCCAATGGTCTCCTTAAGCGTCTTGGACACTCTTCTATCTCTGCCCTTCCCACAGCAAAAAGATGATCTATTTACATGTAGGTCTCACTGGGTTGTAAGCAGCTCTGACTCAGGGATTCTGTCTAAAGCATCTTTCTCTCCCCCGCAGCTAGAACAGTCCACGGTGCAGAGCTGGACTCAGTGAATGTTTGTTGAACTTCATGAACTACTTTGGATTAGTTATTCCAGTGTTAGTCTTATCTCCTTTGTCCGTCTCTCTGCTCCACAGGGTAGGTAAGATGTATATCTGATCTCATGAATATCTCTAACATTTGGTCCATAACAGGACTTAATAAATATTTGTTGAATGAGTGAATGAATGTGTCCTGACCTTAGCCTCCCACTACAGATTACAGTGTGCAGAAGAAATGAGAACATAAAAATTCCATCTGTGGAAGAATTTTTCTTATTTACAACTGTATTTTATTTCTAAAGTCACTGTAAAGAGGATACTGTAGATTTCCTTTCTTTGATTTTTGCCAGAAGAGAACATCTGCTAAGGCCTAGAAGGAAAATATACCTGTGGTTAAGGGTAGGGCAGGAACTCTAGAGTTTTCCAGATGTTTTCAACAAACCTCTGATTTTGAAGTGTCTAGGGAAAGTCATCGATGAGATGTAGCCCAGGCAGAATAACAATCCTTGCCAGTATTTATTCATTCACGCAGCACGTCAACAAGCATTTATTGAGCATCTTCTCTGGGCCAGGTGAGGCTTTATGCCAGCTGTCAGGCAAATGCAGATGGGTAACAGACAGACCCTGGCCCTGCAGGGCTTCAGAGCCTAGTGGGAAATTAACAGCAGCTCCAAGTCTGTGTGGTAAGTGCTATGTTAGCAGTAAACATCGGGTGTAAATAAAGCAAAGGGTAAAGTTATTTGTTCGGGAAACTTCTCTTTACTGCCTGAGTGGGCAGAACCAAGTGTGAGATTGTGAGCACCCACGGCTGTGTGTGACCAGTGATTACCTTGACTGAGGAGTGATGGACTTGGATGACCTTGGGGCAGTAGAGGGACAGTTACAGAGAGATGTTTATGTTAGGCTTTTGTTTTTCCTTTTATTGAGTGTAGACCAGAGCTGCTCACATTTTCATTTGCATGTGAATCATTTGAGGAGCCTGCCAAAAATGCAGATTCTCCATCAGTGGCACTGAGGAGAGGGCTGAAATGCTGCATTTCTAACAAGGTCGAAGGTGCTGCTGCTGCTAACTCCTGGACCACACTCTGAGCTGCAAGAATACAGAAGAGGCACTGGCTTTTGAAGGCTAACAGAACCAATATCAAATCCCAACTCTAATATTTACATCTGTGTGGCTCTTGATGAATGACCTTTGCTTCTTGATCCCTAGTTCATAGCATTTGAAAAAAAAAATAATAAAGTCCCCATCATAAGGCTGCTGCGAGGATTAAATGAGTGTTTGGGATTAGGACCCGATAATTATCAGCTATTACTAGGAGGATTTTTATTCTTTTCTCAAATGTGTTTGGAGATTATCAGAAGAAATTCTAAATCTTCCCTACCCAAACAGAATCCTGCTTCCTCCTGGTCAGTTCTCTCTAGTCTCCACGTGGGCCCATCGTCCATGTGAGATTTCTCTTTTATTCCCAACACCTCTCAACTTAATATCAGATGCTGTTCGTGAACTAGGTGGCTTGTTTATCTGGGTTATTAATGAAGTTGTTAAGTGAGACTGGAGGGGAAGCCAGAAGCCTTCTGCTCTCTGCCTCCCCATAAATCACCAGGCTGCGGCGAGACGGCTTCTGCCACTTGTCAGTTCCTATCATCCCGCTCATCGCAGTGAATTTGAATGAATTTCATGATTAAAGTTTCATGAGGTGCCGCATCAAACATCCTCTAAATCTCAAGGTCTCGCGCTTCCACAGCACTTGCTTTTGTCTTCACATCCCCCGGTTTTATCACAGAAAAGCACGCAGGTGCGCCTGGCAGGATCGGATTTTTCCTTTAGACGCTCCCCCTCCCCCCCATGTCCCCTTATAGCTGTTATCGCCTCGGTGTTGAGCCGCTCGCTTTCAGGCTCAGCTCTCCACCTGACAGGTGACCAGCCGGCTCTGCGCGTAATAGATGCCTCTTACCTGGTGATAAATCTGGTGGCCGTGCGCCTGACAGCTTGCCCCTGGCTGCAGTCACCTGCATATTCATGCAGCCGAACCCAGGTGGCATCCCCCACCCTCCTGTCCCACACAGACCACCTCCCCCACATGCAACCATTTGCTCCCAGAGCTGCAAGAACAACTTGGCTGTGATAATGACCGGCTCGGGTTCACATGTTCCCCGGCAGAGGGACAGGCCTGTTTTCTTTTGAAAATGGAAATAAAGGTTTCCCGGCCTGGCTCCTACAGGGCTTTCCGCCCTTCTGATGCAGCTGTACGTTAGCATCATCGCAGGATGTTCTGTGGGCTTCTCCGAATAATTCAGTGTCAGGTGAGTGAACAGCCCGTGACCTCAAACTCTTGAAACACTAATGGGACCCCACAGAGAAAATGAAAGAGATTTCAGAATCCACATCCAGGATGTTCCATATTGGCATCTTCTCAGCTCATTTCTTAAAGGGAGGGGCTGATATAGAGACAGGTCACTGGGTTTGCAGGCCGGCCACAGCCTTCTTGAGGCAGAGATGTGTGGCTCGTAGGAAAAAGATGAGGGCTGCCGAAGGAAGGCAAAGACGCCGTTTAAAAGCTTGAGAAGGAAGGGCTGCTAACTAGCAGACTTGTTCTTTCCCGTCTGGGGAGCCAAGAATCTCAAGGCCAAAAAGGCCACAAATGTCCAAAGTTCCTCTTTTTCCTGTCCTAAAATCACAAGGAGATACAAAACGGGAGTTTTTCCAAACTTTGACACAAAAAGCATTTGCCTAGGCCTTTTGCATTCTCTCATATATTGCTTTTCTCCCTCTTAACACATATACACACACACACACACCCTCTGTTGTTTTAGCATCATTACCATCATCTATAATTCCCCTATTCTCTACAATAGCCAAAAGTAGCTCTTTGAATTTAAATTAATTAAAAATTTTAAAAATGTAAGATTCAACCAGCCATATTTCAATAGCCACGTGCGGCTAGTTGCTGCTGCATTTCACAGTGTGGACATAGTCTATTTCCATCATCACAGAAAGTTCTACTGGCCAGTGTTGGCCTGCACAGTACACATTGTATGATACATGTTCAAGCAATGCATGCTTAAATGGTGAAATTAATGAACGAATATGTATTATAGTTTTCCTGAATACATTTTCTCCTCTTGTTTTTCTTCAGCTTCTCTAAAATTTGCCCATTTATTTAGAGGTAAATGAAGCTAAATTTCCCACCTCGCACCATACCACTCATAGAGCTATCTTATTTGGCATACATTTCAATATTTAAAAAGCCAAAAACTACTAAAAGAAATATAAGAGAATTATATAAACTTTCTGTGGGGAAGAACTTTCAAATCCAGAGAGGAAAAGAGTCAGATTTGTCTGTGTATAAATTTCAAATTTCTTTGAAGTAAAAATAATGAATTAAAAGTCCAACAAATGTGGGAACTTTTTAATATATGTGACTTTGATAAGGAATTAAAAGCCTTAATATATAAAAAAATTAAATTAATTTAAAAAACATCCCAGGGGGAAAATGAACAAAAGATAAGAATAGCCAATTCACAAAAGACTACAAATAGTCATTTCACTCATTAAGAAAGCTGAGCCTTACTACTAATCAAATAAATGCAATGAAAGCAAGTAAGATTTTCATTTTCACTTATCAGTCTAGTAGAGATTTAAAAATACTCTCTTGCCTGGCTGGCGTGGCTCAGCGGTTCAGCATCGACCTATGATCAGGAGATCGCAGTTCGATTTCCCGTCAGGGCACATGCCGGGGTTGCGGGTTCGATCCCCAGCAGGGGACATGCAGGAGGCAGCCGATCAATGACTCTCATCATTGATGTTTCTCTCTCTCTCCCTCTCCCTTCCTCTCTCAGAAATCAACAAAAACATATTTTAAAAAATTAAAAAATACTCTCATAATGAACAGTCAAGGTTGTGGGAAATAGGTGCATTCAATCTTGATGTTGTAAATTTTAAATGAATACTGCCTTTGGGGAGGGCACTTTGGCAGTTTTAACTAAAATTTTAAATGTGAATACATCTTTATCAGCAATTCCGTTTCTGGAAACGTATCCTACAGCAGTACTCAGACACACGCATAGCGATTTATGTTCCTGGGAGTATCTGACAGCACTGTTTATAAGGGTGAAAATAGTCACCTCTGAGAGTCTACTGACAGGTTACATGTATGAAATGGAATATTGTGTAATTGGTTTTTTATAACAGCAGTTTTCTATTACTAAAATAATGTATTGTTAAGTCAAAACTACAAGATGCAAAATAATTTATATATTTTCACCTCCATGTGTATTAAATATATATGTATACTCAGAGAGATAGAGATAGATATTAAATACTTATTGAGGGTTTATCTTGGCTGATCTCTGTTCTAACTGCTTTATATATTAACTCGTGTCATCTTCACATAAACCTATGATGTAGGTTATATTATTATCTCTATTTTATGAATAAGGAGATTGGCCACTAGCATAAAATCACTTAGCTAATAAATGGTGGGATTAGGATGTGAATCCAGAGAGTCTAGCCCCAAAGTCTGCTCACTTCTCACTGCCAAGTAGTGTGTGTGTTTGGGGACAGTGGGAGGGCAGAGATAGAGATAAAGTGATAGATTCTAAATTCTTAACTTTCGTTACACCTAGTGAGTGGAATTGGGCTTAGAGGTGGTTGGATGAGGCCGAATGTGACAAAAGAGTTTTAAAAAAATGCAAGAAAATGAGAACATGTTTACTTATTTTCATTTTATAATGCTTAAATTTTTATAACAAGCATTATCACTTTTATAACAAAATTTTCAAATCTGGAAAAACATATTCTATCTTATTTTCTCCAAAGGGTCTAGAAATAATGCTTTTTATTTTAAAAACAAGAAAGCGTGTAAATGTGATTTATGGACAGCTTGGAAACTTCACATGCATCCAGGAATCTGGAGAGAAATTACTTGTTTCCTGGCAAAGACTGAAGCTGAGTGGAGTGCTCTGGTTTCAGGAGACTTGCGGCATCCAAGAGCATGCTGGCCAGGAACCCGGCTCCGGTCAGCGGCTGCACCGCAAGCCCAGCTCAGCACGCACGCGCCTCTGGCCTGGGCCTGGGCTTGGCCCCTGAGCTCCGGTTCCTCGCCTGCCTAAAGGGCCCGATGGCGGGGCCTTCCCGTAGGCTTGTGGTGAGCGGTGAATAGGTGAAAGTGAAGCACTTTCCGCACTGTCTGGTGCATTGTTAGCCTCAAGCAACAACAGCTACTGTGGTCACCGTTGCCAGGTTGAATTTTTATCACTCCCTCTCTTGGCAATTTGGAACCAAGATTGTAATTGACCAAGCCGTGTGAAGCAGCCAAGTGACCAGGGCAACTGTCGGGGGGGGAGAGAGAAACTTTCCTCCACACTTCTAGGTTCCTTTGTATGGTCTAATAACTGAATCTACATGAGATAGGTTAGATTAGCGAGAGAAAATAACCAAATTTAATTACATATGTGTGTATGGGAACGCCACGTACATGAGAAAGTCAGAGAGCCCACATATCTGAGAAGTTCAGAAACAAAAAGTTAAACTGAGGTGTATGTGCTCTACCGAGCTAAGGGTGAGGTAAGGCACCTTGGGGCTCCGGTGGGGGCTGGGGGGTGGGGGAGAGCATCATTCGTAGGATGATTAAAAAAAGCAGATGTTCAGTAATTAGAAGCTTGCCCTGCCATATAGATAGTTCAAAAAATATTATCTCTGATAATAACTGATTATACGCAAGGCCCCTAATTTAAATTCTTCTAGGTAGTTAAGTGGGTGGAAAGAAGTTTCTCTTGAGTCCACAGGGTCTTGGTTGTCTTTAGTTCAAAATAATCCACATAGCACAGGGGTACATCTTGGGGTAACTTGTTCTGAACCCTTTCACAACTGCCTCGGCATGCGAAATAGGGGGTGTAAGTATAATGAGACACTCTGGCCAAATAACTACAGATGCAAAACTGTGAGGATCACCCCCTGCAGTGCTACAGGCAATTAAGTCTCAGAAATCCAACCTGTGTGCGTCACGTCTCAGCATAAGCGGGCAATGTTGTTCAGAAAAACGGTGCCTACTATTGCTCTCCTGTTTGCTCCATGAGGATGAAAATCCTCAAATAAACTTATAAACCCTTCTCATTTCCAAAGCCCTTGAGCTTGGTTCATAGCTCCTGCCTTTTACTTATTAGAAAAAATTATGTATTTAGGAAGTAAAAATAAAGGACAAAAGAAAAAATGTCAGAAACTCCTTTTAAAGACAGGAGCCCAGAAAGTGCCCTGTCTAGGATTTAATCACCGTATGATTGAAATGTATAGTTTTGAGAATGGCTGTGTCAACATTCCACACCCTCTGCCCCAGTGTCCATCTTCTCCCATTGCTTCTGTGTGAAGACTCATAAATATTTGCACAGACACAAATACACACACACAAACACACAGAGTTTGTCTCTCACATTTTCAAAGACTGTTTTGAAATACAAGGCACAGCCAGGTTAATAAAACATACTGGAGGCTGTGTTCTGTTAGTTCATTAAACTATAAAGCATTTTAAACCTGCAATTAATTCTAGGTAAATTAAAGACATGACACAGCTACGATACTATTGCAAGACCATGTGTGCTAATACCTTACATTTTTTACACTAAATCACCCTGCTGAAAGGTTTAACAACCATTCATATTTATAACTGCTTTCTAGATTTTTATTTTTTTGCCTACCTCAGTTGTCAAAGCATTAACGAATCTGGCTGTTGGGAGGAATCCCAATTCGGAGTTATTTTTCCATGAGGTACTTAAGACTCCACACAGCAGCTCGTGATTATGTTGGCAGTGGCTTTGCATAACTGTTGGTTTCCTGTAGTATAAATAACTGAACAGCTAAGAATGCTAATGTTTTGCTTTGACCAAGGAAAGGCTATCAACAAATGACAAGGAATTACCCTCATTGGACTATTTATATATTTTTTCTTTAAAGGGGTAAATTAAACCAAAGTAATAGAGAAAAGCGATCATATAATACACGCTACAACTTTGAGATCATTCTGCAAGTTAAAACAAATGTTTGGATTGTTTAATTGCCAACGTCCTTTCTGGTTGACAAACTCAGCGGGAGGAGGCCGTGAAGGGCGCGGTGGACGGCAGTGCCCGCGGCATCCAGCTGGGCCAAAGGCGGGGCCTGGAGAGGCAGAGCCTTTGCCTCTGGGTTGGCTGGGAAGGAAGGAGAAGCCTGGCTGGGAGTGAGCACAGATCAGGAGTTGGAAGGAAGGACGGCAGAGAAGAAAGCTTGGCCAGGAGGGTGTGCGGAGGGGCTCGGGGGGGGTGGCCCCCGAGAGAGGCACTGGCCGGAGCAGTCCAATTTCTCTGGGGTGAGATGTTCATGACCTTGCACAGAGCCATGTGCCTTTCGCTTCCCCCACAGCCTCCAAAACACCCAGCACAAATGTCCCCCAACCAGCCTCATGTCTCTCCACTCGCCCTCCCTGCTGCAACCCTGCTCTGCTGAGTAAAGCAGGGAAGTGCCTCCCAGGCAAGTGCCCTCGCTATCATAGCTGCCCCCCCCTCCTCCCCTCCTGCCCTTTTACCGCCAAAGCTCAGCCTGCCAGCCGGGAACCCTTGGCCCACAGGGCGGGCTGACGGCCCTCCCCTGGCACCATGAGCCATGTCTCACCTGGCTGCTAGTCTGCTGGGTCTTGTTTTTCACTTGTCTGTCTCCTCCACTGGAAAATGAATTTCTCCAGGGTAGGACCATGCCTTGGATGGTATTACCCTTAACGCCTAGCCTAGTGCTGGCACATAGTGGACTCTCGAGAAATGCTTTTCATAGAAATAACATATTAAGGAGGTTTGTGTTTCCACAGTTGTAAATGCCCTTATTTGTATCACCCTGTGGTGAAATGGTAACAGGCATTACGTTAAGCTAATCATTTTAACTGATTATTTAAAAATTTTAAAAATCACTTGAAAAAACCTATATATAGCCTAATCTAAATAAATAACATTACATTATATATACAACATTATTTGTTTATATAGTATAAGTTCACATAGATAAGTTTCTCACTGAATGATTTTTATAGCCATGTCACTTTCTCTGCTATTAAAAGAGCTAGTTGAACAACCATTGTTCTTTTTTGCAAGCTAGTCATTTAAAAACTTTTTTACAATGGATGTGTCAGTCATGCAAAATATAGAGGACAGTAAAATGAAACCCATGAATTTATCACCCAATAATTTTCATCTCACAACAAGTTTTATTTCATCTCTACCCTCATTTACCTCTCTGCCCTGTATTACTTTAAAGCTAACCCCAGGCATCATATCATTTCATCTGTAAGTACTTCAGTATCTCTAAAAGGATTCTTTTAAAATGTAGTATCAATATCACACCTAAAAATTAATACTTCCTTAATATCAAATACCTAGTTTGTGCTCAAATTTCTACTTGAAACACACAGATGTTAAGAATTTGTTACAGCTTGTTTATGGAATCGGGATGCAAGTAAGGCCCACACATTATGACTGATTGATAAATTTCTTAACTTTCTTTCTATTCATAGATTTCCCCTTTCATCTCATTCTCTTTCTTACAGTTGAAGAAACAAGGTCATCTATCTTGTAGACTCTTCCAGTCTGGATTTTGCCAACCGCGTTTAATACGATCACTGTCCTCTTCATTCCCTGTAAATCGGTAGCTGTATCTAGTGGCTGGATCAGAGTCAAGTTTTCTCCACTGGCAAACTGCTCACTTCAAAGGTGGTGGTGTGCTCTTTGGTCAGGAGGCACATAATGTATCGTTGTCTCACTTTTCTCTTTCTGTGATGTCAGTAGCTCCTCGTGCTTAATGTTAAGATGCACTAATTTGTTAGTGGTTTCATCATGGTGATATTGCAATGCTATCATCTGTCTCGTCACTTATTAGCTGGATATTTCTATAAATATACATTTCCCATTATTACTAATTGGTTACTCATTCAGTGGTAGTTTGTACAGAAAAAGACAAAATGAATATTAGATTCTTTCCCTTTAGTGTTCATAATAATAAGTCAGTTCCTTATTAACATCCTTCAGTTGTAAGCAATTATATTTTTCCCCAATGTAGTTTTGAACTCATTAATTTAATTATATTTGATGAGTATCAATCCATTGCAGTTAAATGCCCTTATTTGATCCTAAAATTGTTTAATCTTTGACCAGTGGAGTCTGGTTAAAATTGGTTCCTGAGTTGTTTTGACTTGGCCCTAGTAGCCCATGACAGTCATTTTAAAACAAATTACAATATCCACGGAATAAGGAGAATTTTCATGCATATAAGCACCACAGTTCTTTCCCAGTCTAACAAAATGTCATGCTACCCACTGAGCTGTGGCTGATTCAGAGCTCCCCTGAGAAATGCTCCAGGGAAAAGACTGGAACCCAGGAGAGACCGTGTCCTTTTATCTTGCAGATTCTTCTTCAAGCACCCAAGAAATACTAGGATTTTTATTAACACCTATGTGACTTACACTATTGTTTCCTTAAGACCACGAAGTTCCATTTGACATGATAACTAGTTTGCAAGAGTATGTAATTGCAGCAGTTTCATAATGATTTCTTCTAGAAGTAAAAACTAAAAATAATGTAGATAATGCTCAAGTTCCAAATAGCAAACGGGATTAGTCAAAATGATCTGAGCTTGGCCTGTCTTTGCTTCCTTCCATCTAGCAGTGGGCAGCCTTCCCACCTCAGGGGCATGCCCAGATGTCAGGGGCTGGGCAATGAGACAGTCACGAGTGGATCAGGGAGGCCCAGGCCTCCACTGGTAATATCCATTCCTGAAAATGTTCGGGAACCATGGAGAGAAATATATTTGTCTTAAGTGATTTACTATGGGTTATAATTTGACATGACAAAATGGGTAGATCAATTTGGATATTCCAAATAATGTGGGACTAATGTTGTATGGCCAGTTATGTAAAAAGCACAGATGTATGGTCATTCGGTTTCCTAATAGTCACTAAGCATTTTCACTGCTCTTTCTCACCCCCCTTCCTTCATGATTTTTTCTCACCTGCATCCATTCATTTGTGCAATAACTAGTTATTGAACAACATCTATATGCCAGGTCCTGGGGATGGGACACACTGTGATGAACAGAACAGGCAAGATCTCTGTTTTCAAGGAACTTTCTTTCTTGTTGGAGGAAATTGTCAAAATATAAGTAAATAACTCAACAAGAGAGTTTATCAACAAGTGATATTAGCTATGAAGAAAATAAAACAGAATTAAATGATAGAAAGTCACCATGGGGCTATTTAAAAGGGCTGATTGGAGAGGGTTGCAGATAAACTAGAATAGAAATCACCACCTTTTTTCTATAAATTGCCAGATAATAAATATTTTAGGATTTACGGGCCATATAGTTCCAACTACTCAACTCTGCCATTGCATCATAAAAGCAGCCGTAGGCAACATGTAAATGATGGGCATGACTGTGTTCCAATAAAACTTTATTTACAAACACAGGTGGATTTGGCCTGTGAGCTGTAGTTGGCCGATCCCTAAACTAGAAATCTTTCATTGATGGATTGATGGTCCTACTTATGCAGCCCAGTCATCCTTCCAAAACAGCTTTTGTAGACACACCAAGCCAACCTATCACTCTAACTCTTGCAAGAGAAAGTTAGAGGTCAAACTTCAGTCTTATTTGGCTCTAGTCTCACTACCCAAGTGTATAAAAGTGAAGATTTAAGATAGTTCTCTTGCAGGAGAAAAGAGGGTAATTACAGCTTGGGTTAAACTCTGTGTTGCCGTGATTGAAGTAAACCCCTTTAGGAAGTCTAGAAATGCGACCAAATGTGCGTGCCCACTTAGCAATACCTTGTCTAACGCCTTTTGGAAACCCTGATATCATGTCCAATGTCTCATAACCCTCTACTTCCCACATTATCTCCTTCATTTTCTCTCTTTTTTCCACACCGCATTTGTCAAACAAGACTTACCCTCTACAAAACCACAATGGCTAGTTTTTGTCAGCTGTGTTTCTCCAGATGTTTTGTGATCTCATCCCTTCTTTATGTCTCTCAGATCTGCCCACCTCTGCGGCTGGGCTGGGCGGCCTGTAATTGCTCATCCCCTGCCACTCTAAATGGGCGCCTGGCTAAGCAACAGCCCCCTCCGGTGAGGTCAGCCAGAGAAAGTCATACATATCGTAAACATGCCGCGGGCTGTTCAGCAATAACATTCAGTGGAGTTTGCTTTAGTTCAGAGGCCAAGGGGATTTGGTGGGGGGAAAATACACAAAGGGCTGTTCTATTGGAGTAAGCTTGACAAAGTCAACTGCTAAAGAAAACTAGAGCCAGACTTTTGGCATCTAGAAAGGGAAGAAAAGATTCTTCCTACCTAGTTCTTCCAGGTCCCCAGAATAAGAGAGCAGATCTTACATGTGGTTGCCTGTGCTTTCCTTATGATTTTACTCTTCTCATTATTAAACCACACTGTCAAGTCCAAGTTCAGCAGTGAATTGACCCAGAAGTATGGGTTTACCTGCTAGAGGCACAAGCTGCCCCAGTCTTTGTGAACAGATCTACCTCATGCACACAAACACTGCTAGAAATCTGCCAAACCCACTGGCGAGGGAACGTGCACTGCTTGGGGCTGTGCCATCTGTTCATTTCTGCTCGGTGCTTCTCATTTTCATCTTCTTTCCTCTGAGATAATAACCCAGCTTGACAATGCCCAGTGACTCCTGAAATTTGCATTAGATCCCCTCACTCTTACAGCCCCATCTGACCTTCACCCTGTGACCCCGCACGACACAGTTGTAGGTAGGGAGTCCTCTCACCCTTCAGTGTAGGGGTCCTCTTATTTTTCAATGCAACCCCAAAAGAGCTGGGCCAGCCATCCCAGCCCCACCCATCTCCTCTGTAGAGACTGGAGGTATAGAAAAATCAGTCACCAAAAGTTCAAATATAGGAGCGCAGGGATGAGCGAAATGTGAAACCATAAGTGAACCCAATTCTACACGGTGACATCCGGGCTGTGATTTCAAAGGACATCAGTGAACATGGGCTGGAAGTCTGCTTCTGGGAGGTGGTCTAGGGCAGATAAAACCCAAGGAGATTGGATATCACCCCTGGAAAACCAACCATGAGCCAAGGTGGCAGTACAGTCAGAAGGGATTATCAGCTGAACTGACCATGGCAGAGCTGCAGAAATGGGGCTCCTTACGCTGGCCTGACCCACAGCCACGCAGAGGCCCTTCCGTTTGCAGGGCAGCAGGAAATTAACTGAAGCTGGCAGCACGGCCCTCGGCTGTTCCCAACCTTCTAGTCACATAATCTCAAATCTTCTTGTTTGAGCTCCAGGGAAAGGTCTAAGCAAGAGGGATTTAGTCCCTCCTTAGGCCAAAGTATGCAAAGGGAAGTAGCACCACCTCCTGGCCCTGCCCCAGTGAAGCCGGGGAGTGGGGGGGGGCCTCCAGGGCTACCCTAGGCCATGTCAGTTTTCTCTTTAAGGAATAAAGCATCTCTTTCCCAGTGTGGGAGGAATGTGGGGTGGAGGCTCTGTCAGGGGAGCGTGTGAAATAAGTGACTTTACCCCTGGAGACAAAGAATTGTCCTGAGTCATTAGCATTCTAGTCCCACATACACCTCGTGGTGGTGCAGGCTGGCTGGTGGGGTTGAAAGGATGACCTCGAGTCATTCATGAAAACAGTGTTGACCCATTCACACTGAAACTGAACCCACAAACACCTGCCCACACCATTGAGCCACAAAGGCTAAAGGGAGCTCTTTTTTAAATTAATTAATTTTTCAATTACAGTTCATTTCCAAGGTTATTTTGTATTGGTTTCAGGTATAAAGGTGGCTTTTTGAACGTGGCCTCCACATTCTAAAATAGAATGACTATCTACATAGGCTGAGGGGCACTTTGGCAAAAATCAGGTTGCTTACTGTCATTAGCAAACAGAGTGGAGAGGATCCCTAGACCAAGGCCCAGCCATGTAAGTCAACAGTTAGGTGTGATCACATAATGGAGATGAGCCACCTTCAGCTTGTTAACAGCAGGGGATTGAAATACAACACATTACCCTGAAGTGGGGTGCAGGCAAGCAGAAGTGGCTCAGGACCTGCCCTGCCCCTTTTCAGGCCTCTCTCTCCAGTCAGATGACTCCCCTGACTGGGGCGCTTCTCCAGGTGCCGGGGCTATCCACCTCTCTTCCAGTCCCCTCTCAAAGCCCCCGGTTCTGGGTGCCTTTGCCTGAAACCCCGTGGGAGGGTGGCGCTAACCCAATCAGGTAGGTGCTCCTGAGGTAGGAAAGAGACTGAAGGCTCCCATCCTGCCCTCTCCCAGGTAATCCTTGCATTTGCACACAGCCCCCAGTGACCGAACCCAGGAAAGGCTGAGCGGAGGAAGGGAGATATCCACAGGCCTTTTTAACATAACAATCAGGAGGACATAAAACGCTAGGTTTGGACTTGGACAAACCTGGGGTCAGAGCATGGTGTTCTATGTGGATTTAAGCAAATCACTTCTCTCCAAGCCTGCTGTTCCTCCTACCCCTGCTCCTTCCTCTTTTCTTCTTCATAATAACATCTTAGTGAGCACTGTCTCTCTACTAGGTTAATGAGGAAATTGAAGACAAAAATAACTACTTCACAGAATTGCTATGAGAATGAAATTAGAGACTATACATGAAGCACTGAGGTCCATGCCAGGCACAGAGCAGGCACCGAGGAAATGGACATTCTGGGCCTTCTCTGCAGTAACAGCCTCAGTCAGCCGGATTGAATGCTCACAGAGGTCAGGAAAGCACATCATTCTTCCTGTTAGGATCGCCGGCCAGACGTCTGTCTCTTCACTTAGGAGCTTGACTACCCTCAGCACGGATGAGTGCTCCCTGCCTGAGGGGAGCCAGAGGGAGCCAAAAGGGCTGCCTTTCAGAGCCCGGCCAGGAGAGCCAGGACCCAGGCCATGCATTATTGTTTGGGAAACCCTCCCCGTAAGAACAGTCCCGCAGATCAGAGTGGAGAATCCCAGACTTGTGATTTGTTTAACATCATCAGCCACCATATGCTAAAGGCTCCTTTAGAAATTACTTTAATCAGCAGAATTTCTAACCACAGGAAAGTCAAGAATTAATTAATTTATTTTTTTTAAAAGAGGACTGTAGGGATAACTGAGAGCAGATATTTGGTATATAAAGAGATTGAGGGAAAGAATGGCCAGAGGACTAGTCGAGCATCTTGCAGCCAGTTACTGGAAGAACAGGAATTGAAAAGGAGTTCTCAGGACACCCAAGTCCCATGATATCCAGCTGGCTTCTGCATTTCCCCAGGGCAGGGGTGGGGGGGATACCCTGGGCTTCCTCACCAAAGAAAAGGGAGACTGGTATGGAAGAAAGAATGTGGGCCTAAACATTCAGCCTCTGGAGTCCAAGGCCCAACTCTGGCCAGCAGCCTGGGTGACTTGGTCCAGGTAATCCCACCCATCCCCACGACTATGACCAGAGGCCCTCCGGCAGCTGCTGGGAGCTCTAGATCCCTTCCCTAACTCCAGATATTGCAAGCATGCGACTCTCCCCAAAAGAGCATCGGAACACCCAGGGTGTGCTTGGCTCACAGACTCACTTTGAGTTCTTTCCCTCACTCTGTCCAAATAAAGGCAACCGCTCTCTACCCATCTTTTGTCAATAGCATTTCTGTGCGATCATTCCCAGGGTCACTGGTTGTTTGTTCTTGGACTGCTTTCTGGGAAGCATTTTTACTTCCATGCTGGGCCTCTGCAATGTGCTTAGAAGAGCTTCAATCACACAGGATGCCTCAGAGAGAAAGAAATGAAAGGCAAGAAGGAAAAAACAATAGAATTGCAATATTAAGCTGGCCTGGTGCGTGGTGGCAAAGTGGGGCAAACAGAACTCTGCCTCCCTTTGGCTCTGAAATCTACTAAGGCAGGAAAGAACCGGTCAAAAGCTCAGAACTTTGTGGTCTGAGATAAGAGAAGAAGACTTTGGATTTAAATTCCTCTCTTTTCCCCCATAAATTCTACTTGGCCTCTATGCAGAGAGTGGCTACTGTAGGCTAGGCTGGGCATTGTGTTAGGGGCTACTCTGTTTAGGGGCTAAAAGAGAGGCAAAGGTGGGGAAGTGCACCCCTGCCCTCGAGGAGACTGCGGCCTGGTGAGACTGAAAGCAGATGGGAACAGGAGAGCGGCCTAATAACCAACACACCAGCAGAACCTAAGTTATTCATTTAGACATCTCAGCATTCTTTCATTCTATAGACATATATTGGAGAACCTGCTGTGTTTCGGGGGGAAATGCATAGCACTGGGAATTTAAAATATAAATAAGCCAGGATCCCAGCCTTCTAGAAATGCATGGTCCCGTTGAGGATATGTGTACGTATAATGCCTTGAGAAGGAGCCACAGGAGTTCAGAGGAAGAGCTTTCCTTATGAGGTGATGAGGCCAGCCCCCAAAGCAGAGGCAACATTGAAGGGAGGACTTGTACATTTCCTGTCCAAGACGTGGAATCAGCCGTGTCTCCAAGGACATCTGAAAACAGAGGCAGAGAGGAACGCTGGCCCGGGTGAATCCACGGCATGAATGACAACACAGGGGTAGGAAACTAGGAGGCAGGGTCATAAACCAGCTGGTGGGTCAGTTTGGCTGGTACGTGGCAGGGAACTGAGGTTAGACCAGGCTGGAAAGCGCATCTGGAATGCCCAGCTGATGCACCGGATGGACCAGGGAAGCCAGGGTAATGGCCACATGGAAGCAGGGCATGACTAGTTCTGGGCTTTGAGGATCTAGTATCAAAAACGCAGCACAGTTGTGCAGTGCATAGAATTCAGAAGCTGATGGGCCAAGTTTCCTACAACAGTTGAGATTAAAAGTAATGGAGAACCTTAGTACTCGCACCGTGGTCTTGAAATACACTTCCCACTACAAGAAACCAGAAGTCCTTCCAGACGCGGCTAGCTCCAAGTCTGGGGCAGGAGGTACACAGATGATCTAGAGTATCTCTTATATCCTATAACACAGAAGCCATCGAAGACCTCTGAGCTGTGTACAAAGAACTCGAAGCCAGCTTGGAAAAGCTACCACAGGCCAAACACAGAGCAATTCAAGCATCAGATCAGGATACAACTGAAGGGGATTGAAACACATCACATAGATTAAATCCCCAATTTCATAACGATATTTAAAAGAAAAACATTAATTGCTCACTACTGGAAGATGCTGGAAAACCAACTGGTAAGTAAGGGAAAGGAGAATGCACCTATTTTGTCTTTTCTACGTGAAGTGTGCCGCCCATTGAATGAAGGGAAGCTTATCTTCCTAGAAGTGTTCGGGATGATAAATGAGGAAGGGATGGCAGAATTTAGGATATCACTATCTGGCCACTTCTTGCGAGCAAATGGTTCTAAGCATCAGTGACTGCTAAAAACAAGATGTCATGTGCCTCCCCTACCGCTGTGAGGTAGGCTTGCCAAAAAATAGTTTAATTTGTAAGTCAAATCTGTATGTCTACCAATCGACTCATAGAAAATGCAAGGGACAGAGGAACATATCTAATAACATCGCATGGATTCAATTAGCAAGATCTAAACTGTGGGGGGAAATCGAAGGACAAAAGACTTTGTTTGTTGGTCTGTTTGTTAATCCCCACACAAGAATATTTTTCCCTTTGATTTTTAGAGAGAATGGAAGGGAGGGAGGGAGGGAGGGAGGGAGGGAGGGAGGGAGGGAGGGAGGGAGGGAGGGAGAGAAAGATCAATGTGAGAGACACATCGATCGAACCTGCAACCCTCGTACGCGCCCTTGATCCGGAATCAAACCCTTGAGCCTTCGGCGCACAGGCCGACGCTCTATCCACTGAGCTACACTGGCCAGGACCAAAAGACTTCGTTTCTTGCACAAATTGCAAGGGAAAGAAGCAAAGAGAGATGGATGGATGGAGAACCTATAGATTAAAACACTTAAAAATATTATTGACTACAAATGTGGGTTTTCTACGGGTCCACATTGTAAGAAAGAAAACCATTTGTAAGGTTCGAGCATAGGATAACATTAAGAAACTTTTGTTTTAGGAAACATTTTAAGAAATATTAAGAAACATTACTTTTTTGAGCTATAAATAGTGTATTGTGGTTATGTTTCTTAAAAGTTCCTTTTCTTTTAGGAATGTTTGTGGATACAGTGATATAACTTGTGAAACTGGCTTCAAAACAGAACAGACGGGAAGGATCTAGGTGAGGGCATAGAGTCGATTATTGCTGAAACTCTGATGGGTGCATGGGAGTTTATTAGAGTATCTACTTTCCAAATGAGTTTTTAGTTTCATAATAAAAAGCCGATAGTAAAATCAAAATAATAAGGAGGCAATGAAGGGTTGAATGAGAAACTGAGAAAAGAGAGGCAAAGACAGATGCCAGAAACATATCGGCGGAGGCCTGCGGGAAACCTAGCTCCTGGCAGAGCGCCCGTTGGGGGAGGCACTCGGGTCCCAACAGCTCTGGGCTGTTTCTTTTCTCTTGTGTTGGCTCCGACTCCCCTTTGTTTGGACTTTCCTACCTCTTCTTGAAAATCTTCTCACCTGGAACATTCTGGGCCAGCTTCGCCTGCTCCTCCAACCTTTCTGACTGCCCCACTCCTCAAGCGTCCGGGGCACGCCCTGCTCCGCGCCCTGCCCACGCTTGCCAAATTCTTCCACCGCAACGTCTGCCTCTCCGCAGCTTCCAAACCCATGGGCTGTGTCACACGCAGGCTTGCCTTCTGCATGCCCAGCACAATGCTTGTCACACAACGGACACCGAACTGGCTGGGTAAACAATGAGTGGATGCCTCTGAACTCTGGGCGACCAGGGCAAGGTGGTGCCGTTTATAGAAGTAAGGAGATGTGAGGAGTCCGACTGAAAGGTGGATGATGCATTTGGTTCTGGACATATTGCGTCTGAAGCTCAAAGGACTCGAACGCAGAGAGGTGGAGCCAGAACTTCACACTGGAAGCCCCTTCACAGACACGAGAACTTAATCCATCAGAGGGGACAGACTTGTAAGGAGAGGGGAACGTTTGATGAGAAGGTTACTAGGGACAGGCCTGGGAACTAAGAGAAATACAACAAAGGAAAAGTAGGTAAAAATTTTTAAAAAGACACTGATGATCCAAATCTTTTTTAAAGGTGGGATGTAGGACAGAATTCCAGGAGGCTACTCAGGAAGATGAAGCCCCGCAGACAGGCGGCTGTGCCAGATGGGGGGGCCCTCCGCGCCCCACGAGGAAGGGCTGTGGCAAAGGAGTGAATGAAGGCGGCCAGGCCGGCAGAGGTCGTTGAAAAGGAAACGTTGTTGAAAAGGGACTGTGGCTCCCTCTCCATAAAGCTGGGGTAAAGAGATAGAAACACGCAGTGGCAGAACAGAAGGACATTTCTCTTCCTGAAATTATAAGAGAAGAAGCTGTTATGCAAAACATTTCTGGGAGAGACACAGAGAGAACAGGGAACTCCTGACTTCCAACCTCTGAATACGTCTTTTCTGTGTGTTTTATTTCTGTTCCTGGTGGAGAGAGTAAAATGCTCTTATTAGATCCACGAGCAAAACTGTACAAAACAGAGATAGCACTTACGTAGCAACTTCTGGGCCAGGTGGTTCTAAGTGCTGTACCCACATGAGCTCCTTGAGCCCTCCCAGCCCAGCCCTCTGGGCGCGGTGCTGGTGTTATTACCCCATTTGTAGATGGAAAAACAGAGTCACCGAGAGCTTAGGTGACTCAGGCAAGGTCAGCTTGTGAAAGGAGACCTGGAGCTTGAACCTGATGATCTGGCTTCAGCGTTTTTGCTCTTCACCACCACACCCTATGGCCTCGAATGTGAAGTGAGGTCAGTTTCATTAAAACCATTTTAATAGAGAGAAAACCAGTTTGGTGAAGACAAGAAACTTGCCACCCAGTTGGAGGCAGAGCCAAGACTATAATTTACATCTCCGTGTGCCAAGTCTAGGATTCTTTCCATTACCCACTATCACCTCTTCTCAGCAGAGAAGGCAGGATGTTATCTATGAAAAGTGAAAGTAGGTTCCAGGGGAACTGGGCCCTTGTAGAGGATTTTTAAAAAATAAGAAAAGATCTTGAAGAGTTTGTGTAAATAATGTGATACGGAGTCAACAATAGGTCCAATCTCAATGCATATGCTCTAACCAAAAAGCAAAGTCCGACAGAATAGAAGAATTATCAATAAACACATGTTGAATGAAGGAATGAAACCAATGGAGACTCCTCTATCCATTCACCTCTGAAAACATCACCTGAATTAAACTATATTAATGGAAACGGCACTTAGCATTCATTAAAGCTTATTATGTTCCCAGCACTACGCAAGCATGTTCGTGCACAATCTCATTCCATTTTTGTGACAGTGCTATCAAGTACTATATTATTATTATAACATTCATTTTATAGAGATGGAATATGAATCTCACCTGAAGAAACAGGACTGAATTATGGGACCAAGCTTCAGGCCCCACTTTGGCAGACGTGAGTCTGTGGTCTTAACTACTAAAGATGCTGGTCCGTGTTTTCCCTGTGGTCAAGGATTCCAGGAGACTTTCCTCAACCTCAGATGTTCATGCCACAGAGTTCCTGCTGGGAATTATCCAACCCAAGCCCCAGCATCGGCTAATGGCTGGGAGGTGGGCATTTAACCCGGTGTTGTCCCACTAGAGGCTGACCCCCGACCTATGATTTGATATAAAAAGATGAGCTGGGCCCAGCCATGTGTGGCTCAGTGGTTGAGCATCAATCTAGGATCCAGGAGATCGAGGTTCAATTCCTGGTCAGGGCACATGCCCCGATTTTGGGCTCGATCCCCAGTGTGGGGCTTGTAGGAGGCAGCCAATTGATGACTCTCTCATCACTGATGTTTCTATCTCTTCCTTTCCCTCTCCCTTCCTCTCTCTGAAATCAATAAAGATATATTAAAAAAAAAAAAAAAAAAAGATGAGCTGGAACCAGCAGAGTTCTCGTGTGGAAATTTAGAATTGGGTAACCAAGACACTGAGCAGTTAGGAAGAAATAAAGTTACCTGAGTGTGAGTAGGGTTGGACCACAGAGCCCTTTTGGACCACAGGTAAGCCAGCTGATGGAGCAAGAAGATCGGTGAGTAAAACCAGAAGAGGAGGGAACGGATGTGCCTCAAGCAGCAGAGATGCTGTGAAGACAACACCTAACAGCCCCCCAGGAATCAATAAAAAGGTAGGAAGGTTTGGTACCTTGTAGTCTTCCTGTCTGGTTCCAGTACGGTCTGGGTGTCCAGTTCAGTCTCTGGTGGCCAGTCTTCTGGCTGGCGGCCCCCGATGAGCCCGCCTCCTGGCGTTCACACCTTTGTCGAGTCTGCTGGCGCAGGGCTGGCATGCATGACAAACAGAATGCTGCAGGAGTGACGGCTCGTCACTTCTGGGATTAGATGATAAAAGGCTGTTAAGTTTTAAACCTGAAAGTAAGTTATCGAAGGTTGGCTTCTGCCTTGGGCTCGCTCTCTCTTTGATCCCTCTGGGGGACATCAGTGGCCATGCAACGAGGACACTCGCTCAGCCTATGAAGAGGCTCGCCTGGGAGAACAGAGGTCTTCAGCCAACAGCCGGGAGACAGTGAGGCCTGCTGACCACCACAGAGCCAGCTCGGCAGCAAAGCCGACTGGACAGGAACTTTGTGAGCGACCTTGGGCAGGAGCTATCCTCTTGGATTTCTGACCCACAGATACTGCCAGATATGTTTGCTGGGTCTAGCTGTTACATTTTAGAGTAACTTATTTGTAGCATTAGAAAACTAGTAATATCTCTGTTCCATTTACTGCCCTGGAAGCTTCCATTCAAAAAGCAACCACTTCCTTGAAACAGTCTGAGCGTGGCTTTGTGTCTTCTGGCTGAAAGGACCAGACTGAACCCAAACCACAGCCTTCAGTCCTTAGAGACAGCTCTCCTCACTTCCCAACCCTGTTTTCATCCCCCCTGTTCTGCAAAAATAAATACGTGGGTTTGGACTCATCTTGTTTTCTCCTTGTATCTGCATTCACGTGGTTCCAGGCCAGCTGCCCAGCTTCAGCCCACGCACCTGACGCCCAGGCCCAGCTAAGCGCCCGTTTAGGTGCTCCCTACCCTGGCTGCACCCAAGGCCCCCCTAACCTTCCAGTCTTGTTTCTGAGTGCCAGAGTACCAACTTCAAACATGTCTCCTCTTTCCACCATTGCCCGAGTCCCAGCCTCGAGGCAAGCTGACCCTTTAGTCTTCCACACCGACTTTCTAGAATTCACTGTCACGTTCGCCGTTAAACAAACCTTCATCGGCACCTGCAATACGGCAGGCCTAGTGCCAGCCACTGGGAAACGGAGATGAAATAAGACACAGTTCTGGTCATCAAGGAATTTCCAGTCTAGTTAGAAAAACAGATATATATATAAATAAATAGCAGTTTAACGTGATATGAAGATTTCCACAGAAGTAGTGATAGGTGCACTATTCAGAAAAGCTAACTCTAATCCTCCAATTAAAGAACATAAGAGGGCTCCAGGCAAAGGGAACAGCAGGGGGAAGTTTTGCATCACAAATGAAAACAGCAAATCTCCTTACAGTTTGCAGTGATTAGTTATTTGGAGTGCAGCCATTTCATACGCACATAGTTAGATCAGGTAATTCCAAGAATTTTATTTTACAGATAGCTCAGAGCCTAACCAGAAATTTACCTTATGGATAAATTAAAAATGTACGTGAGGATGTAAATACACAGATATCATTGCAACTTATTTTAATAGAGAAAAGATAGATGCAATCAAAGTGCCCATTGTTAGTGGACTGTTAGAAATAAATTATGTACATTCCTACAACAGGATACTAAGCAACTGTTTATAGAATGAGGCAACAGTAAAGGTACAGCTAGAGAGTATATTAAATGCAAAAAAAGGGGGGGCAAAGCAGTAGATATAGTGCACTGCCAATCGTATGTGTGTGCGCTTGCCTTCCTGCTAGTCACTTAGTCATTCAACAAATATTTACTGAGCGCCTCCCATATGCCTGGCTCTATTCTAGAAACTAGAAATACAGTAGCAAACAAAATAAAAACACACAGATGGCCAAGAGACATAAGAAAAAATGCTCAAAGTCACTAATCATCAGGAAGATGCAAATTAAAATTACAATGAGATATCACCTCACATCTGCGAGAACGTCTATCATCAATAAATCAACAAACTGCAAGTGCTGGCGAGGGTGTGGAGAAAAGGGAGCCCTAGTGCACTGCTGGTGGGAATGCAGACTGGGGCAGCCACTGTGAAGAACAGTATGGAGTTTCCGCAAAAAATGAAAAATGGAGCTGCCATTTGACCCAGTGATCTCACTTCTAGGAATATATCCTAAGAACCCTGAAACACGAATCAGAAAGAATATATGCACCCCGATGTTCATAGCAGCGCAGTTCACAATAGCTAAGATCTGGAAACAGCCCAAGTGCCCATCAGGAGATGAGTGGATAAAAAAGCTGTGGGACGTTTACACCATGGGATACTATGCAGCTGTAAAGAAGAGGGTCTCGTACCCTTTGGGACAGCATGGATGGACCTGGAGAGTATCATGCTAAGTGAAATAAGCCAGGCAGAGAAAGACAAACATCACATGATCTCATTTGTATGTAGAATCTAACAAACAAAATAAACTGATGAACAAAATAGATCCAGAAACATTGAAGCATGCCACAGATTGATGAATCTCAAAGGGAGGGTTGGTGTGGGTTGGTGGGTGGGAAGAGATTAACCTAGGAACTTACATGCATATATGCATAGCCCAAGGACATGGACAATAGTTTGGTGAAGGCCTGGGGAGTGGGGTGGAGGGGGCCAATGGGGGGGGAGAGGAGACATCTGTAATGCTTTCAACAATAAAAATAAATTTTTTAAAAATATAAGACACTGAACTTACATTCTAATACATTTTATATGCATACACTATCTTCGCAATGGTAACAAAGAAACAGATAAGAATTGCTGCCCAAGGCAGGTGCACTGCAGGGTTGAGGGTCAGGAGTATGAGCTTCACTTGGACTCTGTATATATTTAGTTCTGTTTGAAGTTTTTACCATGTTCAAGAGTTATCTAGCCCCCCCTCAATTTTTTAATTAAAAAAAGACAATAGCCATTTCATAGAATTAAACCACTTGCATTAAGTCAGATTCAACGCCGCTCCAAAGCACACCGGCTCTCCACCCCCTACTCAATTTATCCTCCCTACAAAGGTGAGCTCACGCCAAGAAATGATCCTGGAAATATCTTCCAGACTAATGGTTTCTGGTCCCAGTTTATCTCTAGACTAGAGAAGGGTCAACTATAATCAAAATGTGATTTTGAAAGAAGAAATTCCATCCTAAAGTCACAGAGAGAAATAAATTGATTTTCTCGATAGGCTCTGAGTTGGTTCCTAACACAGAGTCCCCCGTGTGGAAGAAATAACAGAGTTGGACATGATTAGTATCATTCTAGTACATTGCTACAACATAACTTTACAAATGAATCCCAGCAATGAGGCAGAAAGAATGTGCCAAGATTCCAGTAGCAGCCCTAATGGCCAGGTTTTGCAACGGTTCGGGGGTGCGGAGGGGGGACTTGCTGAAATATTAGGCATCGTGTTTTCATTCAGGTCCTATGGGAACACCCAGGGCTCCCTCCTCCAGCTGACTAGCCTGCTAACAATATATCACCCTCATCGCGAACCGACATAATTCACTAATAACACTGCAGGTCGAGAGCTAAGTTTAGGCATGTATTTGGATTAGGCGTGATCTGTGATGACAAAGGTTTCAAACGAAGCACAAATAACAAGGCTAGATTTATGCAGGCCAGGATGCTCGTCGCGGTTATTTATCACAATTACATCACTTTGCTCCGAAGGGGGGGAGAGAGGGGAAATACGAAGCTTGTGAGCGAGCCTCCGGACACCTCGGATCGGTTCCAGCGGGCACAGAGCGAGGCAGTGTTTGGGGGCCCCTGTCCTCGTCGGGGCTCTCCTGACACCCTCCGTCATCCCGGCTGGCCCTGTCAGACATCTGTCTTCTGCACAGAGGCTGCCATTCAGACCCGGTCAGATGAGAGTCTTGTGATACCCACCCGTGTCTCTCCAGAGCAGAATGAGGTCACTAAGTACCTGGGAGTGTCACCGCTGATTGGAGGCAACGACCTGACCTAAGATTCCAGAACCTGAGCCTCTACCTGCCAGGCTCTATTGACCCCCCCCCCCCCCGCCTGAGTTATACTGACTTCAATGTCGCTTTTTGTTCTTCTCGACTGAGTTTTACAGCAGTGGGGGCCCCCTCCCTGCTGGGTATGAGGTGTTGTAGCCTCCCTGGGCCAAAAACCACTCTTGGCCGAGGAGACTCATACTTGGCTTCCAGACAGGCCTGGCAGACGCTGCCGGTGATCTGGCTCCGGGCCTGCTCCACGGGCTTTTTAAAGCAATGGGACCAAAATAAGGAGCCCTCAGAATGCGGTGGCTACACGCCGCGGGCCTGGCCACCCCGCCAGGGACAAGGGAACATCGCAGGCGGCGTCAGACGCACGGCCTCCCCATGTACCGCGCAATTGCTCCGAACCTGCGCCGTCCTCCTGTGGACCTCACACCGGGCCTGAGGCACCCGCGGAGACGCCGTCGCTGTGGGGCGGCCGCGGCGGGATTGAGGAAGGACTGGTGCTCGTGGACGGGTCAGCCGACCTCTCAGCACAGCCAGCCCCCGGCTCCCAGGCTCCGCGTCAGGCCTCCCAAGGGGCACCGGCTTGCCCTCCCCGCAACGCCGGGCAGACGCGCTACGGAAAACACCACCATGTTCCTGACAGGAGAAGAAGCTAAGGAGGGACGATCGTTGGTTCCCTCCAGGGCCCAGGCAGGGCGGGGACCTGCTCGCGGGACTCTGGAGGGAATGCTCGCCCCGCTGGCCTCCAGGGCGGCAGCCTTCACAGGGCAGCGAGCGTGTTTCTTCCAGGCGGAGACGTGTGCCCAGGAAAAAGGCGCAGGGGCGCTCCCACCCAGGCACTGAGCCTCTTGTTTCCCCAGAAGTCACTCATCGGTTTGTTATCTCCCCTCTACCAAGAAAAGCCCAAGAAGGGGAGTAGGGGGGATTCAGAAACAAAGGGATTCAAAGTAACTAATGGACCAGAAAGTAAAGGAAGCTGGGGTTGTTTGATCCTTTAGTCAGATAATAAGTACTTTTTAATTAAAGACTCAAGACACATCTCACCTACGGGTAATTGCGTAAAAATAACGAGAGATGCCAAAAGGTCCCTCCGTCCCAAATTTCTTTCTCTAAGAATCTGCTATTCGGGCCTAGAAATTCCATTTCCTGGAGCGCGTGGCCGACATTCATTTGTCTCACCTTATTAACCTCTGATGTCTTGTCCCAGATTAAAATCCACCGCTCACACATACAAGCTCGGGCCGGCAGAGAGCCAGGCCACGAGGGAACAGGGGGCTGGTAGGCGCATGTGGAAGAGAAAGGCTGAGCCGCGACTGAGGGCAGCCAAGCAGGCAGGGGGCAGTTCGGGGATGGTGGGGTCTGCGGCATTTGTGGCATTAGCAACCGGACGATGACGCCATCAGTGAGGACAGCAGCAAGGAAGCCCGGTCACCACCTGGGACTGGTATAAGCACCCGGGAGCATGGGCGTCGACGTAAGTGGTGTGCTGGACGGGCCTGCAGATGGAGTGTGTGCCTTAATTTTCATGCACTCATTTTAACGTGCATTAGAAAAATTACTGCCGGCGTAGCAAGCCTGTCATTTCACAGGTATTAGTGCTTACAACAACGCCAGGCTTTTAAACAGCAGTTTGATTGAAAATCGACTTGTTGAAAATTGCTAAATTAAATCACAACCGGTCCTCGGACATGGCAGAAGTTGTGAGGTTGGCATCAAAACGGCTGCAGTTTGAAAACCCTGAACTGGACCCTTCACACGTCCTCAGCAAACACGGAGCACGTTTTCCACGCCAAGTACCATGCCGGGCCCGGGGGCGCCTGCCCCAGAGGAGTTCGTAGTCTCGGGCAGTGAGATAAGGGAGGCAGTGAAAAAGAGGCAAGGGCCCCAACCAGGCAAACTGCCTAGAAGGGGGAACGTGGAAACCGAGTCAGGGACATCTGCAGGTGTCAGGCAAGCGTGGGAAGGGCGTGGTGGCCCAGGCAGGGCACATCTGCAGCACGCCCTGAGCGCCGTGAAGCAGCTAGTGCGTCCAGCCCCTCTACCCGTGTGAGCCTCTACCTCCACGAGGAGTGCCTGACAGGTGGGCAGGGGGCAGGAGGCAAAGCAGAGCACACCTGCCAGCCAAGGGGACAGGTCCAGCTGTTGGAGACGCACAGGGGCCCTCCCTCGGATGACCTGCTCCCAAGTCCCCAGGCAGTCCCTCCCCTTCACACCTCCTGAACGCAGTGTGCGTAGGACCCACAGATGAAAATCACACAGACTTGAACAGAGAGTGGCTGACTCTCCCTTTCCCAAACCAGTGCCCTTCACTTCAGGAACCCTGAACGACTTGCACGGTTGAAAAGTGAAATTAATTAGAATCCACCGCAGCCACCTTCGAAACAGCAGCCAAATGTACAGCAGCCAGAGCCTCTGCCGGCCCCACGGGCACTGCAAGCTTAAAGGGGGCCCCAGACAGGACCCGGGAGCCAGTGAAGGCCACATGCGGCCTGCGAGGCCGTAGGAAGCAGGCTGCAGCCGCGAGCTGGCTCGCTGGGCCGTGATGTCGCTGGATACCTTTAATAGGGAGCCACGCACACTTTCTAAAACACTTTACAATCATGCCTGTCTTACAACCAATTTTCTGCGTTTGTCCACCCCTAAAAAGGAGAACAATAAGTAATTATCTAAAAATAAAATGCTGAAGAGTTTATTCAAGGATTTTTTATTCTCTTTTGCTCTTTGGTTGGAGAAAAGGGCCCTGAACTGTATATAATAAGTGGTCATTAAGTACAGGTGTTATAAGG
Source organism: Miniopterus schreibersii (assembly GCF_964146895.1). Lineage (NCBI taxonomy): Eukaryota > Metazoa > Chordata > Mammalia > Chiroptera > Miniopteridae > Miniopterus > Miniopterus schreibersii. Next base: position 70,410,434 of record NC_138108.1, on the reverse strand, counting down.
TTTGGGGTCCAAAGGACACAAACATTCAACATCTGATCCAGTGCTAAGTCGAGTGTTTGCCTATTGATGCTGGTAGGAGGCGTTTAAATGAAGACATCGTTACCATCTGTCACAGCTTTTTATAAATGTGGCATTTTCCTTGGCTTTGCATCTTCTTTACTCAGACCCTCCCCCCTGTAACTCTGTCCTACGCTTAATTTCAAGTAGTAACTGTGACTCAACAACCTTTTCTCAATTGGGCGGAGACACTTCACACTGATTTCCTAAATGGGAACGGTGCAGCGAGGAAAGAATTAAAAGCAGCAACCACAAAATTGCCCTGAATCTCGATTCTAAAGAAAATCTATTTTATAAAGAGTCACTGAGCACACATCTAAGGACTCGATCTTGGGTGAGTGTGCCTGTGGGCAGGGCATCCTGCTTTTAAGAAGAGAAGGTGAGGTGGGAGGGGTTAGAGGTGAACGTCAAACTCTGCTGAGGTCTCCTGATGGGCATGCTCAGAGGAAGGGTTTTCACCCTAAAGTTAGACTCTGTTGTAGAGACTTGAAATTTCAACAGGACGTCTCCTCCCGTCTGCTGTCCCTTTATTGCTGAATCTTCAGAGGGGCCATGTGTTCCCCAATACACAAATTACCCCGAAATGCCATCCTCCTGGGCTTCATCCAACCACATCTCCCTCTACCGTCTGACAAAACCTGAAGTCCATTCCTGCTGTGAAACGTTGCATCATTAAGCCAGTTTCCTTTTAATCAGGCCGATATGCAGCCCCCCAGCCATCGGCACACTCTTTACTTTGCCCTAAATTAATCGCATTTGCTGCTGTGGGTCTTACCAAGTTACTCCTCATAGATGGTGATGCTTTATTTCTCCCCCTGGATTTTAAACTGTGAAGGCCATAATCAAATCCCTCCATTTTTTGTGCCTGCTTTTTCGCTTCTGTGCTCCAAATGTCTAATTCATTTGGGCGCTGTTGGTTTGTTGTTCTGTGTCCCTCCATCTCTCTCTCTCTCTCATCATATGCTTTCTCTATATTATTGCAATTATTTTCTCACTACACACAATTTCATGCGGTGATCATCAAAATCACAATTCAACACACAATTCTCATGTGTTCAATGAGATAAATTTAATTAAAAATAGTAATAATAGTTCAACGGCACTTTATAGTTTACGGATTACTTTCACGTATATGATCTCCCCTTTAAAATCTGCAGGTGTTCTAACTAAAATTTCTATATCCAAAAGGGAAACCAGGAAGAAAAGTATCTTTAATTGCTGAATTCATCTCAGCTATTTAGGTATTAATCTAATCCACACCATTTATTGGTATCACTAAATAGCCATTAAAAAAAAAGAAGTTTAAAGTTCCATTTGCCCAGGTGGGAAGATTATATTTCAGGATTAAAAGGGGGAGGGAGGGTGGGTTAAGAAATGACCGCTGCTTCATTAAGAGAACTAATGCAGCAACTTCACCCTTTGGAAGGAATTTCACCAATTTTCTGCTTGCTGGCTAATCATCTTACTGGGAATTAAGAAAACACAAAAAAGGTTTAAATTGTCCCACCCACCAACTGTTTCTAAAAGCTCTTAATTTAATCCTGGGAGGTACCTTTTCACACCAAGTAATCCTGTTGAGAAACTTTATATATTTTTGTGAGCTGCTTTCATTCTTCTAAGAATGGAAACCAAGGAAGAATCTAAAACTGGGGCTACAGCGCCATCTAGTGATGGGAGGTGAGCCGGGAGCCCTGGGTCCGGTTGCCCCCGCTCAGCTTTTGGTAACTGTGGGGTTACACAGCTCAGCCTGGAAGCAAAATACTTAACTGTTCTCCTCTGAGATGAACGACACTGTTAGCACATCCAAATGAGCAGCAAATTCTTAATGACAACAGTCTCTCCTACCTCCCACCCCCTATTAAGCTTTTCTCTCCAGTTACAGGGATGAGTCCCGATGGCATCGATTGAGAGCTGGGCAGGCACAGGCAAGTGAGAAGGAAGGAGAACCCGGGCTCGCACAGCATGCAACGGTAAGCTCGGGAACAAAAGGACAATTTGTCAACCAAACACCATGTTGACCCTGTTTAGTTCTTAGTAAACATGGACTGAGAGTGATGACGGAGATGAAGGTGGCGGTGCTTACGGAGAAAGCTAACATTTGTCGAGTGCTTAGTTTTAAGTACCCATAATAACGGATTAAATCCACCTGAGAACCTTGTAAGTCCCACTTCACTGACGAGGAAACTGAGGCAGAGAGTGGCTGTTGTTTTTTTCCAGGGCCGTACAGATAATAAACTGCAGATGTGGGATTTGATGGTATTAATAATGCTGATCAAGCTTGGCTTGGCTAAAGGGAGGCGAGGCGGGAAAGAGAGGAGGGGAGGAAAGAAAGGTCGGGGCATCTATTGGTCCCTCCTCTCTTGCCCAGCAGATCCTTCCCTCTGCCTGCCCAGGGAAACAGCCAGGATCCCTCACTGTCTCAGTTCTGGTAACGGCTCACCGCCTTGCCCTTCAGGCTTTCCGGCCCCAGCTACTGCACTACCCGCTGTGCCCTGCTCACACCTTTGAAACTGGCCCTTGGTCATCAATTGGGGCCATTTTTTTCTTGCTGGAGCCCTGAGTGACATGCCAATCACGACTTGTGTGCTCAGTGGCTCACATACCCCTCTGAGGGAAACTCCAGAAAATCATACCTTGTACTGTGTGAGTCTCTGCCGGACCCAGCGCCAGCGCCAGCCCCAGCGCCAGCCCCAGCCCCAGCGCCAGCGCCAGCCTCAGCCCCAGCCCCAGCTGGCTGGACCCAGCACGGCCACCTGACAGAACACCCATTGCAGGCAAATTACCTGACTTGCAGGGCCTGCTCCCGTAGATGAGCTCAGCTGACCAGACTATTCCTAAGGAAGTAAGAATCAAGAGGCAGACACTGTGGTAACCAGCCTATGGGAGTATTGGGGCACACTTAGGGAAAAACTCAGGATCGTGTACAAATAGCTGAGGAGGCAGCTAAGAGGAGGAAGGGAAGGGAAGGGAAGGGAAGGGAAGGGAAGGGAAGGGAAGGGAAGGGAAGGGAAGGGAAGGGAAGGGAAGGGAAGGGAAGGGAAGGGAAGGGAAGGGAAGGGAAGGGAAGGGAAGGGAAGGGAAGGGAAGGGAAGGGAAGGGAAGGGAAGGGAAGGGAAGGGAAGGGAAGGGAAGGGGTGCAGAGAAGCATAGACACCCTGGGAGGGGAGGGCCGCTCCGCGGCGCCCCTCAGCTCCCGGATCGGATCCTGAGTTTCACCTCCATGAGTCCCAGCTGCAGAGTGTGCCTGAACTTGACCTCCCTTGAGATCACTGCATCGGTACAAAAACAACCCTTTACTTGAACCAGCCTGAATGCCTGCTATGTGCCAGGTAATGTGCTGGGCACTGGAAATAGGGTTGAACAAAACAGACAAGGTCCCTGCCCTCAAGAGGCTCACACCTGTGGGTTGCTGGGGACAGAATGGTGTGGGGCGAGGGAGGTAAAAATTGTGAATATCCTTGGCAGCATAAAAGTGAAAGGAAAAAAAAAAAAGAAAGTCTTTGAATCAGCAGCATCTCTAAAATATGTACATGGATCATACAACTATTAGGTAAAACTGATGGGAAATCAGATGCAAAGTGTCAAAGTAAGTCCTTATGAGATACTTACCTATTGAAAGGGGGAAATCAGCATTTTACAACAGGGAAACCTAGAGGCCACCACCTTATCCGAGTGACCAAAGTCAGCGTCACCACGGCCAGGACAGGGACGCCACGTGCTTCTGACCTGATGCCTGACAGGACACAGCCTTGCCGCCACAGTCATCTTGCCAGAAATGTAAGTCCTGGCTCTCGTCCTGAGGAAACGCTGGAAACAAATGAAAAGACAGACCGTCAAACAAATTCCCTGTGCTCCTCAAATGGTCAAGATCATCAGAGGAGAGGTGAAATGTGTGTTCTGTGTCAAATGAGACTAAAAATATATGACAACAGAATACAAAGCGTGATACTGAATTGGATCCTGTGTGAGGGGAAAAAAGAAGATTCTGTTGCTCGAAGGCTATGTGGGACCCTTTTTGATGATGAGAGTGAGACCTAGGATGCTTATGCAAAGATATGCTTCTGAAGACACGAACCAGAGCACAGACAACCCGCCTCTCACGTCTGTGGGCCTCCGATCCATCGGGCTGTCTCCCCGTAACTCCACGTTGTTTTTGGTTTTATTATTATTTCTATATTGTCATCAGCTCGCCCAAAGATGGGGTTTGTAGCAATGAAATCTCAGCGACGACTCTTGCTCTGGTCTCAGGGCTTCTATTCTCCGGGGAAAATTCTGTGCTGCTAAACATACCTTCATATTAAATGATAACACATCACGGAGCTAACCCAGGTGAGTGATGGATGAGTTTCCGTTTCTGTTCAAATCTGTTGTCTGATGATGTTTGGAAAATAATCATGCAGGCACTCAGTGGTCGCTTTGTGACAGCATCAGTTCTGGCTGAAAGGTCTTTATTTTTGGATTTAAAAGTATTTCAAGGGGCAGTGAGTGTTTTGAAAACTCTGGGGAGCTGGGGAAGAGGTCCTAGGTAACAAATGTCTATTCAGGAACTGAGTCTAAAGCACTGATGGGTGGCTCAGGCGCGGAGCCCAGCAAAGATAAAGGAATGAAAGGAAAACCTTTAGCTTGCATTAAGCTTCGCCGAGGGCTGCTAACGCTTAATCGAGGCACAGGGAGCCGTTCAAAAATGTATGTTATATAATAGAAGCTTAAATGAATGGGCATCACCAACGGGAGAGGAAACAGAAAAATAACAACTTTTGTGCTGACAGACTTAAAGAATTTCAGGGCTTTTGATTTTTTCCCAAGATGAAAATGTATGTTTTTTAAAATTTATCTTTATTGTTGAAAGTATTACGGATGTCCCCCTTTTTTCACCCCACATCCACCCCCCGAGGCCTTCCCCACACTACTATCTGTGTCCATAGGTTACGCACAGATGCACATAAATTCTTAAGTTAATCTCTCCCCACCCACTCCCCCACCCCCGCCTTCCCTCTGAGGTCCCTCAGTCTGTTCCATGTTTCTATGTCTCTGGATCTATATTGTTCATCAGTTTCTTTTGTTCATTCGATTCCACATATGAGTCAAATGATGTGATACTTGCCTTCCCCTGACTGGCTTATTTCATTGAGCAAAATACTCCCCTGATTCTTGGTTTTGCTCCTTCGTTTTAAGTAGGTAACTATTAAACATGAGTTCCTCCATCACATTTTCCTAACTTCCAATAGTATTGGAATGCCCCGAATTGCTTGATATTTCATGTTTCTTTCTGTTTTTTTAACTAATTATTTTCCACTTAATAAAAGTACTTTTCCATTTGCTACAGCACCAGATATGCCTCGCAAAGCATGGTTCTGCCGAACGCTTTCATCTCTGACCTGGAAGATGAGAATGAAAGTCAGGGCCACTGGACACAGACAAATGCTAAATGCAGTGGGAAGCTCTGAAATGCTCAACACGAAACTGATCTGAGCGTGAACTGTGGTTGGTAGGGAGTCACTTTGACACATGAAATGAAAAAAAACTTCAAAATGTAAAATAAATATTACTATTTATCAAAATGAAACTGAGATAAATAATGAACAATATTAGCAGACAGTGTGCCACTGCACAATGCTGAGCAGTGTATATCAGCATGTGTAAACTAAGCAATATATGTAAACTAAGCTAATCCTCACAAAAACTTTTGAGGTAGGTACTGCTATTATCCCCATTTTACAGAAAAATTGAGTCCCTTGGCCATGTTCTCAAAGATTGTATCAGAGCTGGGATTTAAACCTAAGCAGTCTGCTCTGAGTCCATGCTCCTGATCACTTTTAGTCAGCCGGCAAATATTTCATGAGTTTTTAATGAGTACTGTGTCTACAATACCACTTAGGCTGTATTAGTTAGTTTTTGCTGCATAACAGACATCCCCTACCCCATTTTCTCACAGCTTACAACAATAAATGTTTATTTCTTGCCCACATTATATAAAGGCTGTGGGTTGACTCTGACTCTGCTCTGCTCTGCTGGGCTGCACTGGGCTCCACTCAGCTCAGAAATGTGAGTCTCCTTTGGAGCCAAGATTGAAGAAAGAGCTCCTCTCTGGGACATGTGGTAGGCAGGAGTTTTCGAGCAGTAGGGGGAAACTGAGTGGAGCACACACTCACTGCCTCTGATTGAATGCAGCAAATGTCCAGTGTGCTCACGTTCCTTCCGCCAAAGCAAGACACATGGCCAAGCTCAAAGTCCTTCAGTGAAGTTGTCTGCTTCTCCCATGGATGGCACAGGCTGGTCCCACAGAAGGAGTGAGTGGTTGGGAGCAATAATCCAGTAGCCCAAGATCTCTTTACCCTGCCTAAGCGATCTCACAATTAACTTAAGGAAACAAGACTAGTGTAAAAATAATTAGAGACCCACGCAAGATACAGGCCATCCTCACTTTGCATGGTACCATGTTAAGTGAAACATAACATAGGACCCATGTCCTTGCTTTGCAAGATTCTGTGGTAATAGGTTTGGTAATGCAGTTTCCTGCAAAGCAAAGACTGCCTGCACTTAATAAAAATATTTAACAGCAATGCTCAGCTGTAAAATGGGACTTTAGTGCATGTTCTCCTCAGGGCATTTAAAATGAAATCCAAACCATGCCTGCAAGGCCTTTAACCACCTGGCTTTTTCCCACCTTCAGACCTCACCTCCACTGCCCCCCTTTGTCACTGCACACTAGCCCCAAGACCTTTGCACATGCTATTCTCTCTGCCCAGAGTCCTTTCCCCAAAGATCTTTACAAGTCTGGCTCTTTTTAGGCGTGAAGTCTCATCTGCAAGTTGATTTTTTCGGAGAGACCTACCTTGACCAGTCAACCCAAATTAGCCTTTTACCATCCTATTAGTCTCAGGTCCACTATCCTGATTTTTTATTTTATTCTTTTAAATCCTCACCTGAGGATATTTTTTCCATTGCTTTTCACTGCTTTCCAGATAGAGTGGAAGAAAGAGAGAGAAACACCAATGTGAGAGAGAGACATTGGTTGCCTCCCACACTCACCCCTGATGAGTGACCAGGGATTGAGTCTGCAGCCTAGGTATGTGCCCTTGGTGGAAATCCTACCTGGGACCTTTCAGTCCACAGGTAGGATTTTTTCAGCCAAAGCTAAAAAAAAAAAAAAAAAAGCAGATGTTCTTTAAAAACAAACAAACAAACAAACAAAAAACACTGGTCCCAGTGGTACTGAAGCATAGCATGGATTCAGAAAATGCTTTTTGGCTCATTGAGTGTGGCTGATTTAAGCATTTGGCTTCATTTGACAATGTCCAACACATAGTAGGTGTTCAGTCAATATTTGTTCATTGGCTTTCTGGGAAATATTTGATAAATGAATAAATGAATGAACAATGAAATGCTTTAACTAAAGCTTATAGGAAATTAGTGGCGGCAGAGGTCAGGGTGGGCAGTTGGTAGATGAAACTCCATAACAAGCAGTGGGCATGAACTGGTCCCTCATGTCCACTTCTCTTTGTTATAAACTGGTCTAGAATCCTGGGACATCCAGGTTGGAGTGGCCATGGAGACCATCCAATACAGTGGTTCATACTATTCTTTGGGTCACAGACCCTTTAGAATTTGATGAAAGTTTTGGACACTCTCCCCCCACCTTTCCCCTCCTCCACAAAATACATCCTTAATTTTGTATCCAATTTGAGAAGATTTGCTCCTAGACAATGGTTGCCCAAGCTAAAGTCCTAAGGTCCAGCTCAAAGGCCCCATCGCTAGAAAATGAAACTGAGTCCCAGAGAGGGCAAGCGAGCTGCTGGAAACACACACACGCCAAGACCAGGACGGCAACTGGACTGGAACTTAGTTCCTGCAGCAATGAATATAGTTGCCAATCTGACTTTACATACCTGTTGAGGACAAAGTTAAAAGGGTGAATTTGTAATTATTTCATATTTTGTTTTCCCTTCCCTTGACTTCTCAAATCTCATAGGCCATAAAATTCTGACAGCTAATCTAACCCCACAGATGTGAAAATTGACTTTCTAGAGCAACGAAGTCTTCCAGATCTACAATGTCTACACACCAATCTGTGGGAAAAGAGTGATGGGAAATGGCCTCAGGTAATCAGAGTAAACCTGAAATGAGGACCAGCCAGTGGCTGGTCCCTGGAGCAGCCATCTCAGCCAGTCCACATCTGTGAACACACAACTGAGGGGGCAAAAACTTAATCTCATCATTACAGATGTCTGGTAAGTAACATCAAGAATACAAAAATAGACATGGCAGAGAGCTGGACAGCAGGTGTTCTGAACAAGTGTTAGTTCAGAAAGAACAGGAACAAATGAAATCAAAGGATTTATGGGTTTTAGGAGTAGGAGAAGAAACTGGTCTCTCCATGCCTTGGCTGGGGGGAGTCTTCAAAGACTCTCCTTTGCATTTTACAGCAGAGCACAATTGTTTATGGATGGCTGCCTGCATCTGAGGAAGGCTTATTGAGGCCTGCCTAAAGTCAAGCTCATTTCAGTCTTAGAAAAAGACATGGAGCCCTGGCTGGTTTGGCTCAGTAGTTAGAGCATCAGCCTGCAGACTGAAAGGTCCCGGGTTCGATTCTGGTCAAGAGCACATACCTCAGGTGCAGGCTCGATTCCCAGCCCTGATCGGGGCTCATGCAGGAGGCAACCGATTGCTATATCTCTCTCACATCGATGTTTCTCTCTCTCCCCCTCTCTCTCTGAAAAGCAATGATCATCGAATATCTATGAAGTGATGTCGAATATCTATGTCTTTCTCCTCTCTTCTGCTGATCTTCTAGGGAGTCACACTTGTCCCTAGCACCTCCTCCCAAGTCGAAGGAAAACAACAAAGCCTTCCTCAGCCACTAGATTATTTATGAGAATCATGGGGGACAAACCTGGCATCTTTGTCCAAAATGGCACTTGAGAATGTCAGATACTAGTTACAAATATATCTTAACTCGCTGGCTACAGCATTAAGACTCAAAAATAAATAAAATAAAAATAAATAAAATTTAAAAAAGACTCAAAATACAGAATAAAATTGTCAGACCCACAGTCCATCCTGCCCTGGAAAGGACCAATAGAGTATTGAGAGGGATCATGGCAGATGGTCCACTTAGGACCGTTTCCTCCTGAATGCCTCCAACCACTGCGATGCCAGGAGTCAATCATCTAAGACCCCCAATTACTGTCTTCAAACCTTTTAAAATTGTTTTTATGTTTTCAGCAAATTATTTTCAACATGTATACCTTTAATAATTGATTCCACAATTTTTTTCCCCCGCCTCATTTTCTTAATCACATCAAACTTGGGATGGGATTAATTAATAGTACATAGTACTTAATACACTAGTGAAACCAATATAACATCAGGCACTGTAGCCACTCCACAGGGTAGACTGTGTGTCTCAGCTTGTGACTAAGAACACCCTTCATGTGAAATATTTGAGCTCCTAAACAAGCCACTTAGACAAAGTGGGTGATTCGTCATGAGTTTTAAATATGAAAGTGGTGTCTGTCAACTTGTTGAGAGAATATTAACCGAATAATTCCATCTGCTATGAGTGTCAAAAGGTTATTCAGTACACCTGAAACTAATACAAAATAATATTGAATGTGTACTGTAATTTGGAAATAAAATTTTTAAAAAGGTTATGCAAAGATCCAGGAGAGCAAGTGTGAGGCGTGGTAAGGTGGGAAGCCAGTAAGTGTGAATCTCAACCCACGCTTTACCTCTCTGTGCCCAAACCTTATCCTGTAACTTATCCGGCACTTTATTAGGTGTCAGAAGGTGGGCCTCCATTGGTCAAGGCCCAGATCCTGACACTTGTAAGCTTTCATTAACCCCCTACCACAACCAGAGGCAGCTTCTCTCTAAGACCCAGGCATCCCAGGCAAATGCTTGCTTTATAAAGACTAGCCTGAGCTGGGGGGCCTGAGCTCAGCAAGACATCTACCTGTAAGCTGCTCAGGCACAAGAGGCGTGAGGAGAGGCTGGTTCACCTGCACTAGAGGCAGAGGCAAGACTGGGCAGTCCACCCCCATGCCTGCTTCCCAGGCCTTATCCCAGTTCTTTTTCAGCTTTCCAGGATACATCAGAAAGCACCCTGAGGAAGAGAATTTCAAGAAAGCATTTGCTTATGAGAATAAATCTTAGAAGCTTTCATCACAAGAAAAAATAAATTTATAATTATGTGTGCTGATAGATGTTAAGTAGACTAAATGTGATGGTCATTTGGCAATAATGTATACAAATATCAAATCATTGTGTTGTATGTCTGAAACTAATATATTGTTATATGTGAATTATATCTCAATTTTTTTAAAAAGGCATTTGCCCCTTATGGTTTCATGTAGATTTTCTTTCTTCCTCCTACCTCTCCTAAAAGTTCTTACTCTAGAAAGAAGATCTCATATACATCTCTGAATATGGATTTAAAAAATATATTTTTATTGATTTTTAGAGAGAGAAGAAGGGAGAGGGAAAGAGCAGAAAGTCCATCAGCTGTCTCCTACTTGCCCCCCACCAGGGAGCCTGCAACCCTCCTGTATGCCCCCCACTGGGGGTCGACCCTGCAGCCCTGGCATGTGACCCAATTGGGAATAGAACTAGCAACCCTTTGGTTCACAGGACAATGCCAACAAACTGAGCTATACCTGCCATGTATATTCCTGAGCATGGGTTTTGTCTTCAGCCTCTATCAGAGCCCCTCTGCGTGGTGGAGCTTCTGGAAATGGGTGTCACCAACAGTGACATTCCATATCGAGTTTTGCATTAGTGACTTGAAAATTAATAAAATTTGGTTCCCCCCAAACATGGCTAGTAACTGTGCTTTTTAACCAACCTTCATACCATTGGAGCAGGGTGGTGCTTCCTGAGAACAAGTTGCTTTAAAGTATAGCCAAGTCATGATCCTTACAGAAGGCACAGAACTAAAAAAACAAACCAGAAAACTAGCCACAATCACAGATTTCTCAAATTCCTAAGAATGGATATTCAGCCTTCAGGCTGAGAAATATCCTGCAGAAAAGCAGCCACTCCTATAAGCTTCTTTGCATAGAGTCCTGTTCATTCTCAAATGATAACAGGTGGGCATTTTCAGTTTAATCTCCTGATTCACTGGAGACACTTCCAAAACTCTGCTTGTACCAAAGGGTTTCTCCCTGATGTTTATCTGATATGAATGTTAGGAGTTGACTAGTTAATGGAGAAGCCTCAAGGAGATCTTAAGAGGCAAACTCGTCGGAAATGTCTGAGGCTCCTGCTGGCCGCCCCGCCTAGTAAGGATGCTGGGAGTCCTGCCAGTGACAAGCGTCATTAGAATCCCCCACTTTGAGTCATTTTTATCCAGGCAGAGGGAGAGGAGCTTTTAGAAGACAGGCCACTGATTCCCTGTGGTTTATTTATTTCTTTCTTTTTTATTGAAGTAATGTTTTTTAATGACATTATATAAATGTCAGGTGTACAACACTGTAATTCAATATCTGTCTACTCTGCTATGTGCTCCCCCCCAGAAGTCTAGTTTCCTTCCATTATCATGTAATGTGTGTCTATATTTGCTCTGATCCTAGGGTTTTGTTTGTTTTAAGGAGAGAGCCACATTATGCAGCTCACCCATTTGAATTATATGAGATCCAGAAATGAGCATTTGTTCTCTATGATAAGAGTGGAGGCCCATAATAGGACTATTTTTATGAAAAAGTTCTCATTTGCACAATTAGCGGCTGCTAGGAGAGACATGAGCAGCCAGGGGGGTCTAAAGTGAGCTGGACTCCCAAGCTTCGGGGACAGATGTGGAGACCGGGTCATGGGGAAGCCAGCCAATGATTAGACTCCAACATGAGTGATACTGTTAGTGTCCCACGTGAGACCTGTTAGTCCTGGGATCCTGCTGAGACCCAAACAAAGCCGGAATGCGAATGCTCTTAAGCACACAATCTGGGAGGGAGAGCACAGGTGCCTCTCTTTTGGGTGATGATCTTTTCCTCCCTGAAAACCAGAGCAGCCAGTGGAAAGAAATTATTTTGTAATGACCTCAAATATGTGCAGACTTCTAACCTGGAAGCAGGGTAGCTTCCTCACTTGCATGTCCAGCCAGGATGTCAGAGCGACTCCTGTGTACTCAGGTGCAAAGGGTCCTGAGACAGCCTGAGGTCATGAGGGACCTGGTACACCCAGCATTACAGGGGCCACATGGTCAAATGCCCCTCTTTCTCCCTGTGTCTCCGGTCTGCCCTCTACTAGGCAAGAAGCAGAATAGACCCCTGCCTAATGAAAAGGGCAAGTGTGGGTGTTCAAGGAATGGGGAGGCTGCCAGAATAGTGGCTAGGAAGGCACTGATCAGAGGTTGGCCCATTGAAAACAAATTCGAAGTGAGCAGGGAGCAAGAGAACCAGAGGGTGACTGGGAACCAAGTCCACGGGCTGTGAGAATGGTCACAAAGTGGGTAAGCTGAAGTCAGTCATGGTGCACCAAGGGCAGGAGAAAGCAGGAATTTAAGAACAAAATATGGAATTTTAACTAGAAAAAAAACACACAAAAAAACTGAGAAGGAAACAACAATGTGAACAGAAGCAGAAAGAGAGGGAGAGACCTCGGCAATCGGGGGTAGGGGGGGTAGGGGTAGGGATGGGGGGGCTGGAGGCCTCATGACTCATGGGTACATCTGGCTGTTATTTGCATGGAGGATATCAGGATATGGGAAGATAGTAGGAACAGCACCAACAACAACAAGAAAACAAGAAAACCCACAAAGAGATGATTCTATAAAAATATCTAAAATCCCTAAAACCTCTTCATGGAAAGGGTTTGGAAATCTAAACAAGCAGTTCATTATTCTGAACAGTCATCCAAACCCAACAGGTCAGCACTTACTTGGGAATAAGGGAAGCAGTGGCTTCATCACAGAAGGGATGAAGTGGCTGTCCTTAAGACGGAAAAGGAGGTCATGAGGAAGGCCCCTACCTCCTCCAAAGAGAATTTTAAAGGAGCACCCTCACTCCCCTGCAAACAATCTGGGTTTTGTGGTCCAACACCAGAGTCAGTAACTTGCCTCTGAAGCTTATTACCTATGTGTCTTGGGCAATTTGTCTCTGAGCTTCAGCTTCCTCACCTTTAAAGTACAGCTAACACTGTGTCTACCTACCGTTAAATTATTGCAGAAATTAACTGAGATAAAACACTTGGAACAGAGTAAGCAGTGAGCAAAAGGTAGGGTTTTTTTAAAACGGAAATCTTATTCTACTCAATATGCCCTGTGGATAACACTTATTTCTACAGAGTGCATTAATGGATGCTCTTAATTAAAACCCTGAGACCAGAGGGGAAGGGAGGTAGGGGGAGGTGGAAGAGGGCATAGCGGGGATAAATGGTGATGGAAGGGGACTTGGTGAACACATAATACAGTGTACAGATGATATGTTGTAGAATTGTACACTTGAAACATATAATTTTATTAACCAATGTCATCCCAATAAATTTGATTTTTAAAAAAAGAAAATCCCAAGGTATCAAGAAAGAGTTAAGCTTAGAAAATTTGCACTTGAAGTCATCAGCAGTTTTCCAGAAAACTCGTTTTTAGGAGTTTTTTTAAATGACCACAAACTCTTCGATAACCCTCTCATCAGAAGTTATGATCCGTGTCCCCTTCTCCTGTGCCCCTTCTCAAGGGCTTATAACTGCTTCAACAGAGCACAGCAGAAGGGATCCTCTAAGACTCTGAGGCTGGGCATCAAAGGCCACACAGCTATACCTACTTCTCTTGGGATGCTTGCTCTGGGGGAAGTTCTCTACCACCCAAGAAACCCAACTCTCCTGGAACCACCATTCTGGAGCGATCACATGGATGACCAGCCCACAGCCAGCATTAATGCCATCACCCAGCCCAGTTGAGCCTTCAGATGACAGCAGCCCCAGCCAACCTCTGACCACAACCACATCAGAGGTACCAAGTGAGAACTTCTAAGCCAAGAATGTCTTGAATTTCTGACCCACAATTTGGTGAGCCAAACAAAATGGTTGCCAGTTTACATCACTGAATTCTGAGATAATTTTAGACGACAATGATGACGACACTTGTTCAGAACACCTCATAAGCCTATTATGGATAGACTCGCTATGACAGTCCTCTCATTAGACCATAATGAAAATTCACCTTCGAGATTAAGAACTCTATGAACACAAGACTTCCAGATTCTTCCCATCTTTCCCTAATTCCTATTTGGTCCGTGAATTCAGAACCCTAAAACAAAAAGCAACGCGCCTTTTCTCATCCCCATTTCTGCCCACCTGTTTGATCATTTTGATGCTGATGAACAGTAATTCTGTGTTTCTTATGTTCTTCCCAGTGTGATGAGCGGCTCTCATCCTTCAGCCGGGACAGAGCACCTGTGTCCACCGCAGGTGGGAATGTGCTTGGCAGGAGACCCACCGGCCGGCAGCCACGGCCCTCCCTTCATCAGCTCACAGGCCCTCTGTCAGCACCGGTCTGTGTGGAAAATAGACCATTGTTGGTGAAATCCGTGAGCCACCAATTTGTCAATAGTCACGCCTTTGAAGGGACGAGGGTGGGGGTGGAGAGAAGAAATACAAATCCTATTTTTTAATCCTCTGGGGTTTCATGTCTGTTTCACTGCTGTTAAGATTTTTGAGAGATAGAGCACGCCTGAGAAAAATACCATGGCAAAGGGGGGACAGTACAAATTGGTTTCCATAGCAACTTCTCAGATAAGAGTAATGGCTCTACCAGCCTAGAGGGAAAAGTAGCAACACTAAAATATTCTCAAAATAAACACTTGCAGGACTTTAGTTTTTCGTTAAGTATTTCATTTTATGCAACTCGCTTGTTGCACATAGTATAACTCTTACCATGGGGGAGTGCTTCCCCATGATTCCCTGTTTCTGAGGAACTTACGAGAAGCAGATCTATACTCTGATTCATAGTGATATTTCACATCCTACTAAAAGAATAAAGCATAATATTTTAAAATAAGCAGATCTTGAAGAGTCCAGCTCGAGACCTGAAGTGACTTGCCCAATGTCATTCCTGATTGAATACTTGAAAGTTTACTTTGTGCTCATTTCACTTCCCTGAAAAATGGACCCTTTGATGTCTTCCTGTTTCGCAGGGCTATTGTGAAGA
Organism: Miniopterus schreibersii; assembly: GCF_964146895.1. Classification (NCBI taxonomy): domain Eukaryota; kingdom Metazoa; phylum Chordata; class Mammalia; order Chiroptera; family Miniopteridae; genus Miniopterus; species Miniopterus schreibersii. Next base: position 70,395,238 of record NC_138108.1, on the reverse strand, counting down.
TTAATTGAAGCAAAGTATATAAAAACTTTTGTGCAAACCTAAAATACAGAAATGGTAGCAATGGTAGCAGTAGTGTTGGTGGTAATCGTAGTAATAGTAATATCATTATAATATTGGCAGAACTAGAACTCGGCTCTCCTGACTAGACTACTACTACTACTGTGTTGTTGTTGTTTTTGCTACTATCCCCCCAATATTGGAGGAAAAACCTCATAATGAAAATTTAATGGCACAAAATCCATCCAACCAAAGACTTAGTCTCATTGCAGTCAGATCTAGTCAGGGCTTAAATAATGTGACAAAAGATAGAAGAATCAAAGTATAGTGAGGTCCCAACCACATCTCCTGCTATTTATTGGTTCTCAGGGTGTCCTATTGTTAGCAGTACTTGTCTCTACTCACAGGGCATTTCAAATACCGCAGCTGTTATGGCTCAAAAATGCTAAATGGGTGGGGGGGAAATAAGGGACATGGTGAATTCCAATGAGAAAGAACAAGATGTTAAGAAAGCACACTTTTGGCCAACAATGAAGACCTAAACTTTACACTTAAACGTAATTTCTTAAAATATATATATTTTTTAGGTTATTCTACTAAAATCAATGCAGTATTGGACTTCAAAGCAATGGCCATGGGAGGCTATGGTAGGAGGCTCCAACATTTTAATGCCGCTATTTTAAAACTGACTTCAGAGCTAAAAATTAAGTTCTATTACTTTCTTTTTTGTTGTTAATCCTTATCTGAGGATATTTTCCACTGATTTTAGATAGAGTAGAAGGGAGGGAGAGAAGAAGGGGGGGAGAGAGAGAGAGGGAGAGAGAGAGAGAGAGGAGACACATCGATTGGTTGCCTCCCATATGTGCCCCAACAGGGCCGGGGATCGAACCTGCAACCCAGGTAAGTGCCCTTGACCAGGAATTGAACCCGAGACCCTTTGTTGTGCAGACCGAGGCTACAACCACTGAGCAACACTGGCCAAAGCAAATTCTATTACTTTCGAATTTTAAATTGTTACTGACCAAAATTTTGTTCTTGCCCCTATTTCCCAAATCACTCGCCAAATGAGGCTAAGAGTTACTTCTGGTTGTTTCCAGAAATCACATTCACCCTTACAGGATGAAGGGTCTCCACCACTGAAGGGCAGTGACACATGTGCTCTGAAGGCAATTAATTCTGCAGGGGCTTGACACTGCCCTGAGTAATAAAGATCCTGCAGGAATACATCCAAGATGATTACTTCGATGGAGAGAAAAATCTGGATGTAAAAGTCTCAGCATATTTGCTTTTAAAAATTAACTATACTACTTTCCTTATACTCATTCACTTATTCATCCATTTGTTCTTTCAATAAATACTTATTTTCACCCCTACCATATAGGTAGTGGAATATTAAGCTAAATATAAGACAGTCTTATCAAGATGATGGGGATTTCCAAACTTGTATCTCTGTCCCCAACCCCTCCTTATATTTTAGTTCAATATTTCTATCTGCCTTCTGGAGCCTCCACACTGATGTTCCATAGACACTTCAGACGTTATATATGAAACTTGATGTCTGACCATGTCAACTTGGGGACAAAAAATCTGCTCCTTAGTTTCTCCAGTTAATCACTGGAGCACCAACCTGTTCTCACCAATGGGAAGTCCAATGTCCTTCTTAAGACTAACATTTACTAGGATTCTTTGAGATCCTGGAGCCTTTTTCACATCCAAGGGGTCAATAAACTTCTAAATGCCAAGCAGAAAGAAAACCGCCCTCACGCCCTCGCATACAGCCGCAGAATGAACACTGGCCCCACGGAGGTCAGTGGCAATGTGCCTGGAGTGGTGCTGCTGGACGCCTCGAACGTGTTCTACGCTCCAAGGTGATGCCCTTGACTTAGGTTAAGGTAGCAGCTTGCTCTGCTGCATCCTGCCACACTCAGCGAGTGTCTAAGGCGTGACGCCACCCCGCCATGGCCTGCCAAGGTCTACCGGCCTCAGCCACACACTGGCCCCTTCGCACGCAAACCCTTAGGTGGCCCAGGCGCCCTTTCTCTTGCGCGTTTCTCTCTGCTGTGCGTCACTGTGTCTTGTGCCTCCCTCTCATCTTTGTATGCGAAGAGGGTCTTAAGAATGCCAGATGTCGGGCCACACATTTCATCCCGATACTCATATCTAACTATTTTAGTACCTGCTATCTCCGGCACGGACGCTGTGTGAATAAAGTCGAATCCGCATCATCAAGAAACTCTGAGTTTAGAGGACACAACTCACAACCAAAATACTAAGCAAGCAATGCTTCAGTAAACCAGGGGCTGTGAGAACCAGAGGGGGGATGTCCACAGGATTTCAACTCCCTGAAAATTTCCCTCAGGCTTGACTTCCTATGCTCTTCTTTGTGTTCAAAGCTTTATGCTTGTGGTCTTTAAATAAGGCAGTTTTAGGAAAATGGCCTGCTACATCAGGGTCATTTCTCTAAACCATCAAACTTGGAAGAATTTCTGAAGTGAGCCCGAGAGAGAAAACAGCTGTGATAACCTTGTTTTCCCCTTTCCTGGAGCCTTCAACAGTCTCATCCCTAGTTCTGTCCCCTGTGAAATAATTTAATCCTGTATGTGCAAAAATGGCTTGTCGGAACGTGCACATGTAGGGCCAATAGCTCCTGTGGGGTATTATACACGAGCAGAGGAGCTACTGGTTATACGCGGTGAGCCGATTACAGTTTTTGTAGCCACAAGCTGTCTCCGAATCAGCAAATTCTGAATTACCAGCTGTCAGGTGGTAGAAGGCTGGTGCATCCTTGACTTGGATGGGCAAAAACATCTGCAAATGAATCTAATTGAGATGGGCACCAAATTTTACGCCATAGGAAGGAAAAGACTAAGTTCATTTATTTTGTTCTCCATGTGCTGAGCTCGCCCCTTCGGTCACATTCAAAATTTTAGAACATGAGTAGCTTAGGCTTAATACACATGCACAAATACACTGTGATCTCCCCCTTGCCCTCTTCAAAGATGCCAGAAGGCCCCTTCCAATGTCTTCAGGAGGGAAAGGAACAGCTGCCTCCATTTACCCAGCCACAAGAAGGGAAGCTCAATACAAAAGTACCATGCCCAGGGCACCTGCTACAGCTTGGAAAATGTTGCAGGGACAAGAAAAGTGGAAGGGCCCGGCCGGCTTTGCTCAGTGGTTGAGCATCGCCCTAGGAACGTAGAGGTCACGGTTCAGTTCCCGGTCAGAGCACAAGCCCGGGTTGTGGGCACGATCCCCAGTAGGGGGCATGCGGGAGCAGCCGATCAATGATGCTTCTCTCTCTCTGATGTCTCTGTCTCTCTAACCCTCTCCCTTCCTCTCTCTCTAAAAATCAATAAAAACATATAAATAAATTATTTTATTTTATTTTTTTAAAGGAAGGAACAACTAATTCTGCCTTGAGAAGGGGAAAGGAACACAGGCCCAAGAATGTTGGAGAAACAGAGACTTTAAGTGCTATGGCATTAGAGGCAGTGGACTGACAGGACCAAACTCACTTCCCATCGAGGAAGGGTCCCCTGATGGGATCCCCGGCCCCCTCCCCACACAGAGAAAAGCTTTCTTCTCAGCAGAAACCCACGTGCCAGGCCCCACCTTCATGTCCACAGCCCCGCCCTCCAGCTGCAACAAGGCGGAAACCTCAGGCTGGCCGAGGGCGGAGATGCCAGCAGTTCAGAGGCCGCTGACGTTGCCTGGCCATCGGCTGTGGGCAGGCTGGTGGCTGGAGGAGCCCATGGGGTCCCCTGTTCCGGGAACCCCAGGCTGGTCACGGCTTCCAGGTGCTCGTCTCTCTCTTCGCCCTTGGCCCTCAGCCTCTGCAGGCTGCCCCCTAAATGTGCCCTTTACATAGACTTTGGGGAGCCATCCAGCTCATGCAGGTGGCCACTTACCTGTCTCCTGGCTGACGGCTCCCGGAACCAGGAGGACCCCTTCCGGCAGGAGGACAAGGGAAGCAGAAATTAGGAGCAAGAGCAGGTAAGAAAGGGAAGGAAGGAAGGAAGGAAGGAAGGAAGGAAGGAAGGAAGGAAGGAAGGAAGGAAGGAAGGAAGGAAGGAAGGAAGGAAGGAAGGAAGGAAGGAAGGAAGGAAGGGAAATGTGGGAGGGGAGGAAGAGGAGAGAAGTGGAACAGGGAGAAATCGGCGGCAACGAGAGGACACGTAACAGGAGAGTAAGAAAGGCGAGGGATGAGCGCAGAGAGAAAGGGGAAGAGAGAAGCAGGAGGAGGGAGGTGAGGAAAGGGAAGCAGCGCTCTGGACGCGAGGAAAGGGCACAAGGAAGGGGAAGCAAGAAACGGGAAATAAGGGAAGGGAAGGGAGAAAATGGAAGCGAGGAAAGCAAGGGAGGGGGGCTGAGATAAAGGGAAATGAGGGGAAAAAGGGAAGCGAGAAAAAATAAGCAAGAAATGTGAAGCAAGACGCAGGAGAGGTAGAAAGAAAAAGGAAGCAGGGAAGGCAGAAGGAAAAGGGCAGTGAGGGTGGAAAGCGTGGGAAGGAAACGAGTAAATTAAAGGAGAGGAAAGCGAAAAGGGGAGGCAGGAGCAGGGACGCGAGGAAATGGGACTGGACATGAGAAGCGGGAGGAACTGGAAGGTAAGACGGGGAAGCGAGGAAATGGGAGCGGCGATCGGGAGTGAGAGCAGGGGGGCAAGGAGGGAAATGAGGAAGGGAAAGCAAGAAGGGGAAGCGTAAAGAGGACTCGAGAAACAGGGCGGGAAGGGAAGCGAGAGAGGGAAGCGGGAGCGGGAGGCGGAAACGGGAAGCTGGAAGGGAGGGTCAACGGAAGGGAGAGGGGGAAGTGGAAACAGGAGGCGGAAATAGGGGGAGCTGGAAGGGAGGGGTGAAAGGAAGGGAAAGGGGGAAGCGGAAACAGGAGGCGGAAATAGGGGGAGCTGGAAGGGAGGGTCAACGAAGGGAGAGGGGGAAGAGACAAAACAGAAATGAGAAGCAGGAGGCAGACAGGGAGCAGAGAGAGGAACGAGGGAAGTAAGACTAGAAGACAGGAGGCGTTAAGGAAAGGGAAGCAGAAAAGGCAGGAGCAAGGAATAGAAAATGAAAATGGGAAATAAGATAAGGGAAGTAAGGAAAAGGCGTGAAGAAAGGAAAGTAAAGGGGAGCAAGAAGAGGAAGCTGGCAAGAGAAGGGAAGGAGGGCGGGAGGAAAGGAGGCAGGGAGGCAGGGAGGAAATTTGCAGATATACATTAAAGTAAGTGAATGGTTGCCACTGACATACTCAGTTCTATATCTGGATTCTCCCCAGCTTTACAGATTATTTTGGGGGCAAAGCCCAACTCCACAAGAATTAGACAAATCAGAAAGGAAGAGAAAATGCAAAGAAAGACAACAGTGGTTTCCCTTCTGTGCTTAGGGCAGTGCAAGGAATGGGCCTGTGCTGCCCGAGGCCAAAGGGAAATCCTCTTTAATGAAGGAATCTTTTAAAAAGATTTTTTTTGGTTGATTTTTAAAGAGAGAGGAAGGGAGAGGGAGAGACAGAGAGAAGTATCGATGTGAGAGCTGAAACATTGATCAGCTGTCTCCTGCAAGCTCCTTACATGGTATTGAGCCCACAAGACAAAATGATGCCCAATCAGCTGAGCCACACCGACCGGGGTTTAATGAAGGATTTGTGCAAGAAGAGCTGGGTCTAGCAACTCCACACAGTGAAATCTCTGTTATTCAAAGCATGAAAGAATTGACTGCATTCAGTTCAGGTCTGTCCAGGTGGTTGCTGCTCTTGGTCACCTGCCCCTCCCTCAGAGAACACTGGGGGCCAGCTGTGCTGGACAAGCTTCGAGAGAAAATCATACGCTATTTACTCCCAGCCTGCAGGGGTGGCTTATAAAGAGAGTTGTAAGGAGTTCCTCAGGATGTAAAAGATACATTTGGTATTATTTCTGCCCTAACATTAAGCACTTAGCCTCTACCTCTCACATTTACATGAAAAGAAATGAGAAACAGTTTTGTGCACAGCGCTAGGCTCATAGCAGATGCCCCCCAAAATGCTAGTGGAGTTGGAGGGAATATTTCTCTCCAATTTAAGGGCCTTGTGTTATCAAAGGATTCCAGCTGTGGTTTCTGGTAGTCTCTGGAATGTTCTGCCTCATTGCTTTCTGAACCTGGGAAATCAGGATACCATCTATTAGATTAGAGGAAGAGCAACAAACAGTCCTCTGTTTACAAAAGGAACAGAAAAGAGTGCATGAAAACCACCACGTCATAAGAACCTCAGGAAAGTTTTAATGACTTCATCCTTATAGACAGACAAGCGTCTGGTACTCCCCCACATTACCCAAAACTTGGCACGGAATTTGTGGGTTACAGATACCTGCTCAAAATTGAAGCAGTGTGGTGATTGGGAAAGAGGTCTGGACTGGGATGTGTTTCCTTCTGCTTTTACAATAACCAATAAAGGTTAACTCAACAGGCAAGTCACTGAACAACTCTATTTGTCGATTTCTTCATTTGTGAAATTAACGGACTGATTTACTTTAGGGATCCCAGACTGGCAGCCCTCCTGCTGAATCTGGCTGACAGACGTGCTCGGCGTGGCAGGCACCGCGTCATAGCAGATCTGCCTGACTCATGAGCTGTGGCATCTCTGGGGTAGCCAGTCTGAAGGTCCCTAAAGCAACAATGCAAAGCAAGCAGGATAGCATCCTGCCACCTCCTTCCCGCCTCTCACCTGCTTTCCTAGTCTCCTTTGGAGCCTTCGCTTCCGCCCATCTCTTAAACGCTGGGTCCTTAGGGTTCTCTTCATCCCAGTCTATACAATGCATTCTGTGTGCTCACTTCAATGCCCAATGAACCTGGGCTGAGTAGTCTTGACTCTCCTGCTTACATTTTCACCCCAAATCTGCTCCTTAGCAGTAGACATGAATGTTTTCCTGAGCATCTCAACTTGGGTGCTCCCAAAGCACCTCGGTTTCAATATGTCTAAAATGCAACGCACATTTCCCTCTCTTCCCCTCTCTACCAGCACACCTGGTTGCTTTCACTCACCACTCTCCTTCCAACCTCTTAACTTTGCTCTTCCACTTGCTTGGAATAACCACTTCCACCTCTCTCTTCACCTGACAAACTTCTCATCCTTCAGACACCAGCTTATGTCCTCAACAAAGCCCGCTGACCACCCAGACTGTCTCCCTTGTGCTCTCACAGCACCTATCACCTCTGGGCACTCATCACTTGTTCACCCATTTTTCATCAGCTCCTTAAAACAGGCTCAGTGTTGCGGTCACTGGTGCTTTTCCTGTGCCCCGCACTGGTCCAGTAAACAACTGCTGAATAAGAAACTAAATTAAAGACAGACGCTTGTTCATCTTTTCTAAAAATGTGTAATCAACCTCTGAGGATCCTTCTCCTACGCTTAGCTCATATTAAATCAAGGACCTGCCATGGAACATTCTTTCCAGTTATTATTTAGTGATGTAATTTGTGCATCGAAGCAAAACCCTTGACGGTGTGGATTGTTTTGCATTTATGTCATTCCTCCTGTGATAGCAGGATGACCACTAAAACATGTTTGTCTAGAGGGAGGAAAAGTTTACCATTTAAGTCAACAGGAGAGCGGGTAGAACTGGATTCCGTGGGAAACTAGACCTCTCTTGGTGGGAGGGCTTTCCCATGCCCAGTGAGCACACACAGCATGTTCCTGGTGTTCTGGAGAGTTGGGCCATCTCGCACTTTTGCAGAGGTGAACCTCTGTCTCCCTCACCTCCAGCCCAGCTTCTGACCCCTAACACTTATTACCACTTCACACAGCCCTGGCGTGGGGACCGTGTTTTGTGTGCATGATGACATATTTGCAATTCACCTGCATCTTTAACTTGACCTTGGCAACAGGACTAGGTGGCTGAGGTGAAGATTAATGAGACAATTATTTTTACAAGGAATATAAACAGCCTGACTTGGCTGTGTTAACAGTAGGGACATTTGTTGCTCCTTAGCATCGAGATTTGGTTACTTGAATTCTGAGCAGTGGAAAGTCAGTGCAAAGCATTTTTCGAGGTGATCACTTACAGTGGTAGAAAGTAAATAAAAAATATGGCTTGATACCATTACAACAAACACTATTAACATTGAAATCTCTTGAAAAATAGGAGGGTAGAGTGGGAAAAGCTCAAGACAAGGTCTTACCACCAATGCTGCTAGCTCTGGTGTTTGTACAAGACCCAGAGTGCCATGGCCGGTGCAGCTCAGTTAGCTGGGTGTCTTTCAGTGCATTGAAAAGTCACCAGTTCAATTCCTGGACAGGGCACACGTCTGGGTTGCAGGTGGAATCCCTAGTGGAGGTTGTGCAGGAGGCAGCCAATCAATGTTTCTCTCCCTTCCTTCCTCTCTCTCTAAAAATCTATTTTTAAAAATCTCTTTTAAAAAAATACTCAGAACCTCAGTTTCCTCATCTGCAAAATGGAAATAACTTTTCATGAAGAGGAAAGAAAAAAATCAGCATTTAATACAAAAACCAGCTGTGACCACTTTTGTATAATTAGGAACTCAAATCTGAGGAGATAGCTCTTAATTTAGGAAAACACCTTAATGAGCTTCTTTGAGAGGAAAAGGTGAGAACTCCAGAGCATGGCCTCAAAGGAGAGGTTGATTATACATTTTTAGAAAAGATGAACATGTTTCTGTCTTTAATTTGGTTTCTGACTCAACAGTTCTTTTCTGGACCTGGAGAAAGGAATTGTTCTGCAAATCAAAATAAGGGACAATTCAAGCGGAGGGTAAAGGGCTGAAGAGCCAGGGGAAGGGAGGGAAAGGATGGATGAGACCATGTGGGCAGCGAGGAGGCGCCTACAAGGCGGCAGCAGGCAAGTGAGTTCCCTGAGAAAAGGGCTTGGCTTTCTATGAACAAGAACATCTACATGGAATTCAGAGTGGTTTTCTACCTGTGGTTTAACCACCTTCCACTTTGCACAATGTCAATGAAGTCTGCGGCACATAAGGATCTGGGGTGAGAGGTGGATTGTCGGGGTGAAGGAAGGCTGCTGACGGGGACAACCCCAGGAGGAGGCACAGCACGCTGTGGGCCAGGCAGCCTCCCAGGCACACAGCAGATCGCAGGCTGCTCAGGGGCTGTAACCCGCCCTCACGAGGGCCCCAAAGGGTTGGAAGACCCAGACACACCTGAGTTTCATAGCTGTCCTGACGACCTCAGAGGGGTGCAGTGAGGACCCTGTGAGCTAACCGATGTGACCGTAGTGAGCAACCTTTGCAATCACATTCAAAGTTGGGCACAAGTGTAACTACAACTGAACTATTAGATCTCAGTCTGGGGCCCACTTCTTCCAAGCACAGGCAAAGCAATAAGATTTGTAGCTCACTGGGGTTCATCAGAAAGGGTTGTAATAGGTTAGACCTTACAGGTGTTGCAATATTCAGATAACCGTGCACGTGGCTTCCAAGCACATTTTATTAATCAAATAATCAGTGAGTGTTTATTGGCATTATGTGAGATGCATTATGGAGGGATTAATAAAAAAGAAGCACTAGCACATGGTCACTGAGCATGGAGACTATAATGAAGTTAAATCGACAAAATCCTAAAGATCAAGCAGATTCTAACAAATCTGAGTCACAAACCCAACCCCAGCACATGCTACCCAAACCTACAACAAATCATTTAGCCTCTCTGGGTTTCTCGTTCTCCGCTGTTAAATAACAATAAATAAGTCTGCTTTGTTCTATCCACCTGCCAGCCCTGTTAAAAGGCTGGAATGAGATAATGCACCTGAAAGCCTTTAAAAACGATGAAATGCTCTGAAAACTAAGCCTTACTGTAAAGAAGCCTTTTCTGAGTGTTTATTTCTTTCTCTGCTTTATATCTGTTCGTTGTTAAGTGGACTCTGCATTCACACTGCATAAAATGTCTGAACCCTTTAAACATCCTCCGGGGTAAATCACTTACGCAGCCTCCTCTGGGGGTGGATTCTGCCCCCTCCCGGATGCTGGGGAACAGAAGGGCAGAGGGCAGCCCAGAGGGAGAAGTGGTTCAGCTCAGGATCACCCTCAGATTGTTTTTATGTGGGTAAGAGCTGAGAGAATACAAAATATGGGAAAATAGTGACTGCGTGGGCTAGCATAGTGAGAGTCCAGGTCCCTTTTTATGTCTTCGGTGTTGCCCCTTTTATGGCTGTAATGCTCTTGTGCAATAAATAAAAATTAGAAAGAAAAAATAATCCCAACAGACATTCTGTAATGCTCTGCAGTTTAAGGAGCGCTGCTACACGCAGCAATATGACTCTTACTTCTGCTCTGTGGAGCCTGGGGGGCACTGCCATTGTCCCCTGTTATAACTGAGGACACTGAGGCTTGGAGAGATCACACTGGCTGCAGAATCAATATATTCTTCCCATTACTGGGCACTGCCTCCCAGAAGGAAAGGAGACACTGCTCCAGGGAGGAACTAAGAGGAGAGGTAAGCTCAAGCAAAGGGTTCCTTGGGAGACTGTTCTAGAAAGAACAAAGGTAAGGCTGTGACTCAAGACTGGAGCTGAGGCAGCTTCGGGCTCTGGGTGCAGGGTGAAGATGGGCAGACACGTAGGTGGTGTTGACCTTGCCTGTGAGGAGCAATCTTTGTATATTCATGAGGCAACCCTCCCTGCTCCCTGGACAAGCATTCTGGGCCTTTGTGGGGAGGAGCACCGGCTTTCCCAGATAAACATTCCTGGGAGTCACAGCGTTTTTATTGTAATGTGATGACTTTAAAATCAGTCAGTAGTTTGTAGAAAAGAGCATCATCCCAGAAAAGTTATTTTAAGCCAACAATATTCACAAGCAGTGCCTTCAGGGGCAACAGGTCTGAATGGCAGTGAGCACCTGTGTCCAGACTTGTAGTGGGTCAGGGATGGAGGAAACGGAGAGGCAGGGACGTCGCTGAGAAGCAGGACACTGAGCTCAGGCAGAGGTCCAGACTAGTAGACAATGGGCCAAACCCTGCTCTTAGATGTGCTATTTGGGGTCCCTAGAGCTGTTATCATGAATGGCGTTGTTATTTAAATATGAATTAGTTGCCAACATTTTAATATTATAGAATTTAACACAGCAATCTCGGTTACTAGCTTCTCTTGCAAACATTTGGGCTCCCTGCACCCAGGATTCCTACATGGAGGCCATTGGCTGAAGCCTTCAAGTGCACCCGCACTCCCTGCACCTCCCCAGGCACCCTCTGCATGTGCTTTATCTGGACAGCCCCTGCATGGCCCTGGGTTCCAGGTGCCCCCACTCCAGTGCTAGAGAAAAGATTCGGAGGACAAGCCCAGACAGGCGAGAGGCAGCTCTAAGAACCTGGGTGACCACTGCCAAGAAGACCCTTGTTTCTCGGCTCCTCCCTGCCGGGCCCTCCTGCCTGAGGTTCCCAGACTGTCAGGTTGATCGTCTCCTTCCTGGGGAGAAGCAGGGTCAGGGCTGAGGAAGGACACAGCAGTGCAGTGGGAAGAGTTAGCTGGAAACCACAAGCAGGATGGAGGGGCAGTCAGGGCCAGAGCCATGAGGAGCAACTAAACAGATGAGAAGCAGCTGCAGCGGCGCTGCTGGGGGAAGAGGGAGAAAATCCCCTCCACTTGGGGGATTCGCACCAGCACACTTTTTGAAGGCTCTGCACCCCACTTGCATGGGGGCGCTTTCATCGATAAGACCAAAAATGGGAGTCTCGGCACCCAGTGCGATGCACGAGGAGCTGCAGGGGAGGGTCAGGTCCCTACTGCCTGCTGCCTCCATCAGACTCAGCTCCACCCCTGTGACTGAAGGCCTGAGGTCAGATTTATTAAGAAATGAATGATCGGCAGGAGTGTGCATTGGTGCAACCTCTAGGGAGGGCAACGGGGCCACAGCTCTCAGAACCACCAAAGACTAGACTCTTTGCCCCATCAATCCTGCTTCTTAGAATTTATCTTCTAGATATCCCTAACAGGTGCAAAATGATATTCATGCAAGTGGATTCGCTGCAGTTTTGTTTATAGCAGAAGAAGATTAGGAATAATCCAATGTTTCTCAAGAGAAGACAAGTTAGGTAGCCTATGGAGCAGCAAAGAATGAAATCCTGCACAGCTGCTTTCTTTAAATGAAGACGAATGTGGCTCTCTCCAGCAATCCTATGGAAACACCTCCCGAAAATGAAGCCACGAGCACACAGAACAGTATGTACAGCGTATTAATTTTTCTAGGGGAAAGCGAGGAAGATCAAAATCTATATTCACATTGGCTCCATTTTCTTTTTAAACTCCCCATATATACACTAAAACACAATACAGTGGTTACCTGTTGCTGGCAGGGTGAGAGGATGAGGGGCGTGGGTGGGGGTGGAGGCCCGGTGCCAGGAAGCCTTTTCACTGTCACCTTTCTTCTTTTGCATTTTGCACAAGGTGGACGTGTTACTGTTTAAATCATGATATATTGCTTTTAAATGTCAAGCTGGGGTGGAGGCATTAGGGGTCCTAGGCAGAGGAGGGAGCACTGGGGCCTGACAGTGCAGCCCTGCAGTGTTGTCTGGAGACCTCGAGGTTGTCACAGGTAAGAACCCCTGGGCATCACTTCACTTGGAGGTGCCTGAAGGACAGGTGAGGGCCCAGAAGCAAATTTAACAAACTACTTTAGGACACTAAAGATTTGGAATATTACAGTTACAGAACATGACATTCTGATAATTATTAAAATATAACTGACATTTGTTAACATTCACACAAATAATTCCTTCGAATTTCTGGCGTCGAAGGCGCGTGTGCATAAATCTAAGGTGGTTATGTAAAGTTTGTTATTTTAGGTAATTTCAAATATATTTCTCACTCTATAACTCTCCTTGCCCCTGGGGCTTCCAGGCAATGTGTCCTGATGCTTCAGGGAGGGACTGGCTCCCAAAAGAGCAAAGTCACAGAAGTTTTGGTTTGACAAGAAGCCTGAAAGCCCAGCATTACTCAGGAAGGGGGATCTAGATCTTTTTAGCCTCTCAGGATTGAGGACCGAGAGACCCAGGTGACAGACTGTCCTCAGTGGCTGTGGGAAGCAGAGGGGGGAGAGAGACAGGATGGCGATGTCTTCATTGTCTGTACTTCTCTGGGTGGTGCGGGCTGTTTGGAAACATCCAGGTGGTTCGCAGGAGGTAGAGAGCAAGACATGGCAGCCAGTGACAGAGGGGGGAAATAGGAAAGGCAGCATTTGCCTCGACCCGCTCTGTATCCCTGCCTAGGGAGACCAATCAAATCTTAGCCTGTTCGATCAGGCTAAGGTTTCCACGTCGGACTGAATTAAGTCCCTTCTGGGACTTCCCACCTCCCACAGGAAGGGCCCCATAAGGGAAATCATATCCATAACAAGCAGAATAAGAAAAACACATTTTCTGCACATCTGGGTGTGATAAGAGTAATCCATAACTCTGCTAGATATCTTTATGAGGACATACATTTATATATATATATGTGTACATATATATTTTCTAAAAGACCAGCTTGTGCCTGAGGACTCCATGCAAAGGAAGGATTGAATGCTGCCTAAATTTTAGAAAAATATCCTCCCTGATTTAGAATTGTCCAAGGAAGCCTCGGATAGCAGTTTTCCATCTATGTCCAAAGCATTCACACATGCCCTGATATAATACAGCCCTATGGTGCATTCACCCGTCCAGCCTGGCAAAGCCGCTCACCTTCATGAACCTCCATCCCACCCTTGACAGTGGAAAATCTCCCTCCCTTGGGGCCAACACTGCCCATACACTGAAGACAAATGAAGGGGTTCATTCACCTTACCGTTCGGCTTCCCAAGAAAATGCTACCTCATTGCTGGACCCAGAGATAGGGTGGCTCACAAGCCCCATTGTGGCTAAAAAATAACAGAGGAGGAAACGGTTTGGATGGACAGCTTAGATCCCCATATGGCCATTCCTTCCTGCTTTGGCTTTTGCAAGGCAACTGCATGTGGTGTACATCTGAGAAGCATTTCAAAACAAAACGAAACAGAAATGTCTCTTTAAAATAGGATTTTGTCGATAGTAAGCAATCAATAAGTATTTATGGGTTCCTACACCGAATGAAGGAGGCAGACAACCCCTGGGCCCCAAGCAGGCTCTGGCCCTGACTCAGACCTCAGGGAAACACCTGTTTTACCCCTAAGAAGTCAGTTCTCAGGAAGGATCTGGGTAATTCAAGGAACTAAAAACTAGAGATAGGTCCTAACGTGGAAACCAAGGGGGAAGGTCAAAGCCAGGAGACATGAGAGTGGAAACAGGCTGATGGAGAAAGAAATAAAGGGTTCCTAAGATGCCAATGGAGATGCAAGTGAAGTGGGAGGGGCACAGGTGCAGAGCAGGTCAAGGTGAGTTCAGGATAAACTTCACAAATACTGGCCCTTGGTCTTTCTACTTTGTTTTAGTCTGGGTTGGTTCTTCTCCCTGTGTTTGGACAGGACCTTCCAGTGGCCCGATGGTGCCACACTTACATCTCAGGGGACACAGAGCATTGACCTACAGGGTAAAAGCCAGCCGTGCAGGGCAGAATGCGCACAGTACCAGGAGACAGGCAAGGATGGTGACTTACAGGTTCCCAGAAAGGAGTCACGTTGGCCAGGGAGTCCAGGGAAAGCTTTGGGCAGGGCTGAAAGATGGGGGCCAGTGGCAACACTGCCTCTCATGACCTTGAGAAAACTAGAAGCTCTTCTACGTAACCTCAACCAAGCTCAGAATACCTCGGTCCTCTGACATCCCTCCCACAGAGTGGTCCAAACCTTTTCTGTCCAGTAGGAGAGCTACTAGCAGCATATGCTATTGAAACAGAAATTGATTAAAATTAAGTAAAATTTAAAATCCAGTTCCACATGTGGCTAGTTGCTGCAAACACAGAGAGTAGACATTTCCAACATCACAGAAAGTTCTACTGGACAGAGCCTGTCAAAAATAAAGAATTTTAGCAGTCAGTGACAATCTAGCGGTATCAATTTGGGCTCCGAGTATATGGAAACTTTGTGATGGAATATATAAAAGTAATTTTAATCTAAAAAATCTTAAAGTAAATAATTTAAATGACTGAATAATTAACCTACCAGATTATCCCAGAAATGTCAGGTCCAGAACTCATGTATTAGCAAATTCAGGTGGTACCTAAGGTTCCTACAAAAAATAAGAACTTCATTGATTTTCCTTGATTCCTTCCTGCTAATGTGTATGATAACTATAGGGAAAAAAGCACAGTCTGAATGGTTTACAGAAATCAGAAAAGTAGCATCCCACTCACCAGGGAAAATTAGAAAATCTCTGCTTTTTTGTCTCTGCCCACACAGTCTCTTTGTGTAGAGAACACAGCTGTTCATTTGTAAATGATTCGTAGTGTTTGGGTGACCTCTCGGGTGGTCTGCAGACATGGTCCCCATTAGCAATCCTAAATGTTTAGATAGAGATCTGCATGGGTTCATGCTTAAAGCAGGCACGGCATCTATCCTATGGTCCCACGCAAAGACCTAGAATGTACCTGTCATGTTTTGCATTCATAAATCAGCCAGAAAGGTTACAAAACTTCCACCTTGGAGTTGGCAGAACATGTGAAGGAGAATGATGAGTGGTCATATGACTGCTCAGCAAGCCACCTGCAGCTCGTCTGCAGCATCGGAAACCCGCTCTTCAAAGGACAGCCCTGTTGACCTCAGATCAAAGAAGAAAAAGCCGAGGAAAAACCCAGACAAATCTTTCACTCCATTGTCTGCTGACTTCCTTTTTTTAAAAAAAGTAATAATTTACCCAATGGCATGGTGGCAATATATTATGTCCTCAGTCTCCTTACAGGACTCCCCCTTAGTCCCTCAATCATCAGATCTCTGACTAGTGTGCATTTCTCCCACAAATGAGAAGATTTATCGTTTTGAATATGATTCTCTCCCCTTGTCACGAAGATGCAGAACAGTGACTGATTCTGGGGTCTGGGAGGCTGGCTCTCTTTTTGCTGTAGTTCCCAGTGAGAAAAAACAAAAACAAAAAAAACAGTAAAAAAATGGAGACGTTCATTTGGATTTTCCACAAGATGGTGGTTATTATTACTAGCTAACTACTTACCATGGGCCTGGCACTACACTGAGCTCTGGCATATGTGTTACTGAGTTTTATAACAGCTCCATGAGGAGCTGCCACCATTGTCCACATTTGGGGAAGGAGCAACCTGAGGCACAGAGGGGTGAAGTGTCCAAAGTCATACAAGTGGCAGAGCTGAGACCCAAGCCAGGTCTGCAGGATGCCAAGCCATGCCTGGGCTCCTGCCCGCCTAACTGTGCTGACCTCACAGAAGCTAAGAGGGGTTCTCCTCCTAGAGAAGGGGAGGGGGAGAGAATGGAAGGAATGGAAACCAAGCTGGATGCTCCCCAGGAGGCCTCTGAGGGTGGCCTGAGAAGGAGACTGGAGAATGGAGACTGGAACTCTTTACACATAGGTAGGGATGAGGCTCACCGTAGCTTTAGGAGGTTTCCTTTGATTATATAATTTATCACATAGGTCGCCTTTTGACTAACCTTTTTTCTGTTACTCTACAGCAAAGAATTCAAAAGAGATTTTAAACTGTTGCAATAGAATGGGGGAGAAAAAAAAATGCTGCATTCTCTGCTGGGATTTTATAATGGGAGGGTGGACCTGCAGGAGAAAGGATGAGTGGACCCCTCGGCAAGGTCTGAGGGCCTAGGGAAGTGGTGTGGACTCATGTCTCCCTGGATACATCTCTGGGCAGAGTGGGTTTACAATAGTGCCAGTGTCTGATACATCAAATTAAATTTCATTGATTGGTCAATCTCCTTACCTAACTTGTTGATGCCGGAAATGCCACTATTAAAGCTTTCTGTTTAGTCTAAGACTTTATTTCCTATTAAAATGAAAATGTGGCAGGTAGAGTAATAAGATTTCAGGTCAGGAGTAGTACAAGGGTTATCTGGTAAGCAGTTTGTCAGTAGACAGAAAGATCTAGAATAAAACAAACCTGGGTACAGATTTTGGCTCTACCACCTAGCCAATTACTGATTTGGGGCAGGTTATTTAGTCCTTCAGGACTCAATGTTCTCATCTGTAACTGGAGATTCTACCCCCACACACTTCATCGTTTGACCATGAGAATCAATGATCTAATATATTGAAGATACCTGCTCCACAGCATATGCTCTTATTGTTTAGGCAGGAGAAGAAACATGCATTAATTGAAAACCCTACTATGTGCCACATTCTCGAACTTATATGCATATATGCATAGTCCATGGACACAGACAATAGTGTGGCAAAGGGCTGGGGTGGGGGTAGGGGTCGGGTAGAGGGTTCAATGGGGAAAAAAAGGGAGACATCTGTAATATTTTAAACAATAAAGATAAATTTTAAAAAATAAAATAAATTTTAAAAAAGTTTTTAAATTTTCACAACAACCCATTTTACTGGGAATGATGGAGGATTAGAAAGGTTGAAAAATTTTCCTAAGAACATATAGTTAGTCAGTGGTAGAATCAAAATTCAAACCCATATTTTGACTTTTGGTTGAGCACTCCTTCCAAATAAAGATGCAGGAGAGGTCTTATCAGGCTACACCACTTGGCGGCCTTCTTTCCTACCTCAGTGGAGAACAAACTACCGCAAAAACCTCAGAGGAGCTCCTTTTTGTCATTGCGACTGATGACCTCCTGAGTCCTTTGCATCCCATGAAACCTCTGCTCCGTGCCAGCGGACAGCACTGATTGTGTTATTACAGGACAACATGCAGATCCATGAAGCAAACACCAGAGCGAATTGGGCCTGGTTTGCTACAGATTCAAGTGTTCTGGCTGAACAACCTGTGAATTGAATTAAAGCAAAGATATGTGGGTCTTGAGCATTGGTGTGTTCTTTGAGATCCTTCTGTGGACATTCTGGATCATGAATCAAAGAGCTTAAGTGGCCAGTGCACATTGCAATGACTGTTTCTCCTCACACAGGTGGGGAAAGCGAGGAAGGGGAGCACTGATAGGGAAGAGATAGAGAGGAAATTCATATTTATTTTATGCCAACCATATGCTAGGTACTGTATTAGGTACTTTATGTCTTTTATTTTATGGTACCATCTGCAGCAACTTTTATTATACCATTTTTTATACAGCAAGTAAGTTAGAACACTGGTATTTCTAAGATAGCCTTTGCTCTGGTCAAATGAGTCCAATTTTGTCACATATGAAGCTGGCTCAGAATGACTTTAGCTGGGGTTCAGGCAGGTCTGACCACCTTGAAAGGGAGGCCAGCTGGATGGAGCCTTTTTGCAGCAAGTCTGAGGCACCTCTTGGCAGAGAACTCACGCTCAGTGAGCTGAGGGAGAGCAAGTCACATGTTCACTGAGTAGCTAAGACTCATTCCTCACCTCTTTCTTACTAGAACAGCCCATGTGTTGGTAGGAGTATCAACATGGCTAGCTGAACATTTGTTACCTTAGCCCTCCTTGAAGGTAGCAATGATCACATTACTGAGTTCTGGCCATGAACAGAAATCTGCAAAGATTCGAGGAGCTTCCACTTTCCAAATCGAAGGAGAGAGACGGAGGCGGTACCACCCTTCTCCTGGCATCTTCACGCCGCCTTCAATATGAACATGAGGTCTGGTGTAGCAGCAGCCGCCTTTTCACCATGAGGCAACAGTGTGAAGGAAGAAGACCAAGCAAGACCAAGGGGCTGTCAGAGAAGTTGCCCTCACCTTATTACTCGTCTCATCTGCACCAACAACCACCTGCCTCCAGACTCCTGGTTACATGACGAAATTACATCCATGCTGTGTGATTTTTCTATTAGATAAGGTTAAACATATTCATTACTGATACATCCAACAATAAAGCCTCCCTTGGATGGCGAAGGAGATTCTCATACAACATGGGCCTGTGGCTTTAATTTGTCTCCCTTTTCAAGCTGGACCATTGTCAAAGTACTGGGGAAAGCAGGGAACCCATAGACAAAATAAAAGTTAACAGAGCTTCTTCCCGGCAAATACTGTATCCCTCTCACAATCTAACTTGAAAGAGGGAGATAAATATGAGTTAGAGCTCCTTAGGTTCAAAGTGATAGAAAATGTGCACAGACTGGTTTGAGCAAAATGAGGAACCAACTGGCTCAGGTAACTGTCAATCCAGGAGGTGGTTGAGCTTTATACATGCTGGACCCAGAAGCCCAAACAACATTATCAGGACTGAATCTGTCCCAATTTATCTTCTCTGCTCCACTCTAAGTTGGCATCTTTCTTGGAAAGGTTTGCTCTTCATTGCAAGTCACTGGTTCCAGTCTTACATTCTCAAAACCCCAAATCCAGCAGACAGGAAATGTCTTTCTTGGTCATGCCATAAAATGTTGAGCTTCATTGGCCTGACTTGGGTCATGTGCCCAACCCCAGAACTGGGGAAAGAAGTGTAGACCTGTAATTTAGGTTTACCCAAATTACACGGGTATGGGGTGGTTTTCCAAAGAAAATATATTCTGAAATGGCATAAAAGATTCTTGACAGACAAAATCAATGCCATCACTGCTGAGATGCTCTTCCCAACTTTATTACTAATACTAAAAAGGCTGAGCACCAGGAAACCCCACAATTCAGCTGTGGTGGGAACAGCTATGCTCCCTGAATATAAAAACACCAGAAGATTCTAAGACAGATACTTCAGACAGGAGTGGAGTCATAAATAGGGCTCCTGAGAGAGCAAGTGTAGGACATTTCCCAGGGACATTATATCAGTAGATAGAGTCTAAAGCCTTTGTTATCTAGGTTGTGTATTCTTATCATGCATTTCTCCCCAAAGGCTAGTAAAGAACAATGAATTAGTCCTAGCCAGTGTGGCTCAGTTGGTCAGGCATTGTTCTATGCACAGAAAAGCTGATTTGATTCCTGGGCAGGACATGTGCCTGGGTTGTGGGTTCGATCCCCAGCAGGGGGCGTGCAAGCGGCAGCTGATTGATGTTAAACTCTCTCATCGATGTTTCTCTCTTCTTCCCTTCCTTTCTCTCTAAAAAATCAATAATATAAAGAGGGGGAAAAAAGAGAATGAATTAGACCATCATCCAACAACTACTGGGCACCCCCAATATGTGCAGGGTAGCTAGTGGGCTAAATCATTGTGTGGGAATCAAAGACTAGAAGACATACTAGATGTCAAAATTTTACAAACATATTTGAACACAGCTAATAACACAAAACAGAATATGCAGAGAAATGGTACTAGTTGTGCTTTTAATGAAGGTTGAGCATGTCAAGGGAGAATCCATAAAGAAAGAATGAGTCTTCAGGATATAAAAGAGATATTTCCTTGCTGTGAAAAGGCCACTCCTCTTCAAACCAAGACTTTTCTCTTGAAACTTATACTTTTGCAATATCTCCAAGCCACGGGAGCAAAGGCCATGTTTGACCTTCCAAAATTTATCTGCTCCTCAGGACTGAGCTGAGGAAGGGCAGCTGGGAGTAGTCTAGGAGGAATCTGCAGAGACAGAGCTACCACTGTGGGTGGGCTGAGATAGTCCCTCCTCACAGATACAAAGGACAAAAGTCACTCAGGGAGCATACACAGAGCCAGTCCATAGGCCATCAGTTCTCATTTGATGTGATCAAATAAATAGCAGCTGTGGGAGACAGAGATGGGCCATGCTCAAAGGGCACTTGGGGTCAAGGGGAGGGCACTTTGTTTTTCTAGGATGGAAGAGACACCTGCATGCTTCATTCCTGAGGTAGGGGATCCACTTGATTGACAGAAGTGTGCACACAGAAGGGATCATTGACTAGAGCAGCATTGCTGAGGGAGAAGAAGGTTCTTCCCAGAGGACAGAGGAGGACTGGCTTCAGGTGGAGGAGAGGACATCTTAGTTAAACCACTAGAACAGAAAGTCAGTTCAGGGTGGACCCAGCCAGAGACTCAGTGGTCAAGAGCATGATTTCTGAGATCAAACAGAGCTGGGCTCAAATCCCAGCTCACTACTTCTAAGTTAGGCAACCATGGGCTCCATTGCTTCATTCAAAAAATAAGAATTCTATAACCCCATCAGAGAATTATCTTAAAGGCTATGTGAAATAATGAATCCAACAAGGCTTAGCCTAACAAGGGAAGGGCCTAATGTAAACCATAAAACAAGTTTATTGTGTCATACTCAGTAGCAATGAAAAGAATGTGGTAGGTCTTTAAATGTAAGCCTGGAAAGATCTGCAAGACATACTTCTGAGTTTTTTAAACAGAAAATTACAAAGTCAAATATAAAGTATGATAGCATTTACATTTAAAAATCCATATAACAGCAGTGGGTTGAAAAACATGCTATATGGATAAATCCCTAAGCTCAGCATGATACAAAACAAAATCTAATAAGACTAAAAAACTTTCAAGGATGTTCAGGAACCAACTCATTATTTTGAAAATAGCTAAATAAAAGATAAAACCAAACATTTCTTCTTTGAATTCCTTATACAAATTGTACTTTAAGGTAACCAAATAGTTAATAAGGGGATGTTTCAGCCAATATTCCAGAATATTCCAGCCAACAGAAAAGAAATAATGGAATTTGAATATCACCATTTGGCAACAAATTAATTATCTACCCAATTTTTACCCAATAATTTACCCAATAAATTAATGTAACTAAATACATCCTTACTGAGTATCGATGAATGTCAACATCACAAAAAGAAAAACCACCAAAAATTAGGCACCTGCTAATGGAAGACACAACACCTCCAATGAAGGAGTCTTGCCAAAAAAATCAAAGTTGAATCTAATCCTGCCTCAAGAGGCAACTACTAGTTTACAGGGAAAACAATGACAGAAGAACATGATAGATAAAACCAAGTCCATGCCAACACTCAAATACAGACTGGAAAACTCTGAAGACAAGCATCCTGGTTTTAAAACTGGACAATAAATGGGTCCAGGCTGCCTGTCACTGTTTGAGCCAATTAAACAGAGACAGGGTTAAATCATATACAAGCGCTTATTCCAATACTGGCAGTATTGGGAGAGCAGCAGGTCATCCACGAAAATCTGCTCTACCCAGTCTCCGTAAGCCAGCTGCTTGTTACAGGCAATTCTGGCAGTGGGGTTACAAAGGGTGGGCACCGCCAGGACTCCTTTGTTTTGGCAACAAGGTTGTTAATCTTTCCACGTTGATAGGCAGCTCTTGAATCAGGAGAATGGATCGCATCCCAAGGTTAGCTCCCATGTCCTAGGGTGTGCAGCTCCCAACCAGATCAGAATGTGCTTTCTTTAATCAGAACAGAATAATCACGATTAACAGAGCATGTTTAATATTTCTGCCCCTAACATTCGCCAGTGCTATTTCTATCATCTCATATCTATGAGATTAGTTTTAGGTGAAAAGTCTCATCCTGCTGGACTGCATTTGCTTTGGCCTTGAAAGCAGTTCGTGGGGGTGGAATACAGTGAATGCAGGCTCTAAAAAGAGGAAGACATTGAATGCAGCAGCAAGCAATCAGACTATAAAAAATAAACAGGAGAAAAATGAAAAAAAATGCCCGCAACCCAGGCAGGCTGGGTTGACTTGGATAAGTCAAATCCAAAAAACCCTTGTCCTTTTACCTTGGACATGGGTTCCCTAATTTGTTGAATGTTGTCTTCTATCAACTGAGAATTGCCAGAAAGATTAAAACAGCACATTCCTTTGAATTCCTCACAACTGTGGCTATGTGGCAACAGCAAATAATCTACTGCTGCCCGATTTTCTAGAACTGCCTCCCTGACCTGGCTCAGCTCTTGATGTATGCCATGTATAGCCCTGGAAGTGGCATTCAGGGCTTTTACCATGCTACAAGCCAGCTGGGTCACTTACACATTAAGGTAGCTACCATTAGCGGCATAACAAAAATGGTTAAAGCAATATATTGTGGAGATTGTCATCGCAGTCCAGCGCCATGGCCGTGAGGTCTCTTTTGGTTCGGACCCTGTGATGTTTCTGGGGCATAAAGATGGTCAGTCATCCTAAGGAACAAGGCCCCCCGCTGCTGCTGGCAGGGATATGTGAGCAAACAGAGACCCCACATATCAGAAACCAACCAGCCAGCAGCTTGGTATGTCCAGTACTATAAGGGAGGGTGAAATTATCAGAACAATTCACATTGTATTTATCAGATACTGAAAGACAATAACTAGACCACCCAGTAAAAGTCAGACATTCAGCAGAGGAAGCTACTGCAGCAACCTTTAGAGGAAACATCCCTGCGTTCTTTTCCTGGACAGTGGGTTCTAATGCATAAAGGTCTTCTCATGTGACTTTCTTCCCAAAGTGAGTAGAATGAATATAATTCTGTATATTAGCAATATGTGTCCCAACTCCCACTAGGCAAGATGTAAAGGTCTGTCCTACATAGGTTCCTCCTGAAAGGCAAAAGTCAGAGATATTAAAAACATTTTTTGCTAAATATACCCAAATATTTTCATCTCTTCTGAATGGAAATAGTTCTCCTTCAGCCAGACCAGCAACGGTCAAGAGTGCGATTATAACAAATGGTGCCTTCAAAAGATGACCTTGAGGTGTTCCTTGGGTTCGGTCACCCATTCTTCCCCTTCTGGGGCCCTCTTTACTCTGGTGTGATGACTCAGGGCCTTACTTCTGCCAGCTTCAGGGCAGTTGGGGTGAAGAGAAGCACGTCCCTGGGTTCCATTCATTTTTCCTCCAGTTGATTGTCTAGCGATCCAGTTTTCCATGTATTGAGTAGAACTCTGTCTCCTGCTTCAAAAGGATGTAGCGGACCTGTGACAAAAAAATAGCCCTTGGAGCGAGGTCCTAGTCTACCTACAATTGTCCCTTGCTAGGTCCCTGGGGCCTTCCACCCTGGTGACCTTCTGTACCTGGCCCATCATCCTTGCTCTACTCATGCCTGTCTAACTGCCTACCACATCCCCTCTCCCCCCAAAGATCTTGGCCCTGAACTCTTTCAGAGAAAAGGGGTGCAGGGTCTCTTCAGTAGCTGCTTCATGCTAAGGAAGGATGAAGTTTTTACTCAGAGCCAAGAGGTCCTTGCTCTCTGTCAGAGGGACAATGAGACTGGGGTGCGAAAGGAGGTCATGGTGGTATCTAGAGGTGGTTTTCCTTGAGTACAAGTAGGGCTTGTAGCCTGGTGGAGACAAACTGTGTTACAAATTTTAGTATTATTGGGGCAAAGCTAGAACAACAAGAATTATGAGAAATGGTCTGGTGGAAGGGAAAACAATTCAGTTCTAATAATTCCCTATTGAAACACAATTCCCCCCCTAAAATCACCCTTGTTTTTATTAAAGAGCCAAATTATGACCAATTTATTGACTATATTAAGCCTAGTTTCAATTTGGCCTGGTTGTTCGTATGAACACAATAAGAATAGCAATTGATCATATAGGCTTTTAAAAATCTGCTTTGTTGGAATCTCATGATTGAGCTTTAATTAGTCCCTCAGGGCAAATAAACCGAGTCACCTAGTTGCCAGCAGGTTTTCCCTGCAATACCTATAGACTTGGGTGAATTCGTCAAGTTCTTGAGGTCCCCAATGATGTCTTGAGGTTCCTTCCTTGCCATCTCTCAGAAAAGCAACCTTCATTCCTTACTTGGAAAGACTGCCATGAACCATGAGATCAAGCAAGATATCAGGCTTTCTCCAAGGGGCTCTTATTTGTTTCTTAAGGCTTTCTGGAGATACCCAGAGCCAGGTGTGTCTCCCTCTTAGGCATGACATTCCAGTCAAAGTCTTGGTTAATTAAGTCACAACTGGAAACTGGTCTTACTGAATTCATGCAAAGAAACGTATTGCCATGACTCACTCATTAAAAATGGCCAAATTCTGGAAGGATCAAGTAGGGAGAAAAATATACAATTTACCGAATAGCTTTAAAAGTGTTTTCTTATATCTGAAAAACAAAGAGATGAAAAGTCAGCAATACTTTCAACAAAAAATTACAAGAACTATAATTATTTTCAGTTCATTCAGTCCCATAATGAGTTTTTGTTGCTCCCGATTCTTTTCTTGTCAGTACTTCTATAAATCCAGATACTCTATAGAGTTCTAATAATTTGCATCCAGTTCAAAGGGGATGGTCTGAAAATTTATTCTCAGTGATATGTAATTTAAAGTAAGTCAGAGTCCTTTCCATGAATCCCTCTGAAGATGTAACATTTTTGCAAATGCATTATAACAAAACAGTGACTCTCTAAATGACAAGAAGAAATTTAAAAATGACATGATTATGAATTTGATTGTAATGCAATTGACATGGAATCCTGTTCTTTCTGTGAAACACAATATTCCAGAATAACAATTAGAGTTATAAATGAAAGTATAAGAGAATTTATAGACTGCTGGAGATTTTTATGTAATCTACAGAGCATCTATTTCAATAATATGCATATATAAATAGAATATTTATATGTTATTCTATAATATTCTTTCTTTTTTTTAAATTCTCACCCAAGCCCAGCCGGGCGTGTCTCAGCAGTTGAGCATCGGCCTAGGATCCAGGCAATCAGGGTTCTATTCTTGGTCAGGGCACATGCCCAGGTTGCGGGCTGCAGCAGATCAATGACTCTCTCATCATTGATGTTTCTATCTCTCTCTCTCCCTCTCCCTTCCTCCCTCTGAAATCAATAAAGATATAAAAAAAATAAATAAAATAAAATTCTCACCCAAGGAAATTTTTGCATTGATTTTCAGAGAGAGAAAAAGAGAGAAATATAGATGTGAGAGAGACACATTGATTGGTTGCCTCCCACACATGCCCCAACTGGGGCAGGGAATGGAGCCTTCAACCGAGGTATGTGTCCTTGACTGGAATTGAACCTGAGACCCTTCAGTCCACAAGCCAACATTTAAACCACTAAGCCAAACTGGCTAGGGCTGTTATTACTTATTTATTTGACAAAGTTTCCCATGTACTTTAAGGATAAAATTTTCCTTCAGAAGGAGAGAAAAATCCTTGAAGTATTCCAGGGCTTACTGGAATGACTTAAAGCCTATTCTAAGTCAAGAGAAAGTTTCTTAAAATTCAAACCCTTGGAAGGTTGTCAAACTTATTTGACCAAAAGATCATATATCATCATTGTTATTGTCATTATTATGAAACAGTATTAAATTATTTATTCATTCAAAGTGATAACAAAATATATTAAACACAACACAGGTGCCCTGCGAGTGTGGCTCAGTGGTTGAGAATCGATCTATGATCCAGGAGATCTCAATTCGATTCCCGGTCCCTGCACATGCCCGGGTTTCGGACTTGATCCCTAGCAGGGAGCGTGCAGGAGGCAGCCGATCAATGACTCTCTCACCATTGATGCTTCTATCTCTCTCTCCCTCTCCCTTCCCCTCTCTCTGAAATCAATAAAAATATATTTTAAAAAAATAAACACAGCACAGGCTAGTAACACTTCAGTTCCCACGATTAAGAAGATAGATTTTTTTAAGTAATCAAGTGCCTGATTGACATAACATAATATATAAACATTTCAATAATATATAGAGCCTTTGCTTCCTAGGCAAATACAGGAAAATCTTTTTGCCTTTTAACAGACCAGAAAAGGACTGAACAAATTCTGTATTAGTTTACTTTAGACTCATTCATGTAATGAAATGTATTACTCAGTTTATCTATGGGTTTCTTTCTGCTTCTTCCCTCCATATAAATTTTTCTCTAAACTAATTCAGAAATAACCAACTTTAGAACCACCTATTTTCAATTTTTTATTACCAAAACCATATAGTTTCTTTCCAATTTAATTAGAATTCTTAATTCTTAGAAACCTTGACCTTTTGGGTGACAAGTAAGTAATTAGCATTCTTCAGATGAACAATACATTCACATTTTTAAAAGATATATTTCTTTTCTTTTTTTTTAAACTCAATCTTTTTAAAAAATATGTCTTTATTGATTTCAGAGAGAAGAAAGGAGAGGGAGGGAGAGATAGAAACATCAATAATGAGAGAGTCATTGATCGGCTGCCTCCTGCACACCCCCGACTGGGGATCGAGCCTGCAACCGGGGCATGTGCCCTGACCAGGAATTGAACCCTGAGCGCCTGGATCCTAGGTTGATGCTCAACCGCTGAGCCAAGCCCGGCCGGGCAAGAGATATATTTCAAACAAAATACAAGACATATCCGTTAACAGACTCAAACCTATCCTCTAGATTCTCTGTAATAGGAAGCCAAAAGTAGGCAAACTCAGATTAATATCTCAGTATCCTGTTACTTCAAAATACCTAAATATTTAATAATTTTTATTATTTAACCCAGCAAACTCTAAAGTCTTAAGTTACCAAAACCTTTAGAAAACTGTGTTTATATATATATATAATTATTACTGAAACGCTTTATCAAAAACCCTTTATTTTAGTTATATCTATTTATTATGTCTTAACAACTTCATGAGATTTTAAAACCAATTACTATTACCCAAGGCATTTTCTTGGCAAATTTTGTAACAGAGATAACATGATCTTTCCCAGGACTCCAACAACTTTAATGTGAAAGTACTATTTATTTATTTTTTTTACAAAGTGTGCATGGCCCCCGCTGCTACTTCTGCAGCCCATCTGAGGGCACTTCTGTAGCTCCTGCCCTCCTAGGAGAAAAACTTGGGGGGGTTAGAAGATTTATTGCCCATATTTTTCTTTCTGAGTGGATTGCAACAACATGAAATCTTGCATATAAGAAGAGATCTTATCCTATTTCAAAACAGAAACAAAAATAACCCCTAAAGTACATAAATGAGTACTCTCAAAAGAAGGGACTGGGACATTAGCCTTAGAACCTTGTCTCACACTAACTCAGCACCACAAATGACCTTCGGTCTGAGCGGCTCAAAGCCCTAACAGCAGAGACAGAGGATTCCCTGTGTTCATAAAATAGCAAAGAGCAAACTAAGTCCCCAAAAGATACGAAAGCAAGCAAAGAACATCTGTAACCAAAGTAACATTACAGACAGACAAGAACTCTCACTAGCTAACTCTTGGCAGCTGCTGGGAAGTTCCTGCAATCCCTGCAATGGGTTCAGCTGGAGCGCCAGCAAAGTCAGACACGCCCCCATCTTTAAACAAATTAAACCAAACAACAAAGGGATACAAACCAACAATCAACAGAGACATTCATATATATAATATTTACAAGTGCACACAACAGACAGACAACCTTTTGTGGCTTACCGTGCGCAGCCAGATGGAATACCAGGCAGAATGCCCCGCGCCACGCAGGGCCGTGTCTCGGCCCTAAGCTGATCAGGCTCCGGTGCGGAGACCAGGCGAGGACCACGGGAGGCTGCTTACAGCCAGGAGCGAGCGAAGCTCACCAAGGCGGGGGCAACAGAAAACAGGCAACAGACGCCCCTTGTGCCAGAGTTACAGAACGCTGCATTCCATGTAGGTCTTAAGTGAGATGATGGGAATTGCTGAGGCCGTGGCTGGGACTCAAAGCAGAAAAATTCCTGGCCGTGCTGCAAGTAAGAGCCTAGGCCTCAGCCCCAGGAACCCCCAGTCCAAACAGCACAGGGGATCTCCGGTACTCATCCCAGAGGAGTCCCCAGCTTGTCATCCCACCAGAGTCACCAGAAAATGAAACTGGACAAGGAATGGGTCTGGGCTGCCCGTCACTACTTGAACCAATTAAGCAGAGGCGGAGTTAAATCATATATAAGTGTTTATTCCAATAATGCTGGCAGAATGGGAGAGCAGCCAGTCATCCACGAAAATCCGCTCTATCCTCTCAGCCCCCGTAAGCCAGCTGCTTATATTGGGTAGAAGGACAGGTTATAGGCAATGTGGGCTGGGGTGGGGGGGGAGCAAAGGGCAGGCGCCTCCAGGACTCTTTTGTTTGGGCAAAAACGTTGCTAATCTTTCCATGATGATAGGCAGTTCTTGAGTCAGGAGAATGGACCGAATTCTGAGGTTAGCTCCCATGTTCCGGGGCGTACAGCTCCCAACCAGATCAGAATGTGCTTGCTTTATTCAGAACAGAACAATCACAGAGTGTGATTAATATTTCTGCCCCTAACAGTTTCTCAAAAAGAAAAAAAAAACAAAAAAAAAAACTGCAATGACAAAGAAAAGAAAAGGAGCCTAAAACTTAAAAGGAATTTAAAAAGTTACCCCATTGATGTGTGTGGACCATATTTGAATCCAGATGCAAACAGGCAAACTATCAAAAAAAAAAATGAATCACTGAAGAAATTTTAATATAAACTGATGCTTAAAATATTTAAGGAGTGTAATACAATTTTTTAAATTTTCCCATTACACTTTACATTCAACAATATTTTTATTAGTTTCAGGTGTACAGCACAGTGGTTAGACAATCATACACTTTACAAAGTATTCCCCCTGATATTTCCAGTACCCACCTACACTGTACATAGTTATTACAATATTATTGGCCATATTCCCTATGCTGTACTTTACCTTGGAAGTGTAACTAATTTTTTAGGTTCCTGCCTGGGGTTGGGGTCCCTGGAGGCAGGCTCTGAGACAAGAATTCACCTGTCAGTACTTTATGAAGGAAGTGCCTCCAGGAAAACGTGGTAAGGGAGTGAGGGAAGGAGAAGAGATGGGCAAGGGTGCAGCTCAGGTAAAGTCTCAGCCTCAGCCTGATCCTGTAGGGAGCTCTGGAGTGGATATTTCACTGCCCTTTGTCCCACTGTGAGGCAAGGGACCTGGACTTGCATAGCTGGGCACCAGTTACTGGCTGTGGGAAGAGAGTGGAATGGGAGGTACTTCTTTTTGGCCCTTGGTGGATCTGGGAAGGTGACCTACTCCACATCACCTCTTCTATAGGGCACAGTCTTAATTTAAATGTGGAAAGGCCTGACAGCAATTTCCCCAAAGCCTTGGGCCCTATATGCAAATCAACCCCTGGAGCAGGCCAGGAGAGTCCCAAGCTCCCTCAAGCACTTATGCAAATCTGTAGCTAAAAGTGACATTTCTTTAAGCCTTTTTAATGGCAATCTGTCTAAAACGTATCATAGCTCAGAACTAAGGTCAAAGAAGAAAGTATACTGACTATAATTTAAAGTTTTCTAAATGACTTAAAATATGTTCCACAGACACGGGTTCCAAAGGATGCTGCAGGAGCCACAGAGAGGGTTCTCTGAGGCAGAGTCTGGGAGAAGGGGACTCGCTCCAAGTTAAGCAGGTGTCTGTAATACAGGACTTCTTGGCACCATTCACACATTAGCAAGGAGTATAGACCTCCCAAAGGCAAGGACTTCCCGAACCAATTAAGTACATCATCAATTCTAAAATGCAAAGTTTTACCCCATTTTAACATCTCTACAATCCAGATGCCTCTTACAATGAATCTTATGAAATAGAGATGAGTAACTATGAAACCAAAAGTTCTCAGTGTACAGTCCAGCCACTCATGCCCCAGGTCCAAGTCCATCCTAAGCAAGCTCAGTGGAGCAGAAAGGGAACTATGTGCCCACTGAAGGCCTACTATGTGCCTGGCACAGTGCTTCCACCGGATACAGGGGGGCTGATCTCATCTCCCCACCATAAGGAATTTGGAGTTTTGCCTGAGCTGTGGGTGCTGGACATGGGGGAATGTCTAAGCTCCATGCCCACCTTAGTCCTGGGCACCACCACCTGCCTGGATAACAGGCATCTCCCTCCCAGAGCTGCTGCTAGAACAGACCCCTCAGCCTTCACTGACCTGTAGGCTCACACCAACAGCCCATCCGTGGGGCTCCAGGCCGCCTCTCGCTGGGTCCACACAATACCAACGTGGGGCTTCTGCCACCTTTCAACTGTTCCTTTCCCTTCTGCATACCTTTTGTCCTGCTTTCTAATTTGTTGTTTTTCATCGGCTGCACACTGAATCAGATAACCAAAGCTGCAGAATAGAGCCTAAACTGTGAATCAGTAAGTTCTGAATGAAGGTTCTAGGTCCTGACGAGGGTTCTAGACTTGCCTGGGCCTCACAGTGTGGCCAGTGGGAAGGGAGCGGCTGGGACTGGGCAGAGGGGCCAGGAGAGCTGATGTCTGATCTCGCTTTCAGGATGGACCCTGAGGGGTAGTAGCCATTAGCAGTCACTGAGGGGGTGTCATGAAGTTGGTCTTAGTTCAGGCAGACCCTCCTTTATGAGGTGCTCTTGCTGGGAGTGGGGGAGTAACTTGGTGGTAAAATAATGCAGACAATAGGGAGTTCCTGAGGTCTTCCTGGGAGGAGCAGCAAGTCTGAGTGCTCGGGAACTCAGAGTTCCTGAAGCGTGTTCCTGCCTCAGGCGGGGGCAGGAATGGAGAACTGGACCCCGCAGGGCATCAGGAGCTAAAGAGAAAAGACAGGGACCACATCCCGTGGTTTGGGCCAGCTCGGCTGCCACTCAGTGAGAAGCACACAAGATTCAGGGTCTCTTCCACATGCAGGCAGTTACCCCACAGGCCCACAGAAGCCAGGCAAGTCCCCAGGACGCAGGTGGAGAATCAGGTCACAGGGAAGGGCTGAGAGAGCCAGGGCAGCTCCCAAGCTCACCCCCGAGGCATCCCAATTTGAGGTTTTGGAACACACTGAGCCGGACAAGCACAACCCCTCTGGGGCCTGCACCGCTGAGGGAGGTGGAACCCAGGTCTCACCCCCTAGGTGTCCGGGTGACAAGAGACCGCAACCTCCCAGCAGAGAACCACAGCCCTCAAGGAGTCCTCCTTTCTAACTTCCAGAGCTGTGCGTTCGTTCAAACAGCCGGCCTGATGCTGACTTCAGTGACGGCGACAACCCTGCTTAGAGGGACTCACCCTCTCCCTTGTTTGAGGCCGGACCTGGGAGAAAGGATGCTGCAACTATCCCCTAGATGAGGAAGGTGGCGATGGCTGCAAGGCCCTGTGGCTTTCCGATCAGTCTCCCGTGGAAAGTCAGGCGGCCAGCTGGTGACTCTCTGATCTCACCTGAACTCCTAGTTTCAGGTTCTCTGGGGAATCTTCTTCCTGAGGATGCTGGAGCCGAAGTGACAGGAGGGAGATAAGAGAGAAGTTTGCCCAAGTCGTCTGATCCTCGTCGGGCTGGCAGGACTCTTTTAAAAGAAACTGTATTAAATCTCCCCCTTTTCTACCCATCCACTCTGTTGAAAGACTGCATACAATATATCTTCCATCCACTCCTCTGTCTTTGCAGCTGGGCACCCTGGGGTGCCTTCCTAGCATCCTCCCCATGCACTGTACAGAGGCCCTGGCTTGTGGGCCCCTCCCCTACTCCCCTACACTTACACCTTCCCCTACGGATTAGGAGCCAACTCCTGGGTGACGACATGCCCAGCACACGGGCATACTGGGCGGACACCCATCCGCTTGGGTAAGAAACACTGCACTTACCAGGTGCTGGCCACTGGCCTAAATACTTTACAAATCTAACCCATTTAATCCTCATAATAACTCTATGAGGCAGGTACTATTGTTATTCCCATTCTACAGATGAGGAAACTGAGGCACAAAAAGGTAAAGCGATTTGCTCAAATTTTCCCAAAAGCCAAATCCTGCATAGTGTAGGTCCTCATTAATTATTGATCAAATAAAAATCTTCCTGATTTTGTGTGTGTGTGTGTGTGTGTGTGTGTGTGTGTGTGTGTGATGAGAGGGAGAGGACTCACATGTAGGGTGCACGCAACTAATCCTACGTTACTTTAAATTGAACTTAGGTTTTACGTAGAGCTTCTCACTAGTAAGCAAGGCTCATGTGCATCCCCATAGCTCTTCTTGGGGTCTTGTCTCTTAAAGAGGGGTCCCTATGGCTTGAGTAGGGGTTTGCTTAAGACAAAGGACAGACCAGGTGACATCTTGAAGACTCTCTAAGAAGATATTTATTGAAAGTGCACCATGCTGAGCACTTCCTCAACATGACTTCATCCAAACCCTCGACACGCAATGACGCAAGTTCTTCTATTACACCCATTTTAGAGTTGAGGAAGCTGAGACTTATAGAAATTAAGTGACTTTCCTAGATTGTATAGACATGGTTTTTCTGACTGCAGACGCCAAGTTTTTAGCCCTTTATGGTTAGACAATGAGGTGATAAAGGATAGAGGTTTATTAGAAGTGGGGTTTATTGCCCTGATTGGCAAATATATTAAATACACTTATCAAATTGTCCAAGATGAAAAATAATAACAATTCTTAACTGTTGGGGAAAGTTTGGGGAAATAGTCACTCAGATACCTCTTGGAAGAGAGTAAGTTGATCCACATTTTCTGGAGTACAATTTAATACAAAAGCCCTTAAACAGTGACTATGTTTTAATTCTGTAATCTCATTCTAGGCATTTTGCCCAAGAATATAATTGGACAATTATACAGACATATGTGCAAAGTTGTTTATTTTAAAAGTTATTACAATAGCAAAAAATCAGGGAAAATCAACTAACAATAGGCAATTAGTTAAACAATGTAAGGTATGACAAAATACTTATGCATCCACGGAAAGGGCTGCTGTGAGCCAATATTCTTATTTTTTTTAGGTTGAAATATGCAGGTTACAGACCAAAAATAATTTTTTTCTGAAAAAGTCTGGAAAACAACCCAAACAAAATTGTTAGTGATTGGTATTTCTGATGAGTGAAGTTTTAAATAAATTTTCTCTTGATTAGCTGTACTGTTCCCTATAAAATAACAATTGTGCAATTTTCTAACAACTACAATATATTTTTAAAGGGAGGCCCCAACATAAAAGAGGAAGTCACTGGCATGGTCTTGAGGAGTAATCTGCAAGGCCTGTGTCCTGAGTGCCACCAGGAAATCCCACACACTACAGAGCTAATTGCCACCAAGAGCAGTCTTAACCTGGCTGTCAACATAGATGAGAAAGAAAAAAGACAAGTCAACACAGGAACCATAATATTCTCAATATTCAACTAATCATGAAAACATATGTAACAGAAATCATGGAGAGGGAGCTTCTCTCCTCCTGCTACATAGATTTATTCTAAAGCAGTAACGGCCAGAGCTACGTCACCCTGCAGGACCTCAGGTGCCAGAACCAGCACCCACCGTGGGCAGGTCAGTGGGAGAATCCTGCCTTCACCAGTCAGTCTGGGTTATTAGGTGGCTTCAACCCTCTCATGAACTGCCAACAGCCCTAGCCCAGCCCCTTGGGTGCCCCAGGCTCCTGGCAGCCGAGAGTGTTGACCCCTTGGGATGCTGGAGAATTAGGCTCTAAGATCCCCAAGGGCTGGCAGTGTATGGGTCACTTCCTATCTTGCTGGTGGGAATGTGATTGTGATGGCCTCTTTGTAAAGCTTTCTGGAAACATCAATCAAAATGAACTGCATACACATCCCCCAGCCCAGCAGTTTTACTCCTGGAATCCATCTGACAGAGATAAGAGCACCAGTTTAGGAAAATGCGTCCCAGAAGCTCAGGTGCAGTGTTTGAAATGTACACTGTAGTCATATTCATAATTTTCAGATGTTGCTGGTTCTGAAATATCTAACAAGGTAAAAATAAAATATTACAAGTGGGGGTGGGTTCCAAGTTGGAATTCAGGAAGGACAGGAGGTGTCCCCATACTGGACACAGACGATGGGTTCAAGGAGCATGATCCAATCTCAATCTCAGGGTAGGATGGCCCATGTTTTAAAATGTATCCCAGATTTTGTTTTAATCAGGGATGGAAAGACACACAGACAGTTATTTCCAAATAACTGTCACCAAAAAAGAAGTTTTTACACTCATAGTTCCTACAACAGGACACATAGCATGTCAGGCAGGGCCACATAGGGGAGCACCAGGGTGAGTCAGGAGACAGGGAGTGAGGAGGAAACGTGGGCATGACTCCTCCTTGTGGTTTCCATGGGAAGGAATGGGTGAGTAGGGTAAGCAGCCTAGGGTTGGCAGGCTCTGGGGCATAGAGTTTGTCCTTAGTTGTCCAGCACCTGGCCCAGCTGCGATTAGAATAGGGGGACAGTACCCAAGTGTAAAAGCCTGGTAGAGGAGGTGGTGGGGTATGGGACCTGGACTGGTTGGTTTGCACGTGAAGAGTTTCTCTTAGGTGGGTCCTGTCGAGGAATCATGGGAGGGGCTGTCTCTCCAGGGTCAGCAAGATCCCAGATGTCAAAACATCAGAATAAAAACAGGCTTAATTACAGCTGGCCGGGCCCCAGGCATCCAGTGGTTCAGATTCCCCCACTGAGGTCCCAGAAGTGGGTGAGCCAACCAACCCAGCTGCAGAGACAGAACATGGCAGGGTCCCAGTCCTGAGGAGGCAGTCACTGTAAGGGGAGCAGAAACCAGAGTGAGGGCTGGCTGCTGAAGTAACCATGGGGTACACAGGAGACTCAGCCTCTCAGCGGGGGACCTAGCTTCTAGATTGGGGATTCTGACCTAATTTCACCTGCCAGGCAGAGGCCTGAATGACATGCTGCCGCTTTTTCCCAGGGTTACATTTCTCTCTGGGTCGTATCCTGCAGATAGAAACTGGAGCCTGCAGAGTAACTGATCCCCCCGACCCTACCGGGGAATAAAGGAGGCAGGAGGGAGAGAGGTTCTCTTCTCTCTAGGCCAAGACTAAATTCCAAGGACTTGGGTGGCCTTGGAGACTCAGGGGTAGGTGAGGAAACTAAGCATGCTCTGCGTGGGCAGTCTGGTGTCTAATGAGGCGTGCGCATGTGGGAAGGGACGGGTCCTTGCTTCCACCGAAACATTACTGCCTGCGCCCTCCCCACCCAGCCTAGGCCGACCCTGCCGCTCTGGTGGGCAGCACCACCTCCCTCACTCCAATTTCTTCCTGAGAAGTAGAAATTAACATTGCTCTTATTTAAAAATAAGAAAATCCAGGTCAGAGATTAGATCCATTGCACTAGTCTGCGAATTTTGTAGAGAGGAGTTTGTCTTCATCGCAGCCAGAAGCTGGATCCTACTTCAAATCACTTGTAATACTTGCGCAGAGACGGATATTGACTGGCCACATGACTGGCATTTGTGATGGTCAGGAAAAGCAGGGGAATGGCCTCTTTGGGCCACCAATATCCTTCTTTAATGGGCATGAAAATCTCTTAACTGTGAGGGCTGTGTACCTGCATGCTGTCTCCATCTGCCACCTACCCCAGCCAGTCAGATTGTCTCACTTGGCACAGAGTGTCCCTGGGGACAGCCCTGGGCACAGTCTGAAGAAATGCCTGGAGCCCCCTGGGCGTAGAAAAATCCCATCATATCCCTGGGTTTTGCTTGAGACGGCTGGATATTCTCAGCTTGAACTGCTCACCCCACTCTCATTGAAGGAAATGCCTCCTGTTTCCAGGTGGTCTCTGGCTATCTGAATTAATGCGTCTGTGCTGACATCCCAGTGCTTTCTTGCCCTTTCCGGCCACCTCTCCCTCCAGGACACTCTGTGCTCATTACTTGCTCATCAGAAGAGCTATCTTTGTCTATATGTCACTAATTCACACATTTTGCTCTAAAATGGCCTAGATATGTAGCCCCCTATTATCTAATGACACATGATGCTACCCACTGAGTACCCCTTGTCTCTCCTCAAATTGGAGGAGGGGACAGAAAACAGCTCCTGGTGATTGGTAATAATATATCCACACAGGAGGCAGGGCCCAGCTCTGTGGTCCTCCCCTCCCTCTGGGACTATTACCTATTGGAGCTAGCTTTATTTATTTTTTATTTTTTTGTTAATCCTCACCTGAGGATATTTTTTCCATTGATTTTTAGAAAGAGTGGGAGGGAGGGAAGGAGGGGGAGAGAGAGAGAAACATCAATGTGAGAGAGACACATTAGTTGGTTGCCTCCTGCACGTCCCCACCAGGGCCAGGTAACGAACCCGAAACTCAGGTGTGAGCTCTTGACTAGGAATCGAACCAGGGACCAACGCTCTAACCACTGAGCGACACTTGCCATGGCTGGAGCTAGCTTTAAAGAGGGTCTCATAGGGATGCATTTCTCAGGCTCTAAAGAACATGCAAATTCCCTGGGGATCTTGTTAACATAACAGATTCCGATGCAGTAGCTCTGGGCTGAGCTTCAAAATAGTGCACGTCTAACAAGCTCCCTGGTGATGTCGATGCTGCTGGTGCATGGGACACACTTTGGGTAGCAAGGACTTAGGGAACACACAGCCCTGGGCTTCAGACTCATGTGCACACACAGGCTTGCGAAGGCAGACAACGGGAGCTTAACGGGCACACCGTAAAATGGTCGTTTATCGGCTTCTGAACAGGACTGCTTTAAAAATCTCTTAAGTTTTCCATTGGGCTTGAAGCTGCTATTATTTTGATAACACTTACAAGCGCATCTTAAAAACCTTGCACCCTCCCGAATCAAAACATATTCAATAGGGAGAAATAGAAACACCGGAGGGAGGGAGACAGCTCTGGACGACTGGCTAGATCCCTAGTAACTCAAGGCCGCAGGTGAAAGCACTGATTTTAGGTGTGGAAATTGAACGTGAAAGGACTCCAGAAATGAGTGCAGGTGGCTGGCATCACCTGGCAGCTGGGCAAAGCCCAGAGCTGGCGCTGACACAGGCCCTGCCTTGAGCCGAGTGGGGCTGGCTGCTCTCAGTTTGATGGCAGAGAGGGCTGTCTGTACTGCTGCTGATAGCCGTTTTAGAGGACAGCCTCACCCCCAAAAAGTAATTTGCCCCACCCCCAAAAAGATTGTTTTGGCATTGGGTGCTTCTGGTTTTGGTTTTCTTTTTTTGCCTCAAAAAGAGGCAAGAGTCACTTAGAGGTGATACTTGTTGACTGTCCTGTGGCTTTAGCAGCCCCTAGACATGCTACTCCTCTGCATAGACTAAATATTTGGATGATAACATGATGAGATCACTGGGGAGATTTCACGGAGTGTCCACATCCTCACAGAATAAAGTTGGTTGTTTCCTTGTTTCTTTCTAACTACTCAACAGCCAGTCTCTCCTTTCCAGGAGCCTGCCTCTCCACCTTTAAAAGGGCTGCCACCTTACCAAACACCTCATGTCACCAGCATCTTTTTTTTTTCTTTTTTCTTTTTTCTTTTTCAATTACAGTTTACGTTCAATATTATTCTGTGTTAGTTTCAGATGTCCAGCATAGTGGTTAGAAAATTACATACTTTACAGAGTAGTCTGCCCGATTTTCCAGTGCCACCTGATCCCATATATAGTTATTACGATATTATTGACTATACTTACTCCCTTTGCTGTAATGTACATCTTTGTGACTATCCTGTCATCTATATTTTACTTATCTTTATTGTTGAGAGTATTACAAATGTCTCCCCTTTCCCCCCATTGCCCCCTTCTACCCTGTTCCTGATCTTGATTCTCAGAGGGCTGCGATCTGGGCCACCTCAGTACCACCCGGGGCCCCTGAAGCAATGGAAATGCTTAAATGCTGGTGGTGCCTGACCTCCACTGAGATTGTTCCCTCTGACGTGCACCTGAGCTTTTTGGTGGTTGGCTTGTGCAGTTTAGCTGTCTCTGGAACTGATTCTAAGCTATCTGGTGCCATCTCCTGGAAAACTGCAAACATGGAGAAAAGTAATTTCCCATGTGCATCCCCCTGAAGAAGAGAGAATATTTCACCAGATTATTTGAATTCTCCCCAACCCTATCCTGTTCCTACTTGCACTGAAGAGGTTAAAGTCTGTTATGGGTTTGCACAGTGTGGTGGGAAGACACAGGATTAGAAGTTAACTCAAACTCTGTTCCTGCCACTCTGTATGTCCTAGGGCAAGTCGCTCACCCGTTAAATCCTAGTCATATAGCCACTCCTGAGCCACATGACGTGGCCTCTGAGCCTTCTGTGTTCCGTGATCCATGCCATATAGCCAGCTGTGAGTCTGCCTGTACCTACGCCCCCACTCCAAGAGTTACCAGAGTGACTGTATGAGCTGGAAACAGTATGCCAAAGCTCAAAGATGCATGGCAGGCTCGCACATCCCTCTCATCAGGATAGTAAACATCCCTCCCCCAAAACCACAACTAATTTTCTCAGCCACCTTTGCATTTAGGGGTCAGTATGTAACAAAAATCTGGCCAATGAGAAGCAAGAGGAAGTTACTGGGTGAGGCTGCTGGGCACTCTCCATAAAAGGGGAGCTGACTCAGCTGACATGTTCTGTGTACCCCTTGCCTACTCTCTTCTTCCTGCCAGAAATGCAAATGGAAGGGCTGGAGGGTGGCAGCCACATTGTGGCCATGAGACAAGCATGCACTAAGGTCGATGGAGCAGAAGGATAGAAGCCTGGGTCTCTCATGACGTTATGGAGCTGCCCTTCTAGTTCTACACTGATTATACCCAGACTTCACAATATGTGAGAAAAATACAACCCTTCAGTGGAATGAACCACTGTTTTTTCCATCACCATTTATCCCCTCTATGCTTCTTCCACCTCTACCCAACCCCCTCCCCACCCCACAATCACCACACTGTTGTCCACACTTATTTGCAGCTGAATATAAGTCCTAAGAGATTAAGGAAGTTATTCCTGAAAAACCAACTGCCAAGTCAGTTATGGAAGAAGGAAGGATTTATTCTCATTTTCTTAATACTATTGCAGGTACTCAGTAAGAGTATTTGGCACTAAGTAGGCACCCAGTTTTTGCCTGCCAATTCTCAACCCACACAGAGTTCAAGAGTTTTCTGATTAACACCTAAATTTTATTTCCTGATTGCAATTTCAACCTTGCAGTTCCTAAGTTGGAATCTGGATAATTGAGACAAAATATGTAAAAAGTTTAACATATAGCATTTTATATCATGAATGTATCCTAAGATCTGGAAGTCTAAATCTGTACAGCAAGGAGACATTGCATGATTGTCTCAGTAAAGATGTGTTCCTGAACTCCTAACTTTTTACAGCTGACCCTTAAACAGCATGGCTTGGAACTGCATGGGTCCACTTATATGTGGAATTTTTTCAATAAATCCCTGTACTGTTTTCAATCTGTGGTTGTGAGTCCATGATGCAGAGGGCCAACTGTATACATTAATATACACCATTTTATATAAGGGCCTTGAGCATCCATAGACTTTGGTATCCAGAAGGGGTCCTGAAACCAAATTTTTGGTAAGTCAACAGTTTTACACAAATTTTTGACTTCATGAGGGGTCAATACCCCTAACCCCCATGCTGTTCAAGGATCACCTGGTAAGAGTTATGGGTTTACTTGATTATTTAAACTATAATACACATTATCAGAAAGAGAAATTAAGAAAAAAAATTTCATTTACAACTGCATCAAAAAGAATAAAATACCTAGGAAAAAGTTTAACCAAGGAGGTGAAAGACCTGTACACTGAAAACTATAAGACATTGATGAAAGAAATTTAAGAAGACACAAATAAATGGAAAGATATTCCATGCTCATGAGTTAGAAGAATTAATATTGTTAAGTATCTATACTTCCCAAAGCGATCTACAAATTCAATGCAATTACTTTCAAAATGTCAGTAATGTTTTTCATAGAAATAGAACAAACAATTCTAAAATTTATATGGAACCACAAAAGACCCCAAACAGCCAAAGTAATATTGAGAAAGAAGAACAAAGCTGGAGGCATCACATGCTGACTTCAAACTATACTACAAAGCCAGAGTAATCAAAACAGTTCCTCAAAAAGTTAAAAATAGAACTACCATATGATTCAGCAATCCACTTCTGTTTGTATATTTGAAGGAATTGACATCACTGTTTTGAAGAGATATCTGCACCCTGTATTTACTGCAGCATTATTCATAATAGCTAAGACATGGAAACAACCAAGAGTCTGACTATGGATAAATGGATAAGGAAATGTGGTGTGTACACACACACATATACACATATATATACACATAGAGACACATACACACACACAATGGAATTTTGAGCAAGAAGGAAACCTGTTATTTGCAACAGCATGTGTGTACCTTAAGGGCATTATGCTAAGTGAAATACATCAGACAGAGAAAGACGAATTCTGAATCATCTCATTTACATGTGGAATCTAAGAAAGCTGAACTCATAGAAGGAGAGAGTAGATGCTGGTTGACAAGGGCTGGAGGCTGGGGGAAATGGGGAGATGTTGGTCAAAGGGTATAAATTTTCTGTTAGCAGATGACCAAATTCTGAGGATCATGTATAGCATGGTGACTACAGCTAACAACACTTATTCTGTACATGAAAGCTGCTAAAAAAATAAATCTTAAATGTTCTCAGCACACACAAAAAGTAATTATGTGAGGTGATGGAGGTGTTAACTAACTTTACTGTGGTAATTGTTTTGCAATATATCAAATCATCACGTTGTATACCTTACATTTACAGAATGTTACATGTTCATTATAACTCAATAAAGCTGGGGAAAAGCAATAAAAAGAAACAAAGATAAAATGAGTTAGTATTTATTAAGCACTCAGAAGAGTTAAGGCATATTAAGTGTTTTTAAGTAAAATAAAGGAGCATATAATTCACAGGCAAATATAGACTTGTAACCAGGTAATTCGAGCAATGTATACAGTGCTGTGACTGAGATGTGTTCTGGAAGCTTAATGCGGAGGTTAGAAAGCCTTCTCAGAGAAGACAGGGAAGATGGTCCTAAATTGAAGGGAGACGGGGGATGCAGGGGCCCTGTAATCTCAGGCACCTGGGTTGCCCTTGCTAGTTTGTCCGCTGGCTCCCCTTTTCCTAGGCCTCCCAGGCCACATGGGAAGGGACAAAACCCATGGCTGGGCTGGAAAGAAAGCGCTCAGGAGCTCTGCTTTGAAAACCTCACTCCTGATTCCCCAGTCCTCGGACAGTTGGTGGGCCACCTCCTAACTGCCGTCACATTTCACTTTTAACCAGCATGACTGGGCCGACTCCGGTCAGGAGCGGGACCCCCGTGGGGACATCAGGGTGGCCGGCCGTGCTCTCTCTGCGTCCCGAGGCCCGCAGTGAAGAGGTGAGGAGGGTGGCGTCTGAAGCGGTGGAGAGGCGGCTCTGGGAGAGCCCCAGCCTTCTTGGCTGCCTCTGAAGACCTGCCCCCCCTGAATCCAAGCCCAGCCCGAGAGAGAACCAAGTCCAAGTTCATGGGACGGCGGGGACCAGAAACCTCCCCTCTCCCTTAATCTCCCTGGCTGTGTGGCTGTGGGGAGAGGATTTCAGGGGCGAGCAGTGAAAGGGGATCTCACCCCAAAATGCATTCCCGCAGCCTCCCCCTTCACGGCTGAATCTTCAAGCAGGAGCTCAGGGCAGCCTCCATCCCACTCCCCGCCGCAGGCCCGACTCCCCCCCACCATACTCCTTCCTCTTTGATGCCAAGCGCCTTCTCCTGTCACCCTATACCAGTTAGCTGCTGTCCCAAGGGGGATGTGACGGCAAGGATGGGGAAGCGGAGGGGAAAAGGCTTCACCTCCGAGAGACTGGTTCACACAGCCAGGTAGTTGACACCCATCAGAAAGAAAGAATACCAGGTGAATTGTGGCGTGTTCACCGGGAATTCGGGGATTATTTAGCTACAAGTCTGCACCTGCTGATGCTTAAAGAGCATTTTATCTCGGGCACTGCAGGTTTATAGGATTCTCACACTCCCACAGGCAGGGGGATTGTTTTATAGCCCATCTAATCCACGGAGCTCCCCAAATATATGAGCAGTGTGAACTCGGTCACTACAGCACTGGTTCCCTCTGTGTAGCCCTGGGATGGCCACATCCTTTGCTGTTTGATTGCGCCAAAGGGTCATGGAAAAAGAGGCCTGGAGCTCCTTTTCCCTCTACCCTGTTCTGGAAGTTGGAGAACAGCCCCAATCACAGCTGGTGTCCATTCTGTCCATTAGGATTCATCTCATGGGCACATCTGGCCAACTATGTTCCCTAGACCTGTGGTTCTCAAAGTGTGGTCCCAGACCAGCAGCATTAGTATCACCTGGGTGGAACATTATAGAAATACAGGTTTGTGGGCCCCCGCCCCCCACACACACCTGGTGAATTAGAAACTCTGAGGAGGGGCCACCGGGTGACTCTAAGATTCACATTTTCCTATCACTACTACTCAACACTGCTATTATACTGTGAAAACAGCTGTAAACACTGTGTAATATGAATGAGCTTGACTGTGTTCTAATGAAACTTCATTTATGAAAACAAGCAGAAGGCCACATCTGTTCCCAGAGAGGTAGTTACCCAACCCCTGGGAGTTTTATGTGGTGTTTCATCAGTCATCATTTTCATTTCAGCTATGTCTCTGATCCTACCTTCTTCAGAAGTCTTTATTTTTTGTGAGGTTTTTTTTGTTTTTTTTTTTGATAAAGCATATTTACCCACAATAAAAAGGAAAAGGTAAAATGATACAGAGAAGTGTCATGCATCGTATCTTTTCCAGGGCCTGGGAAGTATGCAATAGCCCCATTGCACAGCGAGATGACACAGTCAGCGCCTGACACACTGTCCAGGCAACATCACATTCCTTGAGCACAACAGGCCCCGTGCCCATGAAACAG
Source organism: Miniopterus schreibersii (assembly GCF_964146895.1). Classification (NCBI taxonomy): domain Eukaryota; kingdom Metazoa; phylum Chordata; class Mammalia; order Chiroptera; family Miniopteridae; genus Miniopterus; species Miniopterus schreibersii. The sequence continues at coordinate 70,351,906 of NC_138108.1, read as the reverse complement.
ACAGGAACGGTGTCTGCTGTACACAGTGACCCAGGACACACAGTTACATCCAACCCCCTGAGGATCTCAATGGTGCTTCCCCTGATCTAGGTATTTACTCTATGATTCCACCTCCTATCTGGGGCCACACAAACAAGAAGCAATAGATATCAGCAATAATATTTTTTCAAAGTATTTAATTGGCCCATGTATTTCTCTAGACTTATCAAAAAGGGACCCATCCAGCCCTAGCTGGTTTGGCTCAGTGGTTAGAGCATCGGCTGATGGACTGAAGGGTTTGGGGTTTGATTCCAGCCAAGGGCACGTGCCTCGGTTGCAGGCTCGATCCCAGCCCTGGTAGGGGCGTGTGGGGGAGGCAGCCAATCAGTGTGTCTCTCTCACATCCATGTTTCTCTCTCTCTCCCTCCCACTCTCTCTGGAAAAAATATCCTCGGGTGAAGATTTTAAAAAAGAGGGGATCCATCCTGAAATCCTCTTCTGTTTGCAGAGCATTCGGTTCTCTTTTTTCACCCTGAGTCGAGTGTGAATATTTTTCAGCAGGATGGGGACAGGTCTGGTCTGACCAGGGTGGTATCTAGGTCTCATTTTGAAGAGTTTTGACAATGTGACTCCTCCAAAATGAAGGTGGGGGTGGGAAGGGTGTGGCTCCAGGCCAGAAACATAATTATCAAGAAAATGATAAACTGAAGTACCTGGGCTTCTATATATACTAAAGTTGCCGGTGGAGGGCATGAATAATCTAAAGATGAAAAAGTGTGAATGAACTTTTCTCACTGGTATTTGTATTTAGATGAGCGAGTTTATCTTACAGTAACAATCAGCCCCCAAGCTTTAGGCTCAATGCAACAAAGGATTTGGAGTGATGCCGAGTCTTCTTCAAGGCAGTTTTCCTCACGTTGTGGCTCAGGGATCCCGGTTGCTTTAATCTTGTGATTCTGCTCCCAAAACAAAGCCTCCTGCTAAATCACAGACCCTAGGACAGAGAGAGGTGCGTGGCTTTCTGCCTGTCCTCAGAGCCGGCCCAGAATGAGGCAGAGGGCCCTGCCCAGCATGCCTGGAAGGGAGGAACGCGATATGATGCTAAGTAAGTTGGAACTCGTGATGTCCAGCACTTTATGTGGTGTAGCTTTGCACAGCCCCAACGAAGGGAGGTTAGCTAATGCAAAACCCAACCACAGCTTAGAGGAGGACTGACGGGGGGGAGGGGGGTAATTATCATGTGACTATAATAAACAATGTTCCCAAACATGTATTAAACACAGATCCCTGATGTCACAGTTCTCAGCATAGGCCTGTTCAGATTTTACTGTGATTATCTCCACACTGCTGGACTCAGATCTGCTGCTAGATACAAGCAGAAAGACTGTCTGTGAGTGAGGGCAGACAGTGAATTAACACCATTAAAAAAAAAACAGAGATGAATATAAGGCAGGCGGAGGAGGGCCTGCTGTGTCTCTCTCCTCGTCTCTAGCTCCACTCTCCTTAGCTCTGTCCCTTTGTTCAGGACACACCTACCTCTGGAGTCTCTTGCTTTGTCCCACTTCCATTTCTCAGACTAAAAGATGATACCGGGGGAAACCTTGAAAGATAAGGGCCCCAAGACTCCTCTTGCTATGCTTATCCTCTGTCCACTCACCGCTCATCTGTCCAGCACATGGTTTTTTCACTAATAAATATGGTTACCTGGGCACCTATTGTGTGCCACATGCAGTGATAGGAGCTTTGTATGTGTTAATCTTACTTAACACCAAAACAGCCCTGTGAGGAAGATAGAGTTGTACCCACTTCGCAAATTAGAAAACTGAGAATGAACTGAGTTAGGTAATTTCTATACAAGGTTGCACAATTAACAAATAGCAAAACTGGGGCCTGAACTCGGGTCTGATGACTCCAAAGCCACACCCTGTTACCTCTGCTGTGCTATGTTGTCTTCTGAATCATTGCTTTTGTTTTCATTTACCAAACATTCAGAGGGTGCCTACAGTGCATCCTGCACTTCTACAAGGATCAACAATGCAGAGACATATGCCCTGGAGTTACTCATGGTCTAAATCAATGCCACAAATGTCGTGGCAAAGTATTAAGATACCCAGAGTGGCCTGAGCTGCTAAAAGCAGAGCTTGCTTCCCACAGTGACTTAATTCCAGGGCTCAACACTCACTACCAGCTCGGGGCAGCGGGAGGCGCGGGATGACCACAGCTAGTGGGGTAGGATGATGACACCATTGCCTGTCTCCAGCCAAAACAGAGCCTTTGCTCACACAGCCAGCCTCGCTTTCCCTAGAACATGCAGATGTTCTGGCCCGTGTGCTGGACAGGCCCCTGGAGCCCATTCAAATGTGGGGAAATATTTAGATCCCCTTAAAGCCACTCCAGATTGTTGGCTCTTATTTTAGATAAACAGGATAAGCAAATTTGGCCTCAATGAGAACTGGTAATAAATACTCTCTTTTGGTCCTTCCAATTCTTCAAAGTCAAATTCTCTAAGCCTAAATGTCCCATGGGGACTGGCTGAAGGATTTATGAAGTGTTTGGTTATTTATAGGACAGCTGGCCTTAACCTCCTGCTAGACAGTTGGAAAGTGAGGACCAGTGAGTGTAGGTGGTTTGTCTTGAGGTTCATGGACATTTCTGGTGGGAAAATAGAGAGAAATCATCACTCTAGAAATGTACAGCCCTTCCTTTTCACTCCCCATTGGAGCCCTCCTTTGGCACCCTTCTCCCCCAAACACTCACCCACCACAGATTCTCTTTGAAGATGCCCATGTGTACAGACCCCCCCACACAGCAACAACGACTATTTCTTTCTTCAGGCAAAGAGCAGAGTGGCTCATCTCAGCGAAGCCTGCAGACCCCTGATCAACCAGCTGTCACCACCACCTCCCTTCAGCACAAACCATTGAAAGCTGGTTCTACACATGATCTCATACATTCTGGATACAAACGAGAGAGTTAGGTGCATATCTTGTGCATCCTACCATAGGTATTTGGCAACAGGGCAGAATGAAATATTTTAAAAATATTTAAAAGAGCTATGTACATCTCAATAGAGAGACAATCAATTGCAAACAGGGTAATATGCAAATATTAAAATGAGAAAAATAAATCGATGTGATTCCCTGCAACTTTTAAAGCAGACACATGCAGGAAGACCTCCCTTGCAACCTTGGAGAAAAAGAGACACATAATAGCCTACATCATGCCTCAGACACAAACCTACACATGAATTCAATTTCTTTTGAGACTCCAAACCACCAAAATAAGCTCCATATCCTTACAAAAATGAATAAGTAACTAAAAGAAACCTTTCTTTCCATCATGAAATCAGCTGAAAGGCACCAAAATATCTTTATCCTGTAACACTCTTCTATATTTAGACCCAAAAGGCACTACTATAATTTTGTTAGTTAGACAACAATTTCATGGGAGATGCTGAATACACATATCTTTATATTGGTGTTTGTTCACTAGAGGCAAGGAGGGAAGGGCCAAACGGTGAGACGGCGTGGTCCTCTCTACGAGCAGCCCAATCAACATTCCAGCTGCAGAACACGACAATGACAAGAGAACAGGAGCATGGCCGAGGACCATCACTTCTGCCTTCCATTTGTGTCTACCTCCTTTTCGGTCTTCTGACACTGCCCAGAACCTTAATCCAACCCTCCACATTCTTTCCTTCTGTCCTAACCAGCTTCCAGCCTTTCCCCTTTGGTTCCCTTGATCAGACCTTGGCCAGGTTAATTTTCCTAAACCAGACATGAGCAAACCAGTGGTAGCCACCAAGCTTCTAAGCCACAGGGGACCATCTGCACCCTAGTCCTGCTGCCCCTCCGCCACACCAGCGGTCACTCCCTCAGCTAACCTGCCACTGCAGCCAGGGCAGCCCTGACATGAGCACTCTATTCACCTTACACCAGCTGAGAATCCTTCACCCCTCTTCCTCACCTCCTCCAAGTTCAAAATCTAACTCAGATTCCACAACTTCCACAAAGTCTTCCTTGACTCCTCTAGTCTGAAGCATTCTCTTTCCCAAATTTGGAAAGCAATAGAATTTGCTGTGACTCTATTTGCGACCATGTGGAGAAAAAAATGGCACAAGGGAGTAGAGTCACTGTGCAGGGAAAAGCTGAGATGGGCTTAAAATATATCAATTTAATATACCTCTCAACAGAATGGGTGAAATAAAATAAAAACACACTTTTCAAAGAAGACAAAGTCAGTGTTGGCAAGAGTATTAAGCAATTGGAACTCTCAGGTGCTACTAGTAGGAGGGTAAGTTGGTGGATGACTTTGGGAGAATACCAGTAACTAGTATAGTTTGGCATGAGCTCACTGCATGCGCTAGCAACTCCAGCAAACAGGTGCACATGTGCAGCAGGAGAGAGATGCTGGTGTGTCCACAGTTGCACTCATTGGAATAGCCAAATACTAGAAACAACCCAAATGTTCATTAACTATGAAGCAATAAATAACTCAGATGAATAAATGCAATGACTTAAATACAGCAATGTAAATGAATGGTCTCAGCTACGTACAACGACATGGATAAATCTCACAAAGATCATTGAGTAAAAGAAGCCAACCACACAAAAAAGGGCATGATGGTTACAAAGGAGCACAAAGAGGCTCCTGAGATTCTGGTAAAGTTCTGTTCATTGTCTGGAAGTTGGCTAAATGGATGTGTTTATTTTGTGAAAATAGATCAAGCTCTACACTTCCAATATGTACAATTTTTCTTATACATGTTATAAAATAATTACACTTAAGACATGTGTGTGTGATGATCTCAACTGAGGAACAGGCAGAGAAGGAAACTGTCCAGAGACTACATATAATATCATAAGCACAGAGGGCTGGCTTCATGGGTGTGCAAGCTACGCAGTTGCACACGGTTCCATACTGATAGGGCCCTGCATTTGGATCAATGCTCTGCTGTCGCTGTCTTACGATTCTTAATACTCTTTAACCAGGAGCCTACATTTTCCTTTTACTCTGGACCCTGTAATTACATAGCTAATCCTGAGTATAGGTCATTGCCAGCTCCCAGTATCCAGAATCCAAAATTTCTCCAGTAGATCCAAGAGCAGGTCATTGAATTGAATGGACTCAACCTCAAAAACATTTTTGGGTGCCATTTCAAGGAAACTAGAACTGCAGCTGCCTTCCTTACCGTAAAGTCCAGAGAAGCCAGTTGACGTCAGTGCGCATAGCAGGGCAACAAGACATTGAGGAGGGGAGGAGGGGAACTAACTCTGAGTCCTGAGTTAGTTCCTGAATGAATCAGGAAAGCCACTTGGTCAGCCTGACACTAGAGTAGAGCGTTTCCCACTCTGCTGGTTACCATGTGCTGGTCTCAGCTCCCCCTTCTCTCCTCTAGGCAAAAAGCTTCCTCCGGGGAGCAGGTGGTGTCTGATACTCCTCCAGGAAGGATCTTTCCAGCATGCCAGGGTGGGGAGGAGGGATGAGCATGCCCAACTTGGAGGCACTAACAGACCTAAAGCCATGTCCTCCAGCCTGTCTTCTACTGGTAATCCTGGTGCCATTTGCCATCTACCTGCCTCTCCTTTGTCTTGGTTCTCATATTATTTAGAGCCTGGGTGGGGAAAGGGGAGCTGATCAAGTTTGTGACCATCTAGAAAATTACTGTACTTTCTATTTAAAAATAGCAGCAGAAAAGAGCCGCCCACAAAGTGTTCCATGGCTACATCCACAAGGTGAACACCAGCCTCGAAGCTGGCCTCTGTGTGGTTGGCTTCCAGGCGGGAGGCCCTGCATCTCAGCTAAAATGACCTGTCCTCCCTCCAAACACTAACAAGCTTGCTTCTGCTCCCCTCTCCACCCTCCCGCTGCTGGGTGCCTTCAGAGACAGGAACCCAGCCTGTCATCTCTGGGCCACCAAGGTTACTGACTCTCCTTCAGTTCTGGGAGTCCAACTAGGTGGGCTTCCTGCCCTGAACATCATTTTCTGCTGAATTAAATCCAATTCCACACCCTGGGTTGAACAGCTGACAGCACAGCCTGACCATCGCCTCTATTTTCTGCCTGAATTTTACTCACAGTTAATCTGCTGAAGACCCAGGAGATTTTCCGGGGTTATTTCACCTGAAAGGAATAGTGCTCTGACTTTCAACTGAGAACAGACAAAATTCCCAGGGTACAACTCAGTCAAACAACCTCCTGCTGACTCCGGGAGACCAGGCTGGTGGCTATACTCAATTTCAATGCGCCCCAAGGAAACCTTTGCTTCCCATGTGATGGTAGGAATAATGGTTTTTTCTTTATCTGCTACCAACCTGCTGAGTTCCAAATATGAGCCATGCATTTTTGTGACATACTTACTTCTGGGAACCATAGCTCAGTGACTCACTCTATCCATGGAGTCTTTTACCTTAATAATTTCATATCGCCTTGCATTCATTCACTCATTCATTCATTCATTCATTCATTCATTCATTCATTCATTCATTATCTACTTATTCTTTCAGCAACATAGCACTAAGTGGACATTCATTCCCCCTGCCCTACTTTCCCTCCGCAGAACTTTCTTTCTGTCCTTCACTGCTTTATTCATAGTGCCTCTCCCATAAAGTCTTCCTTGATTAAATCCATTCTCCCCTGATTAAAGCTTTCTGATCTCATCGATTTCTTCTATGTCTACTCAGTATTAACTGCTTAGTCCACTTAGTACTGAATTCCCGGCACTAACCCCCATGGCTCCCCACACACACGTCTTAAGCTCTAGTCCAGTCTGGTGGGTTTCAGATGAAGAGGACTGGCAGTGAATCAGAGTCTAAAGGAGGTGCTTTGTAATTTATAAAAAGCATATCGAACATTACACTGTATTTCAAATGATAAATCTTTCTACTGATGTTTGCAGTATAGGTTGGTAAAATACCCCTGCCCCGGGGGAATACAAAGAAGATAGAGTGATTCTCAATGGGACTTGTTCCTGTAGGGAATGCTCAGACCCTGAGCCGGAGGAAGGCAAGGTTTTGCTGTCAGTCTGTCCTAAATAAATCTCTACCCCAGAACAAGACCCATGTTTCATAGGTCTTTGTCCAAACTCTTTTCCTACATAGAATGCCCTTTTCTCCCCTCTGTGAAATCCCACCTGTTCTCAATTCCAAATATCATAAATACTTTAAGATCTTGTTTGTTCTACCAAACAAAAGTGGCCTTTCCTCTTCTAAACACCCTCCAAGATGCCTCACCTATGGCACTAATTGCACTGTGGCAAATATTAACACACCTTTACTCACCCACCCTCCTGACAGTAAGGTCTCCGAGGAAAGGAACCATGCACAAAAATGATGGCTTTTACTCCAGAACCCTAAGATGCAACAAAGATCACTTCATTCTTTCTTTAACGGAAATTAAATTGGTCCTAAGCCCTACCAGCAGGCTGGAGACACATTAAATTTTAACCATTGTTAGGCTCCCTCCCCATATCTTCCGTCCCACTATCTCCATGAGACTATAAAATATTAGTTTACAAGGCAGTAGGTAACACGGACAGGAATCTCCTCCTTTCAGTCGGGCGATGTTAGTGTTGGTCCTCACTGTGCTGAAGTGGGTGAGGTGGCTCTGCCAACTCGTGCCCATCTCCAAAGTCCAGCCTAAAGCCTGCTCTCAATGAGGCCCTCCCAACCTTTCCATTGGGATGCATCTTTATCTCTTCTGAATTCCCTCCCCTGACCCCCATTTGATGTTGACTGCATTCTAGCATCTGTGCCGGCATCTATTTTGTGCACACTTATCCCCTTCGGTAGCCCCATCCCCAGTCTTCAAAGGAAGAAACCATAGCTAGAGCAGTGCCTCGTATACTAAACAAAGGTATTAAATGAATGCTTAATCATCTGTCCTTTCCTCTTAACTCTAGGAGACACTTTCTGGGACATAGGACCCATCCTGTAGAGCTCAGCCCAAATATTCCTTCACCAGGGAAGCTGTCGCCTGTCATCGCAGCTGTTTGTGTCATTATGTTATCATGTTTGTCTCGACCACTAGACTACAAGCTCCCTGAGGGCAAGAGAGAAATCTATTTTTGCTCACTTTCTATATTCCCTGCCTAGAGGCCTGATAGCCAGTAGCCAGCCAAGTAAGAATTGACTTAAGTAATAAAGATCTCCTCCCCAAGCTGTTTCTCTTCCCTGCTAGTGTTTTCTGAAGTGGTGAGATATGTTCGAAGCCATGGGGTAATAGTTCTCTCCTAAGGTAAAAGCAAGAGCTCCTCCCCGCCTCTCCAGGACCTCCCTTGAGAAGCAGAGAGTGAAAATGAGGACCCTCGTCCACCTCTCAGCCTCTTTCCACCACCTGCGCCTCACTCACTCTCACACCCCTGCTCCTGTTAGGAAACATCCTTACCCCTCTCACCTCTCTATCTTCACAAGAGAGGCCCATGCAGACTTGAGCAGGAATTTAAATTCCCTCAAGTTGCCAATAAAAGCCCTTCATGGCCCACCCAGGCCATCCCTTAAATAGTTTTCTACCTCTAGAATGTGCAGCAATAGCGATGTTAACATGTTTGGATGAAAGTAACAAAGAATTCAATTAATTTAATTAATGTGCTGGGCACTCAAGAACTGACAACGGTGCTAAGTGGGAATGTCATGATGACGTTGTAGACTAGCCCAGGGGACTATGAGGAGCCTGATTCTCTGTGTTGATGGAAGAGAGCATATTTTAGCTATTTAAAGTTTACACGAGCCTCTTCTAGGAGGGTCTAGACCTGACTTTCCCATGCAGTAGCTGCTAGCCACCTGTGGATATTTAAATTCAAATTCAATTAAAATTTAAGTTTCTCAGTCTCACTGGTCACATTTCAAGTGCTCAGTAGTGACATATGGCTAGCGGTTACAATATTGAACAGTGAATGCTACGTCACATGCTTACCAGTACAGAAAGTTCTACGGAACAGCATTGCTCTAATGCCCAGAACACGCACCCCGTAGAAAAATCCTCCCAGCAAGAGGTCTGCACTTAAATAGGAAATGCTTAATAAACATGCACTCTTTTTACTACATGCCAGATTCTATTGTACCGCTGTACACATAGCCTGTCATGAAATCAGCACAACTTGGATATACGTGGTACATTACTAACCCCCGAACTCCTCTGCTGGTGCTTCCTCTGCAACAGACCACTGACTTGGTGCCGTATTTGATAGAAAATGAAATGAGCAGATGAGTGACTCTCCTTTCCCACTTCCATTTTGTTTCTCTTTGCCTTTCTGACCATTTGGGCGTAATTGTCTCATGTGGGATGGGTTAGAATTCCAAACCCAGAGAGATGGTAACGTGGGTAAGAGAGCCTGCCCAGAACCGTGCCTGAGAGGGGGCAGCCCCAGCTTGGAATGAGCAGCCGTCCATCTCGCCGGGAGGCTCATGTCAGTGCAACATGTAGCTCAGACTGAAAAAACTCAGGAACGCCAGCATCACCCAGTGGGATTTTTGCTTTGAAATATGCTAATTACCAAACCCATATGATGAGCAAGGAGTACAAAGCAGCAATTCTCCTCTGCAAAAATAAAAACATTCAGCCTGCTCTCTCTCAATCATACAATGAGAGCGTGGGCGACTGGAATTCACAGGTCATTCCAAAGATGCTATCTGGCAAGTGACAGCAAGTGAGCTCATTTTCAGAGGCTCCAAGGCCAATTCTAACGTAATAAACAGAGATAGAAGTTGTGTGAATGCAACACAGGCACAGAGCTTGACTTGGGAGGATGAGTGGGAACCAGCCCAGATACCCATTCAGGTTTGACGTGCTCCTGCCCGCCGAGCCTCAGACTACGTGCTCGTAAACTCGCCACTCATTCAGGACCTTTGGGCTTAACGCAAATTAATTAGACTGCCATGCAGCTCATTTGGCAATTATTGAGGTTTTAAAATAATTAAGAGTGAAGGCAACTCATTAAAGGCTTTGCAGGCTGCTGCAGCAGGTTATGAATTATATAAATTCCATATTAATGTGATTCCTCTGTGACTGCAGATTAGCCGGGGGATATTCATTAAGGTGGAATAAAAGGCAACAGTAGCTGTGACATCCTTTTTTTCATGTTCCAGGGAGCTCTGTGTGAAGATATAAAACTGATGTGCTATGTTTCCGTAGCATCTTACAAATAGGATATTGTTTATTCCATTGGACCTTCCCACTAATACTATGAGCTTGGTAAGGTTCCTGTTATTCTCTCTGTTTTACACACAAAAAAACTAAAGCTTGGAGAAGCTCAGTACCCTCCGCAGATAACAAGGAATGGAACGCGGTCAAGCACCCGGGCCTGCAACTCCCCACCCAGGCTTCTTCCAGGACCCACAGAGCTGCTCTTTCTAAAGGACCCAGCGCCTCCCGAAAGAGCCCCATTCTCCCACCTTCACTCCCTGAAATTTCCAAAGGGAAAGACTCACTACTTCGGCTTAAAGCAAGGATTCCCATGTAAAAACAGAGAAGAAGGATTTTCCCTGAGAGATGGAAGAATGGAAATATTTTTGTTGTGCTCTCACTTTACAACTTCACAAAAATCACAAAAAGAAACAAAAGAATCACTTCTGTGTTTTCTTCTAAGAGTATTATAGTTTTAGCTCTTAATTTTGGTCTGTGATCTGTTTTGAGTTCATTTTTGTATATAGCATGTGAGATAGGGTCAAAAATTCATTCTTTTGCATGGATGTCCAGTTGTCCCAGCACCATTTGTTGAAAAGACTGTTTTTTTCTTATTTAATTGTCTTGGCGCCCTTATAAAAATTCACCTGACCATAAATCTGGACTTATTTCTGGACTCCCAATACTACTACATGGATCTACATGTCTGCCTTAGGCCAAGACCACACAGTCTTAATTACTGTTGCTTTGGAACAAGTTTTGAAGTTGGGAGATGTGAGTTTCCAACATCTTGTTTTCTCTACATTGTTTTAGCTATTCTGAGTCCCTGGCATTTCGATATGAATGTGGGGTTCATGTCTATTTCTGAAAAAGTCAGTTAGAATTTTGACAAGGATTGCACTAAATCTGCAGATCAACTTAGGAGTGTGGTCATCTTAACAATATTAAGTCTTCCAATCCATGAGCATAAGAAGTCTTTCCACTTACTTCAAGTTTTCTTTAATTTACTTCAGTGAAGTTTTATAGTTTTCATTGTACAATTCTTATATGTCTTCTGTTAAACTTATTCCGAAGTATGTTATTCTTTTTGATGTTATAGTAAATGGATTTTTTTTTTCTTAATTTCATTTGGGGATTGTGCATTGCCAAGGTATAGAATTACAATGACTTTTAAGTATTGATAATATATTCTGCAATCTTGCTAAACTTGTTTATTGGCTCTAATAATGTTTTGGTGTGAATCCCTTAAGATTTCTTGTATAAAAATCATGTCATCTGCAAAAGAGATTTTTCTTCTTTTTCAATCTGGATGCTTTGTATTTTATTTTTCTTGCCTAATCTCTCTGGTTATAATCTTTAGTATAATTTTAAATAGAAGTAGTGAAAGTAGACATCCTCTTTATCTTGGGGGAATGACTTCAGTTTTTAAACATTAGGTGTGATGTTGGCTGTAGGTTTTTCATAGATGCCCTTTTTCAGATTGAAGAAGTTCCTTTCTATTCCTAGTTTGTTGAGTATTTTTTTAAAATTTATTATTGACAGTATTACAGATGTCCAGCACCCCCCCTTTTGCTCCCTTCTACCCAGCCCCCGCCCTAGTGTTGAATTTTGTCAAATTCAAATAGATTTTTTTCTACATTTATTGAGATGATCACACAGTTTTTGTCCTTTATTCTGTTAATATTGTATTACATTGATTAATTTATGTATCTTGATCATATCTTGCATTCCTGGGAAAAGATCCCACTTGGTCATGATATATAATATTTTTATATTGCTGGAATGGTTTGCTAGTATTTTATGGAAGGTTTTTAGTCTATATTCATAGGGATATTCATCTATAGTTTTCTTGTGTTGTCTTTGTCTTGCTTTAGAATGAGTTGAGAAATATTTCCTCCTATTCTATTTGTACAAAGACTTTGTGAAAAACTGGTCTTGGGTCTCCTTTAAATGTGTGGTAGAATTTATCTGTTCTGGGGAATTTTTTTATTACTAATTCCTTCTCATTATTTGTTATATATCTATTCAGATGTTCTATTTCTTGAGTCAGATTTGGTAGTTTCTTTCTCCTAGGAATTTGTCCATTTCATCTAATTTTCTGATTTATTGGCATGTAATTGTTCATGGCCTTATAACCCTTCTTCATTTCTGCAAGGTCAGTAGTGAAGTCCCCTCTTTCATTCCTGATTTTATTAATTTGAGTCTCCTTTCTTTTTTTTCTTTGTCTAGTTAAAGATTTGTCAATTTTGTTGATCTTCTCAAAGAACCACTGGGACAAATGAGATGGAAAATTTATTTACTCAGATTATAATAATTCCCAATGTAGAGAGGTCCTGGCTAGATTAATTCAGCTGCTGCAATATAGTGAAGGGTTCAGGTCACTTTATGAGTCTCCCTGTCATTCTCATGTTGGCTGGGCTCTTGCCTGCCCCTCCCCCTGGCTGCCATATCTGGAGGTATTCTTGCAGATGTCATAGTGTCCAATTGAAGAAGACTACCAAAAATAAAAATTTCTTTTGAAAGACTCGCCTGCAAACCCTCCATGACATTCCTTTGCCAGAACTGAGTCATGCACCCTCCCTTTAACCAGTTTCTAAGAAGGCAACTAGAATTATTGTGAAGGGCATAAACTACAGTTGACCCTTGAACAACCAGGGTTTGCACTGTGCAGATCCACTCATATGCAGATGTTTTTTCAACTGACCCGCACAGGTCAATTGACCTGTGCTGTTCAAACTTGTGCTTTTCCCAAGGGTCAACTATATTTTCCACCTGGTTGAGACACCATGGGTGCGGAGGCCACCTTAAGTTATATGGGATTTTCGATTGCATGAGCGGTTGACACCTTTAATCTCCTCATTGTTCAAGGGTCAACTGTAATTAGGACACAGAGAAAAGGGTGAGACTGGAACAAAATTATGACAAGAAAGAAGGGACTCAGCAGGTACTGCCTGAGGTTGAAGCAGGTATTTAAACAAATGCGCTGATTATAATTCCTGACAATTTTTCATAACTTTTTATAAATTTTAGGGTGTGTTTTTTTTTTTTTAAAGAAACTGATACCTTTTATGCTAGAAGAAACATCAACAGAAAGTTCGGCAATTATTTGAGGATCATTTTCTTTATTCTTATCAATAAAAATATTTTTATTTTAGTAACTTACATAGTATAATTCAAATTTCTTTTTTTTTAAAGCATTTTATTTTTTTTATTATTTTTTTAAATATATCTTTATTGATTTCAGAGAGAGAAAAGGAGAGGGAGAGAGAGGAATAGAAACATCAATGATGAGAGAGTCATTGATCGGCTGCAGCCCGCAACCCGGGCATGTGCCCTGACCGGGAATCGAACCCCGATCGCCTGGATCCTAGGTCGACGCTCAACTGCTGAGCCACGCCCGGCCAGGCTCAAATTTCTAAAATAATAAAACCAACTCATAAACAGTAGCTATTTTTACTAAAACATAAATAACCTAAAGAGCAGTCGAATTACTTAAATGTAAACTGCCTATAGTTATTTATGTCATTATCAGCCATCAAAACCTTTCCCAAAATTAGCCCAGATTAGTTTGTCTGTCAGACTGAAAGGAAAGTGGAGCACAGTTTGGGGAGAAAGGAGACTTCATAAAGTTTACAGAACTGAAAGGGATGTTGTGGGCACGGGGCAGACGAGGGGGGTCCTGAGATCTCATACGGCCAGGTGACACTCTGAGCCAAGTGTGAGGGACACGGGCGACTGACAGATGATTTTTCTGTATCTCCCCCCACTAAGTGCAGGAAATGCCTCCCGCAAAAGACTGGAGGTCTGAATCTCATTGTCTATTTAACATTGACAACATGGCCTTGGGCCAGAAGTTAATGATACAAAGATAAAGGGACTGGGTTCCTGCCCTCAAGCACTCACAGTCTAATGGGAAAGATGAACGTATAAAAAGTCACTTCGAGTGCAGCGAGGAAGGTGCAGATGAAGGTGCAATTGTATGAGCTCCAGTAACCGCCCAGAGTGGGGAGCGATTAACTCAGTTTGGAAAGCAGAGGCAACTCTATAGAGAAAAAATTAAAATCGAAGGATGTGTTTGAGTTCACCAAGTGTACAGCAGAAGAAAAAACTTTCCAGAAACGAAGGACAGGTTTGAAGCAGTGTGGCCGGCTTGGGACACCAGACGGCTGACATTGGCGAGGTCTGGCAGTAGAGGGAAATTAGCCAGAGTGGGGAGACAGGGACCGAACCACAGTGTCCTCCTTGCCTTACATGGGAGAGCGAAGCTCATCCTGCGGGGCACGGGAGCCATTCCAAGTTTTTAAGTAAAGAAATATCCCAGTTTGCGTTTTTTTACAAAGAGGTCTTAGAGGTCCTATGGAAAACATATTGAGGCAGGTGGAAGACCCATTAGGAGGCTGGTGCAGGTAACAGATGTTGGATCCTGAACTAGGGAAGTGACAGTAAGAAGAGACAGAGGACAACAGCCATTGACTGTAAAATGTGGCAGGCAGGCCGAGCCTGAGAAACAGGCCGGTGGCGCAGAAGGGAAGTTCAGGCCACGGCACCTGGAACCTGAGGCGTCTGTGGGACAGCCCAGAGGTGAGGCACACTTGGCAGCTGGACATAGGTCTCACGCAGAAACATGGATTCAGGGGGTTGAGGTGGCATCTCCTGAAGCTGCAGGGGAAGGTAAAATTGCCTGGGAGGACAGTGAAGGCAAGTAGAGGGGCTTCTGCAATTCAGGAATGAGTGGCTCAGACCCCAAGGGAGACTGAGCAGGGACAACCAGCAAGCTAGGCGGAGAAGAGAAAATCAGAGCATCTGAACCCAAGATGCCAGCCCGGTGCACGTGCCAGCAAGAGCTGCAGCTTGTGGGCTATTTAGTAGCCCCGAGGACAAGGTTTCAAGTCCACTGCAGAAACTCGAATGCACATCCTCCCTGAGGCCACTTAACTGCTTAAATGGCCGAGACAGGGGCTGGTCCTATGTCTGCATGATCTAGATTTTGGGATTTTTCCCTATATAAAGAGCCAGTTGCTATTAAATTGTTATTTTAATGGCTCTGTATTCTTCATATTACAATATGCAGATGAGATTTAGAAAAGAAAAACACCTGTCCTTGGAATGTTGTATACAAACGGAGGCTCTGTAGCTCAGATCATATCTCAAGTATCTTAAATTTCACAGCAAATCCTTTTGCTACATCCAAGAACCCTTTCATGGGACAAAGAGCTGTTCCCTAATCTATCTCCAGATTCATGTGTCAAGTTTCTGTATAGTGAAACTCACTTCTTCCACTAAAGATGTTGTACGTGAAAAAAACAATAAAGTGAGGAAACTGTATACCCTGAAAAAGTACCAAACTCAAAGAGCAAAGAGCTAGCCAGCGTGGTTTTCAATGCTGGGAGCCCCGGGCAGCCCTGGAGGGAGTCCCCTGTGTTCCCCTCCAGCGTCTGGCCCCAGACCCCCCACCTGAGCACACCGTCGGGGTCGGTGCAGACTTTTGTCCCTACACATTCTTGAAATTTCTGGGGGGAAGTGCGCAAAGCCTGGGTCATCCATCACAGACTTATCCCTTGCCCTGGTCACGTGAACCTCTCAAACAGAGAGGAGCTCAGAGGAAACTGAGGCGCATCTCGTGGATGTGTCAGTGAAACTCCAACTCCTCTGAACTTATTAACTTCAGAAGCCTGTAGGCAGATTTCTCCTTCTCTTACCCCAGGAATTGAACCGGTGAATTTGAGGGCAAGCACAGACAGCCACTTCCATGCCTTCCCTCGTTCTGCATCTGTCCTGAATTTATCAAATGTGTATAAATCTCTGTCGACCCGAGTGGGCTGAGCCTGCGGTTACCTGGAGATGCTGTCCTCTTAGCTTGGGCCTAAACTCTACAGCAGGCTCATCTTTCCTGCTGGTCGTGTGTGTCATCTACCAGATGTTTCCAGGTCTCCCCCTGGACACAGGTGCAATTGCACTTCCCTAGCCCCTTCAGAGTTAGGCATGGCCGTGTGACTTGATTTGATCAATTCAATGGGAGCAGAAGTGACGCGTGTCTTTCCAGGCGGAAGCCTTCACAGCCAATGTGATGGTGGAAGCAAGCATTGAAATTACTCTGTTGTCAGTCTTAGAGATGCTATTGAACAGAGTCACCTGCCAAACCCCAGTGGACCCAAAGCAAAAAAAAAAGAAAAGGAAAGCCCAGGATGCCATGGAGTCCTTGCAAAAACTCCTCAGGGAAGGTGAGGTTGGTGAGGGAGCACTTCCCAGGGGAGGCTGTGCTGGTCCTGGGTGGGAGTGGAGGACGAGGCTTGCGGTTGGAGTGGGGAAGGGGGCCGTGCAGGAAGAGGAACAGCATGTGCAAAGGCCCAGAGGAGCGACAGCCAGAGAGGGAGGGAGGAAGCGAGGAGGGAGGACGCAGGGCCGGAGGAGGGAGGGAGGGAAGCGGATTTAAGGAAAAGAGGGCTAGAAAAGAACAAGAAGCTCAGAAAATTGAGACCAGAGGGACAAATAAGAAACAAGACGCAGCAGGTGCAATAACGGCCCCCAAGACGCCAAGCCCGCATCCCTGGGACTAGTAACTAGGACCTTATTTGGAGAAGGGGTCTTTGCAGATGTGCTTAACGTAAGGATTAGAGATGAGAGATTGCCCATCCCAAGTGTCCTTATCAGAAAGGCAAGAAGAAGCCCTTGGAGAGAAGGAAGCCGTGTAACCTCGGGGCCGGAGGTTAGAAAAGCGTGCTCCCAGCCAAGGGGTACCTGCTGCTGCCAGAGGCTGGAAGAGGTAAGGAATGGATTCTCCCCTAGGGGCCCTGGAAGGAGCACGGCCCTGCTGCCTCCTTGATTTCAGGCTTCCAGCATCCAGAGCTGTGAGGATACACTTCTGTCCTAAGCCTCCCAGGCCCTTTGTTGTAGCAGCCACAGGAAACTAGTACAGAAGGTGGCAGAGAAGGACTCCCCACTTCCCATACATAAACGCCTGCCTCAGCCTCCCAGCCTCCCAGCCTCCCGTGTAGCCAATTGAGTGCTTCTTGCACTTTCCTACCTCAGTCTATCCTAGCACCACCCACTCATTTTTTTTCCTCCATTGGCAGGCCCCACCCCAGTGGTCCCCACCCCTTCGCCTCCCCCACTCCACTCAGCCTCTGTGCCAGGCAGAACTACCACGCTGTTGGCTGCGTGTCTGCACTCAGATGGATTCTAAGCTCTTAAGAGGCAAAGAACCTATAACCATACCCAAGTATTTTGTTTAGTGCCAGACTCAACACACAGATTTGAACGCTTAAATGGCTAATTGATATTCTAATTGACTTATAATTTGGACTTGGTGACTGTTACTATAACAACCATTTATGGAGTGCTTGTCATGTTCCAGGCACAAAATAATAAGAATAATAGTAGGAATGGCCATTATAACTAACAAGCTGTTATTATGTGCCAGCTACTGGGTTACACACTAGAAATGTATTATTTTATTTAATTCTCACCACCATATTATTATTATCTCCTTCTCATAGATGAGTAATCCAGGCCAAGAGAGGTGAAGCAATTTGCTCAATGTCACCTGGCTTGCAAGCCTTTAGAGCCAGAGTTCAAATTCAAACCCGACAGGTTCTCAAAACTATGCTCTAACTAGGGTCTTTTGAAAAAGCAGTCCTAATTATTCTAGATGGCCAATTCTTTCGCCATAGTCTTAAGGTGCCTCAGTTTCTCATATGTTTGGGGTGTTCCTCAAACAATGTGAGCAAGACACTGCAAAATCTGCTTAAACAGGTTTATCAGCCAGAGGGCTGTGTCTCAATTCCAGGTTCTGAAATCAACCTATTTGGCCACTAGATGGCATCAAAAAGGTGTGTCTGAGGCCAAAAGGCAGCAGCTAGCCAGGGTGGTTTTCAGCTCTGAGGGATTGCTAGGGGTGAGCTGTGCAAACAAGGAGCCAAAGCCACCCAGAAGGAACTAAACCAAGGGTCAAAGAAGCAAGTTGGAAAACACGTTTCCTCGGGTGTCGAGTGCTGCTGGGAAGAGAGAGCCACAAATCCGCACGCTCGGATTTCAGTGAAAAATCATAATCCTGAAATACATGTTTACCAGGAGCACAAAAGCCCCCGTGGGCACTCCAAGAAAAGAAAAATTATAGGCACATCACCAACAAACAGCAAAGATGTCCAAACACCTTAACAAATCCTGTTGAAAGGGCAGCTCTTGGATGATTCAACTGCCATAAATACGCTGTAATTAACATCACACAAAGCAAAGCAAACTTTGAAGAGATTCATTTAGCATCTCAAAGGATTCATAGGTATTCTTCCCCATGAATGAAGACATTGTCAAGTTGTTTATCTAGAACCAGCTGTGCAGCCTCAGCGTTGTAAACCACCGAGAGATTGCTTCGTGTTTGGTGGAGGAAGGGTGGTTCATTGGGAGGAAGGGTGGTTCATTGCCCCATCCCTAACCTCAGAGCCCTCCTGGAGTCCTGGCATCAGTGCCACTCAAAGTGTGGTCCACAGAATGTCATCCATCTGTGAACTGTTTGCTGCCAGTCCAAGAGGAGGAAATAGTACAGAAAATGGGCGTGAGCATTAGGAACTTTGCAGAGCAATATGACCTTCCATGACACCTGAGGCAGTGATCAGTTCAACAGAGTTGGGCCAGTAGGGATGTTGTAAACTTGCCTATTTGTGGCAAAAGATGTGAACAGTCCTGCGCAGTAAACCACTTATTGAACTGAAACTGATTGGACACAAACTGGCCTCGCACCGCAGGGAGTTTGAGAACCACTGTCCTAAGGCAGAGTTCTCCACGCCTGTCAGCCAGGGCCCCAACCTGGAGAGGCAAAGAGCCTGGGAACTGAAGTGTAGGCTCTGGAGTCATGGAGGAGAGCCATTTACCAGCTCTGTTACCAGCTGTGTGTCATTAGGCACCTCTCCTAACCTCTTGTGTCTTTAGTTTCCTTAGTTCTGAAGTGGGCAAAGAATATATACTTCACAGAGTATTTCTGAGAATGATCTAAAACATGACACATGAGGTGAGACTGTGAACAGTCAGGTGGTTGTCATACCTCTTTCTCAGTCTCAGTCTCAGTCTCAATCTCTCCTCCCCTCCCCTCTCATCCCCTCACCTCTCCTCTCTGACCCTGCTTCTCTTTCTTTCTGCAAATAGTATCGCTAACCTGTTTGAACAGTTTTTGAAAATGAGACCCTCCAGGCCCTCAAGAAAATGTTATCAATACTGTCTTGGGGGCTCTTAAGGACCAAGGCTCTGGATTTAATCAGCCATCCAGTTTTCTTGCGAAGGGAAGAGACAATTACAGATTAATAAATAGAAGGGAGAGGAGAGAAGCCTGGGGTGGGGGGCGTGGAGTGAAAAGGGAAGGAAGAATTCTCTTGACAAGAGGACAAAAGGTCTTGAGCCCTGACACAGAGGACATGAAGGATGGGAGGGGGGGGGCAGACAAGAGCTACATGCTGATTCTGAAGGAAGGTTCCAGAAGAGAACACCCACTGTCCCGGAAGGCCAGAAAGCGTGCGCCAGGCCTAGAGCTCCTGGACCACCTGGTGGAGTGCTCAGTGCCACGGGTGAGCCCACTCCCCCCCCCCCACTTGCCCGGGGCTGTGCCAATATCCCCCTGCTCCCAGGGAGGCCTTGACCTTGTCCATGTCCAGCCGCTCATCCGGTGACCACCTGGGCACGTGAGGCCCACTCAGGTGCTTCACCTTGCTGTCTCCCTCTTATCCTGTCATCCAATGAGCATTTGAACACCCGCTATGTGCCAGGTACTGTTGCAATACTGGGGACTTGGACGTATAAGTCTCAACACAGCACAGCCCCTGCGGTCCCCGAGCTCGTCTTCCAGGTGTGGTGGGGAGAAGACTAAGAACTACCAAATAAGTGACACTTCTGCGTCCATGGGACAGTGGCACAGCATAACCTGCCTCACGTGGACAGTGTGATCTCTGAGTATAAAAATATATTCCTGGCAGCGCTTCCCTGCTGAGGCGCACGGTGAATCCAGGGAAGCTCATGAACGTGGATTCCAGGTTCCTCTTTATTTTCACTAAACTTAACTAAAATTTAGCATTTCCTTTCCATATGAATGCAGGCAACCATAGAAGTTCCTGTGACTTTGTAGCCAGTAGAAATTGCAGATATTTGCATTTCGCGTTACAATGGTTGCAGATATTTTGAGCTATTTATGCTCATGGCTTCTCCAAAATGAGACCTGCCACCAGACCTTGACACTTACCACATTCAGAAAGAAGCACATATATTATTGCATCATATACATTTGGTTTTCAATGCTTTTAATAACTGTATTTCAATATAATTGGTCTCATCCATTTATGAACATTATTTGTAGATATTATTCTGGGAAGGGATCCTTGGGTTTTACTAGCCCATCAAAAGGGTCCAAGGTACAGAAAAGATTAAGAGCCTCCGTTCCTTAACATCTGAAGGGCCCTCATCAGGAATCCACACTCAGGGACTTAGAAAAGCCCCTATGAGGCACGTACACCGCAGAGGTCTGTGGCAGCCCTCCCAATCTGGCTATTTTGATAGGTGCTAGAGGGCTTATACATTAGCATTGGGGATATTAAAAGCAATTTCTCATTGGCAAAGTAAGTGGTGTTCAACATGTGCAGAAAGGATATAAGTATTGCTCAGGCACGCCTGCCTTGCATAAATAAGACCATAGGAATTTAGTGAGCCGAGCTGCCTAAACCCGCCCGAGCGGCCACAGGGTCTAGGGCTCCCATCCGATCCTGTGTTCAGATACTTGGAAGGGGATTCCAGGAGTCCAGTGCAGCTACTTGGCCTCTCTCCTCTAAAATAGTATCTCACCTACCTCTAGTTGAAACTTCACGCGAGGTATTGTGGAAACGCCCGGGGAACCAGTGGCTGGGGTTTCCACAAGCCTACAGAACTCGTTCGCCTGACTGCTTTGGGCTTGCTTGCTTCTCAGTATTGCATGTGGGCAGAATTCCCTCTGAGACCTGCTGCCATGTAGCGCACTACCTATTAGCTAGGTGGTGGGAAGGAGACTCTGGAAATAAACGGAGACCCACCGAATGAGAACTCACAGAGGTTACTGATTCAGAGATTGCTCTTCAAAGGAGTCAGCTGCCATCGCTGTGTTGCGCAGAAACCCAAAGGCAGGCAGAGGAGCAGGGGGCCTTGTAGTGGGGAAGGGAAGGCTTCGGGTGTGCCCTGGTTTCAGTTATCAGCACAAGGAAACTGTAGGTGGGCTCAGTAGAAGCTGGGAATCTCACCTGATTAGTTTGAGGAACAGATTGGACTTTCTCTGGTTGGTCCTGAGTTGGCAGAGGAGGCAAAATAAGGGAAAGTTGGGCAGCCACTGACTGAGTCCTGAGCCTCTGGACTGGTTGTGCAGGGGCCGTGGGTCACATGGCCTGGCCTTTGTGTGCTGTATAGCCTGTCTGTCAGGGCCCATGGAGCTCAGTTACCTCTGCCCTGAGATGTTAGGGGTGTCTGCCAAACACAGCCTCACAGCTGGGAAAAGCCCAATTGGTTTAGGGCTGTTCACCAAAGGTGTACATGCATGTGGGAATCTCCAGCCCAGGAAAAGCCTTGGATACCTTGTAGGGTGATGGTGAACCAACGCCTCATACTTTTAGCTAGAGCAGCTATGTAAACACACCTTACCCCCTGAGCTGCTGTCGTGGTGATGATACCTCATCCATAACTGAAGCTTTGGATACAGTGCTGATACATAGTGAGCACTCAGGAAACAGATTATTTTTAAGAGGTAGCATTTTGCCAAGGAGGTAGGATCTATGCCAGGAGCAATTTTGTCCCCCAGGGAATATTTGACAATGACTAGAAACATTTTTGACTGTCACAGTGTGAGGATGCAACGTGCCCATAGTCACGGGAAAGTGGCAGAATCCGGGCCAAGCTACGCTCTCAACTCACCACTCTCCTGATCCCCCTGCTGTTCTGCCTTCAGAACACTCCTCTTGTTTACGTAGCCTGGACCGTCCTGCCACTTTGTCAGGACTATGGAAATGTTGCTTGGCTCCTTGAACCCTAGATCTCTCCCTTGGAGGATTCATTGGATTCACTGTGAACAGAGCGAAGCCAAGTTTGTGTTGCACATTTCTTAGGTTCCTGTAGGGTAAATCAGGTAAACTAAGAAGGCTGAGGCGGGGAGAGTTGGCCTACTCTCTCTCTACAAGCTAGTGGCCAGGTTCAAAAGGAAGCAGATTTCAGAATCCTGTCACACATGTTTATTAGCAAGCAAGTCCGGAAGCGTTCATAGTGCCTGCATGTAGGTTCCACCAAGTCCCGGTTCTCAGTCCTTTAATCTCCAACCTCCATTTCGCCCGGAAGGTTCCCTGAAGGCAGACACATGGAGACTGCTGGGGCAGGATCTGCTCAAGTTGTAACTGGCATCAGCCACAAGACTCTCCTCCTTGCTCATGGCTGAGCACCAGACAAGTTAGGGTTTTCGTTCTCCTGAGTTAGTCCTAAGAATTTGAGTCTCTCTGCATCTTTATACCCAACTCAGGTATAGTAAAGGTAGAGAGCATTTCTAAAATATTTTATGCAGCCCAACTACCTTGGAGGCCTGTATTTCCCCATTGAAACCCATTTCTAAGTTTCCATGCTTCTTGGAAAGGCACTAATTTCACCAGTAAAGAGATATTTCTGACATTCTCTAAGCCAATAAGCAAAGCATCTGATCTGGGTGGGGATGCACATAGCAGAAGCCTTATTGGTGCTCTGGGGCTGCGTTCTGATTAGAGTGCTCGGCGGCCACTTCTGGGTGCTGAGTCCCATTAGCAGGCCGGCTGCACCAGGTGACTGCTTAACCGCACTCACACACTCACACACACGCACACAGGAATGGGTTGTTAGGTTCAAAGGTAAAGTAAACACAGACAACACAGAGAGCTCAGAGAGATTGTATGTACTAAGCGTTCAACACTCTTCCTGGAATATTATAAATACACAATATGTGTTTGCTATTAGTGTAATTATTTTTAAAAGCCTTCCTCCAGGTCCTTGAAGAAAGGGAAGAGAGTGTTAATAAATACAAAAGGGAAGCACAGGAAAGGAAGGCTATGGCATTTGTTGAGTAACTGCTGGGTGCCAGGCACTTTATGTGCTTTGTGGCATTTACCTGGCACAGCCTCCTGGCCAGGTGGCTTGATGATCACTAATTAATCAAGGAAGCTGAAGCTCAGGGGCCCAGGCACTTCGCCCAAGGCCACACAGCTAGTAGGTTCTAGGGCCAAGACCAAAACTCTCTTGGATGGGAAAGCCTGATCCAGCCCCAGCTGCCTCCGCAGAGCTGCGCTGTGAAATCCCAGCGATGGGGAGATGGTCAAAGTCAGAAGTATCGGGAAGCTGAAGCCGAAGGAGTAGGAGGCAAGGGGGAATCGCACCCATCCCTGCTCCCGGTGCCAGCCGGCTCCCCGCAGGGGAGACGGGGCCTGAGAGAGAGGGCCAGCTGGGAATCAGCTGCCTGGGGGGCTTCACGGGGTGGGTTCTCCTAGAAGCAGAACTTGAATCAAAGGTTTGGTAGAAGCAACAAAACACCAGTGAGAGAGTAGGCAGGCTGAGCAGCCACGCCAGTCAGCACTGCCTCGGGGGCCGTGGCTCCCAGGCAGGCCCTAAACTCTTCAGGGCCTTCTGTCTTCCCGTTTCCCCGGGCTGAGGCCGCTCCAGTGAGCTTGGGCACTGCTCTGGAGGCACACAGAAGTGGGACCGACACAGAGCAAGGAAAAGGAGCCCCAGGAGCTCCATGCAGGGGCCAGCAGTGCATCGCGGTGGTCATCACCAGCATCCAAGGGGTTGATCCTTGGAAGTCCAGTCAAACCCAAGTCCTTCCCCTGGCCCAGTGGGCTCCTGCTTGCCCCTGCCATGCCATGTGACTCAGTCCTCCCTCTCTTGCCTCCCCCATCCTGGTCCAACTGCACGGGCCCCCCACTGTCCTTCAGGGACACCTAGCACACCTGAGCTTCGGGCCTGGGCTGCTGTCAGCCTTTTAGCTCAGGACCCTCTTCCCTGGAGGATGGCCTCACTCCCTCAAGGCCTTACTCCAGATGGCATCTCCAGGAGACCTGATCACACTTTCTAAAGTAACATCCCCACCCCCACTTGACACCACATGATGTGTGTTTCTCTGTTAACTCATTGTCTCCCTAACAACAGAGAAATGTAAGCTCCATGAGGGCAGGGACTTCCGCCTGTTCTGATCTCTGTTCCTTCGTCAGTGTCTAGAACAGTGCCTGGTATACAGTAGAGGTCAATAAGTGCTTGCTTGCTGAATGAACAAATAAAGACAGGAGTTCAGAATATATTACTTAAGTCAACATCACTGGGTCGGTCCAAGGACACATAGGTCAGAATTCCTTGGGGGAACTTATTATAAATGCAGATTCTTGAGTGGTCCCTGTCCGGGAAGGAGAGGAATTCTGAGGGGCCCCCGCAGTCATGTTGACCCTCAGGTGCCTCTATAGAGGCCTCCAGAAGAAGGGGCCAGGTGGAATGGAGGGAATAACTGCTTGGCGTCTCAGAAAGGCTGGGCACTTGGTACCTGGGTTCCCAGCCCTCCCCTCCCTCTCCCCTGCCCCCAGGTTCCCAGATCCAAGCCCAGCCAGGAAGCAGCAGAGTTGTCATATTCAAGGGGTGCCTATGAATTTAAATATATGGCCCCCAGAGGCCCCCACACAGGCAGAATATTAGAGGGCCCTCACCTCTCTTCAGATGCTGTCTCAGCCTTCTTGATTCTGGGAGCTCTGGGAGCAAAGGCGTCCCCAGTACTGACTGGGATTGAGAAGGCAGACTGTTTTTTAATAAATAAGTGAGAAACAGCAACTTGATGTTCTAGTTATATTTACAACTTACTACCAAGTGGGTTATTAATTATAGCTATATCATTTTAACCTTATAAAATATGTATCCTTTATTTATCAGCAATTTTAATAATATCTAATATTTACCCACTATTAAATTCAAATTATATTCAAAACTTTTAAATAATACTTCTGAAACTCATATTAACACATGTATTTGAATTAAAAGACGAAACCAGATTATTTCTGTAACCAAGGGCATTTTTTATTTGATTTAGAGAAAGCAAATTGATGGAGATGTCTTTTAAAATGCATATTCCCAGGCTCCATCCCAGGTTAGCTGAATCAGAGTCTCTGATGGTAGGGCCCTGGAATTTGCATTCTTACTAGGCTCCGTGTAGAATTCTGATACCTTCTATGAAGTTCGAGAATCCTTGTGCTATCGGCCCTCAGGTGAATGGGAATGTAAGAACAAGCAGAGGGAGAGGGGTAAGAACTACCCTGCTACCCTCATGCTCTGGGGCACTTGGTAAGGGACAGTGTAAGTAAATGCTATCTCCCTTTCTCTTAGACGTTGAAATGATAGTGTTCCCATCTGGCCAAAAAGACCCTGTCTCTAGAAGCCTGCTGAGGTGGACCAGCAGCAAAATCAACCAACAGGCGAGAGATAGGTTGGACTTCACAAGGAAAGACGGGTGGGAAGGAAACGGAAGGAAATTATAGGATTGCCCAATAAAGAAGATAAGCATCATCTGAGAATGATGTCACTCAAGGTTTCTTTAAGACCCAGTAAAGAAAAGAGAGAAACTTCATTGAAAGCAGGCAGCCCAAGAGCCAGATCCAGAAGACATCCCTGTGGCTTAAGGGCAAGAGCATGTGGCTGTGATGGAGACCCTATGGGTTCGAGCCCTGGCTCAGACACTCACTTGCTGTTTGCCTGGGAGGGTCATCTCACTATTGTGCCCAGGGTTCCTTATTCATAAAAGTCGCCTCATGATTCCTGCCCTGCCTTGACATTTGGAAGGGTGGATTGTGGAGTCCACTATCTGAGAGAAAATTCTCACTGTGGACAATCATGCCTATACTTGTACTCTCAAGGACAGAGCAGGAGTAGCTCTGCCCTCAGGTTCCAACCCCACCATCCACTTTGCTCGACCATGGCAGGTGCATGGCCACCCAAGCTTCAAACTTTCTCTTCTTTCTACCTGGACCAGTCTTTCTCTGCACCTCCATGTTGACCTGCAGGTTTTTTTGTGTGTGTTTTTTGCCTGGAATATTGTTTTTCATCTCTAATGCTGCCTTCTCGTCATTTAGATCTCAGCTTAGCTTTCATCTCTTCAGAGAGAACTTCCGAGGAAACCATATCCAATATTGCTCCCTCTGCTGCAACCCCCAGGCACTCTCCATGGCCTCCTCCTTTACCTTGGTCTTCATCTATTTGTTCACTATTGTCCAAGCCCCCACTGTCATGGGAGTTCCTTGAGGGCAGGAGCCCTCTTTTCCCATGAACGCAGTCCCTGAAATGGATATTTTACATGCCCATAAATATCCACAGAATGAAGGAATATACTTGTCCCTCTCCTGTTGCCTCTCAGCCCACCTCCTCTCTGTCCCACTCTCAGTTCTCCCTTTTGTCTCCTTTGGTCTTTTTATTTCTGCCCAGCCCCCACCTATTCCTCTAGGCCCCTGACGGGTCTGTCACAGGCTCCCCTAGATGGCGCTGGAGGAGCTTTTAGCCTTTCCATTCCTTCTGGAGGATACTGGGCTGAAATAATCCAGCCACAGCAGGAATCATTAAAGACAATCAACCTTTCTCTACCTGATGCTGCTAAATATATAGCTCTGATGCACTATTATTTTTTTTATTACAGTTTACATTCAATATTATTTTGTATTAGTTTTAGGTGTAAGCCAATTCAGAAAGGGAGTGAATGGGAGAGAGGGGGAAATGCCATCTGCCACATTATCTGACTGGCGCTGGTGCTGATATGTGGGAGCCCAAGTGAAAAACCCTCCAAGGGACTGAAAGGGGAGGAATTTGGGATTGCCTTCAGACAGGCAAGCACGGAAGCAGCTAGCTTTGGATCAGGGCTGCAAGACTTGCTGGGGCAAACCTCAGGTGGGGGCACTACCATATCTCAAGGAAGAAACCTCTCTCTTAACACAGGGACAGCCAGGAATTAGAGTAAATGTTTATTTAGCCTCATTACTTGCCAAACACTTTGCTGAGAGATTTCCTTGCATTACCTCCTGTAATCCTCCCAACAGCCCTTTTCTTTGCTACCGTTGGTCTTCTCATCAAAAGTAGATTACTGAGGCCCATGGGGACAGGAACCGTGTCTTTTGTTTCTCATAATTCTCGAGCTTAACATCTTGTCCAAGCATCACAGTACAGAACAAAGTACTGGGAGGAACAACCAGCACTGTTTGATTGATTTGTGCCTCCAGGCAGGGGTTTTCCTCTCTGTGGAAGTCTCCTCCCTTAGCTTCTAACCTACAATAGCTACATCACCTATTCCTTGCCCTTAATCTTAGATTCTTTGGTTCCCTCTGTGAGGAGTGCCTCTTTCATCTTTCTTTGACAGACACCACTTATTTTAAAGCAATGTCGCTTAGTGGCTGGGCGAAAGGACTTTTGAAAATAAGGGACCCACGTCTGAATTCAGGTGCTGCCACGAAATAGCCATGCGGCGTTGGGCAAGTTAATGTTTTGGGTCTGTTTCCCATTAGTGACAGGGTCTCCGAATAGCTAATCCTAGAATTATTGTAAGAGCTATTGTAGAGTTGAAATGTAAAGAGTTAATTATTGTAGAGCTAAAATGTAATTAAAGACAAAGCACAGTACCTGGAAGGGTAACTCGAGCTGCAGAGACTATTTGAGGAAGAAGACAGTAATTGCTGACCAGGTGAGAGCTCTTAGGGTTTTTTCAGTTGCTAGCAAAAGAAAGTGCATTTGGCTAGCTTAAGAAAAAAGAAAGAAAAGAAAAAGGAATTTATGAAGATCCTGGGGTGCTAATTGGATCAAAGAGTCATCAAAACAATAGGCCTGGGGAAGGAAGGGCCTATAGGGATTTCAGCTGTTGAAATGTATTTCAGAGCCTTTTTTATCCCAAGTGTTGCACTAGGATGATTTAACTCCAGTGCTTTCCATCTGATCCTGGTGTCAGTTCACTTAAAATTCAAGTTCCAGGACAGGAAATCTGGGTCATGTCTTCTCTTTGGGGTGGAAGTGGGGTAAGCATGGTGATTGATAGCCACCAAGATCATACAGAATGGGACAGAGGTTGAAATCTGTATCAGTTTCTATCGCTGCTGTAACAAACTGATGCATATTTAGTGGCTTAGTATAACACATTTATTTTTTTACTGTGCTGGAGGTCAGTCCCAAATCTATCTCAGGGGGCTAAAATCAAGGCGTCAGCAGAACTGTGTCCCTGCCATCTGCTGTGACAGTGTTACATAAGGTAATCACAGGGACTATCCCATTTCCTTTGCCATATAGAGTCAGTCACCTGATCAGTGGAGTGATGTCCCATCATATCCACAGGACCTGCCCACATTCAGAGGGAGGGGGTCATACGTACCATCTGTGTGTCTGATATGTGCCTTTTAGAAAGGTGAGGATAGGCAGGTAAGGAGATGTGGTACAGCAAACGAGGTGTGGGCACAAAGGAGGGTGAGACCTCATGGGTAATTATGAGTGAAAGTGTCTGGAGAAGGAGGGAGGAAATGGGGCTCAGAAAGGAGGTGAACTCTGAGCTGAGTTTTGATGGCTGAACATTGGTCCCTAATGCGAGCTGCCCTTGTAAACCAAGGGGGAACCAAATTCGGGTTTCTGGGTAAAAAACTAAATGCTTTAATCTAGACCATAGCTGAATTTCAAAAATGCCAGAAATTAAATGCAGGCCGAATTAATCACCTAATCAGCCAGCCAGGCCACTGTGACTTGCTTTGCAGATTTAAAGGGGCTTAGACAATGCATCTGGCTCCCATTTCTAAAGCTTGCTGCGTTTTGAAATTCTTCTCATTTTAGGATTAGCAGCAAATTTACAGAATCTTTTTGCTAAAAAATACCACAAAGAAGCAGGCATATGTGGAGTCACTGAGAGGAAAAAAGTCATAATATGGTCGATAGTACCGTAGTTGAATTCGCCAATCAGCCGGTTGCCCTGGGCTTATTAGTTTCTTTTTAATCTTACACTGCAATACAGATCTGCAGGACAGCGTGAAATGTGAAAAAGAGAAGAAGGGAGGGTTGGAGGGAAGATTATTAAAACAAGCACAACATTGAAAGGCAGCAGGTAGGGAGCAGTGTATGAAGTTCCAGCTGGCTGGCGCTGAGGGCTCTCAGCT
The DNA here is from genome assembly GCF_964146895.1 of Miniopterus schreibersii. Lineage (NCBI taxonomy): Eukaryota > Metazoa > Chordata > Mammalia > Chiroptera > Miniopteridae > Miniopterus > Miniopterus schreibersii. The sequence continues at coordinate 70,322,654 of NC_138108.1, read as the reverse complement.
CCATTTGATGTTAGAGTTGTGGAGGTGGGGTGTGTGTGTGTGTGTGTGTGTGTGTGTGTGTGTGTAGGGGGAGCATGGGGGCCAGTCCTTATTTCCCAGACATTTCTTTTTCATCAGTGCTCAGGTTGGCTCAGCTCAGAGTTAACCAAACTTGAAAATGTAGAGAATTCAAAACTTTTTCTTATTTGTAAATTTTTATCCAAGTAATACATGCACAATTTTTTCTTTAAAAATTAGGATTTACAGAGGGATTTGGAATGAAAGGCAGCAGTCTCTGGCCTATGCTTCCCTACCCCTGTTTTCAGTTGTTTGGGTAGTTTCTGTCCTACCTACAAATAATGTGTTCATGTCACTCTTGCTTTGTATCCTAATTTGAGAGAGATGACCTCTTGTCTCTCTGTAGTGGATGAATTTAGCTCACCTATACCATCCTACCAACCCCTAACTTCCATTAAGTTTTACCACTGTGCCTACTGATTATTTTTATCACTCTCAATGACTTTCCTCAACCTTTATTTCTTGCTCCTGGCCTATAAACAATAGTACCTCTTGGCTTTCTCCCTTGTGTTGAAAGAATTTAACAGGAATGTTGACAGGTGAAAATAGTTAATGGATGGGCCATAGATAAAGGTGCTTCAGATATAAATAAGTTGAAGAAATCCTGGGTATGTAAGTAGAACAAGTTTCTCCAGAATGGATTATCTCAGAAGCTTTGATGTGCCAAATAAATGCTGTGCAGCTTCCAAAGGGCATGTAATGTGCCACATTTCCCAAACACTTGATCATAGTGAGGCAGGATACTAAGGAGCTAGGAAAAGTCCTTGGCAGGTAGAATGGGGAAACTGAGACAGATAACTGAGCAAACTGGCCGAGCAATTTACAGCAGACACGGAAGGTCACCTCCCTACAGATAACATCTAGGCCTCAGTTGTGTTTCAGCCCCAGGCCTAGAAAAGCAGCAAAACCAGGTGGGCGATGCCAGGACCAGCTGCAGTGACTAATGACCCCCTGCCCTGGAACTGACCAATCAATAGAGACCATGACCCTAAAGGGCACACCTGGAAAACTGATGAATATTTTGCTAAAACCTTCCCCTGATTCCCAACTGCAAGAGAGAGAGAGTCCTCAAGACAAAGGACCTAGCACATGCTCTCCCCCTCAGGAGCATGTCCATACCATTCCCTTCCCCCTGTCCTTCCCCCCCCCCCCAGGCGTGAATCTCCTAAACTCTAAGGGACTCCATGAGCCTTGCAACCAGGGAAGCAATGGGCAGGGGCGGCTCATCCCAGGCTAACCCCCCAAAACTGTCCCCAAGGCCCCTTCTTCTCTGACTTCCCAGTGAGCCAAAGCAGCCTCGCCTAGGCTCTCCTGTTGCTTCTTCTACCCTAAGCCCGTCCTTGTTTCACTGTCCCCAGCTTTAATAAATATACCCTCATAATCATCTGGACTCGTGCTGTGAGACCTTTCCTGCACCAAGTCAAGAACTCACATACTACCTAGGCAGACCTGCTCCCGGGCAGGTCCCTTTTCCAGTACCAATAGCAACTTTTCCCCTCCACATGACACCTACTAACATGTTAGGAAAATGCTTGTAAAACGGTAGAGGAGGTAATCTCCTGTTTGACGTGAAGGAAGGAGCACCAAAGTCTCCTTTTAGCAAACTAGGAATGATGTGCCCACACACTGAGCACTTGCTAGTGCCCAGGCTACACTGGCACTGGCACAGAGCACCCCATGAGCTCTGTACTAGTAGTATCTCCCTTTTACAAAGAGGGGGACTGGGGTGTAGAAATGGTGACTAGCTTGTCCAACACCCCACAGCTAGTTAAGTGGTGGAGTCAGGATTCACACTGAGGCCTCAGGTTAGAATTCCTCAACATTATACGGTTGCCCCCTAGCCTGCCAGCCTGCTGGAGATGAGAGCAGTGCAAAAGGACTTTGTGAAGACAGTAGGCATTTGAACTAGACTCAGTCCTTTGTGCAATCATGACGTTGTCCCTTACTCTGCAGAGCAGTTTATAATATGACAACAGCATTTGTGTGCGTTATCTTGCTTGAGTCTCACCCAACCCTCTCGGGTATATAGAAACCGAGTACTGGTCAACTTAACATAGCTAATCGAGGACTAAAATAATCAGGAGTTTCCAGATTTAGCAAAGAAAAGCACAGGACTCCCAGGTACATCAGAATTTTAGAGAAAGAATGACAAATTCTTACAGTATAAGTATGTCCCATGCAATATTTGAGACATACTTACCCTAAAACATTATTCATTGTTTGTCTGTAATTTTTATCTGCGTTTTATCTGGCAACATTACAAGTGAGAGCAGAACTCGTAAAACACAGGTTTAAGTGAGAGGAGAGCAGGGGAGGCTGAGGGCCCAAGAGGCACTGTGAGAGTGCGCACTGTCCCTGAGCTTCCCCAACCCACGCATGGCAGTGGTTTAAGGTGGGCGATAAGGTTCTGATTTCTCAGTCCTTTGCACAGCCGAGGAAGCCTGGAGTGGTAGGAAGACAAGGTCAGGCACAGCAGCCTCTTCCAGGGCTCCCTGAACAGTGACTCCAGTGTGGTGAGGTCTCACAGTGGGCCCGTGGTTCTCTCAGGTGGCATCCAGAATGGTTCCATCTGGACCTCCTCCTCAGCAGCAGGCAAAGCACTCAGCTGCCTCCATGAACATGGGACCCATGGACCCACTAGAGTTCATACGGTGACAGCAGGGGTCAGAGCCCAGGGTACAATTTGTTAGGTTGAAATTGGTTATAGGCCTCTGGAAGGAACAGCTCCGGGCACTGTAGCCCCAAATCTCTATTTCACATACATCAGATAAGCATTGCTGATGGGCTCTTACTAGCAACCCAGCCAGTGCCTCATGACTGCTTTGCCATGCATGTTCTATAAATTGGGGCTTCATTGTTATTTTCAAATACTTAACAGGTGAAAGATAGCTTGCATTTGAACTCTGTTTGCACTGCTGTAAAATAAAATCTAACCTACCATTTGTCAATAAAAGAAAAAGAAGCCCATTAAAGTCTTTAAATACAAGTTTAACTCTTGCAAATGTTAACCGGTCATTAAAAAAAAATGACCATTTCAAGTTTTTATCACCTCTGTGGGAAACTGTTTTCAATGGTGATGATGAGAATTTGAACGGAGCACATTAAAAAGTCAATTAGGATTTCCTTATAACCATTTCAACATAAAATTTTATAGAAAAAGCTATGTTGACTTCTACTCCAGTTGGGATATAGAAAGTCACAAGGGAACATCACTCCTACCTTAACAACAAGGACAAGCCAGATAATCTACAAAGTAATCATTTTGAAAGCTGGTAGGAACATTTAGGTTGTAAATAAACCTAATAAACCAAAGTCCAAAAAGTGCCAGTGACCTCCTAGGAGAGCTGCTTTCACCCTTGGCAGCACAGTGAATGGAAGAGAAAGCCGATTAAAAAATAAACAGCTGAAGCCTTGGTGCAATTTTAAGGGATTTAGAGTCCTCAGGAGTTCAGACACAGGGCAATCTGCACCTGCCCACTGGCTCTTCCTCAGGCCTTCACTGGATGCTCACAGAACAGCTTGGGGGTAGAGTAAGGAAGCTGAGAGACCCAGAGGCACAGAGGTCTGACCAGGAGAACTGAGGGAACTCCCTAGCATAGGGTCATGATGCTTATGATGAGGCAGCTACTGTCTACCCCTGAGGTGAGGAAACACCTTCTTCCCACAGCACAGGTGGGCAGAGCCTGTTGGAGTCTTAAGGATAACTGAGAAAAATTCCACAGACACTATGGGCCCTACCTTACTAGGTTAGGTCTTTCTCCTATTTGGGGGAGGTCTGGAGAGCTAAGGAAGGCACTTCACCTCAAACAAGTTCTTAGGGCCCACTGAATTCCATAGGCAGAGCAGGGATGCTGAGAGAAACCCCCAGGGCTGGCACTGAGTACAAGCAGGGGCCATGGCCAGTTGGGAGAGGGCAGGAGAGTGGAGACAGGCAGGAGACAAAGGCAAACAGGGCCTGCTAAAGTGGAGGGTGGGAAAGAAGAACTGATAAAATCCCCCCAGGTGCTTATATCACAAGTCCTGCTAAAGAGAAGGTTCTGATTCCTCCATCAGTTAATGTGAAGCCTGTAGTGAACTGAATCCAACTAAAGCAACAAAACTCCCTGACATGGGTCGACTACAGGCTAGAGTGTCTCAAACGGCCTGCCCACAAAAGAGGTCTACCCTTTTCTAGATAGGATTATTATTTTCTTCAGACTCTACTGCTCATTCATAATTCATTATGCCCAAATTCAATCAAAATCAAATTACAGGACACATGAAAAAATGACTCTTCCTTAAAGAGAAAACAGTAAATAGAACCAGACCTATTAAACAGAATTGTTGAAATGATCAGACAAATGTTTTAAAATAATAATAATAAATATATAAAATGATAGAGTGGAAAAAGTAAACAATATATTTGAACAGATGAACAATTTCAGAGCCAAATGGAAATGCTGGAAATGGAAAATAGGTCAGAATGAAAGATTTTTTTTTCAATGTATTTATTAACAGAATGGACATAGCAGAGGAAGGAATCAGTAAAATTGAAGACAATCAGTTAACTTATGCTGAATGCAAAGAGTTCAAAAACAAACTGACTGTCTTCAATTTTACTGTTATATATGATGTTCAAATAAATACATAATTTGAGTCCCAAGAGAAATATTTATATGGTGTAGAATTTTCTAAAATCTATGACAGACATCAACTCAAGATTCGATAAGCTCATCAAACCCAAAGAAAGGTATATACAAAGAAATACCAATAAAAGTACCTGTAGACACATCACAACCAAACTTATGAAAACCAACCATAAAGAGAAAATCTTAAAAGCTTCCAGAGAAAATAAGACACATCTCATAAAGGAGAACAATGGTAGAAATTACAGCTCCTCACCAGAAACAATGGCGATAAGCAGACAGTTGAATGACATCTTCAAAGTGTTGAAAGAAAAAATATATCAATCTACAATTCTAGGTCTAGTAGAATTATTTTCCAAAGCTAAAAATATTTTTTAAAGGCAAAAATGAAGTAAATTGTCTCAAACATAAGGAATTCCTATTATATAAGGAATGTCTACTATAAGAAATACTAAAATAAATTATTTAGGCCAAAATGAAACAATGCCAGATGACACCCAGTTCTTCAGGAAAGAATGCAGAACATCAGAAAGAGAAAACGTGAGTAAATACAAAAAACATTAAACACACACACACACGCTTGAGCACACACATGAGCACAATGCATACGTACAAACACATTTTAAAGACTATTGACCTTTTAATGTAAAAATAATGACAATGTAATGTGAGGTTCTGGGATATTTAGAAGTAAAATATATGACAAGAGCACAAAGGGTGAGAGAGAAGTAACTAAAATATATTATTTTAAGAGTCTTACATTGTAGTAGAATAATTTGTTATTGTAGATGTGACAAGTTAGAGATGCATATTATAATCTCCAGGTCAAGCACTAAAATATAACATAGAGACATTGCTAATGATTATAATTAACACAAAAATAAAAATAAATACCTAAAAATACTTAATTCACATAAAAAAGAGGCATAAAAGGAGGAACAAAGAAAAACCAGAGCAAATGGAACTATATAAATCAAATATAACTACAGTAGATGAAAACCCACATATATCAATAACTGCATATGGCAGAAGAGCCAAATTAAAAGTCAGAGGTTGCTAAGCTGACCAAAACCCCCACAAAACAACAAGACCAAAGTATATGCTGTTGAGAAGAAACACACTTTAAACACAAAGACGCAGAAAAGTTGAAAGTAAAAGAATGAATAATTGAAAAAAATATAACATACAAATTCTAATCATTAAAAATCTATCATTGCTACATTTTATAACAAAGGTAGACTTCAGGACAAAGAGTATGCCCAGCACAGAGACATTTCATAATGATACGAGTTAAGTGATCAAGGGAATATAACAATCTTAAATGTGACAGGACTAAAGAAAAGCAGAGATCGATCCACAATTGTTGTTGAATTTAACACCTTTCGGCAGCTGATAGGACAAGTAGACAAAACAATTAACAAGAACACAGAAGGTATCTGGCATAACTGACAATTATAGAACCCTGCACCAGCAACAGAAAAGGATTGTGCGCTCTTCTCAAGTGATCATGAAACATTTATCAACATAGACTATTTTCTGGGCCATAAAACAAGTCTAAATAAGTTTCAAAAGTCAAAATCATACAGAGTTTATTCTCTGGTTGCGATCGTTTAAAATTAGAAATCGGTAACAATAAAATACTCCAATAGAATTTTCCTGCAATGATGACATGTTCTATGTCTGCACCGCCCAATGGCAGTAACTATCCAAGTGTGACTACTGAGCACTTGAACTATGGCTAGAGTGACTTAGCAGATGAATTTTTATTTTAATTACTTTAAGTTTAGATGTCCACATACAGCCAGTGGCTACTGTATTGGGTAGAACAAATCTAGAAAACCTCCAAATATGCATCACACAAAAAAATGATTTCAGGTGGACCATAGATCCAAACTGAAGAGTTAAAACTATAAAGCTTCTAGAACAAAACATAAGAGAATATTTTCATGACCTTGGTATGAGTAAAAATTTCATAGAAAGAATAGAAAAAGCAGTACCATAAAATAAAATATTGATAAACTGGACTTCATTAAAATGAAAAATGTCTGCAGGCAAAAAAAACAAAAACACCCACCGTTAAGAAAATGAAAATGTAAGTCCCAGTCTAGGAGAAAAAATTTGTAAAATAAAATCTTACAAAGGAGTTGTAACCAGAATATATGAAAAACTCTTACAACTCAAAATAAAAAGACAAATGACCCAAATAAAAGATAGCTTAAGGCTTGAACAAAATTTCACAAATAAGATTTATAAATGTCCAATAAGCACATGAAAAAAGTGTTCAGTGTGAATATTTATCAAGGAAATGCAAACTTAAACAACAATTAGAGATCACTACAAACCAGCCAAAATCAGAGAGGAAGGGGGTTTCGTGGCTGGGTGAAAAAGGTGAAGGGATTAAGCAAAACAACAGCAACACACACACACAACCCTCACAGACACAGACAATGGTATGGAGATTACCGGAGGGAAAGGGGGAGAGAGGGGAGGTAGGAGAGGTTACAGGGAAGATAAATGCTGATGGGCTGCGACTTGACTTGTGGTGGTGAACACATTACAATATACAGATGATGTGTTGTAGAGCTGTACACCTGAAACCTATATAATTTTATTAACCAACCCAATAAATTCAGTAAAAAGGGAAGAAAAATAATATCAGTAAACATTGGCATAGATGTTTAAGCAACAGTAAGTTTCCTACATTGGTAGTAGGAGTATAAAATGGTACAATTACTTTGGAAAACTGGGAGACTTGTAAAATCCTAAACACACATCTACATATGACCCAGCCACTTCACTCTAGGGATTAATCCATGGAAAATGGAAATGTATAGCCACAAAAAGCCTTGTGCAAGAATCTTCATAGTAGCTTTATGCATAATAGCCCCACACTAGAAACAACCCAGGTATCCATCAGCAGGAGGCTGGACAAGCAAACAATGCTATGTTCATGCAACGGAATATTACTCGGCAATTAAAAGTAACAAATTAGTGAGGTATGCAACAAGCTGCATGAATCCAAAAAATGTTCCATTTAACAAAAGGAGCCAGACACAAAAAAAGTACCTACTGTATTATTTCATTTGTATGAAGGTCTAAAATAGGCAAAATTTTCCAGATCAAGTGGCTGCTTCTAGTGCCCAGGCACTGACTGAGAGCAGGCACAAAGGAACTTTCCAGGGTGATAAAAATGTTCTACGTCTTGATGTCTTGATGTGGGAGGAAATGTGTTCACATGTCAAAAATGATCAAAAGAGTACACTTAAAATCTCTTCATTTCACTGGATGCAAGCTAAGCCTCAATAAACATGTCCAATAAATAATGAAGCTTTGTTCAGAAAAGCAAGCTTAAGTTTCTCATTGAAAATTAAAATGCTTTTATTTGTAAGTGGAGTACAAATTCAATATTTAATAGCTTCTACAATATATGTATTTTCTGTTTCTTGCAATCTTTTGTAGATATGAATTTTTCACCAAGCCTTATCTAAATGCTCCAGAACACTCTGTTTCAGTGTGCCATGCAGATGTGCCCCTTTGCCACGTGTGCCACGGTATGAAAATGCTGGAGGGCACTGCTCTGCCAGGGGTTGGATTGGGGAAGGGTGCTGGAGGAGGGGGAGAGAGACCTGTTTGGGAAGCAGGGTGACAAAAATGTGACAGGCTGCCTATGTCATAGGTTTGTCGTAAGGATGAAAGTGAACCAGAGCCTGTGAAAGTCAAATGAGACCATGCATCTCATGTATAATAATATTCTTTCCCCTTCCCTCCTGGGCCCTATTATTTTGGGAGGTGTGGATTTTGTCTCTCTCTATGGAGACCTACAGGTTATATTTGGGAAAATGTTTTTTCCATACCTTTATTGCCTACAAAGAAGGTTGGAATAGTCAAGGGATCCAGTTTTGGCTGCTCTTCAGAAATGAGTTAATTTATAAAAAAGAATATTCTGAGTCTTCATAGTGATGGCTTTAAACTATATGCAAATAAGGAATTCAGAATTCATTAGTTGATCTTTGTGCCATCATGTGAGTTGTGAAAAGGACAGCATTCCTACAAAACTAATACTTTGTCATAATTAAGATGACAGTAGGGAACTTTTCAGAAAGAGAAAAAGACTTTTTTCTAGACAATAGCCGAATACTTAATTTAGAATACCAAAGTTAGAAATTCATTTATTTATTGAAATACCAAATGTTCAAGATTTTTTTAAAGTTTCTTTAGTTCTTATGACTTAATACGTCAAATTAATTTAGAAAGAATATGTCACCGTTTGATGAAAATGTCTTTCGAGGCAGTTTTAAGCCAGTAAAACCTAAATAAACGGTCCTGTTTTAAATGGCAACACTGTTTTACACTCAGGGTAATTATCAAAACAATCCCTGGGGTGCTGTTTCATGCTTTGAACAGGAGGCCTGGAAAGCTAGTTTTCTTTTTGGCCGTGACGCAGTCTACATTTCTGCAACATTTAACTGAAATTTTTTGGTTCTGAAGACATTGATGGAACCCCCATGATGTGTCATGTCACAGCCTCCATCCCCCTGTTACAGATGGTGGACTCAGGGGAGGTCAGGGAGGTGGGTCTCGTTGCCCAGGTCAGCACCTGATGGAAACTGAGCTGGAACTGGGGGCTCATGCCCTCCCTAACTCCCTGTGGTTTCCAACAGCCACCCTGCCCCGGGGCACCCCACACTCCAGGAGGGAATCTGAAGGACAGCAGTCACCATAGTGTCAGGGTGGAAGTCTCAGCCTTTTTTAAGAGAATGTGACAGGCATGCTACGTGGCTGAGGGCCCCAGCCAGCTCATGCTCCCTTCAGGACTCCTCCGGGTAGTCTCTTGGCTCGCCCCACAACAGGGTTGTTGTGACGTTTGGTTTTTCCCACCTGCGTGCACCTTCGAGCATTCTGGCCTAGGATGCCTGTTCCCCACCCCACATGCCAGGAGTGTGAGGAGGAGAGTGGCCGGGGGGTGTACGCATGAGCCGTCCCTAACCACCCGCTATGATTCATGCAGCACAAAAGGCACACTGGAGAAAAAAATCACACTTAGCAGTCTGTTGCAAAACCGTGAAACACCCACCATTTTATCAACCACTCAAATGCCTTCTGGAACCATCTCTGTTTTAAGTAGTTTAAATCACTTTTCTTAGCAAAGTCTAATGTCTCAGCTAACTCAGGCTTTGGTCAACGTGGTTACCATGGCTCCTAAGGAAGGCAAGAGACCAACAGATTTTTGCTTTTTTACTTTGAAGCTGAGATGTCAGACACCCATCCATTGTCCCAGGTAGCTTTCATTTGTCATTTACAAAATGGAAAATGGGGATTTGGAAGCAACTTCCACATAGAACAATATTATTGACATTAAGACGACTTATCTAAACTTACCCAATAGGTTGCTATTTACCTGCAATTATCTGAGACTTAGTTATAGAAACCTCTAGACACATTTGACTTTGAAGTGACCATTTATTGAGGGCCAGGAACTCCATTTACATACATTTCTATAATGATTACATATAATGTAGATATCACTTTTCCATTTTACCAATAAGGAAACCAAGACTTAGAGAGGTTAAATCATAATGAAAACAACAAAAGAGAGCATTAACATTCACTAAGCATCTACTAGGTGACAGGGACTGTACAAAGCACTGCATATATACTTTATAAACAGTATCATTCTCATTTCCTCTTCTCAACAACCCGGTGAGACGGATACTATTAATATCCTTATTTTACAGATGGGAAAGAGAGGTTAGTGAGGACCTGCAACTTGCTCAAGGTCACACAGGTCAGATTGATACCAGATCTACTCTCAACCACTTCATTCAACATGCTGCCTTCTCTGGAGTTCGGATTCCAGCCCAAATCTGTCTAATTCCAAAACAGATACATTTTCTACTGCCATATTTCCTAGCAAGAAATACAAACCACACACATGCTTTGAGCAGCAACTAATTTGATCCAGCCTGTATTGTAATAACCTCATCTGCACAACATCCCTTGGTGTTGGGAGCACACACTTGGAATTCGTCAGACTCATCCCTACACTGCCTCTTATTAGCTGAGTGACCTTGTAGATGTTACTCAGCTTCTCTGAGCTTCCATTCCTTTCCTTGAATGGGAAAAGAATAGTACCCTCCTTGGAAGATTGCTGTAGGAATTAGATGAGAAAATGCTGGGAAAATCTTGGTATTTGGTAAATGATTTTATGCAATTGTTATTATTATAAAACATTGCTCTACATACCCAGTAAAGATAAGATATAACAAAAGGTATATTTAGGAGCAAAATATTACCCATGTTTTCAATCATAACTTTGCCATTACTTAGCCAGATGATCTTAGATAAGTTACATAAGGTCTCTAGACCTTGGTTTATTCATGGCTAGATGCCTTTTAAGTTACCTTCCAACACTAATGTTTGATAATTCTATGAACATGTATGAAACTGCTTTAGAAATGATAAATTACTGTAAAAGGTACTATCCTATCATCACCATAATCACCTTCTTTAGCATGGGGTTGGAAAAGAGAAGGGTGGAACTAATGCCTATGGCACATAAGGGCTTTTTGTGTATTATTCCGTTTCTTCCTCATGTTCCTGCTAAGGGCCTTGATGATTTTTTTTTTTTTAATTCTCACCTGAGGATATTTTTTCCATTGCTTTTCAGAGAGAGTGGAAGGGAAAGAGAAAGAGAGATAGAAACATCAATGTGAGAGAGACACATTGATTGGTTGCCTCCCGCTCAAGCACCCACCAGTGCCTGGGATTAAGCCTGCAACTGAGGTACATGTCCTCGGTCACAATCGAACCCAGGACCCTTCAATCCGAAGGCCGATGCTCTAACCACTGAGCAAAACTGGCTAGGGTAGGGCCTTGATTTTTAAAACAAATATTAACCAGGAATCTGAGATTCAAAGAGAGTAAATGACTTACCTGAGTTTGGACAATTAGACAAAAGGAGGAAGCTTTCAAATTTACATCTATCTGTCTAAAACCCATATTAGCCAAAAAGTGGCCTCTGAAGATTCACCAAGCTCAGCAGGGACTTCAGGAACCAAAGGGAATTATGTGTATGTGACCAAAACAGATACCTTACCATGGGTAGGGTTTGCCAGGCCTTGCATTTTTCCATATATCTCAGCCATGGGGACCAAGGAAAACACCAGGGAAGGGAAAAGACATTGGAATTACAAGGCACCTCTACCTACTGCTGGTAACCAAAATGCAGGCCCCCAAGCTCTAGTGAGCAGGAGCACCCACATAAATATAAAAGTAAAAATATTTTGGGAAATAATTTTCTATTTCCCCTTCCCCCAAACAGGGACAGTGTCACTTAGGAAAATTATTTTAAAATTTAATTTACATTTTCTACTCTTTCAATTTTGAATTTTATATGGGAGATACTATAATTTTTAAATATATAATTTAAATAATATATGGAGGTGGGCCACTATAAACTTTTTAATAATAGATTTTTTTAAATCAATTTTAGGCCCAACTCTCTGAAGGGAAGGTAGAGAGAGTTCCCGTGACCCCTTGCCCCCACACATCCACAGACTTGCCTTTATCATAGTTTGTTACAATAGATGAACCTACATCATTATCAACCAAAGTCTATAGTTTACATTAAGGTTCACACTGGTGGTGTACATCCTATGGGTTTGGACAAATACAGAATAGCATGTATTCATTATTATGGTATCACACAGAATAAATTTACTGCCCTAAAAATCCTCCATGTTCCACCTATGCGTCCCTCCCTCAACCCCTCCAACCACTGATCTTTTTACTCTCTCCATAGTTTTATCTTTTCCATAATGCCATATAGTGGTGTGGTGGGGAGTCAGATAGGCATGAGCAGAGCAGGACAATAGGCCAGGTAGAGAATATCACCAGGACAGAAGGACCTGAACGCCTGGTGGCAGGTACCTGTCAATGGGCAGAACTAGGCGAGCGAGTATTGGAAATAAGTACTATTGTTAATTAGGACCTCACCCCTGGGGCACCCTTTCCTCCCCTAGATCATTCCTGGTGATGCGGGTCAGATCCCTACCCTGACCTTTTCTCCCCTGACATGTAGCTAGTCATGCAGTAGACCTTACCTTTAGAAATAACAAGAGAGCTGGAGAAAAACCCCATCTGACTTCCATACAAGGACAGGAGACAAGAAGACAGGGTCCAATAGGTCAGCTGGAAGACGAAAGAAATTAACCCCCTTTAAGGGGTTGAAAAGAACCCTAACTCACACCCCAAAGAGCTGCCTACTGGAAACATTCTTTCAAGTGCACTTTTGCTTTGCTTGCTAAAATAAACTTTCTCTTGCAATTCTGTCTTAGCTCTGAATTCTTTCTTAGACAGAACTCAAGTACTGAGGCCTACTTTTGCCATTAACAGCGGGAATCATACAGAATGTAGCCTTTACAAACTGGCTTCCTTCACTTAGTAATATACATTTATGGCTCCTTCATACCTTTCTGTGGTTTGATTGCTCATTTCTTTTTAGCGATGAATAATATTCTATTCTCTGGATGTACCACTGTTTATACATTCACCTACTGAAGAATATCTTGGTTCCTTTCAAATTTTAGTAATTATGAATAATTGCTATAAACATCTGTGTGCAGTTTGGGATGTGGACATGTTTTTAACTCCTTTGGGTAAACACCAAGGAGCATGATTGCTGAATTATATGGTAACAGTACGTTAATTTTGTAAGAAACTGCCAAACTGTCTTCCACAGTGGCTATACCATTTTTTTTGTATTCCCACCAGTAATAAATGAGAGTTCCTGTTGCTCCATATCTTCACCAGCATTTGGTGTTGTCAGTGTTCTGGATTTGGACCATCATAATAGGTGTATAGTGGTATCATATTGTTGTTTTAATTTGCATTTCCCTCATGACATATGATTTGGAGCATCTTTTCATATGTTTATTTGCCACCTGTACATATTATGTGGTGAGGTGACTATTTGGGCCTCTTACCCATTTTTCAAATTGAATTGTTTGTTTTCTTATTGTTGGGTTTGAAAAGTTCTTTGTATATTTTGGATAAAGTCCTTTATCAGATGTGTCTTTAACAAATATTTTGCCCTATCTAGTGGCTTGTCTTCTCATTCTCTTGACACTATAAACTTTTCAATCCCTAAAGCCTTTAAGGTCATAGCCCAGGCTTAACACCATCATCAATCTGTCTGAGGCTAAGAAATTGCAAGAATTATATTGCCAACGCTGATTCCTCCAGTCCCCAAATACCAAAAGTGTTAGCAAAACACTCCCCAAAACCTGGAATTTAGATCCTATGCCAATATATACCAAGTGTAAGAATCCACACAAATGACCACACAAATGTGCTTATGAAAGAGCCTTGGAAACACTGCATGAGCAGCTGCTAACTCATAAAGCACAGAATCTTGCTATAGAATTACCAGTACATTATATCAGGGGGCTTAATCTGAGTCCTAGCTCTGATAGTGGCTGTTCCTAGAATTACAGGTGAAGAGACCTTGAAGATCAAGTTTGTTTGGTAAATAAGTCTTCACTATTCTTTTATTCTGACATTTATCAGGGGACCATTATGTTTATGACACAAATGAGTTATAAGGAATATAAATTTCTCAAGCTAGTTATAATCTTCTAGGCACTATGTGACATGTATGTAAATACAAATTGCTTTTCACTTGAGAGAGGCAATAAATCTTGAGAAACACTGTGGTTTATTATATCCATAAAAGCTTATATTAGAATGGGAACATAATGTTCATCTTATCTAATCTTTCTCTCAATACAAGAATTAGAAAAGCCCAGATAGGAATGCTAATTCCAAATTAACTGGCTTTGTGACCATAAGTTAGCTATTTGATATCCTTAGGACTTTGCCTTTTATTATTTTACTTTCAGGTGTACAACCCAATGATTAGACATTTATATAACTTATGAAGTTATCACCCTGATAAATCTAGTGCCCATCTGACACCATACATAGTTATAACAATATTAATGACTATATTTCCTATCCTGGACTTTACATCCCCATAACTATTCTGTAATTACCAATTTGTACTTCTTAATCCCTTCAACTTTTTCACCCATCACCCCAATCCAGCCTCCCATCTGGTGACTGTCAAATGTTCTCTGTATCTATAAGTCTGTTTATGTTCTGCTTATTCATTTATTTATTTATTTTTTAGATTTCACTTAAGTGAAATCATATGGTATTTGTCTTCCTTTGTCTGACCTATTTCACTCAACACAATACCCTCTAGGTCCATCCATGTTGTTGCAGATGGCAAGATTTCATTGTATTTTTTTTTTTATGACTGAGTTGTATTCCATTGTATATATGTGCCACTTCTTTATTCATTCATCTATTGATGGACACTTAGGTTGCTTCCATATCTTGGCTATGGTAAATAATGTTGCAGTGAACATATGGATGATAGCTTTGTATTTATTGCCATTTTATTATTCATATTTTTTTAATCTTTTTTAAAATTTTTCTTCTTAAAGAGGACCCATGAACCTTTCTTGTAATACTTGTTTGGTGGCGATGAACTCTTAGCTATTTTTTTTTTTTTTGGTCTGGGAAGCTCTTTATCTCTTTTGATTCTAAATGATAGATTTGCTGTGCAGAGTAACCTTGGTTGTAGGTCCTTGCTTTTCATCACTTTGAATATTTCATGCCAGTCCCTCCTGGCCTGCAAAATTTCTATTGAGAAATCAGCTGACAGTCTTATGGGAGCTCCCTTGTAGGTAACTAACCACTTTTCTCTTGCTGCCTTTAAGATCCTCTCTTTGTCTTTAATCTTTGGCACTTAAACTATGCTGTGTCTTGATGCAGACCTCTTTGGGAACATCTTATTTGTGACTCTTTGTGCTTCCTAGACTTGTATGTCTGTTTTACTCACCAGGTTAAGGAACTTTCCAGTCACTATTTTTTTCAAATAGGTTTTCAATTTCTTGCTCTCTCTCCTCTCCTTCCAGCTTCCCTATGATGCAAATGTTCGTATACTGAAAGTTATCCCAGAGGCTCTTTATACTATCCTCATTTTTAAATTCATTTTTCTTTTTGCTGTTCTAATTGGGTGTTTTCTGCTTCCCTATCTTCCAAATTGCTGATTTGATCCTCTGCTTTATGTACTCTACTGTGGATTCCCTGTAATGTATTCTTCATTTCAGTTAGTGTATTCTTCATTACTGAGTGGTTCTTTTTTGTTTTCTTTCTCTATTTTTGTGTTTTCTATCTCCTTGTTGAAGTCCTCCCTAAGTTCGTCTACTCTTTCCTAAGTTCATTGAACATCCTTATAACAGGTATTTTGAACTCTGCCCCTAGTAGGTTGCTTGTCTCTGTTTGTTTAGTTCTTTTTCTGGAGTTTTGTTCTGCTCTTTCATTTGGGACGTGCTTCTTTGTCTCCTCATTTTGGCTGACTCCCTGTTCTTGTTTCTACATATTAGACAGAGCCTCTATGTTTCTCAGTCTTGGTAGAGTGGCCTCATGTATTAAGTGTCTAGTGGGGCCCAGTGGCACAGCCTCCTCGGTCACCTGAAATGGATGCTCCAGGTGTGCCTACCCTGTGGCCTGTGTGCACCCTCCTGCTGTAGTTGAGCCTTGATTGTTGTCAGTGGGAGAGATTTTACCCCAGGCTGACTGGCAGAGACCAGAGTAGAGAATCAGCTGTGCAGGGGCTGACCTCACAGAGCAGGACTCATTTCATTGGGGCTCTGGTGCCAACTGAGCTTGCTTATTTAGTGTGTTGATTTTGGTGGTGATTAAGTGGTGCTTTGGCATAATCTGAAATTTTCCACCAGGTGCACTAGCTCTGGTGAGTCCCATGAGGAGCAGGCCAAGGTAAACTGTCACCTGTGCCCTGCACAGGGCTACCCAGCATGAGCTATAAAGCAATCTGCTGATGGCTACTACTTGTGCTGGGCTTGGAGATGCCTATGACTAGCCAACTTGTGAACCAAGGCTGGGTGCCACTACTGCTTGTCCTGGGGTCACTTAGCAAAAGGTACGGGCACACTGAGGTCAGATGCTATTTGTTTGGTGTTTATGAACCTTTGGGAGATTTTAGAAAAGTCAGCAGCATGAGCCAAGACAAGCCATATGTATGGAAAGCCACTGGAAAGAGCTTAGGTGGACCAGCAAGTTGCATGGGGTGGGATCTCAGGGAATCACCAGGGCAAGTGAACAGTGTGAGCCAGGTTGATGGAGACTCAGATATGGAGCCTGCCTAATGGCTCTCTTTGGGGAAGGCTCAGCAAAGGAAAAACAGCCTCTGCCAACACTTCTACCTGGGAGAAATCTACCCTTCCAGACCTTGCCCTGAAACCAGACAATTCAGTTCCTCACTGTATGTCCTTGGTGTCCTTCTGAGCTGCTACCCCAGCAATCAAACTCAGAAGTGAGTCCCAATAAGTTGTTGTGGGGGCCCTTTAAGAGGAACACTTGGAGCTCCAGCAGTCCTCTGTCTCAGCCACAATCCCCACTGGTTTTCACAGCCAGAAGTTATGGGAACTTCTCTTCCTGGCACTGGAACCCTGGGCTGGGGGGGGGGCTGAGGGGGGTTGGTTTGGGACATTTCACTCCTCAGAGGGGACCTCCACAGCCAAGATATCCCTCCCAATTTTTAACTATGTGTGGAATCAACCCCTACCATGTCTCCCTCTGCCCCTCCTACCTGTCTCCAAGTAGCTTTTTCTTTATATCATTAGTTGTGGAACTTCTGTTCAGGTAGATTTTAGGTAGTTCTAAATGATGGCTGTTCTGTGGTTAGTTATAGTTTTGATGTGGTGGTGGGAGGATTCAAAGACCGCATTTACTTATTCCACCATCTCGACTGGAAGCCAAGAAAATATCTTAAAATGCTCCTGAGATCAGTAGTTTCTGCATAAAATCATACTATACGGTCAATTCATTAGCTGCAGCCAGTTGTAAAGGCAGCAACCTGAATTTCAGCTATGACATCTTTCAGTTCAGGAGATACAATGTATTTTTACAAAAATTTATATTTCTATTTTAACCATAGGAAGAAAAGTCGATTATTTTAATTATTACCAGTCTGTAAGGAGTTGGAAACAGACTTAATATTATGCTGTCACTGAAGCAAAATTAAAGTATTTTTTCTGTAGCTGACATTAAAATACTAGCATTTGTCCTAAGTATTAATTTTGAACAGAAATTTTACAAATTGCAATAACATTTCCCTCTGTATAGATGTGAATGAATAATTTAACTTAATTTCATTTTTACTTTGATTTCAAATCCTTCTTGCATACTTTCGTTAAACAACATAATTTTATCTGATGAGAGCTAGTCCCTCTCATTCTGTCTTTGTATCCCTCACAAGCACATGTTCTTTTGTTAGGCCAACTCACACCTGGTGCTGAATATTTAATTTGAAGAGAATCTCCAGCAACTGGCATTAGTCTCTCTACATCTGGTTTAGCTGTGATCTTTGTATATTAATGTTTAGTCTATTTACTGACATTTTATAAAGAAAAAGAATGTGGGACAAATTAGAAAAATAGAATGGATAAAATTAAAGAAACAATAATATGATATAGCAGAATTTTTGTAGTATCTGGTAAAAAATAAATGCAAAATTAAATTGGTGGTTATAGGAAATGTTTTAAAGCTCAAAAAATATATTTTAGAATTTAGTGTGATAAATAAGACTTTCTTATTTTATAAAATGTGTGGTAAGTTGGGCTACTTATCAAATTTGGGGTATCTTCCAAAAGAAATGATCCATTCAGTCTGATGTTAAGCAGACCTTTAAGTGGTGGTTTTTGGAATCTTTATGGAGCAGATAATAATAAAGATTTAGGGATGATGTTTAACAGTAAAATAGAAAGTATAACTGCTTGTCTTAACCACTTATGAAAGATAAAGTAGCTGAGCTTCAGGAACATTAAAACAACAAAAGTCAGTTCTTCTATTATGTAATAAATGAAAGGACACTGTGTCCTGAGAACACTATGGGAAGCTTACTGGGCAACTATAACTGAATTAATCACAATGGAAATGAAAATGCTATATAGCTTGCCCTTATTTGAAAATTTGACAGGTTCACTCTCTGCTGTATAATTAAGTCAAAATTGAGAACTATTTATTAGCTTAAATCCTCAGAGATGGATTCTCATTCTTGAGTCAAATGTCCACTCCTAGTCCTTACATTTGTGACCAGAGGACCAGGTCGAGCTGTGAGTTAAATGCTTATCTTGCAACCATTTGGATTAGGTGAAGGAGAAATTGTGCTGGACAGATGTGCTGGACAGACACACACACACAACAAGGGTTCACTAGAAAACAAATTGTCTTCATTTTCATTTTTTTCACTGACAGTTAAACCCCTTATACCACTCATATTTAAATGGCAGTGTGGTCACATGTGTCCCACTCTCTACTTGTGATGTTGCATTCCTGAACCTATGACATCATTAATACTTACTGAATTTCAGCACATTTTGCAGACTATTGACATTTTGTATCATAATTTCTCGTCCAACATATATTACTAATGTGTTTCAATTGTCTGTCTGAAGTCGGCTTCAACACCTCCATGAGTGTATAATAAAGTGGACAGATTCACAGACAGAACCTTGTTGCAGTCCATTAGAAAGTTCTTTAGGGGTTGACTTGGATCCATTAATCAACCGACTGTGATGGCTTAGAAATGAGTCTTTCCAGAAGCACATGGATCTAAATGTCAGAGACACTGTGGTTAGAAGACTCATCATCTCCTCATCCTATGGGAGGACCTATTTGAGGAGCAGAGTTCCTGCAAAACCAAGAAAGAGAAATTCATCAACAGTGACCTGAAATGCCGCCTGTCCCCTTCCAATGAGAGACAGTGTCTGAAATCCCCTGTAACATTGTACAGATCATCTCAACAAATCATTTTTCTCGTGAAAAGAGAATTTAAAAATTTTCAAGAAATGCCAGTCTTGACAGGAAGGGCAAAGGCTCTACAGCCCCAGAAGGAAGGAGGTGGGGCAGGTGCCTCAAGGTAATGTCCAGATGCTGGCCCCAGACAGATGCTAACCTAAGCTGTCACCCCTGGCGCTCTGAGTTACACTCAGCACTCAAAAGCAGCCATGCTTGGAAAGCTCTGATTTCCCTGAATATTTTCTCAACAGACTTGGATGATAGCATCTTATTTTCTATGTACTTCTCAGTTATTATCTAGTGTGTCAAATTGTGTTATTAATGGAATGAATGAACTATCCACAACCCATAAACAGTTGCCTTCCACTCAATGTTGATGCTAAGCATTCAATTTACGCACTTATTTTTTCATTTGTTCAATGGGTGTCAATCAAGCATTTAAAATGTGTCAGGCTCTGAGGATAATGTGGTTCACAAAACACAATTCCTAACCTCATGGAACTTAAAAACCCTCCAGTCCAGCCAAACAAGTTGCTCACTGGCTGCTGTAACTTTCAGCACTTTCCTGACCCAGCCCCTGACCCAGAGTTCTCTCCATCCATGGTTTCCTGCTTAAATCCATCTCAAAGGGCCCCTCCTCCACCAAGGCTCCCACATTAACCCAGCCTGCAGTGATCTTTCTGCTTTCTCACTTCTCATAACTGAATTGCTTGTACTGCTCACGGGCAGATAGCAGCTACATTTGATAGTAAGAAATGAACTTGACACTGGGAGACATCCATTTTCAGATCCTGCTTCAGTGACTTACTAGATTTTGTATTTGTAGATTATTTAATATTTCTGAGCCACATCTGTAAAGTGAGGATAATGCCAACTTCAGAGAGAAGTTGTGAGAAATAATTTATCCCAAATGACCTTTTTTAATCCAAACATCTGGTTCTCTAATGGTGGTGTAGAGAAAGAGAATAGGACTTAGAGCTGGAGCGTGAGTGGCTCTATCTACACTTCTTGGCCTTGCTCCCTTGGAAATATCACCCAGTATCTGTGAGTCTCAGTTTCCTGAGAGGCAAAATAGTAAGATAATTCTCACTTCAAAAGTTGTTATGAAAAGAAATCAGGTTAAGGTATAGAGAAGTCCTTTATGAGCTAGAAAGCACAGCTCAGATGGCAGACTCTGTCCTGGTGACTATTATGTAGGTTTCCCAACTGTAACTAGATTGTGAACCCAATTTGGTCAGTGAACCTGTCTCCTGTTTCTCTCCTGCATCTCTCCTTTTCCTGCAGGGCACGCACAGCTGTTCATTTTCTGTTTTACAAACTTTTTAAGTAAAATATAGTATACCTGCAAAACGTGCACAGATCTTGATGAATTTTTATAGAATTTATAAACAGCCACCCTGCTCAAAAGCCTCTATCTCAGTACCCCACCCACTCAGAGCTGGCCACCATTCTAATTTCCACAACCAAAGATTTTTTTGTTTTTTCTGTGCTTAATATAAATGGAATCAGACAACACAAACTCTCATGTGAGGTCAGGCTTATTTCACTCAGCATTATGTGCGGAGATTTACTCTCTGTTCCTGTAACAGTGGGTCATTATTTTCATTCTCTATCGTATTTATTGTATAAATATACCAAAATTACTTATCCACTTTCCTGTTGATGAACATATATTGTTGTAGTTTGGAGCTATTTTAAACAGTATAGTGAACATTCTTGCACATTTAGGGGTACACTGTGTATTCCTATTGTGTGAAGACCTAAAAGTGGAATGACTGTCTCATAGAACATGCATATATTCAGCATTAGTAGAGACCACCAAACATTTTCTTGAAGTGGATGTACTGATTCCGTTCAGTCTGCCAGCAGTGAGTGAGGGCTCAGTTGCTCGGCTCCTTGGTCACGATTTGATATTGTCTGTCTTTGCTTTGGCTGTTCGGGTGACTATGTGGGTGTAGGTCATTGTGATTTCAGTTGTGTTCCCTGCTCATTGAAGAGGCTAGGCATGTTTTCATATTTAGTGGCCATTTGGATAAACTCTTTGATGAAATGGCTATTTAACTCATTTGTCTGTATTCATATTTGGTTGACTGTTTCTTAATAATTTATAGTTCTTTATGTAATCTGGATGTCTTTTTATATGTATTACCAGTATATTCACCATTGTGTGGCTTGTGTTTTCACTCTCTTAAGGTGTCTTTTGACGACAGGAATTTCCTAATTTTAATGTTGTGGAGGTTAACATTTTTTGATTAGTACATTTTGCATGCTATTTAAGAAAAGTTTGTGTACCTGAGGTAATAGACATATTCTCTGATTTTTTCCTAAAAGTTTTCTTTTCCTTTGGACATATAAATATATAATCCACCTGCAATTGATTTCTTTAAGGTAAGGATAAAGATTAATTTTCCCATGTGAATATTCAAATAACTCAGCCCCATTTATTTAAAAAGGACATTTTACACTATACAGCAGGGTTGCCTTTGTCAAATATCAGGTAACTGTGCAGATGTGAGACTCGTTTAGGTTTTTTATCTGCATGCAAACTTCGTTCTGTCTTTTTTTAATTTTTAAATTACAGTTTACATTCAATGATATTTTGTATTAGTTTTAGGTGTACAGCATCTGTCATCATTTTAATAGCTCCATGCTTGCCTCGGTGTCTGACAGTGTATGTCCTCCAGCCACTTCCTCTTTATTAATGATCTCCTTGACTATTTTTGACCTCTTACATTCTTATATGAATTTTAGCATCACTGTCAATTTCTACATAAAACAAGTTGGGATTTTAGTTAGGATTTTACTTAGTCTAAAGGTTAATTTGGGGAGATTTACATCCTAACAGTTTGTCTATTTATTTATGTATTTATTTATTGTTGACAGTGTTACAGATGTCTCCCATTTTCCCCTCCTTTACCCATCTCCACCCAGCCCCTGCTCCACCCCAAACCTTTCCCATTATTGTCTATCTCCCTGGGCTATGCATATATGCATATATGTTCTTTGGTTACTCTCTTCCCATCCCCTCCACCCAATTCTTCCAACCCATGAAGATGGGACAGGGGGAGAGAGCTATTTAGGCTTTTTAAATTGCTCTTGGCAAAATTTTATAGTTTTCAGTACAGAGCTTTTGATTACATATCATTAAATAAATTCCTAAATTTTAGGGGTTTTATGGCAATATAAATTATATCTTTTTAAAATCTTATTTGTAATTTTTTAATTGCCTGCACATGAAAATACAATTGATTTCATGTTTTGACCTTGGATCCAACAGCTGGATAATTCACTTATTAATTCTGGTAGTTTGTCTCTAAACTTTTAAGAAGATTTTCCTATGTGTATAATCATGTTTTCTATGAATAACAAGAGTTTTATTTTGTCTTTTTCTAACCTTATGACTTCCCTTTCTTTTTATTATCTTATTGCATTGGCTAAGATTTCCGTTTTTATTTTAATAGAAATAGTAATAACAGATATCTATATCATGCTACTACTCTCAGGAAGAAACTTTTAAATAATTCACCATTGAATTTACTTCTCTCCAATGTTAAGAATTTTTAGCATAAATCAATATTGTGTCTTATCCAAAGCTATTTCTGTAGTTAAGATAATCATTTATTCATCTCTACTTTTCTGTGAATGTGATGAATTACATTGATTATTAATGGTAAAATAGTATTAGCATTCCTGGAGTAAACTTTATTTGGTTACATGCATTTCTATTTTATGTATCTCTTAACTACACTTCCTAATATATTATTCAGAATTTTTACATATGTGGTGATGCTACATATTAATCTGTACTTCCCCTTTCTTATAATTTTTGTAGCTAATCTGGCTATCAAGGTTATGCTGGCCCCATAGAAAGACTGTGAAAAGTGCCTTCTTTCTCTCAAAGAGTGTATATAAAACTGGAGTTATTACTTCCTTTAATGTTTACTAGAATTCACCAAAGAAACCATTTGGGCCATGAATTCTATACTTTGTGAAGACACTTAAAATAAAACATTTAATTTCTTTAGTAAATATATATCTTGTTTATTCTCTCATATTGAATCTGTTTTGCTCTCACTTTTTTTCTGTCAATCTTGCCAGAGTTTTATCAAATTGATTCATCTTTTTCAAGAAGCAAACTTTTGGTTTTCTTCTCTTTTCTGCATTTTGTTCTGTATTTCTATGTTTAGGAATGTGATTTTAATGTGCTCTTATTTTTGTTATTTCCTTGTTTTTTTGGGTTCATTTGTTGTGCGCAGTATTTTGTTTTGCTTTGCTTTATTTCAAGATGAAAACTTGAATCACTAATGTATAGCATTTTATTTTCTTCCTAATATGTACAGTTAAAAACATAAGTTTCTCTCCAGGCACTTCATGAATTCTCTCAGTTTTTGTTAATCTGAAGATATGTTTATCTCATCTTTATATCTGAAGAATATTTTTTGATGACTATGGAATTCTAGGCAGTTATTTCCTTGATCACCATTTCGTTGTTTTCTGCATTTTTGATGTGTCGTATCTTCAACATCATTTAGCTCAAAATACTTTCAAATTTCCATTGTGCTTCCTTTTTTGATTTATGGGTTGCTTAGAATTTTGTTTAATTTTATAGCAATTGGTGCTTTTCTAGCTAGCTTTTATTATGGGTTTAGAGAGGAATTCCACTCTCCTCACAGAACATACTCTGATTCCAGTCTTTTAAAGTATACTGCACATTGCTCTATGACACAGCATGTGGGGAATCTAGTACCTGTTCCATGTGCATTTGGAAGGCACTGTGTGTCCATCCTGTCATCACTGGATGCAGTGTTCCGTATTAGATACTTAGGATAGCCCCCTTTTTTTGTTATTCTAAGTGATGATACAATATACATCTTACTGTATATATAGCTTTTCCTTCTTACCGAATTATTTCCTTGGAGTAAATTCTCAAGAGTGCCATTATTGGGTCAAAGGGTTAGGATTATCTGTATGGCTCTTTCTATTTACACAATATTGCTTGCTAAAAGCATTGTATTTAATTACAGTGTCACTTATGATGCATGAAATCACCAAATTCCCCACCCTGTTGGGTGTTGTAATTGTCTTGTTAATAAAGTGAATACTAAATTATAACTCAAAGTTGACAATAATTTTCGCATCTGGTAACTAGACAAGATGAATGCTTTTCTAAGTGTTCATTTGCTATTTCAATTTCCTCTCGTATAAATTGCTAGTCACCTGTTTTATAATCTACTGGGATCTTGGTACTTTGAGAATAAATTTGAATGAGTAATTTGATAATATTGGCAGCTTGCCCTTGGCTTCCATGTTGGGTGCAAATGTTTTCCCAATCTATTATCTCTATAATTTTAGCTGTGCTGTTTTTCACCCTCCAATCATGTTTAATTAGTGTAGATTTGAATCTATTCCTTTGTTTGTGACTAGTCCTATCACTTTAAAACTGTGACAGTGATTCTTTTCCAATTCCTTGTTTTCTTTTCCTAACATTTTTATTAATGTATGGTACAGAGCAGCATTGTCCAATTGGAATGTGAGACAAGATGCATATGTGATTTAAAATTTTCTATTAGCCAGATTCAGAAAGTAAAAAGAAATAAGTGTAATTAATTTTAATTATACATTTTACTTAGCCCAATATTCAAAATATGAACAGTTTTGCTGTGTGTGGTTTCAATGTGCAGGAAGCTCAGCTACCACTGCTTAGTTACCTAATATTATATTCAATATGTTATTCAATATTCATAACATGGTTCAAATCTATGTTACTATGGTATAATAGTAACAGAGATAAGAGCAGCAAAGGGCCGCTCTTGGAAGTTGTTGGAAGTGAAAGGAGGTGTGACAAGAAGACAGGTGACTGCGGGCTGACACTCCCACTGTCTTAGACACTCTAGATGTGCAGCCAGAGGACCTCGGTAAAGGCAAATGTGACATAAATGAGAAACCTATTGTGACAAACAGGATTCAGACATCCCAGAAGAAGTGACACCAGCAAAACACTTCACAATAAGGAAAGTTCAGGCGACGCTTTGTGACATTGGGATAGCAAAGGGTGAAATGCTGGGAGCTGATCTCAGAAAGGCGTCTGACAATTCAATGAGGCTTGGAAAACATGCTTGCTCCACGGATAAGTAACACAGGGGGTGGCAAGCACTGTTCGAGCTACTCTTGAAAAGTTTATTACAAAGAAAAGAACACTCTAATTCTCAGTTTTTCTAATATTATAAATGACTGTGTGCCAAATAAATTAATTTTATTACTTTTTTCATTTCTTCATACATTTGCAACTGAAGGTAAGAATTTTTAATATTTTGATTAAAATTTTTAAAGGTCACATAACAATCATAATTCCCCCATTAATTATTACAATCACGTGTGTGGTGTTAGCTTGCACAGTCACCATCGTGGTCCCGCACCACGGTGCAAAGCAAGGACTACCTATAATATCATTTCAACATGTCATCAACATAAAGCTTGGAGATGTACCACTTTTTTTCATACTAAGTCTTTACAGTGCAATGTGCATTTTACTCTTGCAGAACCACTCCATTCAGACCAGCTACATGTCAAGGGCTCAGTGACCACACCAGTTAGTGGCTACAGTATGTCACAGCACAAGTGTAGAGCCTCTGTTCTTTTTAAGCCAGAGTTGAAAAGTTTTGGTGGGAATAGGAGTAACTGAGTAGAAACACACTGGCCCAACAAATCACAGTTTAAAATGGAGAAAATGCAGAGATGCACTTTCTCACTTGGTGGTAATGACATTGCTTCAGCTCCCACTGGAAGCAAGGCTGAGAAACCAGCCCTGAGTTGTTCTCATCAGCTCACTGGAGTCAGAGTCGGTGGAACAATAAGGGCTGAGAGGAAAGAAATTGTCTTCCAGGGAAAATGCTGGCTCCTCAGTCCCCGGGGAGCAGCTGAAGCAGCTTGGCTAAACTTAGCCTTGGGGTGATTTGTAAGAACTTTTGGGTTAACACATTTTCTCTCTGCGTGGAGTTTTGAAAATGCTTTTGCAAGTTGTGGAGTCAGCAGGCTATCTGTCTGATTTCCTCCTCGGTCTCACATTCTGGGGATCCCCAGCAGCCTAATAGGAATGGGAACAGCACCTGCTTGGCTGTTGGTTTGCAAGCATCTTTCCTCCTAATATTCCCCAAATGATTACCCTGCCTATCGTCCCACAGTCTGTAGATTTTTCTTGGGTGAACAAGACTATAACATCTATTCCCTTTCTAATCCCGGATCCATCTGACAACTGGCCCATAAATATTTATACACAGTTAACACCTGAAATTAGATGTCGTGTGTGTATGTGTGTGTGTGTGTGTGTGTTCATTCATGCTTACCTTACCATGCTTTCTAACAAATTCCTCATTCATTAGAAAAGAATATAATAAAGTGGTTAAAAACACAATATTTGAAGGAAAACAAAACTGAGTTCTGTCTTCTCTTTGCCTCGTGTGTCCCATCTCTTTTTATTTTCATTTCACTTACTCTTTGTCTCATTGACATCTTCATATGGTGCAAAATTTTAAAGACCCAAAAGATAACAGTAATATCTTTCTCCCATCTTTATTCCCTACTATCCAGGTCCCAGAAGCAACCACCATAACCAGGGATATTCTGGGCATAGACAGCAAATACGCACATACACACACACCCACACACACCACTGCAGTGTGCTTCCTCATTTAATTAAACTTGGAGATTGTACCATACTAGGACCTAAAATTACTTCATTTTCTGTAACAGCTGCATCATTTTCTATTGGATGCACAATCCATAATTTATTTATCTAATCCCCTACAGATAGAGATTTAAATAGAATATTTTATTATAAATAATAATGCTGTAATAAGTAACTATGTACATATTTAATCTTTTACTCGTTAAGATAAATTCCCAGAAATTCAATCACTGGATCAAGGGTAGGTGCATTTAAAGTTTTTGTAGATGTGGCCAATCACTGTCCATGCAGGTTTTGCTAATTTATATTCCCCCTAGTAATGTAAGAGAGTGGCAGTTTTTTCACACACTCAGCCCACATAGATTATTTTAAATTGTATGACTTTTTCCATGCTTTTTCTTAGTCAGAGTAATCTCAGCTTATTCAGTACTCCATCTCTAGCTACATGTCCTGATGAAAAAATGTTTTATCTCCTCTACATTTCGCTCCCTGGGAATCTTTGCAATCTACCTGCGGCATCCAGGCTATCTTTCACTCACGAGCCCAGAG
Organism: Miniopterus schreibersii; assembly: GCF_964146895.1. Lineage (NCBI taxonomy): Eukaryota > Metazoa > Chordata > Mammalia > Chiroptera > Miniopteridae > Miniopterus > Miniopterus schreibersii. The sequence goes on along the minus strand of NC_138108.1, from coordinate 70,294,850 downwards.
ACTCAAGCTTTTTCTCCTCTGTGCTTGTAAGGATCCCCTCCACAATGGCCCTGACACCAGCATTGTTTGGCTCAGACTGCATAGGGCTGGGAAACCACTAACTCACCTGGGAGCAAGTGGCTTGGGTCAAAGTGGGACTCCCAACCCCCACCTACAGTCTGAGCATGTGCCAAGGAAGGCAGATGATGTCCTTCCCCAAATCTATTTCCATGATGATCTAGCCAAATGCCATGGACTAAGTCAGGGCATAGTTATACATGGAAATACCATAACTCCTAAAAAGTAAATGACCCACTGCACGTATCAACATGGATGGATCCCAAGGACATATGCCAGGCATAAAAGCAAGCCACAGAAAATACGTGCAACATAATCTGTGTCTATTTAGTACTAAAATGAGCAAACCAAACGATGCAGTGTATATTAATATCCACATGTATGGTAAAGCTATTCAAATTGTAAGAGAATGATAAATACAAAATTCACGACCGTGGTGTCTTGGAGCTAAGGGGAGGAGGCAGTGTGTTCTGGTCAGGGAGGGTCACTCAGGAGCTCCAAGCCCTGGGTGATGTTCTATTGCTTAAGTTGCATGGTGGGTTCCTGGGGATTCATTTTATCCATCTTCTTAATAAATTCTGTGCTACTCATATTCTTTTGTATACGCAACTGTTTCATAATATTTTTTTTACTTTATCTTTATTGTTGAAAGTATTACAGATGTCCCCTTTTTTCCTCCTTGACCCCTTCTACCCCAGGCCTTCACCACACTATTGTCTGTGTCCACGGGTTATGCATAAATGCACATAAATTCTTTGGTTAATCTCTCCCCACCCACCCATACCCACTTTCCCTCTGAGATTCATCAGTCTGTCCCATGTTTCTATGTCACTGAATCTATTTTGTTCATCAGTTTATTATGTTCTTTAGATTCCACATATAAGTGAAATCATGTGATGTTTATCTTTCTCTGCTTGGCTTATTTCACTTAGCGTAATATTCTCCAGGCCCATCCATACTGTCCCAAAGAGTAAGAGATCCTCTTCTTTATAGCTGCATAGGTACATGCAAAAAAATGAAACTGGATCACCAACTTACTCTATACACAAGAATAAATCCAAAATGGGTAAAAGACTTAAATGTAAATCGGGAAACCATAAAAATCCTGGAAGAAAACATAGGCAGTAAAGTCACAGATATCTCACGTAGTGGAATTTTCACTGATACATCTCCTAGGGCAAGAGAAACAAAGGAAAAAATAAACATATGGGACTACATCAAACTAAAAAGCTTCTGCACAGCAAAATAAATCATCCTCAAAATACAAAGGAACCCCACAGTCTGGGAGAACATATTTGCAAAGGATGCATCTGATAAGGGGCTAACTTCCAAAGTGTACAAAGAACTCATACAACTCAATAAGAGGAAGACAAACAATCCAATTAAAAAATGGGCAAAGGACCTGAATAGACACTTCTCCAAAGAGGACATACAGATGGCCAAGAGACATATGAAAAAATGCTCAAAGTCACTAATCATCAGAGAGATGAAAACTAAAACTACAATGAGGTATCACTTAACACCTGTCAGAATGGCTCCCAACAACAAATCAACAAATGACAAGTGCTGGCGAGGGTGTGGAGAAAGGGGAACCCTGGTACACTGCTGGTGGGAATGCAGACTGGTGCAGCCACTATGGAAAACAGTATGGAGGTTCCTCAAAAAATTAAAAATGGAGCTGCTGTTAGACCCAGTGATCCCACTTCTGGGAATATATACTAAGAATCCTGAAACACTAATCATAATAATTTTAATGGACAGCCACGGAAGTATGAACGAGAAGATGGTAGTGATATATTAAGTAAGGAAAACAGGTAACAAAACAGTGTGTACATTATGATCCCTCCTCAGTCAGAACACACACACACACACACACACACACTAAAATTCTAGAGAGAGATTGACCAAAATGATAATAATGGGTGTCTGGGTTGTGTAATTATAATTTTTTAAAACTTTCCTTGTTTTCCAATTTTTCAACAATGAACATTTTTTCTTTTGTACTAAGAATATTTTTTGAAATATTTAAAAATTAATGGAATGTACTAAGTACCACTACCAAGCAGTTACTAATAGCTAACACTTGCTAAGCTTGCTCTAGGCAAGGTTCTGTGTCAGGTACATTACAAGCATTTTCTTATTCGATCCTCATGTGTAATTGGCAGTATTATCTCCATTCCACGGAGGAGAAACCAGAAGACCTGAGAGGCTGAGTATCTTGTTTATGGCCACATAGATAGTAAGTGGCAGAGCCAGGACTCAACTCAGTCATCTTCCAGTCAAGCATGTGCCCTTAACCAAGCTGCCATGCTACGCTTGCTGGCCTAGGGAAGCCCAAAGGAGCTTGATAGTGTCAACTAAGGTTAGGAAACTGGGATTTGCCTTACTTATCAAGCTAATAAACTAGCCTGTTAAATTTTCATGAATGTTGGCAGAAGAGACAGACTCTTGGGTTAAAGACAAAGGTCTTTGGTAATCACAGACAGTAACTTGTGAGTATGCTGTTGGTTTGTGTCTGTTCTTCATGCTCCCCAAATCCCAGGGGGCAACACAGGTGGGCCTAGACGAATATCTGCATACATGGTGCGTGGTGCAAGAAAGGAAGTGAAATTGGGGACTAGCCACCTTTACAGCGAGCAGAAGCAAGTCTGCTCTCTCTGGGAGAGAGTGTCACCTCATCCCTCACGCTGCTTAGTACAAACACAGTCCTGAGAATCACCTCAAGCAGAGATCAGTCAGGGCCTTGAATTCTTGACATATCCAGCAAGAATGCGCAGGGCACATGGAAGATCGCTCCCCAACATATAGTCAAGATTCTTCAAGCTGCAAGTTATAGAAACCCAGTTTAAACTTATTTAAACAAAACCAAACAAAGAAGAGTTGAAGGAAATTTTATTGGCTCACAAAACTTTCTCTCTTTCTCTCTCTTGCTCTCCCCTGCTCTCCCCCTCCTTTCCTCTATGTCGTCACCCTCCACTGACAGGCACTCTCCCTGTGATCTTAGGAGGGCTGGCTACCTGTACCATCAACCCTAAAACGGCATGCTTTTTGCAACCCTCCCAATGAAAGTTCTGAAATCAAATCTCAATGGTTATGTCTGGCTTGGATTGGGTCTTATGCCCATCCTAAACCAATCACTGGGACCAGGTGACACAGTGCTCTGGTTGCCTATATCTGGGTCTCATGACCCTGGCCCTATCCAGGGATGGGATCAGTCCCATCGCAATCATGTGGACCGAGGATAGAATTTATCTCCTCAGCAAATCAGAGCGCCCTTAACAGAAGACAGGGGAGTGAATGGTCAGCAGGCAAAATACATTGTGCCCAGGAGTGGATTCTCTTTCTAACATCGCATGTAGCAAGCAGTAAGCTAGTTGGGCTGACAAGATGGAATGTGAGGTATCCAATGAGGTTCGCCAAGTGGTACTTCTGCAGAAATGGTGCTCAGCTGCCGGTTCTCCCCGTGACTTCTGACATCTGAGGCAGTTACCAGAAGGTTGCAGCAGCTGGGCTGCACCCCAATGCAGCGTGCATGGGGATTCGCCAGTACAGAAAGGGGGAGAAGAGAGAAAGGATGGGGACACTGTGCTGAGATAATCAGTTTGTAATAGATTTCAGTGCCCTCCTTCAGTCTGATGCATCTTTCCTCCTGAACTCCCCTGAAGTTAAGAACCAGGAATAATGATCCAATATGATGTTACCCAAGGGGAAAATCAATCTGCAGGGAAATTACCCAGGCGCCCAGGGTTGCTTTTGTTAGAACACAGTATTTTGGATGAGAAGGGAGTATAATTTCACAGTGGCTTAGGGATCTTTAGCTAAAGGTAGCAGAATCAAAAAGATTGCCTCACTCCCAATATTTGGGCTGAGTGCCAGTTGTCTCATTTCTCTTTCATAGCCACCTCTGCCACCACCACTGCCTCTTTCCATTTTCAATAAAATTGTTACAATTGCAATAATGGCAGATGAGAGTCACTGACTCAGAGCTCCCCACCTCACAGAAGAAGTGAGGGCTAAGGGTGGCACTTACAGGCACAGTCGCTCCTAGCAAAGATGTCACCAATAAAGGGCTATTCAGTAGAGGCTGGGGCAGAGCATGTATGACTATGTGAGACACACGTTAGTACAGAGTGGGCACCCCCAAAATAATTGTTGATTTGAGCCCTGCTCTCACATCTTTGCCATGTGATGCTATTTCTCCAATTTTTGCCAACCCACTAAATGAAAAAGCAAATACTGTCACTCCAAGAAAATGAACATTTGTAACCAAAGAGAATGCTTGGTTAGAGGAAACCCATCACAGTCCTCAAAAGCTAGTATTGCCTGTTCAGCATTCAATCTCCCTTCTTTCCCTTCTCACCACCTGGAGCCTAATCAACAGCATCCATGCCACTAAGCCCTGCTAGCCAATCTTTATTATTATGGATGCTCTTTCCAAAGCAATGACCATCCCAGAGCTCCAGGAGGGCAAGGACCATGTCTTAGTTATCTAATGCTGTATAACTAATAATCCCCAATCATAGTCGTTTAAAACAGAACTATCCCATAGTTTCTGAGGTTCAGGAATCCAGGTGGCTTAGCTGGGTGTCTCTAGGGACCTCTCCCAAAGCTACAGTCAAGGTGTCAACCAGGGCTCAGTCATTGAAAGTCCAACATTGGAAGAAGTTAAGCTTCCCTCGATGGTTGTTGGCAGGACTTAGGTCCTCCCTGGCTGTTGGCCAAAAATATCAGTCCCTTTCCACATGGACCTGTTCACGGGGCAGCTCGCCACATGGCAGCTGACTTCCCTCAAAACAATCCAGAAGAAAGAAGGAGAGAGAGCAAAAGGGAGTCACAGCCTTATCGTAACCTAATGTTGCAAGTGGCATTCCATCACTTTTGCCACATTCTGGTTGCTAACAGTGAGCCACTAAGTCCAGCTCATGCCCAGAGGAGGTGGGGCCTTCTTAAAAGCTTTCTACTACCAACCGCATCTTAGTCCCTGGGTGTTCTTCATACCTAAAAGAGGGCCAGTCAAATGGTGGGTTCGGTAATATTTGTGGCACCAGAGTCACTCTAGTCCAAAGGACTCACACCAGGTAGAGTAGGATATATATGAAGAATAAAGGAATAGTGGTATGGTGGCTATGAACGTCATTCCACCAATTCAAGCATATCAGAATTCCAAAAATTTCTATAACTTAATTTTTATTTGAGCCCCTCATCCTCCCACTATGGCAAAAATGTAATCTCAGTTCATGGGAATCCACCTCCCCTTTGTCCAAGGTGTTTTTCAATTCAAGATTATTTAGTGCCAAGACCATGGAGGTCAGGGGAGAGAGGAAGGAATCTCCTGGTCCTTGGGCCACAGGAATTGGATGAAATGTATCTCATCCCATTTGCTCCTCAGTAGCCTGCCTACCTCCTGAGATTCCTGTTTTGGGGATGCATTATTCTGTTTTACTTATGACACATTATAAAGTTTATGAGCCAGAATGAGATACAAGATTTTCAGCCAGGCTCTCTGTGGTCCATCTTATGAGACATCCTGCTCAGACATAACCCATCTAGGCTCTTGCAACCTCCCAAAACCACCTTAGAGCTCTTCAGCCGCTCTAGGTTCTCTGCAGCCCATGGGCTCCCAGATCCTGCCTTTGAAGATGGGTGCACAATAGCCCTCTCAGACCTGTTGACTTTTCTGCTCTCACACCACCTCTCCAGCTCTTTCCTCTTCCCTCAGAGCCCAACCCTCAGACCGTTTTCTAGTCTGGGGGTAGGAAAGTAAGAGGAAAACCTCTGTTGACCTTGGGCATTTCACTGTTGAGGTACTCACACTGCCTTCATCTTCAAGTTTTCCTACTATCCCACGCCCTACCCTGGGCACCTCACCTGCTCTCCCACATGGGTCAGCCTTCAGAAACATGAAGCCAGCAACTGGCAGGTGACCCTGCCTTTTCCAACCCCACCAGGGGCAATGAACACAGAATGGAATCGGGCCTGCACAGAAAGCTGGAAAGAGACAAGAAGAGGAATTAGAGAAAAACATTTTTTATTGGTTAATCTTTTAAAAAAATATTATTTTCTGCAAGGGCAAATAGTTTGCACTAAGTCAGAGGCCTAGAGAATGTTAGTTGACACTTTGAAAAAGAAAGGCGAAGAAGCAGGAAGCCAAAGAGTGCGTGAAGATGAGAGCAATGCCAGTTACCAGTCAGGTGGGGAGCTGGGGAAGACAGGGCCACTGCTCATCTCTCTGGCAGGTGACACTTTCTCCTCTCTTCCAGCTGTCTCGGTCTCCCTTCACATGGGCCTCTGGCTCTCTGCCTTTGGCCACTCCCGCCATCAGAAAAAAAGCCCCTGGGGCCTGGTACCTCCAGAGCTTTCCATGATGTGGGCACACTCCTGAGGATGGGCACAGCCTCCGCTGGTTACAGAAGGAAGGCGAGCGCAGACAGGCCCCTGCCTCTCTGGAAATAGCTGGCCCTCTAGAAGAGTCTGGGGCTCCCACGAGGTGGCAGGTACAGCACTGTTAATGCAGAAATAGTGTGCTAATAATAAAAACATTACTTAAATTATTAAATTGTCATACAGTCTTCCCCTTCTTAAGTTTCTCCTTAATTCTCACATATAAAAGTTAGCTATTACTAATTCTGCAACTAATAAAGAAACTGAGACTGGCAAGACAGGAATTTGAGACTTGAGCTCAGATATTATGTTAAAATCAGTGATCTTTCCATTAAAATATGACAAAATGGGTCCAGGCCAGGTGGCTTAGTTGGTTGGAGTGTCGTCCTGTATGCCAAGAAGTTGCAGGTTCAATTTCTGGCCTGGGCACATACCTAGGTTGTGGGTTCAATCCCCAGTTGGAGCACACACAGGAGGCAACTGATCAATGTTTCACATCGATGTGTCTCTCTCTCTTTCTCTCTCTCTCTCTCTCAAATCAATAAAAAAATATCCTCAGGTGAGGATTAAAATATATATATGGCAAAATGGATCTTTCCAAGTAAAGGAGACTAAAAAGCCGAGCACTTCTCTGGAATGGTGTAAGCAATCAATGTACTTTATTCTTTTTTTCAATAAATCTTTTTGACTGGAAAAAAATTTTTTCTTATTTCTTCACTTTGTTCCAAATATACAGAAAGGTGGTAGCAGCAAGAAAGAGTAGAATGTTCTCGTGAGATTTCTGTTTGCTTGTTTTCTATTTTTGTAAAGACTGGTAATTGGAGGTGCCAAAGAAAAAAATGTAAAGTATTTTTGTGGCTGATTTGTTAGTGTGAGCAGTACTGCCAATTAGCTCAATTGTTAGAGCATCCTGGGAGCAAGAACTCCAAAGCCGGTGAGGCATTCAGCAGGGTCAGCCTGAGACAGCAGGGCACAGCTCAGTGTGGGGTTTCCTTTCCCTGCAAGAAAATCAACTCGCTGCAAGCTTGACTTGACTGTGGGCTAACTGCCATCATTATTTAGGCTCAGTTGCCACTGCTGGCAAAGCTTCCTCCTGTGGCTGAGGCATTCTGTATGTAGAAAGATGGATCTGCTATATAAGAAGGACTTTCATGCTAATCAGAGGCTCTCAAAGTAGGAGCCAACAATGTGTGTTTTTTTTTGCAAATGGCACAACAGCCTCATAAATACACCATGCATTGACTAAAGACAGAGTATTTAACATTTCTTCACATTATGCTTTACGGTATCACAATTATATAGAGATGCAGTTATGAATTGATAAAATACAAATTTATGTAAAAGCATTTTTGAATTCATAATAGTTTTTGTCCTTTTGTAGTTAAGCAATAAAAGGTTACTATTAATAGAAAAGTACAATTTTTATCCTCTGAGGAATCAACAATAATATTTTGCATTACAAAGGGATCTTGATGCTCAAAACTTGGAAATCTTTGATGTGAGTAACCCTAATGACCCATGCTCAGAACATTTTGGAAGCAAAGAATTAGAACTGATCCTGGGCCCTGGCCAGTTTGTCTCAGTAGTTAGAGCATCAGCCTGTGGACTGAAGGGTCCCAGGTTTGATTCCACCCAAAGACACGTACCTCGGTTGCAGGCTTGATCCCCCACCCCAGTCTGGGCACATGTGGGAGGCAACCAATCAATGTGTCTCTCTCACATCAATGTTTCTCTCTCTCTGTCTCTCCCTTCCACTCTCTCTGAAAAGCAATGGAAAAAATATCCTCAGGTGAGGCTTAAAAAAATAATAATAAAATAAAGTAAAAATAAAACTGACCCTGGAATACTCTTCAAGCTGATCTACAGATTAATGCAATTCCTATAAAAATCCCAGCTGGCCTTTCATACAGAAATTAAAATGTTAACCTAAAATTCATATGGAAATGTAAGGAATCCAAAATAGCCAAAGCAATCTTGAAAAGGAAGAACAAAGTTAGAGAGCTCAGACTTTTCAATTACAAAACCTATTATGAAACTTCAGTAATCAAAACAATGTGGTACTGGCATAAGGATAGGCATATAATATATCAATAAAAGAGAACTGAGAATCAATAAATAAACCCTCACATTTACAGTTGATTGATTTTCAAGAAGGTGTAAAGATAAGTCAATGGGGGAAAAACAGTCTTTTCAAAAAATGGTGCCACACACAAAAGAATAAAGTTGAATCCCACCTCACACTATATAAACTCAGAATGGAGAACCACCCAAAATCTAACTGAGTGGAAGTCCTACAACTAAGGATATAAAGAAGACGCCACATCGAGACTGGTAGGAGGTACAGAGATCCTCAACAAGGTGCTCCCACACCTATGTGTGGCAGATAAAAATGGGGAGGGATATTTCACCTGTGGAGGTCCTCCCTGAAGAATGAGGGATCCCAGCCTCACAACAGGCCCCCAAGCCCAGGGTTCCAGTGCCAGGAAGAGAAGTCCCCATAACTTCTGGCTGTAAAAACCAGCAGGGATTATGGCTAAGTGAGACAGAGGCCTGCTGGAGTCCCAGGCATTCCTCTTAAAGGGCTCCACATGGATTTAATCAGAAATGCTCGGTCTGAATTCCAGCACTGGGGTAGCAGCTCAAAAGGCACCAGGGACATATGGGGAGGAACTGAATTGTCTGGCATCAGGGCAAGAGCTGGAGAGACAGCTTTCTCCCAGACAGGAGTGCTGGCAGAGGTCAATGTTTCTTTTCTGAGCCCTTTCCCCACAGAGTTGGCAGGTGGGCGCTATATCTGAGTCTCCATCAACCTGGCTAATGCTGTTTGCCCCACTCTGGTGATTCCCTGAGATCACACCCCACCCAACTTATAGGCCCACCAAGTTGTTTCCTGTAGATTTTCCATAACAACGGTCTATCTTGGCTTAAGACTTTGCTAAAATCTCTCAAACAAGCAGCATCTGGCCTTGGAGTGCTCCGTACCTCTCGCTAAGTGGCCCCAGGCCTGGCAGTAGTGGCAGCCAACCTTGATTCACAGCTTGGCTTTGCCTGGGCACCACCAAGCTCAGCACAAATAGCAGCCATCTGCAGACTGCTTTGTAGCTCACACTGGGTGGCCCTGGGCAGAAGACAGGCTGCAACTGACCTTGGTCTGTACCTCCCAGGAGGCCCCAGAGGCAGTGCACCTGGTGGACAGCTTCAGACCACATCGAAGCACCACGCAACCACCTCTACAAGGGCCACATTCAAAGGGCAGACTAGGCAAGCACCAGAGCCATGCTAAAGCAAGTCCTGCTCTGTGGGTTGGGCCCTTGCACAGGTGATCCTCCACGGTGGTCAAAGCCTGTCCTTACAGCCAATCAGCCTGAGGGTAAATCCTTCCCATTGACATGACAACAGCAATCAATGCTCAACTGCAACAGGAGGATGCACACAGCCCTCATGCTGAGATGGGGTGGCTCACCTGGAGTGCCCAGCTTGGTGATTGGGAGGGTGTAGTGACCAACTACCTTCTGGTTGGCTGTGGGAAGAAATCCTACTACCTGTAGGCAGCTGGTCCTGAGACTGAAAAGAAGGGGGTGGAAATAGGATAAGAGCAAGTGCCAACCAAGTGATGAAGATTAAAACATGGAATCCATTTAACACTTGAGTTGCCTCACCTAGAGCATTCCTGGAACAGCGGCATGGCTCAGAGGAAAGAGCTCTGGCCTAGGTGTCCCAAGAACTACCTCCCCTAGCACTGCAACCTTTGTGCAGACCCACACACCTCTCATATATTTATCACAACAACTGGAAACAGAGTCTGTGGTTCTCCTCTGAGAAAGGACCTTGACCTACTGTTCTAGACCTAGTTAAGGCTCTGTTACAGTCTTTACCTAGGAAGCCCAATTGCAATATTTATCCAACTTCTCCAAGGAGGAAGGGTAGATGCATTATAGCATTTGCCATCCTGACTTAATGGGGTTGCTTCAAATTGTGTGTGTCCCAAAACAATTTGCTCCATCACAGGCTAAGAAGAGAGATGGAGCAATGAGATTGTGTACCATTAAGAGCAGTGAGAGAAAACAGGGCACATTTTCCCTCTCTGGGTTTTCCCAGTAATGAATGGTGGGGATACTCCATTGATCATTTCTGCTCGCAGGTCTCAGCTCTCTCCAAATAATGCAGCCTTGCTGTCATCTCTTTGGGAAGACTCCTCAGAGTGAGTGGTGAGGATGAGCTTTGAGCAGTCTCTCAGTGGTGGGGATGGTTATGAGTCATCCCCACCCTCTGACCTATATAGAGCTTAGTGACCTCAGTACAGTGGCTTATTATAGACACAGCTGAAGATGAAGACAATTACGAATACATTACTAATTTCTATAGCACTGCCTTACAGTTGTTTGATACCCAAGTAGAGAATGTGTTGGGGAAACATTAGGGAATGTATTAAGAAGTCTATGTAGCAGAACATGCCAGATAGAAATGGTGTTATAAGCTATGCTATTTTTACACAAGGCTAATTTACATGTTTGTCTAGAAATATATATATAATATTTGAAAGATAGTTATTCAATGTGTGGATATGTGTCTTTTTTTTTTTTTTTAAGTTTCAGGTACCCAAGTTAGCCAGTCTGTTAAGCATTGAACTAAAGGGACAAGTAGCAGTATCTATATCTGGTGTTTTCCTCAAAGCATCTTGGGAGCAGGGATAAATGGGTATTGCCCCCTTGAGTCACAAGCTGACAATTGGAACCCAAAGGTCTGTCTTAGTTCAGGATAAGCACACATAATCCATAATAATCCTGCACAGCTGTCATCATCTAAAATTACCAGCCTAGCTCCTTGCTGCATCCCACTGGCAGGCATTTCAGAAATTGGTACTAAGCGGATCAGGTAGGGAGAAGGTATGGACACAAAGATAGAGCCTCCCCAATGAAGTTGTGAAATAGTTTGCAAGCATTTTTACTCACAGAATTTCCAGCTTGCAATGAAAACCCATGTCATTATGTGAATTTTACCTCCATAAATGAAAAACAAAACATGAGCCTGTGTCGTTAAGATATTTGCAGCCATAACTGAACCTACTGAGAAGCTTAAACAGCGAGTTAGGTCATTAAATCGCATAACAAGAAGAAAGGAGGTAAGGAGGGGACCAGGCAGGTAGCATTAGAGTTCCAGCCCCATATCTCTGCGGCTATCTTCTTTCTCCAATTCCCCCTGTGCCAGCTTCATCGACAGGCCTGTAGGAAAATGGTTATAGCCTGTCAAGGCATGTGGACAATGACTGTGTTGAAAGGAAAGGGACTGAATCTTGCAGCCCCTTGTTACTATCCAGAAACCACAGATGCCCCCTAGCAGGATCATCCTCAGGCTTCACAGGCCAAAACTGAGTCACACGCTCCTTCCTAAACCAGTTACTAGTTTAGAATAGTCAGGATCTACCCTTGGGGACTGGGGTAGGTTTTCTACAAATCACCTAGAGTAGGGGTATATACTTGAAATCTGTTAGGAAGAGGCAGAAAAAAACAATAGACAACCAAGAACACTCAAAGAGAACTACAAAGATACTTAACTCAGGCCTGGCTCAGCTCTCCAGCATTAGGACTCCCACAGCTGGAGTTATTTGACATGCCTGCAGGCTCAGTCATTTCTCCTCCACCCCATCCCCACCCACACCCCACTAGCTCTAAGGCCAATTCTGACCTAAGAGAGGAACTCTGTAAGTAGACGGCCACCTATTTCAAGTATCTAGAGAAACCTGAGACTAAAAGCAAGAAGATGTGAAAAGAAGCATGTCATGCCCATAGGACCCCTGGGTCCTGGGAATGCCCACAGTGGTCTTCACAGTGTCTACAGGTGGGCCAAGTCCCATGCAGCTGGCTTCAGAAGAACTTTTATATGCTTGGCTGGGTATATAAATCCAAAACCCTTACTTTTGGAATCAGATGAGTTTTAGAACTTTTTTCAATTTTAGAAACATAATATAAAGTATATATTATGGATTAAGTATCATCCCCAGTAAGGTGAGGAGCAACACTCCATAATCAAACTCATTAACTGTTTTATGGTAAAATGCATGAATATTCACAATTTTAGGATTAAGGATGTTTATATAGATCATCCTGTTAGCTCAGCTCAGCTCATGTCAGACTTTGCTGCTATGCATAATGTAAAATCTTTTGGTTTTCAGAGTTTGGGGATTTCATAATAAAGGATAAGAGATTGTGGATTTATAGCAGCGATGTGGAAAGTGATCACTAAAACCTGGACTATTGATTCCGACAGGAGCTGGGATCTGTGATTGGTTGAGCTATGTCATGCGCCTGCTGCTATGGCCCATGCCTCTACCCCACCATGCCTACCCAGCCATGCCTCCACCATCAGGAACACTGCAAAGCACCCCTTCCCCAATATTTCCTGCTCACTGCTACCATCTGCCTAAGAATCTGCTTTCAAGAAGGTGGCTACAACATTTACAATGGATTGTTCATCACCCAGGAGGAGACCATCAGTGCCACAGCCATCTGACCCTACATTCCTCTTTCCCTAGGTCACCACAAGAGGTCCATAATCTCAGGTGTTTTTTTTCCACCTGGACTCTCACCCCCATAAAGTTCAAAACAGCCCCTAATCAACCTCAATTTCGTATTGCTTCAAACTCTCCCACTGTGCCCTCTGCAACTCATGACCCATCAGCAGCAAAATCCCCTCTGTCCTTAACAGCTGAAGGTCTCCGCCTTGCTCTGGCTGAAGCCAGGCTCTTCCTCCTCGAGTACACTTTCCCCACCCCCATGGCCCACTCAGGTCACAGCTTTATGTCACACCACTGGAACTGCGAGTGGGGAAGGTGTCCTCCTTCCTCCTCGGTGCCACTTTCAGACCTTCATTCCTCCCCTACACACACACACACACACACACACACACACACACACACACACACACACACGGCTTCTTCTTACACACGTGCACCATGCAATACCATCTGTTGCTCCTCCTTGTTGGCACCATGTAAAGGTCTTTGGGTCCCTCCTTTCCGTTTCCCACTCTCTCCCTGGAGCCCTGCTAATACCCTCTTGTGGGCTTTAGGATTCTCATAGATGGTACCTCCAGGGCCTTCACCTCTGGGTTTCTCCACTGTCTGGTCCCTGTGTGTTCTGCCCGCCCCCTCTGCCCTCCCTCACCTTCCTCCCTGTCATCATTTGCCACACCCCTCTGCAGTCTGTGTTTTGAATACCCCATTCTCCAAACGCAGGCTTTTCTCTAGAGCTTACCCCCCTCTACTCTGATACCACTGACTCTTAGACCACGTGGGAGCTTCAACCCTGCCACATGCCACTGTCCACGTGCAGCCAAACACCGCGCGCTAGATTCCACGCTCCAGTATTATAATCAGTTCTTTGCAGACACAATCGACTCCTTTGCTCCCCTCTTCCTGTGTGACACTCCGCTGGCAGGAAACCCAGTGCTGGTCAAAGGCAGCTTGCTTCCCGCTCCACACCCGCACAGCCGGAGCGGCCAGAGAAAAAGCACATGACGAGGTGGCTCGTCTCAGCTTAGTCACTCCAGTGAGCCCCTCATGCGGTTTGTCACTCCTGCCACATTCCCCTTGCCAGCTCACTCCCCCACACAGTGATGAGCAATTCACGCCTTCTCTCTTCTCAAGTTGCCCACACCCTTCCTGTCCCTGATGCCAGGGGAAGACCTGGCCTTTCATTTCACTGAGAAAATAGAACTTTCAGAGGCCCCTTGTCTCTTCTCACTTTCTCGTGCTCACACTCATCTTTCCTTCGTTGTACATGCTCTTTGATTTAGGCTTTTCTCTGCCTGCTGAGTCCAGGCTCCTCCTTCTGAAGATCACCATCCCCATTCACATGTCACTGCCGTGTGACCCGGCACAGCCACCTCTGAACAGCAACCTCGGCCCCATGACCACCTGACTTGCTTCTCAGACTCCCAACTCCAGATTCCCGGCCTGGAAAGCCCGGCCGGCCCAGCTGGGGCCAGGGGGTCGCCTCCAGCCCTGCCAGCCGTGGCCGTGGGAGAGGCTCCTATAAGAGACTGTGCTCTGAGAGCAGGGACACAGGGCAACAGGAAGTATAGGACAGCAAACAGCCCAAACCAAACTAAAGAGGAAAAACTCCTCCAAAAGCCTGTCTTCCACCTGAATAAAAAACATGCGAACAGGGCATTTAAAAATTCAGACAACTAAGTTTTACAGAAACTACTGAGAAAGAAGATAATGTCATTATAAGAGAAACCCAAGGAAAACATAGCTCTAATGGGGCTTGGATGTCACTCTGCACTCTGCACTCTGCAGATAGTTCATGTCCCAGAGCCCAGAACGAGCCCTTCTGATCTTTATAACCCAGGATGTAGCCTGACACCTGGCATTCAGTATTTGCTGAGTTGAACAGAACCCCTTAGAAGATAACAGGGGAGGAAATGATAGTGTGATGGGCACTGCAACTCTCCTCATCTGGTCAAATTTTCCTCTAGCACTGAATAGTATAAGGGATTATGAAGAGAAATCTTCATTTGGGTGACATTTTGTCCCATAACAGACAATGGCCCATCTAAGGCTTTGCAAAGATTCAGAAATGCCCTTAAACTGTCTGTTTCTTATACCATCCCTCTCTAAAGCCAGGGGCATAACACTCCATCCTGGCTCCCGGATGGCCTTTGCACGGAAAGATGAGCTCATCTGCAGAGTGGGTTGCTTTCTGACCAAACGCAGCAGCAGAGCTGAGAAGCCTGGAGATGTGGCTCCTAGCCATGGGTGGAGGGCTGGGCGGCAGAGGCATTTCAGAATCACCTGGGAGAATTTTTCAAAATGTAAACCCACCCTCCACCATGAATCTAATATCACCTGTGTCCCTGAGAGTGGGGTTAGGGATAAATCAGAAAGAATACTGGCATGTACATTTTGAAAAACACAGTTCCCTTTCCCTTCCTCTCCCCCTCACTCTCTTGAATACCAATGACCTGGAGGGATGCACTTGTATTTGATGTGTCTTTCTCAAATATCAGTATACATTGTATGTATGCCTATACGTATGTATTTATAACATGTCATCTCATTCCAGAAAGGTTGGCATATGCCTTACAAAGATGCATAAAATACCAAAAATGGAACATAAAAATGGAAAGAAAATGCCAAAGAGAAAAAAAGTTGGAAATGTAAATGCAAGTAGCCCTAAGTGCACTTTTGCAAAGTTCAGCTGGTTTAAATTCAGAGAAGCTGAGCTCTCAGAGAGGAGATGTGAAGACTGGATGTGAGCTGGGTGTCAGGGAGCACAGGAGCCTCAGGCACTGGACCATCTGTGACCAAGCTGGAGCCCCCGACTTCCGAGTTCTCATGAAATGGAAGCAATCCCACCTGAAAGGGAGGTGGCAGCAAGGATCCCATTTTATAAAACTGGGGGTGCTTCAGGGTCCTCATGACAAAGCCTGGGCAGGAGAGCACTTGGAATCGTAAGAAATTAGCAGGCAAGGTGAGGATTGCTATTAGGTCTTATTGTTGCGTCTCTTACCCAGAGAGATGGCCCAGAGAGGCATCTGGGACATTATACTCAGGTGTCACCTTGACCAGTGGCTGAATTACAGATGAGGTGTCTAGGTCTCCTAAACGGGATTCTACTTGATTAGTTCTGTCTTCCTACACATACCATGTATTTATACTTGGAACATGACTAGGTGTTTATATAAAATCCCATGATAGGACTGAAAACACTAATATGCATGTGGAGTGGAAGGGGCATATTTAGGGAGGGAGGACAGAAGATCATAATAAAAATAATGATAGCTAATGCCATGGAGGACTTTGTAAGTGCTGGATGTTTTAGATGCATGATCTCGTTTAAGCGTTTCAATGGCCACCTTACTGGTCCTCATCATCATTCTCTCTCTGTGAATGAAAGTGGAGGCTCAGAGGGATTAAATGTCTCACTTAGGACAGTTGAGCTCTTACGCTGTTGAAACAGGGTTCAAACCCAGCGGTCAGCCTGGTCAGTGAGACCGCAGGGGGGCTGAGAGCTGATGTGCAGTCCACAGTTCATGGAAAAAAACTGGCCTTGAGCTACTCTGTGAGGCTCAGTGGACGCAGCTTTTTCGAACCAGTGAAAGAGCAGACATCCTTGGGGAAATGTTTCTCCAGTTCCCATCCCAAACCCTGAGTCCTCCGTATGCCAAAGAAAAAATTCTACTAACACTCTAGAGTCACCCTGCTTTGTCTTGGCCAGTGGTGGAGGGTAGGAGGGAAGGGGCGGGGACACAGAAGATGCCATTTTTAGGGTAAGGAGAGTCATACCATCTACCCAGGACTTTAGAATAGGTGTTGTTGTTTTTTCAATCCTCACCTGAGGAAATGTTTTTTGATTTTTTAGAGAGAGGAAAAGGGGGAAAGAGAGGAAACATCCATGAGAGAGAGAAGCATGGATCGGCTGCCTCCTGCACATCCCCAGACCCGGGATGGAACCCGAAACCTGGGTATGTGCTCTGACCAGGAATCAAACCCGTCACCTTTCAGTGTAGGGGCTGATGTTCCAACCAACTGAGCCACACCAGCCAGGGCTAGAATAGTATTTTTAAACCCATACCACCATTTGATGAAAAATTTCATCACCACCCTAAGAATTATTGATGTGCACAGGAGTGTTTCCTTTGACATATCCCTCCCAGCCAAAAAGATTCTACTCAACTTTACTTTTTTTAGACAAAATTACAAAAAATATTGAAAATTTATTTTCCAAATATAAATGTTGTTACAATTGAAATATGAGCTTCAAACCACTCGTTCAGATCCTTAGAGACTCAATCTTCTTGCTGCCTTTGAAGAACCTGGGAGAGGCCTCACTGCTGGGAACTTTTGTCTGAACATATTTTCTCTGAAATGCTTCCTGGAGCGCACGGACCTCTGAAGGGCGAATTAGACTGCAGTTGGGAGGAGGCAGAAAGTCCGTTGCTTCTTCCTCCCCCCTGGCTCTGAAGAGCCTCATGTGCCCTACTGGAGCAGCAGAACAACCTGATCTGCGGGGGACTGCATGCATTTTCTTCTAGGGTCATAAAAATTGTATTTCCAGATATTCCTCTAGTGTGTTTTTTTAACTCTGTGATGCACAAGATTATAACATATGTTCCATGTGCTTTCACAGGGTTTTATCTAACATTTGGGCCCCATACACATGACAAGTAGCTAATCTTTGAGGCTCCCAAGGTAGGTGTGGGATGCGTGTGTGCAAACACACCCTGACCTCAGACCACTGAGGATTTTTTGTCAAGGTCTTGCATTCATAATTAAACTGGGCAGAATAATGTTTCTCTCAAAGCTTTCAACTTTTGGGCTTTTCAACTACAAGTTCCTTGCAGATTTAATTAGTTATTCCCTAAGTAGCTAAATCTTTTCTCTAAATGTACAGTTGGACCCCGAAAAAACTCTTAGATTAACCTTGCAGGCCTCCTGCCAGAACAGCTCCTGCAGTGTAACTTTTAAGAAATGCCTTTTCGTCTGGCCGGGCATGGCTCAGCGGTTGAGCATCGACCTAGGATCCAGGAGATCAGGGTTCGATTCCCAGTCAGGGCACATGCCCGGGTTGCGGGCTGCAGCTGATCAATGACTCTCTCATCATTGATGTTTCTATCTCTCTCTCTCCCCCTTCCTTTCCTCTCTCTGCAATCAATAAAGATATGTTTAAAAAAAAAAAAAAAAGAAATGCCTTTTCCTGCCTAGCTGGGTGGCTCAGTTGGTCGAGCATCATCCCATACACCAAAAAGTTTGCGGGTTTGATTCCCAGTCAAGGCACATACCGAGGTTGTGGGTTAGATCCCCAATCAAGGTGAGTACAGGAGGCAACTGATTGATGTTTCTCTCTCCCATTGATGTTTCTCTCTTTCTCTCAAATCAATAAAAAAAAATCCCCCGGTGAGGATTAAAAAAAAAGAAATGCTTTCTATTAATGATGGAGAAAATGATATCTAAGGAATGGGCACAGACTTTGGGCCTGGAGATATGCTTTTGTTTTATATTTTATTTTGAAAGAGTTTAAGACTCATACCAAGTTGAGAAATCAGTACAGATTGTTCCTGTGGACCCTCCCCCCAACTTCCCCCAATGATAGTACATATACTGGATGATATTTTAATCAAATTATGTAATTTTATTTTTTTTAAAAAAATATGTCTTTATTGATTTCAGAGCGAGGAAGTGAGAGGAAGAGAGAGACAGAAACATCAATGATGAGAGTCATCAATCGGCTGCCTCCTGCACGCCCCCCACTGGGCATCGAGCCTGCAACCTGGGCATGTGCCCTGACCAGGAATCGAACTGTGATGCTCAATGGCTGAGCCATGCCAGCCGGGCAGTTGTGGGTATGTTTTCATGTTCCAGAAACAGCACCTTCTTGTTCTATGTGATTTCCGATGCTTCAGATAGTTTTCCTAAGGAACAGCAAATGGGTATGAAAGGTATAACTTGCTGATTATACAAAATTCAGGACAAGTAGGAAGAAATTAAACTGAAAGCAAAAAAGCTCTTGCCCTGGTGGGTGTGGCTCAGTGCGTTGGGCGGTGCCCCCTGCCCCGGAGTCGATGGTTTGATGCCGGGCCAGGGCACATGCCTAGGTTGCAGCCTTGACCCCCAGTGCGGGGCATGGAGGAGGCAGCAAGTGGATGTTTCCCTCTCTCTCCCTCTCCCTTCCTCTCTCTCTAAAATCAATAAAAACATATTTTTTAAAATAAGCAAAAAAACTGTCAAATTATCCAAGCAAAAAAAAATTAGAATGAATTTTTTTCTCATGGTTAGGTTTAAGGAGAAGACGAGGTACCAACTATTCATTATTTCCAACTACGTGCCATGATCTTTACATCTCCAATCCTCACAACTTCCATGAAGCAGTAGCCCGTCTATTTTTTATTTGTTTGTTTTTGTTTTATCCTCAACTGAGGACATGTTTATTGACTTTAGAGAAAAAGGAAGGGGGAGGGAGAGGGAGAGAGCGAGAGGGAAGCATCAGTCCTTTGCCTCCCATATGCCCCCTGACTGGGAATCAAACCCGCAGCCTTTCGATGTACAGGATGACATGCCAACCCACTGAACCACCCGGCCAGGGTGAAGAGTAGCCCATTTAAAGGGAAAGAAACTGGAGATTGAGTTGCTGTTTCTACCAAAAGGAAGAAACAGGTGACAATAGCAGCTTTCCCAATTCTGTCACCAACTCACCTCAATACTAAAAACAAGAATAAGCTGACGATGCAAAGATAAACTAAGGGGAAAGTCACCCACATACTCGTTAGGAGGCCTGCCCTACCAGTCTCTTGGGGACTCTCTAGAATGCATATCATGACATAAATGGTGACTAATGTGGTCATTAAATCTTGCTGATTCTCTATCCTAGATTTCTCCTCCACTCCCTTTTCACTCCTGTTTAGTTTGAGTGCCTGTGTGTGTGTGTGTGTTGGGGGGGCGGGATATAAACTTGGGCCAAGCCAAATTTATTGATAAGGGCTTTATGGTGGGTAATTTTATATGTCAATTTACCTAGGCCATGAGGTGACCAGATATTCAGTCAAACATTATCCTGGGAGTTTCTGTGAGAATGTTTTTGGATGGAATTAATATTTAAATCAGTAGATTAAGTAAAGCCGATTGCCCTCCTTAAAGTGAATGGGTTTTATCTAATCATTTGAAGGCCTGAATACAACAAAAGGCTGACCTTTCCCCAAGTCGAGGAGAGTTCTCCTGCCTGAAGGCCTTTGAACCAGGACATTGACTTTTGCCTGCCTTTGGACTTAAAATGAAACATCAGCTCTTCCTGGGTATCAAGCTTGCCCACCTTCAGATTGGAACTAAAATATGGGCTCTCCTGGATGCCCAGCTTGCTGGCTCACCCTGTAGATTTTGAAACTTGCTAGCCTCCTTAATTGTGTGAGCCAATTCCTTATGATCAATTTATCTCTCTCTACCCCTCCTCCCCCTTTCTCTGGAGAACTCTGACTAATACAGGCTCACAGAGGAGAAAATGCACTTTGAGGATTTAGCTCAAGGAGATGGGAATAGCTCTAACATTTTGCTTAGATGCTGACTGGTTGGCTAAATGAAGCGTGTATACAAAGGTGTTCTACAGTAAATGAGAATGAAACGCCTTAATTTCCTTTGTGTACAGTAAAAAAAGATATTCAAAGTTCTAAGGAGATTGGAATGCTAGAATGGGTTGATCACACAGACCTCATAACCCATTCTGGAAGGGTCCAGAGGACACACCCTTCACTAAAGCTGTGATAAATTCATGCAGGGCCTCCTCCTCCAGCATCCTTGAATGTGGTTGCCATTCTCTGTTGGTCAGATAGTACAAAATGAACTGTGCTCAGATTGTGATTTCTAAATACAATGAGGATTATAGGGTTCTAGTGTTGCCGGGGCCAAGTGACAGCAGAGCCAAAGCAGTTATCAAAACAGCCTGACTCACAGAGATCTTTGGTCATGCTGTCTCTAGGACCAAAATATTTAGGGAGTATATTAAAGTCTTATTTTATCTGAAAAAGCAGAAAAACTCTAAGTCTAGTGAGCAGAAGTCTGGCTTAAATCACCAAACTAGAGAGCCACCATCTCTGAATTAATTCCCAGACTTGAGCCAGGTCACCAACCCAGAGCCAGCGTGTCCTTGGAGAAGAAGCTTGCTATGCAATAAACAATTTATACTGCTTATCTCTCTCCCTGCTTCTCCAAAAGGACATGTGACAATTTACCATAGTGACTGCATTGGGGAAGAAGAAACAAGGAGACTCTATGGGGATTATGGGACACAAGTTTGAATTGGTACTGATTCCTAAAGAAAACTAAAATGTCACCCTGGTCCACCAGTCAGAACAGGGGGATATGAAGGTCAAATGACTAGTGGAGTTTTGGTTCAGTTCCCTCTCATAGGGGCTCAGTGGATCCCTGAAACCATTCTACGGTTATCTCCCCAGTTCTGGAGTGGCATACTTGGAGTAGACACACCCAGCAGAATCCCCAATCTGTAGAGTGAGAGTTATTATAGTAGGAAAGGCCACAGGGAGCCACTAATACTCTCTGTACCTAGGAAAATAGTAAATCACAGGCAATACCACATTTCTGGAGAGATTGTAGATATTAGTGTCACATCAAGGACTTGAAAGATGCAGGGATGGTGATTACTACCACATCCCCATACAACTAGCCTATAACAGTAGATGGAACTTGGATTACCTTAAACTTAATCAGGTGGTGACTTCAGTTGCAGCTGCTCTTCCAAATGTGGTTTTGTTATTGGAGCAAATCAACATATCCCCTGGCACCTGGTATGCAGCTATTGGTCTGTCAAATGTCCTTTTCTCTATACCTATTAATAAGACCATCAGAAGTAATTTTCTTTCAGCTGGCAAAACCAGCAATATGCCTTCACAGCTCTACTTCAGGGCCATAGAAACTTTCCAGTTCTATCCATAATCTAATCCACAGGAACATGACCACCTTCCCATCCCATAGGATACTGTGCTGGTCCATTGCGTTGACGATATAATGCTAATTGGACCTAGTGAGCAACTACTTTAGGCACATTGAGATAACATTTGTGAAAGGTACAGGGAAATAAATCCCACAAAAACCTTGAAATTTTTTATCTGAGGTATGTTGAGATATCTCTTAGAGGACAAGGTGCTACATCTGGCCCATCCTGCACACTGGGTTTCTGGATTTTAGAGGCAATATATACCCATTTACCAAGTGAATAAAAAAACTGCCAGTTTTGAGTGGGTCCCCAAATGAGAAAAGGCTTTTAAGCAGGTATAGGCTGCCATGCAAGCTGCTCTGCCGCTTGGGCCATATAACCCGCAATAATTACGCTTGAAGTGTCAGTGGCCTATAGGAATGACGCATGGGAACTTCGGTAATGGCTCACAGATGGTCCTTCATGTGAAAGCAGGTGGCTGCAGCAATGCAGCCCCACACTAGGATGGGCCAGAAGGACAGTGATCAATGAAAAGATTTGGAGCAAGGCACCCATTCATTTTGCCTACAAGTACAGATGGCAAGAAGTATGAATCTAAACTGCTTTATGGGCTGTAGCTAATGTTTGGGCAGGATGGTCAGGGACTTAGAAAGAACAAGACTGGAAAATGAATGGTAAGGAGGTAGGGGGGAGGGGTATATGGAGAAGCCTCTCCAAATAGGAATGGATTGTGAAGATATTAGTGCTTGTGCATAAATGCTCACTAAAGGGTGACCTTATTAGAGGAGAAATTTAATAATCGAGTGGACAGGATGACCCATTCTGTGGATACCAGTTGGCCTCTTTCCCTAGCACTCTCGTCATCGGCCAATGGACTCATGAACAATGTGGTCCTGTGGCTTAGGAACACGGAATTCTCTTCACCAGGGCCGATGTATTTTCAGCTACTGCCGAGTCCTCAATTTGCCAACAAAAAAGGCCAACACTGAACCACTGATATGGCACCAATTTTCAGGAGGATTGTGTGGCAGGTCAATTACCCTGGGCCATTTTCATTATGGCAGGGAAAGTATTTTATTCTTAGCCATATACTCAATATGGATTTGCCTTCCCTGCCTACAATTCTATCAAAACTACCATCTATGGACTTACAAAATGTCTTGCCCACCTTCATGGTATCCTAAACAGCCTTTCTTCCAACCAAAGAACTCGCTTCATAGAAAATGAAGTGCAGAAGTGGACTCATGTTCATCAAATTCATGGAATTCACTGGTCCTCTGATGTTGCCCATCACCCTGAAGCAGCTAATTTGGCAGGATGATGGTATGGCCTTTTGAAGACTCAGTTATAGCCCTGGTGGGTGGCAAAATATTGAAAGATGAGGCAATCTCCTCCAGAATGCAGTACAGGCTCTAAATCAGCATATGGTGCTATTTCTCCCATAGCCAGGAGTCACAGGTTTGGGAATCAAGGGTTGGAAATGTGAATGGAACCACTCACTATGATCCCTAGTGATCCACTAGTAAAATTTTGTTGTCTGTCCCCTCAACTCTACATCCTGCTGGGCCAGAGGTCTTAGTTCCAAAGGAGAAATGCTTTCACTAGCAGCATAGCAATGACTCCATTAAACTCAAGACTGAGACTGCCATCTGTTCATTCAGGCTCCTTGTGCCAGTGAATCAATAGGTAGAAAGGGGGAAGTTCCTGTACAGGTTGGGATAAGTGATCCTGCCTATCAGGGGAAATTGAGTTGCTACTACACAAGAAGGGGAAGAAACGGCATGTATGGATGTGGAAGATTCCCAGGCTCTGAGATTAAACTCAACAACCCAATTCAGGCAGGATTACTAACTGTTCAGACCCTTCAGCAATAAAGCTTTGGGTAACTCACTAGGCAAGGAGCCATGACAAGCTGAGGTGCTCATTGAAGGCAAGGAGAATATGGAATGAGTGGCGGGAGACAGTAGTTATAAATACCAGCTACAACTATGTGATCAGTTGCATAGAGGACTATAGTTGTTATGGATATTTATTTTGATGAGTATTCACATGTATATTACTGAATATACATCAGATATGCTAATAGATAATTAACTTTGTATTTCAGTATTTCAGGTAGAGGGCAAAAAGGGGCAGCATGAATCTCTCAGGGTAAGAATGAATATCAGTCAAAGACACAAAAAAAAGATGGTATATCGCCTTTCAGAAAAAGGGTTCAAGTGTTTCTGTTTGCACACTGAATGTTGTATTATGTTAGGTAGGAACATGACTTTATTGTGTTGTCTTTATTTGGAAATTAAGTATGGTTTAAGCAGCGTGTATGAGTGACAAACGGTCAGAAAGAGGACAGCGCTGACTTTGTGATGTATCAACTTCCTTAGACTGGAATATGTTGCTTACATTCCCTTTCCTGTCTGCTTCTAATTAGGGTGGGCCACAAAAGATATCCTTATGGCAGTTTGGTACAAAGCAGCAGGTGTTTTGTAACTCACACGTGTTCTCATCTCATCAGTGGGAGGGAGTGGTCAGGCCCACAACTGCTCTACCTTCCCCAAGGTCCTTCTTCAATTTATGCAAGTCCTGGGCCAGGTGTGTGTTTCGCTCCCTCATGAAAAGCCTCAACTTCTGCAGGATGTCCATAGCACCCAGGCCAGAGGCAACAAGAACCAGCATGAGCTTCAGTTCAGCCTTGTGGTTCCCACTTGCACCTGTGGGTTCCAGCTTCTCCTTGCCCTCTTCTACTTTACATTCACATAAATACATATATGGTGTTATAGGTATCTGACCTTACTAATAAATAGTGGGAACTGTCTCTCTATATAAACATATAATATGATATATAATAATATAAAATATAATATAATATATAATGTAATATAAACCAAACATATATGTATATAATTTGTTGTAGAGATTTGACCTTACCTCTCTATGTAAATATATAATATAATAACATTATGTTATATGTAATATTCATATACAATATGTCTCATGTCTCAGGGATTTGGCATAGGGAGGGGGGACGGGATTCTGCTTCTCTGATTGAATCCTGACTGATACACAGGTCTAGCTCAAAGGATTAGAGACTTTTGACTTCCAAGTACACATCCCATGATACTTAGAAGACTTTTCTCATTTCAGACAACAGCCGTGGTAAAATCCCAGCTCTGTGTCTGAAGGAGAAGCCTTGGTGCCCTCATGGCTTCTTCTTTTCCTTCTAGGCTCAGCCTTTTCCCAACTGTACCATCTCAGGGAGGGGTTTATGACAGGAATCATCCCAGATCAAGATATGCTTGAGGAAATGAGAAATGGCCTCTGAGAGCCTTGAACTGTGTCCTATTCCCAGGCCTGGTATAATTCCACATAAACTGTGCTCCTCAAGGACTCAAGATTCCTCCCTTATCTCTGTGCATCTTGGGAGGACGTGATTTCCTGCTCATTGCTAGTGAACTGAAAACCTCTTCTAACCTTTCACCAAGAAGCACATATTCCTGTCATGTGAAATTGAACATATTCCTGCTCTTTTCCAAAAAATAATGTCTGTGAGCTCCCATTCTAAAAGCCTTCAGCCCAGCCATGCATTGTCTTCAGTGCTTTCTCTTTGAATCCCTTCCCCTTCCCCCTTGCCACACACTAGCAGTTGGCCTAAACTTTCTTGGAAGGCCGATAACATTGTCCTCCACCTTTAATGATCCTGATAACTTCAGACATCTCCTATTCCAAACCTTTTTGTTCTAGTGTGGCTCAGGATCAGAGATGAAGATGGAAGACTTCCACTTCAGGAGCGAAAGGGGGAAGCAGAGCCCGTCGCCCGTCACTCTCTCCCCCTCACCCTGGGTGTTCACAGAAGTGAGTGATAGGAACCCCCTCTCCTTTAGGATATTTCTGCTCCTCTGACTGCCTCAGAACTTCTCCTTCATCTGGGAAAATGCCACCCTGAGTCATGACCAGGGGGACCTGGGTCTCAGTGATATACACTCCTTACTGCAGACTGGACTAAACTCCAAAGGGTCTTGAGAGACTAGTGGAAATGAAGAGTGAAGTCAGGAGTCAAGGTGAGACTGAAGTCAAAAGCCCTATTTGGAGGCCGAATGTTCGTTACTGATTTGTTTCGCATTCAAGAGCCATTAGAAGCAACCTTTCTTCTTATCGACAAAGAAGTATATATTAGGATGTTCATCTCAGCATTCTGGAGGATACTAAAAATGCCAAGCAATGTAAATATGCAATAATATTGAGTAGTTATGAAAAATCATGTTTTCACTATTTTAGTAAAAAAAGTGACCACAAAATGCTAAATCTTTTTTTATCATTTTTTATTTTCAACTACAGTTGACATACATTATTATATTAGTTACAGGTATACACCCCAATGATTAGACATTACATAACTTAATAAGTAATCATCCTGATAAATCTCCCACCCTTCTGACACCATACATAGTTATTAGAATATTATTGACTGTATTCCCTATGCTGTACTTTACATCCCCATGACTATTCTGTAACAACCAATTTGTACTTTTTAATCCCTTCACCTTTTCGTCCATCCCTCCAGTCTCCCTCTCATCTAGCAACCAGCAAAACATTCTCTGTATCTATGACTGTGTTTCTGTTCTGCTTGTTCATTCATTTTGTTTTTTAGATTCAATAGTTCATGGATATGTATTTATTGACATTTTATTGTTCATATTTTTTATCTTATTATTATTCTTAAAGAAGACCTTTTAACATTTCATATAATAGTGGTTTGGTGATGATGAACTCCTTTAGCTTTTTCTTGTCTGGGAAGCTTTTTATCTGTCCTTCAATTCTAAATGACAGCTTTGCTGGGTAGAGTAGTCTTGGTTGTAGGTCCCTGCTTTTCATTACTTTGGATATTTCATGCCAATCCCTCTGGCCTGCAAAGTTTCTGTTGAGAAATCAGCTGACAGTCTTATGGGATCACTCTTGTAGGTAACTAACTGCTTTTCTCTTTCTGCTTTTAAGATTAGCTCTTTGTCTTTTAATCTTTAATGTTTTCACTATGCTGTGTCTTGGTGTTGGCCTCTTTGAGTTCATCTTGTTTGGGACTCTCTGTGCTTCCTAGACTTGTATGTCTATTTCCTTCACCAAGTTAGGGGCATTTTCTGTTATTACTTTTTCAAATAGGTTTTCAATTTCTTGCTCTCTCTCTCCTCCTTCTGGCACCCCCATGATGCAAATGTTGTCTGAAGGCTTCTTACACTATCCTCATTTTTTTGGATTCTTTTTTCTTTTTGCTGTTCTGATTGAGTATTTTTTCCTTCCTTATATTCCACATTGCTGATTTAATACTGGGCTTCATCTATGTTACTGTTGATTCCCTGTAAGTTATCCTTCATTTCAGTTAGTGTAGTCTTCATTTCTGACTGGTTCTTTTTTATGCTGTTGAGGTTCTCACTAAGTTCATTGAGCAGCCTTATGACCATTGTGTTGAACTCTGCATCTAGTAGATTGCTTGTCTCCATTTTGCTTGTTCTTTTTCTGGAGTTTTGTTCTATATTCTTTCATTTGGGCCATGTTAACTTGTCTCCCAATTTTGGGAGCCTCCTGTGATCGTTTCTATGTAGTAGGTAGAGCTACTACGTCTCCAAGGCTTGGCAGAGTGGCCTAATGTAGTAGGTGTCCTCTAGGGTTCAGTGGTACAGCCTCCTCTATCACCCAAGCTGGGTATTCAAGGTGCATGTGGGCTGTACACCCTACTGTTGTAGTTGAGCCCTTGATTGCTGTTGGCATGTCAACAGGAGGGATTGACCAAGGCCGATCAACTGCAAGGAGTGGCTGTGATCACTGACCACTGACTTCCAACCACCGTGGAGGATCAGCTATGCAGGGGCCCGTCCCACAGAGCAGGACTTACTTCAGCAGGGCTCTAGTACCCACTAAGTCCATCCCTTGAATGTGTTACTTGTGTAGGTGGTTGGGTGGTGGTGCTTCGACATGGTCTGAAGCTGTCCACTGGGTGTGCTGGCTCTGGGAACTCCTGGGAGATGTAGGCCAAGGTCAGCTACCACCTCTGTTCAGCCAGGGGCCACACAGCATGAGCTACAAAGTGATCTGCGGATGGCTGATACTTGTGTTGGGCTTGGCGGTGCCCAGGAGAGGCGAAGCTGTGAACCAAGGCTGGCTGCTGCTAGTGCCAGGAGTCGGCCACTTTGCAAGAAGTACGAGGCATGCTAAGGCCAGATGCTGCTTGTTTGAGAGAATTTAGGAAGACCTGAAGCATGAGCCAAAACAGGACACTTGTATGGAAAAAAATACTAAATCTTTTTTAAGAGCAAGTGACAGAATGATATGAGCCCATTTGTTTACTTTCTTAAACTTTAAATTACTGACTATGCCCAGAAAAACTAGTCTCAAGCTGTTAGCAGGATTTCTTCTTGGGACTGGATTTGCACAGGAGAAAAATTATTTTCTACTATATATAATTCTGAATCCTTGGTTTTACTTACAATAAATTTTGTAATTAAAAAATAAGTATTAAAAATCATGTTTCTGAAGACTGATAAATGACAGAAAAACATTTATAATTCAAGGTTAATTTTGAAAAGCAGGACACAATACATAAACGTTACAGCCCAATAAAGTATCATAAAAAAAATGAAAAAAAGACAGAGACAAAAACAGGGGAAGGAAGAAAAGAATTCAACATGAAAATGCAGGTAATTTCTCTATATTAAGATGATAGGTAATTGATATCCTTCAGGATATTTTTTGTATTCTTGGAGCTTCTAAAGTTTGAATTAATTTTTTAAGCAGAAAAAAATAGACATTTTTATAGCAGCCTTTATATTAATATCCTGTGAGGTGCTAGGCCAGGGCAGCTGTGTGAGACTCACATTTCCTTACTTTTTCCCCAAACCAAAGTCCTTTAGGGAGATTTTTTCTCATGGATGCTGCAGTATCTATGTTCCTGTGCCCATGAAATAGCTCTGTAGGACACCTGGGCTCTTGGCGGTCACACAACCACTCATTGTCATCAGCAGCCAATGTCTCCACCTTATTGATTAACTGGTTACTAATTAACTTTCCTCCTAGGCAGACATTTTTGTACCCAATTCTCTAATTCATATCTGCTGTCAAGCACCATTTCCTTCATTTCACCTACAATAAGAATTGAATGGAGAGTATTTAATTCCCTGCCAAAAAGACAGACTCAATAGCAGGGCCAGAAACAGACATCTAATTCAATTATTCTCACATTTATTTAAGCTCCTGGTGTGTGCCAGTCATTGTTGACACTAAAGATATAAAAACCACACTGGCATAATCCTTGCCCTTTGGGTGCTCATACTAGACAGATTGGAGAAGGGAAAGGGGGCCAGGGAAGAGCAAGAAACAGACTTAAAATGAATGGGATTCACCAGTAGTGATGCTGATGAACAAAGGAAAACCATGGCCATCACCATAGAGAAGGGAAAAAAATTCAGGATAGGGACAGTGGAGGAGAGTGAAGCCTAAGCTTGCGTGTTTTCCAAGAGCAGTGATTGCAGATGTGGTCCCCAGAAGAGCAGCACCAGCATTTCCTGGGCCTTATTAGAATGCACATTATTGGGCCCCGCTCCAGGCTTCCTGGGAATTGGAGACTCTGGAGGTGAAGCCCAACCATATACATTTTAACCTGTCCTCCTTCTCCCATCTTCACTCCCCACAGGCCTTTCCCCACCTCTACCATCTGTGATTCTGACATCCCCTGAAGCTTGAGGGCCACTGATCTAAAAGTCAGTGATTGGTAGGTTCTAAACAACTCAGGAAGGCAAACACAGCAGGAAACCTGGCATAGATGAGTCACCTGTGCCTCCTGGAAAGACTGGAAAAGGTGTCCCTGACAGATGCTCTTCCAGGATAAGCTTACAAAAAGCTCTGTTGCTGTTGCAAATTGATATCTGGGAGTATTTATGATATGCTAGTTCAATAGTAAGTTAAATGCTTATTCAAACAACTCAGAAAGAACTCTCTTGCCATTTCCTATTTCAACCATTCCCAGGAGTGCTGAGCAAGAGCAAATCACCCAACAACAGTTAAATTCCATGAATCAAGAGAATCAGGTACATTTGAACCTGCACAGGTGGTAGAGTGTGATAAGTGCTTTATTAGAAATGTGAACACAATGCAACAGAGCACACAGGAAGCAATTGTTGCTGACTGGAGGTAGTTAGAAGACTTTCCTGAATAGACATCTAACGTGGAGCTCGAATGGCTAGAATTTTACCAGGTAGAGAAAAGAGCAGGAACAAAAGTTGAGGGTGGGTCATAAAAGCCTCCTGGTGACACAGAAGGATGGGAAGGTGGGTTACAAAGAACCCCAGTGCCGGACCGAGGAAGATAAACATTTTTCTGTAGAAAGTGGGGACCATTGGAAGGTTGCAGAGTCATAACGTGATGAGATAGACAAGTAGAAAGACCATTCGGTATGGGCAGGAAGAATGGATTGGAGAAGAAGACAGTCAAGTGAGATTCTGGGTAATTTTTATTTGTATTTTTTTCTACTATGAATATATTTTGCTCATCACTTTACTGGAATTAAGACCTGTGGACTTGAAGAGCAGGGAGCAGGGCCACAGGCAGAAGCATCCGCACCAGAAAGAGGAGAGGCCTCTGTCCTTTGAGATCAGAAAGAAGGGGCTACAAATGCATGAAATGCAAAAGTTTTTAAGTAGAATAAAGTTGAGATAATTTGTACAGAGACCTCTACTTCCTCACTGATGAAGATAGCACATCATTGCCCGAGGAGGCAGGATGGGGCTGGGGTGGGAGCTTGAGGAGCACTGCGAAGGTTGGAACGAATGATGCCCACACCCTGCAGTGCATGTTATGTGCCAGGCACCGTCCTAGGTGTCTTATTTATACTGATTCATTTGCTTCTCACAACAACACCAGGAGGTAGACACTGTTAGTATCACACCCATTTCACAGAAGAGAAAATGGAGGCACAGAGAGAGCGTACAGTTGCATCAGTGGTACATGGAAAAGCTAGAATTTGAACCCAGCCAGTCAGCAATCAATGTCAGGATTTAGAGAAGGAATGCCCCAGGGATGATTCAAAGATCATGAAGAGTAGGGAAGTCTCGGCTGAGTTTAAAAACCTTGTATTAGTCGCGGAGTCAGTCCAAAGCCCTGTCCTTGCCACTTTGAGAGAGAGAACTGTGGAACTATACTATGTCCTCTGGAGGAGAGAGGTCTAGGGCCACCCTTAAAATGTTGCCATGAGTTGCATTCACAGAAGGCGCCGTGTGCTCCCACGTCACCAGGAGAAAGCCTCAGTTACAGCGTTCCGTGGAGAACACCAAGTGGGGAACGCAGTCACCTGCTGAGCCAGAGCCCTCGTGTCCCAGAAACCCCAGGAAACTGCAGTGGGAAGAGGGCAGCTTTCCAGCCGCCACCGCTCTGCCTCATCTACTGTGGAATTGGAAGTGCGTCAAGTATTTGGGGGAACAGCAGCTGCCAACTAAGCTGAATCAAAGGACCTAAAAATAGTTAAAGAAAACACAAAGGCAGAATGTGAAAATCAGATTATTTGGGAAGCCAAGCCAAACTTAGAAAAACTACAAGACGGGTGAGGAGCGAGAAAACAGAACCGCAGCCTCACCCTCCCACCCCCCAGGAAATAATTACATCTTTGGCTGTTGTCTGTTTGCTGCACAGGGCTCCCTCTCTGCTGTTTCTTCCTGGCGAAAATGCTCTCAGGCCACCTTCCCCGAACATCAAAGCCTTCTGATCAGATAAGCAAACTGCCTTGTCTGGTACTGAGCACACATCAAACAGAATCCCAAGGCAGCGAAGGGGGCCCCACACCACTCCCAGCATCAGTGGGATGGACCTGCCTTACATGCACCAGGAATAAATTTTAAAGCCTTAAATGTCTGCAAAAAAATGCTCAGGCCCCTGGTCCTTACACGTGAGATTTTGATGTGCCCAGAGGAGATCTGGCATAGATTTGAGTAGTGCGAATGCATTTGACTGCCACATCAGAAAACCCTCCTAACAGAGACATCACTCCTAAGAGCATATTATGTATATACACATGCATATAATAAATGTAACAAGACAACTGGGGGAAGGTAGGCCCAGGGTCAGTTCAGCAGCTCCACATTGTTCATGCAATTGGGGGCTACCATCATGGCTATCATGCAAGTTATATAGAAAGAGGCTCACTCTCTGCCCAGGTCGGAGCCTTTGTGCCAGCCCTTCCAAGGGGATGGTTATGTGCTCCCCAGATAGGACCTGTATTAGTCTCTCTTGCCTTTTCTGTCTTCTGCAGGCCACCTCATT
The DNA here is from genome assembly GCF_964146895.1 of Miniopterus schreibersii. Lineage (NCBI taxonomy): Eukaryota > Metazoa > Chordata > Mammalia > Chiroptera > Miniopteridae > Miniopterus > Miniopterus schreibersii. The sequence continues at coordinate 70,262,676 of NC_138108.1, read as the reverse complement.
TGTTGGCTAATGGTCCCTTTATCCATCTTCAAAGGCAGCGAAGGGGGCCCCACACCACTCCCAGCCATCAGTGGGATGGACCTGCCTTACATGCACCAGGAATAAATTTTAAAGCCTTAAATGTCTGCAAAAAAATACTCAGGCCCCTGGTCCTTACACGTGAGATTTTGACAACATCTGCTTTCATCTTTGCACCTCCTGCCCTCTCCTAGGACCCTCTTGCCTACCTCTTTCTAAGGACCCCTGTGGATACATCAGGCCCACCTGAGCCATCCAGGGCAATCTCCCCACGTCAAGATCTTTACCTAATTACGTCCACAAAGTCCCTTTTGCTGTGTGAGGTAACTTAAGCGTAGGGTCTGAGGATTTGGATGCGAACATCTTCAGGGGACCATCATTCAGCCCACCACAGGGCCTCGAAAAGGTATCTCTGTGGCTGTGTCCTCTATGCTCTCACTCACTCTAAGGAAACAAGCCACTCTTCCTAAAGATTTATGTCACGTAATTCTGGAAATTTCCACATGTGCTCCCTCAGACAGCTCTTTTGGCTACCTCACGGCATGACCCTTTATTTTTGGGCCACTGTGGCGATGCTTCTTGATAGTGTATATTAGTCAGAGGTTTTCCAGGGAAACAGAACAAAAAAATTAGCAGATATATATTTAATTATAAAAAACTTGGCTCACGGCATTATGGAGGTTAACAAGTCAACCATCTGCAGAACCCATGTCGCAGTTTGAGTCCAAAGGTCAGGAGCTGCTGTAGAACCAGCAAGAGCCAATGTCCCCGTTCAGAAGGCTCCAGGAAGGAGAATCCTCTCTTCCTTGGGGAGGGTCAGTCTTTTTGTTTTAGTCAGGCCTCCACTCATTGGAAAAGGCCCACCCACATAAGGGGGGGCAGTCTGCTTTACTCAGTCTGCCCATTTTAATGTTAATCTCATCCAAACATCTTCACAGACATACCTAGACTGTTTAACCAGATATCTGGGCACCCATGGCCCAGGCAAGTTGTCACCTAAAATTAACAATCCCACAGTTCCAGTTGCAGAGGTGGCCGCGGCACTGCTCATGTCCAGCTGAGCCCTGCTGGGATGGGTGCCACCAAGCACCAGCCAGGTCACTTGTGCCCTCTACAGCCTGCACTGCTCGTGCCCAGAGACCACCAGCCGCGCTGCCCATCACTGCACAGTCAGCGCACCACCTGGGGCCAGCGGGCTGATGCAGCGCAGCCCGAGGGTTCCACGGAGACGGCGGGAACGAAACGTGTCCCGTTGCACCGCACCCTTTACCACAGCTGCCTCTTCCTGCAGAGGCATGGACATGCCCCGCCTCGCCTTCTCTCCTTCGCTGCACTTTGAGCCAACCTTAAGCACTGTAACTTTTTCTCCCCTTACCCTGAACTCTTTTCCTGCAAAATCCTTTATTTTTCCCATAAATAGACCCCCCCATGTAGACCTCTCATGCCTCCTTCCCCGCAATCAGCTCTCCACATGATCAGGCAAGCCTGAACTCTAAGATAAACATGATTAAAATTGAAACCCAGGAGGAGAAACCTACTGAAGATCTCAGAGTCTTCAAGACAAAAGGAATGAGGCTCTGATGTCAGCAGTGTCCTGAGCATGTGGGAGCAGAGAAGAGTGGGAAGTTGGGGGCAGTGGGATATGGGGTAGGTCGGGGGTAAGTGACACCAAGTAGGCCCTGTCCTGTCTCTTGGCTGAATGGCTTTCCTGAGAACAATGAGGCCTACCCACCGCCACCTGCAGAACTATCCCTGCGCAGCCTTTCTGATCCTGAGCTGCAGTTGAAACACAAAGATGCTCCAGCCAGAACTCCTCTCCCTTCCCCCCTGGTGAAGGGCGAAGCAGTTAAGCGTGACTCTCCTCAGCCTGCACTGTCAATCAGCCCAGCTGGTCTGGACAGCGGACTTCCCAAGGCTGCTGGAAAAGGCACACATATTTCATGAAAACCTAGTCTGGCAGAGTGTGTGGAGGGTAGGAGAAAAGCCCTGGAGGGTGCTCCCCTCCTGGCTGGGCAGGAGGCCAGCACGGTTCAGGTGGTGAGCTAGAAACTGAGAGCTCAGAGGCCCAGGGGGAGACGCTGACTTCTTAGGCCAGGCAGGGCCTGCAGAGTCAGGGGGCAGCAGAGCCACCAACAGGCTTCCGGGTGGGTTTGGGCACAGGTTGCTCAGGCCTTGACAGAATCCTTCAAGCCAGTCAAGGAAGGGGCTGACTTTTAGCTCTACTCTTCCAAAGGTTGGCCATGGGTGCCCTTGACTCACAGCAGTACAAGGCAGCAGCTAAGAACACAGGTTTGCACTCCGACGGTCCTGGGTCTCAGTACATGCTCAGCCCTTCTTTAGATGAAGATGTGAAGCCACTTACTTTCTCTCTCAGAATTAAGGATTCTTTATCTATAAAGATCTGTCTCGTATGAAACTGAATAACATCATTGACAGCTCCACAGTATCATTAGGGACCCACACTGGTCCTCTACTCTGTCTCCCTAGTACATGGTTTCTATTCTCAAGATCACCTAATGGTCTAAGATGTCCATGGAGCTTCCAAATTGTAGGCTGCAAGGAGGGGAAAAGTCAAAATAGGGAAGAAAAAAGAGAAGGTCTCTTCCTCTCTTCTGGTGCAGTCAGCTCCTTTTAAGCAGCCTATCCTGCCTACGCGACATCTATTTATGCTTGGTCTTGAGACCAAGCTGCACCTGAGAAATATTGCTTATGTGTTTGTATTAAACTAGGTTCACTGCTCACCACTCCAAATAAAATTGGGCTCCTGTTACTAAGGAGGAAGGAGAACTGAATGTTGGGGGAGGCAGCAACCACTTGCCACAAAAGCCTCCACCAAATTCTCTTAGTTCTGTCACCAGCATCCTGCTCACTGTCTCATCTCAGTAAGGACCAGAATCAGGCACCAAGAGAGGACTGAGGTCAGGGTCAACATTTAAGGAGGCCCTCACTCGCCCATTCGTGGAAGTGCAGACGCTGCGCCTGCATGAACCTGGTAGTGAGAGCCTCCTTAAATTTGCATCCTAGGCACCTTGCAGGCCTCATTCTAGTCCCAGCTCTGCCATGTGCTGCTGGTGGAAAGGCCCACCCCGTTGTCCCCTCACCACATTGTGCAGGGTAATTTCTTCCCATTACATGTTGTTTTCCAAATGAGCAAAACTTCTATGTGAGCCTCAGCATTTAGATTAGTTTAGGGTTCTCAAAGACCTCCGACCCCTTCAGACCCTCTAGAACACACAGGTCACCCTCTGCCAGTCCCCTGTCCCCCAGAGAGCAGGCAAGCATGTCTGGGTGGTCAGGGTGGATGCTGTTGTACGAGGCAGGGCACCCTACCATCCCCATGGCACCACTTCTCATTGCTCTGAATTTCACATCTGCTGCAGCAGACCTGGCACCGTTCCCACCCCCCACCTCTGCTTCGACTTCTTCTAGGAACACACCAACCGTGCTAACACTAGCATCTCACTAACCAGCTGGCCTGTAACAAATGTGGATACATTGTGGGCTCCATACACAATAGGTTAATTTCCAGTCCAATTATAATAATGGTAATAATTGGCCACATCAGGGAGCTGGCAATTCCCACTATTTTTAACCTGCATCACAAGGCAAGTGGTTATAAGCACAGCTGGTTCCAAGAGAGCTGAGTGCTCTCCAGCTGGAAGAATCATGCCCCAGAGTCTCTGCCCATCCCTCTTTCTCCGATGTTCTCCCAATGCAGCATCACCCACAAGGTCCAGGCTCATGAGACAGTCACCTTCTTTCTTCCTTCTGCCCTTCCTTCCCAGCTGGCTCTACAAACCAGCAGAGACCTGACTTATCCTGTGACCATCCATAGATACCCAGTGGCTAATGAACTCCGAGCCCCACTCAGGGCCCCTTTCCTTACCCCACCATTCCCAAAGAAAATGTGTATTCCGAGTTTTGTTTTGACAACGCACTTTCTGAACCCTGGCGTGGGCCTCCTGGCTTTGGGTGTTTTTCTGACATCACCATGGGCCCGACCTCCTCCCTCACAACATTTGCCAAGAAAGAGGAGGTGTTGGCAGGACACCAGGAGGGCCACCCATATTGGGAAGGAGAAGGGAGGGAAGATGGCAAACGAAATACTCCGTAGCTTTCATCTCTTGCCCCACGGATAGAAGGTTTGGAGTCCTTGCAGACAGCCTGAAGGATTCTAGGGTGGACAAAACCCTCTGGGGGAGCATTGTCCCTGGTTTTCATTGTCTTTTTTTGTGTGGTGCTTGGGTCTCTCTCTTATCTCTCCTTAAAGGCAGCCATTGTATATTTTGCTGATGTCACTCAGCACAACTTCTGGACACTGTCAATGCCTAATGTTTGTTAAACAAATAACATCGGGCACTTCTGTAGCCTGGATATGTTCAGACCTCCCCAACAGGGCATTCAAATAAAGTCAAATTACTATCAGTCATATATGATATATGTCATATCAAAAGGTACCTGAAGGCAATTTTCCTGTCTGGGTTCCTCTCTGAGTTGTTACAAATGGATCACCCAGAGGACAGAGCCAGCAGTAGGGTGAGGAGAGGAAGGCACTCAGTGTGGATACAAAATGTAAGGAGCACCAGGAAACTCAGTTAACTGGACAAATAATATTTTCAGGCAATTGTGTTAGTTTCCCAGGGCTGTCCTAACAAAGTAGCACAAGCCGGGGACCACAAACAGCAGAAATGTAGTCTGTCACAGTACTAGATGCTGGAAGTCAGGAACCGCAGTGTCGGCAGGGCCCAGGGACGAATCCGCCTTTCCTCCTCCGGCTCCTGGGGCTGAGACCTCTGGAGCTCCCGGACGCGTACCTGCACCGTCCCAACCGCGGCCTCTGTCTCCACGGGGGTGTCTTCCCTTTGTGTCTATATGTTCATGCGGCCTTCTCGTAAGGCCACCAGTCCCTGGACTCAGAGTCCCCCCTAAACCAGTGTGTGCTTATCTTAACCAATCACTTCTGCAAAGACTCTAGTTCCAAATAAGGTCACATCCTGAGGTTCTGAATTTGAGAGGGACACTACTCAACCCAATACAGCTATATATATATATATATATATATATATATATATATATATATATATATATATATATTAATATATCTCGATCTCCTGGATCCTAGGTCCATGCTCAACTGCTGAGCTATGCCCGGCTGGCAGCAATATTTTTTCAAGTAAAAATTAATGCCAAAAAAAACCCAAAACCCATGAAGAGCAAAATTTTTAACCTGTAACTACAGGATCCGCCCCTGCACTAGCATTGACAACCCCCCCCCCGCCCCCCCGGCCCAGCCCTGATAACAGCAGCTCTGTAAGAGCCGCTGGACAGTCAGTGTCAGGGAGCCAGAGAGACAGTGAGGGCTGCTTTCTTCCACCACTTTGCTCAGTGCATGTTCTGAGGGCACAGAAATGGGAACCCCTTCCCGGGGGTGATCTCACAGGGTGCAAGGAGCCCGGGGGCTGCTGAAATCCCTCTTTTCCCTCCTGCACCTGCCCTGGGAGCTGCGGGACTCCACGCGGTGGAGCAGGGCAGGGGGAGAGGTGGAGCCCGGGCCCAAGCCCCCTGGGATCTAATGATCGCCCCAGAAGCCCGAGTGGAGGCAAGAACCCTCCCCGAGGCCCCCGAGAGGCAACAGGGGAAATGCACCCAAGTTTGCACCGCAGCCTTTCCTGGTCATTCCAGAAGCTCGTGCCATACACTTGGGAAGGTTTCCAGAATTTCCAGAGGAGACCCCCCACCCCTTCACGGAAAAACTCACAATCTCTGCTTGTCCGCTGGTTTCTTAGCAAAGAAACAGAAACAGCACAGCCGGGCTGCAGCGACTCAGAAGGTTGGTCATAATCACCCTTGCACGAAACTGCTGGGGCTCAGGGCCCCCGCACACACCATAGTGAGCAGGTGCTACGTGGCTTGTTTTTCTTTCCTTGCTGGAGTAGCAAAGACGAAAGCACTGAAATCTTCAAGCTTCTCTCACTCCAAAAAAAGAAACGGCAGAGAAGTCAGTGTTTTTAATATCTACAGGGTTTTTTTTAGTATATACAAAATTCTCTGCAGTTTCTATATGTGATTTCCATGAAATCGAACTACTGAGGTTGATACTGAATCATCCTTGTTTCTGAAATGAGGGATGTCTCGGAGAGATAGCTGACTGACCCACTGTGCCCCAGGTGGAGTGTGGTGCCAGGATTTGAACCCAGGACACAGGCATTCCTCCAAACACTGGGATACGCTTTCAGGTTCACAGGTCCCATGCCGAGAACTGGTTCTGATAAATCATGACCCTTCTGACGACTGTTCTTCCAGAGAGTTTGAAGACTGAAAACAAAATTGCCCCACATCAGGAGCCTTTGAAACTGTGTGCCATCACCCAAGCAAGCATTCCACTTCTAGGAATTTGCACAAAGGACACAGGCAATGAGATACCCAACACTTTATCTATAAGGCTGCTTATGGCAGTGTCATGAGTGATAATAGAAAATAGAAAAAAAATAGAGGGTGGTTAAATAAATTATGATACACTTAAGGTTAAAGTATCTAATGCTTTCCTGCCTATGTAGTTACCCTGCTATTTGATACTCAAATAAAATAACTGGACTTCCCCTTCTTTGATGACACAGGGATTCCTGAATATTTCTAACAATTCATGGGGAGTAGCTATAGAGGTTGGTTGTAGCTACCAGCTCTTGGTTCACGTTGCAACTGATTTCTAGTATCTTTCAGCCATATTTTTACCCTTCCTCCACTTTACTGCTAACATGAAAACAGCCCCCTTCTGCCCTGACTCGTGTGGCTCAATTTGTTAAGCATTGTCCTATGCACCAAAAGGTTGCTGGTTTAATTCCCAGTCAGGGCACATACCTGGGTTGTGGGCTCGATCCGTGCAGGAGGCAGCTGATCGATGTTTCTCTCTCTCTCCCTCTCCCTTCCTCTCTTTCTGAAATCAATAAAAACATATTTTTTTAAAGAAAAAGAAAAGTCCCCATCCTTCATTTCTCAAGGCACCACTTGGGTGTGTAACTGTGTGTGCAATAGTCTTTACCGAAGAGATCACAAAATGAACACAAGACAGAAAAATTAAACTTCAGTCTCAAAGTCAGGCATCTTTATCCGTAAATTCATCATTTGTGCTTCTATGCAAGGAACTCCTTGCTGACCTAATCACCTCTTTGTCCTGGCCCACCTCCCCCTTAGAGGCCACCCTCACTTTACCCACTTCCTTCTCACTTTCCTGGGTCCGAGGCCTGCAGACCTTGGCTCCAGAGCCCCAAAGGAAACCAGGAATCTGCAGCCATCTGACTAACTCACGAAGGCAGCTTGTCCACTGCCGTTTATCTCCTCCTGTCTCAAACACGGGCCCCACTGAAGTCCTTAGTTACTGCCTGGCATAGGCAATGGGCCTATTTAAGAGTTCCTTTTATCCCAAATGAAAAGAAAGAAAACAAGTTTTCCCTCAAATGAATCTTGCTACCATACCCTAAAGGAACCAAGACAAACTGCCAATAGCTTTTAAAATAGCAATTTATTTTCCTTCTCACCACACATTTAATTGAATTCCTCAGAGCCATTAAAAGTCATGTTGAAGAAAAGTATTTAATGACATAGAAACAGTATTTATGGCATATGGATAAGTGACCAAAAAAAGACCCATCAAACAGTACGTGCAGTAGAATCCAAATTGTATGCAAGTTGTGTGTATATTTGATTATGAAAAGAAGGTAGGATTTGGAAACATATCATTGTGTTTTTCTGTTTTGCCTTCCCACAGCCCATCTGCCTCAGGGTGAGGCATTATTACAGATGCCAAGAGAAAGAATTACTGTTTAGCTTTTGCCATTTTAAATAGCATTTTACACCTGAAAGCTGGAAACTGGTAAAAGAGGGCCATTCAGCATATCCATGGCTTTGCTTATGGACTAGAGGGAAGAGAAATGGAGACAGAGTCTGGGAGATGGTCAGGGAGAAGAAGCTGTGTCCTGTGAACTCAAGGGACCGAGGGCAAACAGGACCTTACCCTTGTCTCCTCTTGATACTCAAGGCAGAGACCACTGTGCAAGGCAAGCTCATGGGACATGACTAGCGAGACAGAGAGGCAGCTGAGCAGAGCTTGCATCCCCTGGGACCATGTCTCAGAGTGAAGACATGGACCCGTGACAGCGTGTGTGGACCAAGCCAGTCAAGAGCATATAGAAGAGCCCTGGCTGTGTGGTGCAGTTGATTGGAGTGTCGTCCCATACACCAAAAGGTTTGATTCTTGGTCAATCCATGTGCAAGAGGCAAGGGATCCAGAAGCAACCAATTGATATTTCTCTCTCTCCCCCTTCCTCTCTCTCTAAATATCAACAAAAGAACATATCCTCGTGTGAGGTTTAAAAAAAAAGAGAGAGTATAGAGAAGATATGGCAGAAACTCAGGGGTCAACAAGAGCGAAGGAAAGACCTAGATGACAGAAGGAGGCCCCCAGCCCCTGAATAAGCTGAGAAAGAATGGGACACATGTCAGCAGTCACAGCTGTCGGGCAAATGCCAACAGAATGTCCAAAGACGAGACCAGGCCAGTTATGGCTCAGCACATGGGGGGTATCAGCACAAGTCCTGGAGTCCCTCTGGCCATGTGGACATGGAAGCTCAAGCCCTGTGTTCCCAAATGCCATTTTGAGAGGAGTTGGGTGAGGCCAGCAAGGAAAGAATCTGAAAGACTGAGCAGTTGTCCCAAGAAGACGACTATATATTACTGGCTTGGACTAAGTTTAACCTCCATTGAGCCGACCTGAGAATCTAACAATCCCGTGTAGCAGACGGGCTAGGGGTCAGAATGGGCTGTGGATCAGAGAGTCGGGTTAGTTACAGAGCAGTAGTTCTCAGACTTTAGTGTACTTTAGAATCACCTAGAGGACTGGCTAAATCGCCCCCAGAGTTTCTGATTTCCTGAATTTCTGAAGTGGGGCCTAAGAATTTGCATTTCTAAGAAGTTCCCAAATGTTGCAGACGCTGCTAGTCCAGGAATGACACCTTGAGAACTAGTCTTCTAGAGAGTTAAGGAATTCCATTGTCTTGGCACAGCAAATGTAGTGATGTGGAGGCTTCTCCATCTACCTATCTAACTATCTATCCATCTATCATCTATCTATCATCTATCTATCTATCTATCTATCTATCTATCTATCTATCTATCATCTATCTATCTATCTATCTATCATCATCTATCTATCTATCATCTATCTATCATCTACCTATCATCTATCTATCTATCTATCTATCTATCTATCTATCTATCTATCCATCCATCATCATTTATCTAACTACCTACCTTTGTATTGATCTACCTATCTATGAACAGAAGTACATATCCCAAATGGCAGCTGTGGTTATTACTAGGTTCTAAGAACATGGATGATTTGTATTTTTTTACTCTGTGCATTCTGAACTTTCTAATTACCTAAAATGAGCATGTATTACTTTTGAAATCTGAAAAAAAAAAAAAAAAAAAAAAATCAAAGCATGACTCAAAAGAGAGAGCTTTGCTGGTTGGGATTTGTCTAACACAGTCCAAGAAAATGATTCAGCCTGAAGGGTCAGGCTCTCACTCTTCCTCCAGGCCTGGCTAGCCCTTCCTTCCCTGAACCTTGTGCTGCAGATACTTTACAGCAAAGACCAGCCTCTTTTAGAGACAAAGAAAGGTATGGATTGAGGGGTAAAGCAAATCCCACAGACCCCTAAATATCTCCCTTGCCCACCTGCTCTGGTACCTGATGTTGCTCGGTGGACTAACTCTAAAGAACTTGGGAAGATTTGCATTGTCACCGACTCAGCCTCTGTGTTACCTGGTAGGGATCATTGTTACTTTCCAACCAGGGGAGATATAATATATGGTACAACACCCAGATGGATTCTAATTCCTTAAATAGCGGATCCTTTAGTTCTCACCAGACACCTCGGGTCACTAGGAGATGGCAGAAGTCTAAGGGATTGGGATAGGTGACAGATTGGTTTTGCTGGTAGGTTCAGTAACAAAAGTTCCAGGACACAGGACCTAACCTGAAGGAAATGGTGGGCAGCTGTTGGCATCCATGGGGCAGCCCAGGAAAGGGGACCTGCAGAGAGGGAGCTAAGCCCAACTTGCACAAATAACATTAAGACTGAGAAGCTCCTGTCTCAGGCCTGGCAAGAGGACTCCGGGGGTGCACTGCCATTCTCAGCTGGACCCGCCCTGCCTCAGGCCAGCTAACAGCACGGGGGCTGACAGGGGCCACTGCAGAGGCCAAATGGCCAATAAGGTGGAAATAGTACATTTCACACACGATTAAGTTGTTGTTGTTTTTTAAATATATCTTTATTGATTTCAGAGAGAGGAAAAGGGAGGGAGAGAGAGAGTTAGAAACATCAATGATGAGAGAGTCATTGTTCGGTTGCATCCCGCATGCCCCTGACTGGAGATCGAGCCCGCAACCCGGGCATGTGCCCTGACCGGGAATCAAACCCTGATCGCCTGGATCCTAGGTCGACGCTCAACCACTGAGCCACGCCCAGCCGGGCCACATGATTAAGTTTTAAAAGCAGTTGGAATGCTTCTGGAAAATTGTCCTTTGAGGGTCTTGGGACATCTTATTTTCCATAGGCAAAATCACCTGGACAAGAGATGCTGCCTGAGGCTTAAATCTGGCCGCAATGAAAATCACAGAACGCATGGTGCTTCTTTTTTAAAAGAAATCTCAATTCTCGCAGAGGCCCAGCTTGCCTCCTGTGAGCACCCGTGCCCCTCCCTATTTCTAATCTCCTGCCTTATTTCTAAAAATGGCTCAAATATGAATTTCTTAAACTGCTTCAGGGATGACCCAGGTTTAGAAGCTGAGCAGGCTGACATATAGTTCTGAGCAGAACAGAAGGCTCTACTTATTTAAGGAATTAGAACCCATCTTTTTAGACCGTGGCCTTCTGTTGATGTTCCCTTCCCAGAGCAGGGAACATTCACAAACCATGGGTGGACTGATTCTCTCCAATTCCGCCACAGACTTGATGATCCATGACCTCTGTACACAGGTGACACATACATCGCACACAGGGCACAGGTGGCCAGCTAAGGGCACCGTACGGGTCCGTTCCCTTGTTATCCTCACTACTCGGCTGTGAGCTCCTTGAGGGCAGAAGTCATGTCTGAATCCTCACCGTAACCGTGAATGCCTCGCACTGTGCCTGATGCACAGCAGGTGCACTATGTTTGCTGAGTGAATGAACAATAAATACATAATAATTGTAATGACTCCCATAGAGTGGACATTTGCTATGTATCCAACAGTATGCTAAACAACTCACATTTTATAATTGCATATAACCCTGTAACAGATCATTTTACAGATAAGAGATGAGTGAAGGGAAAGAGAGTAAATGGGAAAGGAGAAGGAAAGAGGGAAGGAGGTGACCAGGCAGATGGGAGGGCGGCTGGAAGGAGGAGAGGGGAAAAAGAAGCGTGGATGGGAGGAGAGGGCGAAGGGGGAGAAAAGAAGGGATGGAGAGATTTAGAGAGAGACCAGCAGCGCCTGCAAGTAGCCTAGCCCACAGGGAAGCCCCGGTCCAGGGGAAGTTACTGGCAGAATTTCAGTTGGGCCAGCAGAGCTCACATCTGGAGGGATTGACCCGAGGAGGTAGGTGCAGTGCCAAGACAATGGTCAGCACCAAGAACCTGACAAGAGTGACCTGCTGGACGGAGGCCCTGGCCAAAGGGCTCTCCCTGCAGGCCAGGTTTGAAAACCTAGGAGGCAGGCTTGGTAAATATCTGTCAGCAGGTAGTGAAGCTGGAGATGCTGGGTTGGAAACCAGAGACTGGACTCTAATCCAAGGTCACAAACAGAGACAGGCCCCGAGCACAATAAGGGATCCAGTTATAGAGCAGAAGCGTGAGGGAGACCAGGCCAGACTGAGGAAAGACACGTAATAGACTAGAGCAAAATGTTTGTGCGTTTGTCTGTTTTTAAAGCAAGGACTTCATTGTTTGGCTAAAAAATATTGGTCATTACAAACTAAAATTAAGCAATACAAAATAGAACAAAGGTCAAAGAATAAAATTCACTATTCTGCATTACCTAGGAATAAACCTCGTTACTATTCAATACATTTTACTTCAGATGGCTTCCTAAGCGCATATACACAGAGAAACATAGACAAATAGATGGATGGGCACACAGATGGACACTTGAACAGACAGGCAGATATTTCTGAAAAGTTATTTTTAAAGAACTAAAGTTTACTTGATTTTACTTAAACTTACTTGAATTTAAATTTTATTTAAAGTGGCAGCAAAATTTATACTTTGTCATGATTTGAGAAACCTTTAGCCAAAAATATAATTTTAAACCATCCTAAGACTGTGGTAGTGCCTTAAGGCACAGAACAGATGCAAATGTACCTTCATCCCAGGTGAATTTCTACCGATCAAGTTCCAAAAAGAGTGAGAAGCCTAGAATTTAATTTCAAAAATACACAAGAAAACAAGGTGCCATATTTGCAAATAAGCCACAGCAAGGGGCGGGTGGTGGGGGGTGGGGGGGGGCTACAACGGCATGGAATAGTTCAGATGTCAGAACTGTCAGTCACATAACTTAAAATTATGTTTAGTATGCTTAAAGAAATAGAGGGGGCACTTGAAAATGAACTAGATATATAAACTGTACCCAAACAGATTTCAAGGAAAACCAAACAACACTTTTAGAGAAAAAAAAATCAATAATAACTGAAATGAAAACTCCAGTGACAGACTACAAAGCAGATTAGTCTCAGCTAAAGAGAGTCATAGTGAACTAGAAGTGAAAACTGAAAGGATCATCCATAAGTAAGTTCGAAGAGATGGAAAAATTTTTTAAATTTAAAAAGTTAAAATGTATGAAGGATGGCGTAGGAAGGTACAACATATGTATAGTTAGAATTCCAGAAAGAGAAAGGAGAGTGAGGCACAAGCAATCTTTGAAGAAATAAGAACTAGACATTTTATAAGAGTGACAAATGATTTTTGTCCATAGATTTAAAAAGAAGATAGAGGATTTTTAAAAAGAAATACATCCTGAGATACATCATAATCAAACTGGAAAATATCCCAAACCAAAAGCAGATCATAATAGTAGCCAGGAAGAAAAGACAAATTAATTTCCAAGGAGCAAACATTAAAGTACAAGTCTCTTCTCAACATAAACCAACACATAGTGGGATGATATCTTCAATAATAGAAATGAGCATTTATATGGTATCTATAATGTACCTAGAAATGTCCTAAGGGCTTGCATTAACCCATTTGATCTTCAAAACCGCAGTGAGGTAGTACCACTGTTACCCTTATTTTACATACAAGGAACTGCAAGAGAGAGCTTAAATAATTCCCCCCCATTCACAAAGTTGGTGTGAGAGTGTGAATTCAAGTCAAGTTAGCCTTGTTCCAGAGACTATGCTCTTGATCACTATAGTTAATAATTTTCTGTGCTGAGAGAAATAATCATTAACCTGAATTTTTACCTGTGAAAAAGTCTTTCTATAATGAGGCTACATGTAGTTTTCTCTTCTGGTAATGGCAGACTACATATTTCAATTAAAGCTTTGAATCTGTAATGAAAACCCTTCCCACAAGGAAAACTCCAGGCCCAGGTGGCCTCCCTAAAAAATTATATCAAATATTTAATAAAAAAATAAAGCTAACTTATACAAACTCTACCAAAGTAAACAAGGAAACATCCCAAATTCATTTTCTGAGGCAAATGTAATCCTGATACCCAAATCTGGCAAAAACAATGCAAAAAAAAAAAAAAAGAGAGAAAAATTATAAGTCAATATCACTACTCATGAATGTAGATATAAAAATTTTAACCAAAATATTAGCAAACCAATTCCAGGGCAATTTGGAACAATCTGTTCAGTTAGAAATGCATGTATCCCATAACCTGGCAATCACAATTCTGGGAATTTGTTCTACACTTTTAACTGCTCTAATATAAAATGCCACTACAATATAGGGTATTCATTGCATCATTGTATTAGGAAAGGATTGGAGACAACCCAACTTTCCAACAATAAAAGCCTCAGTAAACAAATGATTGTACATCCATACAGTGGAATATTGTGTAGCTATATAAAAATGAATAATAAAATCTCTATGAGCTGATATAAAAGATTTCTAAGAAGCATTGTTAAATTCAAAAATCAGAGTAATGTACAAGGAACAGTGTTTACAGTGTGTTGGCTGTTGTATAAGAAAGTAAAAAAATTGAGAAATTCTATTCATAACTATTTGTAAAATACTGAGAAGCAACAGAAATTACAAAAATCTTCTGTGTGGGGAGATGTGTGCAGGGGTGGGTTATAGTCGGTGATAAGAGAAGGAATTTTTGATTGAACTTTCCTTTTATTTTGTGTTTTGATTTTTTGAACCATGGGACTTTTATATATTATAAAAACTAAGTAAATAAATATCAAACAATAGTAATGTCTTGTAGGGCGAAATAAGACAAGATTAGAATAAAAATACATTTTAAAAAACAGCCTATGAGGAAAGACAGGAGATATCTGAGATGTTGAGCAAACATATTGGCTAACTTTAAAATGTAATCAGCTAAGCATTAATAATACAATTATCTGGCTAATTACTAAAAAAATAGAAATAATAGTGTATAAGTTCTGAATCCATAGAAGATAAATTGGAATAAGAAAAAATATTCAATGGCTCCAAAAGAAGAAAGAAAACCCACCATAGAAAAGGCACAACAACTAGAACACACAACATACGATGGTAAGAATGAATCTAAATGCACAATAACAATATATATAAATAGAATGACTGCTTGTTAATACACAGAGACTGTCAGAAAATTTTAAAATCCAATGATATGCTATTTATAAGAGTATTAAATAAAATGAATAAGGGCACAGAAAGGTTGAAAAATAAAAATAAGAGAATCCAGAAACTGTATCAGGTAAATATTAATGAAAATAAAGCTATTGAAGTTATATTAATAATAGGTAAAAATCCATTTGAAAGCATAAAACATTTCTGGGAATAACATTTATTTATGTAACATTTGATATGATTGGCTTAATTGACATAATATGCATCTAATATCATAGCCTCAAAAAATGTAAAGCCAAAAAATTTAATAGGCTACTGAGAGATATACATACATATCATAACTGGAGATTTTATTATACCTATTTCAGAAATGTATGGTTTCAAGCAGCCAAAAAATAAATAAGTAAGGATATAGAAGATTTGAATAACATAATAAACAATCTTGACCTAATAGCCATATACTATATAACTTTGGACCCACTAATAAGAGAGACCATAGGAGGCACACATTAAGCATTTGTAAGAACTGACTTCGTACTGGGTCATAAAGTAAGCCTCAATAAATTTCAAATAACTGGTATCATTAGACTACTCTTTCTCACTATTAAGCTATTAATATAGTAATTCACAACAAAAATGCATATTATATTATAACATCTAAAGAAAATTAATTCCAGTCTTATCCAAACTATTGAAATATTATAAAATAAAAATAATACACTCTAACTCATATTATGAGACAATCATAACCTTGACTAGAAAACATAGCAAGGACACTATGAGAAAGTAACATTACAGTCCTACCTCACTCTTGAACATAAATGCAAAAGCCCTACACTAAATATAATGCTCTTTGTATTGACAGAGCAAAAAGGGGATAGAATTCAAAGTGGAAGATACTGAGACTAGAATAAAAGTGGCACCAAGTCAGCAGTGGTCCAAGGAAGGAGGCCACCATAATTCCGGCTCATCCCTAGAGGACTTCAGTTCTCTGTTTAGCTAGAGATCTGGGGCTAAGCACCTGAACCAACTCTCACATGTGTGTGTTTGGGGAGCATGGAGGGGAGTGGAGGAGAGTTCTCGCTTTTCTACTATAAAATTGGCTATAAAATCCCTGGATCACACTTTCTCAGAACTTTGTAGGTATCATTTCATTGTGTTTTTGCATGTATTATTCCAGTAGTTTGGTTTTTTTTCCCCCATGGTGTCTTAATTCATCTCTTGGTTGACTGGGTTTTATCACAAAATAGTCGATTTCTTTGTTTTCAGAATGACTTATATGTACATATTCCCTGATTCTTTAATGTTTGATAGTTGCTGATATGTATTTTTTCAATTGTATGTTTCAATTACAATTTACATTCAATATTATTTTGTTTTAGTTTCAGGGATACAGCATAGTTAGGCAATCGTATACTTTACAAAGTGGTCCCCCTGAATATTCAAGTACCTACCTGGTACCATGCACAGTTATTACAATATCACTGACTATATTCCCTATGCTGTACTTTACATCTCCAAGGCTATTTTGTGACTACCAATTTGTAGTTTTTACTCCCTTCACCTTTTTTTCCCCTGCCCCTCAAACCCCACTCCCCTCTGACAACCAACAATCAGTCTGTTCTCTGTATCTATGAGTCTGTTTCTATTTGTCTGTTCATTTATTTTTCTTTTTAGATTCTTTATACAAGTGAAATAATAGTATTTGTCTTTCTCTGTCTGACTTATTTTACTTAGCATAATACCCTCTAGGTCTCTCCATGCTGTCACAAATGGTAAAATTTTATTCTTTTTTATGGCCAAGTAACATTCCATTGTATATAAGTACCGTATCTTCTTTATCCAATCGCCTATTGATAGGCACTTGGGCTGCTCCCATATATTGGCTATTGTAAATAATGCTGCAGTAAACACAGCTTGCCTTTTACACTAAACTCAGATATTCCTTTGAGGTCAATTTTTCTTTTAGTAAATCTTCTAATAATTGTTCTCTTCCAGTTTGATTACATGCCCAGCCATGATTATTCTATTCCTTTCTATTTCTAATTTATTTATTACTTCTCTGGTAATATTGCTTTGCTTTTCATTTTTGTTCCTTAACTTTGCAACCTCCATTTCCTTCTCATTCACATGCTTTATCATCCAATTTCTGAGCTCTTCTAAAAATTAAATTCAAATTCTTGTTAAACTGTTTTATAGAATGAACTATTTGTAGATGATTTTCTTATTTCTTGGGTTATCTTCCCCCAGAATGGATTCTTCAGCTGTCAACTGCATTTTATGTTCCTTTAACTTTCTTTTATTTTTCTATTATTGCTATTATTTGTGGTTCCTATAGTGCATTCACCTAAGTGCCACACAGCTTCTTTTGATCTTGTTTATGTTTAACAAGAAGGGAAAGCTCTGTCCGCTGATGAAAGGTGGATGAATTTTCATTGACCCCCTTCCCACTTGAACTCTATTTCCCATAACCCCAAACTTCAATCGAAGATTTGAGCATAAAAGTTGATCCACTTGAAGTGAGAGGAAAAGATCAGCTTGAGCTGTGTGCAATCTTTGTTGGAAAAACCTGGCCTGACCTCTCTCATTTGAGATTCAGTTACATAAAAAAGGCTCATTCCACTTCACAAAGTGGGTAATATTAGTCCTGAACATCATCTGTGAATTATACTCTTAATTCAGTGTGATTCCCTGGACACTATATGTCATCTGGGGCTGCTAGTTCTGGCTGTTTGCTCTTTTTCTACCCATCTCTTCCCAGTAGCTGTTTTTACTTTCCCAGATAGAAAAGATCCTGAGCTTTTCATTTAATTCTTATTTCTTCTCTTTACAAATCAGAGGATATTTGAAAAAATTCTCAGGACTTTGTTGACTAATCTTCTTTTTTCACACCATACTTCTAGGAGTTGGAAGAGAAGCCCTTGTCTTCTTGACGATCATTTTAGAAGATTATGATGGGCTTGGATTTCTTTATTTGGTTGCTTTTGGGTTTTGTTTTGCTGTTTTTATTTTATTAGATGTGGAAGAAAATAAGTTTTGCTCCAAATTCATTCCACTGCATTAATCTGGCAACTAGATGCATACACACTGACATGGAGAGATAAATTGTTGGATAAAAAAGCAGGCTATGAAACAGTATTTACAATTGTTTCATTGTCATTAAAACATAACTTTGATCAATTAGTATGTGTATTTTTCTCTAGCTGTATGAATGTCTAGATATACAGATGTATACATAGACACAGACGTATATATATCTATATATCATATATAACCATATATAAAAATTTTATATAAAAATATGTAAGGGTACATACCAAAATGTTAATACTG
This sequence comes from Miniopterus schreibersii, assembly GCF_964146895.1. NCBI lineage: Eukaryota > Metazoa > Chordata > Mammalia > Chiroptera > Miniopteridae > Miniopterus > Miniopterus schreibersii. Next base: position 70,244,505 of record NC_138108.1, on the reverse strand, counting down.
GTATTCTCTGAATGAATACTTTTAACTTTCTTCATTGTATTTGTCTACATTTTATAAAATTTCTATAATATATATGCATTGCTTTTTTAAAAACAGTATGCTATTGTTTCATTTTTTTGTTTTATTTATAGTCTACCTTTTCCAAAACGTATTTGACATGGTTTTCAGCAGAAGAACTATACAATGAAGCTAATGAAATAGAAAATCAAGACCAAGGAAAAACAAAGAAAGTAAATAAAAAAGGAGAGGAACAAAGGGACGTCAAGATGGCCTGGTTCTGTCATGAAATAAGTCCCCACCTTGTCCAGTCTGTAGGGGGCTAGGTGCTGTGAGGGGAGTCAGTGGGACCCAGTTAGAAGATGGGAGCCACACCAGAGAGTGAAGCAGAGACTGGACCTGCACTTGCCCTTGCCCTTGAGCTGAGAGGTCAGTTCCCCGCACATCCCGGCAGGAAGTAGACTGTGCAGCCGTGTCATAAATAAAGCCTGTCCCTAGAGCAGTCGGCCAATGCCATCAGGAACCGTGTGAATGTGCTTACAGGGTGATTTCATTTGGAACATACAATGAGACATTGAATTGAAAGCTAACATGAGAACAATTCAGAAATAGGTTAATTGCTCTCCCCTGCAGGCATAACACCTTTACATCACAGTTCATAATGTTTGAGGTAGATTATTATCCAGGCATGTGGGTTAGGCAAGCAACCTAGCTGCCCTTCCCACCTGCACACCTGTCTAGACTGTTCTTTTTTAAAAAAAAAATAAAAAAATAAAATAAAAATAAATAAATAAATATATATATATCTTTATTGATTACAGAGAGAGGAAGGGAGAGGGAAAGAGAGGTAGAAACATCAATGATGAGAGTCATTGATCGGCTGCCTCCTGCATGACCCCAACCAGGGATCGAGCCCACAGCCCCGCATATGCCCTGACCGTGAATTGAACCACAGTTTCCTGGATCTTAGATAGATGTGCAACTGCTGAGCCACACCGGCCGGGCTAGGCAGTCCTTTTGCTTGATGCTGCCTCATTTCCTTAACCATGGCAGAGTCCATTTTATCACCCACCACGCACCCAGCCGCAATCCCAATGCCTCTGCATTGTCTATGAGATAAAAGTACAACTTCCACACTATGATATTCATAAAGCTCTCAACAATGTCACGCCCCATCTGTCTAAATTAGTTCCAATTCAAATTATCAAAGACTTACTCAGCCTAGTAGATGGGGTACATAGCTGCATAAGCTTCTCCCTAAAACCTGACTGCCTCACAGGAGAGAGAGATATAGAAACAAGTACCAATGATGAAATGTAATGATGGAGTAATTTGCTCCTCTGTGTAGGGTGAAGGGGTTGTTATACAAACCTAAGATGGCTAGGAGTCATCTGAGCTGGGTTCTGGAGCAGGATGGGGAATTTTGTCAGAGGTAAAACTAAGGAAGGAAATTCTAGGTAGAAGGAGAAAAGACTACAAATGTTTGAATGCACTTTTTTTTTTTTTTTAAGGGAACAAAGAGCAATCCAGAAATACTAAAAAATAATCAGGCCATTTCACTGCAAAACCCCAGTGGCATTGCATTTCATGGGATGCCATTCACACAACACTTCCATGTGAATGGTGTCCCATGAGGCTGTGCAGCATCAGTGGCCCTCAGACATCTAAGGGGGCGTCTGCACATGTGACTAGAAAGATAGGTTCCAATTAGGTTCTGAGGGGCTTTGAATTCTAAAAAAGTTATACTTCGTTCTGTGGAAATTAAGAGAGCTATCAAAAAGACTATCACCTGTGCAGTGCCTGGCAGAGAATGCATAACCGCAATCTGATCACAAGGAAACATCAAATGAACAACAAAAATGAGGAACTTTCTATTAAAAAAACCACAAATGTTAATGCTTAAAGTACCAAAAAAAAGTCTGTGTAAATGTTCCAAATTAAAGAAAGCTATGGAGACATGACAACTAAATGCAGGAGCTGATCCTAGATTGACTCCTATATGGGAAGGGAAGAGTGCTCTGAAGGACTCCACTGGGACAACTGGGAAAGCTAAACGTAGACAGCAATTAGATAGGTATTGTATCAGTGTAAACTTATGAAGCTGACAACTGTACTGGAGTGATGTAAGAGGACATCTTGATTCTTAGAAAATGCACGTTAAAGGATTTAAAGGTAAAAGCTGTGATATATATAAGTTGCCTTCAAAGGATTCAAAGAGAGAGAGCAAATGATAAAGCAGATGGGATAAGATGAACTATGTGGGTTTTCTTTTCATGGTACTGTTTTAATGTTTCAAAATTGTGTATATTTGAAATTATTGCCAAATAGAAAGTTTTTTAAGGGGTAGAAACATTTTAATAGCTGCCCGCAATGAGAAAAGACCAGATTATAGAATACTGTATACTGGATGATCATCCCAAATTATTAACAGTGGTTATTTCTGGAGGGTGGGATTATGTGGAGATAGGGGGGTAAACTAACTTTTTCTGTATTATTTAAAAATTTCATACTTTTATTATGATCAGGAGGAAAGGTTATTTCAATTTTTTAAAAGTACAAAGTGACTATTGAAATGTGATTTGACCCATTTTCTTTGGTAACTCAGGCTTGGTGCGAAAGCCAAAAGTTAGAGCACCTAAGTCCTATCCATCCTTTAAGGCTCAGCTCAAATTTGCCTCCTCTGGAAAGCCTTCCATTTCAGAAAGGACTATTTTAGTTGCAAGTGACACAAACCCAACTCTAACTAATAAATACCAATGGCGAACATGTTGGCTGTTGAAATAAAGGAAGGATTGAGCAGACAATACAAGAAAAGGGAGAAATTATAGCTGGGCTACAGGTACAACTGGAAACATGGAATGAAAGACCCACAGACTCTTCAGATCCTGAATCTCTCTTCATTTAAGCTCTATTTTCTCTCACTACATCCGGTTTTCCATCACATGGCAAGAAACACTCTACCTACAGTTTCATGGAACTTTTCCTCTTAAAACCTATGCTCTTAGGTAAAAACAGAAACTCTCCATTTTAGTTCAAAAATTTCCAGAGAAGGAAGCAAATTGGCCAAGCTTGGTCAAGATCCTTCCCTACACCAATCAACTATGACCAAAGGTATGGGTCAGCTTGAGTGATGTCCCACCGTTGGACAGAGTTGAAATTATATATGTACAAGGAAACTCCATCAGGAAGGAGGTAATGCTATACTCTCCCATACCTCTTAGTTTCTAGCTCTCATATCATCTTTTACTAGTACTATGGCTACTTGTGTGCTTGCCATAACTCATCAGTAGACTCTAAGTTCCTTAGTGAAATGAGCCTCACTCTTTTCTCCATAGGTATTCTATTAATTGATGGCACAATAGATGAAGTATTAGCTCCAAGAGGAAAGAAATGTTACCCACTATTTTCAATGAAACTTGAACCATACCTGGCACATGGTAGACACTCAAAATAAATATCTGAAGAGCAAAAGAATAGTATATGCTCAATATATATAAGATGGATGGATGGATGGATGGATGGATGGATGGATGGATGGATGGATGGATGGTTGGATGGACAGATGGACACACTGACAGATAGGTGGATAGATGGATTGATATGTAGGTTTTCCTCTAGTAAAAATAAATGTGTCCTCTGGGGAGTTCAAGGTATGCTTTCTGGGCCTGGATTGGTGGAGTTGACTGGCAATCAGGCAAGCACAGTCCTTTAAACTTGGAATGCTCATGCTCTGGTGTTGACCTCATTACCTTCAACCTGTACATTGTTGCTTAGTTTAGGGTAAACTAAAGGCTAAATAGGTCTTCTAAAACTTTCTCTCTCTGAAAGATGAAAATATATCTGAAAACCCAGCTTAGAAGCATGGATGCACATATGAATCCAGTTGGCAAGTGCTTGTAGAACCTACTGTGGGCCAGACACTATTCCAAGTCTGGGGGCTTAGTAGAGAATGAGACGAAAGTAAATGTCCTAGTGCTGTGAAAGAAAAGTACAAGTTGCTCCCAAGGTACATAACAGGTAGGTCTAACCTAGTCTAGAGTCAGGAAGGCTCCCAGGGGGAACTGCTAGTTTAAGCTCAGACTTGAGGGAACTAGTAGAAGTTAACTAAGAACCTGGAGGGAGGGAAAGTGTTCAGGTGCAGGGTATAAAAGCTCACAGCTTGGAGCTTAAGAGGAACTGAAATATAATCAAGTATATGGATCAGGACTTATCTATAAGGATAATCATTAGAGTATTGTTTATGAGAATGAAAAAAATCAACCCAAATGTCCAACAACAAGGGAATGATTAAATAAGCTATTCCACAGAGGATTTTTAGGTCAGGAAAAAACCCAACCTCCATATACATTATGAAGTTGGATACATGTCATTACACATTTGTCCAAATCCATAGGAAGTACAACACTAAGAGTGGACCCTAATGTAAGCTATGGGCTTCGTGTGATCATGACATGTCAGTGTAGGCTCGTCAACTGTGGCAAATGTCCCACTCTGGAGGGGGATGTTCATAATGGGGGAGGCTGTGCGTGTAGGGGGCAGGGGTTATGTGGGATGTCTCTGTACCTTCCCCTCAATTTTTCTGTGAACCTAAAACTGCTCTAAAAAAAGAAGTCTGAAATAAATTAGCTCTGCCACCCATGCAATAGAATTCAACAAACCATAAAAAATGCTACAGGTGCTGATGCTCAAGATTTATTATTTAAGTTTAAAAAGAAGACAAGGGTATACAATCAATATGATCCCAGTTCTGCACTATGTATATTCTATTGTGTATATGCCGTGTATGTCCATGACGATCACCCCACAATTCCACCTGCAGTCAAACCTGGGCAGTGAAATACAGGTGATAATTTTCTACTTTGAACTGTCAGTATTTCTCAAAACATTTTTTAAAAATGAACCTGCACTTCTTTTGTTGCGGGAAAATTGTAAAGGAGAATCAGGCTTGCTTTCCCAGTCATCTTTTAGTGTGTTCTCCCAGGCGAAACGCACCTGTAAGCCTGACAAAGGCCCAGCTGGCAGCTCCGTCCAGCGGCAGGCGGTGCTGTTGGGGGAACCCACCCCCCTTGGGCCCACCTGGCGCCACATTCCACAGGAAGCCCCACGTCAGAGCCACCTGGGGTTGTGACCTTCCTGCCCCAGCCCTCTGTGTGGGGCATTTTCCCCCTCAAGAGGGCTTGTTTTGCCTGTGCTCTGACGAGACCTCGCTGTCCATGAAAGGAGCTGCATTAAGCACAAGGAACACAGCGGGCAGAGCCAAGCTGCTCTTAGCAAGCAGCGTGGGAGCAGGTGCTCCTCCTGGGACTGCAGCACCAGGAACGGGGGGCCCGAGTCCCTGTTTGCTGAGGGATGGGGGCTGCGGCTTGTCTACCGCCTCCCTGCTCAGCGAGGAGGCGGCCCCATCTGCCCCAAAACAGTGGCTCCTTCCAAGGTGGGAGGATTCCGGGCGAAGCGGGAAGGGAGGGGTGGGCTCTGAATGTGAGGGCATGCGTGCCTCAGGGTCAAGCCCGCGGTCCAGCTTTGGCCCAGTGAGGAATCACTTGGAGAGGTTTCAAAAATACTGATATCCGAGGGCCACACCCAGAGGTCCCGATTTCATCTGTTTGGGGTGTGACCTGGCATGGGGACCTGGTGCCCTTCCTCTCACCCAAACGTCATCCCTGCATTACATTTGCACCCTCGAACTGTTACCTTTGTGAGGACCCCTTCAGGCGCCACCAGCTCTCCTTTCTTTCCATCTTTTAAGCCAATTCGGAAACCCTGTTTCCCGGAGGAACTTCCAGTTCTACTACTCAGGCTGTGCAGAGATAAGGCAAGTCTCTTAGCCCCTGTGAGCCTCATTTCTTCACTCCAATGGACCTGGTTTTCTGTTCTTCCAACACTTGGTAGAACCAGCCTCTTGGCATCCCCTCCCCAACCAGCAGCAGCCGGACTGCAGCCTCCTCCTCAGGGGTCTGGGTGCCGGTTCCTTCAAGCTTCTAGTGTTAACAATTCCAACTCCTTTCCTTTGTTCTCCAGGTTCTAGAGGCAGAAGCACTCCCTGCAGTTGTTACTTCTTGACCCCTTGATATTGAGCAGAGGTCAGCACACCTTTGGGGCAAAAGGCAGATGGTAATTGTTTTAGGCTTCGCATGCCGTTATGGTCTCTGTTAAGACTATGTAACTGTCATCATAGAGCAAAGCAGACATAAACAATATGTAAATAAATGAGCATGGCTGTGCTCCAATAAAACTTTATTTACAGAAACAGGCAGCAAGCCGGATTTACCTCATAGGTCAGTTTTCAGACCCTCTTCTTATGTTCTCAGTTACCTACTTAACAACCTTATACCTAGTTAACAATTATTTATAGTAAATCTTCTCTGTTCAGATAACTGTGGTTATTACTGTCTTTGAACTGGACTCAACCTGATAACAACTTCTCTGATTTCTTTTTATTAGGTGGGTTAAAAAATTTAAAGTATTCTCTGCAACACTACTGTATTGTTTGAATTTTTTATAGGCATATTTTCTTTTGGAAAATTTTGACCTAAAGATGAGTTCTTTAATAAGCTCTTAGTACTGCCTTTCCTGTGCTTTAGAACAAAGGGAAATATGTGAAATATTTCATTGAGCTTAAATTTTCCCTCTGAGGATGGACTTGCTGCATTCTTCTCAGAAATATCACTGCAATTCCGTCTTGAATTTTTGCTGTGATTTGGGCAAATTCGTGTCTTAAATATATATATTTTTAGAAGAAGATGCAAAAGAATAATACCTGCACTTCCCACCCCAGGGTGGTTGTGAAAAATGAATTAGGTAATAGATGGAAAAAATGCTTTGACACGTTCGAAGTGCTGCGCAGATATGAGGAGTCACAGGACCCTTTCTGCCCTCCTAAGAAAGGCTCTTTATGTACCTCAGGGAAATATTTAATCTACTCATTCATGTACTTCAAGGAAATATTTAATCTATTCATTTCCTGGGGAGTTTTGTTTGTTTTTTAAGTATGTTTTTATTGATTTCAGAGAGTGGAAGAGAGAGGGAGAGAGAGAGAGATAGAAACATCAGTGATGAGAGAGTCATTGATCGGCTGCCTCCTGCACGCCCCCTACTGGGGATCGAGCCTGCAACCGGGGCATGTGCCCCGACTGGGGATCAAACCGTGATCTTCTGGGTCATAGGTTGATGCTCAACCATTGAGCCACACCAGCCGGGCTCATTTCCTGGCTTTTAAGTGCATTTCTCTTACAAGCAGATAGTCATTGTGTGTTCTTGCTAGTCACCTGCATTGTGTGTGCAAGATGGCAGACAGAGGCTGTCTCCACCCCCAGCAGGGCAAAGCCAAGGGTCCCTGAGTTGGGTGGGGACTGGGCCCCCACCCTGCTTGTCCTTGTTGTCCCCTAAGAGAATCCACTCACACAGAAGCATGGTACTCCAAGGCAGGCTTTGCTAGAGACTACCTGGGAAAGGAGGATTTGTATTGCACCCTGGGGCAGAGTTCTTAACTAGGGTCTGTGAACTTAGTTGGACAAAAACACTGGTTAAGCACTACCTTCCATTATGAATATAGGCAATAGTGTTAGCAGTACCTGTGACTTTCTAACAGAAACCACAGGCATTTTCATATCATGATGTAGGTTGTTGTATCTGGAATTATATCACCTATGCTCACCACTACTTCAAAATTTATGGTGGTCATTACATCTTTTTATGTAAAGTATTAATAACAAAATACATGCATTACTATATCTCAGATTTGTTTTTTTATATTTTGATAATCATATTTCAATACAATTGGTTTCCTTGGTAATCCTACTTACTGTATTTTTTTCATTTAAAGAGGTCCATAGGCTTCAGCAGACTGCCAAGGGTTAGATGGCACATCAAAGGCTAAGAACCTTCTCCCTGAGATGATAGATATGTTCTCCCAAGACGTTTTCTTCTATTTTTGTTTCTTAGTCTATACCTTGATGCTCACTGGTTCTTCTCTCCTCATTCACAGATCCTTATACACACTCACCCCAACTTCAAATTCCTCACCCCACTCGATACAGAGCAATTCATCTCAGCAGCCTTGTGAGGGTGCCCAGAAAAATAGGGTTTCTCCACCACAAAACTCACCTTTCTTTGAAGGTAGTTTACAGGTTACATTTTTTCCTTTGAAGAGCACCTTGGGGTTTAAGCCACTACATCATAAGCTTATTAAACTACTCTACTCAAGAGTAATTCTCATGAATTATTGTAGAAAATAAGACCTCAGCCTCCAGACTTTGAGGAAGACTTAATTATTTACCCAAAAGTCTCATATAGAAAGAAATGAGGCACACACACACAACATAGTTTCTACAACACTCACCTCTGGTTCCTTGCTTGACCTTTCTAAGCATACAATTCAAACCTACAAAGGAATAATGGATTATTTTAGGCACATCAATTAAATTAAGAAGCAAGATAATAGCAAAATATTCTAACATGGCAAAATATTCTATGCAGTTCTCTTAAAATAGAGCCTGGGTTAGCAATTTCTAAAGTGCCATTGTAAAGCATACTTATAACTGATTTTTGAAAGGGGTCACACTATTTGTTCGGGAGAACTAAAGCAAGGTTCTTCCTTGTTTCCCAAGGTCTAAACCAGCAGTCTTATTGTGGGACAAAGAGGGAGGAAAGGTTTCTTCCGCAGAATGATGTCTCTCCATCTTACTATGCCAAGTTTACAGTAATATCTATGAAAGACACGGGGAAATGTCACATGATAACTATCAGGCCAAGGAATTTCAGGGTAGGGAGAGAACAGTTTTTCCTGGCATGTAGTAACAAGCTACAAAAGCAAAACCTGTTGAGAATCGTACAGGCCACATTAAAACCCATGTGGGCCTCCCAATGGTAATATGAGATCTGAAATAGTTGGCCTGAGTCTCTGTAGACTTCATTGAGACTTCCTTACAGTTTTCATTAATCTATAATGGATGCTAGAAAACAGTATCTCTTGCTTTTGCCCTCATTTCTGAAAGATATTTTCGGCACGTACAGAATTCTAAGTTGGCAGTTGTTTTCTTTAGCCACATTGAAGATGTGGTTTCCTGGATTCCACGTTTTCTGTTGAGAAGTTGGGTGTTTCTTAGTCCTTTGGTGGTGATCTGTCTTTTCTCTTGGCCTGCTTTTAAGAAATTCTTCTTTCAATTAATTTTCAGCAAACTAAGTGTCCATTGATGGGTGAATGCATAAAGAAAATGTGATATATATGATGGAATATTATTTAGCCATAAAAAAAAGAAATCTTGCTCTTTGCATTAACATGGATGGACCTTAAGGGTATTGTGCTAAGTAAAATAAGCCAAAGGGAGAAAGACAATACCATATGAGCTCACTTACATGTGGAATCTAAAAAAACACAACAAAAACAACAACAAAACTGAACTCATAAATACAGAGAACACATTGGGGTTTGCCAGAGGCAGGTGGTGGAGAGTGGGAGAAATGGGTGAAGGAAGTCAAATGGTAAAAACTTTCCATTATAAAAGAAATGTTCTGGGCATGTAATGTACAGCTTGGTTACCATAGTCAATAACATCGTCTTGCATAAGTTGCTAGGAGAGTAGATCTTAAACATTCTCATCACAAGGAAAAAAATTTATAACTATGTGTGGTGCTGGATGTTAACTAGACTTATTGTGGTGTTCATTCTGCTTTACATGTAAATATCGAATCATTATATAGTACACCCTAAACTAACATAATGGTATTTGTCAATTATATCTCAATTTTTAAAAAGGATCTTAGAAAATACAACCAGGTTGAACCAGGTAAAATACATTGTAAAATAAGCAGATACTAGAAAAATGTGACAGATATTACACTTTAAAATTTTACTCAGAACAAGAGAAATAAAAAAATATATAAACAAAACCTAGTTGTTTAACAGGAAATGTATAAAACCTACAGAGGAAAACTTTAAAACATTCCTGAAGGGCACAACAGCAAAATATTGGAAACAAGCAGGGTCCAGCACTAAGAGATCAATTGAGTAGGAAACACAACAGTGTACTCTACAGCTAAAAAAATATATATGTATGAATGCAGAGGCTCTCTGTGTACAGCAAAGAAAGATGTTCATAGTAAGTGAAGAAAACAAATTACCTAACAGGGTTTTACTATGCTACTTTTTATATGAGAAAAAGCAGGGAAACAAGAATAAATATTCATACTAGAATGATAAACAGGAAATTAATATTAATGTTTCCTGTGGGGAACAAGATGGATGGAGTGAATGGAAAAGAGAGTAGGTAAACGTTTTAGCACATACCTTTTGGATTGTTTTTATTTTATTGAACCATGAAACTGTATTACCTATTCAAATAAAATAAAATTTATCCAAGTGAAAACATTTCTGTAGGTGAGTTTATGTTTTAGATTTTCCTAAAGGTTTTACGAGCACCAATTCACAAAAGATGCCATTTATTTTACAACTGTAACTAGCATAATACAATTATAATACATTTCAATTGAAACCCCATAATTCATTATATTTGCATAATGCAATCGCTCTTTTCTCTATGGAGAAAAACAACAAATCACATTCTTAATATTAAAGCAAAATGTTAAAATTTCCAGTTTCATTATATAAATATTTTTAACCACCTTTTGAAGTTCAAAGGGATAGTATACAAAGGCTCCTATATTTGAAAAATACATTTTAGAAAAACAAGATCCACAAAAGACTTTTTAAGTCAAAACCACCCTTACATGTGCTTCTTGTAGAGCCAGGACTCTTTAATCCTTGGCTTTTGTTCTCTTGTTAATAGATCAAAAGTGTTTGAGCTTCCAAGTATGGTAGAAAAAGAGAATTCTTTCTTTTAATTCATAATTTTTTGTTTCATACAAATAGTTTCACACATTTTTCTTAGGAAAATGTCCAAAAGGAAGTTCTTTTATCCTAATCAGTGGAAGCTTCGTATTTTCCGAGCAAATATTTTATGACCGTTGGCTTGGAAAGAGCGTTCAAACTGTCAGGTGTTCTTGACACCGCAGTCACAAAACATCGCTTTTATTCAGTGCTCAGTAGTGCCTGTATTTATTTTGCTGAATATTTGTGTCTTTGGGGAACTTTCTGTGATGCAACATGTCCCATCAGTAGTCAGTCATGGGAGACAGTGAGGCTGCACTTCTGTCCCTGACCTAATGTCACTCTTGTGAAGCGTGTGGGGCCTGCATGTGACTACACTGCCCGGTATGCAACCTCTCGTCTGGCATCGTCCCGACTCTGTTTCTCTCTGGGGCCTTCACCCAACCCTTGGAATTGATCCGAAATGAAATATTTATAGTAAGGCCACGGCAAGACGACTTGCCGTCAAGGGGGCCATCCGCAGAAGGCCCGCACCCACCTCTGCTCCCAGAGCGGCCGCTGGGTTAGGAACCCGGCTACCCCGCCTTTGCTGGGACCCTGGGAATGGAGGTCGCAGATGAGTGAGGGATCAGAGACAGTGGGGATGCCCAGGACAAGGGGCACAAGAAACAGGCTTTCTCGGAGACGCAGCCACCTGCAATGCAACGAAGTGAAAATGGTCAACGATGCTGCGGGAATGTGGAGGCGCCGCGTTTTCCTGCCTGTGCCTCAAGTCCTCAGGTCCTAAACCTGTCCCTGCAGAGCTTCCTCTCTGCTTCCCTGCAGGCCTTACACAGTGTCACTCAGTGAGACACAGAGCAGCCTTTCCTTCTAGAGTGGGGGTCGGCGCATGTTTGTGCCAAGAGCCGCATAGGAAACATTTAAGGCTTTCTGGGCCACGCCGTCTCTGATGCAACTTGACTGCCACAGACGATACAAAAACAATGGGCTCGGCCGTATTCCAGTAAGACTTTATGGACAATGAAATTTGGACTTAATAGAATTTTCACATTTAGTAAAATAGTCACTTTTTTCCTTCAACCATTTAAAAATGTAAAAATAATTCTCAGCTTGCAGGCCATCCAAAAACCAATGGCAGACCTGATGTGACCTATGGGCCATAGTCTGCCAACCGCAGTTCTAGGTGTCAGAGGAAAACAGCTGGGATGTGAGTTGGAACCACCTGCACCATCCCCTCACATTTCACATGGGCCGGGCCCTCTGGCTTCAGAACTGCATGTTCATGATCATGACTGGGGAAGCCTCAAGCCCTTGAGGTCTCCATTGAAATGTCTTCCTAATTCTTGCTTAATGTATAACTTTGGCTCTCTACCTTGTCAAAGCTTTTCCACGTTATGGGTTCTGTGGTTAGAATTTAACGTTTAGGGCTTTACATAAAAATTGGAAAACTTATCCCATAAAATTAGAAACTTAATCTGAGTCTATGCTGAGGAATGTATTTTTGGAGCAATAGTTTGGCAAAGTAATAATGTCTGCTTTCCTCTAGGGCAGCAGTTTTCAATGAGGCCAGCAGATGGACGGCATTATCACCTGGGAACTTGTTAAAATGCAGATTCTCAGGCCCCACTCCAGACCTACTGAGTGAGAAACTGAAGGTGTGGCCCAGAATCTGCCTTTAACAAGCCCTTCAGGTGGTCCTCACGCATACTAAAGTTTGGAAACCACCCTCCTAGAGAAAGCCTTGGATCCTCCAGAAAGTAACCATATTATAAATAGGACTTGGGGTTCCCACTTGATAGGAGAAGGTTGTTGATACATTTAATTTGCTACCTGGTGAAAGGAATCCAATTCCTGATTGAGTCCTGGCTGGGTCCTGGACCAGCTTCCTGGCACTGCAAGCAGAGGGCACTCGCGGTGACAAGCTGTGTGTTGGATAATCCAGGCACACACAGGCAGTTCCGATCTGTCCTGTTTCCTCTAGTTTCCCAGGTGTCCCCTCCAACTGATATATTGACTGTAAGAAGGAACATAGGAGTTCTGGGAGGACTGTATGTATGTCAACAGTTTGTAAACAGGATAAAGCAGGCAAAATGCTGTTTTCCTGATGGCCTTTTTCTAGTCAGTGGCCTCATTCTTTAGGTCATATAGTTGTTTTATGGTTGGCAGGCGGCAAGAGGAAATAGATGGTCCTTGAGAGAAGCAGCTTTAGCGGCTGCAATAGCACAAGCAATTCTCCGACGAACCCCATCTGTGTAATTGATGTGGGCTATTGTTCATGGTAGAAAGACAAGAGGTATTGGGAGCCGGAGTGTACTGGAGAGGGAAAACAATGCATTGGCCAGGTAGAACAGCAGAGACCTGGGATGCTGGAGAGCATGCATGAGAATTAGGAACTACGGGATAAGCAGGGCTGATGTGGGCATTAAGGTGGCATAGGTTGTCAACAAAGCATTACACTTGTCTGCCCTCTGAGTTAAATTCCCTGACATCTTCACCAGCAGTATGCGGACTCTGGGTCAGACCTAAGACTCCTTGTCTAAAGAGGGTATTAATGAAGGGCTCGAGATCGCTTCTGTTTATTTTGAGCACAGGTGTTAGGGCATCAAAGTGGCCACTGAGGCAACTTAACTTTGGTTTTAGCAGCATGTGCCTTAAGCTGATTCCCCACCTCATTAAGGTAGCTGCCCACAGACAGGTGGGACTTCTGCAAGGGTCCCATCCAAATGGGACAGTGCTTATAACTTAGTCAGGTTGGTCCAAATATGAAGACCTGGTCCATACATACCGTGCTCTGCGGTACATGGCTACATTGAATTTACAAAGTCAATCTCAATTCAATACACATACAGGCCAAGGAGGAAGGGAGGTATGTTCCTTCATGAACGATTCAGGGAGGTCTAGAATCACTTCGTAAGATGATGGCTGATTCCTTTCCTTCAGTTCTTATACCGGTAATCATTCAACCTGATAGTGGGCAGAATAAATAAATGACAGCATTGACTAAGTAGCCGAAGCACAGGAAAACCGTGTTTCTGTCTGTGATGGGATGTAGGAATGGTAGTGAAAGGGGGAAAGTGTTCCTAGGAGTGGCTGAGGCAGGTTGGCAGCACATCCTAAGTCCTGGTTAAATACAGGGGCAACATGTGAAAGTTTTAGAGGTTTCCTAGCATGTTGGGTTTTAAAACAGTAGCATTGATTGGATGAAGTTTAGGGAAGAGTTATCTTTAAGGTGTGAGGTTATGAACCATTGCTCTAGTGGACTTTTAACTTAGAGGAACTTAAAATAAGCTTTCTCTCTTTCTTTAGGTAGGAGAGTTGGTGCGGGCTCTTGGAAGGAAATTAGGGTGACCAAACTAGTTTGCCTAGATCCTTCCTAATTTTACCACTGAAAGTCCCGTGTCCTGGGAAACCCTCATCAGGATGCTAAAAGTCCCACTTTTCATTCTTATTTAGAAAGATTAAAAGAAATGTACAAAATTTATAAGACAGCCCCAAAACAGGAGCTGAAAGTAACAGATTTTACTGTCAAATGGATATGGTGTAGATTATCTGTAGTCACTTGTTTTTCCCCTGATTTGGAGAGAGAGAGAGAGAAAGAGAGAGAGAGGGGGGCTTTCCTGAAGTGATTATAAGAAACTTGAGGACATTTGTCTGATCTGTTTGTGCTCCATTAATTTTTGGAAAATTATCTTTAATATAAAACTAATGGTTATACTTTACTTATGTCATATGTTAATGCTTTTCTATTTGAAGCTAACCTATCACAGCTGAACATTTACCAGCTATGTTCAGAGCCTTCCCCAAGGGAATCTGCCACATAGTCGGCTGCAGCCTCTCTCTCTTGTTGATAAACAGATGGTTGTTATTGGCATTCTGTGCCTCAGAGGGTGCAAGGGGACAGTGTCTACATTCAGCCCATCTTTGCATTGCAGCAGTGCCCTGTGTCCACTCATTTCATTGATCCCGGTCCATGTCTACTTCAAGCAAGTACAAGGGGCTCTCTGCTGTTGATTCCAACCACCTTCCAAACTGAGAAGGGCATTCTTCTGATGGGCATTTACATGTCCTAATTTAATGCACCTTTAGCAGGCCAGGTTTCCATTGCCCTCCTGCCTGATCATATTTCCAGGCCATTGGCTACCTCCTATGAGTTAGTGAAAATCCAAATGCAGGGGCTTTACCACTGCTCAATTCTTCCATTGCAACTAGAAAAACAGCATGCAGGTCAACACACTGAGCCACCTTATTCTTACATTCCTCAATCAGAGTCTTGCCATCCACTGGTCTTAATACAGTTTTCCAAAGGGTATAATGTCCATTCATCTTGGAACTGCCATCCATAAACCAAGCAGTTTTCTGTTGTTCAGTCAAGAGCTGTTCATAGGGTGCTGTCAATTGGTTCTGGCAGCTCCTTGGGTGGCTCCAAAGTTGGTCCTGAGGGTAAAGGATGTCCTGCTAGTGGATACGGTGGGTGTCTCCTTGCATTCCCCCATAGCAAGCTCCTGTATAAACCATTCCATTTTAATATGGGACTCTTCTGAGCACTACCTTCCTCAGTAGAGTGCTTCTCTAACATCACCCAAGACATTATATATATCTCCGGTTTCATGCTATTTTAATGTCCTGCAGTCTGAGGCAGTCTCAATTAATGCTCAGTAGTAAGCTGATAATTGTTTCTGAAATGGTGTGCACCAGGTGGCAGCATCTGGGAATTTTCTGGTCCAAAATCCCAATGGTCACCACTGGAAGGTGCTCATAGGCTTTTGCCATAAGCTCCAGTCTGCATGGGTTCTAGTGGCAGACCCTTCTAAAATCATATCTGAGTGGGGGTCAGAAGAGCCCAAAGGTACTGAGAGACCTGCCATCTTTTGTAATCCAGACAAGGCCTGCTTTTGTTCAGGCCCCCACTCAAATATAGTTTTGTTTTGTATAGCCTTACGTTATTCCCAGGTGTGAAATAGTGACCAGCATAACCAACTGGGGCTGGTTAATAAACCCAGCAGAAGTCCAAGGGCTGCCCAAACAGTAAAATTCTGAGGAATAGCCTGGGCAGGAACTACCCAGGCTATTCCACAGGCTGAAAATAAACTTCTCATCACCATTGCATTCAAATCAGTCTTAGCCTCTTCTGCGGTTTCTGATATTATCATAATGTCATCAATATAGTGCATTATTACACTAGGGATCTTTATCAAGCCCACTTCCCTTTTGACCAAATATTGACAATAAGCCAGTGAGTTCAGAAAACCCTGTGGACTTGTTTGGGGTTCTTTAATGTTGGATCACAACCAGAGAAGTCCTTTGGTCCACCCCATCTCTGGCAGTGTCAACACCTTTGTTTCAACTCTGTCAATGACTGCTTTATTCATCCCAATCTTTAATAACCATCTGAAGACTTCCACTCTGCTGGGTGGAATCCCTTGACTCTCCCTTTGTCTCTCCCAATTTTCTTAATTACTTTAAGCTTCTTGGTATCAATAGGACCCATGTTCGGGAAGCTGAGATAGCAAATCTAAAAAGGCTTATCGCCTGTCTGGGTGTGGCTCAGCGGTTGAGCATTGATTTAGGATCCAGGCTATTGGGGTGTGATTCCTGGTGAGGGCACATGCCTGGAATACGGGCTAGGCAGCTGATCAATGACTCTCTCATCATTGATGTTTCTATCTCTCTCTCTCCCTCTCCTTTCCTCTCTCTGAAATCAATAAAGATATATTTTAAAAAAATAAAATAAAATAAAAAATAATAAAAAGGCTTATCAAACTATTGTTCGATTTGGTAGCAAAAAGTTACATGGGTGCCCATGCAACAGGGGCCTCCTTAATCACAGCATTTATTAATGTGCTAGACAGACAGACACGAACAGAGCAAGGATGATAGGCCAGGTACTGAAGGTCAACGGGGTGGAAAGCCCTAGGTGCCTAGCAAAGGACAATTGCAGGGTGGGACCTTGACCCTAAGGTGACCTTTCCTCCTCTAGCATATTGCTGGTGACCAGGTTTGGATCCCGTCCCTAGAGATAACATCTAAGCCTCAGTGGTATTTCTGCTCCAGGCCCAGAAAAGCAGCAAAACCAGAGAAGCAACTTCATGGCCAATGCTGACCTTAGGACCAGCTGCATTAAATAATAACCCCCTGCCCTGGCACCAACAAATCAATCAGTAGAGACCTCTACCCTGAAAGAACACACCTAGAAAGCTGCTGAATATTCTATTGAGATCTTCCCCTGGGACCTCCCCTAAAATCTCTACCTTTAAAACCCTTAGGACAGAGGGCCCTGCACGCTATCTGTCCCAGGAGCAAGCCAAGCCTTTCCCTTCCCCTTCACCCTTCCCAACCCTCCAGGCACCTCACTTATACCTTTCTCACTTCTAAGCTCCAAGGGCCCTTCCTTTACCTCTATAATTTGCTTCCTAAGCCCATTTCTTCTATGAATTACTTTTTCTCTCTCTGTGATTTTCCAAATAAATATTCTCTTATAGTTTGAGCCTTGAATCTGAATCCTTTCCTATCTAGACTTAAGTACTGAGGTTGCTGAACCCAGGTCCAGTCTGATCCCAGGTGTCTAACACCTGGTGCCATTCCCGCTGCCACCAGCACCATGACCAGGGTAAAGGACATATTCAGTGTATGAATTTTCATCCCAGTTATTATAAATTCAGTCCTACATGACCTACTTACAAAGTGTATCAGTTGCTTCATCAGGTGTGTTCCACTTGGCATTCACTGGGGTACAGTTCCCCTTCTCAAGGTAAACAGGCAATACAGTGGCTTATACCCAGTCCAACAGGCTGACTGTTCCCTCAGGAGTAACCTTCTGTGTGTCTGGATCACACACAACCATCTATGATTGTTCAGTAGTGACCTATGGGTCTTGCACCAACCCAAACGTGCCCTTCATTCTGCAGCACTCAAAACCAAAGACACAGCTCTCAAACTGGTTACCTTCGCCATCCATTTTAGTAAACTTCTTCAGGAAGCTGGTGATACTGATCCACATACTGAGCCGGTTCCTTCATACTATTTCCCTTGTTTTCAGTTGTTTCTTGGTTTTGCCCTCCAACTACATTAAATACCTTCTTGATGACCAAAAGTCTTACAAGTATTTTCTGTTGCACTGAGGCTAATGGCTGAAGTTCAGATTGACCCAAATCTAAGCTTGGTTCAGCATCAAAACTTGACCTAGCACATTAGTTTACTTTCATTTTAGCTGTTACAGATAACAATAACCAGGGAATAGTATATTTAGCACTGTTCTTATTTTTCATTTCCTTATATAGCCACTGAGCCAAATTCTCAGGAGTCAGGTCTACTACCATTTTAAGTTCCATTGGTAACTTTTAGCTTTAGAAACTGATCACAGCACAGCTGTAGTTTCATATTGTGGGTGACTAGGTGGCCACCCAGGGATCAAAGGTTCCTCCACCTCCACCTGAGAGAACGGGTGTGGCAAAACAGCTGCAATGGATAAAAGCTACAGGAACTGTCTAGAAAAAGGACCCCCCCACACACTGGTTTATGGCTTAAAACTGGCAAAGACTAGCTAAATCTAACATGGCAACTAGTTACATCTAACAGTAACCCCTAGCTTTATTACACGCTCATTGTAATACATCAGCATGCTAACAACACCCTGCGCCACCACGACCAGAAATGGAATGCCCATATAAGGACACAAAGTGGCCAAGAGCGCTCCTCTGGGAAGTCTCTACCCCTTTCCTGGGAAGATCCTGAATATTCCTTCCCTGCATTGAGTACCCTACCCCCTGATTAAATAAACCTAAGTAAAGGAAGCAAATTCTGCTACAAGGGGGCTGCTCTGTCTGTGGGGTAGTGCATTCTCTGTCCCACTGCTTCACTAATAAACTCGCTTTCACTTTAGACTCTATGCTGACTGGTGTTTGAATTCTTTCCTGAGTGAAGTCAAGAACCCACAGTGGGTCATGGACCTTTGGGTCCCTGGACCTCTCTGAATGCCTTTATCTTCTCTCTTCAAAAACCACATGTTTCTGTGAACCAGGGCCTTTCAAGCAAATCCCACTTCACTGACACTAACTGAATTGATGTTCTGAGACCCAAATCCCAATGGGAAGAGGGGTTCTTCTCACACCAGAAAACAATTCTGGAACACCAGCAGGGTGTCCAAGAATTCAACTCAATTTTGACACTAGCTACCTGGAGATGGCATCAGATTCCACAGGTTAAAGGTTCAGTCCTATGAGACTGCCCCCTACTCCCTCCACACACACACACACTTCAGACACCAGTTGCAAAACCAGGCTTTCATCTGTGCTTCTGATCAACTGGCTATAAATCAGAGGTTCCCACACCCCCCTCCTTGGGTTTTATTAATTTGCCAGAGTGGCTCACAGAGCGGAGAAACATGTTACTTAATGTAAAAAAATATAACTCAGGAACAGCCAGATGGAAGAGATGTATAGGGTAAGGTTTGGGGAAAGGGTACAGAGCTTCCATGCCCCCTCCAGGAGCACCACTCTCTGTGTGTCTCCATGCCTTTCCCAACCTGGAAGCTCACCAAACTTCATCCTTTTGGGTATTTATGGAGGCATTAGTCCATAGTCAGGAATGGCTAAGCCATTGGCCATTGGCAATTGATTTAACCTCCAGCCCCTCTCTTCCCCACCCCACCCCCAGCTGGGGGAGGGGACTAAAAGTTCCAACCCTCTAATCATGAGGTTGTTTCTTCTGACAACCATCTCCCACCCTTGGGGAGGGTCCCAAAGTCACCTCATTAGCATAATAAATCAAACCTTTATCACTCTCAACTTAGGAAATTCCAAGGGTTTGGGGAGCAATGAGCCAGGAACTGTGGATGAAGCCCAAATATCTTATAAATCACATCACTGGGGTCTTATAAGAAAGATAGTAGAGGTGGAAATAGGTGACATAGAGAATAGAAAGACAAAGGCAGCCTCAGTCCATGGCCCGAAATGGAAATTGACAGGGTCGTCCAAACTGAGACTTTCTGGGACAGCTCGGAGACAGCTGTGTTGGGCCCAGGCAGCCAAGGGAATTCAAGAGCAGGAACTAAAAGTGAGGCAGTGGAGGCCTTGCTGCCTGCCCTTGGCCTTCATGGTGTCATCCTCCGGGCCCACGACGCACCAGATCCTACGAACTATGCCAAACTGATAAAGAGAATACCAGTGCCTCATCTGTTTGAGTAAACTCTGTCATTTACTAAAATCAGCAAGCAGGACAAAAGAGGACACCTATTCCCCAACAACAAGTGCTTTAATTTCCCTATTTTACTAATATCTATTGACAAAAGAATATCCAAACCTATAGAAAATTCTCTAAGAGTTTATTTGAGGCAAATTTTTCAGAACACGGTCAGAAGCAAGATCTCAACAGATTGAGGAAATGTTCCAGAGCATGACAGTTTTGCAGTTCCTTTTATGCATTTAGAATCAAAGAGAAAACGTAAGGACGGTACATGAAGTCCACTGGTGACAGATAAAGGAGGTGGGAGAAAGCAAAGCAGGGAATCTCTGGGATTGCATCAGAAGCAAAAGGGAGAAACATACTTACTTTACACTGGTGAGGCCAGGAGAGTCAATCATGAGCATTTACAGCACAGAGACGGCGTGCGGGGAACACGGGAACAACAGGCGGTTCTGTGGTCTTGGGCTCTGGTGCCTCTGGTTGTGCCTTCGAGGAGTCTAGAAGAGAAAATTGCTCTGACATTTCAAAGGTATGTTATCTCAGATGCATAAGAACAGTGGACAGGGTTCACTTAAGGGATGGACTGATCTTTGCTAAGGAAGCTGTAAGCCTGGGATGTGACTCCCTGCTATGTGCTCCCCAATTAAGAATTTATGATCAGACCATCGGTCTGAGCTTGTCAGGCCTGCTACGTGCCCTCCCCTGAGCTTGTCGGCAAACTTTTTCTATGAAAGGCCAGATCGTAAATATGTTTCCAGGCCATACAGTCTCCATCGTGACTACTTATTTCTGCTTTTATAGTGAGAAAAGGAGGGGTAGAGAGAAGGGGGCTGTGTTCCAACCAGACTTTATTTTTGGATGCTAAAATTTGAATTTCATATAATTTTTACACGTCAGAAAATATTATTATTCTTTTGATTTTTTTCAGCCATTGAAAAGTTTCAAAGCCATTGTCACTGAATATACACTTCAAAATGGTTAATTGTTCATTTTATGTTATGTGAATTTCAACTCAATAAAAAAATTTTTTTAAAAGCTGTTTTGGCTTGTGTGCTGTATAAAAACCAAAGGCAGGCCAGATCTGGCCCATGGGTTGGTGCTTCCCAACCTCTGTCTTAAAGATACAAGCACTATCATAGATACATTTATGTGGAACTTAGGTGGATATCCACTATTAAAATAAAATGGATTATTTTATTTGGGATCCACTAACTCAGGTATATGAGATAATATTTTGTTAGAGATGGAGAAACCCAGGTACACATATGTTCATTAATCTTCCCAAGGTTAGATCCCACAGCCAATGACAATAGCAGGATTTGAATCCTAGGTCTTTCTGTGTACTTTTCCTACATGAAAATGATGAAAGCTAACATAGGCTGAGCATTCAACAAGTGCCGGACACAGCTCTAAGACCAGTGCTTCTCAACCAGAGGTGATGCAGCCCCCAGGGGACATTTGTCAGTGTCGGGAGACTTTATTCGCATGGATGAAAACACCCTGCAGTGTACAAGGCAGCCACCACGAAGGAATTATCCAGCCTAAAATGTCAACTGTACCAAGGATAGAAACCCTGCTCTAGATGTGTTATCTCATTTGATCTTCACGACAATCCTAAGAGGTAAGTATCATTACTATTTCCCAGTTAACAGACAAAGAAACCAACATTTGGAGTTGAATAACATGCCCAATGTCTCCAAGCAAGAAAACTGGATTCAAACCCAGGCAAAGCCAGCAACTTGCTCAGGACATGCTCAATTGTGAATGCTAAGCGAGTGAGTGAGTGAGTGAGTGAGTGAGGGAGTGAGTGAGTGAGTGAGTGAGTGAGTGAGAGAGAGAGTGAGTGAGTGAGTGAGAGAGTGAGTGAGTGAGTGAGTGAGTGAATGAGTGAGAGAGTGAGTGAGTGAGTGAGTGAGTGAGTGAATGAGTGAGAGAGTGAGTGAGTGAGTGAGTGAGTGAATGAGTGAGAGAGTGAGTGAGTGAGTGAGTGAGTGAGTGAATGAGTGAGAGAGTGAGTGAGTGAGTGAGTGAGTGAGTGAGTGAATGAGTGAGAGAGTGAGTGAGTGAGTGAGTGAGTGAGTGAGTGAATGCATGAACAAGCACATACACTGGTGACACCAGAACCTCTGCCTTCATTATCACTGGAACTTTTCTCCCCATCTCTCTCTCTCTCTCTCTCTCTATATATGTATGTATATGTATATGTATGTATATGTATATGTATATGTATATGTATATGTATATGTATATGTATATGTATATGTATATGTATATAACATGGAGCTCAGTAGTTTCCTAGATTGGCCACGAGGAAACAGACAGGTAAACAGTTGGCAGCCTGGGGTGTGTGTGTGTGTGTATATATATATAAAACAAACCACATAATATTGGAGAGAACTATTTTTAAATGTTATTGCACACATTTCTTCTCCTGAAACATTGAGCTGAATAATTAAGCTCAAACATTCACTTCGTGTTTTCGAGGCTCTTCTACCTGTCATTCACCGTGTGCGGTGTCCAGTGAACTGCAAAGCCATGTAGGGTGGCTATGTCCCCAAAGAGCTGCAGGTGCCATTTTCTATGCGCGTGCATTTGCTGTGTATAGTGTCTGTTTCTTCTTCCCTCACTGTCTTGTAGTCAGCATGCCCGTCTTTGCACCTCCCCTCAAACACACGCCTATCAGTCAGGGTTCCCTAGAGAAACAGAGCCAATTGCATATGACATAGAGGAAGGGGGTTATTACAAAGAATTGGCTCAAGCCACGATGGAGGCTGAGAATCCCACAGCCTTCTCCCCTTTCCTCTACTCACACTTGAAATCTCATTGAGGTTTTGGGGCAGATTTCTGACAGCAACCTCCTCCCAAGAGACCTGTTTTGATCTGCCTGACTCTACAGGTTCCCTCCCTGGTAAATCCACTAGAACATTCTTCCTTCCTCTGCCTTTTGCCCCAAACATGACTCTGCCTTGTAAAGTGGCTATTTGTGATCTTGTCCATATTCTACAGTAGTGTGTCAAAGCACAGGTGTGGAACCCACCAAAGTGTGCTGAAATGAGTTGGGTCTTGAGCAGCATTTTAAAAATAAGAAAGAATAGAATAGAATAGAATAGAATAGAATAGAATAGAATAGAATAGAATAGAATAGAATAGAATAGAATAGAATAGAATAGAATAGAATAGAATAGAAAATAGAATAGAGTAGGGTAGGGTAGGGTAGGGTAGGGTAGGGTAGGATAGGATAGGATAGGATAGGATAGGATAGGATAGGATAGGATAGGATAGGATAGAATAGAATAGAATAGAATAGAATAGAATAGAATAGAATAGAATAGAATAGAATAGAATAGAATAGAATAGAATAGAATAGAATAGAATAGAATAGAATAGGTAGAATGGAAGTATAATAGAATAAAAGAAAATAGTGTGTTCCATGTAGTAAGAATAAATATTGTTTGATGAGAATTTTGTATCAGTAGGGTATGTAAGTGTGTGTGTATGTGTGTGTGTACATGTGCACATGCTGGGTTGCAACATAAAAGAATATCTCTGGGGAGTTATTGTTTAATGGTGCAGAGTTTCAGCTTTGGAGATGAAAAGAGTTCTAGAGATCTGTTACCCAAGACAGTATTCCCCCCGTCTCATTCACGGTTTTATTTTCCATGGTTTCAGTCACCCATGGTCAATCATAATCTAAAAATATTAAAAGAAAAATTCCAGAAATAAAGAATTCATGAGTTTTAAATTGCACACCATTCTAATTAGCATGATGAAATTTCCTGCCATCCCACACCATCTGCCTTGGACATGAAGTATCCCTTTGCCCAGTGTACCCACTCTGTATACGCTACGTGTCCTTTAGTCACTTAATTGCATCTTGGTTATTAGATCCACTGTCATAGGATCACAGTGTTCGTTAGTCACCCTTATTTTACTTAATAATGCCCCCAAAGTGAAAGAGTAGTGATGCCAGCTAGCAATTTGAATATGCCAAGGAAAAGCCATAACGTGTATGCCTGTGTAGGAAACAACATAGTGTTTGTAGGGTTCGATATTATCCATGGTTTCAGGTATCTACTGGGGCTCTTGGAACATAACACCCAAGATAAGGGGGGGCTACTGTACTTCTCCTTACTAAACTGCACACTTTAAAATGCTGAAGATGGTAAACTAGGCATGTGTATTTTACCACAATTAAATATGAAATTTTTACAAAAGGTATTTCTTACTGTGAGTCAGGGCCAAAACTTTTGAGGAACACTGTTCTACTGATTGAAATCATTTTAGGTTTAGACCATGTATGATTCATCCTTTCATTCTAAGCAGCTCACAACTAACACAGTGGCACCAGCTCAGAGTAACTCATCAAATGTCCCTTGAATTGAACACACTGATAGGTTCTTTGAAACTGCAACTTTAAGCAAAATGACACGTAACAAAACCAGCTTTGCCATAGGCTAATTGATATACACAAGAGTTAACTTCCTGGTCACAAAAACATCACCAAACTTCTCAATAAAGACCCAAACCACTTCTAATATTAAAAATGTAAATAAGCTCTGGTCAGTGTGGCTCAGTTGGTTGGAGTGCAGTCTTGTACACCAAAAGGTCGGGGGTTCGATTCCCTGTCAGGGCACATATCTAGGTTTTGGGTTCAATCTTTGGTCAGGGCACATATAGGAGGCAACCAATCAATGTTTCTCACATCTCTCTCTCTCTCTCTCTCTCTCTCTAAAAATCAGTAAACATATCCTCTGGTGAGGATTTATAAAAAGGAAATAAACATGAGCACTACATAAATTTAAAAAAAAGATTAATGTAAAAAGCAAGATAATTACTTTCTAACCTTGCTTATTCCAGTTCGGGGTCAAGAGTGGCCAGAGCCTATCCCGGCAGCTCAGGGCACAAGGCAGGGGCCCACCCTGGACAGGGACCCTTAAAGGGAGAGAACACTGGGGTTGCATGTGCCTTTTGGGTCCAAGAAGAGTAAACTTACTGTTCTCATTTTTTCAGACCTATGAAAAATTCCATCTGGAAAAATCTTTTTCCCCCCCCCAACTTTTTTTCTCTTTTAAAGAGAAAGGCATTTGTTCTTTTAAAAGCTATAATCTTCTAAATCAGAAGAAAAATAAATTTCCAGCTATTTTCTCTTAGAGACAAGTTTATTTCCTGCTCATATTTATTTCCTTCACTCCTTCTTTCATGAATTCATTGAGGAAGACTCCTAGGAGCTGCCCTTTTGCTAGGCCTCCTAAGTGTTGGGAACCAAGGATGGCAGACCAAGTCCTCACACGGGAATTGCTGACAATCCATTCAGTAGGGGCCAAAAAAAAGCACACACTCCAAAAAAGCAGCCATGGCCGAGGGCAGCCCCCCATGTGCAAAAGCAAGTCTCCCTGGCAGCAACTCTCCTGGAAGGAAGGAGCAGAGCGTCAGAATCTCAGCTCCCCAGAGAATCTGATGTGCGCAGCTGCAGGAGCGTGGTCCCCTCCTCAGCCTGGCGTGTGGTCCGCGCCCCTCCTGGGTCCTGAAAGAGCCCAACAAACCCCAATCCTTTGGAGGAAGTGGTATTTTAAGAGTCTTAAAGGGTGAAGTAGATGTTTCTCTGGTAAAGAAGGCAAGGAAGGGTGGCTCAGGCAAAGGGATCAGCATATAGACAGAGACTTGGAAAAATGTGAGCATTTAGGAAACTCCTCGAGGTCCATTCTATGGAGGGTGTCCAGGTGGGACACAGGTGGAAGTGATGGGGAAAGAGGCTGAGCAGGGAGGGCTAGGTGGGGTCCAGGCTTGAGAAACTAAGGGATCCTTTTTGCTCTAAAGTAGTTCCTGGATAATATTAAATATTCAGCTGTGCGAGGGGTGTGGGGAGATCTTTCAACAGGCTAAAAGAAACCCACACCTTGACAATTCACTCTGCTATCTGATGAGCACTAAATTAATTTCTGTATTAAGGCATTATGTAGAGATAAGACACAGAAACACAAATTATAAAAGACATGTCGAGCTCTTATTAAATTTCTAAAGAATACAGTGCGTGCATTAGTCCAAAGCCTGGAAACCTAATGCAAGAGAGATTTGCAGGGAGCCGCTGTACAGAGATGGATTACCCAGAGAAATAGATTTGGCTCTGGAGCTGATGTTTTCTTTTCCACTGTGAATGGAACAAGATAAGACACATTTCTTACAAAATGGAACCATTTCTGGCTCACTTTCCCCCTGATTCCCAGCCCCCACCCAACTGCTGCCAGATACAGAGCGAGGGTAGCTCTCAGCACAAACCTTTGGGCCTCTCAGATAGGCTGAGCAATGCTTGCAGATGAATTGTGCAAATCCAGGAGAAAATGCCAGTCCCTGATGCTCTCAGGCTTGGCTCTGCGCTCTGTCAGTCCAGCTTCGGATGATGAATTTCCCATGTGGAAGGCACTGAGGCACCATCGCCACCGGGCCTAATCCTAATGCATTTTTAACCTTCCTCCTTTTTAACCAGCCACCAAGGAGAAAAGATTGACTTGAAAAAATTCCCTGGACAAACTCACAGAAAGCCAGAAGGATGAGTGCCAGGTTCTTCGAAAGCCTGAAGGATGGGAGTAGAAGAGTTATTAGAAGAGCCAAGATGCCCGCCCAGCATGGCTCAGTAGCTGAGCGTCAACCTATGAACCAGAAGGTCACGGTTCGATTCTGGTCAGGGCACGTGCCCGAGTTGCAGGCTCGATCCCCAGTAAGGTCGTGTAGGAGGCAACGGATCAATGACTCTCGTCACTGGTGTTTCTATCTCTCTCTCCTCCCTTCCTTTCTCTGAAATCGATAAAAAAATATATTTTTTTAAAAGTACCAACGCAATTCAGGCCCCCTTGGTTGTGGCTGATGCCAGCTGTGGCACCCTCGGGACAGTATGTGGACTGCCTGGTCCTCTTTATGCTCCTGTGGAGAGTCCAAGGCACATGGCACTTAGCTGTTCTGTTTTGGAAAGAATGAAGGCAAGGTCAAGGATTTGGTCTGCTATGACCTTGCTGTGTGACCTTGAGCAAGTCATTGAACCCTTCATTTTTCTCCCCAGTTCAATGAAGAGATTAAGCTGCCTGGCCTCTAATATCCCTGTGAATGATAATATCCTATTATTCCTATTGCTCTATTAATTAACAGAACCTTAAGCTTTCAAATTATGGTGGACACCTATGAACCTCCCAGATGACTCTTCAGTGGAGATTCAGCTGTTGGGAGTGTCACTGGGAAGACTTGCCTCAGGCTGCAGAGAGCTGTCTCCCAGGGTCCCAGCCCATCTGAGGCAGCCCACACTGGTAGGCGTGAGCGAAAAGGCCTGGCTCTTTCACCCCTGCTGACACTGCGCCGAAGGGCATTCTAGCTCCAGACCTCTCCACGCGGTTGGTCAAAGCTCTCATTGGACCTCAGTTTCTCCCTCCACCCAATTGTGCTTCAGCCCTTCCTTCCAAGATACTGCTCCCACATCTCCCTTAGTAAGCAGCCTGCGTGCTAAGCCCTTCCTCAGAGTCAGCTCCCTAGGGAACCCCCCAGCCACGCCCGTTTCCATAGGCTCTTACAAAACAAGCTCTGACTGCGCCCGGACCCAGCCCTCCTCCCTCATTTTTCAGACGAGAAAAGAAAGGCTTAGGGAAGGACTTACCAAGTTCCCTCTGATGGCAGAACTAGGGCTAAACTTTAGTTTCCCAAGTCTCGGCCATATCCTATTCCTACGACGCTTCGGTGCCTTCCCTAACTTTTCTCACTGTCCTTGCAGGGTAGAGAGAGACGCGGAGGAGGAGAGAGAAATCCATTCACGCACCCATCTCCACCGCCAGGAAGAGTAACAAGCAAATGCCTGAACTCACGAGTTACTCGCTGCCTCTACTTTAAATAAATACCAGGGGGGGTTGTTTGGGGATGTTTTTAACGTCCTTGTGAAGCCGGATCACGCAACAAACTCTAGATTGGATTAGGAACCAGAAAATGAGTTCTAGTCTCAGCTCCTGACTTTCGCATTGCAAATACACTTTGGTCTGATATTAGGCTCCTTCAGATTCCAAGACTGATGGCTGGGGTGGGGTCTGGGGTTAAGGGGTGGGGAGGAGGTTGATCTTGTTATGAAATTATAGCCAGTGATTAGGGTTACATAACATGGCATTATAGGGGCTGGGGGGAAGCTGGGTGATGGTTACACAGAAATTTTTGTATTATTTTTGCAATTTCTTGTAGTTAAAGCTACTTTAAAAGAAAAAGTTTAAAAATACTAATAACCAAACGATGGTTTCATTTATTCTAACAGGAATGGATGGCTTGAGATGGGGTGGAGGGGAAGGAGCGGACAGGTTACAGAACATACTAGAGTGCCGAATGACAAGGGCAGTGTATTCTAAATGCCACCCAGTGAGATGGAGGCTGAAGAAGACTGTTGTACCAGGCATGCATTTTAAAAAACATGTCCTTCATGACTCAAAAACCCAGGGACTGACAATCTTTAAGCCAAAGCCTTGAAAAATGCAACACCACCCACTCTCCTGAGTCTTACCTATCTGCTCATCTCTCATCCACTGGGTCTGACCAGCCCCCTCATTTTACAGGTGAAGAGATAAACAGCTCTGCAGGTCACCCAAAGAGTGGCTAGTTTAATATCATAAAAGCAGACAATTCTAAGATATAAACAGACACCTGGCCAGTGGTTTGTAGAGCATCTCGTCCTGTTTCAAGAGCCCAGAGCTGGAGGATCAGAAGCTGCATGCTGGCAGGATCCCTGCCCTGTGGAATGAGGTCGGGGACTGTGCCCTTCCAGCCAGCAACTCAGGCCAGGAGCCCCAGGCCAGCAGCTGTGTCAGGCAGGCTGTCTGCGTGGTCTCCTGGGAAAGGATCCCGACGGTAGGAGCTGTCCACAAACCACTCAAGAATTGAGCATTTTCAGTTTTGAAACTAAACTGCATCCCAGGGTAGCGCCAGCTATAAATGAAATGTCACTGTAAAAGAAAAACTAGTCAGCTGGATGGAGTCGGCTGCTTCCTATCACAATGTCAGGCGATAAAAGGCCCATTTCTTCCCTAAGCTCTAATTTTCTCCTAGGGAAAGTGCATGTTTTTGGAGTTACAAGATGCAAATACTAACCAAAATTGCTGTTGATTTAAAATGTATGTTTTCTTAGCAGTGTTCAATGTCCAACAAAATCACGATGACCTCTATTTCATGTCTCCAAGTCCAAAGTCATAAGGAGGACTGTTTGGGGTTTTACCCATTCACATGTTGAAGGCATATATATTTTTAATTACTTTTTATAGAAGTATACCTTATATACAATCAAGTGTATAAAACTAACTTTTTACATTATATACCCTGTAACCACCACCCTGACCAAGACAGAGAACATTTCCAGCATCCCAGATTTCTAGAGTGCACAAATATTTAAATAGCACTTAAATATTATGCAAATGGAAGCCTCCAGCCTCCCTGCCTGGGTGGCCAACTGCTACCAGACCTGGGATAGACCCCCTCGGTAGTCAGCAGAGATGGGAAGAAAGATTTATCCTAAAGGCAGCTGAGGGGCACTCAGGCACACTATTTCAGAGTTCTCTACCAACTGCCTTCTGAAAGTAGGCCCATGCCCTTGAAAACATTTTCGTGACCAAGTAAATGAAGCTTTAAGAGAAGGGAAAAGGGAATGGGGGCTGGGTGAGGGTGGCAATGAATGTGAGGTTTAAGAAAAACCCAGACTTGAGGGAAAGAACAAAGGTAACAATGAAATCTGAGAGGTTTGACTAGTAAATTATGGTTTTCAATAAAGAATAATAATGCTTATAACATTATTTAGTAGAAATTGAGTAGTAAAAACATTGGTCTTAAGTCTGAGAAAGAGATGCTCCTGATGCTTATAAATGGATGCTGCTGCCTGGGAGCAGCCTTTTCTTCCTGATGGTCGAATCAAGTGCCAGGTATCAGCTTTCATCCTGTTTTTTCCAATGGGAAATTCCCTTCAACTCTAAAGTCAGGATTTCATGACACATGAAGCTGCTAGCAACCCAGGATTTCAGATTGGACTTCACCAACCTTCTTCATTCTGGGACACATTTAAAAATCCTCCCTATTTAAGTCTTCTACCCAGGTTTCCTCCCTGAGGGCATGACTGCCCACTCTTCAAATTAGAAACTGCATCTTCCAAAATTCAATTCCTGGTTCTAAAGGGGGCACAAGGCTTCCCATACTTCCCCTAAACACAGCCTCAGTTTCTTCCCACTGTCTCGCCCAGGGCCTGGTTAGCTGATAAGCTGAGCAGAGCTGTGTTGACAATTTTAAATAAGACACAAAACTGTGAACTGGGTTGAGGCCTTTAGAGTCAGATGGGGTTAGCACCCCATGTGCTGACCTTTAATCCAAAAGATAATAAACAGAAGGCATCATTTCTCAGAAGATCCCACTCATCCTTTGTAATCTGTAAACCTGTTCAGCCCTCCTTGCTCTCTAGCATCAGTGAGAATTTTGAGACAATACCAAGTCCCTGTGAACTCAGGACTCTCTTCTTCTTCTGCAGTTGGGGTTTGATTCATCTGCTTTCAGCAAGGTTGGCGGACTGTGTGTATGCACAGCCGGAAAACCCACATGAGTTCAGATTGAAGTCCGGCCCCTGCTGTGGAACTAGCGGGCTCTGGCAGCACCTTGGAATTTCTGTTTACATTGAGCTGATACGTGGACAAGAACCTGGGGTTTTTGCTTCAGGAAGGAGGGATTGTTCCATGAACAGATGTCTGCAGAGAGAAATCCCACCTCAGCCTGAAGGTTTACTACTTTTCTCCACCTTTTATAACCCCCTCCCTGCAGTGTTTTCTGATTATAATATGTAAATATCACAAATTCTTTGTAAATAATTTAGACTACTTGCAAAAATATAATACTTTTAAAATAGAAAAATATAATAAAATAGTTTACTATCCTAACATAACCAACACTGATATTCTGGTGACCATTTTTGCAGGCACCTCCTTATGCATACATGCACCCATCTATGTCGTTTTACAAAATAAGATCTAGTATAAATGATCATATTTCCTGTGGACACCTCTCCCCACCTCTCTCTGTCCTCACTCGTATCTGCGCCCCACACCCTTCTCTATCTCCCCCACGTAGCCCACGTACCTTAGCAGAAGGCAGAGTCTGATCTGAGGGTTTGCATGCAGTAGTTTATTTGAGGAAGTGAGCCAGGGAACAAGCATGAGGTGCTGGAAAGGGCAAAGCAGGGATGTAAGAAAAGCCGACCAGAGGATGTTTCACTGAGCCGGCCACTGCCAAGAGCAGCTGGGTTCCACCTCCCTGGGACCCTCTAAGGAGTTGTGTGGAATATACTCAGAATTGTCCACCTGTGGGAAGGAAGACACAAGCACTTTTCATTCACTAGCTTCCATCTCCCATTGGTCAAGAATGGCCATGGGAGTATCAATTCCCTCTTACTTCCAGCAAGTGGCAGACTGATTCAGCAGCCATCCCACAAAGTGGCTTCAGGGAGGCCCCCAGGCAGAAAGTGAGAAATGAGGTGCAGCTGAGGGAAGGTACTAGAAGGCTATGTCTGCATGAAGCTGGTCACCGCAGCAGTAGACACAGTGAAAGGTGGGCATGAGGCATGACAGATGGCCAGCAGAGTTTACTCCTCACACCACTCATGCCTAGCAGCAATCTCTGCAAAAGACTTGATCCAAGAGAGTTAGAACCAAGCTACAGTCCTCCCAGATGCAACTGGTCCCAAAATCATTGTTGATATGTATCACCTCCCTGTACTCATTTTAGACTCCCCTTATCCTTGACCAGACCTTCCTCCTCCATCCCTGCAGAATGGGGCCTTAGTTCCCTTACCCCTATTGGGTCACAGTTGCTATGATACCCACTTATATGTACTACTTGGCACTAAGCACAAATGTCCCATGGGATCCAGACTTGTTCCTTTCTTACCCCACTGGGGAGCAGCAACCCTAGCTTTTCATAGTATTCAGGGTCAATTATCCTCAACAATATATAGTTCGTTATGATCCATTGGCTCAAGGAAGCTAAAATGACTAAGCAGCAGCTGTAACTTGAAGTTTAGCAGTACCCTCTGGGAGAAGCGTGTCCCCCAAAGCATCTAAGCCAACAGATTATAAGGCTTCTGGGTGGGAATATAAAATTCTCAAGTGGATCACTGGGAGTTATGGTGAGAGTAGCTAATCCTTTTTCACCCTTTGGTTCTAAGATTGATGTAAACTACATCAATCCTAGATGTAGTCCCCTACTGGGGACCCAGATCATACCCTGGCCATTGGTTCAATACATATAACACATCCTGAAAACTACATCCCAGCACCATTGAGAGCTATGCCCGAGATAGCATCTTAGGGGAGTCTTTAGTAAGTCTTTCTTCCTTTTATTAGGCTGTCAACTTCCAAGTGGTGTGCTGTATAGTAGAATCAGTGATTTCCATAGTCATGCACCCAATGGCACAGCTCTTTTACTCTAAAATAGGTCCCTTATCTGAAGCAATATTATATAGGCTCTGTTCTGGCAAATTCTGTAGGCCCTTGGATGGTGATGCTGACAGCCAAGGAGGGGAAGCTCATCTCCAAAGTAGGCACCAATTCTTATAAGAACAAATTGCTGTCCTTACTAGGGTGAAGGGACCTGAAAAAATCCACCTGACACCAGGTGGCTGGCTGTTCTCCTTGAGTGATGCTAACACATAGAGAGCTTGGCTATGATTTCTTTGGCTGGAAACCCAGGCATTCAGCAGTGGCAATGGCTGGGTCAGCCTTGATGAGAAGCTCATGCTGTTGGGCCCAGGCACATAGACTTGGCCTTTGTTACTATGGCATTCAGCGGACTGTTGAACAGGCTGTGGTAGATACTTTCTGGTGAGAATTAAGATGAGACCCAAAGATGATACACACTGTGCCCATTACCAGGGACACAAATGTCTCATCTCCTAACTTCCTTGACTCTCACCTTCTAATTTTGCTCCTTTCAGGCTTCTGATCACTTAGCCAACCAAGCCATTCACCACTGCCAAGAGTCTATGTTTAGACACGACTTGGACCATCTCTGCCTCTATGCACATTAAGTGATCAATGTACTGCCTGCAGCTCTTCCCATGGAGGATTTCTCTTCTCACTGCCCCAGGGTCACCCTTGGGTGGGGTTACAGTGAGAGGGCTCCATTTTGAGTTAGCACCATCATACTGAGCTTATCCACCTATGAACAATGTCTAAGTTCTTTCCTCAGATGTCATTTGGCCTTAAGACACCCCCCCACCACCACACAATTAGGCTACAAGTATAAGTTGAGGAGGAGGCAATGGTACAACAGAAGCCGAGGCAGGTGGCATGAGAGTCGGAGCTACCAGTTCACGTAACTTACTTGTGCCCTGTCCCTCTTCATGTACAAACCAAAATCTATCATTTATTTTATATGCTGGATGTTATTATGTCTGCCCGGTCTTATGATTTGGTGCATGCCATAATGCCCAACTTCTGATTGGCAGCTCAGGTCACATAGTCACTTGATGGCTCATGGCAGGTGTTCAGTCTCCACTAGGGCCTAGTAGCACACTAAGGATTGCTTTTCAGATGGTAAGTGACTCTCTGCTGCAGAAGGTGTGACCATACCCCAGAACTCAAGTGTCTATGCTGTGATCTTCCTATTAGGGTTTTATAAGCACTCCACACAAGAATTCTTATCTACCATAGATAATGCTAGCACTATTGCATCTGCTGGGTCTCATGACCCAAGTGGCAGGCAGCTCACCCCAAAGCCTGGACCTGCTGCAGAACCTTCTCAAAACAAACAGGATCTAAGTCAACCAACCAAATGATAAGAACAGTATTCCCAAATGTGTTCAGTTCAGCCTCAAAAATTGAAAGCAGCACACCAAGTACAGTATATTTTACTTGGTACTAGGAGGTGCAAGAAAAAATAAGTTGTCCTTTTCAACTTATTGGGACTGTCTTGGCACACCAAGACAACTGGGCCCTGAACACTTCATTAATGCACTGGAGCCAGTCTACTCACCTGCTGTGACAGAGTCCTTATCACTGTGCCCAGCGAATGGCCAGTTCCCATTGTGAAGTTCTACTTTCTAGGGTCACCTCTGGAACCAAGCATGTTAGCCTGGATTCCCCCCCAGAGAGCAGAGCCTGAGATCAGGGCTCTCATGCAGGTGATTTATTTTGGGAAATGATCCTAGGGAAGAGGAATGGAGGACTGGGGAGAGTGAAGTAGGGAAGGAAGGAGTGCCAATCCTTTAATTTATTGAGCTTGACCCAACTGTGGGCAATTAAAGCTGGATGCCTCAGGGACACCGCATTAGTTTCCTATGGCTACTGTAATAAATCCCCATAAACTTGTTGGCTTAAAACAACAGAAATTTATTCTTCCACAGTTCTGTAGGCTAGACATCTGAAATCAAGGTGTCAGCAGGGTCAGATGCCCTCTGAAGGCTCTGAAGAAAAGTCTTTCTTTGCCTCTTTCAGTCTCTGGTGGCCTGTGGCATTCTTTGGCTTGTGGCTCTATCTCTCTCTGATCTGTCTTTATATCACCTTCTCCTATGTGTGTCTGTGACTTCTCTTCTGTCTATCTCAAATTTTTCTGTATCATTCTTAAAAAAACACATCTCATTGGATTTGGAATCCACTCAGGTAACCCAGGGTAATTTTCTCATCTCAATATTTTTAATTTAATCACATTTCCAAAGTCCCTTTGTCCAAAGAAAATAACATGGATATTTTGGAAGGTGTTCATTTTTGGCCTAGCATAGACGCTTGAGGGGTTCTGTAGAATGCACTTCAAAATTGCCTACTTGAAGGAAGGAAGAGGAGGGGATTAATCTACCACCTCCCAGAAGGCCCTATTGCTCAATGGTTGCCATCTGGGTGTTAAACACTGAACTTCCAGGTTATCTATGCAGACGTGAATGCCAGGTGGGATCCAGCAGGCATTCCATTGTGAGAGTAAGTGGTAGAACTGAGGGGAGATGCTGTCAGGTTACATTTGACTGAAGCTGGTAGCTACAGCAAAGTTTGGTATAAAAGGTGGACTGGAGCACAGGCAACAAAAGAAAAAATAGACAACGGGGGCTACATCAAAATTAAAAACTTCTGTGCATCAAAAGACACAATCAGCAGAATGAAAAAGCAACCCATGAAATGAGAGAAAACATTTACAAATCACATATCTGTTAAGGAGTTAATACCTGAAAATATAAAGAACTGCAACTCAACAACGAAGAAACAACTGGATGAAATAATGGGCAAAAGACTTGAATAGACATTTCCCAAGAAGATATACAAATGGCCAAAAGCACAAGAAAAGATGCTCAACATCACTAATTATTAAGGAAATGCAAATCAAGGTCACAAAGAGATACCGTCTCATACCCACTATGATGGCTACTGTAAAAAATATAATAATAATAAAAATAAGCTCCAGAAAATAGCATGTGTTGGCAAGGATGTGGAGAAATCAAAACCCTTGTGAAGTATGTGTGAGGACATTAACATGGCATGGTTGCTGTGGAAAATAGGTTCCTCAAAAAATTAAAAATAGAATTACCAGGTGATCCAGCAATACCACATCTGTGTTATTGAAAGCAGACTCTCAACGAGATATTTGTACGCCGTGTTCACAGCAGCAGCATTCACTATGGCAAATAGATGGTAGAGGCCCAAGTGTGCCTCAGTGGGTGAGCAGAGAAACAAAATGTGGTGGAATGGAATATTAGTCACCCTTAACACAGGAAGAAATTCTGTGACGTGCTACAATATGGATGAACCTTGAGACACTGTGCTAAGTGAAATAGCCGGTCACAGAAGGACAAATACCGTATGATTCTATTTCTGTGATCTACCTTGAGTAGCCAAGTTTATAGACAGAAAATAAAGTGGTGGTTGCCAGGAGCTGGGGGAGGAGGGATATGGGGTTGTTGTTTGATGGGTATGGAGTTTCGGTTGTAAAGATGAAGGGTTCTACAGATGAATGATGTTGATGGTTTCAAAGAAGGTGAATGTACTTAATGCCACTGACTGTACACTTAAAAATGGTTAAGGTGCTAAATTTTATGTTACCTGTATTTAACCACAATTTTAAAGTTTTTTTTAAAATAATTTTTTAAAGGTGAACTGAAAAGATGTGAGGTGGGGCACCGAGGTGTCTGATAGCTTTATAACAGGTAACCTAAGTTGTCCTTCTATTTTGTTTCTTAATACAGAGAATCTTTTAAAAACCGTATTACACAACTCCTTCATAGATACGCACATACCAAAACCTATAGGGGTTACGTTGTTGAATAAAAGTAGATGAAATTTCATATACCTTTCCGCGTCTTTTATTTGCAACCTAAATTCCTCCAGTCATCTGCAGCAATTCTAACTCATTCTTTCTAACATTATTTCACAGTATGGCTCTATCACAGTTCTTCAGCCAATTTCTTCTTCTGATGGGAAATCAGTTTGTTTCCAGTTGTTCGATACTAACCCACATCTGAAGCGTATAATCTTCTGCATAATTTTGATGGCCTCGTGTTGAGCTCTGTGGAAAAAGGTATTCGAGGCTGAAAGTCCCAGGACTTTGTGACACTAGATACAGGCAGTGATGCCTCAGGGCTTCGACGATAAGATGCAAGAGCTCATCATAGACTACCCTGTAGCCTTGTCACCGGAGGACACAGGCAGTCCCAGAGTTCAAGGAATGGTGTGCCCAGCAGAGCACCTTCTCACAGAGGACACTGCAGCAGAGGCAGACATGAGCAGACATGTCCCTGAGCACACGGGAGGCACCTCTGGTGCTCCAAGAAACCTCTGGGGGAGACTGTGCCCAAGCTTTGAGTTTCCACAGTCACCCCATGAGCATTTGTACCCTCCGGTCACTGTGGCTTAGGGACATCTGGATTGAACAGGGAAGGCTCCCGTGTTCCTTTTCAAGGTGACCATAAAGCACGTTTTTGCCCTGAAAAATTCAAGGGATTCTGGACCCTTGAAATCGTCACAGGGTGCCTACATTTTGCAGGGCAAGCTAGAGATTTGCTTAAGTAGCTTTATTTCGCTTCAACAGTAAGAGTAAAATAAATCTGTC
This sequence comes from Miniopterus schreibersii, assembly GCF_964146895.1. Classification (NCBI taxonomy): domain Eukaryota; kingdom Metazoa; phylum Chordata; class Mammalia; order Chiroptera; family Miniopteridae; genus Miniopterus; species Miniopterus schreibersii. The sequence goes on along the minus strand of NC_138108.1, from coordinate 70,207,430 downwards.
AGGAGAGGACGCTGGGGATATAAATGGCAAGTGTCAGAATGATAAAAGATCCATAAAACATGTGGTATGAATAAGAGAGAGAAAAATTTGGAGACTTTATCCATTTTCCCTCCCTCTTGTTGACTCTTAACTCTCCACTTTATTGTCATCCATTAAAATTAAATTCTCCATGGGGACTTCAATGGAGGAGCTATGTCCAGATGACCCTGCCCGGGGACCCACTCCACCCAAGCACATCAATAGCCTGGACTTACCCTTAAGCTCACCATGTACTTAAGCAGCCAGTAGAAGCCTGATGAAGTGCTCACTCTGGGAACCCTGTCTGGTTACTGCTAAGTCGTTTACATAAAAATTTCCATGCATCTGCATGGTGTTTCCACCTGATTCTTCTCTTCTTATGCATTCAGACATAATCACAACATTTTAGATATCTTTAAAACTCAGAGGGTGGAGAAAAAGACAAGGCAGAGTGAGAGAGGGGAAAATAATTAACGTATGAAATGGCCACGGATTCCCTGCCCCGCCATCTGCTCTGCTCTGTCTGCTGTCTGCTCCTTCAGCTGAAAGCTTGCCTCTGATCCCCTGGCTCTGTGATGGGTACAGGACAAAGTTCAGCCTCTCCCGCCAGGGTTGCAAGCCCGGCCCCAAGCTCACCCTCCAACTGATTTCCTGCTCATCGCACCCCAAATACAAACTCGCCTTGGCCGCTCCCGGGTGCCATCTCCCACCATGAGCATTTCCTGTGTCTGGGTTTCCATGTGTCGCCTTGTGATGTCTTCCCTGTGCCAATCCAGACTGTCCTTCCTTCAGGATCCAGCTTGAGTCCCACCTCTTCCAAAAATGCTTCCAAGAATGTAAGTGCCCCATGGAGGGAAATTTTTTGTTCAATAGTGTATCTCCTCGTTTGACATATAATAGCTGCTAAATAAATATCTGCTCAGTGAGTGAAAAGCTAAGTCTGTCTTACCCCCTGCCAGCTGTGAGGACATCTGTCGCTTGCACCACCCCACTTAGGCCCTTCGCTGTATGTTCCCTCCTCTGCCCGGGCACCTGTTGCACATCTTGTCTTCCTCGCAGACAGAAGGATGGTGGAGGGCAAGGACCTCACCCAGCTAACTGTTCCTGTGAGCATGTCATGTTGTCCAGTTATGCTGTTGGCCCTGTATTTTGCTTTTAAATTATGCAGCATCCACGTTGTAATAAATATATGCTAAAACTCATTTTCTACCACCCTCAGGGCAGGGTTAGTTAGTGTGACATCTCTAACCAAGCATTCACACACCATGAGCCTTCGACCGCCATTATATTTCGTCAACACTAGAGGGTTTCCTGAAAGTTTAAGGGATAAAAAAAGTGTTTTCCGTCACTGAAATGTCAAGCGTTCGAAGTGTGCGCATAGCCTGCAAATGTCGTTCGGGCACTGCCGTCGTCTGAACAGAGCACTGGAGTGTCCCTCTTAGAAAGCGCAACAGCTTCCTAGCTCAGTTCCCTGAACCCTGCTCTCCTGCGCAGTTTTCAAGGAGACTGTCCAGCTCCAACCCAGCCTTCGCCGTGCAAAATGGTATTTCTCAAGCACAAAGCTAACTGTCGTTCCCGATTCTCCGAGAGCTCTGTGGTGGCCCCTGTGCAGCACAGCAGCCTAGGAGTTCCAAGGCCACTGCCGACCTTCCCCTGCACACGTCCCTAGCTTCATCTTTCAACATCCATCCCACTTTCCCTCCCCCAACCACACACGTGCACGAAGGTGCTTCATCCCACATACGCGTAGCTCACACTGTTAGGTGAACCAAGTTTGGGGACCCAGACAAATGCAATTTCCCACTTTATCTGCACCTGCTGACTGTGAAACAGTGACTCGTCAAGAGCCCTCCGAGAGGCACTTCATCTACAAGGCAGAAGTAATTCTCTCACCGCTAATTCCTCCCTGCGGAGGCCTCAGTGAATCCATTGAGGGTTCTATCATTTTCATTTCTTAGAGGCTGGAAAATAAGGTAACTAGAAAAGAGAGTCCTTAAGCCAAGGGGAAAGCTAAGGACTAACTCTGCGTGCTTTTGCCTCAGTGTAAATTCTTTTTAGTCATGGGTACAGAATGAAATGCCAGCCAGGAGAGAAGCTCTGAAGCGACATTGTTTGAAGTCAAAACTCGACTTGCACACAGTTCCAGTGAGACCTTGAGCATGTTGTTTAATCTCTCAGTGACTCCATTTCTGAGTCTGTTGAGTGACAGCAATAACAGCATTTGCTTCTCTGTTTTTTTGTGAGAAAAAAATAAATTAATACCTGGAAAGTACCCAGCATATTGCCCGGCACAGAGTGAGAATTCAATAAAGCGTGTATTATTACAGCCACCCAATTCATTATCCAAACATCACGACATTGTCTCCTGGATGGTATTACTGTGGGCAGAGGGGGATGGGGTGTGACTGTAAGAGCTCTGTCTGAGACAACTCGCTTCCAGTTTCAGCTCCGCCACTTACTGATCGCTTGACATTTGCTCAGCCCCTTCCTAACTCTGCCACTTGCTTTTCTCAATGAGAGAGTTGCATGAAACCATGCCCCTCAAATTTTAGCCATGGGGCCCCCTTTCTAATGACACCTTTTATGGGACTGCCAATATAGGAGACAGGTAACTACGGTGCTGCTTCCTCCTGGCTATCCCTGCCCAAGCCCTCTGAGATACCCTGAGCCCTGAAGGCTCCAGGGTGAGATCACTAGATTATATGAGCTCAAGTCTTTAACTTATGAATGACTTTCCCTTTCAAAAGAGAATTCAAAAGTTCTGACCACATGCTACATCCTCAATAAGTACTATTATTACTGTGGTTGGTGGTGGTGGCGATGATAAAAGCACTGCTGGGCTTGACACCCTGACTGGCCATTTTCTTTCCACATGCAGTCAACAGAGAGTTTTCCAGAGGGACTACTGCATGCTCAGGTGCTGGACTAGTGAGGTCACTTGAAGCATGTCGTCCTAACACAAGGACTATCCATTCTCTCCATGGCCCAGCTGCAGGCATAAATTGGTAATGAACCTAACTCAGTGACGGGCCTCTGTGAGAACCAATCCCAACTCCTGGCTATTTTCTACTAACTGTTCTAAAGCAAAACCAGCAACTGCCAACCAGTTACTTCCTTTTTCAAGAACAGCATTGAAGGAGGTAACATTGAGTAAGTAGCCTGAGTCGTCAGCCGAGGGACTTCCTAGGTGAGAATGGGGGACCTCTGGGTGCCCGAGAGTGTAAAGAAATACTCCCTCCTGGAGAAACAGCCCCATGTAGTTCCTTGTATATATCAGGGAACTGAGAAGAGAAAGTCCATGGCACCTTGAGGAGTGGGATTCTTAAGAGGGAACAGGAATCCCTTCTGTTATCATGGTGTTTGTCATTCGTGGAGAAAGATTTCTGGAGAGAAGGTTAAATCTTTGGGTCCCTAACTCTATCCCTGTACACTTGGAGTGTTTCCCTTCACTTCCAACCTTGCAGGGCTGGATGGGGGGTTATTAAGAAAGCCAGTGGGGTTTCCTTACAGACGCTCCCCTTCACCGGATGTCACCCTGTGTGCTCCCCACAAATCTGTGTGCTCTCCACCCTTGTCTACATCTGTCTGTGCCCTCTCTCTCACTGTTCTCCAAATACCTGGTTCATGCAGAAGCAGGTAAGCAGAGACATTGGCAGTCTGATCCCCCAGAGAAAAGGCAGGCTGGGCTCTCTCTGAAGGTCACTTATAGGAGATTGCTAAACTCCTATGTTCATAGTGCCCGAGTTCAGATGTTGGGGCCCTACCCAAAATGTGACTGTATTTGGAAATAAGGCCTTTGGAAGGTAATTAAGGTCAGATGAGGTCATAAGGGTAGGGCTCCAATCTAATAGGATTAGGGCCCTTAAAAGAAAAGACATCAGAGAGCTTGGGGTCTTGATCCCTCCACAAGCACTCGGAGGAAAGGCCACTGCGAGCACACTGCAAGAAAGCCATGGTCTACTAAGCCAGGAAGAAAGGTCTCATCAGAAACCAAACCCTTCTGGCACCTTGATCCTGGACTTTCCAGCCCCCAGAACTGTGAGAAGATAAATTTTAAGTCACACAGTTCCTGGTATTTTATTATGGCAGCCTCAGCTGACTAAGACAGAGATGTTTGTGTGGTTTAAAGGGATGTCTCGCTGAGACTTTGGGCTGCTAAGCTGGCTGAGGAAATATATTGGGGCATTTTATTATGCCCTAGACAGGGACTTTATGCTGGCAATCAGAGCCAACTGCATTCCACTCTTTATAACTCTCCGAAGCATTCAATTTTCTCTGGCGACATATCTGTCCCTTTGCAACATAGCAAATGGAGCCTTGAAAGCCTCTATGAGACTAGGCTTTTGAAAACCTGGCTTAGTGTATATCTGAGTCTCAGAGAGGGTTTGTACTCAGTCCCTGATAACTAACTCAGAGCTCCCCCTCTCTGCTGGGGTCAGTGCCAGGAGGGTGGCTCAGAAACCCAGCTCCTGGTTCAAAACAAACCACATTTAAAATGATAGTAATGCACACACGTAAATAATCTGGCTATAGCAATAATATATGCTTATTAAGAAAAACTGAAAAATTTATTTAGATATGCAAAGAAATGTTAAACTACCCATAATTCTACTGCCTCCGTGCATTTGTGTTATGTGTCATTGGACATTTTGTCGTCATAAAGTCCTCTCCAAAAAAATAAAATGTTATTTTAGTGGCCTTTTTGATGTAATTTTTACCTAAGTTTGCAACTTTAGTACTATCAAAATATGAAGGGGTAAAAAGAAGATAATTGAAGCTTCATTTTCCTGAGATCTGTACCCCTCTTGGTAGTGATTGCCAGATCATCGGATGGGCTACCAAGAGAAACTGTAGGATCTTTTCTTTCTAGAAGAACCTGAGGACAAAGGAGTCCTGTCCAGCTTGAGGGGGGCGGGGCTTCAGCAGGTGCTGAAGTAGCAGGTCAGGGCAATTCTTAACAACATCAGGCTCACCAGTTTGGGGTCATGCTTAGTCACCTTAGTTTTTCACTCTTTTCCTCACCCTGCCATCCAGAAACAGCCTTAGAAGAATGCTGACAAGCAGGCAGATGCATGGGGCTCTTCCTGCCCTTTCCATCTCCTGGATGAGGAAACTAAGGCTTAAAAAGCAGAGGGTGAGAGAGCAGCGAGAGCCAACGCTGAGAACTCGGGCCCGGCTCCTGGTGCTGGCTCTTCTGTCTCCGCCCATTCTGGCTGCTACAACAAAATAACATAGACTGAGTGGCTTATAAACAAGACATTTACTTCTCACAGATCTGGAGGCTGGAAGTCCCAGCCCCAGGCACCAGCAGACTCGGTGTCTGATGAGGGCTTGCTTCCCTGTTCACAGACCCTGTCTTCTGGCTGGTTCCTCACATTTGAAGCCCCCTGGGGCCTTTTTATAAGGTCACTAATTCCATTCCTGAGGGCTTTGCATATTTGAAACTTGATATATTCACTGTCATAGTTTGGGACACTTCTGCAACTTTCTTTGTTTCATTCAACTTTTTTCTAAAAACTCACCCATGTCTCAGCATCTGTAGCATTCTATATTATGACTATTTCATAACGCAGCTAGCTGATCTCGGGTTTGTGACCATTCAGGACATGCTCACCATGAAAATGGCCCGGCAGTGAACATTCTTGCACAGGCCTGATCCTTCCAGGGCTCTGCCCACTAAGTTAAGTGGCCAGTGACAGGAGCTACTCCCACATACGTGTAGATTCTAGTTACACTCCAGTTACTTCTGTTGTAACTAAATGTATATCTTGCCATCCTGGGGAGGGCAGAAAGGAAGCAGAGCAAGAGTTGGACCCAGAACAACGTGGCAGGTGGAAATATCTGTAAAAAGAACCCTGATAAAAAGTGGAACATGGAAAAGAACCTCCAGAGAAAACCGTGCCCCCAATTCCATCCTATGGCCGAGTCCCAATCTCCTCTCCTGGAAGAGCGCCGAGGCCTCTAGGTCCCGCATTCAGGTCTCTGCTGATTGGAAAGGGGCTGAGCCTCTTCCTTTGTCTTTTTTTTTTTTCCTTTTTGATCATTAAATTTAAAATGTCATGAATGTTCCAGTTCTTCTAAAATATTTGACTAATTGCCTGGATCTGGAATATTTTCTTTTCCACCTTTGCCTCTGAATTTAAAAAAAAAAAAAAAAGGTATGTTTTAAGAGACTTCAAGCTGGAAAGACCTCAAGCACCAATGTAAACTAACATTTATTCATTTGAAGATCTACCCTCTCTTTCTGTTTTTGTGGTTGGTTGGTTAGTTTTTGTTTGTTTTTTAAATCCTCACTCAAAGACGTGCTTAGAGAGAGGAGGGGGAGAGAGAGAAACATCGATATGAGAGAGAAACATCCTTCAGTTGCCTTCCATATGCGCCCAGACCAGAGGTCAAACCCACAGCCCAGATATGTGCCCGACCAGGAATTGAACCAGGATCATTTCGGTGCACAGGACGAAGCTCAACCAACTGAGTCACTGCTGCTAAGCCTCTCTTTCTGTTTTTAAGACACTCAGAAAAAGTTAAACATTTATCCTTCCAATTTGGTCTGCCTTAGGAAATGCTAAGATTTTTGGCCTGAGTTCTGTCTTTTTAATGACTCTGAAATTAAAAATGTTGTCTTGACCCAACTACAAAGGCTGTTGTTTTACGTAATGGCCTTCACCTACATGAGAATCAAGCTTATTCTTTAACTACAGCCACAGAAAAGGAAATTCTCTAAATCTCAGCGAAACAATGTTTGTCTTTGGCTCTTCTTAACTAAAGGAGTGAAGGATTTAGACACAAAGAAAAGAGATTGTTGAAATCTAGGCTCCTTTCCTCCCCAGGATGTGTTTCCTCCAAAGTAGGTCACTCTTTGTTGCTATAAATCTTAACAATTCTCTTTAATTCTTCCACTTGCTGCACTTGGGGGTCTAGGAGGAAGGGAACTCGTTCAATTAATAAAAAGAAAAATCACAGTAGAAAGAGAAAGGCTCCTGAAGTGCTGATGATCCCCATCTCCGCCCCCAATGAGTTCATCAACATGAGAATTATTATCAAAAAATTACTGGTGGTGAGGCAATTATTATTACGCAATGGATGCTTCCGTGGCGACCATGGGTGAGCGCAAGCATTCCGTCTCCCTCCTGGTGTCTGGGAGGGACGTGACACAGCTCCAGGGAGAGGCCAAGACTGAGCTCCAGGAAGGCAACTGGAATGAATCTTACCACTCCCAGCTTGGCATGCCCGCCCTGAAAGCCCAGGGAAGGACTTTTCAGCAAATACTTGATGGAAGGGGTAGAATTCGATGGAGGGATGAGGGAGTGAGGGAAGATACTGAAAGCTTTCACAGCCTCTGTGTGCATATTTGTCCTGAATTTAAATCCTTTCTTTCCTTTGCCTTCTAACTTGTACTGTTACCTTAACCATGGAGTGGTGCAGTTATCCCCAAGAGCAATCTGGCGAGAAAAAAAATAGTACGATTCTGCCACTTAATCAAAATGTTGCCAGTTAAATTTTTTTAACGATGTATTTGTGAATTCAAAAACTTTTAAAATACTTTTCTCACAGGCCAGCAAAATCTGCAGAGTTTTAAGGGATTTTAAAACAACCTCTAGTTTATTCTTTTCCCACATCTGAGTCTGCAAGTAAACTATTCTAGAAAAATGACTCTTCATTAAGCTATTCTGGAAAAAAAATGTTCCAGTGTTCTCCAATTAACCAGCCCAGAACAACACAGTTACCATCAACAAATTCTTTCTCCGCTGTATCTATAAGATAGGGGCCCTCTTTTAGTCTTCTCTGGGAGGGCATAATGTTCTTGTTTTATTATAGTTTATGTCTCTGAAGTTAATTTCTTAACTGTATTCATCAGCTATTGCCCAAAATATGCTGCCTAAAAATACCAATTCCAAACAACTCCAAAACTCAGTGGCATAACAAAAGTATGTATTTCCTGCTCAGGCATTTGTGGGTGGTTAGAGATTTGACTAATCTAGGTCGACCTCGCATAGGTTGACATCAAGCCGTGGGCAGGGACCAGGACTACTCCATCTGTCTCTCCTCCTCAGATCAGCGGTTTCCCGAGGCATGGATTGCTCATGGGAAAAGTCAATACAAAGAAGAAGCCCAACCCCAGGGAAGGTTTTAATGTCTACACACACTTCCCATCCGCTAACATTCCTTTGGCCAAAGCTAATCACAGGGCCAAACCCAACATCCATGAAGCCAAAGAAGAAACTCCACCTCATATGGTAGGAACTGTGAATTCACATGACAAAGGGTGTGGATCGGAGTACAAGTGGGAAAAATACAACCTATCACCGTAGTCGTTCCTGTTTTAAACTAAAGCGGTAGTCCATTATCCTCTTAGAAGCCTTAGAAGACCACACAGAGAATCTGATAAAGCTGGGTTTGAATGTTGGCTTTTTCACTGACCGGCTGGGTAAATTTGAGAGTATTCAACTTCTCTAGGCCCCAGTTCCTGAGTCTGTAAAACGGGAGAGGACATTTATTTTATGTGACTGTTGGAATGACTCAGTGTAGTTCTTCTACTTTGTCGATGTAAGTTTTCATGGTGAATTCCTTTCAGCTCATTTTAGGCATCTGCTTGGCCTTGCTTTTGAGGTCCAGCATCCCATTTGGTCTTTATTTCTATCACCCACAGTCACTTGTTTGTAGCATCTATAAATGAACAGCATCTCACCATCCACTGCTTTGGTCTCAAGGTGCCTGACATCTTCAGCAGCTTTGTCAGACACAGCCTGAGACATGCTGGAGGGTTTGCAAGGATTCCAGGGAGCCCAGGGAGGCAGCGAGGGGCAAGAAGCAGTATAAAGCTTAGCATCACACGATGCCCATAGTAAAATGTACTCAATAAATAGCTGTTCATACTGGGTCATTCATTCAATAGACATTTATTGATAATTTACTACATAAGCTGTGGTGATACAAAGATAAATGACAGAGTCCCTGAAGGTGATGAGTATTAACTATGCTTGAAACAAGTAACAGCCACTAGGGGTGCATGGGGAAGGGACACCTCACCCAGCCTGAGCATCAGGAAAAGTTTATGGTAAAGATGATATATAAGTAGAGCCTTAGAAAATAAATGGTAATTTGTCAGATAGGTGGAAAAGTAAATGCCGGCCGGGGGGGGGGGGGGGGGGGGGGCATAGCCAGAAAGGATCTGATATGCTCAGAGGACTATTAGTGGGTATGCAGGGAAGACATGAAAAACTGGAGGAGTGTGGTTGGGACAGGGGACAAGTGCAGTTGTCATAAGTTTGTTTAACTGAGAAGTTAGCTTATATCCCAAAGTCCTTTGGCCATCCAATAGTGTTCAGATTGGAAGCATTCATTTAATTACATCATCTCCAATTTGCATTAGTGCTACATGGTCTCATCCAAACTCCTGTAACTTGGTACAGAGAGAGGTCTGGAGTCTGCTGGGAGAGAGATCTTCAGTCACAGTTGCTGAGAGGAGGAGAGGACCTTGGCTTCAACCTTGACCCCATACAATGCAACAAAGGCTTAAAGGAATGTCCTTCCCTGCCCAGCACTCTACTTGGCACTTGAGATGAGGGGTTGGGTTGGAATGAAAAACGTGAACAGGCAGGAGCTCTGCTTCTGGGGGTTCCAGACCTCCAGTTGCTGTGGCTGTCACATGGGCCCCGTTCCACCTCAGGTCATACCCATTTGGGGGTTATGCTTCCTGGATCAGTAAGCAAGGATCACCTCCACTGAGAAGAATGGACAAGAAATGCTTTCTGGGTTTCCTCAAATGCCCTTCCTTTCCTCCTCTCACTGCTCACTGTTTTCCCAGGGAAAGATGGAGTCAGCTGGGGGAAGGTTGAGAAATTGAGGAAGTGTGGGACTCATTTTATACTGCCTCTCCTTTGGGGCAAAATAAACAGCTTGTGAAGCCCAATTCTCTACTTCATGAGCATTAAAGATAGGGATTTTTAAAGGCTTATTCTAGGCATGAATTAATAATGAGTTTCTGCTGAATTTTTAAAAGTTGTACTTGTCACACCATTCGGTGGTTATTACGCCTTTCTGATGAATCCAAAAGGTTTAGTTTTGTAATTTGTTAGAAATTCAGAGCTTCAGGAGAGAGTCTGTATTGTGTGCTGGTGAATCCTTCAGGCCAAGGTTGCTCTAACACTCTAAACGTTCCAGCTCTGGGAGCCCCTCAGGCTGCAGCATCATCCCCCCAACCTTCAAACCAAAGCCCACCTTGCTCCTGCCACCTGAGTTCATGCAGTTCTTTCTTACCATGACTGATCCCAACACTTAATGCCTGCACGTCTCAGCAAGTGCTCCTGTTATCTCCTCTTTTGAGTATTGGGCAGCATTTTATTTCATCTCCCGGCAAGCCATTGGGGGCCAAAGTTTCAGAGACACCTTCTCAGACATTTCTACTGCCCCAGCTCAGAGCCAGTGGGGGGGAGTCACCCTCCTTTGTGTATGATGTTGGAGCTGACCCCCTCCAGAAAGGCTTTGGAGGTGAGCTTTGTCTTCACCTGGGTCAAACAGGATCTGACTTTCAAATTATATTTATTTCCTGTTGCCTCTGGAACAACTTACCACAAAATTAGTGATTGAAAACAACCCAAATAGCCCAGCCTGCATTGCTCAGCAGTTGGGCATAGACCTATGATCCAGGAGATAGCGGTTTGATTCCTGGTCACCGCACATGCCCAGGTTGCGGGCTCGATCCCCAGAAGGGGTCACGGAGGAGGCAGCCAACCAATGACTCTCTCACCATTGATGTTTCTGACTCTCTTTCTCCCTCTCCCTTCCTCTCTCTGAAATCAATAAAGAATATTTTTTAAAAATTTTAAAAAAGAAAACAAATGGATTATTTTTTTAAATTTGTTTTTCTTTTATTGATTCCATTGAGAGGAAAGGAGAAGAGAGAGAGAGAAACATCAGTGATGAGAGAGAAGCATCGATTGGCCTCCTCCAACACAACCCCCACTGGGGCTCAAGCCTGCAACCCAGGCATGTGCCCTGACCAGGAATTGAACCATGATCTCCAGATTCAAGGGTCGATGCTCAACTGCTGAGCCACCCCGGCCAAGCCCAAATGGATTATTTTATAGTTCTGGAGAGCAGAAGGTTTAAGTGGATCTCTCTGGGTTAATGTCAAAGAATGCAAAGCTGCATGCATTCTTTGCTGGAGGCTCAAGGAGAGAATCCCTCTCTTTGTCTTTTCCAGCTCCTAGAGGCTGCCTACAGTCCTTGGTTGGTGGCCCCTTCCTCCACCCTTAAAGGCAGCCGTGGCTCACTGAGTCTTTCTCACTCCACATTAACCTGACCCTGTTCTGCCTCCCTCTTCCATATTTAAGGACTGTGATTTCACTGGGCCCCCTGGATAATCCAGTACTATCTCATTTTCTTCAAGTCAGCTGATTCACAGCCTTAATTCCATCTGCTCCCCAAATTCCTCCTTGCCATGTAACATGCCATAGTCACAGGTTCCTGGGACTAGGACAGGGACATGATTGGGGACCATGATTTTGCCGGCCACACTAATCAACGTGAAGATATTCAAGGCAAACATTCCCAAGCTTGTTTAGTGGGACAGATACAACCAGAGGCAGCCACCGGGTGGAAGGCCCCCCAGTAGAAAGGGCAGAGGAAACAGCGCACAGCAGCGTTTCTCTCCCACTCAGCATCTTTCATCCTGTGTGCTTCACGTTGCTGAAGGGCGGGGGCCTTTCCCTTTGTTTGCGGCTGTTGCTCTGACACGCTAATGACAGAGAACGTCCCTGGCCTTGAAAGAGTGGGGAGGACAGACGGGAGGGAAGATAAAGCCTGCCTTTCATCTGCCAGGGCCTGTCAGAGCCATCATTTAACCTTGTTCCTCAGAGGTTTGCCTCCTGCGTTCCACGACAAGGAGGCCACCTCCGTCCCTGCCTGTAATTACTTGCACGCTTGCGCTTCTGCTGCTCTGGCACTGTGTTGTTATGTTTGGATTTTTTAAAGGATATGCGCCTTCCTCGTCTGGATCTAGACTTCCTCAGACAATGGTACAGGCTTTCGGTCTGATCTTTACCCCCTGCCCCACCGGTGCCTGAGGGAGGGCCTTGCACTTGGTGGCCACTCAAGTGGATGCGCCGTTGGCCACTTAAGGAATCGCTGAGGACGTGGGAAGTCCTCGAGTGGCAGGGAGGCTGCTAGCATGCGCTTACTTAGAAAGAAGGGCTTGCAGTAAACAGGAGGTCAGTTCTCAAAGTCTCGTGCAAGCTGCTGGGCTCTGTAACCCAGCACAGTACGGAAGCGTTGCTAGTCGTCTAGAGCAGGAGACAGACTAGAAGGGGCAAAGGGAATCTTAAATCAAGTTGGTAATCTTCACCATTTTGTCCTCAATGAGAAAAATGTTGGTGGCGGGAGCCAAGCAGAGGAATGGGCAGGTTCTAACCTTAGGGTCAGGGCCAAGGAAGGCACTGTGGGTGTCACAGATGTGCATCTGGTGGGAAAAAAGAGCAGCAACTCCCTTTGCCAAATGCCTGGTGTCATGTGCTCTTGTCGAGATTTTTTGCATCCTGGAACTAACAACTAGAATATCAACAAATTACCTGGTGGGAAAAAATGTTGAAAGAGCTTTACTTGTAGACAATGTGCTCAGAGAAAGCAACAGCTGCCCTGGGCACGTCTGGTGCCAGCCCCATCTCTACTTCTTGGGACACAGGGCAAGACGGAGACAGACCATGTGGCCTGGGGGTCTCCGAGATAGACATCCTCCAGCCACACATCCACAGGGACAGGCGTCTTATCTGGGCATGTCTGGGCAGGAAAGCTGGCATAGGAGTCCCCTGCCAGGATCCTGCTGCCCTGCCACTCTTTGGTAGAAAAGCAAGAGAAACCCAAACTGGGGATTTAGAACTCACCTGTGTAGTTAGACTCTAGGAAAAGCAGACACTGGGTGTGGTCATGGTTTCTATTAGTAAAATAGTTTATATTGAAATATATTAACATAGTCACAGGCTTTACAATTTAAAGGGAAAGCAAAGGGTATACAGTGAAAAGTTTCCCTCCATCCTTGACTCCAGGCTCCTAATTACTTCCCTGGAAACAACTATTGAAATTAATTTCTTAGATAGCTTGCCAGAAATATTTAATGCATATATAAGCAAGCATGTATAAGTATTTTCTCCCCTTCTTTTTTATTTTTAAATTTTTTAAAATAGACAATTTTTTAGAGCAGTTTTAGTTTCAACTCATAATAGAGGGGAAGGTACAGAGATTTCCCCCACACCTTCTGCCCCATACAGACACAGACTCCCTCATTATCAGCACCCAGCACAGGGTGGTGCAGGTATTACAACTGGTGAAAATAATTGACACATCATAATTACCCTGCCACAAAAGCAGCAAGTTAATACATTTTTACTGTCTTAAGCCACTAAATTTTGAGATAATCTGTTGCAGCAGAAGAGATAAAATTAGATATAGTAGAATGCATTAGATAATTCACTAGATTATATTGGCTAAAAATGAGCCAAGCTGAGCTAAATTTGAATAAACACTGGTGGGTTAATGCTTTAGCTTTCCAAAATAACACCTTTCTATTTTAACAGAGGGACCCTGGAGACGCAGTGCCCCAATTCAAAAGCACTGTGACAATGGTGAGCATTCCAGTCTTGGTGGCAGGCCCAGAGGGAGGCTATTTTGGTCCGGGGCTAGGGAGTTTATGCGACTTTCTAATCCTGCCATGCGGCCAACTGCTATTCTTCCTAGGAGTGTCTCTGCCCATTCCTCAGACAGCCCAGGGACAATTCCCCTGAGAGGCAACTTGGGCAGGGACTCAATACTGTCACCGCTGTCTGAATGACAGGAAAATGTTCCTCTCTCTCCAGGGCTCTCGCTCCCCTTTCTTTTCATGGCACCAGCTCCTTTTAGGATATCTCATCTCCATGAATAAAGGTCAGTCATTCTCTCCTTTACCTCCTTCACCCAGGGGCTCTTTCTATTCCAGGTAAGTTATGGCTTTGCTGCCTGCTGGCCTTTTCTCTTTTTTTCATTTCTTCTGTCTGCTTTGACATTTGTCATTGCTACAGTCCTTTGGAAATCCTGGAATTCCACTAACAGTTTACCCAAAGCTGGGGATTGGAGTGTAAGAAGCCCAGAGCCCAGAGCAAATGCTTCAGAGTGTTTTTACGCTTGGTTGAAACAGAGAAGAGCACGTGCGCACACACACATACACACACACACACACACGCAGCACACCACCAGCAACACCGCAAATGGCCCGTGTAATGGCTCACTGGGGTCCCCCTCACGGCGACAGGCCTGCGAGGAAGACAGTGATTTGAGTCTCTGTCCCTCCTCCTACTCAGGCTGAGGATTATTACCAGGTAACAAAAACCCAAACCATTCGTCAAGGATTAACAGTCCCTCCAGCACGCAGTATCTCCTCTGCTAGAACCTTTACCTTGCAGTGTTTTGTTCTCTATCTGCTTTGCATAAATTCAAGAATTTTCCCTCTTTCACTAACAGTGTAAACAATAGATTAGCACTCAGTTACTAACTCCAAGTTTTGAGTTTGTGGTTTCACTGCTGTGCCTCTATTCGAAACCATGAACTCTATTTTCGCCCCAGGATTCCCATATTGGGTTCTGAGGTGCCTCAGAGCACCGTAGGGAACCCACATGGGAATGGGATAATTTGCAGTTTTTAGGGAAATGCAACAGTGCGTGACATTGAGGAACACTAGCCTGAGAACGTTCACAGTTCAGCATTTGACCCGACTATATTTTTCTTTTTATAAAATCGTGTCTTTGCAAAGCTGGGATTTTGGTGGTCACAGTGAGAAAAAGAAAATGTCATTCAAAGTTCAGTGTGCAGCAGAAAAGCATATGGCAGTGGCCAGTGTGAGTCCAGGGCTGGGGAGACTATGCAGTGTGCATAATCCTGTTCACAAGTGACTGTGATCTCTTAAGAAAGGAATGATAGTAGCTTTCCTTTCAATTTATGTGTGTTTTTTCAAAAGGCAGTAATTGTTAGGACATGAATACCTATTAAGCTGTTTGAGCCCAACTACTTAATATATGGAGCTGCTGGGTATTTCTTTTGGCCTCAGGGGACCATGAAGAAATAATTGACATGCTAAGAGAACAACTGAGAAACTGAGAAAGCTTGGAATCTCTGCTTGGCCTGTTGTGATCTGGCCTCACCCATCCATCTCTGACATTCCCCTGCACCTTTCCATAGTGCCCTGGGAGCTGCTCCCCAAACCTGCCATGCTTCCTCACCTCTGGACCTCACACATGCTCTTCTCTCTGTAGGAAATGGCCCTTTCGTCTCTCCCTTCTCTAATGTGCATTTGCAGTTATAACAGCACCCATCACATCATACTACATTTACTCGCTTGTATATTTGTTTTCCCAATAGGCAGTGAGCTTCTTGAGAGCAAGGACAGGTCTTGCTCACCTTGGTATAGGTATACTCAGCATTGGTCAATTGAAAGAAAAGGGGTAAGTATGTTACTGGAAGCTTTGTTGGGGATTCTGCTAACAGGATGCTGGCTCTTACCCTCTGCTCCACTGTTAGTCCCCTTGTCCCTAACCTCAGCTGCATCCCCTGGACGGAGACTGGCCTTTCTTCCCCATGAAAGTGTTCTTGTGATAGAAGGTTGTTGGTGGACTTGGACATGGAGATGTTGCTTGTGATACTCTGGTCTCCTTTTAGGAAGTGCATCTGTTAGGGCTGCCCTAAGGATGAGGTCCTAGAGTGGAAAACCAGGCCAGACACATCTGATGGCAAGCAACAGAGATTCCGGATTCCTAAGGGAAGGAAGAAAGGGTTTCTTGTTTGTTTGTTTGTTTGTTTGTTTGTTTGTTTTTTGGCTTGGTTTGGTTGCTTGTTTGGAATCATAGCCTTATGTTTATTCTTATCGTAGGTCACAAACAACGTCAGTGCCAGGACCGTGGGGCAACTGGGCTTCCCAGAGCCTGGGGCTCCAGTCAGGAGTGCGGGACTTGCTCTGAATCCAAAGCAACAGCAGTGCCCAGGTCAGGTGAACCTCACCAGGGCTCTACTGTCAGCATGACAAGGTCTCTTCCTCCTTTTTCCAAGCCCCTCTTTTCTGTGCTGACATTACCAACTAATCACCTTTCTGTTTTTAGCTGTAGTTTAAAGTCCAAAGGGAGGGAATCTGATTGGTCCGGCTGACGAATGAAGCCTGTGTTTGAACAGAGGTTTTGCAGAATCTATTGCCTGGTTGTGTTCGGGTCAAGTGTCCACCTCCCGTCCAGTCTGCTGGGGTTAGGAGAAGAGGCTCCGAGGGCACCAGCACGATGGTTCTACTGGAAGGAAGTTGAATGGGAGCTGTGAGTGCAGCAAAGAGCCTGAGAATTTGCTTCTCTGGTGCACATGGTCTTTCCAGCTGCATAGTGCTAACTAGCCTTTTTCTCAGCCACATTGTTTGTTTTCTTTCAGGATCCATATGTATTGTTCTGAAATTGTTAGTTATGATTTATGCTCTGATAATACTCAGACATCCAGTCATGGAGCCATCGGTATCAAGCACATCATTTAACATTTAACATTTAACATACTAACAAGGGGACTCTTTTTGTTTCCTTGAGCAAGTCTGTTTCTCTCTTGGGTGCTCAGCTGCATTACCTGTAAAGGTGAGCATAAAGATGCCCTACCGAACCAAAGGGAAGCAGAGACGAGGTACCTTCCCACACCAAGAGTAAAGGATTCCACAGTGATTTATGAACTTAGAGTTTCCGGGCAACTGAAGCGGCATCTATTTGCAGGATAAATGTATTAATGAGGTGGAAAAAGATTTTCTTAATTTGAGCAATGAAACTCATTAAATAAATAAAACCCTTTTAATTGGTATGCCCAAATAATTGAGCACTCGGTTCTTTTTCCTTGGCCTAAATCGGTAGGTATTTGGCATGGGTGTAGGCTAAGCCTTGATCTTCAATGAGACCCTCCTGGGATTCAAGCACATTCCCAAGCCTGACTTTAAACCTGGTTACTGAACTTTTTCTTACCTCTCTTGTGAGACTGTGATCCAAACTACACATGGTCTCAGCTCCTTCATTAGCTGATACTTTGGATTGTGCATTCACAAATTTCACTTTCTTCTGAACTACTATCTCTTAGGCCTTCAGCCCTCTCCCTTCCCTGCTCTGAAATCAATAAAGACATAATTTTTAAAAAAAATTTTTTAAATAAATAAATAAAAATAAAATCCTGCACAAAAGGGTCTATGTCTAATTCATTCCCATAAATTGATATCAAAACTTGATCCCAGGGAAAGAGCTACCATAATCATTCACACCTTATTGTAAGTTAATATGCATCATTTTTCATGACAGATTAACCCAGGCAGATTAGGTTTGTGCTGCAGTAACAAACGGCCCCCAAATCTCAGTAATATAATCTAATAAAAGTTCTCACACATGTTGCTGATCTCATATGGGCCAGCAGAGGACTCTGCTCCATATAGCCACTCAAGACCCAGGCTAATGGAAGCTTGACAGTGGCCTCCTCAGTGCCTGTAAGTAGCAAAAAGAGTGCTGGAGGTTTCACCCTGGCCATGTCATGTCTCAGTCCAGAAGTGACATAAGCTACCTCTATCCAAAATCCATTGATTAGAACTAGTTTTGTGGTCTGTTCCAACAGCGGAGGGCAGGCAAGTTTAAGCATCTCATGTGACTAGAAGGAAAGGAAGGAAAGCTATGTGTAGGTGAGCCCTAGAAGTCTCTACAACACTATGAGTTTGTAAAAAGTAAGCTTTATTTCTAATAGAATAAAAGGCAATGTACTCTTAATAAATGCTTAATGCAATTTTTGATTGATGAGTGTATTGAAAGCCGTATTTCAAAGAACAAGGAGAGTTGAATGAATAAAGCACTAG
Organism: Miniopterus schreibersii; assembly: GCF_964146895.1. Taxonomy (NCBI): domain Eukaryota; kingdom Metazoa; phylum Chordata; class Mammalia; order Chiroptera; family Miniopteridae; genus Miniopterus; species Miniopterus schreibersii. The sequence goes on along the minus strand of NC_138108.1, from coordinate 70,189,543 downwards.
ATTGGAACCCTACACCAACTTTGTCCCTACCCTCTGACCTGAAGCAAGCTGGATCACAACTCTGAGCCTCAGTTTTTTCATGTGTAAAATAAGAGACTGGATGATAGAACTTCTAAGGTTCCTTCTTACTCAAAGATTCAAAGAGTCTATGGTGGAGAAGGGGGCATTCATCCCAAGAATTACTCTCCTTTTCTCTATAAAGGAGATCTTGTTGACAAAGGCCTGCCATTCTTAGCAGAATATCCCTTTAATACCTGCTGGCTTTTTGTCCTAAATAAATAGAGAAGTTGCAGAGGACAGAGCGGTACAGAGAGAAAGGATCCAGAAATAGCCTTTCCTTTCAAGCCGGAGTCAAGCAGGAGCCTCGAGCTGATTGGAGATGGCCACTTTGCTTCTGGGAGATGCCAAAGTTGTCTCTTGAATGAAAGAGAATTTTAAGAGGAGCACAAAATTTCTTTAATGTTCTCTGAGCTGCTTGCTCTCTGGCTGGGGCCCAGAAAACATTGTTATTGTAACTGAGACGTTGGGGCGTTTGGCAGTGTTATGTTCTTGTTTGGCCTGGTACATCTCTTTATTTATTAAAGCCTCTGGGCTCTTCAGGCCATGGTTCAGTGTATTAATTTATGTAGCTTGTCTTCCTAGAGAAAAGACCAATTTGAATACCTCCAGCTTCAGCATGAACCACTTTGCCACTGAGATATTAACTCTGAAGACTTTGCTTTCCTCTTCTTTCTTATTAAGTCTCTAAGGTCAAGGGCCTATACCTTCCCTTTCAAATGCCACTCTCTTCCTTCACTGTGAAGAACTGCATTCTCAAGTTTTTGTTTTTTGTTTTGTTTTGTTTTTAATTCTCACCTAAGGATATGTTCGTTTGTTTTATTGATTTGAGAGAGAGAGAGGAATGTCACCTGGCCAGGCGTGGCTCAGTGGTTGAGCGTCCACCTAGGATCCAGGAGATCAAGGTTCTATTCCCACCAGGGCACATGCCCGGGTTGCGGGCTCGATCCCCAGTCTGGGGCGCGCAGGAGGCAGCTGGTTAATGACTCTCATCATTGATGTTTCTCTCTCTCTCCTTCTCCCTTCCTCTCTCTGAAATCAATAAAGATACATCAAAAAAAAAGTGAGAAATATCAATGTGAGAAAGAAACATCAATCTGTTGCCTCTTGCATGCACCCGAATTGGGTCAAACCCACAGTCTAGGTATGTGCCCTCACCGGGAATGGAACCCACAGGCCTTCAGTGCTCAGGACTACGCTCCAACCAACCGAGACACACCACCCAGGGCTGGACTCCCAGTTATTAAACTGTCAGCCAGTTGTAAGTTAATTCAACGAACCAAATATTATTTGAGTTCTAATTACATGCAAGCCATATGCTAGCATGAATCAAACAAGACCCAGTTTCTGTCTTCAAGGAGATAGGAATCCATGGAGGCGACAGAATGGAAACAACCTCTCCAGGAGCGCGTGGCAGGTGCAGAGCTGGAGGTAAGTAGTAAGGAAGATGTGGAGGAGGGAGTGGCATCCCTGCCTGAGGGGCACAGGGCGGGGGACGCGCTTGGCTTTGGTCCTGAAAGATGGACACAAGTTCGCCAAATGTAGGTAAGTGCGAGCCCTAGCCTAGGTCAAGACATGATGAGGTAAAATAACATTCCATGTGTGGGGAACTTCAAGTCATTTTGGGTGGCTCAAGCATGGGCTGAGTGAGAAGAGATGTGGAGGTGAGAAAGGGGCCAGGCCACGGGGAACCTTGTTCTTTAAAAATAATTTGAAAAACACCAGGAATTCTGTATGCCAGGGACAAAGACCAATTTTCCAAGAGGGCGTTGCCATCATTGGCTTCATTAAAGTCAACCTTTGTTTCTTAAAAATATTTGGTAATATGTGATTAAATGAGCATCATTCTCAAATATGACATTCCAAGTAAGGCCATAGTTGCATAAGTAATATTTCCAATTGTGTCTTGCTAACTAAGACTGACCATTTTTGAACCTATTCAGATCACTATATTGCCAATAAAAGTGAATACTTAATAGTTCTTGAATTCTAGGCTGGTCAGGCAGGAAGGAAAAAAATATGTCATTTATGTTCATAAAAGCATATTTTTAAAATTGTTATGAATTTTAGAAAGCTTAGAGAAAAGACACCTTAAAGAGTTCCTTATATCCAGAAAATAAAACATTAAACTACCAACAATATTCTTAACACAAGGCACAGTCCTCCTTTATGGTCCAGTCCTTGTAATTAATTCCTGTTCTGCTCCATCTCGGGTCAGCAATCTCATGAACCCATCTGTTTTTTTCCTATTGTCCTGGAAACACTGACTCAGTCCACTTGTCTCTAAGTCGTTGAAGTGAGACCTTCAGAAGCCTGTGCCCAAAAGTACCTGGCAAAGTCCCTTTCCCTGGGGCCTTGAGACAGTCCTTTGTTGAAGAGTAGAATAGGCAAGACTTCTCAGGGAAGCATCCGAGCAAAACAAAATGTGTTTGTAGATAACAAAAGACTCAAAATGGTTGTGGTTAATTTATTACTGGTCGTTCTCAAAAGTGATAGATCTGATAAAGGTTTATTACAAGAATAATGTAGCTGGCAGGAAATATGGATGTTTCTATGGTGTGCAAAACAAAATAGAGTCAATCCAAAGAAAGTTTTATAGTATCTATAAATATAATGATTAATTCTATTTTTCAAGAAGAGTGGGTAGTACATCTAATTGTTTAAAATAGATGAACATAATCTTTACAGAGAAAAATATCTTCAGATATAGCATATAACAACCCTGAGACATAATATACCATGAGTGTTAAGCACATAGTTAGAATAAACCAGGAATACCTTGAGAACATCAAGTCAAGAGATTCAGAATAATAAACACCTGTATATTAATAAAACTCCATAGGTAAGTCATGTGAATCCTCACTTGAAAACCACTGGCCTGGATGCTAGATTCAAATTAAAGAAGTAAAGCTGTGGTCAAGCGAACATTTTAAAAAATGCGTGAAATTATGACTAATAACACTATACTGTTATTACCTATTATCAGGCCAAGCAGCACCAGGAGTTGATGAATAGAAACATACTATGGACATGAGGGCACTGATAATTCTCTAGGAACTTCCAATATAGCATATCGTTTCAAAATACTTATATAATAACATTTTACCCACACAAATTTAACCTGAGGAAGGTTAAGTAACTTCTGATTTGACAACGTTTTTCATGAAACTCATCAACAGTAACCTATCAAATAAATCTAATTATTTCCAACACTTCTCTTTTTATAAGGTGAAAGAACAAATCGCTTGTGATTTTCTGGGGACCCTCTGGGAAATCTTAAAAGATATTATTTAGGATTCAATTTAGGAGGGACAAAATATAGAAAGTTGTCAGGAGATCTGAACACTGGTTAAGATAGGATCATGAGTTACTGAGAATAATACTTGGCAATCAATTTAATTAAAGTGACAATAACAGACTTTAAAAGTAAACATCTAAACATCGGAGGTAGCCTGATGGTAAAGAACCTTGATTTAATTTCACAAGCAAGAACACTTTGTTCTCTTAAATAATCAAGTACATGACAAACACAAAGCAACATAAAGCACAGGACATTATTCTTATAGTACAAATAAACTTTGTTATCTGGGGAGATTACGCACAAGGTACCACCTTTTACAACCTCTTATCAAGATCAGACCTGTCCCCGGCCGGTGCTGCTCAGTGGTTGAGCCTCGCCCCATGAACCAGGGGATCACAGTCCCATTTTCAGTCAGGTCAGGTTCTGGCAGCCAACCCAGTGCTTCTATCTCTCTCTCCCTCTCTCTTCTTCCCTCTGAAATCAATAAGAAGCATGCTAAAAAAAAAAAAAAAAAAAAAAAGGGCAGACCCCTAATCTCAGAAATTTTTTGCCGTTTTAATCAAGAGAAAGCCAAAGTCTAGTTTTGCATCAGTACAACAATGGTCACCCTTGCTTTTTTGTTAATTTTATGAAAAAATCATAAACCTTAGCCAGCTCTGACCATGGCAAGTGAAATTCCCTTTCTGCAAACTTTCTACAACTTTTTACACCTTTTTATTTAGGTTTTGTCATAAACTCTGTCATTTTACTTTAAGACAAAACTCTTTTTTAAAAAAAAAAACACAAAAACACATTTCCCTTAGTATAATTTCTCAAAGTGGCAAAAAATGAACAAAGTTATTCACAGACGTAAAGATATAATGGTAGGGTAACTTTAGGAATATTCAGTTTATGTAAGTGTTTACTTGTCTCTAAGCCAATGAGAATCAAGCTCTTCTACGAGATTTATCATCTATTTTGGTAATACCACCTGCATGGAGGAATATATTTTTAACTAACAGACAAATAAACATGCAGATACAGAGAGAAAGCTTGTAGCTTCTATTTTAAAATTGTAGTCATGGGTCAACGATAAACAGAAATACCAAGCTCACTGTTCATATCAAAGAGCTGTTCTCATTGCGCACAAATTCTTAATTGATCTGAGCTGAAAATAGACAAATTGACAAACCAACAGAAATGAGTAACAAGCCGGCAGAGACAAGGTCTCTCTAAACCATCAATCCGTTTGCAGAGATCACAAATGGTCAGACCACGAAACCAAAAGCTCACTCCAGAAACCAAGCAAGTCCTCGAAAAGAACCAAAATCATTCTTCCTGCGCTGCCAAGGGGCAAGAGTCTGGAACGCAGCACCCCGAGTCAGGCTCACTGCGGGGCCCCCGGCCGCCAGGCAGGAAGGCAATGCAGCGGCCTGCGGCCTCGTAATTTCGGGGGAGAAAACGGGCATCAGGAGGAGAGGCCCAAAGCCAACCGAGTAATGACACCGAGCTGTCAAAGACCACATGCACTGCACAGGTAAGGAGGTGCAGTGCAATTTATGCAATTGCAACAGGGAGACCAGCCACGAACGAGGAGCCACAGAGATAAGGAAGGGCTTTGTGCAATCGGGGAACGAAGCAGGTCCTGTGGGGAGGGGGCAGGTTCTTTGCCTTTAGCTATTTTTTGGGACACAAACGGGTGGGGATTTCAGAAAATAAAAGGATAAGAGGATTTTTAACTGTTACTGTGTCCTCAAGTACAGGGCTTAGGTAAAGTTTAATACTGTGAGGGCTTATCGAGCAACTGAAAGTAAGCTGTGGTTATTGTTACTTTACTTTAGTGGCTTTTGACTTTGGTATCACACCACCATGATCATTGTAATCCGTTACAAGAAGGATTCTTTTTTTTTTACTATATTTTTTACTATGTATAAGTCAAACACTAATATTTAAAGATGAGTTACCTTTTAAAAAGATAGTCAGAGTCAATAGCAAGTTCACTTAATTGGCCACGTGTAAGGTAATCTTATGCAAAGGCATTTACTAATTTCAGGGCGCTGAAAACTGGTCAACGTGGGGAGAGTGTAAAGAACGGAGGGCCATGCATGGCCGGGCGTGGCTCAGCGGTTGAGCATCGACCTAGGATCCAGGTGATCGGGGTTCGATTCCTGGTCAAGGCACATGCCCGAGTTGCGGGCTGCAGCTGATCAATGACTCTCTCATCACTGATGTTTCTCTCTCTCCCTCTCCTTTCCTCTCTCTGAAATCAATAAAGATATATTTTTTAAAAATAATAAAAAAGAACGGAGGGCCAGGAAAAAGTGAGGCTGGAGAGACAGCCAAGGACAAGTGAGGAGGGCCCTTGGTGCTTCTCTCACAGTTAGAACCCAATCTGGAGGGACATGTGAAGGGTTTGGAATTAGGGGTGTGATGCCACCTTGCTAAGAGCCTGATTCTTGGGGTGAAACTCTCTGGCTTTGGGTCCTGATATCACTTACTGGCTCTGTGATTTTGAGCAGCTTAACCTCAGTTTCCTTCCGTTGTAAAATGATGTGAACAGCATCTGTTTCGGAGGAATTTTGTAGTTTAATACAAGTAAACTACCCAGAATTATTTCTGACATGTACAATTAGCTATGACGACTGCTAGAACCTCAATTGTTGCAACTTTTTTATGCTTTTGGGGGCTAAGTGTTGCTCTCTGGGAGCACTGACAAATGGGCCTGGAATATTCCCCAGTATGAGTGGCTCAATGGCACAGTCTGGTGGAAGCTGTGGGGTGGGTAAGGTCTTTACTTGGTATAACTACATAACTGCATAGCTCTACAGGCAGGAGTGACTAAAGTCAATTGATTAAATCAAATAATGGGTTTTTTGGGGTTGGTGTGTGAATAACTGCCACCCTTATTGTGTGAGGGTGGGCAGGAAACGAGCCTAAGCGCTATTGCAATGGTTTGCAACATATGGCTCCAGGAAGCTTCTTTTTACATCAGTGTCTACCCAGTGGCCCTGCAGTGAAAGTGGGAAACTCAAGTAAAATGAGCAGGGAGAGGACTGAGGGCCTAAATAGGTCTGAGGCTTGGAATGCACAGAAACTCATAAAGCAAAAGCAAACTGTTGAGTATGTTTGTCAAAATGTATGCTGTGCCATCAAAATAGGGGAAATTCACAGAGCAGTGGCTCAGCTTCCTCATAAGGACAGGCACACAAAAGTAGATTTTAAAATTCTTTTTCTGTTTGTTTTTAAATAAGTTAACATATTTTAATAGCAAACTTATAGAAACAGCACAGAAGACAGAAAACATTAAAAACATGTACTTGCAGCCCTGGCCTGTGTGGCTCGGTTGGTTGGGCACCATCCTGTGCACCTAAAGGGTGCCTGTTCGATTCCAGGTCAGGGCACATGCCCGGGTGGCTGGCTCATCCCTGGTAAGGGGTGTGCAGGATACAGCTGATCAATGTTTTGCTCTCACATTAATCTTTTTTCTTTCCCTTCTCCCTTCCTCTCCCTCTAAAATCAATAAACTATTAAAAAAACATGTACTTGCATGTAGGACAGCTCAGTTAGAAAAGTATAGTGAATGGATGGAATCTACTATATGATAAAAATGCTACAAACACCATTTAGTTGCCATCAATAAGAAATTTACTTGTTTTAAAAAAAATCCAAATGCTGGCATTGTCCAGAAAAATTTAACAGGTTTATTTATATTGTTATATAGTTGAACTGCTGAAACTTATTTACTGAAACATTTGATTTACATTAATGCTTTATGTCCCCACATTTATGTTTAAAGAATTCACACACAAATGAAAATGGAAAAAACTGCCAATACCTGATTTCTGTCTCCTACTTTCCACTTGCAATCTTTTATAGGGTGTTCCAAAAAATGTATACACGTTTTGAATAATTATAAAGGCAGTGTTTACTAAAATACATTTCCTTTTCAAAATGTAATAGAATCTACAGACAAATGTGTATACATTTTTTGCGGACACCCTGTACTTAGGTACCTTTTGACCTCATGGAAAAAAATATCTAATGTTCAGAACTACCAACAACAGGAAGAAGAGAATTTTTTTTAAAAGAATGAAATGTTTCACCCAGCCAGGTGTGGCTCAGCAGTTGAGCGCTGACCTAGGATTCAGGTGATCGGGGTTCAATTCCCCGTCAGGGCACATGCCGGGGTTGCGGGCTCGATCCCCAGTCGGGGGCGTGCAAGAGGCAGCTGATCAGTGACTCTCTCATCATTGATGTTTCTATTTCTCTCTCTCTTTCTCCTTTCCTCTCTCTGAAGTCAATAAAGATATATTTAAAAAAAAAAAAGAATGAAATGTTTCCATCACAGTGGATTCTTAAGCACCTGCTCCACGTATGCGGCATGCTAGCTGTATGTCTTTTGGCATAACTGTTACAGATTTGGAGTGTGTAGCAGACAGGTTGTTGTCTTCAAAAAGGCCAACCAGACAGGGCTCACTTGTCTCCTGCAAAGCACCAGTAGCTGCACTCTGGAAGGCAGATCTGTTTTGAAGCCCTGAGCAATGTCTTGCACCAGATGCAGGAAGGGAAGTTTGTGCATCACAGGTTCAGTGAGCCTTAGCCGGTGTGGCTCAGTGGTTAGAGCGATGGCCTGCGGACTGAAGGCTCTCAGGGTTTGATTGAGGTCAAGGGCTGTACCTTGGTGGCAGGCTCAATACCCAGCCCCAGTAGGTGCACATGCGGGAGGCAACCAATCGATGTCTCTCTCACATTGATGTCTCTCTGTCTCTCCCTTCCACTCTCTCTGAAAAGCAATGGAAAAAATAATCTCCTGGTGAGGATTGAAAAAAAAAAGTTCAGTGGACTTCTGATAACGTCTAACTTCACAAAGCGCCAGGTACCTGGCCTGCAACAATGAGGTTTCTCCGCCCCTCCAATAGAGGGCGCACTCTTGAGAGTGGCTTCCATAGCCTGTTGTTTCCTTGGTGCTTTACTACTGGTGGATTTGCAGGAGGCCTGCTTTGTATGAGCCATGGTGTAGAGACCTCTTTACTTTACCCCCTTCTCCTTGGGCTGGAGCTCGGCATGCTGGAGACGGCTCTGGCACTAGAGAGCTATGTCGGCTGCTGATTTTAAGATTCTTGTCTGACACAAAGATTGTTCCAAAACCTTCATTAGCAGTGCCAACCTGATTTGCTTCTAATTCCCAGCCCAGGTGAGCTGGTGAATTATTCCAGAGCATAAGGTTTCTCAAATTACTGTGCAAGTGCCTGCTGGCTCCAGACAAGGGCCACCAGCATGTTCAAAGCCAATTCTGTCCCCTACCTCACTCAGGAATGGGACTGCTGGGGCATATGATAGGGTCCCAAAGAAAGGAGGCAGGGGCCATCATCTCTTGAAGTCATACAAGCAAAACACCCATTCGTTTCATAATTGATATGAATGCAATTTGTAGCCTGAAACATTAGGATGAAATATTCACACATGCCTCACCCCCGAGCTCCTGCAGCTGAATAGAGGACAATGAAAAACACAGAACCCCGAACAATTATGGCAGAAACATCCATGTAAAAAGGCCTCTTTCCAGATTCATTTGGGTAGTGTCACAATTTGCTTTGCTGCAGGGTCGAGCCTTGCTTCCAGGAGCAGAAATGTTTTACACAAATAGATTGTTAGTACTGCGGGGAGTTGAAGTTTACTCAATCACTGCGAGAGCCGTGGCTTTCAGAGCTGTTGACCATGACCCAGTGTAAGCAATGCACTCTCTATTATGACCCAGTGCACACATCTATAACCGGAGCAAGGCTTCTGAGGTGTCAACACTCCCAGCATGGCTCATTACTGGCTATCAACCTGGTGCCACTGAGCCACTGAACATGGACTTGAGAAGAGGTACGCACGGTTGGCTGTCAGCACATAGCTGCCACACACTCACACAACGGCAACACCGACAACATCGATTCAGACCGCTGAGCTAGTGTTGCAACACTCTGGGAAACACTTTCTGATTTGAAAATTTGTAAAACCCCGCCAATTAAAAATGTCAATGTGCAATACCTGAAGGGTTTCTTTGCAGAATGTTCGAGGTCTTCTGTGAGCCTCTTTCAGTAAACACCCCCTTTTATAATTTAGTTTTCTGTTGGGGATTTTCCAAGACAGGTAGTCCCTCTAGTTTAAATCACTGCCTTCTCTGATTTTACTCTGAACCCTCTTTGCTTCAGCCCAGATGATATTTTTCTTGGAAGTAGCTTTTACAAAGCACTCAAAAATTAAGTTTGCAACACTAAAAAAATGAAGGGTATGTGTGTTAAAATGTACGTGGCTCTAGGTATTCAAAGAATCAGATGGGCATTGGTAGTTTTGCCTTAGGCCTTAAAGTTATTGTGCAAATAGAAGGTTTGTGTTGCTGAGTAACAAACCACCCTAAAAGTCAGTGGCATTCAACAATAAGCACTTATTTCCCACATCCGAGGGTTAGTCGGGTAGACTCTGCTCTTACTTAACTGAGCGTAACCTTTTGTTTGTGGAGCTGCTGGAGGCTCCACTCTGAACTGGGTTTAGGTGGGGCATCTTTGCTCCACATATCCCTGGTCCATCCCCCGGCCACTGGCCTGGCCTGATGGAAGCATTCCTTCTCCTGGCAATAGCAACAGCTCACAAGACAGGAGAAAATTTGATGTGGGATGAATGTGAAACATCAGGGGCCAGAGGCAGATGGAAACTGTAAATGTTACCTATGACTTTGCACCTATGATTGTCAAGGATTCTTAGGGGGGGGAGGTTATCCTGGACTATCTGGGTGGGCTCTAAATATAATCACAAGGATCCATATTAGTCAGAGGTAAGAAGGTCAAAGCAGGGAGAAGGTGATGTGATGACAGGGCCAAGATTGGAGCGATGAGACCAGGAACAAGGGGTGCCACAGCCTCCACACGCTGGAAGAGGCAAGGGACAGGGCTGCCCTTAGAACCTCCAGCTCTGCTGATGCCTTGATTTCAGCTCCTTAAGACTCACTTTGGACTTTTGACCTCCAGAACTGTAAGGTAGTAATTTGAGGTAATTTGTTACAGTAGCAATTGGAGGCTAATATCAGGCCAGTGATACAATCTTATGTAGGATTAAACCTAGCTTCCATTGTTTTCACATATAATGTCACTTAGGCATTGTAATTAATTTTTAAGAGCAGGCTGTTATTTTTAAGGTATGCTGTTTGTGAACATTTGACATTCTCAAATGTGATTTGACCCCATGTTGTGACCAACCTGTCTTTCAGAGGAAGGTAGCTTTGCTTTAAAGATGAAGGTTGGTAAGTAATGGGATCTCAAATGCTGAAATGTCCATTATAAGCAACTATAAACACAGTTCTTATAAATAAAACATATGATGGAGCAACAATTAATCATATAGGAGAGATGGGGGTCTCCAGAGGGGATTTTGCAGTTACAAATGCCCCTCCTTCCTCCTCAGTTTTGCAGGTTAGAAGCCAGGAAGTCTACATTATAAAGACAGAAACCTGGGGATGGAGGGGAAAAGAGAGGGAGCTGGAGACCTATGGAGCGAAGCTCTCTGGAGCAGCGGTGTGTGTGATCAAAGCAGACAGAGGGAGAAAGGGGAATTTTCTTTGATATATTGCTGTAAATTACATAAATGTATTTAGATCCTCTTTAAGGTTTTCAAGAAATACAGAGTAAGGATATAAGCGATTTGGGGGTTTCTTCTGGTTGTTGGAAGACACATAGTACGTACCTGTGGCGCTATTTGAATCTGTCCTCGAGGGTTACTCTACCATTTAAGAAAGCAGCAGTTTGCAGGTGACAGGAAAGTGGGCCAATAATACCTTAACAAGTAGGGATTTGTTTCCCTCATATAGCAAGAGGCCTGGAGGTACAGAGTGTGGGAAAGTTTCCTCAAGGACCATTCATCCTCAAGGTTCTTTTCATCTAGTGCTGATCATGGGAGTGGCTTTTAAGCTTTGGCTTATCTGTTTGAATGATGGCTGCTGGTGCTCCGGGCATTATGACCTCATTCAAAGGCAGGAAGGCCAGGGGTGGCCAAGGTGAGAACCTATCTCCTTCCTAATTTCTGTTAAGAGGAAGCCAATGATCTTTCCCAGAATCCCGCAGCAGACTCTCCCTTAGATCTCTTTGGCCAGAACTGGTCACACATGTCCACCTGTAGAGTTGGAGGAAGTAAGAATCTGGCTTTCCAGACTCTAGTTGAATGTAGCAAAGAGAAAGAGACTGGGAATGGCTTTGGGCGGCCATCCAACGGTGTCTGTTGCAAGTATCCAGTCTCCCTTGTATCAAGGGGCCCCAGGTTGATGGGCAATAGATTCGGGAACTGAGTGAGAGCTTCAGCTCTTTGTCCTGAGGTCTATGCTACAGAGAAAAGCTACTGCAGAACTCTTCAAAAATTCTGGCATTCCCCTCACTAGTGGACTTCACAATGTCTTCGAGGCCACCTTGGGGAATTTGGTATTGGAGTGGATAAGTAGGTCACACTTGATAAGTCTATCAGATCATTTTCCTAAATTCTTGGATTCCTTCCTCTACATAAAAGGCAGGTATTTCTGGCATCTCTCTTTATAAGAACTTTAGCATAGACCTTAAAAGCTGACTCTAGAATGAGGCTGTCTGATTTGAGTCTCAGCTTTACCACCGCCAAGCTGCATGTGGGGAGTTGTTGAACCTCTAAGTACCTCAGTTTCCTCTTTCATAAGTAAAGGTGATAATATGTATCTCAAAGCTTATTCTTAGGATTAAATAACTTAGAATATAAAAGTATTTTAAACAGTGCTTGGCACCTAGTAAGGGCTCCGTGAGTGCCAGCTAGCATGTTGCTTATGCTAGGCCCCAGGAGTCTAGGTTTCAGTAGCCAGCTGAGCAGGCGAGTCCAGAATTTTGGTTAACTGTCTCTGTATGAATAGAGTCAGCCTGGTCTAAGGCTATGTCGTTTCTTATTTGGTCTAGAATTCTCAGAATCCCTCGCCACATGTATTCCCCAGATTTTTGCCTTTGCTAATTAGCAGACGCTCACAACTCCTATGGTGGGTAAGTTCTGTCCTTCAGGGTTTGTCTTTTCAACTGGCCTCTTGAGGTGTGCTAGGAACCTCATCATTGCCTTCATTTGGCAAGAGAGCCAGCACAGGGCTCAAGGGGCGAGGAGCACATTAAGTCAGCTGATTTGCTGATGTCCCTCCATTCAGTTCTCAGGTCCTCCTCTGTTCTAATCAGTGCCCTTGATTTCAAATAAGAGAATGTTTAAGCTGTGAATTTAAGTGACTTTGTAATTAGGCAACCCGCAAGGTCAAACTTTGGTTTTTAGTTTTTATCTATTTTAGCCTCCAGCTGCTAGAAAAAAGAAATTGTGTTGTTACTATTGTTGTTTGTTTTAGAACTCGTAGAAAATCCCTGGTATGTATGTGCTTTGAGCTGAGGACTTGGGAATTTGAGCTAAGCTATTAGGAGTTAGAGCTCTCTTTCTTTAAGCTGTCCAACTCCATAAAACAAAACAAAACAAAAATATCTTACTCCTATAGTCCTTATATTCCTCAGCTGCTACTTAGTCTTGCCAAAGCTTGATTTCAATGGCTACTTCATTTTATATGTTTTTTTTAATTGATTTTTGAGAAATAGAGAGGGAAGGGGAAGGAGAGGGAGAAACATCCATTGGCTGCCTCCTGCACACCTTCTACTGGGGATCGGACTTGTAACCTGGACATAAGACCTGACCAGGAATCCAACTGGCGACCTACCTTTTGGTGCATGGAACAAAGCTCAAACAACCGAGCCACACCGGCCAAGGTAATGGCTACTTCGTTTTAGGTGAGTACGGTTGATAATTGGATGTTTTGCTACTGTATGCCACTGGCGACCTGCATCAAAACCCTTTAAACCAACTGGATTTTCAATCCTCTGCCTTAATCAGACTAGATCACCCATCCCTGATTTCTCCTGTTTCCCTGAGGCTATGTGCATCTTTATTCTAATGTATCAGTCGGGCAACAAAACTTACTCTGAGGGATATAAGGAGAAAAGGAATTTATTTAAAAGCAAGGCGGAGTCAGGCTCAGAGGCATATGCATCTAGAAACAACTTCTAAAATCATGTCATAGAGCTGGGAAGGGGAAGACATTGCTGCCCCTGCTGCTGTATATTAGACACCCCAGCTTACATTATCCACATCGAGCATCGGTCACTGGGTACCACTCTAGCAGTGCTGTCCTAAAAACTCCACCACTCACCTCCACCATCAGAGGTTTTACTTCCACCAGGGTCACATGGTAAACAATTCCCAAGCCAGAAAATATTTCAGGTCCTGGGCAAGAAAAAACAATTCCTTTGTTTATTTCACCTAGACCTGCTCCAAGGCTGAATCACCTGGGTCCCACCTTTGTAACATGTATATGCACAATTGTTATGTTGTTGCTTGCTTAATAATTTTCCTACAATTTGAATAGGTCAAGGAATGTGGTTTATGTATATATAGTACCTTAATATCCTCTTTCGTGTCTTTCGTGCTTAGTGTGCTCTTCAGGGTGCTTTCTGCCTTGGCCTTCATTTCTTCCTGATTTTCCCGACGTAGGCCGTATCGTAGGAAGATTTTAGGCTCTGGAGTCAGAAAAGCTTTGGACTCAATCCTGACCCTGGCCCTAAATAACAGTGCTTTTCAGTGGGCATACTGACTAACTTTTTAAAAGTCTTGGCTTATCTTTAAAAATAGGTATAGTAAAATCTGCTTTATGAGTTGTTATGAGGACTATAATTCAGATAGAGCTCAGTAGGAGATGCTGAGAAACAATGGACTTGATTGTGTGGACAGAGCTGTGCTTTTGAAGTTTGTAACAGAGCAATTATCTGAAGTAGGGCGCATGGGATGAACATGGAAAGAATGGAACAGACTTAGCAACCCCAACAGACGCTGCTGCATTACGGTGAAGTAACCCCCATTATCCTTCTTTTATTAACCCAATACCTGGTCACAAGGGATGGAAATGGTAAAAAATGAATCACTGTTCACCAGATAAGCGTGGCCTTGACCGTCAGCAGCCTGGGCTCTCACGGTTGAAATCCCACTGTGAGGGAGAGGACGTGATGAAAGGTACAGCTCCATCCTAGTAAGCATCTGTATGCCTATGAGCAGTGTCCTTTAGCAGTTGTTTCTATAAATTAAAATCTTAACTCTGGAGCAGGTTGGGTGGGACACGCGAAGAGGCAGGTGCGCCTCCTGTGGAGGGGCTGAGGGAGGGCCCAGCCCCGAGCTGCGGGGGTGTCCTCAAGGCCTGTGGCCTGCGAGCCACGGTGCGCTGGTGCAAGCACAGGCTCGGGGCTGAGATTCTTTGAAGCAGGAAGGGGGCCCGTCGGGCTTGGGGGACTGATGGTTCCGGCCAGGGTTCTGCAAGGACCTTAGCTTGACCTCGCGTGTTCGCGGGAGGCTCGGTTTGGGAGGTAGGTATAAAGAATGATGCTCCTCTGAATTGCTTCTGTGTTCACTTCATCTGTGTCTCTCGTACGGGATATCCTAAGAGAGATGCTGGAATATTTTGGCGTTCCCATGGACCAGGTTTTGCAGATTTGGGGAAATAAAGGCTATGGATCAGCTCAGAGTATGGTTTGTATTATTGGGGGAATTCTTCCTTTAAAGAATTGTCCCAGGCCTGATTTTGAATTGATCCTGCCCTTGAACTCCACAGACTACAGCAACTGGATTTGCAGTTCCATCTTTTGATGATATTTTGTGCGTGGCAAATGATGAAGATAGCTGTCTCAGATTTCGAAAAAATCTGAAAAAATATTGAAAAAATGAAGAAGATGAGAAGGTGAATTTTCTCATCCTTTGAAATTAGTTTAGGATCCACTGCTCTAAGACATAACAAACCAATGAAAAATCCTCAGCCTGCAAGTGAAGCTGCAATTTAACAAATAGCTGCCCTTGAAGATGAATGAACGTTTCTGGGCTCTCAGATTGCTGCAGCCATGGGAAGGCAGGAACTGAAAAACAGCATAAAGTCTGGCTCCTTTGATTGGCATGATGGGCCTGGCGGTTTGGAACAAGTGCCATCATCGGGGACTGTTGCACTGAGTGTCAAACCAGACCCATTTTCAAGTTCAGTGCTTCCTTCTGCACCCCTCAATTTTCTTCTCTACAGCCTCCATGTTCTCCTCTTGAAAAGCCAGGATTTAGTAATATTTGTGACTTGGATAATTCAGCAACTGAAATGAACAAAGAGCACCCAGGTGCTTGTAAGACCAATTATAGTCGCCATTCAAAAGCCCAGAAAAACAAAGATGTTCCAAAATGTTAGATATTTTAAAGGATATGAGTGAGATTAAACTTCATGCTCTTGAACCTGGAGGCAGACCCATTCACAAGAGGAAAAGATACAATTCACATTGGGATCCAGTGTCATTATTTCTTTTTTCTTTAAATTTATCTTTATTTTTGATAGTATTACAGATGTCCCCCCTTTTTCCCCCATTGACACCCTTGCCCCCTGCAGGCCTTCACCGCCCTACTCCCTGTGTCTGCGGGTTATGTATATATGCATATAAATTCTTTGGTCAATCTTTTCCTGCCCCTCCCCCCCGAGATTCATCAGGCTGTTCCATGCTTCCATGTCTCTGGATCTATTTTGTTAGTTTATTTTGTTCATTAGATTCCACATATGAGCGAGATCATGTGATACTTGTCTTTCTCTCACTGGCTTATTTCACTTAGCATAATATTCTCCAGCTCCTTCCATGCTGTCCCAAAGGGTAAAGGAACCCCTCTTTTTACAGCTGCGTAGTATTCCACGGTGTAAATGTCCCACAGCTTTTTTTATCCACTCATCTACTGATGGGCACTTGGGCTATTTCCAGATCTTAGTTATTGTAATGGGATCCTGTGTCTTTAATATCCGAGGCACTTAAGCCGAAATTTGCATTCCAAAAAGATGGTTCCAAAGAAAGTAGGTCTTGGGAGTCCTCTTCATTTTCTAGCCCAGAAGCTTTAAGGTTTGGACAACACATTTCACAGTCAGAAGGACAGTGAACTAAAGGAAGACGGACAAACACTAAAGGCACTGTGACCAACGTGTAAACAACGCAAGCTGTATCTGTACTTACAAGGAAAGATTGCAGAAATATGCCAGTATGTCTTTCACTACATGTTAATCTGTTAATAAAATTAAATGAAGTGTGTACAGTAGGGTGTATCAGTGCAGCGTTCTGATAAGTCTTGACTCTTAAAAATACCTGCCTCTGGTTTTGGAAGATCCAGCAATTAACTGGTTACTGATGATAGTTAGATATATTGATTTTTTTTTTCATGTATGGTAATGTTAGTAAAGGCTGAGTAAACACTTTGAATGATTTTCCTAAGAGCTAAATAGTAAATGACAATGTTTCTCCTGAGAGACCAGTAAGGTCTCACTGTAAGGGAACAGAAACCATTTTAAATGCATTAAGAAATTAAGGTAAGATAAGTCTGTATTGTACCACTCAGCAAACTATAGTATGTTTGAGTTTTTTAAAACAATTTATTAAAGGAGTTATGATATCCTAATTTAAGAGTCTTTGAATCTTTTAAAATTTGGTAGTGATCTGGTCAACTGGCCTCTGGGACCTTGGAGATTTTCAAAGAATATAATTTTTTCATTAAGATAGTCATAGCTTGAGTCCTATAGGCTGGGGCTCCTAAAAATTCTTCCTGAAGGTGATAAAGAATTATTCTTAGAAACTGATTTGAGAAAAGCTAGTATTTAAAGAATCTTCTTCATAAGTTTTGTCTATATTTGCTATGTAAATATGTATTCCCATCATTTTATTACTTTTGTTCCTTATTGTAGTTATACTCTGTTCCTTTGCAAATAGAATGCAAAATAAATGTGCCTTTGTAACTTGAAAAATAAGATAAAATCTTAACTCTGTAAGAAAAACTATTGAGATAGGATTAATTTTCCTCAAAGGCACTGCAAGTATGTTAGTTCATATTTTTACTATATGAAATACATATAACATGTGTACATATGAATATTATATCTTTATTTTCTCTATATACACATACACATTCATTAAAAAATCCTGAAATAATAATCATCTGCAATATCCTCTTATAGCAATGAGTCCACAAAGTATAAATGATTGACGTCTTTCAGAAATCTCAAGACAACCAGGTGGTAAAATTATTAACCATCCACGGGAACTTGGCTTCAAAGCAAATCAATTAGGGTTGGAATCTGTACCACCGGTATCCAAAGCACAGAACGTCCTGACCACCAGATGTCACCATTCTTCTATTTCCCTCCCAGTGCCAGAAGAGTCAGAGCTGTTATTTTCTTCCAAGGGATTGAGGGAAATAGGTGCCTCCCAATATTCGTGGGATTTCACCAAAAGATCTCATTAAGAGGAATCGTTCTGCCCTTGCGGATTTCCTGTGGTTCTTGAGCATCACATGGACAGTTTCTGACAGCTGTGTATCCAAGTGGCTGATCATTTGTGGCCCATCTGATCAGAAAATGTTGAAGTCATTTCCTCCGGTTTGAACTTAAAGGTAGGACTGACCTACGGTGTCTAGACCCTAGAGCGAACTCAACGCAAGAGAGGCCACAGGGTGGATTCTCTTAAGATCTTGGAGTCAGGAGACTTCCCTAACTAGCGCGGTGGCCTGAGAGCTCACTTACAAAATGAGGGAGTTGGATTAAGTCATTTCTAGGGTCCAAAAATTCCACGATTCTTTGTTTTTAAATGCCTCTGCCAGGGAAGGTGGCAGCAGGATGGGGTGATCCACGTTCAAGAAAGAAGACCCCGGGGAGGACAGTGAAATGGGGGTGGAGAAATCCTACAGGGAACAAAAGGGGAAGTTGAACATAGACTCTCATACAGTAACCTGACGTAGTGACTGTTTACATGGCCTGGAACTTACTGGGGTTATAAACCTTGTGATTTTTACCCCTAAGTAACCCACCAGGCCACCATCCTTGTATTCTAATGCCACTTAACAAGGATCTATAATGCTGAGAGGTGTAAATGTGCACATTCTCTCTCCTCGGGCTGGATTTAAGGTCATGGATTTAATGTCATGTCCGTCGATGTTCTTTGTGGTGCCTTCAGGACATGAGATACGTTTTATTTCTTTTTGCATTTACAACAGTACAGTGTTCCGCTAGCCTGTCCACAGCATTCATAAAATACGGGGGTGGAAGGGGGGAAGAGAAAGAGAAATGGAATTCATTTCTTGAGCGCCTACTATGTGCCAGGCATTGCTAAGTACTTAACGTATATTTTATTTCATCCTCAAAATAACTTCATGAAGCTAAATCCATATGGTTAAGTGGCTTGCCCAAGGTTACAAAAACCAAGTGGCGGAAACTCGCATTGCTTCGTTTAACCCATTCTGCCAGGGTGGAAAGGCTCAGGGCACGTTTGACACGCCTGAGCTCCCCGTCTTCCCGCCCTGGGCTTCACAATGCTGAAGAGCCCCGGTGCTCAGGGGCCTGGACTGCACCCCTCTGGAGGGTGCGCTGCTATATTAGCATTTGCACACTGCCCGTGACCTTGCTAGAATATTATTTACCGCGGGGCTCAAACTCTCTCCTTTCTCTCTCCCTTTGGGCTGCGGAATAGTACGGATAGAAGTCCTCTCCGCCAGGGTTGATAGTTTGCAGACGGCCCCTGGGCGGCTGGGGCGTTTCGAATTGGCTGAGCGCTCCGCCGGGGAGGGCGGGGAGTTTGCCGAACGTCCCTGGCCGAAATCCCTGCCTCCCAGAGCCCCGAGCCGGGCGGCGGGGTGAAGTTGGAGAGGTCGGGCAGGGGAGGGCTGGGAGAAACAGCGGACCGACCCCCGCCCCGGTCGGCGGAGCCCCGGAGGAGTGTCTCCGCCGCGTCCGGGCCGGGTGCGGACGCGCCGCGCGCAGCCGCCAGGGCTGGGAGTTTGCAGACCGTCCCTGCCGCGGCCAGCTCGGCGGCGGCCCTGCGGCTCCCGCGGCTGCGGCGGTGGCCCCAGGCGCGTTCCGGCCGGGTAGCCGCACCGCAGGCTCCGGGCGCCGCCGCCCCGCGCCCCCCGCGCCTCGGGCCCCGCAGGACGGCGCCTGGTGGGCGCTCCCGGCGGCTGCTGCTGCTGCTGCCCGACAAGGAGGTGAGAGCCGCTGGGTCGGGGCGATCGCGTCGAAACTCGTCATCCCCGGGGAAGATGCACGCAGAGCGGACCGCGGAGGGCGCAGGCGGCTGGGCGCGGGCGGCGAGCGCGCGTGCCGAGGGTGGCGCAGCCGGGGCTTCCGCGCGCCGCCCCTCTGCCGCCTGCGTGGGTGCCCCGGCCGCGGCCGCTCTGCGGGACCCGGGGTGCAGCCGCGGACGCGCCTGTGGGCGCCCACCTGCCCGTGGCAGCCCGTATCCAGGGGAGGCTGCAGGCCCCCAGGACCCGTGGAGAAGCGGTTTGTGGGCTTTTCTAGTGACTGTCCAGAGGAGGGTTCGGTGGTGCGGGCTGGAGGTGGCCGCTGGGGACGGCGGCTGGACGCTCAGACGGCGCAGGAGCTTTGGCGGGGTCATGCTGGGGGTGTGGGCCGGGCTGGGGGTCCCCGGGACCTGGGCGCTCGGGGTCCCCGGGACCTGGGCGCTCGGGGCGGGCTCAGTGACGAGGAAGACGAAGGGAGGCTGGCGCGGGGCCCCAGGGGACGGGGATGCGGCGGGCGCGCGCTCTGGCCCGGTGACCAGGGAAGTCCGGCGGTGCCCCCCGTCCTTGGGGACGGCCGGAGGCCCGCGACCCGGCGGGCGCGCTGGGCCAGCCCGGAGAGGCCACGGGGCGCGCAGAGTCCACACCCGCGCACACTCCCCGAGAGCATGCTCAGTGCGGCCCTGGGAACTTCCTGCCGAGTCGCCCGCGCCCCGGCCCCCTCCCCGCCCGCCGCTGGCGAAGTTGGGGGCGGCGCGCTCTCGAGTGGGGGGCGCGGCGCCCGCCTGTCGCCCTTCGGCGTCCCGTTCCCCGCATCCCCTTTGCCCGGCCCCTGGCGCTTCTCTCTCCCGCCGCCCAGCAGCCGGGGACAGGCGTGGGTGTCACACCCCGGGCGCCCGGGCGGGGCGGGAGGCCGGGTGGCCGGAGGCCTGGCGGTTCGGTTGGGCCGCCTGCCCGGTGGACCCGCTCGTGGTGCGCTCGCCAGGCGCGCGGACGCGGCGCGGGGAGCAGACGGGGGGAAGGGGGCGTGAGCGCGGGCCTGGCGCGCGGAGCTGTCACACACAAAGCCTCGGGTGCGTCGCTACGCGCCGTGGAGGGAAGAGTGCGGCGCGCACCCGTCCCGCAGCCTCTGGAGCACCGGCGGGGTGCTAGGTGCCCGGGGGATGCCACTGCAAGGCGACGCCTATGGTTTTCAGAGGTGCTGCAGGTCGAGTCTGGGACCCGGGACTCCTGGCACTTCCCGCGAGGCCTGGCCCTGGACAGGCGCGCTTCTGCGCGTGGCTCTGGCAGCCCCGTTAGGGACCGATGGACGCCTAGGAGGCTGTGCAGTTGCGGAGGAGAAAGCTGAGGTCTGGGTGGGGATCCGGTGGGATGGCAGCACTGCACTTGAAAACACTTGAATCCAAGTGTTAGAGGCAGGATCTCATTCTAAAGAGGCAAGCGGGAAGCCGGCACCCTAAATTTATTGGCTGTTAGGGTGAGAGCAAAGCTCCCCTGTCCAGAGGTCTTTTAAGTTTTCTTTAGTTTCCAAGTTGATGTCCGTGTAGTCGCCCTGAAACGGAGAGGCCGGAGACAGGAGCTGGTGCCGGACAGGGAAGAGGGTGACCGTCGCCCGCTGCCCCTTTCATCGGCTGGCAGGAGAGGAAAAGGAAGCTGCTTGGCCTGGCAGAGCCGGGTACCTGGACGTAAGCTTTGGGCTTTTCCTTTCATCTCCCCCTGTGTTCCAGCCTGCCTTCCGCATCTAGGAGACTTGTGACTGGAGTCGTTAGGAGACAGGAGTCTGCAGTCCTGGTCTGGGGCTTTGCCCGGCTTGCCCCTACGCAGGCGGCACTGGTTGGTTTGAAGGCAGACTGCCGTGGCACCCAGGCTGCGGGGCTCGCCCAGATCTGCCAGTGGCATCTGTGTGTTTCATTCAGCTGGTGCTGCAGAGCCGCTCAGGGGCTTTCAGACCTTCTCAGCAGTGCCCATGTCGAGTGCTGTGTGTTTGGAAGTGTGAGTACAGTTCTCATTTATATATAGTCACACATCCATGTAGGTTTTTATAAAGAAGCATGGCATGTGTACGTACAGATGCAGTGTTCTTTGGTAGCATCTTGGGGCTGGAAGGGACCTCAGGAGATCACAGAAATTCAAATTTTCTCCTTTCCTATTCAGTTTCCTCAGTTTAAAAATAACCAACCAGCCTTCTGCCCAGCTGGCTTCCCAAAGCTTTTGATGTCAGATTCCCCCTGTGATCCTCACCCAGGGGAGGCCTTTGGCGTCTCTGGCTCCTCAGGATCTGGTCTAGATGCACTCTGACGTTTGACATGACTTTTCCTAATGCTCCAGGTAGCTTGGGATCTAAGCCCCTGCAGAGTCACTCTTAGATTGATTTTGGCAGGGGACAGGCAATGATGTCTAGAGAATTGCAAAGAGCGGTCATCGGTAAAACTTGGGTTGGAAAGTTTGTGTCCTCTGCTCTGTGGTCATCTGGGTGGGTAGTTGCTCGGCTCCGTCCCAAGAGCAGTGGGGACTCATTTTTACCTTCTTCTGCTCCTGCATCTGGGCCTTTTGGCTCTAGGAAGGTGGGGTGGTAGCTGGGCTTGGTATTCTGTGCTGATGGGATTATAGTAGGTCTCGGGAAAGCACGTGCCATCAGGAGTGTTGTCTCTGGGGGTTTGTTTTGGTGGATGTCAAAGTTTGGGGAAGGATCCTGGTGTCAGGTGAACAGTTAACAGATAGTCTTGGCTGAAGGAAGGTGTATGTGTTGCAGAAATCAGATACTTAAAAAAAAAAAAGAGGAAATCATTTTATATTTGGGGGGAGAGTGCCACGTGGGTGACAGTTGAGAGGTTTGGGTCAGAAATGAATTTGGTACTTGTCAGTGCATGTTTTACTAGGCTGCCTTCAAAGTTCATAATTGCTTTGAAGTATAGAGTCCCTCTTAATAGCCTGAATAAAGCCATGCTTTTAAATTTCTGTTTGAAACCGAGTAAAGTTCTCCCCATCTTAAAGTTTTTAATCTAAGCCATGTCCCTATACTCTCTTGCATCCTCTGTCAACATCAAAAATCCAAGCACAGTTTTGGTGACCTCTGTGCCAGCTGCAGGTGTCCTCATTGAGTGTTTATTGGGCAGCCACCATGAGCCACACTGTGCTGGTGCTGGGTATAAAGATGGCCTTTTTCAAAATTACCTCCTCACTTTTAATTTATCTGACCTTCTCTTTCAGTGTGTTAATGCAAACTAATAGCTCTTGGAAAGCCGCCAAGGTGGGTCCCCGGAGCTTTAGGACTGTAACCATGTTTTCAGCTGGAAGAGTTGGGACTTGAGCTGTGTTTGCCCACTTGCGCTGTTTTATTTATTTACTTGTGTGTGTTTTTTTCATTGCCACAGCTAAATGCATCCTTCCCCTACATTGTCACATTTGGAAGGCTGTATGTGTGCATGAGAGCGGTTGGAGGAATCACAATTTCTTCAAAATCCTACAGCTCTCTTGTATGAATACACAACTTTCTGGAAAGAAAACAGAGGCCTTTCTGCGGGGACCCTTTGGCCTCAAAAATCAGGAGAGGCAAAGGGGATAAGCTCTTGTAGCTGGATTTGGTGGGAGCAGTTCTCCCTGTAAACTCACAGCCCCTCTGCTATGCCTGTGGCTATGCCTTCTGGGCCTTGACCTCGGCTGGGGCTGGTACCTAGGATGGCTGAGGAGTATTTCTCTGTTCTGTTGCCGGTGAAGTCAGGAGTGGCATTATCCAAGTACTTTGTTACTTGTCAGAGTTAAGTACCAGTGTTTGTAATTTAGATACTTACAAAAAAGTTAGCACTTCAAGGTTATCCCTAGGATAATAAAGGCCCCGCTTATTTGCATCCCTCTGTGATTTTTGTGGCTGGCCCTTGAGGGAATGTGAGCTGCCCACGCACTTCTGTGGACCCGCCTCTTCTTAGTATTGCAGTTCTGAGCACAGACAGCTTGTAAATCCTGTCATGCTGGCTAGATGCTTTTCCTAAGTATCTTACCCAGCACAGTCTTCCACTATAACAGTCTGCATCTCTTTCATGGCTCAGTCCCCCCTTGGGAGTGTGTTGTGTTGCTGTTCAGTGTAGAGATTATATGTCTTGGAGACATTTTAAGAGTAGGTGGGCAAGAAAATAGAGATGGTGATGAAAAAATGTATCTCCTATATTTGACACAATCGCAGATGCTTCTTTTGTATTTCACTTACTCATTGCAACACTGAGGTAGATACTAATGTCATTTCCAGTTTATACATAGAGAGGCTGAGACATTAGGAGTTCATGAAACCTGGTCAAGGCCAGACACAGCTAGCAGGTGGCAGGGGGAGGATTCAAGCCCAGGTGGTCTAGGTCCAGGGCCCATGTTTGCTGGACTATGCTTAGTTGTTAAGGCTGAGAACCTCACCCTGTACTAGCCAGTACCTTCTTTCCAGTGAAAGCCAAGAGAAGTCTTAGACACTCAGGGGCTGGCAGGGACTTGAGGAAGATCCCTCTGGATCCTTGCTCTTTCTAGCTGAGGACATGGAGGTGCAGGGAGGTAGAAGGACCTGCTCTGTCTCACCAGCAGGTAGCTGTGGGAATGCTGGGCCTCAGTGCTGACCCTTGGTCCCACAGGAACAATGGATAACAACTGATAACAGATATGTGCCTGCTTTGTTTGTAGAGTTCATCCAGGGAGAGAATGTGATGGTCTTTCACATCTGCCCCTTGCACTCCTAGAACCCTCTGTGTGCTCATAACCCCCCTTAACCTTAGAATCTGGTGAGGAGCAAGGGGGGGGGGGTGTCCAAGTGCCTCACTATCCCCAAATGGGAGAATCCAAGCAACTTTTGTGCCTTTAAGTGAGGTGTTCCTTTTTTTATGCCACCTTTTAAGTTTGACACCTTAAGAATGTAGTCTGGGCCCTGGCCGGGTAGCTTAGTTGGTTAGAGTGTTGTCCTGATACACCAAGTTTGTGGGTGCTTTCCCCGATCAGGACATATACAAGAAGCGGTGATAAATGCATAAATAAGTGGAACAACAAATTGATGTTTCTTTGTCTCTGTCTGTCTCTCTGTCTCTCTCTTAAAAAATCATTTAAAAAAAGAATATAGTCTGGGATGGACTTTAGGTTTCACTCTGAAATTCTTATTTTCTCTTCTTCTGTGTCTCTGTCTTAGGGCTCCTGGCCCCTCTCAGCATTGATTTCTGTGCTTGAGGAGCATGGGTTGGGCAAGGCGTGCTATTTCTTAACAGTTCCAAAACAGGGCTGGTGAGGATGTCCCCACAGTGTATGTGGAATCCTAGAACGATTGCTGAGGCCCTGTAAAATGTTTCTCTGACCACTGGGATCTTCTTGCTTCCTGGGATTTTCCTGTTGGGCATACGGCGGGCACCGTTCCCTTTTAGTTGTACTCCTTTCCTGGGAGCAGGGTTGCATCAGGCCCGTCAGTGCTCTCGCCTGTCCTGATTCTGAGCATTTCTGGTTAGTAGCCCTTAGCTGCTCAAGGAGGTTAAGTCTAGGCCTGCTCACACCCACTCAGGAGAGCTCCGTTCAGCTCTGAGACAATAGGCAAATGAAGAGCACTTTCATTCAGGCCTCCTGACCACGGTGGGCCTCAGCTCTGATGTTGAAAAGTAAGGGGGTTGAATGAGCTCCCCAAAGTTCCGTTCAGTCCTCATGCTGCGTAATCCTGCCTCTGTGGCGGAGGAAGTGTAGAATACGGAAATAAAATTCCTTTAGGGAAAATAGAAAAAAATGTTCAGGAAAAACTCAGGTTGTTTTTGCCATTGCTGGCAGAGGAGTAGATAGTTCCAATGCTCACCTGCGAAGAACTAGCCCTCTGTTACCGCTCTCTCTCGGGATGTTTATTTTTGAATGGTGAGAAGTAAAAAACCTTGCACCTTGCGTCTCAGCCTAGAAATAACCTGCTTCCCCTACTGAAGCTATTTTTCCCCCCTGGGAAATAGAGATTCAAAGAGCAGAAGATGACCCAGCCCAGGGAGGGCCGTGGTTCTGTGGCACAGCGCCCGGGGAAAGTGGCCACGTATTTGCACTGCCACCAGCTGGGCCCAATTCTGTAACATACCTGCGTGGCTGCTTCACTATGAAACCACTTTGAAAGAACTGAGAGTTTGATATCAATCTCCCTGCAGCTGCTGCTGCTTTTTTTTTTTTTTTTTTACCATCTGTTATTTTCAACGCCAACTTTTTATTTACTAGTGTTCATGCTAATGAGGAGTTTTCTAAATGACCAATTCTTCCTCTTTTATATCTTGTTTAGAAAAGCGGTCTCTCTGCCTCCCGCTAAGTGTGATTTTTCTGCTTTCTTAGTCTTTCAGTGTGGTGGACGTCCCTCCCCCACCTCCTGTAATTTCTCAGAGGCACCAAGGTTGGAGGCAGCACCAAGTGGGGATTTGGAGAGGAAGGGGCACTTTCCTTCTCCCTCCTCCCTGATAATAATGTTCATCATATGAGGACTCCTCACTCTTCTGTGAGACCTTTGCCAACACAACTTCAGGCCCCTCTGTCCATGGGGATGGCCTTCCCTTTTTACAAAGTTCTCAGCTCCAGTGATGAAGGATGGTACGTTTCCCCTCCTCCCCTTATGTGATTTCTAACTCTTGTGCCTGCTAGATTTAAAGGTGGCACTGTTCTGTGGACAGTCCTTCGCTATATGTTATATAGTATGCACAAATGTAATTCTCTTGGGTAAGTGTTATCAACTTTTTTCTACAGGTTCACCATTCCTTATTTGCTATTCTGATGTCCAGTGAGCTCCAGAGAGGGAATTTTTCCCCAGGTTGCTTAAAAAAATACATCTGGCCCCAAGGGTTTCTTAGAAAGGAGTAGAGCGCTCTAGTAGGCATGACTGGAAACTCCATTGCCTTGTACAGGGCCCGACGCCGATGCACATGATCAGCGTGGCATGTACTGAAGGGTGAACTTTCTCTGCAGTCTGCTGGCTGTTTTTATGTCGGTCAGTTCAGTGCTCTGTGATTCCGGTTTCTGTTCTGTCAGATGAGGCATCTCAGCTTCTACATCTGTGGGATTCTATCAGTGTATCTTCTTGGCTGAGCTCGGCACACTCATCTGCTCAGTTTCTTTAACTTGACCTTAAGAATATTCTCAGGTGTTTTCCCAGTCTTGAGATCCTGTTTGGTTGTGTCTGTTTAGAGTTCTGTTTTTTAAATCAGTGGACCCTTTGTAGACATTTTGTCATTTCTCCCTCACCATGGGCCTAATTCATGGGCTCGTGAAGCCCAACAGCTTGGGACTTTGTGTGTGAGTGAGTGAGAGAGTGTGTGTGTGTGTGTCCATTTTCACATACCGCTAGTGCTGATTACCGTATTGTCGTATTATCTGAAAAGTGGGAGTGATCAGAGTTAGAGCTGAAGATCTGGAGTAGCCATCAGTTCGATGAAGTCCCTAGACAATTTCTGTGGAAGTGTTATCGGAGAAATTGGGGTGTCCCCTTCCCCACTGGGTGCCGGGGTGGGGTCCTTACGATATCTCGAGAAAAATAATTTTCTGAGACTCGCACGGGAGGATGAGTGATTTTCATTTGCGTGAAATTACATTCCTGGGTTTCCAAAGTCCCATTCCGGCCGTAGAAGAAGTGTAGCTGGGGTTTCAGTAAAGCTAGAAGCAAAGCCAGTGTCCAGAGTTTCCGTTCCATGTTGCAGCTGGGTCCAGTCCAGCATCAGGCGAGCTGCAGTTCGTTAGTCACTTGCGTGTGGGGTCCACATGGCCGCGGACCACGTGGGAGAGTACAGGAGAGTGCACCCCAAGCAATAAGAGTCCCAAGAGCATAAGAGGAACCAACAACACAAGAGCACAAGAGAGCGAGCTTCTTTGTTGGGGGACTAAGTACCCCAGTGTTCCTGTGCTTGCCGTGGCCACGCCCATTCTGGCCAGTGACCCGTTTCCAGGTGTGACTCACAGACGAGTACCTTTCTGATGTCACCCCAGCTTTACTGGGAATGTGTCCGTCCTCCCGGTCCAGTCCCTTCCCCCAGCCATCTGCAGGGAATCGGCCAGCGGCTCCCTGGGGAGTGCAAAGCTGCAGCTTCCTGGCAAAGCTGCCTAAATGACATGCCTATAATATTTGGCCTTCCCTTCGCTCCATTCCTGTTATTAATAACTAGCTAATTTCGGCCAAATATCAGAAGGATTTTGTTACTGTGGCTTTTCCCGTAGTACATACTCGGAGATTGTATGGATAGTGATTTTACTGTGCTTTCCTATAGGCGCCAGTAAAGGTTTTCCGCGGTAATGAGTTGCTTATTCTACATAATGCCTTTTGCCTGCTTGCCGCGGTAACTAGAATCAGACACCGCTTTCCATGTTTCGGGCCGTGCCTGGCTCGCGCCCTCCAAGTTTCGTGTCCTCCAAGTCTCAGACTTCCTTTTTGCCAGTCCAGTGGCTTCAAGAGAGACTTTTCTATTTCCCCATCTTCAGTCTTATGAAGATTATGAAACTTTGTAGCTCTTCTATTACTGCCGTAACAAATAACCACAGACGCAGTGGCTTAAAGCAACACCAGTTTATTGTTTTATAATTTTGTAGGTCACAGGTTCAGCATGAGCCTCGCTGGCTAAGATCGCAGTGTCCGTTCCTTTTGGAGGCTCTGCGGGAGAATCCGTGTCCTTGCCTCGTCCAGCTTCTCGAGACCACCCACATTCACAGGCTTGTGCTCCCTTCCTCCCTTCCTCCTGTCCCTCTGCCCCCAGGGTGGCACTCTGACCACAGCTGGGAAAGGTTCTCTGATTTTTTTTTTCTCGCTTTTCTGCCATGGTTTATTCTTAAAAAATTAAACATTGATCATTAACAATAAATGCATAATTTACAAAAATCCAATATTTGTTCATAGGATTTATACATACAGGCGTTACATGACATTCTTCTGAGAGGCTAAACTTAGATATAAGAACATGAATTAATTTGATGCCTGGATATACATGAAAAAGTAAGAAACTATATACATGAAGGCTTAAGTTTTACATAAATATAAGAAATATTACATTCTAAGAAAGGATCTCTGATTTTAGGGATCTCTGTGATTAGATTGGGCCCACCCAACTAATCCAGGATACTCTCCTCATCTCAGGGCCTTTAACTTGATCGAGTCTGCCCTCTTAAGTTAACAGGTTCACGGGTTCCAGGGTTTAGGAACTGAACATCTTTGGGGGCCACTTATCTGTCTACCACAGTCCTCAAAACGTTTTGCAAAGAAATGGTTTTCTATGCTTTCTGCACAGGAACTCTTCCTTTCCACTGAAGATCTTTACTGTCATAGGAAGTGTGCCTATTTCCTTGTTGGTCATAGTTTTTAATTCAGTTGTCTCTTAGTTTCCACCAGGGATTGGTTCCAGGATCCCTCTCGGGTACCAAAATTCTTGGCAGCTCAAATTCCTTATATAAAACGGTGAAGTATTTGCATATAACCTGTATTTGCATTTAGGCTACAGCTGAGTGTGCCTACACATCACTTCATTTTCATGGATTCAGTAGTGCTGGGCATGTGGCAAGTTTTCTGGGATTTTTTGAAAACGTATTTTTGGTCTGCAGTTGGTAGAATCCATGGATTTTAAGTCAGTGGATACAGAGGGCTGACTGTATATTCAAATAAACCATTTGCAAAACGCTGTAGCTAAGGTTCAAGTTCAGCTGTGGGTAGACACTGAGCTACGTATGTTTACATGTTCCAGTTTATGTAATTGTCAGCAGTCCTGCGATTGCACTGAGGAAACTGAGGTGCACAGGAAACTTGCCCAGGGCCATGTAGCCAGAAGCAGTGAAGTCAGGGTATGAACGTGGATCTTACCGATTCCAAAGCCTAGCTCTTTTCACTCTGCCTTCCTGCGTCAGAAGTGATAATGGAAAGAACAAAATGAGAAATGGTAATGGGAAAACTTAAAATAATGTAAAATCACTCTGCTTCTGCCAGGGTGATGACAAACTAAGCATTGCCTGTGGTAGACTGATTGCACTAATGGTCCCGATTGATGGCCTCCCTGTGTCCACGCTCTTTACCTTGTAACTCTTAGTTCCCTCCCCTTCCCTCCCCCACCACTGGGATTGGCCATGTGGCCTGCTTTGGCCAGTGGGATGTTAACAAATGCCATGTAAACAGAGTTCAGAAGAGTGTAGGTGTTTCTAACAGTCATTTACACAGCTGGGCGAGCTCTCCTAAATGCTTGCCACCGCCATGAGAACATGCCCAGACTAGCCTAATAGAGAGGTCTGAGAAACACTTGCGGATGAGCCAGATTGTGGCAGCCGAGGCCATCTTATATAAGCCAGCCCCCAACTGAACTGTTGGCCGCTCAAAATCTCCTGAATGTGTCTTGCCCAGATCAGTTAAGCCAGATCACCAGAACCACCCAGCTGACCTGTAGAGTTATAGCAATAATCGATGATTGTAGTTTTAAGCCACTGAGTCCTGGGGAAGTTTGTTATACAGCAGTTGCTAACTGATACACAGCTCTTGTCAGATATTTAAATAGCATAAGAAATATTTTAGTGTCCTTTTGAAGATCCTTTTAGACTAGTAACTAAATATTTTCTTTAAAAAAAATTAATGTTTTTAAATATTCTCTTAAGATTATACTTTAGGCTCAAGAACTTGCCCATTATATCTACCCCCACACTCCTTTAATTCTCTCGATGCTCCTATGGAAATTACACTAAGTAAATCTGGCAGATGTGAAACTAACCCATTTCCTGTGTCATACTCAAACTTTCTTTTCTATTTATTAAGTTTTTGCTATTTAATATTATACCTGGTTGGCTTATATAGGAACCTTTTCAGGTAATTCTAAAATGTTCCATTATAAGTAATATTACCCTCCCCCCCATTTTTCCTAATTGAATTGAGGCTCTCTTGCGGAAACTAGCTGGAATTAACATGGACACAAATTCCATTCAAGTGCTAATTATTTATTCATTAGATTCCAGCAGTGGCTTTTTTGGCGATATAATGGGAGTCCATTAGTGGCAGAGGTAGAGAGACAGTGATCTTGGCTTCTTTTACAACACCTTTCTGGCAGCTGGTCCTCACCGCCACATTGCTGAATTAGGGTGGTATTATTTCTGAGCATAATAAGATTTGGAGACATTAAATCATGGACATTTGGGGTTGGAAAGACTTTGGAAAACATTTATCTTTTTCACTCAGGCCTAATTGGGCCCTTCAAGGCCAAATTTCTCCAATACCTAAATTTTCCAGGCTGTCAGGAAAGGATGACAGTGTTATTTACGTGTTGTGACTAAGGAGACTGATGAAGAGGAGCCAGGCAGGAAATACTTCAGAATGATCTGGATTTATCTTTCTAGAGCCTGAAATGCCAGGTGAAGAATGGTCACTGGCCCATTTATTTATTGGCAATGAGAACAGAATGAAAATAAATGGGCTTCAAGTACAGCTTGAAGAGCTTAGGAACAGTCTGAGAAATGTCCCCCAAATAAGGTAGGTCCTTTGACACAACAGGTTCTCCTGAGCATTTTCGATCTTAGCTTTCCTGCTTGGGTTAGGTGGGTGGCCATCTCTGCAGGTGGTTGGCCCCTATAATTAATAAGGACGCCTCCGGGTGCTGGCAACAGAAACCCGCCAGAGCTTGCTTCAACCAGAAGCGGAGAATTCACATTAGGGCTCCGGGAGCAGGAGCCAGGACCTGCCCCAGGAACCCCTTTTGCTTCCCCTCTTCCTCCCCCTATCTGGCTGCTTCATTCTCCTCTCTGCCTCCTTCTGCTTTTCTTGTCTCAAGGGCTGAACTCGGGGGCGGGGGGGGGAAGGTCACTTGTTACTAGGAAGCCACCCAGCAAGACTGGTCTTGCTCTTGTAATGCCACTTCCAGTTTCCTGGGGAGTGTCTCCTCAGTGGCCCGGCTTGATGCTACCCAGAGGTGGGCAGAGTGTGGGAACTGCACTATGGATTTGGCTAGTTCCGGGGAGTCTTGTGGGGGCATTTTAGAAATTTATGGAGCAGTTTGATTGTCAGTGATTGAGGGGCACTGCTCGCATTTATTGGGTGGGGACCAGGGATTCCAGCCAGCTGTGATGGTTAGAATAGTCTTATACCCCAGAGTGTATCCTGTGTTCCACTGTGAGATGATCATGGATGAAAAAACAAAGCTGGCTGGGTTATTACCTGAACCTGGAGACCTCACACACACATAAACAAGGACTGTTTGCACAGTTTAAGTAAGCATTGACTTTCTTAGTGGATAAAGAGAGATTGTGCTTTGTTTTGTTGGGAAATTTGTCAAGAGGTGTTTGCCAGAAATCACGCCACCCATGGCCTCACCACGTCACCTGGCGTCAGTCCACACCTGTACCTGACCCTCTGTTTGATTTTACATTCAAGTATAAGCATCTCATAATTGCATCATACCTTCTAGATTAGTCTTGCCCAATGAGTTGCATATTGAAATGTGTGTGAGATTTGTGATAAATTATTTTCCTTTTATTCTCATTTATGTTACTCTTACGGCAATAAATATATATGTTTCAAGTTGCATTTAGGAAGTTTTTCTAAGAATTTGATTTCAAATAGTAAAAGAGCATTAGAAGTTTGCTATACGCCTGGAGCTGATACAATTCAGAACACAGCGTTAGGGGAAGTGACTTGTAATTTTCCCATGGTCCGACGATTCAGCTAACTTAAATACTCTTAATACTAACAGTTTAAAAAATAAAAAGCTGTGGCTTGTGCATTGGGTATAGCTGAAGAAAAAAGAAACAGAGATGTTGGCCCCCTGCTGCACACCCTTCCCCCTCCCATGCGCGGGCTTTGGCTCCAGCTGGGCCAGGGTCGAGGTTGTAGGTCTCCTCATCTTTTGGAAAAGCCATAGGAGTAGGGCATAAAATCAGGTAATCACACGAGTTTCACATGCACCACTTTGTAGGGCTTCAAGGGGGATCTGTGAGCTTGCATGGGAAAAAATATTACACCTTGAGTCTCACTAACCTCTAACAAAAATTGAGCAGCTCCTGAACTTTGAACGTTGACCACAAATTACAGCAATGTTAGTGTTGCCTGTGACTCAGTCACCAATAGAAATTCGGTATTTTATATCACATCGTAGATGGCTAACAGATATCTTGAAACATTATGACTTTGAAATGATGGCGGTTTTTAGACCTGCTGCTAGATAGTGTTATTTAATGCATGGACAAATAAGCATGTGTGTTACTATATCACAATTTAAAAAATATTTTGATCACCATATTTAAATGTAATTGACATCCTCTGTAATCCTGTGCATTTCATTTTAGGCATTTAAAAAATCCTGAAAAGGGTCCATAGACCTCACCAGTCTCCCAGGCTCTGTGAAAAACAGCAGTCACAGAGCAGGGTTTTGGAGTGTTCTGGACACTATGCCCCCCCACCGCTGTGTTGTCTCTTCTATTTATCAGGAGTTGACCTCCTGACTTGGCCTGTCCCCAAGATGCCAGATAAGCGTGAAGGGGATGTGGGCTGATCTCCTTGGATCTGGTCAAAGAACTGCGCTGGAGTCACCCTTGGTTCATTCTTTTACTATGCACGAGGAGGCAACTTTCTCCTAGAAGGCTGTATCAATCAGCACAGGTACATGGTGTATTTAAAGCCAAAACTTACTGATTATATGAATCTAAATGAAAGCGTGATTTCTGGTTCAGCTTTTCATGTGGAGAAACACCACAGACATTCTGCAGGAGAATTCCCAATATACAGATCAACTTCTCTTTTCCTTGTCTGTGTTTCAGAGTTGCATAATCACAAGAACTCTTAAGAAGTACCGGATTGCCCAAGAAATATGTTGCACACCTGGCTGCCGGGGGTGTTTTCCTGCTACCCTGTGGCTTATGGGGGCAGAGGCATCTCTCCGAGGTCAGGGTTTGAGGTGGAGATAGCTCCATAGGTGTGCACTTCATCCTGGTGGTTACCTTGCCCCCCAGCTGGAGGGTGCTGGATTTCTGGGAACGGCACTAGCCTTTTTCTGTGTCTGGAAACTTCTGTTGATAGGAAATGAGTTTGCCACAGAACAGCCCGCTCTGCACTGTTCCTTGCTGCCCTCCAGACTCGGAGTCGTGGCTGGGCTACCATGTGCATCTTTTTCCTCTCACAGCTTCTAAGTCTATATTTAGAGCCTGGGAATGCTGACCACTTCCTTTCTACTTTAGTAGTTGAGCATGAAGAGGGATCTTCACGCACTCAACCCGTGATAAATAATAATGGGAATAATATATATTTTTTCATCCTTTGTTTCAAAAGACATGCTGAAGATTGGAATTGAATACTTTCACATTTTTAACCACCATTTTTTATGGGTTTATTGATTGAATTCCTTACTGAGTAAAACCACTCCCTTAAGATTGTGGGAGCAGCCCCATTACAAGATATTGTTACTGCTCATGTCCGACTAAAGAGAACATATGTGCGTTTAACAAGCTTATCAATGAAGTGACAGCATCTCTTTTGCTTCGCGAGCTGCTGGTTGCTAGTATAGATTCTTGTGCCAGACGGCGGGTGCTATTTGGCCTAATTTTTAAAGTGAGATACCTCAGTCCTTTTATTGAGAAACTGTCTCATCATT
Organism: Miniopterus schreibersii; assembly: GCF_964146895.1. Taxonomy (NCBI): domain Eukaryota; kingdom Metazoa; phylum Chordata; class Mammalia; order Chiroptera; family Miniopteridae; genus Miniopterus; species Miniopterus schreibersii. Next base: position 70,155,523 of record NC_138108.1, on the reverse strand, counting down.
GGATGGGTAAGGGCAAGTTTTTTGGCTTGAGAAAGTAAGAAATTTGCAAATACATTGGCTGAGGGGAGGTTATTTCACTCCATTTTGAAGGATCTCCTACCACTAACCTCTTTCTGAGCCATGTTCACTAGATCTACTTTTCATAGAGGTTTCCTTGGGATGAATTTTTTTCTTAATCCTACCTTGTGGAGAGAATATAGGTGTTTACACATCCATATGTGATTCATTTCTGGTCAGATGGACGGCAGAACTAATTGTGTAGCTGCTGGACACAATAGATCCCATTACAATTTTATAGACCGTCTCACAGTGAAAGCTGCTCTTGGTCCTGTCTTTAAACTGGCGGTCAACAGTGAGGGCCTCATGGACAGAGTAGCGGTTTTTCCCAGAAGTGGACCTCCTGAGCACAGAGCTAAATTCAGGGGAGTACTGGGCGCTCCTGGGAACCACGCCTCGAGTGCACTGTCTAATTCCACATTGATGACACCCCTGTAAATTAGGTTCCCTTGTTTTTATTGAACAAATGCAAAACTGAGTTACTGAGAAGGTAAGTGTCTTGTCGGCAGTGACCCATGTAATTTTAAGGTGACCACATAATTTGTCATACAGACCTGAACACTTTTGAGAGTAAAAGGGGGTAGTAATGATTATGCCAGGATAACAGGCATAAATGGGGATATATGGTCTGTCTACCTATAAGGTGCAGGGTGGGGGCTTAATTCAGGCCTCTGATTCCAAAGCCTGCCTGTTCTCCACGAGATGCATTAGATGGGCTGCCTCTTCTGCAGGTAAAGTGGGAAGGCAGATAGTGAATAACCTTCTGAAGATGAGTTCTGCACTAGGTGTGGAGACAAGAAGGAATTCCTCTCAGGCTAAAGAAAGGTTTCCTTTGGCAAGAGAAACTTCTGCTAGAGATCTTCCATATAAGACTGTGGAGCCCGGCCCACCTGGCTCAGCGGTTGAGCATCGAGATCTCGGTTCGATTACCGGTCAGGGCACATGCCCGGGTTGCAGGCTCGATCCCCTGTAGGAGGTGTGCAGGAGGCAGTCGGTCAATGACTCTCATCATTGATGTTTCTATTTCTCTCTCCATCTCCCTTCCTCTTTCTGAAATTAATAAAGACATATTTAAAAAGAACAAAAAACCCAAAAAAACCCCCAAAACTTGGAAAGGGTTTTTTTTGGGGAAGGCAGATGGTTTTTCTCTTCCTAAAAAATAGTTTTCCGCTTTTTTGTGTGTTTTTGTTTTGTTCTGTTTAAAAGAATGAGTCTGCTTTAGCATTTACAAGAAAGATAAAGTGAGATTTCTAAAATCTCATATTCAGGGCAAACATCTTCATGGCCAGTGGCTGTTATGATATGAAGTGGTAAAATGAACTCTTAATAGTAACGGTGTCGGTGCAATTTACTACCCCTGTTTTCAGCACTCCGTCCATGACTGTTAACTATCCAGGCTGATTTATGTGGTGTAATAATTACCGTGAGCTGTTAAGACGAAGTCCCAGCACTGGAGTATGTTGCGCTCCCGTTATTGGGCAGCCTGGCTTGTGATTAGCCTCTGTGCCTCTGTGAGCCTCAGACACACACCTGTGAACACACCCAGCAGAGGTGCAGAAACAAAGGTAGATGAAGCTCAGGGTACTTACAACTGATAGTGAGCCCAACCCTGGAAAGTGATATAGAACCTCACTCGGCCCCCACACCAGAGTTTATTTGTTCACTGAGTCATGTTCTCTTACTGCCTCTGAGGCCAGTTGAGGTGTGAAAGCAAAAGTTTCCTAACAGAGCAGTTCTGTAAATACCACGCCTCTAAAAATGTCATCAAGTCAGTGGTGACAAAGGATGACATGCTGTTCATTCAAAGGCCACTGTTGGAAACCTGCAGCAAGCAGGTGATGGGTGAGAGTTACATGTTTGGTTTGAAATTTGGGATTTGGCTTTTAATTCAGAGCCATTCCTTCGCCATCATTCTACACCCAGGTTCCTGGGGCACCTGCCTTCTGAACCTTGGAGCACCCAAAAAAGATGGAATCCTAGAGCGGGCAAATGCCGAAGAAGCTTTCCCCACCAGGAGAGGCTAGTGGGAACTGGAGAGGGACTGGGGTTCAGGGACTGCACCTGCATCTGTGATTTGTTTGAGGTGCTCTCTCAAGAAAACAACAATCTCTGGTGGTCTTTTTGAAGGATAAGATTTTTTTCAGGAAATAAGAGAACCACAGGCCATGAAACAGAGAAACAACAACAAAGCAGGGTTGGAGGAGAGGCATGCGGAGAAGCGGCAGGGGCATGAAAGAGGTCGCCTGGGTGGCAGGCAGCAGCCTCTCTGCTGTGGAAAATGCGGGACCGTGGCAGACACAGAAGAGCTGTGTTGTCGTGGGTAACAAGAGCCTTCCTGGAGTAGGGCAGGAACATCAGCTGGGAAGTCAGGAGGTTTAGAGGCTGATGGCTGCCCTGCCATGAACCAGCTTTGTCAGCCTCTGTCTGTTTGCAGAAGTGGGCAAGCTGGGTCAGCTGTTATCTAGCATGACGTCCAGCGTAATGCTGAGCCACTGACCCTTTTAGGGCTCATCAGTGTGGCCCCAAAACATTTGCTGAGTACATGCCAGGCATAGGGGCACAAAGGTGAATGTAACACCTGACCCCACATGTGGGGTAGGGCCCTGCCATAAATGCTCCCATTGCGCTGATAATAGGAATAACTAGCTTTTATCAAGCATATATTATGTGCCAGGCAGTGCTGCGGATACTTCTTATTGATCGACAGCTGTCAGCTCTGTAATCCTCCCAACCCTCGGAGGTATATACATCTGTTGTAATTTTAGAGATGAAGGAACTGAGACACAGATAAGTGATTTGTCCCAGATTTCATAGCTCACAAGTGGTGGAAGCAGGATTTGAACCCAGGGAGCCTGACCCTGGAGTCCGCACCGTGCAGCTTCTGTGGCAGGGGTGGCTGTCACATGTTCTCGTCTCCACTGGCGGACTGTCAGCTGCCTGAGAACAGCAACCTGGTCTGTCCGGGAATTCCTGGTACCCCGCTCTTTGTAGGCTCTTGGGACACTTTTGTTGAATGAATGGATGAGTAGGCGGGTGGATGGATGGATGAGATGAAAAGGGTCTTCAGGGATCTCGTAGTCTAGAGAAGAAGATGGACGTATAAACGCCTGGTGTTGGTCAGCATCAGGCAGGAAGGATGCGTACCCCAGTCTGGGGCATCAGGGAAGCCTTCCTTGAGCGGGGGATGCTGAACTGAGCCTCGAAAGATGTGCAGAATTTGGGAGAATTGGGGGAAAGGCACGCCAGGCAGAGGGGCGTGTGGGCTGACTTCAGCACTGCCTCACGGTGGGCTATTTCCAGGGCACTGAGGGCAAGGCAGGGGCCGTGGAGATGGGTCAGGAGAAGCCTTCCCAGGAGGGCGTTTGGGCTGCTCCTGAGAACCGTGGGGGGCTCTGAAGAGGTATAAGCAGAGGAGTGACATGGGCACTTCAGATTTCAGATGGGGTGTTCTGGCTACAGTGTGAAGGGTGGAAGGGCTAGGAATGAGATTGGGGCAGGGGGAGGCTCCTACAGTGGTCCCAGCAAGAGATCACGGGGAGCTAAGGTGGGGGGCCTGGGGAGAGGTGGCTGGAAGGGGAGGGCGACCCTTAACTTGGGCGTGTTGAGTTCACGGTGTCCTAGGGCTGTGAAAGTACTGCACAGGTGTCCCCACATGAGTGCAAAGCTGGGCTGAGCCTGGGAGGGTAGGGACCAGGGACTGTGTGGGTTTGGGCTTGGGCGTTGCCTGCGTCAGGTGGTGGAGAAAGCCAGGTGCGTGGCTGTCATCACCCCGGTGCCTCAGTGACGATGGATCACAGGCACAGGAGGTGGCTGGAGGGATGGAATCAGGAAGGGCAGAGCTGTTGCAGAATTGGAGGGGTTGTGTGATTCCGTTGATAGGAAATGCCCGGAATAGGTGAATCGAAGACAGAAAGCAGGTCAGTGGTTGCTGGGGGCTGGGGGCTGGGGCAGGGGGCTGGGTGGGAAGGACTGCTTAATGGCTCTGGGGTTTCTTTTGGGGGCAGTAAGAAAGTTTTGGAACTAGACAGAGGTGATGTTTGTACAATATTGTGAATGTACTAAATGCCACTGAATAGTACACTTTTAAAAGTTAATTCAATGTTATGTGAATTTTCCCTCAATAAAAAATATTGGAAGGGGGAGAAGTGGGCAGGAAGTGACATGGGTCACATCCGGTGGTGACCAGGATTTTCTGAATCCTGCTTGTTTCCTATTACACACCGGCTTTATTTTCATTGTCTCTCCACACCCGACTGTTTTCTTTACTAGAATGTGAGCGCTGTGAGATTCTGCCCTGTCTGTGTCCCTGGGGCACCTGGCGCACAGTGGGTGCTCAGTAAACGCTGGGACGCATGGAAGAGTGACGGATCGGATGGCTGCGGTAGAGGGTCAGGCAGGCTCCTGGGCGGAGAGGGGGGAAGGGGCTACCGGCTTGGAATCGCTGGCGGAGGAGGAAGGGACATGGAGCTGACTGAGGACAGGAGAGAGCCTGAGTCCCTGCAGTGAAGGGACCTGCAGAGGGTGAGGGGTGACGTCACCTGGCAGCAGTGTTCGGGTGGTCACTATGTTCATCCCTTTGTCACGTCGCGCTGAGCTGCCTGAGTGCAGAGAAGGTAGACCGAGACTGCGTTTGTTGTGACAAGTGGGCAGTTTTGCTGGGTGATCACGGGGGAAAGACAAGAACTGGGGGAAAGAGGTCATTGGTAATTATTGATTTAGGGATGTAAGCGAATCTGGGAGGGTAGGCTGTGGACCCCAAGAACACGGAAAGAAATGATGTTAGGACGCTTAGGCGTGAAGAGCAGGCCGTCAGTGTTGGGAGTGGACATGGGGACAGCTGACCTGGAGAAGACGTCAGGGATGTGGCTCAGGTGAAGGTGAAGTCATTGGGCTCCAAATAGTCACTGTGTTACAAGCCCAGATCAGTGATTTCCAAAATTTGGTACTTACCCTTTGGGTATGGGAAGAAAATATGAAAACTTTTACTTACGCTTTTTTTTTTCCCCTTGAAAATTAAGGATGTAGGTTTTAGTAATATTTACATGTTTATCATTTTAAAATAAGTTAACATACATTAAAGGTGCACATTCACTTACTCATGAGATGTGTGACCACAGCAGTTTGTGAAGGCTGCTGGTTTGGGGGACTGGACAGGTCCTTGGGTGACATCTTTGAGAGTGACGTCATGTAGGAGAGCAGGTCACATGGCTTGCTGAAACAGAAGCCCCGTGTCTCCTGTATCTCTGTCACTGTCTCTTGGTTGACCAGCCAAGGGTACCTTCCAGAAGGGGCATGAGCCTGGCTCATTATACTCTGCAGATCACCTTTTTAAAGTGATCACAAGTCATCTGCTGAATATTCCTTGTAACACTAGAATACTCACCAATGTCAATATTTTTGGAATCGACCCCCACCCCCACCCCATTCCTGTGTTTTTTTAAAATCTGTTCTTTATTTTTCTTCTCTGACTTGCTGGATATTCACTGTTGCTCTCCCGCTCCACTCTCCCTCCTCTCGCCCGGAAGAGATTATATAATGGGGCAACCACATGAACACTGTTACCTAGGAAAGTTGGTGTGTTTTTTTTGGAACTTGGGATACTATTCTCCTGAACCTTGAAATTTGAGTTGAAAGTAACTCACAACACCTGAGTAGTGAGGGACAGCAGAAAGAGCATGGTCCTCAGCCAAAAAGCCCTGAGGCTTCCAGTTCTGACTCTGTTACCACCTGTGTGCTTCTGGACAAGTTGCTTAACCTCTGTGACATTGGCTTTATTTTAAAGTTGGGGAGGTGAGCCCTGGCCAATGTGGCTCAGTTGGTTGGGTGTTGTCCCATGTACCAAAACGTTTCCAGTTTGATTTCTGGTCAGGGCACATGCTTGGGTTCCTCCCTCTCTAAATATCAATAAAAAATCTTTGAAAAATTGGGGAGATGATTGATAAGATTATGGGGGAAATGGAAGGAGTTGATGCATGTGGAAAGTCCCTTAAATTTGCTAGGACTCAGTAAATGCCACTTCTTTCTTCTCCTTGACACTTCCTACCCCACCCCCAGTTTCTTCTTGTTTCTCTTGTATGTCTCCATCCTGGTAGAAGAGACAGATGAAAACAAAGGGTGAATCGCCGAGACCTCCTGTTGGGGAGCTTTAAGGATGTCCATGATGTTGGCTGGCCCACTCTTTCCCTAGTGAGGTTTCTTTTGTGGGTTCCTTTCCCCAAACTTCCTTCTGTTTTAAGGAGAGTTTTGTTATAGTGTTTGGTTAATGTTGAAACAACTCATTCATTATGAGCCCCCCCATTGAATGCCTCCATGAAGAACTGATTTCATAGGGATCAGAAAACAAAATACCTCTAATGCCACCTCCTGCCCCCATCCCATTTCAGATATTAAGCCAAAGGAAATGATTTCTGAGAACATTTAGAATCAAAATGTTTGAATAGGCTCATTTCAAAAGCCCTCTTGTAGTCATGGAACTTTCCTATTTGAAGATAATGATGTTGCGCCCCCCCCCCCCAACCTGATCACGTGGTCTGGCTTCCTGGCCTGCTGGACGCCTGTCTCCACAGCTGGGTTTCTCTCACCTCTGGGGACTGGCCACTGCTCTTCCACAGCCAGGCGCATGCATGCTGGGCCGGACCCTGCAGTTCTCCTGAATTTAATCAGAGTAATAATACTCCATGAATGGAAGAAAAATGGAAGAAGTTTAAAAAGTCATTAGAAAAGTGTGGCTATGAATAAAAATAGGCCTTTGAGTTACTTAGGTCTATCTGTTGCTAGGATAAGTGGGTGTGGCCTTCCTTCCCCACCCCAGGAAAATATTTTATTGTTTAATTCAAAATAACTACAGGCATACCCCAGAGATATTTTGGGTTAGGTGCCAGACCACAGTAATAAAATGAGTACAGGCACACCTCACAGATATTCTGGGTTTGGTTCCAGACACTGTAATAAAGCGAGTATCACAATAAAGGGAGTCTTAAGCATTTGTTGCAGCAGGGGGGAGGGGGGAGGTCTTGCCTTCAGTTTGTATAAAAAGGAAAATCTGTGGTGCGCAGTAAAGCAAGGTGCAATAAAATGAAGTATGCCTGTACGTTATAATTTGTAACTGCAATTTCAACCCAGATGTTAATGTGTTTTGAGCGTTCCCTCTTTTTCCCCCCTTTGAGTGATTTAATAACATTGAGCTCCGTTTTGAAGTTCCTAGTCATTTTATTTTTGCAGTAGTAAGCTGGGGTAATTGTACAACATGGATGTGAGCATTAGAACTACTCCAGGAAGAGAGCCCGGCGCTGTACCTGAAGTATAATAGCCACTCAGTACATGATAAATACTATTTAAAATTCAGGCTGGAGAAAAGAAGCATTCAGGTTCTATGCAGGCACTGTATGAAAAGGAACCCATTGATTATGCAGTTAGGAAGTTTCCAAAAACCTCCTTTTAAATCCCAAGATATTGGCACTCGTGATGGATGTCTTGAAGCAGATAAAACAGCCGAGTCTTTTTTAGTGGAAGAAACAGGGATCTTTTCACGTAAAGTGGCACTTGAAAAATATTGCTGTAATTAAGATATACAGTGTAGTTAGTTTTCAGGAAATGTAAATTTTTCATGTCTTGAAGGAGCCTTACAGAGTTACTTTAAAAAAATAAAACAGTCTCTACTGGAAATTGACATGCAATGAGGTTGACATTTTTTCCTTCCCTCTGTTGGAAGTCCTACACCTGGTGATGTTGGGCTGAGCACATCCTGGAACTCTGTGCTCGAACCTCACCCTCCATACCTGGGAATCTGTCAGCTTGAATGGGAAAAAATATTCCTCCTTTTATGGACAGTGAATTCTAACTGAAATTTGACATTTTCTTCAGTTATGAACGTAGGCAACAAAGCAAAGTTTTATTAGAAGTATTTTGACTTTGTCACCAATAAATCCAAATCGCATTAAAGTTTTCATAGATGTCTTCAGATATTATTTACATTCATTACTACTTCAAAATGATGCCATGTAATAGTTACTTTTAGATCTTGCCACTTAGTGTATTAATAAAGAAGTGCTTATGTTTCCATATCACAGTTTAACAATATTGTGATAACTAAAGCTAAGTATAATTTGTTTGCTTTGAAATGATTTCAGTTTTACTTAATGCATTTAAAAACAGTATTTGGAGGAGACCTCCAGGGTGTCACTTGATTGTCAGTGAGGGTCTTTGGCAAACAAAAGGTTAAGACCCTCCTCTTCACCCTCTGTTTAAATTTTATCCTAACAGACTAGGACTAAGGGAGTTGCTCTCCACGCTGGCTGCCCACTAGAATCACCTGGGGGAGTTTAGAGACTCCCAGTGCCCAGGCTCACCCCAGACACTTAAATTCAGATTTCTTGGGGGCATGGGCTGGGTATTCCAGGTGATCCCAGTGTGCAGCTGAGGTTGAGAACCATAGATCTATATGTTCGGATAAACCAGCCTACTTTTCTTTCCCTCCTTTCTGATTCCTTAAATAGGAAACTAAGTTTCATGCTAATGGTATAAAATTCAAACTTTACATAAGAGCACAGACCTCTCACCGTTCTAAAGATAAGCATTTGATGATACTTGTCATTGAATAATACAATGATAAACAATCATTGTGGATACACACATCCACACATATATCCGCAATGGAATTCTACTATACCTGTTATATCATACAGACATACTCTACAAGTTCTTTCACTTATATGATAGAGTGCTTTCATAACCAATTTCTGAGCTAGGTTGGTCTTTGAGATCAGAATTCTCTTTCTTTGGTGTGTTTTTTTTTTAATTGATTTTAGGGAGGGAGGGAGAGAGAGAGAAACATTGATCTGAGAGAGAACATGGATTGGTTGCCTCCCACACAAGCCCTGACCGTGGATTGAACCCGAAACCTGGGTATGTGCCCTGACCAGAATCAAACTTGCGACCCTTTGGTGTATTGGACACTGCTCCAACCAGTTGAGCCACACTGGCCAGGGCTTTCTTTGGTGTTTTTTATTTGCCCAAAACTAGAGAGCCTGATCCCTCTAGGCCCAATTCAGGAGTAATTTGGAGACCATGGGTTCTTATTTCCCTCTTTTAAGAACTAGTACAGCCTGGCCGGGCGTGGCTCAGTGGTTGAGCATTGACCTAGGATCCAGGAAATCGGGGTTTGATTCCCGGTCAGGGGACATGCCCAGGTTATAGGCTGCAGCCGATCAATGACTCTCTCATCATTGATGTTTCTATCTCTCTCTCTCTCTCCCTCTTCCTTCCTCTCTCTGAAATCAATAAAGATATATTAAAAAAAAAAAAAAAGAACTAGTATAATGGTAGAGGAAAGAATAGCATTGGGGTCATTACCATCTGGGGTATGGGACTCCGGGCAAGTTACTTATCCTTGTAAACTTCTTTGAATCTGTTTGCCTGTTTGTCATATGGAGACAAAGAATGCTTCCTCACAGGGCTGTTGTGATAGTGTACAGGTCAGTGACTAATAGCTGGGCTTGGAATGTTCCCTGGGTCCCCTGAGGTGTTTTGTTTTTTTCCTATTAGTATGCAGGAAACCAAAAGCACAGGATAAGTTTTTGACAAAATTACTGTGCACCTACTATGGACAGAGTCTAGAGGCCCTGAACCCATGCCTTGGGATTGCTATCATTTGGCTGGATTAGGAGTTGGGTTCAGGGCCTCCCTGATGATGAATTAGCCTTACTAGCTCTCTCAGCTTGGTACTTATAGCAGGTTAACAAACTCTTAGAAATGCCCCCATGTGCTTACTGACCCACATCTTTGCATTTCATCCCACTTGCAAAAGCACTTAGGTTTAGAGTGAGAGCCAGTATCAGAGCTCCTGGCAGGAAACAGAATTCACCCCAGATAGTTTGAATGAAGGCTAATGGGAGGAACAGTTATAGAGGTGCTGGCCAGGCACCAAGGGGCACCCAGGGACTAACAACAGTGGGAAATCAATAAATACTTAGGGCAGAAGGGTAAGGGGAGGAAGCAGTTACTGGAACCCAGTGAGATCTGGAACTGGAAAGGGGCTGCCCAGCAGGAACCTAGTCAAGAAGAATGGTACCCAAAGACATGGCATCCAAGGAGAGAGGGAGCTGGGAAGAAATATCCTGACCTTCCTCCTTTCTCCAGTCCCCTACTGGGCCTCTGGTTGGCCGAACCAGTGGGAATCCAGAAGGCCTTGGAGCCCAGGTGAGTAGTCTACAGGTGTCAGCTGTTCAGGTCACAGAATAGGACTGAGAATGGCAGGGGTGGGGCAGACAGAATAGCCAGATAACCAGCAGAGAGGCTGTCCGATGTCAGAGTTGTGTGAAGGGCCTGACAGAGTGCTGAGCTCTTCATGTTGCACAGTAATTATCATTTCCTTCCCCTCGCCTCCTAAGCTTATTCACCCGTGTTGAGGCCATTGAGGCAGAGAAGGAGAAGAGCTTCACCTACTAACACAGCAAACCCTTGAATCAAGATCTGTCATGGTTTTCCGAGCTCTGGCCCTCTTGGTGTCTGTGGAGAGAAGCTCTCTGTGTAAATTCTCCCCGAGTTCATGGCCACCACTGGGTGGGCAGTACAGCAAAGACATGGAGATCCAGTGGGAGGAGACGTTAATTTGGAACCTCTCTCGTTTCTCCTGACGCCTGTGCCTGGAGAGTCCTAGTAGTCGTCTCTGGTAGCTGGAGTAGCTCACAGGCTACTCTCTGGTCGGCCTCTCAAAGTTCAGGGGAAGGCCGGCTGCTTCCTTAATGTGAGGCTTTCAGTATATTTAAAAAGTAAGAAAATGTGTATTAGGTTTAAAAATACCGTAGGGAATTGTAATTGTTTACACGTGAGAACTGAACGTCTTTTAACACAAAGAAACATAATAGAGCCTACTCATGCTTTCATCAGATGATTGATTATAGGAGGTAAAAAGTATGGAGACAAAGCACAATATAGGTGGTGCGGTCTGGCAGTGGGATGCCAGTTCAAAGCTATACGATGCCTGTCTCCTGTTTCAACCCCATTGTTGTATCTCTGTGAGGCCCCTGTGACTTCACGGGGAGAAAGTGTCAGAAGTCTGCATCTGAGACTGTTGTGCATGGAGCTCTTGCCAAGTCTACACCCTGTTCCTCCATGTTCTGTAGAGTCTGATTCTCGTTGCCTTTTCAGACCCAGGTTTGGGAAGATTCAAGGTTGGAGGATGTCTTCATGTTGCACAGGTATCAGGCTGATTGGGCAAGTGAGTGCGTCTTGCAGGCACGTCTTGCTGAGCAGAATGGTCCAGCTCACCACCATGGTGACAGCTTTTCTTTCTGTCTCCAGATATTGACATTTTAGACTAGCGATTTGCAGCCAGTGTGTTGCAAGAACTTTTAAAACATGCAATACCTGACTAGTTTTTCAGGGGCTCTTTTCCCTTAGATTGTGAAATAAAAAAAATGACAACAGCCAACACAACAGTAGCCGTCTAGTGTGAATGAGTCAGAATTATACCTATTTTTTGTCAGATCAACAAAAAATATATTTTTTGGTGTAATTAGTTTATGCGTGCCATGAGATGAAAAAGGTTGAAAATCTCTGTGTTCGATCACTGCGCTTTCATAGAGACTTCAACAAAGGAAAAGAAAGGAAATAAATGTAAAATCAGTATCTTTATTTATTTTTTTAAATAATGAACTGTCTGTTGAAAGATTTGGGAGCCGGAGACTTAGCTGATGAACATGGTGAAATACGTTTTATCTGCACGTTACATGCAGATATGATTGAGACTATCTTAGTCTCACAAGAAGAGTGTGATTTGTTATGTGGCTTCGGCTGTGTATCAGTGGTGCATTCATAAAGCAGGGCAGTGGCTTGTCAGCTCCAGGTGAGTAAGGAGTGAAGGAACTTGCTAAAAAGGCAGACCTCAGGCTCCCCTTCCCAAGGCTTGGAGCCCATCTTTTCAGTCCACACCCCTGTTGGTTCTAGAAACAGCTTAGGAAACTCTGCCATATGGGATGTTGATCCCCTTAAGCCTTTTTAAGGTGCCGACGCTTGATCAGGAGATCTTTGGTCTTTTTTTTTTTTTATCAGAATTGTGAAATTCCTCTGGACCTCCTTCTTCTAGACTGTACTTTCTGGTTTTGTTTGAGCCCCTGTACTTGGTAGCCTGTCACTGGTAGGACAGATGCACAAGAAGTAATTTCCCCAGAGAGGGATCCTGCTGTCACATGGTGGAGGATGCTATCTTGTTTTAAAAGAGAGAAATAAAACCCTCTGTCAGACTCAGTGGTCTCCCTGAAGAGGCTGGAAAAGTAACGCGGTGGTGTGCGTTTGTTTCCAGCCTGTGTTGTTATTAATCCTGTTACAAATGATAATGCTTTCCATTTACAGGCTCGCTGTCTCCGAGGAGTTTTATGTATCGCGTACTAGACCCTGCTGGGTGATTAAGCCACTCAGTCGGCATCTTACAGGCCGCTGGAGGACTGTTTGCTCCTGGCCGACCAGGGCACTTCTCGGAGAGCTCGCTGGGCGGCGCATTGGCTGTTGCTCTGGCTCCTTGGGAAGCGCAGAGGTGCTCAGGGCCTAATGCTACGGGGTCGAGGCCCGTAGAGGTGGGCTTTGCCCTACAGTCCTGTACCTCTGTCTGTCTTATATCATTAGAAGCTCCTTGGCTCCTTTGCCTGGGGCAAGGGCAGGGCTGTAGCTTTTTCTTTTTAAGGCTCATTATCCTCTAGGGGGGAAAAATACAAAACTAGAGGTAGTTAATAATTTCATACTTTTGCACATAAGAGAAGGACATCCTTTCACTCACCAGGTTTTAAAGTTTCAATTTAGAATCCAGATACTTGTGAGCAATTAAGGCTGTGAGTGTCAGGAAGGAGAGTGTGGGCAAATGAATGGAGGGGGAACTGGAAGTTAGCAAGAGAGAGTTTAAGGGGCAGTTGGCCTGCTTCTGAAGCCTTCTTTCTTTTTAAAAAAAATTTATTTATTTAAAAAAATTTACCTTTATGTGAAAGTATTACAGATACCCCCCCAATGGATAAAAAACCTGTGGTACATTTACCCAATGGAATACTATGCAGCTGTAAAAAAAAGAAGGGCCTTTTATTCTTCTGTAGCCTTTTAAAGTAAAGCCCTTCACACCTCAGATCTAAATGGCCTTTCACAGCTGTGGTAAGTAAGGCCGTGGCTGACTTACATGGGACTGGTGCCTCCACTGCCCACCATGCCCCCATCCTCTCCTCCAGTGCCTGCCAGACTCCACAGTGGTCCGTTGCCCTGCGTCCAGATCTACAGCACAGGGACCAAAGCAAGGTTCACCCAGGGAATGAAGCCCTTGCCCGCGGTTCCCTGATCCACCTGTCGCAGGAGACGGGAAGCCCAGCAGCTCCACTGGCTGGTTGGGATGTCCCCATGGCCAACACAGGTCTCAGTCAGCAACTTGGAGTCTCAGGCTCTGTAGCATGGTTGAGGTGAAGCCGCCTCCCCATTTTAATTTAAAGTAACACCGACCACACCCCTCCAACTCAAAATCCAGCCCAAGGAAGGGGCTGAGCGTCAGGCTTCTCCAAGACCCATACCATTTTACCAAGTCATAGATGGGACTTTTCTGAAGTCCACTACCCCAGTAAACATGCTGCCGCTCTCCCCCTAATGAGCGGGGAGGCCGTCAAGGTCATTAAAGGAGACTGCTTGTTGGCGTGTGAGCAGGAAGCCTCTGTGCACCGCCTAGTTTGAGGCCTGTCAGTGTTTCTGAGAGCACTGCTGTGCGGTTTCCAGGCCACTTGTGGCCTTTCCTGCTGGGTAACGACGTCCTTTCTAAACAAGGAAACAGACTTGTTGCTCAGAATGTGCAGTTTGGGAATGACGGTGGCTCTGACTGAGGAGGCCGAGTGCTGATATTTCTGTCACTGCCAGAGCCCTGTGTTTTGGGTGAGCCCCCAGGACAGGAAGCCCTCTTTTCAGCCCTTACTGTGATTCTGTGATGGGAGATGCTGGGTGGATTAGGATGCACCGCTTTGTCCACAAGTCTTAGAGCTCATTAGGTAGCCCCTGGGAGAGTGCTCTTTCCCTGCTACCCAGACAGCTCTCTTGCTGGGACATCTCTGCTGCCACCACCCTGGCCCAGCCCCTGCTGCTGTTGTTGCCTGGACGAGGCAATGGCTCTGCTTCCATTCCCCTTCTCCTGTCTGCAGGGCATCCACAGCGAGCTTTGGAAAATGCATACCAGATCACTGGTCCCTGCAAGAGGCAGTGTCGTCGTGGTTGAGAGCGTGGTTCTGAAGTTGGTCGGACGGTTCATTCCTTTATTAGCTGAATGACCCCAGCAACTGAATTAACTTCTCCCCTCATCTGTAAAATGCAGATGATGATGTTGATGATAGAACCTATTTATAGTAAGGATTGTATGATACTGTGTGGAGCACTTAGATCAGTGCTGGATAAATTTTAGTCATTGTGTGTGTTTTTCAGTACTCTGCCTAAAATTCAGGGCCATCTTTGTAGCTTAGATTCCTACAGACTCATCACCACGCCTGTGAGGGGCATCATGATCCAAGGCCAGGCAGCGTCTCCAGCTTTATCTCCCACTCACTCCTGCCTCCTTCTCTGTTTCCTCCCACCCTGGCTTTGTTCAGCGTCTCCAAAGCCCCGAGCTCCTGCTCCAGGGCCTTTGCACAGGCTTTCCCTCCACTTAGAATGTTTTCCCTTCCCTCTACCTGGCCAACAGCTTCCCTGGGTCCATAGTCAATGTATGACACTGTTTATTTGCAGACAGAGACCTTTCCAAACACATGCCCAGGGCACAGGTCAGCATGGAGGGGGGAGATGCATAGCTTAGTGGTCCTCAAACTGCAGTATGCATTAGAAACACCTGGAGGGTTTGTTAAGACTCAGAGTGCTGGGCCCACCCCCAGAGTTCCTGGTTCTGTAGGCCTGGGATGGGGCCCAAGGATTTGCATCTTTAAGTACCCAGGTGATGCTGATGCTGGTTTGGGGGCCATACTTTAAGAACCACTGATAGAGACACAGGCATTCCTTGTTTATTGCGCATTGCTTTATCCGCATGTGTTGTGGTTTTTACAAAGGTTCAGGATCCCGAGGAGCAGACTTTTGAGGAGCTTATTGTAATTATGTTGTAAAAGCTGCAGTGCGCGGGTCCTGGAGGTTTAATTGAAATTGGATTCAGGATCGTTACGTTACTGATGGCGGCTCCTTCTGTGGCAGGTTCCTCTAGAAATGCTTCTGTGAAGGACTCCAGCTTCTCTTTGTTCACTGAGGGCACAAGAAAGCTCTCACGTGTACTAGTGGCCCTACAGCAAGTTAGGCCATTTCCAGAGTCACAGCCACCACGATGTTCTCGTGCGTTTCAGGAGCTTTTCACAAACCCAAGCGGCCCCTCACCTTCCGTGTCAGGGAGGGAGATGGTGTTGCCGAGCGAGGCCTTTGGAGTCAGGTGCATCCAGGTTGGATATGCTCCTGGTGGCGTGCCTTCAGGTAACCAGCTTCTTGTCGGGTTTCCCGGGTCCTGTAAGGTGAGGGTGATGATATCTAGGGAAGCCTACAGTGTGAGCGTCAAGCAGAGGAACCAAGTTGAAAAGCCTCGCAAGTCTTCACTGTCGTGACCATGGGCAAGGGATTGCACCCGACTAAGCCTCAGCATCCTCCATCTAATGGGGATTCGAGTGGTACTTACCCCACACTGATCTGGGGAAGATGAGATTCCTGTGAAAACTGGTGGGGAATCCTAGTAAAGTCTGTAGTTGGGTGAGTGGTAGTGTCCTGACATTAATTTCTTGGCTTTGACAAATGCGTCATGGTTGTGTAAGAGGTTACCGTCGGGGAAGCTGGGTGAACAGTGGACAGGGACTCTGTATCTCTCTGTAACTTTTCTGTCAGTCTGAAGTTACTCCAAAATAAAGATTGTATTTAAAAAATGCTTGTGAAGTAGTTAGCAGGAGGTTTAGTGAGCCCTTAATAAATGGTGGCCATTACTCTTGCTAATACTATAAGGACAGTTACCACTGGTACCTGGGAGGGTCATCATAACCGACGTGTGTCTAACTGACCACTCTACAGATTGTATATTAGTGTCCTATTGCTGCTGTAACAAACTGCTACAAACTTGGTGGTTTAACACAAACTTCTTACAGTTCCGGAGGTCGGAAGTCCAAAGTAGGTCTCATTGGGCTAAAATCAAGGTGTCGGTAGGATTGCTTTCTTTCTGGTAGCTCTAGGGAAAGACTCTCTTTCCTTGCCTTTTCCAGCTTCTAAAGGGGCCATGTGCTTTGTGGCTCCTGGTCCCCCTTCATCTTCAAAACAAATGACCAAGTCACTCTGACTTCGGCTTCCATGATACATTTGTTTCTGTGACTGGGACCCTCCTGCCTCTCTTTATAAGGACCCTTATGATTACATTCGACCCACCTAGATAGTCCACGATAATCTCCCAGCTCAAGATCCTTAACATCAGCAAAGTCCCTTTTGCCATGTAAGGCACCGTATTCGCAGGTTCTGGGAGTTGGGACAAGGACATCTTTGGGTGGGTGGGGGGCATCATTCTGCTCACCACAAGTGGCAAGCTCTCTTCCTTCTTTTGTCATTTGCCTGTGTCCTATGTCCCCCACACAGCCACCAGATGGAAGGAAACTAGTTTTATTTCCTTGGGTGGAGCTTTGCTTTCCAGCTGTTTCCCTGGGAGCCCTGAGCCCTGGGTGGGTGGGTGCCAAGCAGGCAGACTGTTGCTGGGTGTCTGGTAGGTATATGTGATGTACAACTGGGCACCATGTTACTGAGTGTCCATGTGGTAATAGACCCCGTTCAGTTGTGGGCCTGGTACTTTTGGGCACAAAAATGGTGACACCTGCTGTCTCTTAGTTAAATAGTGCTAACTAACATTCTCACTTTTGACTTTGAAGGCTGATGACACCGAAGCCCTTATGAACACAGATTTGTGGGTCCTGGATGACCCCTGGATGCCATATTCCCTTAGTTCTTTGTTCAAAACCTCATTCCCACCTCTTCTGTTCCCCTTTCCTTTCACATCTCTGTCTAAATCTGGATTGTCTGGTATGGTAGCTGCTAGTCATGTGTGACTGTTGAGCAACAGAAATTCAGCTAATTGCAATTGAGCTATGCTGTAAATGTAAAAAAAAAAAAATACACACTGAAATTTAGAGACTTAGTATGTAAAAAAGAATAAAAGATTTCATTAATGTTTGAATGCTGATTGCATGTTTTGCAATAATATTTTGGCTATATTGAGTTAAATAAATTAGATTATTAACATTAACTTCACCTGTTTCTTTTTACCTTTTTCATGTGGCTACTAGAACATTTTAAATTACATACATGGCTTGCACTGTTTTTCTCTTGGAGAGTGCTTGTCTAAATCCTGCCCGTAGTGTGTGTGTGGGGGGGGGGGAGGAGAATGTGTGTGAGAAGGGTCCCATCATTCCCGTCTCAGTGTCCTGTAAAAGGACTCCCTAGGGTGTCTCTCTCTTTCATCCCTCCTTTCTGTCTGTCTTGTTCCCTTTTTCTCTGTCTCCTTCCTCTTTTTTGTTCCCTTGCAGAGAGCCCGCTAAGTGAACCTCGAGGTGGAATGTTAGTCATTTGAAGCATGACAAGGTTGTTCAGGAAAAAAAGGTGGCTGGGACTTTATCCTGTCCCACAGAGTTAGGAAGATAATTGGACTGCCAGCTCCTCTCCTTACTGTTTGTGCCCTAGAAGATTCCGTCTGTTTTGGTTGTTGTTTATTTGATTTGTATTTCTTAAGGGTGGTGGCATATCTTTTCAAAAGCCCCAGGGGCAGATTCTAACATCCCCTGCCTCCAAACTCTTCCTTGAAAATTGCCACACTGGAGAAGGGCAGGCATTGGTTCCCAAATGGCATCAGAGAAAATGCAGATTCCTGAGCTCTGTGCCGCTGGGTTTTGCCAGGAATGAGGATGGGGTTGCACCAAAAAATCAAGCACATTGTCCTGACTGGTGTGGCTGTGCGGCCGGGCCTGCATGGTAGGTTTCAGTTTCCATTTCTGCTGCCTGGGGGGATGGCCGGTGGGTGCAGCTATTGGTGTAGGTGCGGAGGATGTGGCTGGTTCTCTGTGCCCTCCCGGGCACGCAGCACCTGATGATAGTTCGTTGGGCCTAAGAGGCCATTCTTTGCTCCGGCATTATAGTGAGAGGACAGTGAAAGGACAAGTGGTCCAGAGTGGCTGAAAGGAACATGGCCAGTCCAAAGGTCACGGGTGAGGGTAGAGAGCCAGGATTCACATCCTGGCTTTGCCACCTGTCAGCATGTGACTTGATGTGTGTGTGTTCCTTTAACTCTGCGTGTGTTCCTTCACCTGCAAATGATAGTAGCTCCGAAAAAGGATTGTTGTAACAGTTACTGGTAGTGGAGTGTAGGCCTTGCCCTTGAGCACCCCGGGTGCCAGCTGTGGCTCTGCTCTGATCAGTAGTGTTATCTGAACCTCCTGGTGAACTTCAGCTCTCATCAGCCAGGAGCACGTCGTCGTGGGCTTCAGAGCTTTAGCAAGAAGCACCTTTGAGCCCCCAGGCTCGGGTGAGGAAGGATGTGAGCGGCTGGAGGCGGTGGTGTGAGTAGGTGAGGAAGCTTGGATGGGGAGAGCTGCGTGGAGTTTGGGGGGACGGTCAGTGAGTGTGCAGCTCTTTAGAGAAATTTAGGCGCTTGTGAAGCACAACTCGCTCACCCTCGATTCCCACAAGCCTTCCTTAGCCTGCGTCAGGGCGTGACTGTCCTTGCTTCAGTTGAGTGAGTGGGACTGGGGCAGAGCCTGCATGCTTAAGCCAGCCGAGCCTGGGGTCTGGGCACCCTGCCCTGGGTGCTGGGCCGGGCCTGGCAGAGCGGGAAGGAAGTGAAGTCATTTTTCAGCCCTGTGGAGTAAGACCTTCGCCAGGCGACACATATTTCTGGTGGGAACCTGGCTATCTGGTAACTCATGTAACTGACGCTGGCTTCTTGCCCTCCCTCTGCTCTCCAGCAGTTGAGGGACCTGAGCCAAGGACTTGCCCCTTGGGCCTCCTGGGCCCCTGGACTGGAGCTCGGAGGAGGCAGAAGCCAGGAACCACAGGTCCCCCTAGGAAGGGGAGAGTGCAGCCCCAGGCCTCTCTTTGCTCTGACTTCCCCTCTGAGTTTTCAAAAACTTGCAAATTGATCTGAAAGAGTAGAGTTTATTTTTCTTCCCAGTAAGGGTGTGGTCCTGGTGGGGGGTAGCTTTTCCTGGGACAGTGTCCACTTGTTTGAATATTTACGTCAAATCTGGCTTTTCCTCTCAGCATTTGGGTTCTTTTTATGAGGATAGTTTTTATGAGTTTAGTCCTAGACACGTTTAAAAAACGTGATCAACAGTACTAGTGTGTTTTCCTTTCAGGAATGGCCTCCCCAGTGGTACTTGCAAGTCTGGATAGATAGGAATATTTGGAAATGGGCAAAGCGATGAGAATGAGGGTGTCACCCAGGTCTCCGTTCAGCTCTTCATGTCACTTTCTTGCACTGGCTGTGTGAGGACTCTGGCTGAAGCCTCTGGGAGGTGGTGGGGCCTGTTCTGTGGACATAGAGAATGTGACTAGGCGGAGGTGACAGTGATGGGAGTGAGGAGGACACAGGTGCTTTTTTCCTTTCCAGTTGTGTTTTGACTTAATTACAATCATATTTAGCAAATGCCACATAGTTGCTGACTATGTACTGGGAACTTCAGAGAGAGGCCCTCATTTAATTCTTAGAGGAACCCTTTGAGGTTATTATCCCACTTTACAGGTGAAAATACTAAAGCTGAGTGGTAGAGGAACTTCTCAGCTGGGATCTGAACAGTTGGGATTTGAACACAACTCAGTTGTATTCCCATAATCATGTTCTTTCTGCTATGCTACACGTGTCCTTAAGGAGATTTACTGATAATAGGAGTAAAAGGGATAGAGGTAACTTTTATTGAATGCCTACTGTGTGCCAGGCACTGTGCTAAGTGCTTTATTATATCTCTGATGTGCAGAGAGCCTGGGGACATTGGTACTATTATTACCTTGCTTCACAAAAGATGAAACTGAGGCTTAGAGGTCACGTGCCTTGCCTAATAAATAAATGGTGGAGCTAGAAGTCACCAGCAGCCTGAGTCTGGAGCTTGGGCTCCTTTCCTCAGCACAGAGCCTTCATGGGCTCACGGGGTCTTATGGACTGAGACTCTGCTGTTGGAACAATGAACTTGCAAGCAGGGATAGAAACTATTTTAAGTGGATTATTAAATACTTGCAAAAGGTCCATTTTGTGTAAGATTTGGGTCTAAAATGCTATTTAGAGATTCCAAGAAGTGTAAGACGTGTCCTGCTCTTGAGGAGTTGGCGGTCTGGTTATGGGTGTCACCACACGCAGGAGGGAACGAGCCCTTCAGGTCAGGGAAAGTTTCCCAGAGTAGATGTTTGTGTTATGGAAGGGTACGTTGGATGTACAGGCACACCTTGGAGATGTGGGCTCAGTTCCAGACCACCGCAGTAAAGTGAGTATTGCATTAAAGTGAGTCGTAATCTTTTTGCTGGTGGAGGGCCTTGCCCTCAATTCATAAAAAAATGCAATACCTGTGAAGCGCAGTGAAGCAAGGTACGCCTGCACTGGGGGCAGGTAGAAACCTTAAGGGGGAGAATGGGGGTAAAAGATAGTCTAGTTGGCTTGAGCAAAGCAGTCCTTCCCGATCCTGAAGGGCCTCACAGGCCAGGGTTGACCTTAGAGATGGTTCCTAAGCCACCTTCTTGAAGCAGAAAGGCCTGGCGGGGAGTGGGGTGGGGAGCTGTTTCCCAAGGTTTATATGGGCAGGTGGGCAGGAGTGGATTGGGAGGGACGGGTGATGAGGCTGGAGAAAGGTCCCAGGTTACAAAGCTGTTGTTGTGAGCTGTTGGGCAGGAAGTGGTTAATGTCGGAACTCTCATTAGGGTTAGTAATTCAGTTGGTCCTTAAGCAAAGGTGAGTAATGCTGGGAAGAGGCAGAAATGACCCATGTAACTGAGTTGGGAGCTCACAGAGAGAGGAGAGAACATTTATTCGGGGTTAGGTGACATTCATAGGCTCTAAAGGAGGAAACGTGTTAGTTTATCTTCACCCCACCCCCACAAGGATGAGTTGATGGCATGTTTATTAGAAAACTCTCCACCTTGATATCTTGTTCTAGCTTTACAAAATTCCTGTTCACTGTTTTATCATTGTGGTGGTAGAGGCCCAGGGCTGACCTGTATACCAGCTTGAGTCTGGGACCATCAAGGGGTTTCTAAAATTACCTAAAGGAGTTGGCAGTGGAGGTGGCATTCAGATTTCAGTCCACCACTATATAGACCAGTGTGGACAGCCATGAATGAGGGCTGGCGTGTCTTGGGCACAGAGTTCAGTCCCTGGTACACAGATGGCAGAGAGGGAGGAAGGGGAGAGCGATGAAGAACTGAAGGGAGATAAAATGCATGTTCAGGGCACTGGCAGGTTGTAGCAATTGAATATCACATCACTGACCTTCTCTGTTCATCACTGTCCCACCTGGGGCTGTTCTGATCCAGTAGTAACCATCTGTTGGATCAGGATCATCCCCCAAATAGTAGCTACACTCAAGAGTTTCTCAAGTTTTTAATTCCTGGAAACCTTTTAAGTTACTCCTTCCAGGTCAATTGTCACCGAGGAGACCAACAGAACGGGAGGCTATCTTTAGCCTGCTGTCAGACTGTCATTGTCACCAAGAACTTGTTTCATTGCTAATTATCCAACTTCTTATGAAGCAGTTAAGTGAAACTGATTGGTAGGAAACACAGTGATTTGGAAGGTGTTTTTTTTTGCAGTGACGTCTTTAATAATTAGAAGCGAGAGACCAACTTTGGGGATTTTGTCTTGCCAAAATGAGAATAGCAAAGATGAACCTCTCCAAGAGCTTCGGTGAGGACATGCCCCAGGGAGGCCGTGTGGTGGCCGTGCACGTGTGTGGTTGCCCCTGGTGTTTCCTGACCCACGGTTGCATAGGGTGGTGGTTCCTGGATAGAAGGTCTTATGATGATTGTTCTTATTGCCACTCACTTCTGATGCTTTCTGATCTGTGCGGTCAGTCTGCTTGCTTTATTTATAAGTCTACCAAGTGACCTAACTTCTCAAGGGATGTTATTCCTTAAAAGGCGACTTGTAGATACATAGGTATGGCCACACTTAGTCTGATGAAGCCTTTAGTTAGTCCTGAGGTGAGGAGGCTCTGTCCCCCTGCACAGTTGTTGGTGGATATTAGATGAAAAGATGCCATCTTCAATAGCTCTGCACCAGCGCTGTCCTGTCGAACTTTCTGCCACGATGGAGGTGTCCTGTATTTGTGCTGTCTGTCCAGCACGATAGCCACTAGCCACATGTTGAGCACTGGAAGTGTGGCTAATATGTCTGAGGAACTGAATTTATTTTATTTAAGTTAATTTAAATTAAAGAACCACACGTAGTAGAGGCTATCACTGGGGAGCACTGCCCTAGACAATGGCCACAGATGACTGATGGCTGTCCCCAGGACTTGGATATCAGTTTTAGTTGGCTGGACTTGTTTGTGAAGGGAGATTTAAGACACAGGGTACTCTAGTGGACATTAGAAAATCTAATAGCATAGAACTGTGAGATTGTATTTCTTTCTTTTAACCCTCACCTGAGGATATTTTTTTTCCATTGCTCTTCACAGAGAGTGGAAGGGGGAAAGAGAGAGAGGGAGGGAAAGAGAGAAACATCAATGTGAGAGTGACACATTGATTGGTTTCCTCCTGCACAGGCCCTGACCAGGGCTGGGGGTTGAGCCTGCAACCAAAGTATGTGCCCTTGGCCCGAATCGAACCTGGGACCCTTCAGTCCGAGAGCTGATGCTCTAACCACTGAGCCAAACTGACTAGGGCTGAGATTGTATTTAAATGATGGAGCTGGAGTAGTCAGGGGAGTCCTTAGAGGAAGATGGCATGCCCATGGCTCTCAGGTGTTTGGAATGATGTCCAGGCAGCTGTAAATGGTCCATTTACTCCCACTCCTAGGGAAGCAGTATGGTATGGGAGCCTGACAGATCTGTGTGAAGATGGGGTCCCCATGCAAGGCATTTAGCTTTCTGAATCTTGGTTTCTTTATCTGCAAAATGTGAATAATAGCACTACCTCCAAGAGCTATTATGTTAGATAACTTATATAGAACCCCTAGTGTTTTAGCATATAGCAGGTTCTCAATTACTGGAGGCATTCTTATCAGAACAGGGTTAGCATATGCACACAGAGGTCGCTGACTATCTAAAACAGCATGATGAACCCGAGTTCATACCCATTTTCTTACATCCGCGGACGAGGGAGACCTCTTTCTAGATCACACATATGGAGCTAGGAGTGCTGAGATGTTGCAGAGAGAGTCGAGAGAAGGCAAGGGCGTGAAGAGACCAAGTCCATGGTAAGGGCAGCTCTGTATCTGTGCATATTGTGGTTTTCAGAATTCCAGCTCTGATCCTCCTGTCCCAGAGGAGTATTAACTGGAATTTACAGCCTAAACACTGCCTGGGCTTCAGGGCATTTATTTGCATGGCACCTTGGATACTTCCTCGAGATGATTCCATTATTATTTCCTTATCTGGGTTCTGTTTACTTGAACACTTGAGGTTGATTTAGTATCGTACAAGAACTGAACATTGTCTTCCAGACATCATTAATCTCGCCTTTCTCACCTTGCCTAAGTATGAAATTAATCAAAAAGGAAAGGAAAATTAATAATATGTTGATATTCACAATTCATCAGGAGATTTCACAGCAGGTATGAAATTAACTCCTCTGAATTAATACACACTTCAGCCAATTAACGGTATAGAAAAGGGTTATTTATTATTTAGGAAATGCATCTTAACACTTTGATAATTAGTTAGGTGATAGCTGATGTCTGGTGATAAGACCATTCAGTAATGCGAGGTTACCTTAGGACACATAGTAAGCATTAGAAGAATTTTTTTTCCATATTTCACTGAGATAAATGAGATAAAGCCAAATGATTAATGCATACTTGTTTTCTGTCCATTGATAAAGGTTTGCCCAAACACTTGGAGTTTTGATCTCTGTTTACAATAAACTAAGTTTGATCCCGGGTTCCCTGTTTCCTTGTTATGACATGTGATACAATCAGTTTCAAAGGATACATTATTATGAACATATTATGGAAAAGAATAGAGTGCTGTAATTACAAGTCTATTACAGTGTTTGCTGAGGTTGATAAAGGACAAACTTTTGTTACTGGATTGTTCTTGTAATTACATCAGAAATAACAGGCAGCAGTCACCTTCCATTAGGGGCAGGAGAGAAGGAGCCTTATTACTTAAGTGATCACATAAGGCACTGAATGAATCATCCTCGGCCTCATCATGAGCATTTAAAAATAGAAAGGAACAGTTGACATCATCCTATAGCAGGCTTTTAAGGAACAGAAAAATGCCAGGTAGTATTTTAAGGGAAAGAACTGTCTGAAGTGATGTCCTAGCCCACATGTTAATAGCCTATTGACGGTGGTTCTTGAACCTGAGCCTTGAGCGTGCCTCGAATCTCCTGGAGGGCTCTTTCAGGTTGCTGGCTGGCTCAGAGTTCCTGATTCGGTAGTTGTATTGGGGTCTGAGATTTTGTATCACGACTTCCCAGAAGATGTTCATGTTGCCGGTTCAGGCTCTGCATGATGGGAACCATTAGGCTAAGGGCAGACCAGGTGTAACTTGGGGAGGGTTCCAGAAACAGAATTTGAAGGTTAATTCCCTAGTGCCTGTTGAGATAATTTTGATGGAAACGCCAAGTTTTGTTTGGGGTGGTATGCAAGTTTTGTAACAGGGATTTGCCGTTTGTGACATTGTAAGTGAACATTAAAAGCAGCTGCAAACCTGGAAACTGGTTTCCCAGTACTCCTGGCCCTCTGCCATCTTGGTAAAATCTTGGATGAACTTTGGTGGCTACAAGTATTATCTCTCATCCAAGCTTGTGATGAATTTGGAAGTCACAGGTTTCAATATTTTTTTTTCATTTGTAAATCAAACACTTTACCTGGGAACCATCATTTTAACTAAGGGCATTTTTGGTCCCTAGGCACTAGATCGTTGTCATCGTCACACCTGCCTGACAAAACTGCTGTCAGCAAAATGAAAATATAGGACGTTGGGCACCCCCGGTGGCTGTGGCTCTGGGCTTCAGACTGGTTCTAGAACTGCCCTTTTACTATCCTGTTAATTTATTATTCTTTTATAGCAACAGCAATCCCAATAATAATCACCAGCGTTTGTAGAGGGCTCGCTGCCCCTCTGATGTGGCAGCTGGCCTCTTTGGTTCTGTTGTATTGGAACCACACAGAGGACAAATGCCATCATTCCTGACCGACACTGTGGTGACTTCTGATTCAGACATGAGAAGACAGAGGCTTGGAGAGGCACTCGGCTGCCCTCATGGTTGGTGAGGGTTGGACCCCCGTGCCTGAGTCCAGGCAGCGTGCGTTGTATGGGACAGATTTAGATTGGATTATATATTTTGGGAAGCTCTTGGCGGAGGCTTGTTGAGAGGCCCCACTGAAATGGAAAGATGCTGGAAAGTTTGAAGTGTGATGAAACCAATGTATTTGTTTCTCAAAGGTTAAGATTAAGTTCTGTGTCAGGGACCACTCCAGGCCTCTGTGACCGGGCAGAATTTCACTGCCTGGTAAATTCGGATGCTCTGCCTGACATGAGATGCAAGCCCAGTGAAGCCAGTGCTGTAAGAAGGGGTCTATCCTGCCTGAGCAGCTGATGTTCGATAAGGAAGGTTGAATGACGCAGCTTATGAATGTGGCCATGATTTGTTTCTAGTGTATACCCCTAGGTGACCTTATCATTTGAAATGTTTTCTCTAGACATGAAGATATTTTAGGTGGAACCAGAGACTCCCTTCAGCTATATTCTCACGTGAATAAATGCGGGACAGCGTTGGTGTTCTCAGTGAGCCCTTTGCTTGTTAGGCGGTGGGAAAGAAGGAGCGAGGGCAAGCCTGCTCTGAGTCACGTTCATGGTTGTTTTTGCATCAAGATTCTGAGATTCTCTATTTGGAGAGACATCGTCCGTAAGGAATAAGAGGATGAAAGCCTCGGTGTAAATGAAAAGGGATCAGCCCAACAGATGGCAGTGCTGAGGGCTTGAGGGCGTGGCGAGGGGTGAGACCCAGGGATCGAGAATTGGCCACCAGAGTAGACGCTGCAGGGTGGTCCTTGAGCATGCTCGCTTTATCATCGCCCACTTTTAGAGGTGCTTTGAAAGAGGGTTGGGGTAGAGGCAAGAAAGTCAGATGCAGGTTTCTAATAGAATGCCACCCTAGAGTGCAGAGCTGATTGTTAGGCTATTTTATGGGCCATTTGCAATATCTTTTATCCAAAATATAAAATGAAAGAGGAAAATGTTGGTTGAAAATGGGATTCCAGTTTTTCTTCGCCCCTCTTTCACTATCTGTCCCTTGTGGTTGCTGCCTGTTTTTTTTCTAGATTGAATTGCATTCCCATGACCTCTATTTGCAGATGCTTTCACAGTTTTGGTGTAATTAAGGAAGGGAGGAAAATCAAAACATACGCCCAAGAAGAGGTTGAAGGAGTGTACCGATCCCCAGAAAAGGTACTTCTTGGTGAAATCTTGATGAAAGTGGTAGAGCAATGTGATTTTGAAAATTAGGAAGAAGAAAAGATTTCCTTCAACGTTTTCTTTATCTACAGACACCGCTAGAGATGGCTATAAACTTTATCAATTCTATATCCTTGGTACCGCAGGAAATGGTATGTAAGATTAGTTGGATATTAAAGCTTTGCTGAGGATAGACGTGATGGCCTTTTGGCTTCTTGACGACCGTGAATTTTGCTATTGTATACAGCCAGGGGTAATACAGTAGTTTTCCTATGACTCAGGGAGTAGGTTGTCTGACTCTTAAGGTAAAATCAAGATTGAGTTCTTAATTAGTGTATTATTAAAGAAAAACAAATCCAGATTTGAAAGCACCGGGGGAGGTAAAGGGTAATGAACTTTCTCTTTTGGCACATCATGAACAGTTTTTGAATCTTACATTGTTACTATTGGTGTGATTCATGTCACCCACTGCCCTTGCACTTGATC
This sequence comes from Miniopterus schreibersii, assembly GCF_964146895.1. Taxonomy (NCBI): domain Eukaryota; kingdom Metazoa; phylum Chordata; class Mammalia; order Chiroptera; family Miniopteridae; genus Miniopterus; species Miniopterus schreibersii. Next base: position 70,128,377 of record NC_138108.1, on the reverse strand, counting down.
CCAGTCCTCAAGGAAAATTGCCATGTAAAGTTCCAAATGAGACGTTTATGAAAACATGCAGAAAGGAGTAAAAGCACTGAAAATAAGTCGGTATTACTTAGGTCTGAGGCGCATGGGTATTCAGCTTATCAGCCTATACCACTTCACGTGAATGAGGTGTTTTTAATGTTGGCCAAGATACTTAGGATTGTTTTCTCAAAATATTTTTTTATACATTTCTTTTTCATAGGTTTTTATTTTTTTTTATTAAAAAAATTTAAATTACAGTTCGCATTCAGTATTGTTTTGTATTAGTTTCAGGTGAATAGCATAGTGGTTAGCCAATCCTATACTTTACAAAGTGTTCCCCCCGATATTTCCAGTACGCAATGGGCACCATACAGAGTTATTAGAATATTATTGGCTATATTCCTTATGCTGTGCTTTATATCACTGTTACTATTTTGTAACTACCAATCTATACTTCTCAATCCCTTCACCTTTTCACCCAGTCCCCCAACCCTCCCACCTCCCTCTGGCCACCATCAGTCTGTTCTCTGTATCTATGAGTCTGTTTCTGTTTCCTCAAAACACATCTTGATGACTTGGACTTATTGAAGTTGGCAGCTTTTTCTGTATCATGATAATCTAGTTTCAAAACCAGTCCCCACCTCATAGCTATCGCAAACAGAAGCTGGTACAGAAAGGTGGCCACACGCTCAGTGGCACTGAGTCAGCTCCTCCCAGCCTTCCATCCCTCGTTAGTGAGCACGTAGTGAGGCCAGACTGTTTCATGGAGATGGCACATTTGGGATGACTGCTCTCCCAAGTCACCCTAATTTACCACCCTCTGGTATTGCTCAGAGATTGTTGACACAGACAAAAATATTAATGCTGTGAAGGGTAGTTATATCCTATAGACCATATAAAGAGGGAATTGGCTTGGTTGGATTAAAAATAACAAAACTCTCAGACGTCTTCCAGCAGAAACTGGTACCTGTTCTTACGTGAGGTTCATAAATAGAAGGTAGACCAGTTGGTTAATCTTGGAAGACCTGTGAGCAGCCAGCTTGCAGGTGGGTCTGTGCAACATGGTCTTATTTTTTCCCTCCCTCCCTCCCTCCCTCCCTCCCTCCCTCCCTCCCTCCCTCCCTCCCTCCCCTCCCTCCCTCCCTCCCTCCCTCCCTCCCTCCCTCCCTCCCTCCCTCCCTCCCGAGCTCTTTCAGTTTTATAATTCTATGCTGATAGATTCCACAGCTATCAGAAACACACTGCATGTATCTGTTAAAGGACATGTTTTCCCCCTTTCTTTCTTAAAGGTGTTTCTAGAGGGAAATAGCTGTACAGAAGCACATAGTAGATATATTTGTAAAATGGCATTTCGTTTCTTTTGGGGTTTTACTCTTTAAGGGGAAGTGGCTGTAAGTAATCTGTTAGATTTGAGTGAACAGGCATGTAATTCCATTGGCTTTATCTCATGGCAGACGCCTTTGTTTTTTTGTAATAGAGCTATTCGTTGTTAAAATTGTGTGTGTACATATACTTGGGACTGTGTATATATGAATGTAGTCGAGTTGGAAAGCATTAGGATTGGTAAAAGCTTTGGTTTAATGCCTCCTGAGACTTGGAACAAAGAGCAGTTCTGTGCAGAGGCTCTGCCTTTGCCAAATGCAGCCTCACTCCTGCTGAACCAATAATGGATGGATTTGGATCCTAGCAAGTGAGATGATACAATTTTTTTAGACAAATGCCTCTGGAGTTGAAGTGATAGGAGTGCTCACCTAGCTATTTTTAGGTATCCTTTTTTGGGGAGACTATCTTAAAAGGCACTTGGGTTCTAAAATGGAAGAAGCAAAGTTCATAGAATCTCTTTGTCAGCCTGTCTTGTTGCAGCAAATCATGTCCTTAAAGAGGAGAAACTTAAAATTGTCTTTGCCCTTGTGATTTCCGGAATGGTCACTGTTCTAAAGTGGACATTGGTGGAGGATCTATTGGGCCATATAAGTACTGTAGAAAGCAAATATTTACCAGGCTAAGCACAGATCCAGGATATTTGACCTTGGGAGGGAGACAACCAAGTAGCTGAGTCAGGTGTTAGTGTTTGGAACTATCAAAACACAGACGCTGTAGTCCACCAGTGCATCCCAGTCCTGATGGGACATCTCCAGCTATCTGGTGAAAGCCTGGTGGACTTGATCTTTTGGGATAATTTGGTAAGGGTATTGCATCTGTCTAGAATTAGTAAAGTGACTGGAGCAGAAGGCCCTTTTTCTACTTTATTCAATTGTTATCAAACACAGATTTATTGATCTTGATTAGGGCTAGTCACTCTTACATGGAAGGGCTGGCCTAACCAAGACCTGACACGGAGGATTGTGATGTGAACCTAAGAAAAGGCAGTGACTGGAGTGTAACTCATAAAGATTGCACAGCTTCTGAGCTGAGCTGTGTCTAAATCAAGGAACTATTGCTCAAGGACCACAATTTCTTAAAGTCCCCAGTTAAGAACATACTTTATGGAGGAAGCAACTTGCTAAATACTTCCTTATTTACCTGTCTGAATAGTCAGAGCTTGAAACCACTGTTCAGGCTACCCTTGAGTGTTATCTTGGTAAATCAGACATTCAGCTTGGGAGCAGGATATTTGGATTTCACAGGCTGATAGGATTTGGGTGTCAAGGTTATGGGGTCAACAGAATGAAACGTTAAACAATCCTAATTCTTGTTTCTTTTATGTGTGTGGGCCTTGAACAAACTTTGTCTCTAACAACATCACAGGATTAAAAACTCGCCAGCAACTCATAAGCAGACGAATGTCTGATGTGAATAAAAGCCTTAATGTCAGAGCTGGAAAATCATGTGACCACATGACTTTTATCAGCGGCTTCTCTCTAGCTGTCACCTTGAGAGTTTGCCCTGCTGGGAGAAACCAGAGAAACAGGGAGTATCTTCTTCTGAACCTCAAAGGGATTTCTAATCTCTAAAGAGGTGGAAATTTTGTGTGAGATGCAACAAGCATATTTAATCCATCCCGCCACCTCTGCCCTTCTGCATATGCATACACCACACACATCACTTAATAGAAATGGGGCTTCATTTCAGGGACTGGCCAACCGAATAGTCTATCTTCAAGGGTCTGTTCTGAAATTAGTGGTGGCAGATAGGGATTGTTTGCTGACAACTCTCTCCAAGAGTTTTCAGGCATGGCAGCTGGGTGTAGCAGGCTGGCATCCTGGGGACTCAGAGCTGGGCCTCTGGTCCCTGATACTTAGCTGCTCTGGTTTATGCTGTGGGAGGTAGAGCATCTTTCTGCCTTTCCTGAGCTGTGGTGTGTGTGTTTATGTCAGTGTCTGCACCTCCCTCCCGCTCTCAGCTCTGCACTGTGTGTGGCTGACAGCCCTCACAGAGCAGGCAGACGTGTTGGCATCATGAGGCACTCCTGGACTCTGTCTGCCTGCCACCAAATATGGTGTCACCTTCCCCCCTCAGCACGCCATACCTAGCTGCCTTTGGAAAGGCCTCTTGGCTCCTTTAGGAATAACTACTGAAAGAGCAGCTGTCTGTCAGCCTCCTCCAGACGGATCAAATTGGGTTGTTGTCAACCTGTTGTTGGAAGAGCTCCCAACACAGCAGACTTGGCTGTCATTGACGTTTATAACTTGAAAGCCGTATCACAGATGATTGTGCGTTTCCTCTGATTCTTTAAATAGCCTTCAGAATATAAAGCACATGGCCTCTACACACTTTGGCAACTCTCTGGAGATTGGAGATACTTGGGTTTTCCAGAAGGTAGAGAGGCCCCTCTCCATTCTCCCATATTGTAAAATCACCTCTTTCTGATTTAGGTAGGAAGAAGCTGTCCTGGCTTTGTGTGGAACCATATGAGTCAGTTTAGATCAGGAAGATTATTGGCTTCTAAGAACAAGTGACCCTTTAATTCTGGCTGCCATAGAGCCTGTAGGGAGAGAAGATATTACTGGGAAGCTGATGTCAGAAAATGTTTCTCAAATGGGCTGGTAGATCCTGTACCTAGTCTTTTATGCCTTAATTTCTGAAAGAACCAGTTTCGAAGCTTCACTCCTGACACATGCCTGGAAGAGAAAGATGCAGCGTTCGTGGTAAAAATGAAATTAAAACCAAAGCCACCCCAATAGATCATGTGAACATATACTGCTAAAGGAAGTGGAGAAGGGGCAGAATGGAAGTGGAATACCTTTTACTTAGTGTTGTTCTGTCCGGACTGTAGATTTCCCGAGGGCTCGGACTGGCCTATTGCTCTTCCTACCATCAGTGGCTAGCTAGCTAGCGCAGAGTCTGGCACATGCAGCGCGATGAACTAAACGAATGAATGTAAAGAAGAAAAGATGTCGGTAGAAAAAGTTCATTTCATTTTACAGTCATGTGTCACATAACAACACGGATACATTCTGAGAAATGCTTTGTGAGGCAGTTTTGTCATTGTGTGAACACCGTGGCGTGCACTGCAGAAGTCGAGGTGGTCTGGCCTGTGTGGTATAGCCTGTTGCTCCTGGGCTGCTAGTGCATACAGCACGTTACTGTACAGAACACTAAGAGACTAAATCAAGCACAAGAGAAAACGATACACTCGAGACACTGGGTAAATATAGCCAACTGTTTTATAAGTGGAAAGAGGACAGTCTAAACAATGCAAAGTATAGTAAATACATACACCAGTTTGTCACTGTCAGGTATTATGTACTGTACATAACTGTATGTGCTGTACTTTTATACAGCTGGCAGCTCCGTGGGTTTGGTTACATTGGCATCACCGCACGTGAGTATAATACTTTGTGCTGTGATGTTATGATAGCTGGAGTGTCGCTAGGCGATAGGAAGTTTTCAGCTCCATTGTAATCTTATGGGACCACCATATATGTGTTGTCGTTGACTAAAACGTTGTGCAGTACATGACTGTTTTTTATCCTGGTGGTGCTAACATTGAAATATATTGATCAACAAATCTAGATAATAGGATTTAAAGTTAAGGACATTTTCCTGTTGGCGTCAGAGATGAGTGATCTTGGAAGAGGCATAACAGAATCGGGGATGTAGGCAGCAGGCCTTGGAGTGATTAAAATGAAACACCTTCCCTGGCTGAGCTCAGATTGCTTCCTGTGGCCCTGGGACGTCAGTCGCGGCTCACACAGTGCGAGGGCCCGGTGTCGCCTGCGTGCGGCGCAGCTCGGCCCAGCACAGCCTTCCTGGCAGGAGGGGGCGGGAACGGGCTCTCTAGCCGGCTCGATGGCGGCCACAGACTTGGGAAGAGGGTCAGCTGAGGAATGCTTGTCACCTTCCTGGCCCTTTGCCTGTGGTGCTCGCTGGCTCTCCACCTGAGCCCTCTTTCTCAGAGCCCGTGGAGTGCCCTGGCATCCCTACGGCTGCGCTCCGGAGAGCCGCTGCCCACTGTTCATAGAGGGGCACGTGGAGGAAACCCCACTCCCCCTAGCTGGGGGGAGGGGTGAAAGGTGGGGCCGCAAGGGCAGAGGTCAGGGCTGTGCGCAGCCCCTTGTCCTGTCACCAGGCCAGACGTGAAGCAGGGAGCAGCTGTCTTCACAGGCCTGCCCGGTGTTGACTGGATCTAATCAGAATTCCCGATTCCTGGCAGGAGGTTTCAAAACAGCATCTTGCATCTGTTCTCTGGCTTTACTTGAAAACAATATTTAAAAATTTTTAAATATTTCAAATATCCAGGCAAGCAATATCCAGGCAAGCACGGAGACTTACTAGAACGAACACCCATGTAATTCCCCCCAGATTCCCTGCCTTTCTCATCTCACTAATGACACCATCTTACCAATTGGGAAAGATGCTGATGAGGGCTCATGTTAAAGTCGCTGTCCTTTTGTCCCTGGGAATTCTAACAAATGAGGGCTCCTTGGAACCCAGACCTGCACCAGGCCCCAGCTCACCCGCGCTCTGAGGAGGGTTGGCGGCCCTGGGTCGGCCCTGCCTCCTGTGCTCTCTGCTCGTTCTGTTGTGTCATTGCCCTCACTGCCAGCTGCTTTTCTCCGCATTCAGTGTCAAGGAGGCATTGTGTGTCTGTCCCTTTCTCCAGCTGGTTCAGGCCTCCCCGGTAGTGGGCAATTCAGTCAGTCCTGCCCGGCAGAGCTGATGCCGTCTCCGCATCCCGCTCCCTCCCCGCAGCAACTCATGGTACTTGAGGCCGCACGCAGGACTCACTTTCTAAACAACCTCTCGTTCCTCCCAGGCCAGTGTGGGCTTTCTCCCTGCGTGTCCATCTCCCTGGAGGAGGGGGGTGAAGGCCATTTCAGGGTGCCTTCCAGGTTTAGAATGATGGATGGACAGCGTCTGTCGGGCAGGCCGGGGTCTCCCTACGGTGAATTAAAGTAGGTAAGGCCCGTTGACAGGTGTCTAGTCACTTCTTTGGTCCGTGTTATTGTAGCTGTGTGGATGGATGCTGATCATTCACTTAACTCTTCGTTTCGGTCTGAACTTCAGGATGGCTTATAGGAATCGGTGCCCGCGACTCACCCTCCAAGAGGCCCTGCAGGAATCAGTGCCCGCAGTTCGCCCTCCGAGGGGCCCTCGGAGAGTTTGTCACCACCCATTTAATGAGAGATGCCACCTTGAAAGGCAGGGTAGAGGGAGCTGCTGAGCCAGGAGGGATGAAGAGAACCCCAGTGAGGGTGAGGCAGGAAGGATTGGGGAAGGGGGTACAGCAGCCTTGGGAATTTGGTGGAAGAATTTGGGGACTCGGGGTGCCTGGAGAGACAACAGTTCTTAAAAATTCTAAGCCTTCGTGGTCTGGTACAGTAAAAATCAGTTACTAGAAAAATGAAATAAAAAGAATGTTCAAAATAACAAGCCTTTGATTTTATTATTAGATTCAAAAACATAAAATTACCCTGTCAAATTGTTACAAAATGTTCCTGAACACTTAGACTCAATTTTGGTACATACTTCTTCACAGACCAGAAACACTGTGGGCTGGCCCCACTCTGTGGTCCCTCCCTGTCCCCCTTCCCCCCCTTCGAGTAGCACTGACCTAGGAGATGTGGATCTTGCTCTGTGCCTGCCCTCGTATGCTGGGAAGGCCACCCTGACCTTTCGGAATCTGGGTTTTTATGCTACAAAGTGTTGGTTGGTCAGCATGGCACTTCCCTCCCCGACAGGGAATGTGGGACCAGGAACAGCAGGTGCTCATTCCTGAGCCCCTGGCCCCAGTGTGGGTCCCCTTTTAGAGATCCTTCTGGAAGGAGCATGCTGGGGGTTATTTTATACACCCCCCCTTGGCCACCTTGACCAGCTGTCTGACCAGCTCATTGGAAAGGTGTGTGTCCTGCGTTAGTGACCTTCTATAACAAATGGACCTGTGTGTGTGTGTGTCTGTCTGTGTAGTTATTTGTCTTGTCCATAGTTTTGGGCTGGTGGTGGCACTAGGGGGAGTGGCCCCTTTTAAAAGTCCTTTAGGGAACAAGACTAAATAGGCCCCCCCAGAATCACCCTGCAGTAATGCTCATCCCAGGCCACTGGAAGAGGGGAACAGGTGGAGGGGCCAGCATGGGAGGACTTTTTGGCCGGGCCTGGCAGTAGTTAGTGTCACTTTCTATTCATGTTCCATTGCCTAGAACTCTATCACCTGGCCACATCTCCCTGAGAAGTGTCGTCCAGCTGCTTGTCCAGGGCTAGGAGAATGGGGTTCAGTGGGCAGCGCATGCTCCCCGTAGCCTCCCTTTTCCTGCTTCTGTGGCTCACTTATCAGAGTCTTGTTCACTGTTGCATTCTTTCATCCAAATGGACTCATTTATTCCTTTTTCTGCCTGCCCCTGATTATAGTCAGACATTCCATTTTTATGCACTGGGCTAAGAAGCAGTGGAAAGAACAGAGAATGGAAGTTGCCTCAGAATTAATGGACAGCGATTTCTCAGGCCGCTGTCAGCAGCCAGGAGTGGCCTGTGCCGACTATGAGAGTAAATGGGATATGTGCCATAGGCCGCATTTGGATTTCTTTTTAAAATCAAGGTATTTATGAGCTGAGAGTAAAGCTTAGTCTTCAAAAAAGGAAATTATACCTAAGCGGAGGGAACCATTGGTTCAGGGGCAGCCAGTAGCCCATATTGAAGGTGGCAGAGGTAATATAACTTGGTAAAAAGCTGAAGTAGCTCTAATAACTTTTTAAGTACACTTTTATTTTCCTGCAGCAATGAATTAAAAAAAGCCAGATGCACCTTTATTGGCTCTCAATTCAGAGAAGCCAGAGAGTCAGAAAGTGAGAGGTGGGCTTTATGGGAGTGTCAGGTGTGTGTGTGATAGGATTCTTGGCGGAATTGCAGGTGTAGCATCCTTCTGGAGCCAGTGTTTAGTAGGATGTCAGTCAGAAGAACTGGCCTAGGCATTTTGGACAAAGAACCTACTACTGAAAATTGAATGTGGAGGTCATGGAAGAGGTGAGATGCTAAAAAGTGACCCGAGATTTGCAGCCACAGGAAGATGTCCCACCCCTAGGACTGCAGGAGGGATGGGAGTTAGGGATATTATCAGAAATGGGAAGCGGGGTCCCCTGGAAAGAGCTGCGCACATGAAAGGGATGGCCCTGGGCAGATGGAAAGAGGTTGAGAGACCCTGGCTTCTATGTGTGCCTGCCCTCCCAGCTTCTGCTGGTGCTGCCCACAGGCCAACCCTCCATGGAAACCAGTTGGCAAGGGTGTCTGGGAAATTTCCTTTGATACCTTGCAAAAAGGGCAAGGTGTGCAGAGAATGGATGTGAGAGCAGAAAGGTAGATGGCTGGCACGGGGCGTGCAGCCTAGTGGTGGAAAGGGAGGAAGGTAAACAGATTGAGGAGAGTACTTTAGGAAAAAATGTTGAGTGTTGACTTCTTTCTTCCAAGCCATAATCCTGTGTCTGTGGTTCTCTATCACTGCCTAGGTTCCTTTTTCCCCATAATTTTGTTACGCTTTTTACACCATGCGGGTTTTTTTTTTATTGACATACAGGGTGGGGCACAAGTAAGTTCATAGTTGTTTGTACGGAAAATAATACAATAATTAATAAACAGTAGTACAAGAATAAACTCTGTGTTTCACATACTCACAACTGTAAGCCTACTTTTGCCCCACCCTGTATTTGACCCCCCAATAACGGCTAACATTTGCTGAGTCCTCACACCGTGCTAGGAAAGCAGTGCTTTATCTGTGCAGGCAAACCTTGCTTTATCGCACCTCACAAACCTTGCTTTATCGCACCTCACTGTATTGTGCTTCCCACGTATTGTGTTTTCACCAACATCAAAGCCAGACCGTCCGCCACCAAAAAGATTACAACTCACTGAAGGCTGTTAGGATAGCATTTTTTAGCAATAAAGTATTTTTAAATTAAGGCATATGCATTGTTTTGTTGAGCATAATGCTATTGCACACTTAATAGACTACACTATAGTGTAAACATAACTTTTATATGCACCAGGAAACCAAAAAGTTTGTGTAACTCGTTTAATTGTGATACTTGCTTTATTGCAGCAGTCGGTGTCTGGAACTGAACCCTGCAATGTCTCCGCGGTGTGCCTGTTAATTCATTAAATCATCACAGCTACTCTGAGGAAGGTATGGTCAATTCTCATTATTTGTGGATTCTGTGTTTGCAAATTGGCCTATTTGTTAATATTTATTTGTAATGCTAAAATCAGTACTTATAGCGCTTTTTTGACCACTGACAAGGTGGAGGAAAATCAGAGTTGCCTGATGGGAAATCCCCAGCTAAGATAGAACGAGGCAAAGCTTTGCCTTCTTGTTTCAGGTCTCATACTGTAAATACATGGTCTCTTCGTGATCTCATTAGTGCCACTTTGGGGGCATTTTTTACCTTTTTAAAAAAGTGAGTTCACTGTTTAAAACGGTCCCCAAGTGTAATGCCGAAGTGCTGTCTGGTGCCCTAAGTACAAGAAGGCTGGGATGTGCCTTACTTAGAAAACACGTGTGAGATCACCTCTTCAAGCACGAGGTGCACTGTGGTGGCTGTGAGTTCAATGTTAATGAATCAACAGTGTATATTAAATAAGGTGTCAACACAGAAACACACATAATGTGTTTATATATTGATCAATTGACAAAAACGTGGTGACCTAAAGATTCGCAGGAACCTAACCCTACATTTCTCCAGTTCAGTATTTATTAATTCAGTGTTGGTGGTGACTTGACAGAATAGAATTCTGTGAATAAAAAAAGTTGACTGCGCTACTGTTATTCCTGGTTTATAGAGACCGAGGCACATAGTCAGGAAAGTTGCCCAGCGTCACGCAGTAGGGTCAGAACCCGGGCAGCCCGGCTCCACCACCCTTCACTCTCCACCTCCTGCCCTCCTGCCCCCCCTGCCCCCCCCCAGCTGTTTCTGATTCTCCCAGGCCCTCCTCACTCTGCTGTGGATGCTGCTGGAACAACCCTAGGGCTGTTTTCAGTGATAAAACTCCAGTTGGTAACGCAGACAGTTATCTCTGGTTGAGAATTGGAACTCGTATAAACCTGCAATAAAGGTAACAATGTTTGACGCTTGTATGGAAACCTCCCTGTTTGGAATGAGTGAGTTCTCACAGCAGCCCTGCCTGGCATTAGATGAATAAACGCTGGCGTCTTGGGAGGCTGTGATTTGGTCAGGGTCCCAGGATGAGCAACGGCAGGACAGAGACTCCTCCAGGTTTCCTGTCTTGGCATCCCCAGCTCTTTCGCAGGATTGGGGCTGGCTCTCCATGCGGCTCCGGGGGGAGCGTGCCCCGCTGCTGCTGCTCCCGCCCTGCTTTGACCTCGAGACACCACAGACAGATAAGATTGTGTGTAGAATAAGCGATTCCAAGGGAGGGAACAAATATATTTTTTATATAGACCGTTTATTTCTATGTGCATAGAAAATCTTCCACGGGCTCGAATGACCTGTTTGGAAAGATGTTAATTTTTTTTTCTGTTCATTAGGGAAATATTTGAAAATAAGAAAATAAAGGAAAAATAATTTGAGGGCTGCGGGCACTTCGTCATTTGTATACTTTCTCACTTAAATATTGTTCCTGCCTTCTCTTTAGTTTCCTTTTGTATTTAAATTTGTGTGTTTGGATAAGAAATAGATGTACATGTTAAGAATTTTAAAGGTACAGTGAAAAAAAGACACCCCCGCAGGCGATCACTGTACCTGATTTCTTGTCCACAGCAGGTCCTCGAAAATGCTGGAGTAACATCCTTTCTTTTAGCGTTGTTTTGTTATAACGTTGATGAGATGCTGTAGAAACTTAACTCTCATTTTTATCTCATTAGCCGGTGCTAAAGTGGGTTTTGTTATACATCCTTTTGCTCAGAGTCACAGAACCTATGGGCAACCTTAAGTGAGAACTTACTGCACTCTCCCAGAGGCGTTCTAACCTCTACCCAGTGACTTGCAGCTTGAGCTGATTTTGCCTCCTGGGGGACATTTGTCACCTCTTGGGTGGAGAGTCCGGGTAGATCACCTAGTGGGTAGAGCCCAGGGATGCTACTAAACACCCTACAACACACAGGAGAACCCACAACAAAGGATTATGATTATTTGCTCCAAATAGGGAGTGCTGAGGTTGACAAGCCCTACTTTCCCCTCAGTGTGAACCGAAGGGCTATTCCCTTTGTGGGAAACGTAAAAGCTTTTGTCTGAACTTGGATGTTGCGTTTGTGTCTTTGGCAGGCTTTTGTTCACCTGGTTCTTTTGCTTCTGGTTGGGCCGCAGCTGCTCCCATGGGTTAGGGATGGGAACGGTCCTCTTCTGGTACCAATGCAAGGTGGTGCCCATCTATAGAGACTAAAAACAATAAATGGACTTCAGCAGGTCAGCATTTCTGTTATCACACTGTGTGGGAAATTCTAAACAAAGCCAGATGTAAAATATTTCCTGGAGAAATTCTCTTGTTTGTTTTAAGTTCTAAATAATTGCTGCTTGTAATAATTATATATAAATATATATTTACATTTATGTAGACACACTTAGATGAGCATACTTTGTAAACTTAATAAACATTGTATTATGCATGGAAATTAATTTGGAGAACTCCCTGTCATACAGTTGGCCCTGACATGTGTTTACTGAGCTGTACACATCTTAAGTTCCGAACAGTCAGAATTGGAGTTTGTTTTAGGCACAGTTCATGCCTCTAACCCTTGGTACATGGCACAAGGAATATAGTACAACATATTTCTATGTTTAAATAGAGCTTTTCAATAGACAGAGATAGTGCAGTTTAAGATGAAGAAATTAAACTGGAGTTTAACTTCTGTTACTCTGTGTGACCATTTGGAGTTTTTATGTGATTAAAATGTAAAACAATGCAGGAGGGGAGCTCCTAGGTATAATGTTTGATAAGTGCACATTTTAGTTCAAAGAAGAAATACTTCACTGAATTTTAGAAGTAACTTTAAAATTGACATTCTTTTTAAATGGTTGTTTTAAAACTAAAGAATGATTCAGGAATATAAGGATGATTGATTATCACATGATCATGGCTGGAAATAATTTTGTCATATGGGGGAGGGACTGTAAAATAGCGATCTGCCCTGGGTGTCCACTGTGCTGGGCACGTCACTGGTAGGGAGCTTGAGATCTTTAAGAAAAATGAATGAAAGAGAAGGCAAGCAGGCTTCTTAAAAGCAGCTTATTTCTCTTGATCCGGTTTCTGTCCCATGTGAAACCTGTGCTCTTTCAAATGCTACATAAGATAGAAGCTCTGACCTATTAATGTCTTTGTGAGAGTAGCCAAGTTTTCCCCTCCCCTCCAGTGTTTTAAAACTTTTCTATTGAGTTATATATAAAGAACAGTGTCTACATCGTTAGTTTACAGCATGGTGCATTGTTGCAGGCAAACACACCTGTGTAAATGTACCTGGATCAAGAAACCAAGCTGAACAGTCTCCAGATGTTCCTTTGTAAAGATCCCCATCTGACGCACAGCCATTGACCGGACCCCCAACAGCACAGATCAGTTTTGCCTGTTTCTGGATGTTGTATAAATGGAATCAATTATACAGTACATAAAGAGAAGACTAATTTCTAACCCAGCTCTGGGTTTTGATTCTGGCTGGAGACATTCGAATTATTCTAAAATGTGGCAGTTCAACATCTTGCGATTTTAGCAGTAAGCAAAACTTCCCAGTCTGTTTCATGTGTGGCTTCATTAATAGAAGCATTGGCCTTTAAGTAGTAACATTTCAAGCGCTTGCTTCTGTAGTGAAGACCACAGCCAGCCTAATTATGATACTACTTGTTGGGCTTTAGAATTTTATTTGGAAGGCAGATAATTGTTTAGAAATTATATTGGAGTTTGTGTATATATCGAAGCAATCAAGCTCATCTGCAGCTAGAGTAGCTTATAGGCTTAAAGTGTGGTCAGTGAGCTGGATACACCATATAGAAGCTCGTAATTGGATTTGGGTTGGAAACCATCACATTGTAGTGCAGTCTCATTGCATCCCTGTATTATATTTAGAGTACCATTTTCTGAGTAGTCAGCCTGTCGTGTCTATAGGGACAGAACAGATGGGAGGTTTCATAGTTGAAGTCTGAGCCACGGGGATCTGAAATCGCCCTTCACGTTATGGGGAAATTCAGCACTCAGTTCGAAGACCTTTGGGAATGTTGAACTGTTACTTAGAAAAAATAGCCTCCCCTCCAGCCATCATCCACGGTGATAGTCTGTGCTCTCAGTCCTTCCTGGATCTGTCAGAGGCTCGCTTCTTCACGGTGAGCCTCATGGCCAAGTCAGGAGGTTGGTGTAGCTCCTACTCAGGTGTTATGTGGCAGCAGGGCACATGGGACATGAAAAGTATTTGCCAGCAACTTCTGTTGGCTCTAGCAGAGATGAAAAGGAACAGTTCTAGCAGAATTGTTAAGTCAGGGATATTTGTCTCTGGGGAGCTGGTCTTTGCTCACTTAATTAAAAACATTCTCTTCTTTCTTCCACCTTAGTGGTTTCTGGCTATCTTCTCTAATTAAAATAGGGAAGTATCTTATGTGCTTTATTCTTTGAAACTTATTTGTGTCCAGTCGCTAAATCTGTTGTTGTGTTTTGTATTTTGCATTTTCAAGCCTCTGGTGCAGGAGGGGCAATGCTTGCAAATAAGAGCTGTTTAGGAAATTATGTCTGAGATGGGAATTGGATCTCATCAGTCCTGGGCTTCAGGCTCTTCAAAGTCAGTCTTCAGCTACAGCGGAGCCCTAAGACCTGCTGTGGCATTAAAGATCCCTGGCCACCTTGTTTTGCCACCCAAGACTCGCCCTGGCACCTCCTGCCTCCCTGTATGTTCCAGGAGTGCAGGGGAACCGTGCCCTTGAGTGGGACTGTTCCCTGGTGCTTCTGCTCCGTGCACAGGCTCTGTCCCGGAGGGGAGGTCTCCCTCCACCATCCTCTTTTTATCTTTCCAGACCCCTTCCAGGGATTCTTCCTTGATCTTCCTGGGTAGGATGAGAGGAGTTTCCTCTCTTGTGATACCTGTGTCTTTCTTGCATTTGTCCACTGGTGTGTGCCCAGCATCCAGAGCAGTACCCTGCACATACAGGTGCTCAACAAATACCTGTGGAAACAGTGGATGGATATATTTTTATATTATATTGTAACCTATGGATGGTCTGTCTCCCCACTACAGTTTGAAGGCAGGGATCATGCCTAGTCATCGCCATGTCTTCAGTGCCTCATAAAGGTTCCCAGAAACTTTTGAATGGAAGACATGCAAGGCTGGCCCATAGAGCGAGTGTTTTAGCTGCAAGGAAGTTTTCTTTGCACCCAGTCATTTCTATCAAGTCTTGAGCGTTCAAGCAGAACTGCATCCTGTGGCTTTGTGACAGGTGCAAGGAAATCCCAGAATGCTGCAGGGGAGGAACCATCCTTTGTTACTCCCCCATGCCCAACCTCTTGTTTTTGAAATAGGAATTCCTCTCGTGTGGGCAAGTGTTGATGAAAGCGCTCATGTCTCAGGGAAAGTGCCTGACAGTGATGTTGATTACCCCGCTGATTGCTGATGCAGGAAAACATCAGTGTGAAAAAATGTGGGTTATGTAAAGGCAACATTAATTACCCTTTAAGGGAGATAACTGTCATTTTTACATGATTACTGTACAGCCCAATAAAGGCTCTGAGTTGCGTGTCTTATTTCATTTCTGCAGTGATTTTTGGTATGAGTGCTTGCCTGGATTTAGGTACAGTGGTACCTCGGTTTTTGAATGTCTCCATTGACGAACATTTTGGTTTACGAACGCCGTAAACCCGGGGTAAATGCTTTGGTTTTCGAACACGCCTCGGAAGTCAGACATGCCCCCGCTCTTCGTCTGAGGGCAAGACCCCGAGGCCTAGCTGTTGGCTGTGGATCCCTCGCTTTACAACATTTCAGAACTCGAACAGGCTTCCGGAATGGATCACATTCAAAAACAGAGGGACCACTGTCCTCGGCTCCTAGAATCAGATCATGGTGATGTTTTCTCAGTTCCTAGAAAAAAAAGTTAAGTGATGGGGTGGAGCTTTTTCAAAGTTGAGTCTTTCATTCCCTGACCTGCTCAGATCTTTGGCAATCGCTTATTTGACAGTGAGTGCCCAGCAGGTGGTGGAATGAGTAACCCAGGGAAAACCAGATTTGTCAGGAGAGCAGAGATGTGAATTTTTAATACTTTCTGCACTTTCTGTGGTGCTGAGGCCTCCGCCTGCAGCACACACCCTGTCCTTGCAGTTGGATCATTCCTGGATCAGAAGAAGAGGTTCCATGTTGCACGATACCCTGGTGTCCGGGCAGCCAGTGATGTTTGGGGCTCTACTGCCTTCATGAGTTTGAAGACCCATGATTACGAACGTGGGAACGTTGTCTGGGGCCTGTGGCTCACATCACATGGCTCCTTGCTCCCAGCCTGGGGGAAAGAAAATGAGAGAGAAGGCTGATCCCAAAACACATTCCTCCACTCTGCCTCTCTCTGAATGGGCAGATTGAGCTGATGAGTGTGGATGGTCCAGGTACTGCCAAGTCTGGAATGCACTGGCCTTCTGTGGAGCTGTTGTTCCTCTGCATGGAATACCCTCCACTGGCTTTGGGACAAGGGAGATTTGCTCAGTCTTACAGGCAGAAAGGAGACAAGTGCAATGGAGCAGCCACAGGACAGTGATGTTCATTTCAAAGGTTTCACCTGTTGGGGAGCTCTTATCTATAAAGAGCCTGCTCATCTCTGCTGTGCTGTGACAATGCCACCCCGGAGGAGCATTCCTTTTCCCAGGCTTGAGGTTACTAGGCTTCTTTGGTCACCATGAACCTGCCCTCAGTGCCACCACTCTTGCCCAGAGGAAAGGAGAAAGGTTGGCTTTGACCTCCATGGAAGTATCAAAGGCAGCTTTAGGGGTGAGATGTTCGGCATGGGTGAGGCTCTCCTCACCCTCTGTCTCCCCTTCCCCATCAATGATGAGACCCCCCACTTCCTACTTAGGCATGAATTCCACCCTCCCGCCAGGCCAGCAGACCTTTCAGTCCCCGATTCCTCACACTAGAGCATGGGGACTTACACTGTATTTTCCCTGATGGCGGAAAAGACAAAGCATTGAGGCTTATTAAGTGATGGACTGAAAGATGGCCAGCCTCGTCTGTCTCCCCTGCAGGAAGTGCCCAGGGATGCCCTGTGGGGTCATTGTGCTCCCAGGGAGGAGCCCAGTGAATGGTGACTGGGTCTGTGCAAGAAAGGGAGACACTAAAGACATTTCTAGCTGCTTGGAAATTCTCTCTCCCCATTTAGTTTTGGAAAGAATTTAAACTGGCAAGTGTACATACCTCCCAATTTGGGTAAATTTATCAACCAAGAAGGGCTCTGGGGCTGTTTGTGTAATTGTTGGTTGTCAGATGATTTGGTGTCTTAGGATCAGAATCATAGGGTTATCTGGAGCAGTTGGCTCCGTGGGATAGAAGATGTTGCCTTCTGAGCTTGCAGACTGCAGGAGTGAGCAAAAGCGGGTTGCCCCTGGCACCTGCTGTGGGGAGCTGGGACGCAGCATCAGAGCCATTCACTGCTGCATTTGACATGTATCTATCGAGTTCCTGCTCTGTGGCCAGCACCATTCTAGGCATTGGGGGACACAGTGATGAATAAAGACAGAGGAAGTGGGTACATCACATGCCAGATGGAAATGAGGGTGAAGAGGAATCTGGTAGGGCATAAAATGGGGCGCTGCCGGGTTCTGTTAGATGTGGTGTCCCAGGAGGCCGCTCCAGGGAGCAATGTTTGCTGAGACCTGACTGAGGGCAGAGTCACCAGTTTCCAGGGTGCAAAGAGTAGTAGGAGGAAGAGAGGGCACATACAGGTGCCTGAGGCAGGAACAGACTTGACCTTGCATGAGGGCTGTGTGGGTAGAGTGAAGGTAGAGGAGCTGAGTTGGGAGGGCGAATTGCTGGAACGAGTCTTGCTGGGCAGGGTGTGGAGTTTGTGTTTTATACTGATTGTGATGGGTGTGTGTGGAGTTTTAAGCGAAGGGTGGGCGTGGGGGCAGGCTGACCTGATTAGAGTTATATTTTATAAAGGTTATTTAGCTTGTGTGGAGAACTGGCTGTAAGAGGCAAGGGTGGAAGCTTAGATATGAGTTAGGATAGTGGGTAGGAATGACCGTTGTCCTGTGTAAGGCGATGGTATCATAGCCTCAGGTGAGGGGAGGGAGACGGCGTTGAGGGTTAGCTAACTCATTTCCCAGTGATCAGCCCCTCTCCGGCTGACCTTTCCCATGACTGATTTCACTCCTACCATACATGTCGTCTTAAATTTCCCTCAGATCTATACCTACTTTATTTTTTTTAATACCACTTTTTTTCCTAAAATGATAAACATGTACACATGTGCACAAAAACACACACTCTCACTTGTCGCTTCTCTGGCTTTCTCTCCTGTTGGCATGCAGGTGTCACGATGGCAGGTAGGGACTTTCTCATATTGACTGCTGAGTCCCAAGTGCCTAAAATGCTTAAAATATTTACTGAAGAAGTGCATGAAATGGAAGGACAACTAGCTAATGCCCTGATTTCATAATTTCTATTTGAAAAATTGCCATGACTGCCTGAGGTTTTA
This sequence comes from Miniopterus schreibersii, assembly GCF_964146895.1. Lineage (NCBI taxonomy): Eukaryota > Metazoa > Chordata > Mammalia > Chiroptera > Miniopteridae > Miniopterus > Miniopterus schreibersii. The sequence goes on along the minus strand of NC_138108.1, from coordinate 70,110,336 downwards.
ATTGCAGTGCTAAACACTGAAAACATCACACTGTAATACCAATTTCATAAAAGTGAAGTAGTTAACACGTTAGAGTTTTATTAATGGGCATTTGTGTCAACCACAGAGAGGTTCGGCTTGTGGTGAGGGAGAGGGTAATGAAAAGCAACAACTTTGAATCTATTGATTTGTTGCAGTGAAATTCATCACTTTCACTGATATCTGGTACCATCCTATGGTTAATTTGTGTTTTTGTTGGAAAAGACTTTGAGGGAAATAGCTGATCTCCCCCAGTGCTATCTGTGTTCTGAGAGTTATTTTTCCTGAGCTACAGTCAAAGCTGGTAATTCTCTCATCCGAAAGCACACCTTCCCCAAGGAATGAGCATGTAGCCATTCCCAGGAGGGAGAGTGGGAGCAAGTGGATGGAGAAGAGCAGTGATCATGGTCCCACAGAGGGGTGGGCAGCCGTCAATCACTGCTTTTCCTCTGGATTCATGCCTGAGTGGTGGCTTCTAGAGACAGAGGAGCTTGTTTTGAATCCTGGCATCTCTACTATCTGACCCTGGGCAAGTTCCTTAACCACATTGGGCCTCAGGGCACTCATCCATAAAATGGGGGTAATAACAGTACCTACCCTATGAGGTTGCTTTAAGGATTAAGTGAGTTAATAAATGTAGAAGGCCTTAGAACAATGCCTGGGAGAGCAATTACTCAAAACATTTCAACTATTATTATTGAACGGGGAAATTTTATAGTCATTAGCAGTTGGTGTACATTTAGGCAGGTACGAGTTATGTAATTTGGACCTGGGTGCTGAGCCAATGTATAGCACTCGAGTCAGCTGGAAACGTATGTGTGGGGGGAGTATCCTGATACTAGGTGGTGTACTGCAATACATTTCTGATGCTAACCAACAGGACTTGGTGTAGATCCCTTAAGTTAAAGGGTATAGTCCCCAACAAGACTGCACTCACTTCCAATGTCAGCTGCAAGTGGGGTCCTCAGGCCTCTGGCACTTCTGACTGACTGGCTACACATTTGAGGGGTTCCCATGACTGTCTCAGGTTCGATAACTCACTAGAATGACTCGCAGGACTCAGAAAAGCACTCTACTTACGATTACAGTTTTATTGTAAAGAATATAAATCAGGACCATTCGAATGAAGACACAGAGGGCGCATCTGAGAGGGTTCCCAATGCTGAGCTTCCATGCCCTCTCCCTGTGGGACTTTAGGTGTGTCACCTTCCTGCAACATCATTGTATTCACCAACTACGGAGCTCACGGCATCCAGAGTTTTTATTGGGTTTTCATTATGTTAGCATGATTGATTCAGCCATTGGGCATGTGGATGAACTCAGTCTGTAGCCCTGTCCTCTCCCCAAGACTGGGCTAGCTCATAGCCCCAACCCTCTGACCACATGGCTGGTCTTTTTGGTGATCAGCCCCCAATCTGAATCTTCTCATCTCTTAGCATAAGCTCAGGTGTGATCTCAGGGGCTCATAAGTAACATGACACTGCTATTACATGGGAATTTCCAAGGATTTATTCTCCTTTTTAGGAACCAGGGACAATCACCAGTCAGATTTTTTTGTTATATAGCAGAGGATTCTATTCAAGATGGCAAGATGCAAAGTGGTGGCCTGGGACAGAGCCCAGCTCTTGCCTTTGTGTTGTCTCTCCCATCTGGTGTCAGGTCAGATTTACGATTAGGCGGTAACATGCGATTCGTCTCGGTAGCTCCAGCTTTTCTTTCTTTAGAACAACTTTATATAGTCTCATGGTGATTAAGCTGTCTTTTGGGATTTTACAGTGACCTTTGATTAAATAAGTCACAGAGTCAGCATTTCTGAATTTGAGTATTTCAGAAATACGTCTTTGAACTTGTCCTGTAATGCTCTGTGAGTACAGTGAGTTGCTGACTGGTCACAGCTGCCTTTCTGGCTCTCAGAGGCATCCTCCGAGAGTGCACCCCAGCTGCGGATGGACATGGGGTGCTGGCTTGGGGATGGGCAGCCTTTCTGCATCCTACACCCTGCGCTCTTGCCCACTGAATACCTGTGGTCCTGTGATCCGCAGGCTTGTGGTAAGATGTTTCCTGTGGTTGCCTGTGCTATTCTCAGTGGTCATTAGTGAATACCCCCTGATTTTACCATTTGTTCTTGATTCCTGTAGTAGTGTGGTTTTTATAGTCCATTTCTTTGATTCTCTGTATCCCTGGCTGCTCACTAATGTGAACATCACAGTGTAAGTTGGTCCTCGCAATTAAACATTGAGTATTTCCAGAGGCTTTTTCATCTTTTCTTAAGCATTTGTATCCCGCTCCCCAACTTCTGTTCCATAGCATTACCCAGAAGGGCTTATCTGATTAGTGCTTAAGTGGTTGAAGCACATTAACTAGATACAAAGCTCAAAACAGGCCCTTTGCTTCCAAATCACTTTTTTCATTGTGAAATATATATAACGTAAAATTTATCATTTTAACCATTTTAAAATGTGTGCAGTTCAGTGGCATTTGGTACATTCACATTGCTGTGCAACCATCACCACGATCCTTCTCCAGAACTTTATCATCTTCCCAGCTGTCCCCATGGAACAGCTCCCATTCGTCCTAGTCCCTGGCAACCACCATTCTTCTGTTTCTGTAACTACGTATTCTAGGTGCCTCATGTAAGTATAAAGTCATACAATATTTGCCCTTTTGTCTCTGGCTTCTTTAATTTAGCATAATGTCTTCAAGGTGCATCCATATTATGGCAAGTGACAGAATTTTCTTCCCTTTTAAGGCTGCGTAATATTCCATTGTTTGTGTATGCCACATATTGTTTGCCCATTTATCCATTGATGGACATTTGGGTTGCTTTCACCTTTTGGTTTTTGCAAATAATGCTATGAGCTTGGTGTGCAATTATGTTTCAGTCTTTACTTTTAGTTCTTTGGGGTATGTACCCAGAAGTGGAATTGCTGGATCCCAAATCATCTTTACACAAGAAAACAGATATGCCCTTTTATGTGATTAGTGTGACCAGGCAAATAGTTACATGCCAAAGTAATAAACCTAGGTCAGTTTTTGATGAGTGAGCCAATGGGAAGTTAATAGTGTGCTTTCTGATTTGGTTTGCTTTGCTAGAACAGAGATCTATGTCCATCACGTAGGGACTACCCCACAGATGGTGATGCTGAACGTGTGAGTGAAGGTGGGGTGTGATTGACAGGATATAGTTCTAGTGATCCCTCCACCAGATGTTAATCTTCTCCCTTCCTGTCGTTCTTCCAGGTAGCTCCCCATGTGGTTGCATCATGTAGTGTTTAAAAGCCTAGACTCTGAAACCAGATTACCTGTGTTTAACTCCAGCTCTTCCAGTGGCCAGGTGGGCAAATTACCTCTCCTCCTTTGCCTCGTCACCCCATCATACAAAGGGATTAAGAATACAGTACTACTTCCAACATGTGAATCCCTTAGAACCCTGCCTGGCACATAGTAAGGGCCTGCCAAACGTTGTGGTTGTGGTTTTTATCAGCAGTCTTCATTTGCACCTATCTGACTGGCAAATAATTTTTTAAAGTGACAATAAAATATAGATGATAGAAACTTTGGTGAAATCACAGGGCATATGGACATTCTTATACCTTGCTAGGGGGAGTGTAAATTAGTATATATGTTTTCTGAAAGAAGATGTGGGAATATTACTATGTCGGAAGCCTAAAAAACCCTTTTATGTGATCTGATAATGCCTTCATTTTAAAGAAATATCTGAAATTGCAAAGGCAGGAGTGAAAGATAGTTTATTGTTGTTATTTTTTAATATAGAAAAATTGGGATAAAAATATATTCCTAATACTGTGAGATTATTTAAGTAAAACATGTATAAGCAGTGGAGTGCTGTTTAGCTTTTACATTGTGATAAAAATATTTTCATGGGAAAGTGTTTAAAATGTGATAAGATATAAAAACAGGCTATTAAAAAGCAAGTATAATATTTTGTGATATATATGTGTGTGTGTATATATATATATATGTATATATATATGTACACCTCCAAATTCTTACCAGTAAATATGTGCAGGTGGTGGGATGATAACTGATTTTTTAAATTTCTTTGTGATTTTCTGGTGGTGTGGCACTGAGTAAATGTTTGGCATCCAGTAAGTATTATGTTTCTATTAGAGAACAAGGCAGTAACTTCATTTAGAAAAAGAGGATTCTGGTTGGTTATATAAAGTTTTAAGAACCTATACCACAGAGAAGGAATCCTGCAGAGTGGGCCTGTCTTGTAGGGCTCCCAGCACCTGCTGATTGGCTGACCTTGGGCCCAGGCTGTGGTGCACTTGTCCTAAAAACCCTCTGCTCAGCCAGACTCCAGGGCCCTGACTTGAATGTGAGCGCCCTCCCCTCCAAGTTTTTTGGCATCAGTGGGTGCAGTGCAGTGCAGTGTGTGTGTATGTGTCCCGCTTACATGCTCACAGTGCTGGTGGTTTCTTAAAGCTTTTCTAGCGGAGACACCAGGGGGCTTACTGGGATTCCCAAAAGTTCCAAGGGCGTTGTTTAATCGAGTGTGATGAAAGCTGACTTCAGCTGGATCCCATTTTCGAGCTTTGTTAAGCCTCCCTGGCAAGCCTCATGCAGACATTTATGCCCTTGTAGTTTTGTGCATAAAATTTGAAAAGAGTAAAAATAAACTTGCTTGCTGTTCAGAATGGATCCTAGGCAATACATCTTCCACTGGTCAGGGTGCCAGATGGCGTCGCACCTCCTACTGGGTGAATGAATAGGCTTCTGCGGCAGACCTTGAGTTGCTCTGGAACCGTTCCGTCACCTCCAGCACGAAAGTCTGCCAGTGGCAATTTGCATTTGTTCCTTCCTACCCCTTTTGATTTTAGGAAGGAGAAAGGGGTGACACCGTCTCTCGGGTATAATTTCCTATGGGTTGAATTAGTTTTATCGCTAGTGTTGCATAGATATGTCTCCCTAAGTAAACATACGTTGTGCCAACTTCTGGGAAAAGTAAATTTCTTCTCAGAGCTGTCTCTAATGGTAGCTTTAAACTAAAGGGCTGCTTTTGCCCGAGGTGGAACTGGATGTGTGCAGGTATTTGTGAAGGCGGCCTGGAGAAACGGTGCTGGCGACTGAAACGCCAGCTCCGATGTGATGTCCCCAGGGTCCTGGGCTGCTCTTCTTGCTACAGCCTTGAGCAGTAACATGTAGGCAGGTTGTCAAATATTAAGTCCGTCCCCCCCCCCAGTAGTCGCTCAGCAGCTTGAAGGTAAGGTGTCTGGGTGCTGTGCCGCAATAAACATTTGACTCAGTCTAATCAATTTATTTCACAGGCTATGAAATAAATGAGGGGGGGTGCGTTTAGAATCCAAGAGTTTGGGTCCTGCCAACATAGATTCTCTCCTCTAGGAGGTGTTGCTCTTTCAGGCTGCACATGGAGGAAACGTTTTGCTCTAATCACTTAAGCAGGTTCTGAAGTCCCGCCTCCTTCCAGGCCTTTCTGGAGATAGGAGTGCTCCCTAATTCTGCCCGCACTGGTTAAAGCCCTTGGCGGGCTGTCTTCTGTGAGCATTTGTGCCTCTCCTTGATAGTGGTATTTTGTGGTTCAGATGGTCCATGCTACACAGGAACCTCACCTCTGGAAGCTAATAAAGAGTTGAAGTTGGGAGCTGTTTTACCAAAATCCAGGAGTCTTTTCTCCATGATCCAAGAGATTGTTCAGGCCCTTAAGGTCCAGTGCTATTTTATTAGTGGCTGTGGCCATAAAGGTCATATATCTATTTTACATTTCGTTGTTTCTGATCTCAGGTGTCCCCAGAACACAGTTGCATTGATGTCATACATAATGGAGGTTGTTAACCTCTGGAACTGAAACACCCTGTGGAATATTAGTGTCAACAGTTTGTATTTCTTCAGGTTCCCAAACCAGTGTGGTTCATCGCTCACCCACCCAAAAGGGAGGCTTGAATCTGAGTGAGCAGATATTGCACTAGAGTCGAGTCCTTTTTAGTCCTCAACAAATATAACACCCTCAACATTTTTAAACTTAGAAAAAAGTTTTAAGTATGAATTTCCTGTTCTGGAGAAGGATTTCTCCTTTTGGAGGTTCTAAAATAGTATTTTGATTTTAGTCTGGGCATTGTGTGTAACAACTCTTACTTTATTATCCACTTACATTAGATTATAATTTTCTAGAAGTCACCCTGGAAATTAGAGGGAAGATCCGAACGATTTAATCATGGAGTCGGAAGTGCCCCATAATACCCTGTTCTTATCTCCAATATGGGTTGTAGCATGTTGTTCTATAATTTATATATGTGGTCTCTGTTTCCTTCACTCACAATGAGCTCCTTGTGGAATGGTTTCCGTTGGCCTCATTCGTTTTTAAATTCCTAGTGCCTGCTGCATTAAATGAATCCCATTGTAATGTTTGCCTAGAGCCTTTTAATGTCTGTTATCTTTGTTGTGTTTGATACCTGAGGGGTGTGTGTGTTTGGGGAGAGCGGGCTGGATGATCTCCTTTCCCAGACCTGGTTTTATTTGTGTAGCTTGTATTAAGGAGCAGCCTTTCCTCTCTCTTCTGTGCTGGCAAGCACCCCGGATTAGTTCTTTGAGGACTGGGGAGTCTAGGCTTCGCTGTGCCAGGAACTGGCTTGAATTCTCCAGCAAGTCATTTAATAGATCTGGGCATCCAGAACAAATGGTCTTGGAAGCCCCTCCACTTTTACAATGCCATGATTTTAAGAATAAGAATGACTTGCTTGATTTAGGGAGAATTCCAGGGTGAGCAGTTAAGATGATTCTCCTGGAATTAAAAATAACTTTTTCTCAGTTTATCATTCGAGGTAGCTCCCCTTAGGCTCCTGTTTAGTACTCTGGACACGGTCTCCTTTGATAGTTGAATTTTCTCATTGCTCTGTATTGTTCTTAACCTTTGTTAGACATTTTTTCAGTCCCTGTACCAAGCTATATGCAATTAGCAGCAGTGGAAATTTCTCTGAGCATAGAATTTGTCTAGATTGGCTTTGTGCTTGGGAATTATGACCCATGGCCTAGCTTTGGTATTTCAGAGAATATATTTTCCCTTATCTTTGAAAAGAGAAGATTTTAGGCTGTTGCTTCGGTTGCTTAGGTAGCTTAGGGTATGTGTGTGTAATTTTTTTTCTTCTTCAGCTCTTAAGGTTAAAAAAAATCTACATAGAATCTAAGGGAGCTTCTTAAAACATTGTTTAATGTGTATGTGTTTCTTTTTGATTCAGTGTAGGATATGTTTTCAAAACAAAAGGATCATTTCGAAAATATGACAGCTTAGATTTCATAGTTCGCTAGCTAATTGTTTTTCTATTAGGTGCAAAATTGCTTTTCTATTAAGTGCAACTCCTAATAAGTGGTAGTTGATGCTTGTAAGTGTCAGAGATCTTGAGCTCCTTTGCAGACAGTGTCTCCTATCTTAACAGATTAAGTAAGGCGTAATAGTTTAAGGAGAATACTTGTGTTTATTGGATTCACAAGGAGAGTACCTTGGTTCATAGGTTCTGCCTTTGAATTTTAAACTATTTACTCACAAGATAGCTCAGTTAATTCAACAATTTCATTCATTAGTTCATCAAACGACTGTTGCTTTCTTGAGATGCGTGTGGTGGAGGGCAGTGAGGGTGGGGGTCAGAGATGGGAAGACTTACCGACGAGAACCCAACAGACTCGAGGGTTAACAGGCATCTATAGCACAATATACCTAAGTCCATTTTTAAGTCCTCCAAGCCATCAGGAGCTGGGGCATTTTTACATTTGAACTTGGCTATGATGTTGAGGAATTTTTCAGGTCAGGAAGGGCCTCCCAGGCAGAGGGAACAGTGATAGCATTGAGGAAGAACTGTAGACTTGTTTGAGTGTGGATAATTTACATGGTGATTATTGGTAGAAAATTCCCTTCAAAAGGTAAACTGAGACATTGATGTCCAAAAGAGGAAAGCCTGTGTTTTCAGGGGGGTCTAGCTCCTAAAACCTGAGGTTTGGAATTAAAGGGAGGTTTCCAAGTCCCTGTTATAACCTGCTGTCCTTTGGAGTCGAAGATGATGATGGTCCGCCGTGTTGCTGGGCAGAGGAGGGAAAGGGAAGTGGGAAGGGATTGCTTCTTGATCAGTAGTTCTTACCTCATTCCATGTAGAAAAGAAATTCCTGGTGTTAGGATACATATGCAGCTGCTCCAACAGAAACCTGAAACAATAGTGACTTTGACAAGATAGAGTTTATTTTCCTTTATGTTAAAATCAGCTAGAATGGCACTTCTGCTAAAGCCCCAGGGGCCCAGGCTCTTTCCATCGGGTCACTCTGCCATCCCCCGTGTTGGTCTCCTCTGTATGGCCCAAGACAAGGGAGGCAAAGGATGGGAGGAAGGGCACAGGGAGATGGGGACCCAGAAGCTGCACAGGGGCAGGATTTGACCGCATTGGCACCTGCTGCGGGAGATGCTGGCACTCGGCTCCGCTTCTGACTGTGGGAGACGGGAGAATGGCTTTGGGGGAGCACTAGCAGTCTGACCCAGCCCCGTTCGGACCTTGTCACCCGTAGCTGAAGCCTTGGTAACTGAAAATGAAGGGTTCTTTAAACCCTGACTAACCTAGAAGGGTGGCCACAGCCTACTTTCTCCAAGATCTTTTCACTGAAGAATAAAACATGTTATTATCTCTGTCAGCCTCGTCAGGATCTCTGAGCCGATCAGCCGGCCCCAAGTTCCCTCCCTGAGCTTCCCCATCATGGGCGACACAGATGCACTGCTGGGCACGTCCCCTTCTTGCTCTCAGCGTCTGCCCAGCTCTCAGCATTTCCCACATTCTGACCCCGCAGTGTTCAGTTCTGCCAAGCAAGTGGCAGGAATGCCCAGGAAGTTTGCTGGAGGACGCCTTTCGCTCCTGAGTCCAGCTGGATGTGAGGCCTGGCTTTCCTGGGCCATCTGGACCCTCTCCAAGGTGGCTGAGTTAATAAGACCTCTGGGGTATTTCAGCGCCAAGCAGCCTGCGCACCTGGCGCTCGTCCTGGGGGAGCACAGCCCACCCCTGCCTGCTGCTTAGAGCCCCTGCTCCCCAGCCTGCCTCTGAGCCACATCCCCTGGAGGAGGGGCTGGTGAGTGTGTGTGCGCCTGCGGTCCTCCAGAGAAGAGCAGCGACAGCAGGCTCTCAGAACAGTCCCCAGGGACAGACATCCACAGAACACCTCCTCCACGTGGGTTTGATGGTGGGCTAGGCTCGGGAGCCACTGCTTTGTAAGCATTCTCTTACTGCTCACAACTCACTCTGGGTAACTGTACCACATGTCCCCTTCCATTGGATTTATGTTACAGCTTAACTTGTAAATGCTAGGCACTGGGCTGTTTCTGACACCCAGTAAGTATGAAAGAGACCAAAGTTTATTTTCAGATGAATGGTATTTTTGTGAAGCTCCCCGACTCCCTTAAAATGTATTCTCGTGGCATATTAAGTTGTCTAAAAACATTTTGGTTAACAGAAGGTAAAAATTAGCACACCAGGAAATGTTGCGTGTATATCGTTTCAGAGAAATTAAATACTCTCATATCTTCCAAAATTGGTGATAGATTTTCAAGTAAACATTAAACTCCATTCCGTAGTCTTTATGCTGAGCCAGTGCTTCTTAGGGAAATCTTTTGCACATAATTTGATTAAGTTCTAAGAGTATTGAATTCCCATCCTTCTTAACTGCAGGTCCTTGCCTCCCATCCTCCAGCCCTCATGGGAGGGCAATATGTTTTCCTGTTAGGACTCAGAGCTTGTGTGTCCCATGACACACAATCTCACGGAATGGGCTGGAGACTTGGAGAAATTCAGGGCAAAGTGGGGAAAGCTGTGGGACCAGCTGTTGACTGAAAGCCACTTTGTCTTTTGTGCCACCGGTGGACTGTCCGTCTGCTCTCTGATCGAGGCTGGCGATTCAGGGCTGACTGCTGGCTGCAGCTGTATTTTGTTTGCTCTGTTGTCTTTTTCTACATTCACAATGTGGGGATGGAGCATTAAATTTCTGTTTGGAAAAACATATTGAATTTTTACCCTGTTCTGCGTGCTGTTCCAACAACTCTCGGATGTCCACATTCTGTGATTTCCCCCAACTGTTTGATCACTCAGATGTTCCGTCTGTGGTTTTGTGCCTGCAGCCGCCCGGGATTTTCTTCTTAGGGTTGACCTGGAGTCCTTCGCTTTTTCTCCTGTTCCCTTATTATTTGAGCCTTCAGCTTTGGGATGGATACCCAGAAATCCTTTGCTTGGGAAATGCCTCTGCGTGATGGCTCATCTCCATGTTACTCTACTCATCAGCCCTGCAGGTCTTAGAGGGAAGCAGGCATTGATTGGGTACCAACTGGGTGCTCTGCATGTGCAAGTGGAGCAGGTGGTGGGATTGACCGTGGTCCTTGCCCACAAGGAGCTTCAGTGGTCTGACAAAAGTAATACCTAATGCACAACTAGACTCTTGCAGCTGTTGACCGGAAATATGTTTCTGAAATTCCTAAGGACTTGTTTTCCTTCTGTCTCTTCTTTGAAATGAAGGTCAGCTTCTTTGAACTTAAGAATCGACCATGGCCCTGGCTGGTATGGCTCAGTTGATTGAGCATTGCCCCGTACACTGAAAGGTCGTGGGTTTGACTCCAGGTCAGGGTACATACCCCGGTTGTGGGTTCAGTCCCTGATTGGGGTGCATATGGGAGGCAACCAGTCGATGTTTCTCTTCCTCTCTTCCTAAAATCAATAAAAACATATCCTCTGGTGAGGATTTAAAAAATGGTTACAAGGTAAATATTATTATTTTTTTTAAAGAATTGATTACATAGTCCTTTGCAGATAGCAATGTCTTGTATTTGGATAATGATGACTATTTTAGCTGACTCTTCATCACCCAATAAAGGCTGAGAAAGTCATAGCTTTGGGGAAGTATTCCAGAAATATATATGTGGACGACTGACCTTGGTAAGGATACTGCTGACAGTCGTGCTTGAAGGGTTTCAGCAGATTTTCTGTAAGGGAATGTGGCCTTCAGGCTGAATGCTTCAGACAGAGCTCTAAGTCCCCTGACATCATCCCTCTGGGGTTCTGGAAATTTCCCTGGTCTCTGTGGTGATGCCGGCTTTGCAGGGACACAGCTCTTCATGGATTATGGCCATCGTTGCCAGTCAGTGGCACCACTGGTCTCTCTTCCTTCTTTTCTCTGTTTAGCCATTCCTTGGCCTTCACACCCCTTAAATGTGATCAGATAAACCCAACTTGGTATAGGTCAAGTGTCTTTGCGTCACCTCTTAGACATTAGTCTTTCCCCATTTCTTCGCTCATTCATGGACCCAGGTGCCTTTCTCATCTCCGAGGATGCAGTGGTAAGCAGAACAGGTGCGTGCTCTGCTCTCATGGAGTTTATATTATGGTAAATAAAATTCAATAGGGTAATTTCAGGTAGTTATATGCCCATGAAGGAAAGGGAAACTTAAAGGGGACCAGAAGTTTCATAAAATGATCAGGGACCACCTGGGTCAGCCGCGGATGAATTTACCAGGCAGGGGAGAAAGCGCTCGCAAAGGCGCACAGAGGCCTTGTGCAGTGCGGGTGAAACTGGCGTGTTGGGGGGCGGGGCAGGGGAGAGGGATGAAACGAGGCTGGTGAGGTAGCTGAAGGCCCGATCTTGATAGTCTGCATGTAACCAGAGAAAGGAGTTTCGAGTTTCCCTTTAGTGTAATGGGAAGTCATTGGCATAAAGAGGACGGCCTTCCGAAGGCTGTGTAAGTGGCCTCACATTTCCACCAGTGTGGATATTCTGGGTTACCTACTCAAATGTGGAAATGGGAGATCCAAGGGCCAGGCTATAAATTTCCTTTTCTGGAAATGACACGCCATGCCGTCCTCCCGGCCGCAATAGATTCATCTTCCACACCCGAGGTCTTGATCTGCTGCAGCAGAAGCTGTGGTTTGTGATGGTCTTGGTCTGGGAGGTGTTGTGGAAGGAAAGGTCAGGCCCCTCTTCCTGCCATCTGTCCTTGTGTTGCCATGAACTTAATGCTCCCTCTTGACTCTTGCTGGTGTGGTGAGAGGAAAGGGAAGCTGAAGGAAGGATGCCTAGAGTGAATCAGTGTTACCCACGTTCCCCATGCTGTGGCTCTCTTTCTGTCCCTTCCTGTCCCTGTTCCTTTCCCATTTGGGGCCGTGCCTAGAGCTTTCTATCTCCTTTACTGTTCCTGTAAATTGTTACCAGGGCTCAGAGACTTAAAGGTCGCGTGCTTTATAGCGTAATAAAATGCACATCCATGGCCTCTGAGTTACGACAGTGCCTGGACTTTCTATAAGCTACTCTGGATTTCAAACACAAATGGAAAAAGTGAATTTACACTTCAGTCTTGGGGAACTTATCTGTTGTGTTTATCTGTTCAGCTGCCTCTGTTAAAGACCCGCTTTGTGCCTGATCTCACTCCTGGCGCTGTTCCCTAAAGGAGAGGATGTGTTTGTCCTGTTAGGGCCTGTTTGGTCTAGCTGAGGCAGGTGGACCTGTGAACCAGTAGGTGCGGGAAAGTGTTGAATAATCACATAAAGGTAGATGCAGGGGCCAGAGAGAGCACAAAGATGCTTCTTTTGGAAGCACCAAAGAGGAGGATGTCTGCTCTCTGAGACGGTGGAGAGGGGATGGTGGTGGGAGAGTGGGACCCTCTCTTATGCTTTGGCTATAATAAGCAAATTATTTTTCTCTGTCTCTTCTATTTGAAAAGCCGCTTCCTTTTCATTTTCTTTTATATTAGGGAACCAGCAAATAGGAGAAAAGGTGGGATGATGGGGAGGGAGGGGAGAAGAGGAGACAAATGCCCCTCGAGGCCTCTGGAGGCCCCTTGGAAAAGAAGTCACCATCTTCTGTTGAGCCCATCACCCTGTGACAGCTCTGGTCAGGGCGAAACCGTTTTTTATGATTTGTCTTTGGATCTGTTTCTCCTTCCACCTTCAGGGTGACCTGTGCTTGTCAGATCCCCCCAGGGGGTGTTATTGTGAACGAAGTAACAGCTGCACAATTCTAATGAGAAAACAGAATGGGGTTTTTTTCTGTGGCCTTAGTGGCCCCCAGGTGCCAGCTTTCAGCCTCTTTATCTGCCTGACACACTGCTCAGGAGGCCATGCTTCCCATACCAAGTGCCAGTTTCCTCTTTTTTTTATTAATATGAGAACAGTGACTGCCCATCCTTCCAGAAGCAGCTAATTACCACTCAGGCTTAAACTGTTCCATGCTTATGTAGCTGCCTGGGTTTGGTATGGTTGCTAAGTTATTTTCCTTCCTATGATTATTAATACAATAGTGGATTAATCCTAACATGTTTCATAGCATCATTATTATTATTATTATTATTATTATTGAATACCTTTGAAACCTAACCTAAGAGCTTAGACTCGCCAGTAACTCCCCTCTCTGTTCCCTTTTTCTTCCATCCCCTGCCCCCTGCCCCCTGCCCCTGTAACCACTAGCCAGACTTTTATGTGGATTGGTCTCTTGTTCAGCCTGTACCTTGTGACTGGCCCGGGGCTCAGCCCCTGCTTGGATAGGAGTGCCTCTGGCTGCCAGCCTCTGGAGCCCAGCTCACTCTTGTTTTCCCTTATTTTTTTTTGTCTGTGGGTGAGTGGGTGGGTGGGGAATGTCTTTAGGGACACCCTCCCCCCCAACTTGTGAGATTATCAGAATTTCAGAGTCGTGTTAGTGGGATCTTTTGCAATCAAATGTAACCGTCAGGGCCACTGTCTTTTTATAGCAGTCATTTTGTAATGTTGTCTGCATACTGAGTGCAAGTCATAGATGATATAACTGACCAGCACACATAATCTCAAAAGCAAGAACAAAAAATAATGCAGTTTCCTAATGAATGTAAAGAGAAGTGAAGGGAATGCATGAAGAGATAGATATTTCATTTTCTAAATCCTTGGGCCTGACTGTACTTGGAGGACAGAATGAAGTAATCACAGAGATCCCTGTGTCTGTCGGTAAAATCACCTACACGTGTCACAGCTCCAAACACAGGGTTGATTGGTGACTCACCATCCAGAAGTGACTTTGTCACCAGTGATACAATTAAAAAAAAAAAAAAATTAATACCTTGGGGTAAAAGTTCAGAACAAAACAAAGTATGCTCATGGCTCATTGTACATAATAGGTACATTCTGGGAAAATTCAGAGTATGTTAAAACTATTCGAAAAGTAGTTTGTCCTCACATGTGGTCCTGACCAGTTAGTCCTAACCACACCGCAGGTCAAACGCCCCTGGGTGCTTGTGTAGAACGCAGATGTCTGGCTGAGCAAGCAGCTTCTGGGCCCCGGACTTTGCATTTTAATGAGCATCCCAGGTCCTCCCAATGCAGTTAGAGGGTCTGGGGACCACCTTTGAGATACAGGGTTTGAAACTCAGTCTTTATTCACTTTGAGCGCTGTCCACCGGGTGTTCTAGAAATAGGGAGCACCCAGGACCTGCTTCTGTTTTGTCAATGTAAGGAACATCCAGGCTATAGAAAAGTTTTATAAGAGTGTATTTGAGCCCAATTTCTGATGCTTGGAAGCAAAATCTTAATGGATTGAGAAAATGCTCTGGAGAATGGCAGTTTCGCAGCTTATTTTACACATTGCAGTCAGAGGAGAGATGTAAGGAGGCTTGTAAGAAATCTATTGGTGGTAGATAAAGGAGGTGGGATAAGCAAAGCTGGGAAATCCCGAGGATTGGAAAAAACGCAAAAATGGAGAAACACATACTTGTTTTACATTGATGGGTACAGGATAGTTAATATTTAACATTTGCAGCTTGTAGTGATAGTATGTAATGAGATAACAATGAGGGGTTCTGAGGGCTCTGATGCCATCTCAGGCTAGTGAAAATAGGATTCCAGGAACTCCTTTACAAGGATCCGTTCAGATGCAGGAACTCGGTGCAGGAGGCGTGGCAGCTCTGCCTGTGGCTTATCTCTGAAATGCAGAGTGCCTGAGAGTCCTCTCTTTATAAATTTGAGCCCAGTTAACCACAGGGAGTCCTTAACGCCAGGTCTGTTCCTTCTTGGGGTTCATACTAGTACAGATGGAAGAGAAAGGACAGAGAGGTTGAGGGCCAGGTAGTGGCCAGGTCAAATAGCTCATGGTCAAGTGTGGAGTTTGACTGTAGCTGGAAGCCCCTGAGTACTTAATACCTGCGAGTGACATCTGACTTACACTTTGGAAAGGTGACCGGCTGCCCTGTGGAGGGTGAAGGCCGCTTGGAGGTGAGGGTGAGCGCCGCAGGAGGACTAGCTGGGAATTGGTTGCCATCATCTGGGTGGGAGGTGACGGGACTTTGGATTGGGGTTGAAGTAGTGGAGATGGTGACCAACAGTCAGATTTGGGGTAACTGTGGGAGGCGGAGCTTGTAGACTTACTGATGGATTAAATACGAAAGGGAGGAGGGAGTGAAGAGCGTGCCTGTGAGGGCTGTGGGGTTTGCTTGAACGCGGGCTGGCTGGCAGTGCTGGTAACGGAGTGAATGCGTGCTCTTTCGGCTGCTAATTTGGGGATACTTCCTAAGCATCCCAGTGGGGACTGCGTCAGCACTGTGATGTTTGAGTGTGGTGCTTGCTCAGGTGAAGGTTCAAGGTTGGATGTACACTTTTGAGATCATGGGCCAGGGTGCACTCACTAAGAGAGAAGAGGGCCAAGGCCAGAGTCTAAGGGTGTCCCGGCCTGGGGAATTGTGGTAGAGCAGCCCTCTGGGCAGTCACTGCAGTGTTCTGAAGGCAGGTCATTGGAAAGGGGCAGTTCTATAAATAGGAATCCTACACAGAGGACAGAAAACTAGCTGCAAGGCCTGCCCTGAGAAAGAATCGTGATGAGAGCTGCTAAAAGTGTGACGTTCTGTCCCTCCAATTCTAGGAAAGCTACCTGAAGAGGCTGTTCCTAATTGAGCAGTGCGGCCCTTTAGAATCTTACATCGTCTTTTGTTTAGTTAGGGATTACTGGCTTTGCGAACAAAGCCCTTTGATATTTGTGGATGGCGTGCACTCTTTATTATTAAGTGGAACTGTCTGAAATGGATGTCAGTTCTTTCCCCCGCTAAGCTTTGCTTTACGAATGACCTCAAAGTTTATTTTAGAAAAGTGTGATAGGTGAGAGGAAAGAGAGAAGGGTCATTTCTTAAACTTCTAATGGCCACTTACTGCTGAGTTTCTCATCTCATGGGGGACAAGGGGTATCATTTTTAGATACAAAGGACTGTATCTAAGGGGTGCTGGGTGCTGATGTGAATAGTTGGGATGGGCCAGCTCCTCCCTTTCACCTAGGCCTTCTGATCTGTAGCACACATTTGGGAGATAGGGGCTGTGTTAGTTTCCTATCGCTGGTGTAACAAATTACCACACTTTGTGTCTTCATTCAAGGCAGATTTATTATCTCTCAGTTCTGGAGGTCAGAGTCGGAAAGCGGTTTGTAGTAGGCTGAATAATGCCCTCCAAAGATTTCAGGCTCTGACTCCTGAACCTTGTAAACATGACCTCACATAGTAATATTTGGCAGGTGTGAGTAAATGAAGCATTTTGAGAGGGGGAGGCTATCCTGGATTATCAAAGATGGACCCTAAATGCCATCACAAAGGCCCTTATAACAGAGAGGCAGAGGACGATGACACAGAGAGGAGAAGACAGTGTGGCCACAGAGGAGATGATCGTGATGGAGCCACCAGCCGAGCAGTGGTCACAGCCACCAGAAGCTGGATGATCAAGGACAGGACTGTCCCCTAGGTCCTCTGGTGGTGGCACAGCCCTGCGGAACTATAGAGCTATGAAAGAATAAATTTCCATTGTTTTTATCCACTAAGTTTATGGTAATTTGTAACAGTAGCAATAAGGAGCTAATACAGAGCCTCCCTGGGCTCTGCTTTTCTTTTCTCCTGGAGGCTCTAAGGGAGAATGTTAATTTGCCTTTTCCAGCTTCTAGGAGCTGCCAGCATTCCTTACCTCTTGCCCCCAAGCCAGTATTGCTTGACACTTTTTAGCATTGATTCATGTGCCTCCATCGTCCACATATAAGGGCCCTTGTAATTATATTGGACCCACCTGTATAATCTGGTATAATCTTAAAATCATCTGATTAGCCACTTAAATCCCATGGGCAACTTTAATTCCCTTTTGCCATGTAAGCAACATGTACACAGATTCTGGGGATTAGGACAGGGACATTTTTGGAGGCCGTTTTCTGCCTACCACAGGGGGTAATTTTTAAAGAACCATGTATAGGGTGAAGAAATAGGTCTTGCTGGGAAACCGGACTTCCCTGTTTGAGGTTACCATGGCATGGCTACCCTCTTCCCCACAACATGTGCCAGCAGACTTTCATGTTTACCCTCCAGATCAAGCTCTCTTTCTCAAGGCACATAGCCAACACCGTGATGCTCCTAAGAGGTTAAAAAAGGACTGTTGCTTACTAAAGATACTGAGCATTTGTGTCTGCTGGGCTCAAATGTGATATTAGGAGCCTAGCAGTGAATCATGACCTTGGAAAGCCCTCCCTTCCTGGGACTCTTGTGCACAGTTGTCATTGAGATCAGACTCCGGGCTGCATGACACATATTGTCTGTCCTCTGTCATCTTCTGTCTCCTGCCCGCCCCCAAGAACACCTCAGGAGGTCGGTGCCTGCAGGGTTGGAAAATGACTTTCCACAGCTCCGGAGGCTAAGGAGAGGGATTTGCTTTTGCTCTGTTGCCTTGCTGCTTTGTGTCAAAACTCAATAAAGGTTCATTAGTTTCAGCTGGACAGTGGCCACACCTTATCTGAAGGTGGAAAGACCTTGTATTCTATTTCCAAAAGATTTCACATTTGTCACGCTGTCCTAACCCTGTCAGCTTTGTGGCTGGCATTCCAGGGAGGCCTGCCAGGGGGAGATAGGTGAAGGATCCGCAAGGGCGCAGTATGTCAGCCTTTAGAACCAGAGCTTTCTGAATTTTGGCTGGACTTTTTCTTTTTTCTTTTTTAAAGTAGACCAGTATTTTTGAAACTTCAGGCATAGTTTTTTACCATATCCATGTTACCACCTGTACTAGTTTACATAACATACTTGTCTTCCAGTTTATTTGAGTCAACTCATTTATTTAAATTCTATCTTATAATTCATAACATATCCAGACTTATGGATTTGTGTGCTTATGCATGCTAAAATAAATTTAACTGTTAGAGTAAAAAGTTTGTCTGTCTGTTGTGTTCCACACTCAGAAAAAAATTATATTCGATCACGCTGATCTCCCCAGAGGCTCTGTGCCTATGGGCGAGAGTCTTGGATGATCAAGTCCTCAGTCAGCCAGACTTATGGCTGGTTAGTTTTTTAGGAGCATTTCAAATAGAATACTTGTCACCCAGGAGGTGGGCATGCCTTTATTCCTAGCAAGCACACTGGTGTCTTATTCTAGTATTTGCAATATAAATAACAGATATGTACATACACCAGAACCCTTCATCTGTATCCCATTTGTGGATAAAAGCTAAAGAAGGACTTATATTACTTGTACATGAAATGTCCAAGGAAACAGGGCCTTCGCAGAGCCACGGAATTCAGTATCCAAGGGAAGTAAGAATTTAATCAACATAATTCTATTTGTCCTTTCTTGGCTGGGCTTTTTAAAAAAAAATTTTTTTACACCATATTCTTTGTTTTAATAAAACTATCTTACTTTCAGATTCTGGGGAAAATAACTAAATAACAAAGAGAATCAGTAGGGAACGGCCCCATCCTTGTGCTCAGTGTCAGCTCTTCACAGTGTCCTGAGAGCAGGTTGGCCGGTCTGGTGTCATCAGCATGAAGGAGACCAAGCGCACAGAAAGACCAAGACCTGTCCTGCTACCCTCTGTTGCCAGTGGCCACTTGCCTTCCTCTCTCTTTCAGCCTTGTTGGGGTCAGAGGAGTTGTATTGGCATTGGCTTATTTTTACAACATAAAAACACCTTAAAACGATTAACTGGAGTCCTGGGCCTCTTCTTGCCCAGCTTTGAGAGAAGTAAAATCAGGGTTTGCTGGAAATTCCGAGCCTCTCCAGCCTCCTCAAAAATCAAGGATCTAGTTTTACATGGAAAATTGTGAGAAGACTTGGGTTTCCCCATTGCTCGAGGTCTGTTCCCCTGTGCTCCACTGTCTTCTCCAGAAATACTCCTTTTATTAGTGTTGTATCAAACTGTTGTTTTCCAGGGAGCTGGGAGATGTCAGTGAGACCTTGAGACTTGCAGTCTCCTGAGTGACGGTGGTAAATGAACCAGCTTGAATGCTGGGCTCCACTTGGCGTAGAATGCCGATTTGCTGAAGTTGATGCATGTGAAGTTGATGCAAAATGTCTGACTCATCTCCTTGACATTGAGATATCGCTTTGCTCTTTGGAAGAGCCCTGCCTGGACAGGCCTCTGGAATATTTGCATTTTGTTTCCAGACTCTTTGATGCTGATATGGGTAATTGTATCACTTTGCATACCCCTTACCTCATTTTCCTAGAGGAAAGAAAGGCAGCCAAGTGACAGGCTGGCAGCAGATTAGACTGTTGGGCTGAAATTATATGTGAGTGAATAGGTGGCCCAGGTTGTGAAGTGCTATTCTGTCTAATCGGCTATTGGGCTGGCTCTGGAAACATTATGTATATCCAGTTAGTGATACTGGGGCATCTCTCCTTTTACATCCTGCATTCTAAGGTGAAGAGGACCAGTGCCAGGCACTCTTTCAGGTCCCAGTGGGCCCTATACTAATCCTCGCCAGCTTCTTCCTGTGATTCTGACCCACTTCATGAAGGCCAAGACTGGGGAGGGAAATCTTAGTATCTTTAAGAATTAGAGTTGAGGAAACCCGTGCCAACGTGGGTGAAAGAATGGTCCCCAGGCATCCAACCAGCTAGTGCCTGAGCTAACTGGTTAACCTTTTCAGGAGTGGTCATCATCAGGAACCTTCTGCCCACCTTACCACTAACCAGCATTTTGATGGAGAGTCACTGAGGCCAGCAGAGACTTAACAAGGAAACCCATACCCTTGATTTTATTTTTAATGTTTTATTGACCCATAATATACATGCAGAAAAATACAGGTGATAGATGTACAGCTTGATGAATTTTTACAAAGTGCACACACTCACCTGCCCACCCAGAGAACAGACAGAATATTGCCAGCTCTTCAGGAGCCCCGCATGCTCCCTTCTGCTCACTGCCCATGCCACCCCACCACTCACCTAACAGCGCAGGTTACTTTGGCCTGTTTGTGTGGACTCCATACAGTGTGTACTATTTTGTGTTTCCCTTCTATTGGCCAATATTCATCCATGAATATTGCAAGATTCATCCATGTTGTGTGTATAGTTGTTGACCAGCAATTTTCAACCTTTCTAATCTCATGGCACACATAAATTAATTACTAAAATTCTGTGGCACACCAAAACATTTATTGTTTGCCGATCTGATAAAAAAAAAAAAAGAAGATATAATTCTGATTCATTCACACCAGATGGCTGTTGTGTTGGCTGTTGTCATTTTTTTTAATTTGACGATCTAAGGGAAAAGAGGTCAGTGCCCATGACTAGATAGCCAGTTATTGCCTGTTTTAAAAACTCTTGCAACATACCGGCTGAAAATCGCTGCTCTGGACTGTTCATCCTCACTGCTGGTGAGTATTCCACCGTGTGAACGTGCCACGACTTACTGATCTGTCTACCGTAGATGGTGCTTTGGGTTTTTATTTTGGGGCTATTATGACTAGTGCTTCTGGAAGCATTATAGTAGGTGGCTCTTGGTGAGCATGGGTCCACATTACAGTTGAGTATCTACTTAGAAGTGGAATTTCTGGGTCAGAGGGGCTGCATGTGTTCAGTTTTATGAGATTACTGCACATTTTCCTAAGTGGTTGTGTCAGCAGTGTGAGGGCTTCCCTCCCTCACACCCTCAGCACACTTAGCTTTCCCTGTCCTTTTCACCTGAGCCATTCTGGTGGGTGTGTAATGGTATTATGTTGTGGTTTTAATCTCTTTATATTTGATTCTGAAGGACTTGGTTGTGTGCTTTTGCTCTGCTTATCATGGATTTTGTAATCTGCACTCTCTGCAGATGGTGACCTGAGAAAGGCATTATTATTTCAAGTTTTCAAAGAGCCTGATGCATTCGAACAGACTCCCTCATCTTTCAGCTGTTCTGGGAGAGAGAAGCGTGTGGAGTTGGTGTCTTACACTAAATAGCATTCTGCTCTCACCATATGTTTGGTTTGTTGCAGGGAGATCAGCAGAAAAGAGGAACAAGGTCCAATAGAGCCAGCTTAATTTGCTCTAGCTGAATTTATTAGCAGCAAACCTGGGCATTTATAGCTCTACGTGGGGGTGTCGGTAGGTGAATGGATGAGTCAGAAACTTGTTTGAGTGGAGGTCCTGTGAGGCCGAGCTCGACGCCCAGGCCTGGAGAGAGATGTTTCCCTGATGGAGGGACTGCAAAGAAAAGGGAAGTAGCTCAGAGGCACTGGACAGCTGAAATAGTTGCAACCCTAGTGTTACTTCTCACTTCCTAGCACGGCCGAGGCAATTTCAGGATCTCAAGACTTTATCCCGAAGATCCTGAAAGAAAATGAAAGCTTGATTAAGAAGTAGGGCTGGTGCGTGAGGCGTGCTGGAGAGAAGAGACCCAGCTCTTACGTAAGCGGGTATGATTCATTCTTCAACTATTTTCCTGAGAATTCACGCCCCACCTAGGAAGGTGGTTAACGAAGACAGATTTGGAATTGTTTACGCTGCTACTTTTGCCATTTCTGCTCTTGGTGAGGGCCCGTCTCATATGCTCAATGAATGAGGGGGGGTGGGAGTGGGGGAGCGAGGGCTCTCCAGCTGGAGGTGCGAGTCCTGTGCTCAGATTCCTGTGTTCCATCCAGGTGAGGGCCACTGGAATAGATTGGAGCCCAAGTCTGCACATGACGAGCCTTGCTTAGCATGGGGATGCTTTTGCCAGAAAATAAAGTCACTATTGGCTTTGCAAAGGACCAACTCCAGTAGGAGAATGGGATCCTGTTTCCCAGGACTTGAAAGGTTTGATTTTTCCATTAGTTACCCTGTGGATTGTGTAAAGAGGTGGTTGGTATCCCTTCTAGGAAAAGTCCCCACGGGTTGGTAGGATCCTTGGTTGATTATACCCAGCATGTGGGTAAAAGTTGACTGCACGCCTGTTTTGGGATATGACGTTCAGGACTTTATGCTCTTAGTGTTATTACAGATGCGACATTATATTGGGCAGAAGGGGATGAGTGTGGCCTGAAGGAGTGTGTGTGTGTGTGTGTGTGTGTGTGCGCGCGCGCGCACGCGTGCGCGCATGCATGGGTGCGTGCATGTTGTATGGTGAAGCGAGTGTGCTTTTGTTGCTAAAAGGGAGGAAAGAAGTCCTTTTTTTTGAGCACAGACAAGTGCTTGGGTCTGTATCCAGCCTTCTGACTTTCATTTTATAGTATCTCAGTCAACCTCATTTGATTCTGTATTTTGTACATGTGAAACCGAGGCTTGCAGGGCTTGATAATTTGCTAGACTAAGTTACCTGGGAGAGTGTGGGGGAAAGTAGATGTGGGCATCTGAAAACATCCTAGAGATACTGCTATCCTTGGCCACCAAGGTAGCAGTTACCCTCAGCAAGGACATTCCTGAAAGTATTTTACTTAAGAAATATGGTTGCTATTAGGACCTTCCCACAATATCACTGCCACAGACAGACGAAGCAGGTTTAGTTTCTAGGACTTTTTCCACTGTAGAAGGCAAGCCTGGGGCTCACCACCTGCTTTGGGTTTCTGACTATTATAGTAGAAAGAATAAGGCAGGCTGGTATCTAGCTTCTTGCCAAGAAGAGGGCCTTTTAGTTCCACCAGACTGAGTTCCCTCAGGGCACCAGCCATGTCTTTTGTATCCTCAATACTGAGTACAAAACTGGGTATTTTGTTGACTGAAGGGGAAAAAACATGAAGAGTTGAAGGGGAAAAATATGGTTTATAACTCTGAAAACTATTTTTATGCCTTGCCCTTTCCCAGGGGATTTGATGTCATCACCAGAAATTGACCTTTAGATTCATTGAGAGCTAGTTCGCAGGCAGGTGATATGCATAGAGGGCGGATAAGCTAGGCATCAATGAATGCTTTCGTTACTATTAAAATCAGCTACTCGGAGGTGTAGTAGGAAACAGGGTCTTGGTCCTATTCTTCCCTTTCTTTCCTCAAGAGGCTTATGAAAATGCACAGCAGTGGTGTTATAGATGAGGGTGAATCCACACTAACTGCAAGTAAGTCCCTTGTAAAATTCAGAAATACTTTGTTCAGATACCTTACAACAGATCACAGTATACCTAACAGGTTGCCACACTGCTGAAGATCTGTGGTTCTCAATGTGGTGAAAAACAAAACTCACAGCCCTTCCTTCCCCGGGACTTCACTGCCATAAATCTATTCATTGTCAGTTAGCTAATGCCACATAACAAGTTACCCCAACACTTAGTGGCATGAAACAGCAAGTTTGTACTGGTGTTCACAGGACTATAGGTCAGTTGGGTGGTTCTTCGGGTCTCAAGTGGGTTCACTTATGTGACCTGGGGGTCAGTCTGCTGGTCTTAGTTGGGCTTTATCATGTGTTTGTGGGGTTGGTGGCTAAGTCTGATCTCAGATGGTAATAGGGGGTTCTCTTCCACATGGTCACCCTCTTGGAGCAGGCTAGTCCAGGTTATTTATGTGGCTCTGAAAAGGTAAGCGGAAGCATACAATGAATGCCTTTTGAGGCCCAGGTTCATTACTGACCTACTGTGACTTCTGCATTTTATTAGCCAAAGCAAGGTGTGAGACCATAAGGTTAGAGACTCTTCTTAATGGGAGTTGCTGCAGTCTCACTGCAAGGGCTGTGGACACAGGGAGACTATTAATCGGGGCCATCGATGTAGTCAGTCTACCTCGTCCATTATTTTACTCACGTCATGATCTTCCTTGTGGTCCCTTAAACAATCTTTTATCCCCTCCTTCCATTCTTTATTAATTAGAACTTTGCTAAGACCGTGCCATTTACTGTGTATGGTCTGAGGAAGCCACCAAGATAAGATAGTAGGCTCGCCCTATAGAAGTTCATGACCGAAGGGGTGGGGGAGATGGACACGAAGGCGGCTGTGAATAAGAATGGGGGTGAGCCCAGAGAAGTCTGTGTGCAGAATGGGCTGTGGAGCCAGAGGAAGGAGTGACCCAAGTCTGGGTTGGATTGGAACTGGAGGAAGACCTAAGTCACCTAGGACGTGGGAGCAGGAAATAGCTGGAGAACAGGGAGAGAAGAGTGTGTACGGAAGGTGGAGAAGTGCGAGTGGAGGGGGCAAAAGGACCACAGTGCTGGCTCTGGATGCTTGGCTAATGTAGGGGTGGGATGGTGGGTGGTAGGGTTGGAAAAAGTGTGCTTGGGGTGGGTGGAAAAGCCTGCTGATAGGGTTCTGGGTCTCGGACATTATTAATGTCCAAAGGCAGTTGTTAGCAGATTTTTCTTCCTTCCCATTCCAGTGACTCATGCACTCAAAGGAACAGACAGTGTGATTACTGCACCCAGATGCCTTTTCCTCAGCAAAAGGAGGAAGACAGGAAAGTTGTTGTTCTGCAGATTCCAAACTGTGCATTGAGGCGCCCTGGGGTGCCAAAGGGGAGTCACGAGGGTGCCATGGGATAGTATAGAATTTTGAAAACATAGCTTTATCTGCCAGACACCACTTACAGACTACTATGTTGTTCAGACCTAACTATAGTTGACCCTTGAACAGCACAGGGATTAGAAAGGCATCAATCCCCTTACACAGTCAAAAATTTGTATATAGTTTCTGACTCCCCCAAAACTTAACTACTAATAGCTACTGTTGACCGAAGTGTTCCTGACAACATAAGCAGTCAACACATATTTTGTATATTATATGTATTATATACTGTATTCTTACAATAAAGCCAGCTAAAGAAAAGAAAATGCTATTAAGATCATAGGGAAGAGAAAATGCACTTACAATATTTATTGAAAACATCTGTGCGTAAGTGGACCCGCACAGTTCAAACCCATGTGGTTCAAGGGTCAGTTGTACTTAGTAAGTAGAACTTGTATTAGGTATTTCTTTTGGCCTAGGGGTACCATGAACAATTACTGAATCACTGACAGTGCAGTAGAGTGGGAAAGTTTGAGTTTGGGAACCTGCGGTCAAGCTGTTAAGAGTACTGGCTTTGGATCCTGCCCCTGCTGTTATGAGAGGTGGGACCTTGGGCAAGTGAGTTTCTTTCTCTGACTTCATCTGTGAAGTGGAGGCTTCTCCTCCCTCCCTAGTGTTATTGAGAGGAATAAATGAGTTTGTAAAAGGAAAGGGCTTTAAGTGGAGCCTGGCACAGCATAAACACTGATATTGGAAGCTCCTTTGTCACTGTGGTTAATTTAGTAACATGCCACCATCACCGGCTGTTGCTAGGTCAGTTGTCTCTCTGTGACGGCAGCGAAAGCACAGTGCAAGTGCCCCTGTTGGGGAAGGAAGGCCTGCAGGGAAGCTCAGGAGTCTTTGAGTGGCAAATAGGACTTCATACTCTGCATGAAATTTCAGGCTGAACTGGACACCACTGTACATCTTTATGCTTGTCCATAAAATCCCAGTTCTCCACCAGCCTCTCATTTCAGAAACTTAACTTTCAAACGAAGCTCTGGTGGTTTCAAAGTGATGTGCTCAGGCTCATTCATCCATATTGTGAAATTACCTGTCTCTACAATAAATGATCCAGATGAAAGGAACAGAAGATAGTGTGTCTGCCTTGTCCTTTCTGGCATTAATGAAAGGGAGCCGAACAGCCTGATAGAGTGTGTGTGTGTGTGTGTGTGTGTGTGTGTGTGTGTGTGGTGGGCACTGGTGCGGCTGCCAGCAAATGCTCTCCACACACCAGGTAGGCTTTTGTTTGTAAGTATAAGCTGATTTCTTATGGCTTAGGTAGATTATTGTTCCCCATCTCCAGTTGATCTCGTTTTTTTTCTTGAGAGCATCAGATTGCATTGGGTTAGATTCTCCACTGTCCTCGGAGTGTGTGTGTGTGTGTGTGTGTGTGTGCGTGTGTGTGATGCTCTTGTGTTTTGTGTTCTGTAGCAGGGATCTGCCCACTTTCCTCCCCAGGTCCCTCTCTCCTCAGTCCTCTCTGATTACTCCCCTTTCGTCCAGGGAACTTTTTTCCTTCATCTCCGCAGCCATCATCACTCTGACTGCTTCTCTCTCTGACTTGTAACTGGGAGTTGCCTGTGGCCTCATTTCTCATTCTGATCATGTTCTTTTCAGATTCTGCCAAATCTCTTTTGCATTTGTTTCTCACCTCAGCACTCTATTCTGTCAGCAGTTCAGCGAGCCCTTTCCAAGCTAATTTTCCCCCATTTGCTTTTTAATTAGTTTTCCTCTCCTGCCTCTTGCCTCCACCCCTTTGTCCTGCTGTCCTTCTGTGGATAACCAGTCCAGGTCCCACGATTTCTTGCATGCATTTAAGACAATGAGGGTTGGAGCAACAGTTAACTGCCAATCACAGTTATTGTTTCCAGGGCTGTGACTTTGTCTTGAAATTTTCTGATTTATTCATTTGTCATCTTGCTCTGTAATAAGGCATTTGTGATCTGTGGTAAGTTTCCAGAGGCAGGGAATTAGTATCTCATATGAAATATTTGTTGGAAATGATTCATATTTTAATAATAAAGTGCTCTGAGTAAGTGTTAACCTGTGTCTTTAAAGTAAATCTAAAAGACAGGGAGCAAGCTTCCTTTTCATAGATTCATACACAGTGTTTGAAACCCTTGAAATGTTAAATCAACCCTTGGTGTCTGTATTTTTGGGGGTAAGAGTGTTCATAGCTTTGATCAGATTCCTGTAGGAGTGTATGGCCCCCATGTATTAAGACCCCCAGCCTGGCTTATTTAGAAAGCCTAAAGAGATTTGAAATTTAATTTGTGATCTGGAAGGAAAGGACAGAGGCTGCAGGAGTACACAGAAACCTTCATCAAGTGAGGATAAATCCCTTACTAGGTACTTGGAGGTGCACAAGTCCAGGTATCATATCCACGACTATGCCATCTAAGCAGGGAGTGCTAATAAAGGAGCCTGAGATTTGTTTTGAGAGTTTCCCCCCCTGTACTGATTCTTACCCCTTAGAGGTTGAATGGAATAAATGAAAGAGATTGCTGCCTTAGAATTCCGGTCTAAAGCACACCCATCAAGTCCCGTCCTCTGGCAAGTTAGCTCAGCTCCTGAGAGAGTGCTTTAGCAACAAAGGGGTTTATAGGTCCCTGCTGGAGTGCCTAGGTTCTTGCTACTCAAAGTGGGTCCCCAAACTGGCAGCATCAGGCACACCTTGGAGCTCATTAGAGATGCAGACTCTTGAGGCCCAGAGACTCAGAATCTACGCAGATTCCCAGGTGACTCACAGACACAGGAGAAAGTTCAAGCAGCAAATTCTGTTCTCTGCCTGTTTCGTGGACAGCAGCCCAATCTCTCACAGGCACTGTGCCATGGGCATGGCTTCGGGGTTTTAGATTAAGTTCTGATTTCCTATTATTTTTATGACAAATTCAAACACAAAGTGATTTGGATGTAGGTCCCTGTGCCTGTATGTGATTTGGTTTAGTACCTTTCTGTGAGTGTTCACAGGCAGATAAATAGATCAGGAAAATAATCCTCGACTGTCTGCTTGAGGTCTGGGGATGGCTAGATACCATCGTGCCTACCGTATATAATCACCATAGAAAACTTTGCGGATTCAAGCAGTAAGACACTGGTTTTTTTGAGAAGTCTGGTCTGGGGAGATGACACATAAAAGGGTAATTCATCTCACACTATGTCTTGTGATAGCATAAGGGACCAGAAAAAAGGGTGGGTAGTTCTTTGCACTAATGCCGGGTATCAGTAACATCAGTGTATATTGATAGGAGGACAGCCCAATATGATAAACACAGTTTTAAAGCCTGACCAGACTTCTGCCATCTTCTGGGAGTGGCCCTGACTCCTCTTCAGACTGTGAATGGATAGCACCTTTTGTGTTTTCAAGTAAATAGCTTACACAGCCGTTTGTTTAGTTCCCTGCCTGCTGGTGTGTAGCCAGAGAGAGAACGTTTGCCACTGTGGCTTGTTCTGCAGCTCTGCCCTGTGGCTAAGAATCCCTGCTGCCCATCAAGTGCAGTGACTTCCTGCTACACCTTTTTGTCTTTGTGATCTAAGATTGAAGGCAGGTTATGTTTAAATTTATTGCTTTTCCTTCGGAATTGCCTCACTGGAGCATGGTTACTAATCCCTGTAGCAGAAATAACCCCATTTGAAGATTTAGGAGGTGGATTTTGGCTCTCTGGATGAAAGATTCTTAAGAGTTTTGCAGAAGAAGCAATGACCTTGTAATATTTGTACTGTTTAATGGTGTGGATCAAAAAATGTCTGGGAAACTAGAGAATGTTTGCAATTAGCCTATTGCCTTTTTAAAATTTATTTTTTAACTGGAAGCTCGTTTTCTATACCCTGACTTGCGTTTCCACACTCCTTTGCTTTCGAGTCAGATAAACTTGGAATCAAATTCTCTATAATCACATACTAGCTGGGTAAGCTTTACAAGTGCAGTTAGCTAATTCTCTGAATCTCATGTGAGAAGTGGGGAGCAAATATTTCAGAACGAAATGAGATGAGGTGTACAGAGGGTCTGGTAGAGCTCATGCTATCGTTTTTTGGGGTTTTTTTTGTTTGTTTGTTTCATTTTATATTGAGCACCTGGCATTTAGTAGGCACAGTTACTGGGAACTATGTGCTAGGCACATGTTGAAATATGCTTATGAATAAGAATGTCAGACCAGGCCTGTCCTCACTAGAGCTTATAGTCCTTTAATATATGACTGAATTAAAATGCTAGGCAGGTAACCCAGATGCATAAAGCATCCTGCATAGGTTCCTTGGGAAATTAGAGAGCCATGCCCAGTACTCCATTCCTGCCAAGGTCCCCTCACAGGAAAGGGTGCAGTGTTACCAGATAGTCCTTTTTTTTTTTTTTTTTTCAGAAGATACTGGAAACTCCGATTTGTATGTGAAATCTCCCTGTTTTTCAAATGTTGGCAACCAATTTAAAAAAAATCTTCCTGACCCAATTTCTAGTATGGCTTTAAATAATAGTAAAGAGTATCCTTGTCAACAAATGTAATTTTGATGTTCTGCCCTCTCTGGCCCATCCCTTCACCACAACGCAGGGCCCCAATTATCCATCTGTCTTCTCTCCACCTACAGGACACATCTCTGGGGCTGCATCCCAGGGCCTTGCTGACTCTCTCTTCCTTGTGAGTTGTGGGCCACAACAGTGAGAAACTTGACCTTGGAATGGTGACTTGTCTGTGAAATAAAACAGTTTAAAAGGTCCATCCTGGATTGAGCCCTGGATTTAGTCTTTTTATTACCCTGTTCTAATTGCTGCTTCCACTTGAACCTAAAAATGAAGGTCTGAAATAGCATGTTTTGGAGACTAGCTATTCTTGGCAGGGCCTGCATTTATACCCATCCTATACAGGGTTCTGTATTTATGAGCACTTAAGTTCTGAACTACAAATTCTGACAAAAATAAACCAAAAATAGTATCTCTCAAAACCTATTGGCACCAGCCTCTTTGTTAGGGTGGTGTGTGTGTTTTTTTATAGGCTGTCTTCTGGAATAGCTGAATTCTAACATACCTACTTACCACTGAATTGCATTGTATGGCTACTGGGGGTGAACTTGTCAGGGAAAGCTTCCTCAAGGACAAAGGTTCTTGGTTTGCTCTAGGGTCCTCGTTCACGGTTACTTTCTTCAGCCACATCCACGGGCTTTGGAGTGGCAGCAGCTGGTGCTAATGGGTTGTCTTCTCGATGGCTTTGGAACATGTAGGTAGGACTGAGCCACATTTCTTTTACCTAGACTAGGGCCCAGGTATCCAGCTTTTCACTCACCTGCCAGCCATTACAGAGGCAAAACACAGCCTGGTTTAAAGACTCAAGCAGGGAAGAATTGATCTGAAAAATACAAGGTTCAGGGTAGTGATTTCCAAGTGAGAATATTAGCACAAAATTGGGAGGACTTATACAGAGGCAGTGAGGAGAATGGCACAGAATTAGTGTGGGATCCATCACAGCAGGATTACCTGTTGTCACAACATAATGTCGTGTGTGATGGGAGTGTGTGTGTTTTAGGAGGTCAGGAAAAGAACAGGAGTGAAGTGGAAGGTAATAAGAATGTTCCTTTGAAGGGAAAGGTGAGAATTCACAGGAGAGTTGAGAAGAATTTTTGACATTACAGATGTATAAACACTCAGGGTCAGCTCATGGCAAATTACAGAGTAAGAAAGGCCTCAATTAGAATTTTTGTTTTCACTTTTTCTTGGACTTTGAATAATTTTTTTATTTTTCAGATTCAGTTGACATACAATATTATATTAATTTCAGGTGTACAACCCAGTGATTAGACATTATATAACTTACTAAGTTATCATCCTGATAAATCTCACACCCATCTGACACCATACCTAGTTATTAGAATATTATTGACTACATTCCCTATGTTGTACTTTATATCCCCATGACTATTTTGTAACTACCAATTTGTACTTCTTAATCCCTTCACCTTTTTCACTCTTCCCTCCAACTTCCTCCCATCTTAAAGAAGACCCTTTAAATTTCTTGTAATACTGGTTTGGTGGTGATGAACTCCTTTATCTTTTTCTTGTCTGGGAAACTATCTGTCCTTCAATTCTAAATGATAGCTTTGCTAGGTAGAGTGATCTTGGTTGTAGGTCCTTGCTTTTCATCACTTTGAATATTTCTTGCCAGTCCCTTCTGCAAAGTTTCTGTTGAGAAATCAACTGACAGTCTTATGGGAGCTCCCTTATAGATAACTGCTTTTCTCGTGCTGTTTTTAAGATTCTGTCTTTAACCTTTGGCATTTTAACTATGATATGTCTTGGTGTGGGCCTCTTTGGGTTCCTCTTGTTTGGGACTCTCTGTGCTTCCTGGATTTGTACGTCTATTTCCTTTACCAGGTTAGGGAAGTTTTTTTGACATTTTTTCACATAGGTTTTTAATTCCTTGCTTTCTCTCTTCTTCCAGCAGCCCCCTGGTGCAAATATTGGTACACTTGAAGTTGTCCCTGAGGCTCCTTATACAATCCTCATTTTTTTGGATTCTTTTTTCTTTTTGCTGTTCTGATTGGGTGTTTAATACTTCCTTATCTTCCAGATCTCTGACTTGACCTCTGCTTCATCTACTCCACTGTTAATTCCCTGTAAACTTTTCATTTCTGACTCTTTTTTATGTTTATCTTTTTTTTTTTTTTTCATGTTTCCTATCTCTTTGTTGAAGTTCTAAGTTCATATGCTCTTCCCCTAAGCTTATTAAGCATCCTTATAACTAGTGTTTTGGATTCTGCATCTAGTAGATTGGTTGTCTCCATTTTATGTTCTTTTTCTGGAGTTTGTTCTGTACTTTCCTTTGGGACATGTTTGTCTTCTCATTTTGGCTGTCTCCCTGTGTTTGTTTCCATGATTAGGTAGAGCTGTTATGTCTCCTGGTCTTGGTAAAGTGGCCTGACATAGTAGGGTTCAGTGAACACAGCCTCCTGATCACCTGAGCTGGGCACTCGAAGTGTGCCTTGTGCCTCCCTGTGTGGGCTGTGTACACCCTCCTGTTGTAGTTGAGCCTTGATTGCTGTTGTCATGTCAGTGGGAGAGATTTACCCTCAGTCCGATTGACTGTGAGGACTGGCTGCGACCTCTGTGGATGATCAGCTGTGCAGTGGCTAACTCCACAGAGCAGGACTTACTTCAGTAGGACTCTGGTGCTTGCTGACTTTGTCCCTTGAGTGTATCCCTTGTGGAGAAAGTTGTGTGCTGGTGGTTCAGTGTGGTCTGAAGCTGTCCACTGGGTATACTGGCTCTGGATCCTCCCAGGAGATGCAGGCCAAGTTCAGCCACCACCTATGCCTTGCCCAGGGCCACCCGGCATGAGCCACAAAGTGATCTGCAGATGGCCACTACTTGTGCTGGGCTTGGAGGTGCCCCAGAGAGGCCAAGCTGTGAACCAAGGCTGGCTGCTGCTAGTGCCAGGTCTGGGGCCACTTAGCGAGTGGTATTGGGCATGTAGAGACCAGATGTTGCTCATTTGAGGCATTTTAGGAAAGTCTGAAGCCTGAGCCAAGACAGGCCATTCATATGGAGAAGCTGCTGGAAATGGCTTAGGTGGGCCCTCAAGTTGGGTGGGGCGGGGTTTCAGGGAATCAGCAGGGCAGGGTAGACAGTATGAGCCAGGTTGGTAGAGACTCAGATATGGTGCCTGCCTGCTGGCTCTGGGTGGGTAGGGCTCAGCAAAGGAATATGGCCTTTGCCAGCACTTTAGTCTGGCAGAAAGTTACCCCTCTAGCTCTCACCCTGAAGGCAGACAATTCATCTCCTCCCCATATGTCCCTGGTGCCTTTCCAACTGCTGCCCCGGTGCTGGAGCTTGGAGTAAGTCCATGTGGAGGCCCTTTAAGAGGAATATCTGCAGCAGTCCTCCCTGTCTTTCAGCTTCACTCCTGCTGGTTTTTACAGCCAGATGTTATCAGGACTTCTCTTCCTGGCACTGGGGGCCTGATGTGGGGCTGAAATACCTTGATCCTCAGGGGGGTACCTTTGCAGCCAAGATATCCCTCCTGATTGTTATGGTCCACGTGTGGTTTTGGGTCCAGCTAGTTCTACCTCTCTGACCCTCCTTCCAGTCTCAGTGTGGCTTCTTCTTTCTATCCTTAGTTGTAGGACTTCTGTTTCACTAGATTTCAGACAGTTCTTAATGATTGTTCTGTAGTTTAGTTGTAATTTTGATGTGGTTGTTGGAGGATTTGAGTAACCTATTTACCTGGGCTGCCATCTTGACCGGAACCCATTGTTTTCACTTTTGGTGAAAGTTGCCTACAGTCCTCCAGCCAGGAGTACATGAGTGTCTTTCCCCAGGTATATATCTGGAATTTCCCAAATGTATTTGACACTGTCATAGGTGTCATGATTCATGTATGGCCCCTCGATTCCAAACGTGTCCCTTTTGCCTGCTCTGTGAAACTGAATCTGGGCCCCTTTTCCTGTGCAGTTGGCACAGTGTTATGCTCTATCAGTAGAGGGCAGTAGAAAGATACCGCAGGAGGAAAGGGTTTTACTTCCTGATTCTGTGCGTTCTCTGGGAGGGCTCTTCCAGAGTGTGGTTCTTTTCTAGTGTCCTGCTCCTGTGGGGTATGGCAGTCAAGAGCACCCCTTCCAGCAGCTTCCCCTGGCACACTAGAGAACACATTCCCAGCAAACTTGGCCAACTGGCATGCAGTGAGTTATAGCTGTGCCCTCTCCAACCCAATCAGGATCTCCGCCCCGGCGTGGGTACCTTTTCTTGGGTGCTCTATCTCCATCCCAGGGATAGTGATTCCTCCTTACAGTTGGTCTTCCTGTATTTTATAGTTCCTTGTCTTACTTCTTACTGGTAGATCTCTTGTTATGCCAGTCCTTGGTTGTAGTTAATAATTAAGATTTTCTTGTGCAAATTTCTGTGTGATTTTCACTTCCTGATTGAGCTTGAAGTATTGTCAAGAAAAATTGTGAAAGACTCTGAAATAGACAAAAAAGATTACTTAGTATGTTGTGCACCCTTCTGGGTTTCTCTGTGCCTTTCATTTTCCTTAAAACTTTTTACAGTTTGGCAAATTATAGAAAAATGATAGTGGTGGAAATGAGTCTTGTTCATAGAAATGCAAATTAATTTTGTCCATTAGAGGTACTATTGATTTCTCTCAAGGAAACAATTTTTCTAATACATTTATTTCAGCATTCCTGATTGCCTACATCTGTGTGTTCTTTGTACTCTTTAATTTGTAATATCTTTTTGGTTCCCTTTTTAATTAATGAGCTAAATAAAAGCTTTGATATCTGTTCATTTTAGATTTGTGAGAGTCATGGTTTTGTCTGTAAAAAATTATAAAAATATGCACAAAGGAGCTCACAAGATATGTCCACTTAGATTTAAAAATACCCCAGAAAATGATTATATGAATTGCTAGAAAAGTGATTTAAATGCATTTTAATACTTTATAACTAGATATAGAGAAATAAAATTATTTTATTTATAAAGAACAAATAAAAAAGTATTACATTTATGTTTTGAAAATGGAACATAAGATTCATAACATACCCACAGAATGGGAGAAAATATTTGTAAATCATGTACCTGAAAAGGGACTTATATTTGGAATATATTAAAAACTTTTACGACTTAGTAATAAAATAATAAATAACCCAATTTTTTAGAAGGGCAAAGAATCTGAATAATTTCCTCCAAAAGAAACACAGATAGGCAATAAGCACATGAAAAGATTCTCATTCTCATCAGGGAAATGCAAATAAATCAAAACCACAGTGAGATACCACTTTATACCTACTAAGATGACTATAATAACAAAAGATAGTTAACTAGTGTAGGCGAAGATGTGGAGAAATTAGAACCTTCATATATTGCTGGTAGGAATGCAAAATGGTGCAGCCCCTGTAGAAAACAATTTAACAGTGTTTCAAAATGTTAAAATAGCCTGGCCTGGCGTGGCTCAGCCGTTGAGCGTCGACCTAGGACCCAGGAGATTGGGGTTTGATTCCCGGTCAGGGCACATGCCCTGGTTGCGGGCTGCAGCTGACCAATGACTCTCTCATCATTGATGTTTCTATTCCTCTCTCTCCCTCTCCTTTCCTCTCTCTGAAATCAATAAAGATATATATTTTTAAAAAGTTCAAAATGTTAAAATAGTATCATTGTGACCTAGCAATTCTACTTCTAGGTATAGACCCAAGAGAAATGAAAACATATCCATACAGAAAATTAGATGTGAATGTTTATATAGCAACTTTAACCATAATAGCCGTCAACGGGTGAATAGATAAACTTTGATCCCTCTGTACAGTGGAACACTACTCAGCCATAAACAGAATGAAGGACTGACTGA
Source organism: Miniopterus schreibersii (assembly GCF_964146895.1). Taxonomy (NCBI): domain Eukaryota; kingdom Metazoa; phylum Chordata; class Mammalia; order Chiroptera; family Miniopteridae; genus Miniopterus; species Miniopterus schreibersii. The sequence goes on along the minus strand of NC_138108.1, from coordinate 70,075,341 downwards.
TTCATGCTACAGCAAGGATGAACCTTGAACACATTGTGCTAAGTGAAAGAAGCTAGTCACAGAAGACCACATATTACATGCTTCTATTTGTAGGAAACATCCAAAGTAGGCACATCTACAGAGACAGAAAGTAGACTGGTGACTGCCTAAGGCTGGGGGCAAGGACAGAGGATTAGGAGGTGATAACTGAAGGATACAGGGTTTCCTTGGGGGGTGAAGAAAATGTTCTAAGACTGATTGTTGTGATAGTTTTACAACTCTGAATATACTAAAAACCATTGAATTACACACCGAATGGGTGAATTGTATGGTATTTATATCTCATTAATTATATCTCATTAAAACTGTTAACAGAAACTTAACCTAAACAAATAATCATCAAATACAGCATATTCCTCAGTGGTGGGTAGTAAATGCTGCCTGTTCCTGAATGCACAGGTCCATTGTCCTCATGTCAGAAGATTGTCATAAGCTTTCCTTTTTGATGCCCTCTCATACAGAACTTTTTAATTTGGAACACCATTTCTCCAAGGGAGATTACTGCAAAGTGAAATGAACAGCTGTGTCATTTTTTAGGAGTCCCCCGACCCCCTACCTCATCATGGGAAGCAGTTTGGAGAACCGATGCTTTATGTGGTTCTTTAGTTCTGTTTTTCTATCACTAAAATGTTTAGGATCTTATATCTTTCTCAGGATCTTGTGGTAGTAGCTGCAGAAGGAATCTGTGAATATGTAAATTAAGTTGCAAATAATACAGAGCCAAAATAATATCTAAGGTTTTGATTGACAGAAACAATTCAAAGAAAACCCAGTGGGATTGAACAATAGACTCAAGGTAATGATATAAAATATATCGGGAATAAATAGGAAGTCTTGCACCCCGGTTCAAAACAATCGATTATACCAACTCAGAATGGGGAAGGCCTGGCCTAACAGTAGTTCCAATCATAAATAAAGCTGTGGTGATCTTAATCGGGGTATGGTGGGGAGGAAGGCCGAATTAGAGCCAAAATTTTCTGTGGCTTCCAGAAAACTCTTAAGTTTTATTTATACCCCAGGTAGCCAGGGCAGGTTACTGAAACGCACTGCATCTCAGTTTCTCCTTGTGTAAAATGGGGATAATAATAGTCCCTGTCTTGTAAATTGTTCAGATCAGCCAGGTCAATATTCGTGAAGCCTTAAAGCTGTACTTAGCACGCGGTAGGCACTATATGATAATAATGCAGATAATAGAAAATAGGTATAAAAGTAGGGAGCCCGGGTTAAGGATAATGACAGTATCAGCATTTGGCAAGAATCCAATCCTATTGGGAACATTGGGACCTGGTTAATAGAATCTTCAACTTGAGGGCATTGCAGGTAGAGGGTGGCCCTGTTGGGGGAGGGCTGGGAGATGTGATTGCAGTTTCAGTTAATGATCATTGAGCATCTTTTGTGAGACAACTTTGGTGTTAGATGTGATGGGGATAAAAACGTCATGATGTGGAATAAACTAGGGCTCACTGGAAGGGGTTAGTACAGAGTAGTAAGCAGCACTCGGTGCTTTACCCGTACTTCTCAGTGTGGGGTTCCTCCTCTGTTAAATGGATATTATGTTGGTGTGAGGATTAATTAAGGTTTACATAAACCTTCTAGCTGGTGCTTAGCAAGCACTCAGGAAATGGTACTTATTATATAAGTAACAATGTTGGTGGAATAAGACAAATACGAAAATCACTATGGTGCAGACATTTAATAAAAGTCATGAAAGAGATGCAGAGTGCGCTGGGATTTGGAGAAGGGGACATCTTATGTGTTAGGGCCTAACGAGGCCATATTTCATGTGGAAATGTCCTTCCAGTAGGTGGAGGTTGGGGTGGAGGTTGGAGCGTGTGGTGAAGAGGCTGATTTCTGAGAGCCAGTGATCTGTAGAAGGGGTTCCCTTAGGTAGAGAGAGAGAAATAGAAGGTATTTTTAGATCCCTCTACCCTTCATGATTCTTGGTAGTTTACTCTAGGAATGTTCCTCTGGTTTAAGGGTTTCCTGGAATTCTAATTCTCCACCTCAAGGAAATGCATTTCCAGTGAAACTTGATGCTGTGGCCGTCTCCTCAGGAAATGTTTGAGTGGGGGCGCCTCCCCATTCCCCAGGAACCTGTACTCCTACAAGTAAGAAAAAGTGTGAGGACATTCGTTTTAGGCTATTCAATTCTGAAAAAGAAGATTAAGTCGGATTTCCTGTGGCATTCGTTGTTTTAGAAGAATGCTGCAATCCAAGAGCCCCTTGGGGGCGGCTCGGCCGGGTGGACCCTCCCCACGTGGCGGCGTGTGCGGTCGAGCGCCGAGGTGTGCGGCCGACGTGGGAATGGTCTGACCCGGGCCCCCCTCTCGCCGGGGAGGAAGCTGGGCATCTCCCGGTACTTCACCCCCAGCTTCACGAGGAAGACTGTTTGGGCAGCGGCTTGTCATGTGGCACCGTCGCCCTGTGTAACCTTCAGGCAGCCTTCTCCCTGTCGCCCGCCGGCTCCTCCGTTGTCCCGTCTTGGTGAGGGACACACAGCGCTTCCCCAGCTGCCCACACAGAAAGCCCAGCGGTCATGAGGGACTCCTCCCGGTTCCCTTCAGGGAGTCATTGTTGTCAGCTGATTTGATCTCTTAAACGGTGGCGGCTACTGGCCTCTGCCCACGGTGCGGCTGCCACCCCGCCGAGACCTTTCTCTGACTCGCTGCTCACCCGCGTTGCGTGACCGCTCGCTGGCCGCCTGGCCTCCAGCCACCGCCCCTTCAAACCCTCTGCACAGCAGCCAGGAGGAGGCGGACGTCCCTCGTCTCTTGGACGTCTCCAGGGGTTTACCTTGTTCCGAGCAGTGGTTCTCGTTGACGCGGGAGGTTTTCCAGAATCTGTTGACCCTTCTCGCAGTATTTAGGTGTGGTCCCATCCTCCACACGTAAGTAGAAAGGGGGCACTGGGCAGGGGGTGTTGGTTTCTGAATCATAAAAAATATGGCCAAACAGAAAGATACCCAATAAGTAATAGCTTTTTATTTTGAAGTAATTATTTCACAGGACGTTGCAAAGAGTACAGAAAGGCCCACAAACCCAGCTCCCCCAAATAGTGTATTCACAATATCAAAACCAGGAAATTAACAATGATACATTACTGTTAGGTAATCTACATATCTAAGTAATGCTTTTTAAAAATATATGTATGTATGTTTTTATTGATTTCAGAGAGGAAGGGACATGGAGAGAGATAGAAACAGTAGTGAGAGAGTCATTGATCGGCACACCCCCTACTGGGGATCGAGCCCGAAACCTGGGCATGTGCCCTGACCAGGAATCCAGCCTCCATCTCCTGGTTCATGGGTCGATGCTCAACCACTGAGCCACACCAGCTGGGCTAAATAATGCTTTTTAATGCCCATTCTCTTCCCAGGTTAGAATGGACCATGTCCTTTTACATAAACATTTGGGTTTTTCTTGACTTAATCCAGACAGGTTTTAATTTGGGAATGGGATGGACATTCTTGATTCTGGGAGTGGTGGTGGTGTTTGTATGTGAGTGTGTATAAGATTTTGATAGCTACCACTTGTTTATTCTTATAAAGTGGATTATACCCCAAAGAGCTTGCCAAGCATAGATTTGAGCAATGTAATTCTATCTAGTGACCTAAGGTCATAACTTTCTTACATAAAAAGTTGGAACTGCCATAACAGGTTTTATGCTAGAAGAATAGTACAGACATTTATTCTTCTTGGATCTCAGATACAGTTAATTTAAAATTATGTCAGTGTGAATTGTTTCCCGGGCATGTGTAAATCTTGCTTTGTTTAGGTCGTAAAACACCAGGGCACGGGGCTTGTTTCGTTGTTGGGTTTTGGCCATAATTCTAAAATACAGCATCTACTAGGGAATGGCTCCATGCAGTGATCATAAAGTGTAGTTCTGCTCTGAGAGATGGAATATTATGCTGTGTTATAATGAATTCAGTGGAATGGATTTCAGACTTTTAGGATGTTCTTTGAAGTAGCGATATTTACTGGTCCTGGGAATCGGGCTCAGTGGCTCAGCTCTGCCTGGCATCCGCATCAAAACTGATGGACAAGATAGAAATTCTTTGCACTTAGCAGTTGCGGTGACATTTTGCTGACATGCGCCTGTGTTTCCTGTGTTTCAGACCAATTTGCTTACATCTCTTGAGACAGGGACTGAAGAGCACTGAGGAAGCCACTCTGCTTCAGAGGGAAGCTCAGTCAGAGAGAGGCCACCCTTACTTTAAAGGCAGGCGGTGGGGTGAGCTCGCCTACCTGACTCCCAGAGGCCTCTGGGGTTCCTTAGAGGACTCATGAGATGACAACTTCACTGCCCTCAAGGGCCAGGCACTGGGCTAGGCCCTTTGTAAATTAAAACCTAGACGTATTACAGATGAGCAACCTGGATCTCCATTTCTGGAACTTCCCAAAGGAGGCATAGGGCCAGTTCATGTCACTGCTGAGACTTGAACCCAGATCTCATTCCCAAGCCTGACTACCACACCAGGCCACCTCTTCATCGATGCCAAGCCCTTGGGTTCTGCTCTCACCCTCCTGAGTAATTTCAAAGCTGTCTCCTGAGAGAGGACTGCAAAGGCTGGCTTTTTCCACGGCTGATAAGCTGCCTTCTTAGGTGTACCCCTGAGCGGGGAATTCAGAACACGCTGGATGCCTTGTCCCCGATGATGGGCACTCGCCTCATTAGAGTCGGAAGAAGGCTTGGTGGCCCAGGGAGAGAAGCAGCAGCCGGCCGATAGTTCTCCCGATTCTGTCCCTTGCTTTTTTCATACTTTCTGTTAGCGGACTGTGAAGCAGTTCCTGGGGGCTGAGAAGGAGGGTCGGGTGAGTGGTTGAGACCTTCAGAGGGATTCCCTGAGCAGTGATGCCTGTATTTTCCAAGGACTGCACCAGCAGGCATCCTTCTTGATCAAGAGGCTGTAAGGACTTTTCCCAACAAATATTAAGTACTCAATTTGCAGAAATACTCGCATCTTTTCCTTTGAGAAGTTGGAATCTTAACAAGGAGCAAACCGTGAAGCTGAAATGTGTGTAGGGGTCCAGAATTAGCAGACGATGGGGTTGACACACGAAGGGCAGCAGCGGGGATTTGCCCTCCATGGAGGGCGACCGTGGATTCTGCTTTGCCTGGGCCTGAAGGGTTTCCCAGGATGAGGGACTTGCCCTGCTGACGCAGGGGCAAAGAAGGCCACCTACCTTCACCAGTCTTTATGGCCCTGGGCAGCTCACTTAGACTTTTTGGGCCCTGGGGCCTGCATCTCTCTCTCTCTCTCTCTCTCTCTCTCTCTCTCTTTCTCTCTCTCTCTCTCTCTCGATGACTTTTAAGTTCCTTCCAGTTTTGTAGAATTGGCAGTTAGGTGTGACTGATTCACAGGCTTTTATTGGGTAGCACATGTGGTCTGGAAGCTGGTGTCTGAAGCGTTTGATAGCGGTGACCAGGAATTAATATCTGACTGAGAACAACGCAGGCAGCTGCGTAGGAAGTTAAGGATGGTTGGGTAAGTAGGACAGAGTGACAGATAAGCTATAATGAAGGAGACTGAGCGGGTGAGCAAGACTGCAAACTTCTTTGAACTTCGGCCCACTCAGAATATACATATTTTTAATCTAAATTAGTGTGAACGTTTACAGAGATTTGATCCAAAACTCTGGGTTGCTGGCTTGCCTGGAAATACTGGAAGATCTGACTGCCCCAGGCTGTCTTCCCTCAAATTGCCCCATGGCTGGGGCTGCGAAGTGGCTGCCCTTTCACGATGGGCTGCTTGGTCACTGGTTCATCACAGGCCCCGCCATCCTTCCCCTTAGACTTGCCCCTCTTTGTCCCCTTATTTCCTGTCATCATCTCTCTGAGAAGGTTGACACTTTCAGTAGTTCTCAACCCTGCCTGCACCTTAGAGTATTTGAGAGTGTTTAAAATTATTTCGGCTTCTACCCAGACCAATTGAATCATAATCTTGGGGAGGGTGTTGGGCTGACATTTGCATTTAAAAATCTTCCCAGGCGATTCTGATGCAGGAAGGTTGAGAAACCAATGCTTTACTTTAGTCTGGTCCTGGGGTGGGTTTTGATGGAGAGAACCACTGTGGAGCAGAGGAAACAAGGAAACAGCTTATCTGATCCCACGGATTGGGGCCGTCACAACGTGAGTTAAATGTTAACCAAACTCTCTGGGAAAATCAGGGAACTATTAAAAAGCAAATATCCCAGTGGTATATTCATGGCACGTTTTGCTGAGGTATTAATAAACTCCCCCCAGGTCCTGCTATACTGCCGGAGGCATTTAAATCATTATAATAATGTCCATAGTTTTTTGCATGGAGTGATTATAAAAGTATTTTTAATGGGCTTATAAATCTAGTGGTCACAAGAGGCAAGTAACATGAATTTAGTGTATTTGAGTCAAGGGATAAAATGGAGGGGGCACAGTTTTACATAATAGCTTCATTCATCTATAATTCTCTTGTTGTAAATCAATTTCTGTCATCTCTTGCCTAACCCCTCCCCCTTCCTCCCCAGGATCCCATTCTAGGCTATGAGTGTGGTCATCCTGAATTATTAAAATTTCAAGTAGCTGGTGAATAATAACCTTCTTCTTGTTTGAAACTTAATGGAAGGGCTTAGATGCCGCTGATTTCTGCCTGGGACCTGACCTTTGTTGCAGCTCAGAAAGTGTGGGGTGATGAAGGAAGGAAGACCAGTTTCAGGCCACAGGGTCTCTGTGAAACCCAGGCTTCTTTCCAGCCCCGAGTCTTTGGGACCCACTGTGACCTTCCCCCAGTAGCACCCTGAGTTAGCGGCGTTCTCCACTGCTCTGTATGAGCTTTGGGGAGGTGAGGTCTGTCTCTAAGGGCAGGGACATCGCTGGAACCTTTGGTATTTTCTCCACAGTGTGTAGGACCACTGGAGAGCCCACAGAGAGCCCCTCCCTGAATGTTTGTCTGATGGGGTCTCAACTCTCAGGTTGGCCTCCCACTGACCTTTGGTCTAGCTTTTGTCCTATGGAAAATACTCTAAAATGGCCCTCTAATGTCACTTCGATAGAATTGCAAGAGAACTACTAAGATAGATCTCTGTTTCTGAACTGGTGACATGTTAGTAATCTCCCTTTTTCTCAGGATACGCTCTGTAGTTTAAGGCGTGTATGTCTCACCCTCTTGCTGTGTACCCGCTGCCTAGCCGTAACAGCACAATTCCTCTGCTCACTGCTTACATTTTACTTGTGCCTTCTCGTGTCTTTGAAATCAAGTCCCCATGTGAGGCTCCACACTTAGTTCATTCTGGGGTCTACTCCGGGCAGTGGGAGCCAGGCCTGCTCCCAGCACAGCGGCTGGCTGGCCGGGCCAAGGAGGGTGTGAGCAGGGGGTTGCAGGATTGCCTGGGAAGTTGTTTTCTTCGAAAATCCCCAGATAGAAGCCCAGCCCAGAACGACAAAAGCAGAATTTGGGGAAGGGGAAGAGGAAGGTCTCTGCTTAGGGCTATAGTTTTTGAAAAATTTCCAGGTGGCTGTTACATAACTGTGGTTTCTCGTTTGAAAATAACTAGCTTACAGGGTTTCCTTAATGAAAGTGGGGGAAAAGTCTAACATGCAGTAGAAAGCAACTCTTATATATTAAGTGCATATTATTATATGCCTGATTGATTTAATCTCCTCCCCACTTTTCTCAGACTTGCTCCATTTATTGGTCTCACGAGTTTGTAGACCTTCCGGGTGTCAGGCCCCTTGACAGGTCGGAGGCACCGAGAGCAGTGGTTCAGAATCCGGATGGCCCAGGTCTCTAACAGTTATACCACCTGGTAGCTGGGAGACCTTGAATGGACTGCTTAGTAGTTCATGCCTCAGTTTCCCCCACCCAAATGGGGTCAGTCTTAGCACCTACCTCGTAGGCTGGGAGGATGTGTATTAAGGTGATAGCTGTCAGTTCTTACTGCAGTGATGATGGGACAATCAGAGCAGAGAGTTTGGTGGTATCAGGGTCCTAAGGCAGAGCACTGTGGTTAGGACATGGGACATTTGTCCCTGCCTGTGCTTTTGACATCTCACCATACACTCCTCCCTCCCTCTGTGCGCTGCCCCCCATTAGTACCTCATTTATCTATCATTGTCACTTAGGAACTCAGCTGTATGAATTTTTCTAGAAATGTCCCAGAAGTCTGTATTGCACCCTATTAATGAGTGATGCTGGGTTATCATGAAAATTGGTTTTGGTTAGAACCATAGAGTTATGCTCTCAGGTGCTTCTGAGGTACCTGAAGCTGCTTGCCCTTAAGTTAAATGGCCCAAAACTATTCTCCTTTTATGCAATTATTGTGTGTGTGTGTGTGTGTGTGTGTGTGTGTGTGTGTGCGCGCGCTGTCATCTTTATTAGGGAGTCACCCTACTTCTAAAATTCCTAATCTGTTACTATTACAATAGAACCAAAGGTTACCAGGAGAAACCAAATAACCTGTCTTGTTAAATTAATTTTATGCAAAAAAATGAAACTAGACCACTATCTTACACCATATTCAAGAATAAACTTAAAATGATTAAAGACTGAAATGTAAGAACTGAAAACCATTAAACTCCTAGAAGAAAACACCTAGAAGAAAACATAGGCAGTAAAATCTCAGGCATTTCTCTGAGCAACTTTTTTTCTGATTTATCTCCTTGGGCAAGGGAAGCAAAAAGAAAAATAAATGGGACTTCATCAAAATAAAGGTTTTGCACAGCAGAGGAAACCATCAACAAAAGAAAAGGACAGCCTACTGAATGGGAGAAGGTATTTGCCAAAGATACATCAATAAGGGGTTGATATCCAAAATTTATAAAGAACTCAGACAACTCAGTACCAAAAAAACCCAACCCAATTAAAAAATGGGCAGACAACCTGAATAGACACTTCTCCAGAGAGGTCATACAGATGCCAATAGACACATGAAAAAATACTCATCGTCACTAACTATCAGAGAGATACAAATTACAACCACAATGAGATCTCACCTCACACTTGTCCGAATAGCTATAGTCAGTAAATCAACAAGCGCTGGTGAGGATGTTGAGAGTGGGGAACCCTCGTGCACTGTTGGGAATGCAGATTGGTGCAGCCACTGGGGAAAGCAGAATGAGATTCCTCAAAAAATTAAAAACAGAACTACCTTATGATCCAGCAGTTCCACTTCTGTGTATGTATATCCAAAGAAACCCAAACCACTAATTTGAAAGAATATATGCAGCCCTGTGTTCATTGCAGCATTATTTACAATAGCAAATATATGGAAGCAGCCCAAGTGCTTATCAAGAGATGAATGGATAAAGAAGATATGGTACATATATACAATGGAATAGTACTTGGCCATGAAAAGAATGAAATCTTCCCATTTGCTACAGCATGGATACCCCTAGCTGATTGAAATAAGTGAGTCAGAGAAAGACAAATACCATATAATTTCACTTATATGTGGAATCTAAAGAACAAAATCAATGATAAACAAAATAGACATGGACTCAGATACAGAGATCAGACTGGTGGTTGCCAGAGAGGAGCAGGGTTAGGGGACTGGGTGGAAAGGGTGATGAAGGGGTTAAGAAGTACAAATTGGTAGTCACAAAATAGTCATGGGATGTAAAGTACAGCATAGGGGCTATAGTCAATAAGATTGTAATAGCTATATATGTAGTTAATAACTAGGTGGGTACTAAAAATACCAGGGGGAACACTTTGTAAATTATATGATTGCCTAACCACTATGCTGTGCACCTGAAACCAATACAAAAGGGTATTGAATATAATCTGTAATTGAAAAATAAAATTAAAAAAATAGTCTGAGAGTTCTTGAGGAGAGACTTCTGTCTCCTGAGATCCCTTTTGCTGTTTCTACTTTTACGGACCCTGTGATTATCTTGAGCCCACGAGGATAATCCAGGATCATCTCTCTATTTTAAGGTCAGCTGATTAGCAACCATTAATTCCACCTGATACCTGAATTCCCTTTACCATATAATGTGACAGGCTCTGGGAATGAGGACAGTGACTTACTTGGATGGCCACTAGTCTCCTTACCACAGCTGTCTTGTTCCTTTTTGATTTGCTTACCTTTTTATTGCCATGATATGTTCCAAAAAGGATTAAAACATATAACACGGGGACATAAGAATACATGTAAAATTAAGGAAGGAAAGAAAATGAGGCAAGGAGAAAATCAGAATAGGAAAATATGAGTCAGGAATGATGTTTAAACACAAAATAAATATACCAGTTTGCTTCCTGGAAGTGGACCGTGATTTGGGCTCTGAGCTTTACCTGGCAGCTCTCCTGGAGAGAGAAGCAACGTCAGGTACATTTTACTGTGTCAATGAGTAAAACCCGGCTAGGTGTACAGATGCCCAGATGAATATTCTTGGTACTATGATGAAAGACATGGTCCATCTGGATGCATGAAGTCTAAGGAGCAGAACCTTTGCCAGGTTCACCTGGCCCTTGCCCTTTTCCTTTCCCTTCCTTCCTTCCTTCTTTCCTTTCCTTTCTTTTCTTTTTTTTTTTTTTTTTTACTTCTTTCTATTTTAGGTAAATATGCATTGCTTTGAAGATTTCTTCTAAGACATGGACCAGAGCCAGGCCAAATCCAGGGGTTAGAAATATCTAGAGCGGAGTTTCCTACATGTTGCTTCCCATGCTGCGGTTCTTGAGGGTGCCCTGAGCTTTTATTGTGAATGGCAGCAATGTCTGTTTTCCTATTTCTATTTTTGAGGGTCATTAAATATGTATTGATATGTACGGTCTCGATCTCTGATCCCCTTTAAGATGGAAGGGCGTGAAAGCCTGCCAGCATCAGTCAGGAGCCTAGATCGTGGTTTGTGACATTCAGAAGGGTCCTCTGCACTAGCAGCCCATGAGGTTTTTGAGGATGACATGTTATAACGAAAATATTTATTTATATCCTTAATGGACTGTTGGTTAAAGACAGGATGCATTAGGAACATTCAGGTCAAAATATAATTATTGAGCATTATGCTGATAATTCTGCCTTTTCCTCCAGATTATCTTCCCTCTGCCATGGTTGCATTCATCTGATCAGAATTTTTTTGGCATATCTTATAGTATTTTTTAAAAATCAATATTTAGAAAGGGAAAATATTGTGACTTATATTAATTTTTCTCTTTTAATTTATTAGAATTAAAGATTCATGCACCTGCAATGTGTTATTTGTGGAGAAATGCTTTCAAAATAGCTGCCGGAAGCCACCTGTCTTTTCCTGATATTTAGAAACAAAACAGAAAAAATAGAAAAGTAAACTTGAGGGGGTTTGGAGACGCCAATTAATGACACCCTTTCTCCCTTCTGGGTTCTGAATTAGAGGAATAGAAGATGCCAGATGAAGATTAAGTATGTCGGCAGCTTTCTTAGAGACAAAGCTGGGTTGGAAGATGTGTCTTGGGTGCAAGACTTTCCGACCTACCCTAGATGGATTCCACACATCTGCCCAGGTGGGGGCCAGGTGGTGTGGGTGCCCTCTAGGGTAGGGAAGCTCTGTCCATTAAATATGCGGGGAGCAGGAAGAGTGACAGAGTGTGCCACTGAGGGCAGGAAACCCAGCAGCCCCCTCACCCAGCTTAGAGGCTGCCCTTCCTGCCCCAGGGGCCTGTGTGCCCTGATGCAGGAGTAGAAACAGTCTGCTCTGTGGTTTCTTCCTGCGAACAGAGCGCACATTCTGCGTGAAAACGTGTCCAGAGAGGAAGGGAGGAGTACTCCCTTTATAAACCATTCGGTTGGTTTTTAAATTCAGATGCAAAAAATCCAAGCGCTGGGCAGTTTCTTGTCTATTTTGATACCAGGGCCGGTAATTAGATTGCTGTCTGGTTTTGAATATACATTTGGTCCCCACACCAATTTATGCTATTAAGATGTAATTTTGGAATTGATTTTGTTGACCAGTCATCCCTTTTCCCTACAGAATTAAATTCCGTGTGTTACAGGCTAAATGGGCAAAAAGTAATTTTTCATTAATCATTTTGAATGTTATCAAAATGAATGAACTTCATAAACTTTAATATCTTGTTTCAAAAACGAAATATAATTTTACCTTAATAATCCATCTTTATCATGTATATGTAAAAATCAAGAAATGATTTAAAAGTTCCTAAGGAGTGTGTGTGTGTGTGTGTGTGTGTGTGTGTGAGAGAGAGAGAGAGAGAGAGAGAGAGAGAGAGAGAGATGATAAATGAGCTCATTTGTCACAAAAGGTTGGACCAAAGTCGATCTGAGATTCTAGAACAATGGATGGATTTTGGATTTTGTACCCCTTAAGTCATCCTTCAAATATAGTTTCTTTCAGCAAGGCTTCAAAAAGCTTTTAATGGCCATAAAGTCGTTATGTGCCTGGGAAAATAACAGAATAGAGGCATTTCCAGAAACTTCCTTGGTTGACATCATCTTCTACAAAATTAAGACACCTAATCAAGATGCTCACCTCAGTCGAGGCTATTTCACTTTGAAGCCAACTGGGAGAGTAGTAGTGATTGTTAAACAGGTGCTGGAAGTGAGCATTTCAGCAGTTGTAAAACAACAAAGACTCAGTAAACCGCTGATAATGTCTGTGAGCAGTGCAGGGTATGTGGTGGGAAGCTGCATGGGGTAACTTGCTGTATGGAGTGACGTGCTATCACAGAGTTAAAAGTTGGAAGATGTGTATCCAAACCCTGTCTTTGATTTTAGCTTAATGGATCAAAGCCTTGAATCTGGAAAGCACAGCCAGTTGTCTTAGATGCGGTCCTAGTTGACAGCGATAAACCCATGCGGTCTGCAGCAGCCTTCACATCTCAGTTTCGCACGTCTTACAGTAGCTGGGCGTGTCCACGAGACAGCTGTTCCTACTGACATGCATCCATCCCATTCAGAAGTCATGCCACAACTAGGTTCTGTGCTCCTTAGGAAAAGCAGGGAGTTGTGCTGTATTCTCCGTCATTCTCAGCTGGAAATTAGCATCTGATCTGTCCTCATTCTCACTATCCTGGATAAAAAGCTAAAAAGCTGTGGAGCTTTAATGTGCAAACAAATAACCTGGGGAGCTTGTTACAAACACCAGTTCTGATCTCTTCAGTCTGGGGTTGGGCCTGAGATTCTGCCTTTCTAACAATCTACCAGGTCATCTCAATGCTGTTGGTTCCCAGACTAGAGTTTGTGTAGAATGCTTACAGAGGTGCTGGGTACTAGAAGTGTTGGTACACTTTGATGCCATTAGGTTAGCCTCAAATAATTGCTCATCTTTGGAGCCAGGTGCCAAGGAGAGGTTAATAAAAGCCCTAACAGTCCAGCGTGATCCTCAGCAAGTCTTCCACGTGCGGTGGTGATCTGACAGGGCTTCGAAGTGGACTAGCTCTTCCTGAAAATCTTCCTCCTTGGGCAGGGCTCCTTGGGCACTGGCCTGAGAAGACCAGCTTGTGATTCTTGCCGGAGAAAAACCAGTGTACCTTGCAGATGGATTGTCTTGTAAGCCAGTGGATCTACATTTGTGGAGAGCAGAAAGTTTATCTTGTGAAATATTGGAATAGATCACATTTTGAGTCTCACTAGATAGGACCCATAGAGTTGATAAAAGGAACATCTTCCCAAGGATGTATTCTCATGTCTAGCTGTGTATTATAATCACCTAGGCAGCTTATAAATAAGAATACCCCAGCTTGGACCATACCTAAGGTGAAGTGAATCAGAATCTTCTGGTATGAGACCTGGGTATTTATATGTTTTAAAAAGGATCGTAGGTGATTCTGAAGTGCATCAGGGTTGAGAGGCCCCAGTTCAGTCACTCCTTAACTCAGAGAGCAGGCAACTCTCCTGAGATGCTCCGTGGTAGCTGGAGTTAATTCATCATTTGTGTAATCCAAGGGCTGTGACCAGATTCCAGTCAGGTTGACCCAAGCATTTGGGTATATAAAGTGGGAGGCAAGTAAGCATGTCAACCAGCGTTCGATGGCTGAGTCCTTCCCTAAGAAAATTCAGAGCTGAGACATTATGACCAGGGTCTGCCAAGTGTGGGTCCTTGTGCTCCATGTACATTTACTGGAGCCCCATTTTAAGAAGTGATGGGAAATTATAAGGATTAAATGTGATAAGGCTCTGAGTGGCCACCTCAGATTGTGTGTGTATGTTCGCACCTTGTTGCTGAGCAGATAGTTTTAAAGAAAATTAAGCCTGGTGGTCTTTATCAAGTCAGGTGCTTGGTGGGCTGTCCCATTTCTGCAGACAGTGCAGCGGGAGCACTCACGGGGCAGGCGGCACCCAGCCTGTGTCCTCTCCAGGTGGAGGGAGGGGGTCCTGGCGGTGGCATGATCGATTGAATTGTGACTTTCAGGGAGCACTTTTTGAATAATGAGCTTTATCTTGAGCATTGCCCCATTTTTTGGAAATAATTTTGACAATCTTTGCGACTTTTCCCCCCTTTTATTAGGGCCATTTTGGGCCTCTTGTTGTTCATGGGTATTTTCTAGATAGAATTGCGAGAAGTCTGATCGTCAGAGAAAAAAATGCATTTTGTACTCATCATAAAATTCCTTTGTGGCTTTACTGTCCTTTGGCTCTGAGTGAAAGCCAATCTTTTGAGCATTTCCACTCAGCACTGGGGAGCTCCACCTAACAAATTTACACACTCTGATCTCTTCGCAGACTATCCCTCTCCTTCCTCTTCGTCATTATCGACCTGTCACGATGCGTGTTCATGGTTTCCTGGGCTGGGAGCCAGGTGACAGTCCTTTCCCCTTTCAGACTGCCTGATGGAGCATCATCCGGATTTGGTCTTCTCCAAGCCACCTTCTCTGTGCCTGCTGATTTTATGGACTAGGATCTTTGTGGAGCAGAGCCCCAGTGCCGTATATACTAATTAGTAAATGGGGCACAGACGGCCTGGGAATGAGCTCCTCAGCTGGTGCCAGGATAGTGTCACTGAAGGATGTGGGAGAACATAAGATTCCCAACATGACTGACAGATGACAGTGTCCAGAATGGGTCCCCCCTCATCTCTCCGTGGCCTCTGGCCTTAGCACAGGGCTTCAGGCCCGCTCATCTTCAAGCCTTTGATTGACTCCTGAGTTCACCCTCTCCTTGCTCTGCAGTCTAGTCCTACGGGCTGACCTTCTCTGAACTCCTTCCTGTGGAGTGGGTAAGGTCCTACCGATTGGTACAAACATTGGTTCTCAACCCAGTGCTTTTATCCTGTAGGGAATATTTGGCAGTGTCTGGAGACAGTTTTGATTGCCGCAGTTGGGGGTGGAGGGTTCTCATGGCATCTAGTGGCTAGAGGGCAGGGATGCTGTTGAATGTCCGGCAATGCAGAGGCCAACCCTGCGACAAGGAATTATCTGGCTTCAGAGGCCAGCTGTGCCAAGGATTGAAAAACCCTAGGTTAACAATGTGCATTTCCTTTTTTTAGGGACCCGTGCTTTTTGTTTTTGTTTAGTGTCTTCACAATTCTTGGAGTTGGCTACGGTTTCATTTTTTGTTGATGGGAAATTCTTTCAGCTGTGAGTAAACCTAGGGGCCTTGCGGGTGAAACTGACATAGCGTGTGAAGATCTGATCTGATCCAGCAGCACAGCTTCTTTCTCACTCCTTTGTCCCCTTTGCCCGTTGTCTACCTGCCAGTAACATGCACACCCAGGAGGCCAAGTCAGAATGAAAGCGGCAAACACTCCCTTCCAACTGTTTTCCCTTCCCCTTGCACCCTCTAGTGGAGACGGCTGTCTGCGAAGTCACCCGAGGCGGGGGTGGGAGCGGGCAGAGGGCAGGAAGGAGGGCCTGTTCTGGATACGGAGTCATTAGCCTTAATACGGCATTCGGACACTTGGTTTGCTATTGACCGGCTATGGAGCTCTAAACTACACTCAGTGGGCCTTGTACCTGTGAGCCCAATACCCACTCCGGGGGGTGGAGGGTTCCTTTCCCTGCCAACACTAAGGATGCAGATGTAGCCTAATGAATGAAAACTCAGGGCCTCTTGTGGTTTGGTCACTTCAAATATAAAAGAGACTGGACCCTTTAAAACCCCAGACATTAAAAAGGCCTCCCCACAACACAACACAGGCATCGCTCGTGCATGAGACCAGGTCTGCCAGCAGTATATAGGGTTAATAATGAAGCAGGATAAGAGTAAATGGGAAAAAAAAAGCCTCCCTAAGAATACCAAAGGCGTGTTGTTTCAGGGAGTGTCTTTCAGCTAGTGACTCAAAATAAGACCCAGTTCTAGAGAGAACCGGCTGTTTCACCTAGACTGTGTTTCCTGTTTATAGAGAAAAGCTGTGGCGTTCGTCATGGGACCAAGTCATGGAAGTAGAAAGGAAGGTCCCCTGTTCATACTTTTCCTGGCACTGCCATGGGCCCCGGGCTCCTCTGCTCGCTAGGATGGGAGGGGGCCCCCGTGGCTGTTGCAGCCTTGAAGGAGGCACAGTCCCGGCTGGGGCTGTGGCCAGGCAGGCTCTGTGATTGGTTTCGAGTTGGCAGCACCAGGCCTGTGTGTCCAGGCCGCACAGGAGTGAAGAACCAACCTCAGCTTCTTTTCCGGACTGGACTGTCTTTGGGGGAAAAGCTGCTTTGCTAGTCTTTCCCTCCTCCTCGCCTTATCCTTTTAACAACAGAAGACAAGCATATTTCGAGCAAGAATCTTCCCCCCAGACCACCTGTCTCCCTTATACCAGTAATTCTGTAAATGTGTATTTTTCTCTCTATTATCTGTTGATTCTCTCAACCCCTCGAGGTAGCTGGGACATTGCATTGGACGCAGGGCTCCTTAAAGTCACCAGCCTGTGGTTTCTGCTTTGTGTTTGACGTGGATGAGCCTCTTCGGTTTGGAGTTTCTGCAGGTGGCTGGTAGGTGCAGCTTGGTTTGGTGGAGATTGTATCATATTAGGAAGCAGGACTAGGCTTGAGCGGACTTGAGTACTGGTTCGTTTCTGACTCTAACTGGACAACAGAACACTCCCTGGGCCTCAGTGTCCTTCTCTGTAAATTGAGACTTTGTACTTGGTTATTATTTTCTGGAGCAAAATCTGATGTCTTCCAGGCTGTATAAAGTCTGTATTTTTAAAATTATACATTTTAATTCATCATATTTCCTTCCAAAGTCATTCATTAGGCAAGCGAGTTGCTCCAGTAAGTTTGGTAAGATATACCTGCAGTCATTTCAAAGTTGATTTATATACCACATTTCAGGTGTGCAGTGGTGGAAACTCAGATTCATCCTGATTGTACATGGTGATGGTTTTAAAACAATTTTCAAGCGCTCACATTGCTCTTAATGTAAATTGATACAGAGGCTGGAAATGAATTTGGAAATTGTTTCAAGGTCGAATCATTAACACTATCTGAAGACTGTTGTTACTTCTTGTAATAAGGAAGTCAAATGAGTCTCTGAAACTTATAATTTACGATTGACTCTCATCTAGCATTTAATCACCCATAGTGTTCTCTGTTGTACAATTTTATGTGCGGAGATACATGGACCCGAATTTAATAAAACAAGTAAGTAAACAAGACCACTGCCAAGCATTAATTTCCTGACCAAAATAACATAGAAATTCAAAGTTCAGATTCCACATAGAGAAGTAGCTAGGGAAGTTTTCTTCTGAATCTCTAGAGTGTAAATTGATCATATATTCATTGTCCCTGGTATCTTAACATTTGGTATGCAAAACTTCCTAAAAGATTTTTTTAAAAGAATAAAATTTAAACAAATAAAAACAAAAATCAAGTTAAAACATTTGTGGAAACCCTGAAACATCTCTGGGAACCCGGAAGTCCTTTGGAGCAGTTTGAAAACCCCCCTCCCCACCCAGCTCTAACAGTGTTCTGTGGCTCTTCAGCTTTCCTCATTTCATACATGTGGAAACTAAGACAGACTCGACTAGGATCACACAGGGCAACGGGGGGAATGAGCTGTAGATCAAAGATTTCCAGGCCTCGGGTGCAGGGGTCTTTCAGCTCGTCCTCACCACCCTCCGGTGCTCCTCTGATCGTCTTGGATAACCAGCAATGAAAGGCGTGGCCTCCATCGAAGGTTCCCACTGGTTTCCCGTCTCATTCATTCTCTGCCTTGGACGTTTTTGTTCCTTAATCACTGCCCCTTCTAGATTTTTTTTCCGGAGCTTTTTGCGTCTCCTTTCTCCCTTGAATACCCCTCTACCACCATAACCGCTGTAGTTAAGCACATCTGTTTAAGGGCACAGTGACTGTTCACTGTTATGTGGCTAGATCCTAGGGGCAGGACTCGCAACCGGTAAGGTTCAGCTATTCTCAGAGAGCCGGATTCTTTGTGGTTCACACCTGAACGAGGCCTCGGCAGTCACGGCTTATTTGTGTTCATCTCATTTCCACCATCCAGTCCTTCATCTCGCAAGTGCTTAACTACCCGCCCACTGTGTGCAAGGCATGGCCGTTCCTGGCATTGCCTGTCTTTGGGGCATTTACAGACCCCATAAGAGAGACGAAGGTAAGAAGCTCTCTGGAGCAGCCTGCTGTGAGTGCAGAGGATGAGCTCTCCTCTCTCTGGGGTGCTTGATGCAGTAGAGTCCAGTGTGAGATTGGGGGGTGAGGGGCTCCCAAGGTGGCAGGATGAGCAGAGCAGACTTTGGATGAGGGGAAGACAGATGTGAAGTAGTTTGGGTGGTGCGTGGTCAGGACAGAAGAGGTGTGCTAAGGCAGAGCAGTACCGTCCCGTGTTGGACCAGCAAGTGGTGACGGGATTGTCCTGTGGGGCTGTTGGAAAGGTCAAATCAGTGTGGTTGGGGTCGGCATTGCTCCTGAAGGAACAGGCATTCCCCCCCTCATTCATCCTCTGAGGAGAGAGGTCCTGATTTAAGAACCGGGGCATTGGCTGGGCACCTGAAGGAACTGCCTCATCAGTCTGGTTTTCACTCCCTTGGGAAGGGGCTCTTATTTAGGGTGTGCTCAGCTGGTTTGGGAAATTCGTATCAAGGCTGGCCAGGAGCCATCTGATGGGTGGCCTGTGAGGCTGTTCCAGAGCTTGTAAGAGCAGCCCTGTCTGCCGAGCTGGTAGCAAATTCTCTTGTGTGACTTCTTTCTGTTGGTCAGCCCTTAGTAATGGTATAGCCTGGCCCTGGCTGTGCTGTGGGGAATGAGGGAGGGGTGGGTCCTCGATGGGCCCAGGAAGCTTCTCTCCCCACCTCCAAGTACAGCTCCTCCCCCACCCCCAACTTTGGAGGTGAGCTTTCTCTCCCCCCGCCCTCTCTCTCTGCCCATAACAGCTTTATTGAGATACGATTCGCATATCGTAAAGTTCTCCTATTTAAAGTGTGTAATTCAGTGACTTTTAATATGTCCACAGAATTGTGCATCCATCACCACAAATTTTAGAACACTTTACCCCCCCCCCCCAAATAAACCCCACACGCCTTAGTTGTCACCTCCTAGTACCCCATCCCCTCGAGTCCTAAACTACTGCTGTTGTACTTGCTGTCTCTCTCGGTTTGCCTGTTCTAGACATTTCATGTAAATGGAGTCAGTGTGGCCTTAACCATTTGAGGAACTGCCAAACTACTTTCCGCAGCAGCTGTACTCTGTATGCCCCCCCCCAGCGGCAGTGCACAGGGCTTCAGTTTCTCTGCACCCTCGCCAGCACTTGTTCTTATGTGTCTTTTTAAATTACAGCCATGCTCATGAGTGAGAATTGGCATGTCATCGTGGTTTTGACTGGCATTTCCCTAATGGTTGTTGATGTTGAGCAACTAGCTTTTCACGTGCCCTTATTCTGAATGAAGAGAACTGACACATTTCCTTGCCAAAGATCTTTGGCCACGTTTGGAAAGGTGGAAGCCAGATACCGTGTTGAGGAGTGAATGGGGGAAGAAGGAAGTGAACGCTGCTCTTTTAGGAAGTGTAGGAATAGAGGGAATG
Source organism: Miniopterus schreibersii (assembly GCF_964146895.1). Classification (NCBI taxonomy): domain Eukaryota; kingdom Metazoa; phylum Chordata; class Mammalia; order Chiroptera; family Miniopteridae; genus Miniopterus; species Miniopterus schreibersii. The sequence goes on along the minus strand of NC_138108.1, from coordinate 70,055,435 downwards.
CATGTTAGGGCCGTTAATGGCAGTGACTGATCTGGAAGCTTAACTCACTTCAAACAGACTCGGTGCAAACTCCTTTTTGGAGGAGAACAGATGAAGTCACGGCCCTGGGCTGTCATCGCTTTGGCTGGCAACACAGCCTTCTGAGATATACGGTCTAGTCCTTTTGTGCCTGTCAGCTCCACTTGGCTAAAGGCTCCAGCTGTTGGAAGGTCTGGAGGCAGGCAGATTCTTGGCCTGACAGACCCCTTTTTAATCACTCTTGCTCTGCGGCCTCTTGATTAATTGTGTGGTCATTACTGATGATCATCATTAGGTCTTTTTATGACACCAGGACCCTCTGGTGAGGATTGCTGCCCCTTATTACTGTAGAAGATAGGGGTGTCTCTCGAATAATGATTTTGAAAAGTCTTTTAAAATTCAGTCTCTTTAAAAGGAATTGTTTAGATGAATCTAATTCTCTGTGTGTGCTGTTTGTATGCTAACATGGTTGCTGTTATTTCAAACTGTAGATTCCAGCGGGAAAAAAGAGTATTCCTAGCACTATGTAGTCACTTATAATCTGGGCCCTGCAGTAATCAGAGCTGTGCTCTAAACTCTTAGAGATAGGGATTTTCACCTCAAATCTGTGTCACTCTGAGCTGGAGTGATTTAACCTTGGCTGGGTTTCCTGACCTTTTTTATTTTGCCCTCTTGAGTACACCACCTGGGTGGTCCCAACTCTTTCCCAAGGCTGTGGCAGAGGCTATAGTGGAGATGCCTGTCACCTTCTACTGAAGCCCTTGTCCAGCCCTTGGCCCTTGGCCTTCCCTTTGCTTAAACTCTGCAACTCTGAGCAGTATCTTCAGGAGATTAATGGGGGAAGCAGAGCATGACTACTTCTCTGAATGGGAACAGGTAATCCCTGCCAGTATTTGGGTTTGTTGGTAGAACACCAGGCTGCCTTCTTGGTAGAGCACCTCTTGTATTTGCTCTAGGAAAATCCCTGCAGCCCTTGGGTGGAATTGACTCGCTGGTGAGAGTTACCAAAGAGAAAGTACAGCTACTTCCTCAGGAACTGGGGTAGCACCCAGTTAGGGGAACAGCTTCTAGACAGCCCCTGGAGGGCGGGAACCCTGTCACAGTCGTTCGTTCCCCAGAGCCTGGTGGCCCCAGCGCTCAGCATAGACTTCTCGAACCGATGGAGGAAGCAGGGATAGCAGGTGCTGTCCAGCTGGTCTTCATTTAAAGGGGAGGAACAAAGGGCCACGGTGCCCAGATGACTCATTCACTTAGTCAGTGGCTATTTTCTGGAGCCCCTGTCATCAGTGTCCTTCTCTGAAAAGGTTTCGAGGAAGTCCCTTGTAGGATCTCATGGAGTCCCACACAAGAAATGGTAGAACAGGGCAGAAGACAGTGGTCTAAACCGGCAGACCAGGAGGAAGCCTCATAGGCTGGAGCCATGGGAAAGTGACCTGTTGCAGGTGGGGCTGGGGCTGGGGCTGGGGGAAGGGCTAGGTCTGGATTGTCAGTGCGGGGGGAGCAGTGTCATTGAAAACTGGAGAGCCTGAGATGATCAGCAGGGTTACAGTGACAGCAGACCAGCAAATGCAGAGTCTGCGGATGGCACAGAGGAACTTACGTAGGTGATTTAGTGCGAGACAAGTTCAGGCCGCCTTGTATCGGCAGTGTGGTGCACGGCATGATGGTGGCAGCCCTTGCCTGCACCAGGGGCTCTCAGACTTGAGTAGGAGTCAGGATCACCTGGAGGACTTTTTGGAGCACAGGCTGCTCTCTCCCTCCCCCTGTCCCCAGGTACTGATCCAGGAGGTCTGCAGTGGGCCTGAGGTTTGCATGTCTCACTTTTGCTCCTGTTGCTGCTGAGTTAGAGACGCCACTTTGAAAACCGCTGGCCTGGAATTTTCTATGAAGATGATCAACCCTGCTGATCATCTCAGGCTCTCCTGTCTTCACTGACACTGCCCCCCCCCACACTGACAATCCAGACCTAGCCCTTCCCCCAGCCCCACCTGCAACAGGTCACTTTCCCATGGCTCCAGCCTATGAGGCTCCCTCCTGGTCTGCCGGTTTAGACCACTGTCTTCTGACCTGGCTATTCTACCATTTCCTGTGTGGGACCCCAGTAGTAAACATTTTAGGCTTTTGAGCTACATAGGATTTCTGTCACGTCTTTTCGCAACCTTTCAGCACATACAAGCCATTCTCAGCCCTGGATAAGCAGGTTGGTGGGTGAGGAGGGGCATCGTAGGACAGCAGGGTCAGGTTTACTGACTCCTGAGCTGTCCCTGCATGATCTGTCCTCTGCTGCACAGCTGGCTGGCCTTTGCTAAGTGCATCTCCCTATGTCTTTCTTTTCTTCTCTGAAACAGACATAGTAATGTTAACAGTTCTTAACATATGGGACTCTTGTAAGAGTTCAGTGCGCTAAGACACAATGCGTGGGACCTATGTGGGATTTATTCATTATTTACAGTTAGTATTAGTAGTGGTACTATTCACTCTGATGACTGTGTTGATGGGTGAGAGAAAGACAGGGAAAGAGGAAGATCAGCACGGGTTTGCTGCATGGCAGACTGAAAGCTAATAGCTCCAGAGTTCCGTTATTGTTTCTTCTTAGGCTGTTTAAGAAGCAGAATCCTTTGAGCTGAAGCGTTCACACTGTGATACATGCTGAGTGAGTCCCCCCACAGGAGACCCGTGCTCAGCCTTTCCCTGCGCCCACTTAGAAAATAGTGTCATTTGTAAGCTGGCTGGTTCTTGGGCCCAGGACTCTGGTTGAAGGAGTGGCTATCTTAGCCTACCTGTAACTTATTTGCAACCTGCGCTTCAGCCCTGTTTGTTCTGAAGCCTTGATTTAGGACCTTGGCCCAGTGTGTGCTGATACCAGATAGGATCTTTCATTAGTATGGAAACTATATGTGTGGTGTGTGTGTTTTGTAGATTAAGTACAGTTGACATACAATAGTATAATTGTTTCTGGTGTACAACATACTGATTTAACACTTGTAGTCCTTAGGACGTGATGGGCAAAGGACACTGTGCACTTTAACCTCATTTTGTCACATAGTGTGAGTGAAACGGACATAGAAAAGCAGGCTGTTGTGTGCTCCACACTTCCTGTGCTGAAGTGTGCAAGTGAGACGCGGTGCAGCTTTCACTCATGATAGCTAGAACGGAAAGACCACTGGGTGCCCCTGGCATAGCCTGTGTGCGCTGGTGCCTGGGAGAGGCCATCTGGTGGCCCCGAGAGGGTCAGCTTGACTCTAGATACTGCTCATGAGAGCTGGCCATGCATAAGTAATGTGGGGACTCTCTCCCCTTTCCTTGTCCGATCACCCCTGAGGAGGCATCTGCTTTCTTGCTCACCTCTCCAGCTGCATGCTCTAATCCTTGCCAGAGCATGCAACAATGACTCTGCAAGCTCACCTTACAGCTGCACAAAAGTGCCCGGTGGAGATAGGACTCCACCCTTCACTTGGGTTTCTGCTGACATTCAGTGAAATACCACTTCCATCTCCTCACCACCTTGCAAAACAAGCTTCCTGTTTTGGACCGGGTCCAGACTGGAACAGCCCTGCTACACCTGCTAACACACTCAGACACACGTTTCCTCCTCCGTATTTGTACAGCTTTTTGTCGCCCAGCCAGATTTCCCCTCTTAGCTTACAGATCTCGAATCATAACAAGCTACTGAATCAGCAAACGAAGTAAAAGGAAGTTCACGTTTTCGAGTTATTTGGGTGGAAACAGGGCTCGGGTTTGTTTTCCCGTGTTCTGCCATAACCGCTGTGCTAACTTTCCTCCCCCCCACAGCAGGATGGAAGAGAGGAGAGGAGATCGGCCGACGCAGGAGCCGGAGTGAGGCGGCCGGGCCCACCATGAACTCGCGTCTCCCTTCTGCGCTGTAGGAGCCGTCGGCAGGTGAAGTTGCCGGACAGCAATGGCTCTCTTCGCTCCGTGGAAGCTGTCCTCGCAGAAGCTGGGCTTTTTCCTCGTGACTTTCGGCTTTATCTGGGGTATGATGCTCCTGCATTTTACCATCCAGCAGCGAACTCAGCCTGAGAGCAGCTCCATGCTGCGTGAGCAGATCCTGGACCTCAGCAAGAGGTACATCAAGGCGCTGGCAGAAGAAAACAGGAATGTGGTGGACGGGCCGTACGCCGGTGTCATGACAGCCTACGGTAAGCGCCGCGCTGCTGGGGCCTCTGCATCGAGTGTGCTTTTGCCTCGAAAGGACCCCGGGGGCTCTCAGGCTCGGTCTTGTCATGGAGTGAGTGTGTCCCTTGCCACTGCCTTTGTGGCAGTGAATTGCACCCAGAGGGACACTTTTGGAAGGTTAACGCGGTGTACTTTGGGAGATTCGCAGCTCTTGCACACACTGACACTCAGCCCCAGGAGCAATGGGGCAGGCGGTTGGCATTCTGCTGCCTGTATTTGCAGCCCGCCCCTCCCCCCCCACGTTTCTGGACTGCATGGTCTCATCCGGGAGTGTGATCAGGACGTGTAGAAAAGTATCCTCATTATCTTTCCCTAAACAAAACTTAATTAGAACCGGTGGGCTGAGGTAGGAGGTTGGGAAGGAGTGTCCTATGGATGCCAAAAAACGCAGAGCCAGTGCTTGCCTCTCTCGGCCAGTATGTGGGACGTTAGGGCTGCATGCTGGCTGATAGCTTTAACCTTTGGCTTCTTCAGAGTTTCTTGCCCTTGTCTCTAAGCGCCCTTGCTTCAAAAGAAATCTTTATGTACTTGTTGCTTTTTTTGTCAGGTGCCATAAATCCTTCTAAAATGAGGTTGAGTAAAAACACACACACACAGAAACCCACATTTGGAATTTTACTTAATTTTTCTTTTGGCAAAAGTTACGCTTAATGCAGAAAAGGTTGGAAGCTGAGACCAGCAAAAAAAAATAGTAAGAGAAAGTAAAAATCACTTAAATCTATGCTAGGAAATAACCACAATTAACATTTCAGTGTAGACCTTTCTGATACTTTATACGTGCACATAAAAATATATATACAAATATGTATAGACACAAAGTACTTACACAAACACATGTACATGAGTATAAAACAGAAATCACAAATGAAATTTGGATCGTACCGTGTTTTAGGGAAGCCGCTTCCCAGCTCTCCTGTGGTCACTGAGTATTGGAATGGACTTGGTCTGTGGGATGACCTGTCATTGTTTAGTGACAAGCCTAGTCATTGAATGGAGACTTCAGTGGCCGCAGGGTTTGAGACCCTGAGGTATAATGCAAATGAGATACAGGAATGGGGTCGGGTGAGAGAAGAGGTTGGTGTTCCATCTTGGGACCCAATCAAGGAAGGTTCTCTGAGGTATGTGGAGTTCAAATGGTGATTCCTGGAGATGTACAACAGGTGGAAGCGTGGGTTCAAACACAGGAAATCATACTCAGTTTTACATTATATATTTTTTCTTTTTGAAAGGATCTAGGAAACTTGGTTAGTTTTTAACTTTACATATTTTTTTTTGGTAAGGAGAAAATGGTTTCTTTTAACATACAATGTGGAAATTCTCTTCCAGTGCCTACTATTTGAATGATCACACTGTCTGCTTTTAAACTATTCCTTCAAGATTTGGCAGTGTCTGTAAGCATTGGCTCTTACTATGTCTAAATGAAACACCACCTTTTTTGATCTGATGGATTAATAAAAGGAAACTCCATTTTGAAAGCCTATGTTGTAAAACAATTAGGTCATTTTTAGAGGGTGTGTTTTTAAATTACTCATTGACTTTGATCTTCGGTAATACTATTTCCTAAATATTACAAGCAAACTTCCAGAAAAAAATAAATAAAGCCAGTTGTACTACCAGTGTGTAACAAGTAAAACAGATGCTGTTTGCAAGTTTCTGGTTTAGTGTATTCCACATTGGGGGAAAAGGCGAATAGTTTCCTCCTGTTTATCTCAGTCTATCAAATGTTTTCCATGGGAAGGAAGAAGCACCCGGATGGTAAACATAGACTTTCAGTTTCTCCAGTCTCGACTATTTTTATTTTGTGTGTTGTGCTCCATATCTCATAGGGTAGGAAGCTTCTACATTCTAAAGGACAGTGATCTGGTCTCAGCTTTTCAGCCTCATGGAGACGTTATGTTTTTCGGAAAGTTACCAACCCCCTAGAGTAGTCTGTTAGAATTTCAACCATCTTACATGCTTATAATCATAGGACTTTGGAGCTTGACGAAACTTCAGAAATTACTTACGCTCTCTTCCTTCCTTTACAGATGACCCTTAACAAAGTAACTCTTTTTTTCCAAAACCAACAAAGAAATAACCACACAGGCACCATCGATAAGTCTTAACTCACATTGCTATTTTTCTGTCATCTAATTAGCTTGACACGTCAATCAAAATGGTCTTTGGAGCTGAGTTCCTGGAATTTAATTGGACTGTGCTTGTGTGCTTGAGGCATTGGGATCATCACGTGGTGAGGCCCTAAGTCAGGGCTTCCCTAGGCACCACTGACATTTGGGGCTGGGTAGGCCTTTGTTGTGGGGGGCTGTTCGTGCATTGTGGGGTGTTTAGCAGCATCTCTGGTGTCTGTACCCACTGGATACCAGTGGCACCTCCCCAGTTGTGACAATCAAAAATGCCTCCAGATATAGAGGGCCAAAGTGCCTCCTCCCCGCCTTGGAGAACCACTGCACTAAGAGGGGAAACGGCAAGCACTGTCTACCAGCTTCTTCTCCTAGAAGCTCTCAGGTGGATAACTGGTTTTTGTTCTTTACAATGTGACAGCTTGTCTTTCTCCCTGGTTGCCATCTCTGGGCACCCACAGCTGGGGTTGAACCAGGTGCTATAGTGCATGTCAAGTCCTGGAAAGCTGGAGAGCCATTCTGGTGATGTTGCTTCCCCTGTAATTGGCCAGTACCAGTCATGGGCATATCAGCAGTTGATTTCATATGTCACACGAAGAAGCAGAGACTGAAAGCTGGTTCCGTGGTTTAGCTGGGCCGGTGGAGTGGGGAAGAGGGTGTGTGAGTCATTGGTTTGCAGTCTCTCTCTCCCATAAGTGCAACCCATATACAGAGCACTGCCTAGATACCTGCTCTGGAAGCTGGAAGAGTAAAGAGTTGATCCTATATGGCTGGGATCTGTCTCTGGTTTGAATGGATCCAGTTAATAGACCAAAAAAACCCCTTTTCGTATTACCATTTTGGTATAATCAGAGGCTATTAGTGTGCTATAAATGGTTTTTATGCTGGGGCAGGTGTTCGAAGAACCATAGTAGCTGATTTCAGATTATTACTGATTTATTAGAATCCCTGAGTTGAGATCCTAGAGGTCAAATTCAGACCTCTGCCAGTTTGTGCAAATAGGATTTTATTGAAACACAACTGCTCCCATTTGTTTATAATGACCATAATAACTGAGACCCATGATAATACCAGTATTTATTTCATGTAACATCTAAAACATGCTGACTCCATCCTTCAGTGACCATAATTCATTTTAAAACACTCATCTGATTAATTTTTCCTTGACTCAGTAATTTCCCAGGATTCCCATGGGCTAAGGCAGCATTCTCAACTTTTTCCATCTCATGGCACACATAAACTCATTACTAAAATCCTGTAGCACACCAAAAATTACATTTTTTGCTCATCTGACAAAAAAAAGTATAATTTTGATTCATTCACATTGGATGGCTAATTGTTGTGTTGGCTATTGCCATTTTTTTATTTGACAATCTAAGGGAAAAGAGGTCAGTGCCCTCGATTGAATAGTCAGATATTGCATGTTTTAATTCTTATGGCACACCAGTTGAGAATCGCTGGTCTAAGGCATGGTCAGAAAACTGTGGCTTCCTGTGTTTGTATGGGAAATGTCTTGGAACTCAGCACACCCTCCCCACTTTTTCTTCTTAATCCTTACTCAAGGATATTATTTCCATTGCTTTTCAGAGAGAGTGGGAGGGAGGAGGGGGGTGGGGGAGAGAGAGAGAGAGAGAAGCATCGATGTGAAAGAGACACATCAATTTGTTGCCTCCCATATATGCCCATACTGGGGCCGGGGATCGAGCCTGCAACTGAGGTACGTGCCTTGGCCGGAATCAAACCCAGGACCCTTCATTCCAGGGGCCAACGCTTTAACCACTGAGCCAAACCAGCTAGGGCATCATGCCCTTTTTGATGTGTTATCTGTGTCTGCTTTGGAGCTATAATGTCAGAGCTGAGTAGTTGCCGCTGAGACGGCAAAGCCAAACATCTTTACTGTCTGCTCCTTTGCCAAAAATCTCAATCCCTGCCCTGGACAGTCCCTGGGCCAGTCTTTCTGCCTACAGGATATATTTTGGTGTCCTCCTGACTCTTCCATCCTTGTGTTTAAATTCCCTAAGGCATCTCATGAGGCGCACACATGAAGATGCTGTACTTCTCGGTCCTCTGGACATGCTGCTGCTTAACAGCACATCCAGAGTTGAGTGGCTGGGAGCGTGAGCTTGGACCCAGCCAATTGGCTTTGCCACATCCTGGCTGTTGGCTGGGTCCTGATGGCACAAACCACTGGAGTGAGACATCACTCCCTGTCTTCCAGGTGAGTATGGAGCGTGAACGAGGTGCTGAGTGCTGTCTGTTGTTAAGTTTGACTGGGCCTCAATCAACAGAACTTTCAGATAGTACCTCCCCCTTCCCACCCTTTTGGGGATTTGAAAAGAGTCTTGAACTTTTGGGATTTGGCGAATCAAAAGAGTCTTGAACTTTTGGGATTTGGCGATTCAAAAGTGGTGCCTGGAAGATGTCCCGGGCAGCCTGTGGAACAGTGGGAGCATTCATGCTTGGGGTGTGGCTGGCATTTCCGTGGGCTGCTCAGCCACTCCCGAGAGCAGCCTGTGGAGCCAGAGCCTCCGCAGGTCAGCCTCCATGGCGTCTCCCAGGCCAGGGCCATGCCTCTCAGTCACTTCACCGGAACTGCGTCATGAGTGGTGTCACTCGCCCCAGTCAATGCCGTTCTTGTTTCTGAGGTGAACTGATCTCTTTCTCTGATCGCCTGACCCAAATTCTGATCCCCAGTGGTCAGGCCTGGTCCACTTGTGTTCTCTCAGTAACAGGAATGGAAACCTGGGGTGATCCGCCCACACCTTATTAACCCTGATCTTTCTCACCTGCTTGCTTCTCTGGGCACTGGGTGCTCTGCTCTGGACTGCTCACCAGCTCAGGCTGAAGCAGATGTGGGCCCTCAGTTCCTCTGTCGCCCCTTCCCCAGCAATGTCCTGTTTTTCTGCTGCCTGGCTCCCTTTGACCTCCAGGTCTGCACCCCTGCTCTTCCTGACCTCTAGCCTGCTCTATCTTACCTCCCATCTCCTGGTTCCCTCAATTTCTTGGGCCCAGACTGTCCCCTTGATTGGCTCTGATCCTTCCAGCCTGACACTTTGGAGAATGTCTGTGCCACTGGCTGGTATACGTCAGTGCAGTCTGAGCTTTGAACAGGCAGCTGGAAAGAGGTGGGTAGGTCCCTGTTCCTGTGGAGGCTGTGTTCATATTGGAGGCAGAAATAATAAACAGGACAATGTCAGATAGTAATAAGTCCCAAGGAGAAAAATGACACAGGGGGATGTGATTTTTTTTTTTTTTTAAAGAATTTAAAGTGAATGCAAGTTTATCAGTGAAGCTGTGAGACAGAGAGGAAGCTACTCCATAGGCAGAGCTGCCAAGATGTGATTTTATATTTTTTTAAAGTACTTGAGGATCTACTTTGGATGAGAAGGTCAGAGAAAGTCTCTCCCAGGAGGTGATGTTTAGCCAAGATGATACCAAGGAGCTTGTGGGCGGGATGGGAGGAGGGAGGTTGAGGCACAGCTGGCCAGCAGAGGTGGGTGTGGGCCAGGCCCTGAGTCCTGCGTGTGCCCTGCAGTATGCATGCCAGGGGTGAAACAGAGGCTGCCACAGCTGGAACAAGTGACCAAGCAGCTGTGTCCAAGGCATTGTTGGTGGAGAAGCTGGCAGAGGGCAGCAAGCCGGTTGCCGCGTGGGCTGTGGGTCTCAGTCTGAGGGGAAGCGGAGGGAGGTGAGGGGGATGGGTGTTCTTGTGGGTGAGCTTGGGCTTGGCCTGGCCTATTTATTATCTACTATCACCTCCATGGTGGGGCAGGGTACAGGGAAATAAGAAGGAAGTCCTCTGTTTCCTTGAGGCCGAGCGAAGAACTGGGGTGGGGCTTTGGTTGCTGGTCAGGAGCAGTGGTGTAGTAGCTGCCTTGGGCCTCAGGTCGCCCTCTTAGGCCTGGGGGTGCCCATTTTCAGGACATTAACAGCATTTCCGGTTCTGCTCAAAAGCCAGTGGGAGGTCCCCACAGTGACGCTTGCATGGCTGCCTGAGGTTGCTCTGGAAAGGTAGCCCTGCCCTGAGTTGAAGACCTGGGTAAGCTTGTGAGCGTCAGACAAGAACTTTTACATGTATTTCATTCCAGCTGTGCTATGAGAAAGTAGAAGAAAACCTCAAGTTGCATTTCATTAGATGTAGCAGCCTGTACAGGGTTTCTGGCCCTTTTCTTTTTGCCTCTCTCCTGTAAGCATGATGCAGGGGGCTGCTTTTGGAGAGCTGGGTAGTGTGGAAAGCAGCCTCACCCAGCAGAGTCCTCTGCCCTGAGGGAAACAGCTCCGGGAATGAAGCTGGCAGGGGAAAGAGCCAGCCGCTTGGAGTGTCCGAGGAGGCCTTGGTTACCCCTGGTGACGTGGCTGGTGCGATTACAGAAAGGGCTTTCTGCTTTAAGAAGCTTGGAACCTAAAAACGGGCCTCTCTGGGGCTTGGGCTTGTCCAGTGATGCTGCAGTAGAGGCCCAGCCTGCCCAGCATCCCTGCCCAAGCCAGGATGAGCCCAGGACTCCAAGGAGGACTGAGGAGTGTTAGATAGGCGTGCAGCCAGAATGCGGGTCTCCTGGAGGAGCCAGAGCCACCTCCTTCTATACCCTTTGTCACCTAGACTTTTTCCTCGTGCCACACCAAGATGCTTCATGTCCTGATTGAGAGGGGAAAGCGCGTGGGAGGGCCTGACGCAGGGTTCCCCACTGGCTGCAGCTCCTCTTCGTAGCCCTGTCTTGGTGTTCCTTCTCTGTCCGTCCTGGGCAGACCTCTCGCCACCGCGCCACCCTAGAGACGGTGACTCTTATGTCTGCCTTGGCACCGCAGCTGTCTTCTAAGACCAGCTGTCAGGCCTGGCTAAGCATTTTCCTGCCGAGTCTCTGCACCGGCTCTCCCCCCACCTACAAGCCTCTCTGCAGATGGCTCACTCCTGTCTCCCTCTGTTCTCGCTCGGGAGGGCCCAGCCCCGCTGTCTGTCCTTCCCTGAAGCAGGGCCAACTCCTGCTCCGTTCTCCCTCCTCACGACACTTAAATGACCTAGCACCCCATTTATTGTAGTTTATCATCTCTCTCTCTCACTTACGATGTAAACCCACAGAGAACAGGGAATTTTGTCTATTTTGTTCCCCGGGGCTTAGCCCGTGCCTGGTGCATAGTAGGAGCCATGAGTGAGTAGCAGCCCCAGCCCCACCCCAGGACTCTGTGGTGCAGTTATAGGTGGGGCACTTTGAAAATCGGAGTAACGTTTTCAGTGAGACAGGAAACGAGAAGAGGTTCCTGTGGATTCCATGTCCAGGGAGCTCCAAGTAGCTATTATGCAGGATCCTGTCATGGGAACCATTGTTTATGCTGGAGGGCAGTTAGAATGTTTATTTATTTATTTTTTTAAATATTTATTTTAGAGAGAGGAATATTGAAGTGAGAAACATCAATAAGTTGCTTCCTGTACACTGACCGGGGATTGAACCATATCCTGGGTGTGTGCTGTGACTGGAAATCGAAGCCACCACTCTTCAGAGCATGGGATGACTCTCCAACCACTGAGCCACACCAGCCAGGGCTAGAGAGTTTTTGTATGTGGTTTGTGGAAGGGCTCCTTACTAGATGTGTGACCTTGGCCAAGTCACTGGTGTTTTAAAATAGAGGGTATAGCCCAGCCGGGCGTGGCTCAGCGGTTGAGCGTCAACCTAGGACCCAGGTGATCGGGGTTCGATTCCCAGTCAGGGCACATGCCCAGTTGTAGGCTTGATCAGTGACTCTCTCATCATTGATGTTTCTGTCTGTCTCTCTCCCTCTCCTTTCCTCTCTGAAATCAATAAAGATATATTTAAAAAAAAAAAAATAGAGTGTATAATATCACTTACCTCACAGGGTTGTTGTAAGGACTGCATGTGACAGAGCTAACTAGAGCACTTAGATTAGCAAGGAGAGAGCATTCGTTACCGTGAGGTACCACTAACCCCGGCCTGCACGCACCTGCCTGTGTTACCACCCAGCCAGAACTGCCCTGTAACCTGACATTGTTGATTCTCTTGAGCTCTGTGCTTCAGGAACCTCCTTAGGTGGCCATCCTTAGCATTTCCCAGGGGGTGAGGCCCAGCCAGACATGGGAGGAGCTAAGCTCTGCTCCACAGGACAGCGGGCCTGCCACCCCCTCCCACCCAAGGACAGGCTCCTCTGCCAGAAATCCCAGGCGGTTGTGAGAACTGCTGTCCAGGGTTGAGAACTGCTGCTCTGGCCTCTGGAGAGATGCTGTTGGACTCCTCACTGGGTCCCTTTTTAAAGGTGTGCTAGCTCCAGGGTGACTTCAGCATTTTAGGAACAGGAGATGTGATTGTTATTGCCTTTGTTCAAAAGAGAAGGCTTTCCTCCGAGGGCCCTGAGATGAGATGAGTGTGGCGAACTCACTTGGTCTCTGAAGGGGGCATGTTAGAGGCCAGCTTCTGGTATGGGTGCTGCTCTTTTCTTTCAGGGAAGACGCCCTGGAGTCAGGTTGGGGACCTTGGGCAACAATGGTCTTGACCTCTTAGAGCCTGAGTCCTTTTCTATAAAAGGGCTAAAATGCTGATTCCTACTCTGTGCAGCTGGCTAGTTGTTAGGAAAATTGGGAGAACAGCCCAGAACTCCATTCTGGATCTTTACAGATCCCATAAAACACTTGATACCATTAACAGGCCTGGATGTTATCTTTCCTCAGATCTGCTGCCTAGAAAAGTTTCTTAAAATGCTAGTGACACCCGTGTAGCACGTCAGGAGTAACATTCGCTGCTGGTACCAGTTGGAGCCAGAATTAAAATCCACACTTAAACCCTAATCCAGGAGAGAACGTTTGTCAGCAATGCTGAACATCTGAGCTGCTCAGTCACTTTGTGATGATCACCCAATGCCCTTTGTGCCCTGGTTTGGCTGTCTGCGACCACTGCAGGGTGAAGGACACATGTGCGTTTAGGTGCAGGCCAGTTACCCACTCTAAGAATTCAAATGAGATAAGGCAACGGGAGTCAGTGACTGAGATGTTTCTAGGGGTTGTTTTCTCATCTGTTATCAGGGCGCTTGTGGCCAGTTTCTTTGAGTTCTGAGGGTGGAAGTCACTTTTCTGTATTTTAAAACTGCATTTCATACTTTTGTGATTGTGAGAGTAATGTGAATGCTTATATAAAGTTGAGAATTTTATGGAATGTAAGGCTATGAAAAGCCGAGGACTCTCCAGGCACGTCACCTGGGTGGGCATGTTTTCTTTTGCAATACAAAAGAAAAATAGTTCATGACTTAAGCAGCTAATTAAATCACTACTTCAAGGCAGTGCAACACAAGATAAAAGGTACTGTCAATACAACACACAAGGGCAAAGTGATGCCAAGCCCATCTTTGTATCCTTACAAATAAAGAATAAAAAATTAAGTACTCTGTATACCCCCAGACCCAGAAAAGAAGAGTAAAAGAATAAAAAAATAAATACTCCTTACCCCCAAACCCAGATCAATTTTGATACCCCTCCAGTCTTTTTTTAAAATGCAAAGATGTGTGTGTGTGTGTGTGTGTGTGTGTGCACGTGCTCATTTTAAAAAATTGGGGTATTTTATATACAGCTCTTAAAATTCATCTTGTTGTATTTCCTCATGCCATTCGATACTTTTAATGACCATACACTTTTCCTTTCTCATCCATCCATCAGCAAATCCTTACTGAGCTCTGGAAAGGATATTAATAGCTAGTGGTGATAAACAGAGGTGACAACGCAGACCTGCTCACTACCTTCCTTGAGTTTCCAATCTAGCGATTTTTATTCCATCTTACGGAGAAAGGGACATAATGTAATTTAATCTTTTGGTTGGGAATTTGAGAAGTTTCCAGCTCTTATCTATAATAAATGACACTATTCTCTTTATAACTAACTCTGCTTTGAATGTCCTTGTACATAATGAATGGAGTGTATTTTGGTTATTACTGCAACTGCGTTCTCTTTCACGGGAAAGGTCACTTTAAAATTAATTTAAAAATATATAACTGATGAAACTTGACTTGCCTGGCAGTCGGTGGGAGTGAGAGGTTGAGGTTAATTCTTTTTTCATTAGCACTTTCCTTCCTCATTAGCGCCCTGTCTTTACCGGTTTCTCTGGAGCCCAGAAGTGCAGCCGCTCTGTCTTTCGCTCTGCCTCTCGGGGGCAGCCGAGGTGCAGAGGGATTTGGGTTGGGAGTGAGCACAGATGGAAATGACTCTTGGTGGCGCAGATGGAAGTCCTTGCTCATTACGCAGTCGGTTCTGTGCCAATGAATCGTGGGGGCCGCACCTCTCACCGGTGGCTGTGCCTGAATCCTTGACATGCGGGCTCTCCAGATTCTCGCTGTGTCCTGAGCCTGAGGGACAGCGGCTGGAGGACCACGGCCTTGGAAACATGTCCCGGGGCTGTGTGGTGGGACAGCATAGGCTCCAAGCACAGGCCTTCCTGATCATCTCTCAGATACTGATTGACAGTGATCTGGGAAGTCGGGGCTCACCACCCATTCTCACAGCTTTAGCTAATGGACCTGTAAACCTTTTCTACTCACAAGACCCCTCTTCCCACTGCGATCCTGTCTCCTTGGGTTCCCCCTCTGGAGGAGAGCGTAGCTGGCAGTGGCATCTCCTTGGCTGTGCTGCTCGAGGACTCTGCAGCATCCTCCAGCCCCTTCCCCCCCCATTGTCATGCCTTCCTGGAAGGGAAGACATACGGAAGCCGCCGGAGCACCTGTCCTGAGACATTGTACGTCTTACTTTCCCCAGAGGGACATTTTCAATGTTTTCAACTCCCTTGATCTCATCTTTGTCATGTACAGCAATTTTTAGGAACACAGAATTTTGTTAGTAGTGTTGGGATTAAGTTTTTATTGCTAAGGCTTTGAAGCACAAATAAAATTTTAAAAGCTTGTCAGTAATTGAAAATTGTAATCCTACTGAGGACATATCTTACTGTTATAATAACTACAAAACAGTGATAAATATAAAAATCACTATATAGGAATTTGGAGGAATATTTTCACCCTTATTTCTTTATTAGAAATTATTCTTGGGTGTATAGTCTTATTGGGTAAATGGATTATCATTAAGACTGAAACACAAACAAAAACACTGGCATTAAAATTGCAATAAAACTCTTATAGTTTTTGGTAGGTTTAGTTATAAAATACAAAGGTAAGAAATGATTTAATCACTTAGGTGTAATTTATGTAGCCTCATTTGTGGGAAGGCTGCTGTTTATTGGTTCATTCATTGGTACACTGTGCAACACCAACTCACTGAGCACTGCACTGTGCCAGGCTCCGTGCCAGTTGGTGAGGATGCAGAGATGGGCTTGGTGTCGCTTTGCCCTTGCATGTTCTATTGGCAGTATCTTTGTCTTGTGTTGGACCCCCTTGAAATAGTGGTTCAAATAGCTGCTTGAGTTGAAAGTGAACTTTTTTTTCCTTTCATATTGGGAGAGAAAAAAATGCCTGCCCAGGTGATGTGCCTAGAGTCGAAGGTTTTTGATAGTGTTATATTTCATTCTCATTTTAAGGCAGAAGCTATGGAAAGGCAGATTTTAAATTCTTTTTAGTGTTGGAGTTTCTTAAAAAATGGTGGTATCAGCAATTGTTGAGGGCGTTTGGGATGTGATTTAATGTGGCCGAAGCCCAGAGGTGAATCCCTGGTGAGTGTGTTCAGAAGCAGCAGGTCGGAGATGCTGACAGCAGGTGCCTGGTGGCTCGGCAGACGTAGTGTCGCCTAATAGATGGGCGCCTTCGGCCCTGGAACCAGGCTGTGGGTGTGAGCCCTGGGTCTGCAGTCACCTGGCACAAATTACTTAACCTCCCTGTGTTGTGGTTTATTTGTCTATGCAACGGGAGTGGGAACCATAGTATGTTCATCACACTGTGTGGGCGGGATCCAGAGCTAGTTGGTGAGAAGAGCTGAGGAGAGGAGCTGACACAGGAGGAGCTCAGTAGGTGCTGGCGGTGGTAGAGTGGGAACAGTGGTTAGTAGTAGTAGTGGGGCCATGCATTTCTCATCATCACAAATGCCCTCATTTATACCGTGTCAGAGTCACAGAAGGTCAGTGGTAGCTAGGGCAGGTCAGCAAGAAAAAGGCCACACTTGTTGGTGGACTGCATTTCAGGAATTGAGGAAGCATATCTTAATAAGTGACTTCGGCCCTAGGTGGTTTTGCTCAGTGGTTAGAGCATCGGCCCACGGACTGAAGGGTCCTGGCTTCTATTCCTGCCAAGGGCACATACCTCATGTGTTGGAGGCAACTAATCCATGTCTCTCTCTCACATGGATGTTTCTTTCCTTCCCCCTCTCCCCTCCTCCCCTCCTCCCACTCTCTCTGAAAAGCAATGGAAAAAAATATCCTCAGGTAAGGATTAAAAAAAATGAAGTGCCAGCTTGGTATCCTACCTGAGGCATACTGCACTGATAACTGCAGGTGGGGGACTCTGCCCAGTAGTCCTGTTGCCTTTTAATGTTGTAAAGGTTACCAGCCCTTGAGTAACTGCTTCCGGTGCCTCACTGAGTGGGAGTGAGCATGATGCAAGCTCCGAGAGTGGCTTCTCGCATTTCCAGTCACTCTCCCATAACCCCCGTCAGAGTTCTCTCTTGGTGTCTCCACAGAGGGGCAGTGGGGAGGAAAAGGGTGGACAGAATGTGCCTAATTCAGTGGATCTCAAATGGGGGAAATTGTGCCCCCCAAGGGACTTTGGCAATATCTGGAGATATTTTTGGTTGTCGCAGTGGAGGTATTGCTACCATCATTTGGTGGCTAGGGCCCAGGGAAGCTGCCAAACACCTTACAGATCACAGGACAGCCCCACACAACAAAGCATGATCTGGCCAAAAGTGTCAATACAGCTGAAGTTGAGAAATCTCAAGCTAATCCAAGCTACAGGGCCAGGCTCCTGTGGGTAATAGATTGGTGCCAGTTTACACAGGGACTCCGTGGCTGGCAGTACAGGCACAGAGGCTGGAGATGGGGGAGATTGGTGTCTTTTGAGGAGCCGTTTCCCTGTACTGAGTACAGCCATCTCTCAGTGGCACCATTACCCCGTCTGTGTGGCTGGGCTCTGCATTCTGCAGAACACTAGAGAAGCCGTCCTTGCCTTAGTGGCAGTGTAAGAGCAGAGCTGGTGGCCGACTGCTGCTGACTGTGCCAGCTCAGGACATGCCTGGGACAGACTGAATCATGCTGACGTGGGACTTCGGCCCTGGAGGGGAGCGGGCTCAGACTCTGGATGGTGATGAAGCTTTGCATCATTAGAAGGAGGTTTCCTCAGGAAGGATGGAGGCATATTCTAGAGGACACCTTTATTTTTAATTTGTATAGTTAACAGGCAGTTACGTAGTGCCTATTAGGTGCCAAGAAGTATTTAAAACATTTTATATATGTTAGCTCATTAAACCCTCATAACTACTCCAAAGAGGCAGGCTTTTATTATCACTCCCCTGCAGATGAGGGAACAGGAATGGAGAGTGGGGACGCAAACCTAGGAAGTCTGGCTGCAAAGCCGGGACCCTCAGTCACTATGCTGTGGGTGGAAGACACTGGGTTTCACACTTGGTTTTCTTTTTCTACCTTGGCTCTTGACTTCTGACTGGTCCCAGTGAGGCATCAGGGAATCAGGCAGATCTGACTTATCTCTGTAACCACGAACATGTTACTTCATGTCTGGGTGCCTCAGTTTTCCCATCTGTAAAGTGAAGTCATACCTCTCACATGGAGAATATGGAGGTATCATGATTTCATGTATATACACACACACATGTATGAATACTCTGTATGTATATAGTGTATGTGCATGGCACATGGTAGGCCTTCAGATAACCTTAGCTCTCTTCTGCCCTTCTTTGTTATCATCAGTTTTTTGGCCCTATTGCTCTAATGCCATGGCCAGCTTGCCTTACTGCTTGCAGGTTAAGATACATACTGAAAAGCAAAAAATAGGCCTGGTCATCCTGCCCAGAGTGGCTCAGTGGGTGAGTGTCGACCTAGGATCCAGAAGATCTCAGTTTGATTCCTGGTCAGGGCACATCCCGGGTTGTGGGCTCGACCCCCAGTCGGGGGCGTGCAGGAGGCAGCCGATCAATGACTCTCTCATCATTGATGTTTCTCTCTCTCTCCCTCTCCCATTCTCTCAGATCAGTAAAGACATATTTAAATAGATGATAGATAGATGATAGATAGATAGATAGATAGATAGATGATAGATAGATAGATAGATGATAGATAGATAGATAGATAGATAGATAGATAGATAGATGATAGATAGATAGATAGATGATAGATAGATAGATAGATAGATAGATAGATAGATAGATAGATAGATAGATAGATAGGCCTGGTTAGATGTTTGTCAGAATTAATGAATGAACAGACTGCTACAGATCTTAATAACGTGAAGCAGTCAGATGTTTGGTGTTGGGAGTGGTGGGGATGAGAGAGCGCCGAGCACATCAGGCCAGACTTGCAGGATCAGGATGTAGGTTCTGTTCCTGTTCGTAGTTTTTCGTCAGCTCCGGTGATGATGTCCGTGAATCACGGAGAACACAGGCTTCCATGCTAATTATATCTGTGTGTCTGTTCTGATGAGTTTCTCTCCTTACCTGGCAGAATGGGGCTGTCTGAGTGCCTCTTGGCCTAGGTTGGTTGGCTGTGCCCAGGTGTGTGCTCGTGTCCAGGCCAGATCAGAGTACCTGCTCAGGGCAAGTTTGCTCTGTTCCTGGCAGAACGGAAGGTGGCAGCTTCCCATGAGTCTCAGTTTAGGACTTAACTACATCCTGCACCCACACTGTGTCCTGCTGCACTGGCTCGCTCCCAATTCATAAATGAGTCTGGATTCTGTCCACATGGATGGCCATCCTGTTGTCCTTCCGCTCTCTCCCACATGTACAAGTCAGCGCATCTTTCTTTGATTATGAGGTTCCAGAGGAGAAGGGCTGGATTCATCTCTGTGTGCATGTGGAATACCTCATATGCCAGCTCATTGGATGCTGATGTATGTGTGAGGATGACACATTGGAGGGACGTGTACTACTCTACCCACAGGCAGATGTGTAAGAAAGGGAATCGGCTCTGAAATGGAAGCACTGTGAGGGAATATCCCCACCCCCTAGGGCAGTGCCTGGCACCTGGGAGTTGTGTGGTAGATATTTCTTGAATGAATGAATGCCTCTGGTCTTTAAGTATTTTTCTAAATCTGATTATAGTTAACTGGGTATAGCAAGCCTGGAAATTGGGAACTGTGGTTTTTATTGTTACCATATGTAACCAACAGAAATAAAGAGTTTGGAAAAAACTTTGGACATACTGTAGTGTAGGACACTAAAGTAACACCAAATTCGATCCAGAAACTACTTCAGGACCTCCCTGCACTTGGGGATTGTCATTCTGTGCATCAGTAACCATCAAGCTCTAAGGAGTAATTTAACAGAGTGCTTTGGGAAGATGCTAAGTAATAAGGAGCTTTCTCAATTAGCCCAGTGGCTAGAAATAATTTATGTCATTTATTGCCCAACTTGGATTCTAGAACAGACCACATTGTTTTGTGCTTTCTGGACCTCTTAAAGACAGCCCCTGTCATCTTTAAGGACGTGGATTGTTATGATACCTTGGGGCAGTACTTTTTGACTCTGCCACTTTTTGTTCTTGTCAGAGAGAGAGAAACAACATGTGCGTCGAACAGCTACGCAGTGGCCAAAGAATTTTTAAACTGTGTGCATTTTATTTTACAGATCTGAAGAAAACACTTGCTGTGTTGTTGGATAATATTTTGCAACGCATTGGCAAGCTAGAGTCGAAGGTGGACAACCTGGTGATCAATGGCACAGGAACAAACTCGACCAACTCCACCACAGCTGTTCCCAGCTTGGTAGCACTTGAGAAAATTAATGTGGCAGGTAAGAAGGGCAATTCTACAGCCCAGCATGGAGTGAAACCTTGATTTGAACAGGGAAAAGAATGAAGAAGCACAGTGGTTCTTTTCGATATAAGATGAATCCCATAAACTTGGTATGGCCCCTGTAAAGCTGAGTTTAAATTTATTTTTGAATAACAGATGTTAAAATGCTTTTGTAGTCTCATCGTGATGTGTGATGGCTGGTGGTTTCTATGACATATTTCGCATAATGAGCTCCTGGAATTCGCTTGTAATGAGAAGATTCATAGTATAGATGAAATACAGAGGTTGAAATACAGAGGTTGTCTGGGAAGCTCATGCCAGTTAGAGGGCCTTCCTCCTCCCCATTTTCATTAGACAGTTTCAAAAGTCTTTTTCATATGATAGATTCTCTCCTCCCTGTTGTTAAAGAAGAGCCATCATTGTAGACAATGCCTCCTGTGTATATATGGAGAAATAAATTCTGGAAATGGCACGTCGGAAGTAAATGGCCCCTGTCTGATCTTGGGCAGATTCTCTAGCCACTCATGAACGGAGCTGTGTGGTTTCCACTGGGGTTTGTTGTGTCTGGCCCCTTGAAACTGGAATCTTGCCTGAGTGAAGAGGAGTGGGTTAAACACAAAACCCAAGTCATACCCAGCATGTATACCGCAGCTCATGTTGGACCCCCATCGCTGCCTCGGGTTGGCCTCGGGGTCTCTGTGGTTGAGTCAGGGCTCACTCTTGTTAGGGTGACCATTCTCCTTTTATAGGGACTCAGGGAAAAGCAGAGAGCTGGAGTGTTAGAATCAGGTGCTTTGGGTGAGTGGTTGTGAATACCCATTCTTTACTCCTGGTAGGTGGTATCCAAGCTCCAGTTAGTGAATAAAATAAATAGCTGGGTTACTTCAGAAATTTTTAAAATCCAGTTTAGCATACTTAATTGGCTTGTTTCTCTCTCCCCCTTTCTCACAGAAATGCACAGGCTTAATTGGGAAAGATTCCTTTCCTTTCCCACCTTCAGTGTCAAAACATTTAATCGTTTCACATTGTGCAAGCTTGTTGTATTACCTGTTTATGTTCTTTGCCCTTTAACAAATTTCAAATTGCAGAATATATTTCTAATAATCCAAAGTATCCAGCCAAGCAAAGGTATTAAAAATAACTTTTAATTACAACACAGAGACAGTGTCATCTAGGCCATAAATCCTGTCTTCCCTGCACTTTCCAACAGCTTCTGTAATTAGACAAGAAAACCTCCCACTGTGTTCAGCTGCTTATTAATAAACAGCACCCATGCCTCTCCCGTCTCCACTCCTCCACCTGCATCCCCAGTAGGAAATGCTATTGAAATGCTCCTATCTGATTCCATGGCAGTTGCATTTGCACAATTCCAGAGGCAATGTGGGGCACTCTGCCACTAACTTTGTAGCCTCCCACTGCCTCTGGCCTATAGGAACCATGCAAACATGTCTGCTGTCATTCTCTCCCCTGATTAGAGATCTTGCTGCCTCTGGCTGTCGTATTGTGAGCCAGGCTCTCAGGGAGACTTCTTCCAGGCTTCACATCCCAGGGTAGAGAGTGGTCGGTAGACCCCCAGCAGTGGCGTGGGAGGGAGTTGGTGGCTACTTCTTTCAAATGAAATCCCAGCTCGGTGTATTGAGCTAGTTTGCTCAGTTAACAAATAACTCTTGAGCATATTTCTCTAAGCCATTGGCTCTGAGGGGGGCTTCTTTAGCTATACCATAGATTATGTTTTCACTAATATTTAAAGAACCAAAATATTTTGTTTTATTTCCTTTTGGGGACATGGGAGAAAACTTAAGAGTTATGCCTTTAATAGCCTTCTTGCTCCTTTGTATTTTTCGTGTGTGTGTGATACCCTTCATGCCTTTGAGATTTTTACTGGCCAATTAGGAAAATAATAACAGGTATAAAATAACACAAACTGTGGTCACTGTAAGGTCAGTGTAGAAGGCTTCTCACAGAAGATAAGCTTTGAAAGCAGGTAGGATTGAGGCATAGGGGCTTCATGGAGGAGACACAGACTAGAAATGGGTCGTGACGCAGAAAGGAAGTTGGAAGGAAGGAGAGGAAACTAACATCTAGCAACTACCTACTGATACCAGATACTGTTCCTGACTCTCAGAGCTGCATGATACTTAATCTCCTCAGCATCTCTGAGAAGTAAGTGGTTTCCCAGGTTTTACTGAGTTAAAGTATTTGGGAGAGGGAGACCTTTGGGACTGGAATCCCCTGAGCTCAGCTTAAGACCCCCTGGCACCTCATAGAGAAGACACCTCATTAGAAATGGGTGAGTCTGGGAAAATGTGGTCTCATTTTCTTAGGGGTTCCTAAGGAGCTGACAGTATGACTTGTTTAATAAAGAAGTTTTTCTCTATGTCTGAGTGTCTATTCTGTGGTTGACCTGTGTATTTTTTATTTTTTTAAATGCAGCAGCTCTTCCCTCTGGGTGCGTGCGTGCATATGCATCCCTTCCCTAGACTCTGTGTTGGCCACAGTGGATGTCAATGTGAAACAAAGGCAACCTTTTTTACTTCCCCCAGAGGTTGGCGGGGCCTCAGATCACCAAATAACCAACATGTGTTTTTTATTCGTCATATCTATAGATTAGGGCATGAAAAAGAAGAACAAGAGCTTAAATTTACAGTCCCAGGTTATTACCAGTCCCCCATTGCCTCTGTGCCCTCTCTCTGATGCACTGCCACCTGGTGGTCCTCACACCCCTCTTTTCATAGCAGGAGTAATAGCTCTTGAGGTGAGAGAGAGAGTTTTTATAGGGTCCCCGCCCCAGTTGCATGAAGTTTCTCATCCTGCCTTTCTGCACGGAGACATGGTGATTGCTCAGAAACACTCTCCCTGGAGTGTCTTTCCTGCTTACTCT
Source organism: Miniopterus schreibersii (assembly GCF_964146895.1). Classification (NCBI taxonomy): domain Eukaryota; kingdom Metazoa; phylum Chordata; class Mammalia; order Chiroptera; family Miniopteridae; genus Miniopterus; species Miniopterus schreibersii. The sequence continues at coordinate 70,032,332 of NC_138108.1, read as the reverse complement.
GCTGTCTCACTGTTCGTGATGTTTCTGATTGCTTACTGTTGTGTCTGATTGCTTGCTGATGTAGCTTCTCGTTGGCTATAAACTGCCTCTAAATTGGGTACCATAGCAGTTGAAGAAGGGTTTCTTAAATTTATGTTCTTTTGGGGGGACATTAGAGTGTTTGTGTGTGTGTCCCCTTTCCTTTTTCTGTTCAGCTGTGTTCCGTGTAGCTTTTATCCAAAATGGCTTTTCTTTCCAAATTTATCACTCTTGGGCTACTTTATTATGTGAAAATGAATATTCCCCTTAGAGAAATTTACGCAGAAATGAACTTTATTAAAAATCAAGAATCCTGTTGAACTGCGTCTTGAGCTCTACTTATCTTACTGAAGAGGAAGGTGAATGAAAGAAGTGAAAAAACAGATTTTAAAAAGTCCCCATGCTCCAACCAATCACCATTTCTCCAGGTTTTCTCTCTGAAAGGACTTACGCATGTCTTGGTGAAAATGACCCGCTTTCAGAATGACACCTTGATTTTCCAGAAGGACCAATTCTGCTTTTCTCCAGAATCGTGATCTTAGGTTGCAGAGCGAGCAGGTTGGGGCTGCGGATCTTTGCCACGCACTCCGTGGGGGAGGGAAAGGTGCGGATGGGTGATGATGACCCTGTGGGCCACCTTGGGACTGATGGGTCCACGGTTACCCTTGTGTTGCCCGTAGCGTCTTGTTCAAAGCTGACCTGTTGAAGGTCCTCAGTAATTTTGCTGCAGGGAGAGAGCATTTGGTTTCACTGCTGCAAGGGGTTTCTGTTTATAGTTTCTTCTCCATTTATACTCATGGGGATTTGCTTAGAAGTGCGACCTGGTATCTTATTTCCCTTTCTCAGACCTCAGCAGACACCACCTAAGCAGGACTCTGGTTTTATCCGGCCTGACCGAGCTTCCCCTAGATGGTTCTGTGTTCTGAGCCTTCTGAGGACATGGAATATTTGGGGGAGGGGGGCACCCGTTGCAGAGCTCTGTGCTGTGTCGGTGTGGGTGTGCATTTATTTACACTCTCGAAAACCAGTTTTTGTCCTTCAGCATCAGCTGAATAAGGGGCCAGCGTTGACGGTCCTCTGAAAGGCACAGCGTAATGCTAGCATCCCCTTGTGTTCTGACCACTTACAACTGCAAGGTCAGTTGGGAAACGCAATCACGAAATCGAAGGTGCAGACACAGTTCTAATGGCCATTTTCTGATACTTAGTCCAAATTGAATGTTATGGGGTCTTGCATTTCGCAAACATCAGTTGCAACATGTAATATATTCTAGTATTTGGGTTAGAAGTGCAGTGTATTTGAACTTGGATGCTCTCCTCAATAAAAAGAACCATAATTATTATTCTTACCATGTGGAAATTGAAAATGAAAAAGTCCCTGCTGAGTTCCAGGGCTTGCATTTGGAAGTACGGTTCCCCACTTTGTGCTGCTAATGGACCTTGAAATTAAGTTGCACCTGTGCGGCTCCTTGTTTGTGTACCCACATTTCAGTTGTGTTGGGGTAGCACCTGCAGTGCCCAGGCCCTCCCTGCCCCCCGCAGTGGCTCAGCGGATGGCTCACCCAGGACCAGATACTGGCCAGTCAGTGGCACCCCAGATGCTAGCAAGAGACAGAAGAGAGGTGAGATTTCAGGTAGCTTTCTTACTGATTGGAGCAAGAAGCAAGTCCTATCTACCTGTCACTTTCTGTTTCATTCTTTGCAAGGGCAGCAATAAATACTTGGCTATTTGTCAGAAACAGTTCTTTTGGTATCTTTGCCAAAACATGTATGTCATTGTTGGTGTGGTTTTTACCTTGTGTGGCCAAGGGCATTTTGTTTTTATGATGAAGGAGGGAGGAGAAGGGCAGGGGGAGGAAGAAGGGAGAAAATACAGTTCAGGAGAATTGATGCTGACCTTTGAGCCTGTGTGTTTGCTGCACTGAATCTCAACCAAAGATGACCCCCCCCCCCCCCCCCCGGCAACACTTGGCATTGAGTAGAGACATTTTTTGTTGCCGCACCTGAGGAGGTACCATTGATATCTGGTAGACAGAGGCCAGAGATGCTGTTCAGAATCCTACATGCACAGGCCAGCTCCACAGCAGAGAATTATCTAGCCCCAATGCCAGTTGTGCTATAGCTGAGAAACCCTGATCTAGGTATTGTTGGAATCTGGGATGACTACTAATGATCAGTACAGAAAGATGCCTGAGACATTGAGGTTTCCTGATGAGCCAGCTGAGACCTAGGGTCTCCTTCTCTCTTCCTAGCACGGCTGTTTGCAAGTCCCCAGCACCCTCCACTTCTAGCTTTGCAACTGATCTTCGAGACCTCTGAGTAAGAGATTTTATTCACTCCCAGAAGGCTGACTGTTTTGGGATTCTGACCTTAAGAAACTCTTTTCCTAGACCCAAATTAGTAAAAATTTGGCACTCTGTATTTTACTCCTGCTTATAGAGAAGGTAATTATTTTCAAGAAAGAGCCACTAATTCAGAATAATGATAGTAAAGTAGTCTGAGAGAGTGGATTTAAATTATAAGCATGTTTTAGAAGAAATTTCATTCTGTTATTTTAAACATTATATAATTATCAAGACATGAGAGGGTAAATTAAGTTAAGGAAAATAACATAGGTTCCCAGAGATCTGTGGCATACCCTGCACAGCATATCTGGGGCAATATAGAAGGGGGTGAGACTGGAAAGGTAGGCTGGGGAATTTGTGAGTTTTCAATGTAAAAGGAGTTTCTGTTTTGTTCTGCAGGCAGTGACAGCTCATGAGGGTTTAAAGCAGGAACATGATTAGATGAGATATGTATTTTCAGAGAAAAATTAATGGCCACGTGGAAGTGGAATGCTTTTGAAAGGGGTCATACCGGAAGCCAGGTGAGACAGGGTTTAGTTGACTCAGGTAGGAGAAGGCCTGAAATTGGACGTGTGCATGAGGCCCAGGAAGAAGGGCCATGTGAAGGTGGAGCTGACATGACAGGGACACTGATGGACCATGGGAGAGGGCCAGGGAGGCGCCGTCCTAATGATTCCCCAGGACAGAGTTTCAGGATGACTAGATAATGCATGTATTGAAGAAACAAGCCAGCAAAGAGATAAGACTATGAAGACAGTAGCCACATGCTAATGTGGATTTAGGGAGTGTAAATGCTTTGCTGCAAGCCATGTGGTGAGAAGTAAGTTTAAAGGCAGTTGGAACATTGACTCCTAGTGCTCAGGACATGAGGGGCAAGGAAAGGCCATGTTTGTGGAGACAGGTTGCCCTGGTTCAAATCCCGGCTCCGCCACTTCCTACCTGCATGATGTTAGGCATGTTTTTGGACCTTTCTATGGCTGAGTTTCCTCGTCTGTAAAATTGGGGAGTTAGTATGGTACCTGTTTTGTGGGGTTGTTGTGAGGATTAAGTGAGAAATGTGTCTGGTATAAAGTCAGTACTACATGAGCATTTGTTAATTACAGGTTAAAAGCTACATGTTTGAAATACTGATCTACAAATGAAAATTTCTGCCTGGCTGGCTTTGCTCAGTGATTGAGTGTTGACCTATGAACCAGTAGGTCACAGTTCGATTCCTGGTCAGGGCACATGCTTGGTTTCGGGCTCCATCCCCAGTAGGGGACATGCAGGAGGCAGCGGATCAATGACTCTTTCATCACCTATGTTTCTATTTCTCTCCCTCTCCCTTCCTCTCTGAAATCAATAAAAACATATTTAAAAAAAATTTAAAAATGAAAATTGCCTTGACTAATTATTAGAATATTACCACTAATAGTGAAAAAATTAATAACTAGTATTTGTGCTTTATAACTTAGAGAATATATGTGTGTGTGTGTGTGTGTGTGTGTGTGTGTGTGTGTATGTATATATATATATATATATATATATATATATATATATATATAAAATTTCATTTGAGTGCTTTAAACTCGAAGAAATTCCCAAATTGACCATTTTGGTCAATACTTAGAGACCTTTATTATCAGCATTTAGAGGCTTAGCAGGAAATCCATGCTTTTGTCAGTACTCTTGGCTACAAGAAGCAGAAAAAACCTAGTTCATATTGGCTTAGAAAGAGAATGTGGGGATCGTGTGATTGGAAAGTTCATAAGACGATGCCCAGTGCAGCTTGCTGTTTTCAAACATGGAAACCGTCCTGCCTTCTATGTTGGCTTCATTGTAGGCCATATTTGCATGATGGTGGCAGAAAGGGTCCCAAGAGGCTCTGGGTTTCTGGCATTGTTCTCAGGGCAGGTTCTGATTGGGTTGGCTTGGGATATATGCCTGTTCTCAATCCAGTCACTTGTCCCAGCGACTTCCCAATTGGCTGAGCCTGGTTCATGTAGGTTACCCTGAGATTAAGAGGGTCCCTAAAGAGATTCCAGGCCAGCAAATGAAATAGGTATTACCATTAGAGACCGTTGTCATGGTTAAGATTTCCAAAGTTGTCCAAGCCTGACTTTACCTTTTCTTCTTGAGAGCTCAGGGCAGAGCTTTTGGAATGCTAACCTTTCTGCCCCCCCCCCCCCCCCCCCACACACACTCTTTAAATACTGCTGTGGTGAGAGGGCCTCAGCCCCACTAGGAGCTAGCCTCGCCCACAGCATGCTGTTTATTTACACCCTTATATATTTATGTGGTTTTGTGCACAGCTTGGAAAACCCTTCCATTTTTATGGCTAACGCTTACCATCCTTGTCAAGACTCACCTGAAGCACCGTCTCCCCTAAGAGGCCTTACTGACACCCCCTTCTCGCCCAGAGGTTTCTGTTGACCTTGCTTTGTGTTCCCACAACTGTTGTGTACATTTTTGGAACGGTCCATGTTTTGCCTATCTCCACAGCCAAACTGTAAGCTATTCAAAGATGGGGGTAAATTATGCTACATTTTCCTTTTAAACCTAATACCTAGCTGGGAGCCTGGTAAACTGCAGGTTGTCAGTAAGTGATTGTCCAGCTGAGTGCACTGCTCACTCTGAACACACCCCAGGTCAGCCACTGTCCTGGAACTTTCACCTCAACAGTGATGGCCACGCACTCAGTTCTAGGTTGGCAAGTCTGACCTTGGCCTGCTGTGGCTTCTGACTGCTATATTGTTTAAAAAGGAAATGCTTTTGCTTTACTACGCTTTTTGGAAACATATTCCACAATAAGATCATTTCTTTAGTAATTTCTTGGTGACTAATAATAAAAATATAAGTAAGATTTAAAAACATCCTCATCAGCTACGCTGCTCTATGAGAGGTTGCTCTGAATGAACAGTTCTTGCAGAAAAGAGGTCAGGACCCACCAGTCTTAATGTCTTTGGGATAATTTCCTGCCCTTTCAAGGAATACCTGGCTTTTTCATCTCAGAAAGTGAGAGTGCATGTCCCTGTGGGGGTTGCTGTTCCTCCTCAGCAGTTTGAAGGGAGACAGAGGAGAGAACAGAATCCTTCGGGAACGTGCCCTGTGGAACTGGCCTGGGGAACAGGGGAAGAACTTGTTGCTGTTTATGAAAATGCCTCTACGTGGGGTTGTTCTGTGGATCGGAGATAGGACGCTCTGAAACTAGACTTGTTTGTTGTAATTGGAAGGCAACAGATCCCACTTGCTCTAATTTGGCTTAATGAGGTACGTGTGTACAGTTGTGTTATCAGCTTACATATGGTATTGATTCAATAGACGCTCCCCAGCGACAGTGGAGCATATGCTTCCCTGCAGACGCTGTCTCTGTCGTGTCAGGCTTTACCTGATTCCACTGACGCACGTTTCCATAGACTTGTTCTAGAGCCCTCAGTGTAAAACTTCAGAACAGTGTTATAATTAAAGCTTCCTGCCTGGGGGCGGGGGAATCTGTCTGTCTCTGTGTTGTCGCAAAGGTTTTTAGGTGTGTGGGGCTTTGAGGGATTTTATTTTAAACTGTGCTTTTGACTTTGCATAGCCACCGCTTCTAAAATTAGGTGACCTAAATGAAAATCAGGTGCTAGTTTTTGTTGTTTTTCCCTTTTCATCATATCTCAGGAAGAAAAAGATAAAGCGTATGTGGTGAAGGTGGGTTTAAAAATGAAGACAAGAGTTATCCAATTAGACGTGTGGTAGAGGGGCTGGACTGCCCCTCCATTTGGGGCAGCAGCACTGACCTTGACTGCAGTCTCCTCTCACTGTCCTCCTTTGTCTTTGGACACTTAGCAAGCCTCACGTGCATGATTACAGCCCCCAAGGCCATTGACATCATGCGGAGGCCCGAAGCATTGACAAAGCCGGCACAGGGACTATGTGTCTTGGGTGGACAGAGGGGGTGAATGGCATTTTGATTTGCTTGTCAGAGTTGGCCAGCTGCACTATTAGCTGATTTTAATCTCTCTTACTGTTTCCTGTTGGTGAGCTGTTCGAGTCAACATATATAGTGGGACTTTCTATGTTGGTGGCCCTGGAACTGGGCTCTTGAAACAGTTATTGTGGAAGAGCCAACGTTGAACATCAGGTGTGGGGCTTGTACTAATGTTTCCCCTGTGGGACAACAGCCATGGGACTGTAGTTCATTCAGGCACAGGCTCTAGACCCTCACCCGCCTGGGTTCTATCCCAGCTCCACCACCTCATAGCCATGTGTCTTAGATAAACCCAGTACCTTCATCTACAAATGGGAACAAACTGCCGTATTGTAGTATTGTTGTGGGGACTATGAATTAATACATGGGAACCACTCAGACCAGGTACAAAGTAAGAGCTCAGTAAGTTGGCCATTGGGACATGCACCACTTTGTTTTTTAAATCCTTAGCCAAGGATATGTGGATTTTTGGTTTTTTAATTGACTTGAGAGAAACAGAGAGACAAACAGACATTGATGGGTTGCCTCCTGTACATGCACCAGCTGGGAATTGAACCCGCAACCTGGGTATGTACCCTGACCGGGAATCAAACACTCTAGCTTTCAGCATATGGAACAATGCCAGGACATGCATTTCTTAAGGACCCACCATGCAATAAGGCCAGGGCATGCATTTCTTAAGGACCCAATTCCAGGTCTGACCCTTGGGCTGGGCCTGTCACAGATGGCCAGTGTTTGATGCCTGTGTGCACTAGCCAGTCCCAATGCTGTGTTTTTAGAGAAGACTGCCTGAGAGAGAGGATTTCTGGAAGCCACTTGACACTCCCAGGTTGAACTTGGCCTTGGGCATGAGAGAATTTTGAGCAGAACTCCCGGCGCCCTGATTTTCCCACTGTTGGTATTTAACTTACCATCGTGGGCCTCAGCTTCCTTCTTTGTATAACAGAGATAGGGATGGCTACACCTCCTTCTTGCGCCAGTGAAGATGCCAGGAGATAATGTGTATTGAGCAGAGACCCTGCCCTCTGGTTAATACCTTGTTAGAAGTATAGCATGGGAAACACTACAGCCAGTGTTGCCTGGAGGGTGCCAGGCCTGTGTCAAGCAGTGGAAGTGCAGCAGGGTCAGGAGCTGGGGCTCCTGTGTGAGCAGAGGGCTCCCTGTGCAGCGGAGCAGTGAGAGACCGATGGCAGTGCTCACTGTACCTTTCCTGACCCTTCGCCTAGAGCGCCTGTCATCCTAGTCCAAAAGGACCTGTTGTTTTTGCTGACCTTTTGGCCTTGGCAATGACCATTAAACTCTACAGTCCTTGGGGATAAGAGATAGGAATGAGTTACAGGAATTGGCACAGAGGAATTTCACTGTCACATGGTAGAGTTATATGCTCTTGTGACAGCCAACTGAAGCAGTCCGGAAACTGTGCCTGACCCTCACTGTACCGTCTCACCCCTAGTAGGGAGGGGAATTCCTGTGCCATGGAGCTCAGCTCTCAAGGGAAGACACTCATTAACCTGTCTAAACTTTATGCTAATAGAACTTTCTCAATAATTGCTTTCATTAAGTATGGTTAATACGAGGCATTCAAGCTATAGCAGGATCAGCGGAAGAACAAAGTAAATATTTAAGTCTTTATTTCAGGGTGCATTGAGTTGGAGCAAAAAGAAGATTAGCAAAAGCTGAATCTAATGGTATCAGACACTGAAATACAATGGAGAGCTTGGCTGAAGTTCTGGTGGTTTCTCCTCAGGGGCTTTGTCACGGGAGGCGGATGGGTGTCCTTCAGGGAACGGTCATGAGCTCTGCTTTCTCCTTGCATTCCTGGCCCAGTCAGACAAGGTAACATGGCAAGAAGAGAGACTGCCTTCCCTGTACTTCCAGGATTGCTGTGAGGCTTGAGAAGGTGGCCGTTGGCCTGTGACTAGGCCAGGTGGGAGGACCGTTGCTCCCTGAAGGCAGAAGGCCATAAGTGGCAGCTGTGTTGGCCAGAAGAGCCCATGATGAGTGTGTGTCCATGACCTGGGTGTGCTGATCTATATTCCAAGGGCACCACGGGTGAATTCAGCATGGTTTTCATGCCTCCAGGCTACCAGTGACCAAGAGCGGCCATAACTCTACCTTTGTGTTTATGTAGTAGTAGGGTAGTATTTTCAAAAGCAACAACTTTATAAACAGAACTTTTTGTATTATAAAAAAGGATAACATTTTACTGCTTAGAAATTTGGAAATTACAGCTAAGCAAAAAGATGAAAATACAAAGCAGGTGTTATTCTATCACCCAGAGATTGATTGATGAGATTCATTCCTGACAGATACTGGAAGTGTCTGTCCTGAGCTGGGCACTTTCCAGGCAGTGCAGATAGAGGGAGGAGCAGAACCAAATGTCTCCTTTCATGGAGACAGCATCCCAGCAGTGAAGGCAGATACTCAGCAAATACACAGACGTGCTGTACCCCGTGGTGGTAAATGTTGCAGAGGACAGTACAGCAGGTGAGAGAACAGGGAAGGGGAGACTGTTTCGGGATGGGCCAGTTGTCAGGGAAATCCTCTCTGAAGAGGTGACACTGAACAGAGACCCAAATGAGTGAAGGAGGGAGCCCTGAGCCTGCCTGGGGCAGGTTCCATGTAGAGGGATCACAGGCACATTCTTGTTGAGTGTGTTCAGAAAACACTGTTGTTCCCTTTTAATCTTAATGCAGAAGGTGGCTTATTAAAATTCCAAGAGAAACTGTTTACTACCAGACTGTATCATGTGAGATTTACACTTCTGCTAGGGCCATACTGCAGGTCTGAGAGATAGTATTAAAACCATGGTCAGCTATTGATGTGTGCAGTGGCCAAGAGTATAGGCTCCATGTTCAGGCTGCTGGGATTTGAATCTGAGTTTCACCAGCTGTATGACTTTGGCCACGTCACTTAGAGAGGTCAGGTCTCAATCCCCTCACCTGTACCACAGAAACTAGCTCACAGAGACATTGAGAGGGTCACAGGAGACAGTGCACATGACGAGCTGTCACACTAAGTGCTTGGAAACATGGGTCATTACTGTAATGACCAAAATGAGGTTTCAGCAGATGGTTTTAAAAGCCTTTGTGCGTGACTTTGTCCCATAGACCTTTTAACCAAAAGCCAGCAAGCTTCAAAAATTGTATTAGAGGCACCAAAGTGGGAGCAAGGTCAGTTTAATTGCCAAAGAATCAACTAAATATAATCAAGGCTTTTACAGAAGGATCACACATTTGGGGTAGGGCTTGGGCTTTTGGTCATGAAGTGGGTGCAGAGCTTGTGGACATCAACTTCTAGTCTGTATTTGCCTGTTTGTCTTCAGATTTAAAACCATTGGGGAATGTACAGTTTGTTTTTACAGAAACCGTTCTCAGGTTTGGGGATGTTGGTGTGAGGACTTGAGTTTAGAAAGCCACAGTGAAGTCGTCATTGGTCCTATGTGGTATTTGTGAGGTTTGACCTAAATTGGGCTCTGCTTTTAGCTTAATGCTTCCTGAAAAATGTGTTTGGATGAGTAAGTCATCATGATATATCTGGGTCCAAGATCCAGATTTTACCACTGTTTCAGTCCTCTGCTCTGCTCCCCTGGACTCAAGATGAATTCTTGGACACACCCTGCGTCATGGAGTGAAGGTCTGACCTCCCAGTCTCTACGAGAATCCTTTTTGTAGTTGACACCCAGCCTCTGCCTACTTTGTTCTTAGACTCCAAAGGGGAGAATCACACAGATACCCTGGCCACTGGGTTCTTCTCTCTGTGTGATGTCAGGGATGCAAAGACATGGGCACCAATGCAGGCTGGTCTCTAAGAAATTACTGGATAGTGATTGACAACAGTTGAGGAATACCAGCCTAGGAACTGTGAGCTACAGTGAAGGAAGGCAGGACCAGGACCCAGGAGGTCTGAGTTCTAGGCCTGCTGCTGTCTGAACTGAGATCATCCACTTTTTCTGTTTCTTCTTTCATAGCTAGATTTTAATAGATGTTTAGAAGTGGAAGAGATTTGGATTGTTGTAACCTTTCTCCCACATTGAGGAATTATAACTTTCCAAAATCCTTGGTGAATGATTCTCCAGCCTTATCTGAACAATTACTAGATATTACACAACTTCCATGGACCACATTCACATCATAGTCTATATCAGAGACTAACCAACTATGGCTCACAGACTAAATCTGTTTTTGTAAATAAAGTTTTGTAATTTAGTCTTGCCCATTTGCTTCCTGTCTCTACTAGAATCCTTTCTATAGATGACATCCTGCTTTTGTGCTACAACTAAAGAATTGAGAAGTTGTGGCAGAGACCATATGACCTGCAAAACTAAAAATATTTATTATCTGGCTCTTTACAGAAGTTTGCTGACCCTTGAATCTTAATGGATGGTGCTCCCTAGAGTGCAGGGCACAGCCTGTGCCCCCATGTGCTCAATCACTGTAAAAGACAACCCTCTGGGTGTGGGGCAGGTCTGCTTGGTGATGTTGGCTTCACCTTCCAGAGCAACTCCTAATCTTCGGAAGCTTGGGGCAGTCTGCAGAGTATTCCTTTCTGGAGGGCACGTCCTCGCACCTGACGTCTGGCACCTGTCCACTTCTGGCATAGTGTCTTGATCCCTTGCCCCTCCAATGCCCTTCTCTGAGCGTGCTCCAGTTTGTCTCTATTTACGGTGAGACCTCGAACTTTGTTCATTCCTATAGAGCTCAGAGGAGAGGAGGGGCACAGCCTCCTGCTCTGCACACCGGGCTTGCTTTCTGTGACCTGAGTGCACACCTGTCATGTCATGACTCTCTGACATTCTGTGTGGACTGTTGTTAAGCCAGGCGGTCTCGTATCCCCACTCCTGTCTTGCTCCCAGCAATTCATGCTTTATTTCTATTCCAAGAGTATGAGATTTTACCTTCACCCCTATTCAGTATTATTTTGCTTATTTCCGAAATATTTAAATGTTATATTGACTTTTAAGGTTTTGTTGTCCACTGAATTACTAGGTTTTTCCCCCCAGGTGGGTCCTCAGTATTTCCATTTTGGCTTTCAGTCAGTGAGTCCAGGAGAAGAGGCATGGCAATCAAGTTCTGGTGACAACTTCCAGGTTGACACGGGTCCATGGATCAACATTGTTTTAGTATAATTGGTTGGCCAGGTATAAATACAACTAGTTATTCTGTCACTGTCCCATCTTATCCATAAGGATGTCGTTAAAGGACTGAAGTCACGACGTCCCTTCAGAGGGCATTTCACCTTCCCCTCTGTTCTCTCCACCCCTGGTCTAGTCGCCCTTTCAAAAGGGGGAGGGAGGGAGTTGTGAGTAATGTTGCTTTAATTGGTACGCTAAGTACTCGTATTAAGACATCTCTTTCCTAATCTCAAAATAATCATTTTGCCAGAAATGAACAGGAAGCTTACTCTCACTTTTCATAATCGTACCTCCCCTGCCACGTTAAGCAGAGAGGAAGGAAGCATTTGTCCCTTGATAATAGCGCGAAGCTTCCTTATCTTTCAAGTCTACGTCGTATTTATACTCTGCCATCCTCCAGATTTTGGCAATAGAAACTAAAAGCAGAGCTACGGAAAGCACTTTAAAAATATTTAAAGCACTGAGACGTGGCGGTGAGAAGAATCGCCTGGTGTGCCTGGGAGCCTGTGACAGCCCCTGGGTGTGCCCCGCGTGCCTGTGCCCCCCTGCCCGAGGCGGAGGCCGGTGGCACGGCTGAGGCCCCGCTCTTTCCCTCCCCCGCAGGATCCCTTCTGTTGTTTCACTGCCGCGCAGCTCTCACGTCTCTCGAACCTTCATCTGTTATTTGTAAAATAGAGCTCAAATCCTTTGCACATTTGATCAAGTTCCCTTTGAAACAGCGCTTTCTTTGTAAAGGATGAAGTTGTAAAAATCTGACATGGTGAGCCGGTCACTGCTGCATAGCTCTGTGAAGGCAGAGTCTCCTGTCGCCCGTTCTCAAACCCGGCACGGGTGGCGTGTGGCACGGCGTCGGTCTGGGAGGACGAGTACACGGTGCCGGGATGAGTACACGGTGCCAGGATGAGTACATGGTGAAGGGATGGGTGCATAGGGACAGGATGGGTGCACAGTGACGGGATAAGTACACAGTGCAGGGATGGGTGCATAGGGACAGGATGGGTGCACAGTGACGGGATAAGTACACGGTGCAGGGCTGAGTGCACGGTGACGGGATGGGTGCAGAGTGCAGAGATGATGCAGGGGTGGGCACGGTGATTGCAGCTCAACAGATTAGGTATGCGAGGTGTTTATAAAACAGGACCAGGAAAATAGCCACTTTTTTATTTATTTATGGAGCTCGATGTCCAAGGTACTAGTTATCATTTTAAAGCCTTTTACTCATTCTTTTCCCAGACTAAACCTGTGAAATAATTATCTCAGTTACTAGACAAGAAGCGTCCGGGTGGGAGGTGCTGTGTAATCTGTTCCAGTTCCTGAAAGCCTGGGATTTAGATCCCGGTTGGCTCAAATCTAAAGTCCGTATTCGCAGGAGCTGCCCACAGCTGTGATGATAGGATTTCACTGAAGGGCACCCAAGGGGTGTTCTTAAAGAGAAGAGTTTAAGGCGCAAAAATGGAAGATGGCCTAAGAGACAGAACCTTCTTGGTAATTGCTTTGGACTGTGTTTGAGGTCCAAGCATACTTCATTTTGTGAGTTTTGATTTTTTTGGTCTTTTTGCCAGTGCCTATTGATTTCCCTTTGATTCTCTTCTTAACCATTAAATATTTCAAATGAGGTGGTTTTTCTCTAGAGAAATGCCAAGAATTGTTTTCCAATTTTCTTTTTCTGCTTTAAAAGTTAAAAACACTGTAAAGATGCTTAACAGAGCCATACAAATTCATTGTAGAAAATTTGGAAAATGCAGAATAGAATAAATACAAAATAAAAATGACCTGTAATCCTATTATCTAGAGCACATGAGTGTTAGCATATGGATATTTTTTCTATGCTTGTAGTGAATAAAAATTATAATTATTCTCTGTATAGTTTTTAAATCCTGTTTTTAAAGGAACATTCTCTCATGTCTTTATTATTCTTCAAAAGCTTTATTTTTAAAATAGCTATATGATCTCTTATTTCATTAACTAGATCCCTATTTTTAATTTTTTCTTTTTCATTTTATTTTATAGGTGATTGTAGGGAACACAAATCTTTGCATCTCTGATTATTCTTTTGGGAGAGTTTCTTAGCTATAGAATGGCGAGGCCTAAAGTATAAGCATTTTTTAGGGTTTTTATTTTTATCAAATTAGGACATGCACATAATTTCAGAAGCCAAATAACACAAGGCTTATAAAAAAATCAGTCCTCTGCCCTGTCCTTCTCTGTCCTTCCCTCTTCTTGACTTATGTCCTTCAAATGCAAATACCCTTAACTCTTTTTAGTTGTTTCTTCCACGTATGTCTTCATGTTTTTGTTAACATGTTTATGCTACTTTTTCTCACCTTGCAATTTTCAACAATATCTCCTGATTTTCTGTTATGGGAGACGGGAATTTAGCTTTCTGACACTACATACCACCATTACCAGGAATCCCCCCATACACTTCCTCTCCCTAGCCCCCAGAGTCCTATTTTTTTTTTTTTTTTAAGTTAAATCTCTATAAAGACATTGCTGTATCATCTGCTAAGATGGTATGTTACTGAATTGCCTTTCGGACACATCTTTTTGTTTTTTTCTAGTGTGAATCATTTACTTTTTATATTTCCTTAGTCTTAATTAGTACATTAAACATTTACTGATGACTTGCAGGGTGCTAGGAACACATCAGCGAACAAAACAGACAAAAATACAAAAATTCTTGCCCTCACTAAAACTGAGCCCTAAACTTTTCATCAGAATCCCCCTTAACATGGCCAGCAGAGCAGATCAGATCGGATCGGATCAGATCGGATGGTCTATCGGATGCATTTTCATTGACCAGCACTCTTTCTGGAGGCTCCTGTGCGCCCGCTGCAGCTGGCCGGTTGCTTTCTGAGCTGCCTTTCGGCTGCTGTCCTAGGCTGCCTGACTCCACACCCTGGCAGGAGCCTTCCCTCTCTCCGGGCCGAGGCGTCTGTTTCCTGGATTCCAGGCCTTCCTCTCGGTGGTTTATCACTTCATCCAGGTAGAGCTCATGTTCCAGTGGGGGACGTGGGGAGAAAAGTTTTGTGATTTTTCACATATGGGAAAGTATCTTTCCTCTACCTTCACATTTGAGGGATAAATTAGTTGAATGTGAAATTATAGGTTTGATATTTTTTTTTTAAATGTGAAGACACCGATCCTTTGCCTGATGCTTTTCAGTGTTATTTTTGAGCAGGCCAGGGGGATGCTCATGCCTGAATGCTCCCTGGGAGCCCTTTGGAAGCCCGTGGGGCTCGCTTTCTGAGTTTTGCCATTTCTCGTGCCTGGTGTGCACCATATTGCATTCTGATTCTGACCCTTCTTTCCAAGCCATAAGCCACACCTTGACCTAACGTTTTATGTTCTATACCTGTGCTTACTATAATTCCTTTTAGGGCTTGCTGAAGAGGGCGGTCTGTAGGCTGAATTGGCAAGCGCCAATGGGGCTTATTGGGCAGATTTATGTCTTTCTGTCTCGGAAGTTTTCTTGAACTTATTATTTGATAGTCCCTCTTACCCCAGAGCTCCCCACTCTACCCTACTTTTCTTCTCGAACATTATTTGGGATTTGCACTTAAGTGATTG
This sequence comes from Miniopterus schreibersii, assembly GCF_964146895.1. Lineage (NCBI taxonomy): Eukaryota > Metazoa > Chordata > Mammalia > Chiroptera > Miniopteridae > Miniopterus > Miniopterus schreibersii. The sequence goes on along the minus strand of NC_138108.1, from coordinate 70,017,317 downwards.
ATTTCCCCTCTCCATATATCTAACTTCTCTCTCCTGTATTATCTTTCTGTTCATCTTTGGACTCTATTTTCTGGAAGATTTCCACCACTTTTTATCTAACTCTTCTACCGAATGTGTTAATTCTTCTATTTTAGTCTTCATTTCCAAGACTTCTTGTTCTCTCAAGGTTCCCTTTTTTAAAAAAAAAAAAAACACCCTGTTCTTGTTCTGGTTTCATCAATCAATATACTTCTTTGCTTATCTGTTAGGTATATATTAAATTTTTTTAAAATTGTAAATTACATTGTTTTCTGCATTGTCTCTATTTCCTGTGAGTTTTGTTGTTTTTCTTCTTTCTGTTTATGAGTTTGTTTTGATTTTTTTCATGTTAGAGTGTCTTCTCAAATGTCTGGTAGCCTTTAGATGTTATTTCAGATTTGAGGGGAAAAGCCATCTGGAACACTGAGGTTGGCCATGGGTGACTGGGCCACCTCACAGGGAACCAAAGATGGCACTGGAGAACCCCAGATATCTGTGTCAGTCTTTTCTCTCTCTGGTTAGTTTCTTTAGAGATAAATCTTTCAGTGCCCTGCCTAGGGGACCAAAAGTGTCACTGCTGAAATTCTGCTGTAAAACTGATGATTTTGGGGCCTTTTAAAATTTGGGGTATGCACCTCATTTCCACTTCTCTACCTTCTCCCCTATTCTAGGATCTGAGCCTTTTTTGGTTCAGTCTCTCCAGAGAGTAAACCTTTGCTGTTTATGTAGAAGTCTCTAGAATAACTGTCTTAAGGCTTGATAGGCATTACACGTTACTCTCATGAATAGTGTATGAGTATTCCTGTTTTACATTCTGTTTTCCTTAAAAAAAAAAAAAAGCAACAACTTTACCAGTATAATAAATAGAAAATTACATTATACATGTGTTTCTCTGATTACTAGAGAGATTGGATGTTTTCCATATGTTTCGTGGACTTGTATATTATATGAATATCCTGTTTATGTCTTACTTTGTTTTTCTTTTGAGCACTCACTGAAGTTTGAATCCTGTTGCTGGTATCTGAAAGTGAAGGTTCCTGTTATATTTATTGGTTTTGCGTGATTCTCTGACCCCGACACAGCACCGTAGCCTCCTGTGAGGCCAGAGGCCCCTGACCTGCTTTGTCTGGCTATGATGAGCATTTCCTAATCAGGTGGGCCAACACCAATTCTGCTAAAAACCTCAGCGGCCATTCAAGACCTTTTCCTGCGTCTTACAAGTTCCCTGTATGAGTCAGAACAGTGGTCTGCAAATGATGCCCCATGGGCCAAAATCTAGCCCATAGCTTATGTACCTAGAGTTTTATTGGAACACAGCCACCCTCATTTATTTCCCTGTCGCCTGTGGCTGCTTTCCCGTTACAATGGCCGAGTTGCTTAGTTGTGACAGAGATCTTTAAACTCTAGAATATTTACGATCTGTCCATTTATAAAAATTTTACTAACCCTTAGATTGGGTGTTTGTTGGTTTCTTGATGCCATCCTATGACTACTGTTTTCAAATTCTCATGAAAATTGATGGTCCCTTGTTCTTCTAAGTAAAAACTAATAAGTGTGATTGTCATTCCTTCTGCAAAAACCAATAAATAAGATGACAGTGGCAGTGATCTTTCTTCAGATGATGTACGTGACTGCAGTACCTGTGTCAGCCTTCCCTTCGGTGAACTCCCCCAGACAACTGGTTTCCAGCAGTATTGCTTTTATAGCCACATTCTACCCTGAAAGTCACTCCACCTCCCTTTCCACTCCTTGCCCACTCCCCACTTCTGGAAATATTAGATGTGCAAAATGGGCTTAACCTGCTGAAGTCTCTCTGTCATAATTTTCACAGCATTGCAAAAACAGATTTATGTTTAAAAAATAACCATTAGACAGATGCCAGTGGTCAGCATGTGGAAATTGAAAGGCCATGTGGATGTTTAAAGCACCCATCTTTCTTGGATATCCCCATCTTGCTTGTGTGTAGGGCCCCAGTCTTCCTCCTGTGGCTTCTCCGTGTCCACCCTTGTGGCCATCACCTCCATCTCCTTTCAGGATCCACCCTCTCACGTCTCAAGGGCCAAGCACACAGCGTGGCTGTCCCCGCTGCACTCCTTTGTTGGCCACTCTTGCTGTGTGGACCTGCCTCTCCCTCTCTGACTTTAGAAGGGGAATCTCTGCCTAGCTCTGTGCTCTCAGAGACCACTGTCTCTTCCTGTGTGTCAGTAGCCTGTGCCTCTTCCCGAGTCCCTGCCAGTAACATGTCCCTTGGTAGTGGCTTGGGTGCAAAGATGTCAGCTGCCGATTTCGCCCCCTCTCATGCATGCTGCGTGAGGCAGGGCGTCTGGGCGGTGGCACACTGTGTGTAGAGATGTGACAGACCTGAGTGTGGTGGAAGACTGTGCAGAAAGGGTTAACGTAGCAGGCCCAAGGTTGCTATCCTTAGAAAGGCCTGCTTGCAAGATCTGCCATGGTTGGCATCTGGGAACTTGACGATTGGGATGGTTCCGACCATTCCCTGGTAAGAGTGGTGGACTCTACCCAAACTGTGGAAATAGTATGGTTTATGTCGCACATCTGCGTTGCTTCTGGAAATCTGGAATCTGGGCACATAGTAAGGCAGAGGTGTGAATGTGACCAGCCCCCAATAAAAACCCTGGGCATCGAGTCTCTAAAAGAACATCCCTGGTAGACAGTGTTTCACACATGTCGTCACAAGTCATAGCTGGAGGAATGCACGTCCTATGTGAGTCCACTGGGAGAGTTGAGTCTGTTGAGTTAAGCTTGCGCCTGGTCTCTTTTGGACTCTGCCCCCTGCACTTTTCCCTTTGCTCACTTTGCTTTTATCCTTGTGCTGTAAGGAATTTTAGCCAGGAGACCTCCTAGTGAATCACCCAACTTGGGAGTGGTCCTGGGCACCCTAACCTGACACAGGGCTTGTTCTCAGGGCTGGTTCTTGGGATGTCGCCAACTCTCCAGGCTGTGCAGATCCAAGCAGACGCTGGTGCCTGATACTTCTCCACCCGTATCCTTGTGGTCGTTGTCTCTTTCACAGAGCTCACACTTGAAACCGTGAAATGACACTGAGGAGAGCTGCTCCCACCAGCTTGTCTCAGCCAGCCGACGCGTGCTGGGTGCTCTTAGCTTTTACCCTTGCTCCATTTCTGACTAAAGCTATCTCCTTTTTATCTCTCTGATCATGTTGTCTAGTAAGAGGCCCTCAGCAGTCTCTGGGGTTTTTGTGGGAGATTAAAGCAGGTGACAGAGACCAGTTCCACTTATAATGCAACAAATTGGGGGCTTGGTGGTTGCCATCCTTTCTCCATTACGCTCTTCCTTCCTGTGTTCCCACAAGCAAACGAGGCATTTCTTCTCATCTCTAGTCACGTCATACAGTTGGCTGGTACTGATGCCTGACTTTACAGACATCAGATAGAAGAAGTGTTTTTCTAAAACCTCTCCTGAGCATCCTTCAGTAGCCAGGTGGACATGTGGCCTCTGTGGCTGGTTTTGTGTTAAAGGGGGTGGCCCCCTGAAAATGGGCACCAGCAGTGTGTCAGGCGTGATCGATCACTGTGACAGAGGGACTTGCTGATGCTGTGGCTTTTCTCTATGTGGTGTGTCCTGTCAGACAGGAAAACATACTAGAAGAACTGAACTGCAAAGCAAAACCAGTTTCTTCAGCATTTAACAGCAGTGATAAAAAGCATAGAGCAGAGACACGTCCCACAGTGTAGCCAGGTGGGTACATGGAGCCTGAATTAATTGCATAACCCAGTAAGTGACTATTGAGCCTCTACTGGGTGCTGGGAACATAATGCAAAACAAAATGGACAAAGACCTCACTACAGGGAGCATATGGCCAGTTAAGGATACAGGCAGTAGGTGGACAAGTTTCACATAATAATGTCAAGTAGCGATTAGTGCGATAAAAAACACAGAGCAGGCTTCAGAGAAAATTACCAGGCACAGGTTGCAGATGCATTTAGGCTGGCTGGGGAAGGCCTCTGTGGGAGTGCCTTTTGAGCTGACACTGAAGGCAGAGAATACAGCAGGGAGACAGCCTGGGACTCGGGACATTTCTTAGCATGTCCGTAGGTCAAAGTGAGGCCATTGTGGCCCGAGTGCATTGAGCAAGGGTAAGAGGGATACAAGCAGAGGCTGAGAGCTCTGGAGGCCAAGTTAGGGTCATTTGCTGGATGCCGTGAGAATATATTCATGCTAATTGTGATAGCAGCTGCTGTGATTATTGTTTAGTCAATTTTTTCCCCACTTTTTAAAAATTAAATGTATTGGGGTGACATTGGGTAATAAGATCATATAGGTTTCAAGTGTACATTTCTGATACATGATCTGCATATTGCACTGTGTGCCCCCACCCAGAGTCAGATCATCTTCTCTCACCATATATTTGGCCCCTTTGCCCTTTACTATCCCCCACCCCCTTACCTCTGGTAACCACATACTTTTGTCTGTGTCTATGAGTTTCAGTTTTATATCCTGTATACGAGTGAAATCATACGGTTCTTAGCTCTTTCTGACTGACGTATTTCGCTTAGCATGATATTGTCAAGGTCCACCCATGTTGTTGCAAATGGCAGTATTCATCCTTTCTCATGGCTGAGTAGTATTCCATCATGTACATGTCCCACACCGTCTTTACCCAATCATCCATCTAAGGATACTTTGGTTGTTTTCATGTCTTGACCACTGTGAATAATGTTACAATGCGCATAAGGGTGCATATATCTTTGCAAATAAATGTTTTCAGTTTTTTTGGGTAGATCCCCAGAAGAGGGATTGCTGGGTCATATGAGGAACCTCCGTACTGTTTTCCATAGTGGTTGTACCAGTTACATTCCCACCAGCAGTGAATGAGGGATCCCTTTTCTCTACAACATCTCTGACACTTGTTATTACTTGTCTTATTGATAATAGCCATTCTAACAGGTGTGAGGTGGTATCTCATTTGATTTGCATTTCCCTAATAGCTGGTGAAGTTGAGCATCTTTTCATATATCTGTTGGTCACTTGTATGTCTTCTTGGGACCCTGCCCAGGTCCTCTGCCCATTTTTTGATTGTATTGTATTGTTTGGTATTGAGTTGTATGAGTTCTTTATATATATATATGTATGTGTGTGTGTGTGTGTGTGTGTGTGTGTGTATATTAACTCCTTGTCAGAGCTGTTGTTTGCAAATATCTTCTCCCATTCAGTGGCAATTTTTCTAAAAGCGTATAAACTTAGGCCCTGCTAGAATGTTCGATGTTCCATGCTTGGTGGTCACTCAGACTGCATTAAGCATGGTGCTTCATCTCTCCTCTCCTCATCAGTTACAGAGTTTGGTCCATTCTGGATCCTCCCACGATTGCTTATCTAAAAGGTTGCCTTCTCACATTTATTCACTCTATATGCTGTGTCAGGCCAGAGTGGTTGGCATAGACTATCATATCATTTTGTTGTTGTTTGGAGTTTTATGTTTTTAATTTGGGAAAGGGCTGGGCCCACTCATAATGATGGAGTAAAATGAAAACGTTCCTTTACCTTGGCAGGTAAACATCTCCTCATTTAGTGAAGCGATTTCAGACTGGGTGTGTGTCTTCGGAACAGAGTGCACCTCAGGAAAGGTAGAACAGCTGGCAGTACCAAGATGTCCCTCCTAGTTCTCTTCTGGAGGAGAGCATTGGGGAGTATCATTTGTCAAGATCCCCTGCTCTTAAGCAGGCCACCTGGGTGGGACCCATGCTCTTCCCAGTTCATCCTGTCGTATCGGGTAACAGGAGAGCTTGCTTCTATTGCCAGTTCTGGTAGTGATTGGTAGTTTCATTGTGAGGATAAAGTCATGTTCTGGTTTTTTATTTTTGAAATGAGAGGATTTGGATTTTCTCTAAGGTTTTCCAATTCCGAACTTTGCTGATTTTAGTGGAATTTAGGTTTATCCCCTCCCACCCCCGCACCCTGCCCAGCCAGTTCATGGTCTCAGATATCATTGAGTGGTTTTCCCCCCACATTAGGATCTATCTCCCTGTTTGTTCTTTGCCTTGGGCCACAGCTGGGACTGAATTTCCATTTGAATGTTTCTATTCCATGGGCAACTTTTACAACCAGCAGTTGTGCTGTGGACTCTCCATGACACGTGGGGGTATAAGACTTTTTACTCTGACAGCCCTTTGAAAAGCCACTGCAGTTGAGCCAGATACCAAAGTTGATAAGAAAAGGCAGGTACTGGGAAGGCCATGCTTCAAGGTGGAGTCCTCCAAATTACCTTTTAGATGGAGGAGCTCATGGCCCCCGCTCATCCCTTCCCAAATGTGGGCCTGGCTCGTGGCAAACTCATTGCTGTTACTGATAAAAATAGCAACCTGCCTCCAGGGGAGCATGGGTCCGTAATAGACCTTCACACATGAGAGGTAACCTATTCTCAGTTAATTACAATTCATTTTGGAGACCATTGTGCACCCTGGCCCCTCATGCATGTTTTCATAACATGCATTTGTAAGTATACTAGTCATTGAGTGGAAAATATGAAAATTGAAAATGGATGGCAGATTCATTAAATTGCAAACGAATCCATTATCAGTGGGCACTTGGTTCCAAGCATTGGGCTGGTTACTCGTGCTGTGATTTTATTATAAGCGTGTGGGGGGGGGGGGAGGCGACGAGGAGAGGAAGGGGAGATAAGCCTGCAGGGGCAGATATCTCTGCGGGGAAGGGGGGTGGAATTGAACCAAAAACAAAAGAGAGGAGAAAGAGAACTCATGGACCTGGACAACAGTGTGGTGATTGAGGGGAGTGGGGAGGGGCATGGGAGGAGGTAGAAGAGGGAAAAGAGGGGATAAGTGGTGATGGGGAAAAAATAAGCCCACAGGTGTCAGTATGAGTAGGTGCCCTGCTCCCTCCTGCGGGCGTCGGTATGAGCAGGTGCCCTGCTTCCTCCTCTTGCTTCCCCTTTGCTCCATGTATCTGCCCTCTCTTCCTCCTCCTCCTTAATTTAAAGGGAAGAAAGCAAGCTGGCCAACGGCCTGTTTTAATAGCGGCCGAGCCCCTGGAAGCTACGTTAGCTGACCTGGCGCTAGGCGGCCGCCCTCAGGCCTGTGACGGGCTTTGCTTGAATGAGGTGGCCCTGCTCCGGGCCTCACTGCCTCTTGCTTCCCGCCTTCATCCACAGACCCAGACCAGCATTTGGAGGTGAAACAAGGGGTGGGGGGTGCCGGACCACCCCCTCCAGCACATAACTCCTCTCCCAGGCTCCCGCCTGCTCTTTTTCTGGGTTTTCGGTGTCCAAATGGAAGGACGGTGGATCTAGCAGAGACTAGTCCTTGGACTGTTTCCCACGGCCTCTCCCACTCACTGAAGAGATCCTGTCCTCTTTTCTGGTGGCCTCAACCCTTTTGCGTACGAGTGAGGGGCAAGTAGAGGAGAGAGATGAAACTGTGTTCTACCTCTTTCATGGTGGCCGGTCTGCACTGTTTCAGGCATTTTTAAGGGCAGCAGCCATTGTGTAGCCCCATGGACCCTAAAAGTGTTGGGAAGATCTCCACGCTGGCAGGAGAGGAACTGTCTTCATTTCAATGTCTTCATTTTTATTTTCATGTTTCCAAGTTGTAACATAGGGTCTCACCATGGAATTTTATTGGGATTCCAGGGGCTTTTTTGTTCCCCTCAGAAACCACTAGCATTAAGTGTTCAGGGTATGATATTTATATTTCTGAGACAAACTTAGAAATACAGCCTCACAAAGGATTTTTATTCCAGGTACATCTTGTTGCAGATCAAGTTCTGTATAGGGGATTGTAGTCCTGCATGCTGAGGGTTTTAGAAAAGGTCCAGACATATAATTTTAGATGTCCCATACATTCATTGACATTTGGTGGCTCTCAAGGGATTTGAAAATGCCAGAAAAGGGCAGTTGGAGACTTGGAGTGGCCAGAGAAATCTAGATGTGTGGTTAAGCTACTTATAAGTTGAAGATAGCCATCTTACAGCTGGCCGTGGAATGAGGAGTTCGGTGGGCTTTTGTCAGTCTGTTGGGGAAAATGCGATCATCTTGGGGTCTTCATTCAGTAATTTCCAAACATTAGAGCTTTGAAATAGGATATAATTGGAAAGAAATCTTCATGGTGTTAAAATATTTTCCCCCGATTGGCCTCCTCTTTTATTCTCACTCTTTCGTCTCTGTCTTAATATTAACACGTAGTCTCATTATCATTTAATAAGAGTATTTATTCCATTTTCACACATACAGATTCTCTCCAAAGATTACAAGAGCAACAGTAGTGGCCTGATAGTGGCCTGTCAGTGATGTCACGGGCTTCATCCAAATAGGACAGGGCTTTCTGTTCAGAGTTTCTGTTGGAAGCATCAAGAATACTGCTTGGGCAGCTCTGAAACCCAGCGGGAGTGGTTTCGGGAAGCTTGAGTTACACTGAGTTGCAGTTTGTATTTCAGCTAGTCTCTTAATCTTACACAACAGACACTCCCTTGTCTTAATCTAAGTCCTGCTTAAGGATCGGGAGATGGGTGAGATGGTTTCACAACATTGCTTCCAAATCGTAGGAATTTATGGGTTTAGTATTTGTAGTAGGACCCAAAATGACTTCAGCTTTAATTGGGAATTAGAGAGTAAGGTGGTGAAATCATTTGGAAGCAAAGAGTGGTTCATCGAGTAATATTTGGCAACCTTAAGCACACATGTTTGCTCTTACTTGAATTTTGACTCTTTGGAAAAAGAAATACCGTGATCTTGGCCACTTAGGCAAAGAAGTGGAGCTGAGGGTGAAGAGAGCGGGGAACAGATTAAATTCATTAAATTCTGTGTAGCAGGATAGGCAGAACCAAATGTATCTGAGTCGTCATGTTTTCTACAGGACTATGTTTCAGGGAACTGGGGATGGATACCAGGTACTTAAAAAATAACACACAACTTAAAAATTCACTGTGATCATATATAACTACCTGTACCTGGGGATTAATGTCTAGAATTTGTGGCACTAAACAAACACCAAATATTAAATTACTTGGTTTGGTATTGAGGGAATCACTAGCTCATTCATTTTTTTCCTGAATTTCCTGTTCCTAATATTCTTGGCTTGAAGTTTTTATTGATGGAAGGTTAAATATTCAGGGTTTTTTCCCCTTTCCAGCATTCGACTAGAACTTAAGGTTGTTATTTCTTCTTTCTTTTTAGCCCTCTCTTCAGCCCCCCCCTTTCACTCTTTGGAAGTAATTTTAATACTTGAAAGAAAAACCACTTTTCTTACTTCTTATAGAGTACATGAGAGACAACAAAAAAGGGAGAGTCTTTTTATACAACTGACCTTATTCTGCAGACGCTGAAATCCATCTATTTCATGTAACCTCTCATTCCTCTGATGTTTATTTTACTTTCCTGAAATAGTCTTGCTGTTTGATTAGGAAAAGAAAACAAAAATTTTTATTCAAATGGCAAAAGCTCTAGAATCCAGAAAAGGGAAGATAGATGAAAATTATGATTTCCCAAACCAGTGACTATGACTAAATTATACCTTCACATTTCATAGTATTTGTAGTTTGTCTGAAGATACAGTTTATGTCAGAGGGAGGGTTTTCAGTATGGCAGAGGGAGTAGCTTGGCAGATCCTCTATAAAAAAGGCAATGACAAAACTGGATAAACTTGTCAAATATAATCATTTCAAGGCTTTGGAAATTGATGAAAGGCATACATCAAGTTGAGAAGTGATTACTCATAAAATACTCTTGAACTCTGTTAAAAAAACAGTGGTGTTGGTAGACATTTCACCTGGAATTGCTGCCATTCTCTACCCCAGCATTGTCGGTGGAGTATTTCTAGCAGGGTGGGGCAAGCCGAGAAAACTAGCAGCTTCATTGACAGACAGAGGTTTGCCTTGATTTGGAGTAGAGCACAGAAAAATCAAGTGTCAATCAGTAACAGTTATGATGTTGGCAAATGAATGTGAATGCCACTGGCTCAGCTGGACTGAGGTTACCTTCTGGTTTGGGGAAGTGAAACAGAAGACTAGCCAGGTATTTAGTATGGATATCTGGAAAGTGAGAGTCACAAGGAGCTTTAATAAGCTCTCCATGAATCTGCTCAGGAGACACCAGAGAGGACCACAGCTGTCCACACATCCTTAGCTGACCACGAACCTATATATGTGCACAGGATGGTATGGCAAAAAATAAAGGCTAGTTTTAAATACTGCTGAATAGTGAATATTCTACCAACAGACAAACAGGTCCATTGGTAGAGGGTGGAAAGCTTACTGACTTAAGGTGTTTATATACAACCTGTGACCAATTATTGGCTGATTACTGAATTGTGAAGACCCAGAGGTGATCCCTAGAACTCTAGGCTTAAAGAAGAAAAAAAGAATTAAAAAATAAATGCAAAAAACATGAGCAGAGACAACAGCCGAACATTAGGAGATTATGGAGAAAACAGATTCCATAGGTTCAGACTAGGCAAATTATTAAACAAAATAAAAGCAACAACAACTCTCAAGGGGAAAATCAGAATCTAGAGTTGCTACAGTATATATCTAAAATGCTTAGTTTCAGCAAAAAATGGTGAGACATGCAAAGAAACAAAGTAATTTATAATAAGGGGGAAAACAGTTAATAAAAACTGTCTGAGTGGTTCAGGTCTTGACCTTAGCAGACAGAACCTTCAAAGCAGTTGTTATAAGAAGTAAAAGAAACCATGTTTTAAAAATTAAAGGAAAGTATGATGACAATGACTCAATAAGTAGAAAATTACAACAAAGAGGGAAACTATATATAATAACCAAATAGAAAGTCTCTAGTTCAAAACTAAAATTGCTAAAATGAAAAATTCATGTTAGGGGCTCACAACAGTATTTGAGATGTTGAAATAAATAGTTTGTGGACTTGAAGACAGATAAATGGAAATTACCCACTCTGAAGAACGGAGTATAGAAAGAATGATGAAAAACAGAGTCTCGGAAACCTGTGTGAATTCAAGCATACTAATAATGTGTAATGGAGCCCAGAAGGAGGAGAGAAAGAAGAGGGCAGAAAAAACATTTGAAGAAGAATGGCTGAAAAAAATAATTTTTTTATTTCAGAGAGAGAGGAAGGGAGAGAAAGAGAGACATTGATTGGTTGCCTCCCATATGCATCTCAACTGGGGATGGAACCTGCAACCTAGGTATGTGCTGTGACTGGGAATCAAACCCTCAGCTTTTTGCTACAAAGGACAATGCTCAGCCAACTAGGTTCCCAGCCGAGGGCAATGGTTGAAAATTTGATAAACAACATTAATCTGCTGACCAAGATGCTTAACGAACTCAAAGTAGTGTAAACACAGAGATTCATATGTAGACACATTGTAGCCAAAGTGTTGAAAGTCAAAGAGAAAATCTTGAAGGCAATAAGAAAAACAACACATCAAGTCAGAAACAATGAAGACTATAAAACAGTGTTATTCAAAGTGCTAGTTAAAAACAAAATAAAACTAGCACTTAGTTCTTTTTCCAGCACAACTATTCTTCAGTAGTGAAGGCAAAATGAAGACATTCCCAGACAAACGAAAAACTCAGAGAATTTGTTGCCAAATAGACCTATCCTATAAGAAAACTAAAGGATGTCCTTTGGGCTAAGAGGAAGTGATACCAGATGGTAACTTGAATTCACACCAAGAAATGAAGAACACCAGAGAAGGTAAATGGGTAAATGTAGAAGACTGTAGCTAGGTATACATTTTTCTTTGCTTAACTTCTTTGACATTCTGTAAATATAATATTGTTGGGTTTATTACATATATTTATGATTTATAAATTAAAAACTTGTATTTGAAAAGATGAAGGGTTCTAATAACTTAAACTTATACTCTAGGAAACTAGAAAAAGAAGAGCACAGTAAACCCAAAGCAAGCAGAAGTCAGGAAATAATAAATATTAGAGTGAAAAGCAATGAAATAGAAATAAAAACAATAGAGAAAATCAGTGAAACCGAAATTTAGTTCTTTAGCACGACATCAGCATCATGGCAGAGTGAGAAGGTTCCATTGTTTCTCCCCTTAAATTTATAAAAAGTTGGACAACTAGAACTCAACAAAGGATCCCTTGCTCAACACACACAGAGTCTGATAGATCCATGCATCAGGACATATGAAGGTGGGTGTATTGGAATGGGTAGTGGTGGTGGGTGGGGGAGGGCAGGGACAGTGGTGGCGGCAGATTTAGGTCAGTGGCCACGATAGTTCTGTGGAGCGTGGAAGCTGGGAGAAAGTCAGGCTGCAGCCCTTGGACTATAGCCTGGAACATAAGAGGGACAGAAGCAGTTTCTCTCCCAGAATAGGCATCTCCCTTCCCCTCCCCACTGCAGCAGAACCAGGTAGAGGCGGCTGGGAAGCTTTAAACAAAACAGCAGAGACCACAGCCATTACTGGCAGGGAGAGACAGGGCCACGGGATGGCGAACCTGCCTACTCTCCCCCACACGCCCAAGAGGAGCCAAAAACACAGTGGAAAAAGAATAGCTCTGGGAGCTCTCAAAACCAGTCCTCTGTCACCCACCATGTCACCCTACCAGAGGAGTGGCGCTCCAGTGCCGAGGAGAGCTGAGGCCACCTACCAGCAACACTTGCCTTAACCCCAAAGTGATACCACTCCACAGTGGTCCCAGAGGCACAAACAGTGCAGGTAAAAGAAAGCAAATACTTAAGCTATAGTACCATCTACTGGAAAACAAAAACACACTGCCTATCAATCTGCTGAACTGTCAGGAGCAAAACAGGATCTATACCTGAAAAAGATCACTATCTCAAAGGCTCCGAGAGAGAAACATCCATCAAATACCATGAGCAATCACCATAACTTGGGAGCACAGAAAGGAAATGAAAAGTCTCCAGAAGCCAAACTCAAAGCCTTGGAAGAGTGATTTAAGTGACTGAATTCAAGATTGCAGTTATAAAGAAACTCATTGATCTATAAGAAAACTCAGCAGGGTGTCTAAGACTTCAGCTCAGTTTTGGCACATCTACTTGGAGATGGCATGTTACCTGTGCTTCTGACCACAAACCCTCTCCTTGGGTTTGATTAATTTGCTAGTCTGGCTCATAGAACTTGGGAAAACCCGTTTACTCCCTAGATTACTTAGTTATCACCAACAGCCAGATGAAGAGATACATAGGGTGAGGTCCCAAACAAAGGAGCTCCTGTCCTCTTGGAGCTTGGAGCCCAGCAAGGTGGCACATGGAAGCATTCTTGTTCCCTAAAGTGGAAGCTCTCTGAAATAGAGGACCAATGAGTTGTCTTCTTGGGTTTTTATGGAGGCTTCATTACATAGTCATGACTGGCTAAGTCATTGGCAGTTAAACTCAATCTTCAGCCCCTCTTCCCTCCCTAGAGGTGGGGAGGGGGGGAGGGGAGGAGGGGGGAACTGGGACTGAAAGTTCCAACCCTTTAATCCAATGGTCAATTCTCCTGGCAACCAGCCCCTGCCCTTGGATGAGGCCCTAAAGCCGCCTTACTAACATAACAAGACACCTTTGTCAAGTGTAATACTTAGGAAATTCCAAGGGTTTTGGGAGCTGTCAGCCAGGAAATACAAAGACCAGAGGTCTTATAAATCAAAATATTACATCTATGATGACTTAAAAGTTCCTGAATAGCTTAATAACCAAAATAATTTGAATTACTAATTTGAACTCTTCCTACCAAAAAAAAAAAAAAGATTTGGCTCACATGGCTTCACTGGTGAATTCAAATATTTAAAGAGGAAATAATACCAGTCCCTCACAAACTCTTCAAAAAATATCAGGGGAAGGATAGCTCATTCTCTGAGTCCAGTATTACCTGTACACCAAAGCTAGACAAAGACATCAAAAATAAATCAACTACAGACCATGGACTCCTATGAACACAGACATAGAAATTCTTAAAATATTAGGAACCCAAATCCAGCAACATATAAAAAGGATTATGTATCATGAGTAATTCAGATTTATCCCAGGAATGCAGGGTTGGTTTAACATTTGATATTATTAATATAATATACCATATTACTCTCACTGGTGGAAATCGTGTTATTTCACAGGATCACAAGGAAAGCTTTCCAAGGACCCACGTACAGGAGATTGTGGCATGGTGAGATTTATTTTGGGTGGAAATAGAAGGCTGCGCCCAGGTTCCCAGTGTCTCATCTCTGTCCCACTGTGGAAAAAGTCCAGCCTTGTCTTCATAAGCCCAGAACAATGACTAGTGTCCAGAGATTCTGTGCCATCTTAAAGCTTAGTCCTTTGGAGCCCATGGAGTCTGCTGAGGGCCCGTGATGTAGCCGCTACTAGACCCGCGTGGCTGCTACAAAATGTGCAACGAGAACGGGGGTGGCGGGGGGGGGGGTGCTCTTTCGGGTAGTATAATCCAAAATTATATTATCTCGGATTTGGGAAGGACTAGGTGCTTCTTCAAACTAACCAATCACTTTTTTAGTCTTTTTCGGGCTGGGCCGGGATCCTCCTAACCAATCCATTTCCTGGATCTTCCAGAGTCCTTTGTCCCTTACCCAATTTGATGCCTTCCCAGGCTAGATTGACAGGCCTGTATGGTTCCTACTTCGCATGCCTGATTCTAGAAGCACCTCACCCTGTGCCATCTTGACTTCTGCCGGGCATGCGCCCAGCAGAGAAATTTTTCCTGCTGTTTTATTCCTTACCTAGTAATGACTGGGTGATGATCCTTCCTGCCCACTTTGAGGACTTAGACGTCCTCTGGGTAGTGTGTGAAGCTGCAGCTTCCAAGTGGAGCAAGCAGGCTCAGTGTCCAGCTCAGCTCCCCAGTTTATCAGGCTTCTTAATGTCTCATTCTTTGCTCTCTTCCTTTATTAATATCTAGCTAACTATGCTAACATTAATAGAACGAAAGTCAGAAATTACATATCTTAAGAGAGAAAATCATTTGAGAAAATTCAGCATTGACTCATGAAAAACTCTTCAACAAATGAAGAAAATCCTAGAGGTAAATAACACTTTATTAAGTCTGAATGCTTTTCTCCTAAGGTAAGGAAAAAGGCAAGATTGTCCATTCTTGCCACTTGAATATGTATTCAACAATGTATTAACTGTTGAAACTGAATGATGGGCAGTAGGGGCTTATTATATCATTCTTCATAGCATTGTGTATGTTTCAAATTTTTTCTAATAAAATTTAAAGAAAATAACGTAGGTTATTAAAAGAAAAAACCACCAAGTCCTTAAGTCCTGTTTTGCTTTCCGTTTAGCCAAATTGTTTAAGATCATGTTAGCAATTCTTTTAGAGTATGAATGAATATATCTTTATATGTTAATATGGAATTATTTGTATAAATAATTGAGTTGAAAACTTAGAGTTAGAACATTATTTCTATTTGTAGAAAGTCATGTCTTTTTTCCCCCAAGCACTCAGAGTGATCAGGGAATTGAAGGAGCTATTTATAAGGGGAACTGGACTACATGAAAATAAAATGCTGTTGTTGCAAATCCTTGTTTATCAAAATTTAATGTCCAGATATAGTTCTGAGTTTCCAGATGTTGGAAGCTATTTTCAATATGACATAAATTCAGGACCACAGATGAATTTGGGTGGGCCCTTGGAGTTTCTTTTGATTAGGTGCGATCAGAAGTATACCAAAGAACTGAATCTAGGCTGGGAATCAGGGAAGGGGTTGTTTGTCGTGTGTGGTGGGGGGTGGTTGGGGGGGGCAGTCGTAGTGGCAGGAGCTGTTTGTGTTTGGTGGTTAGGGGTCACAGATTGGAATTGGGGCTGGTGGCGTGTAAAGTATAAGAGCCGAGATGATTTCAAAGCAGCAAAAAAAAGCATGAAAGCAGTTTGACTCTACCTTCCCTTTGAATGAGGAAGGGGGAAAAGAATAGAAAAAAAAAGTGACACTTAAAAATGATTCTTCCCCTTTCCTCTGAAAGAGAGATGTCCTCATTTGAGAACAATATACTTACCTAGATCTTTCTGACATTACTTTTCCATCTTTCCCAGAAACACATATGCCTGTCATTGTTTTTTCTCCCCTGGGGTTCATGTCTGACCTTTCTATGCACCGGCACCATTGTCACCATCTTTAATTCACAAAAATCTATGTCGATTTCTGTGAGCCTTTGTTCTTTTGTTCTGGGGACTACAGAAGAAGGCTGACACATGGTCATTGACATCGCGGAAGTTAGTCTTATTGATTTTGTAATAGTTTCGTGTTATGCTCAGGTTTGTGCACACAAACCACCCCAATTAGAGGGCAAAGTGAACACAAGACAGGTGTAGAAGCTCACAGGCGGCCTGAAGGTGTTTATTTGAGCTGAAACACTCTTGCACAGTTTCACAAGTAAGGGAGAGAGTGAGCTGGACCTGAAGGTTGGGTAGGATTTTGAAAGTTACTTGCATGACCTTCATTAAGTTGAATAAATGAAAACAGGATTTATATTTAAGGTTTTGTGGCTCTTTGGTCTTGTTCTTTTAAATGGAGCGCGTCTACATCAGCCCTTCTCTATTTCAGCCAGGTGAACTGCAAGTGTTGGTCAGGGGAACCCTCCTTCTGGTTCTGCAGTGGGAGGGCCATAGCAAAGAGAAGGAATACCTAAAGGAACTCCTAGAAATTCTCTCCCTCTCTCTGATCTAATATTTAGATAATACTTAGATAAAATATCTCATATTTATTCCCTGTCTCACCTTTTATTCCTCAAGAACTTCAGATTAGGTATGTACAGGCGCCATCAAAAAAAAAAGTTTCCATTTCAAAGCCATCTTCTTCTAACCCCATAATCAATATTCTAAGGCCTCCTTGGGCAGTGGCCCTTTCCTGCAGCAAACACTCAGCCCTGGACACATAAACCTGCTCCTTCCCCACAAGCAGCTCCCCAGAGCCTTCCCTTTGCCTTGTGCTGAACTTACATGGAACTCCGGGACTACTCCAAGCTCATATCCTGCAATTTTGTCATGTAATTATGGAAATCATGAGTCATTACTCTTTGTTCTGCAGTTCTGTGGCAGAGGTTGCTGTTAGATTAGTTTCTGTGTTCTAGTGAGCAGAATGGAAGTAAAGTGAGATTAATGCCTTATACTGCTGGTTGTTCACTGTAACTTTTGCAAGAAGCAGCCACTTCTGACCAAAGCTCTGGTTTATGACTTCTGTGTGATGCTGAGGAATGAAAAATTTCTAATTACTCCTCCTGTTTCCCTCGCTTAGACCATTTTCTCTTTTCAGTAACGATTTTTGAGCTTAGTAGGAAAGGCAGAAAGCTGCATCCTGCAAATAGGCCAAGAAGCAGGGTTGCATACTGTTAATTGAAGTCAAGTGATTTCCAGCAAAGCCCGCAGACAGGGAAGAGTGGACCACAGCCTTTCTCAGGTAGAGTGTGTACAGGTGAATTATTTCCTGGGCCTGCCCACTCTTCCTGCCTACATGCAGTTACATTCTAGAGCAGATACTATTATTTAAGCCCATCTTCAGCTTTGGGCGGAGCACTGTAAATACACAATGAATTAGTCCACTCCAAATAAAGGACGTCTAGATGCGGCCAGTGACCGAGAAAAACACTTTACCAACAGATTGTACTTAACACCAAGATTGTAAATTCAGGAATAAAGATTAAACGTCCATTCCTCCTGTGCTTTTGTAGCTAACTTAAACTGAGGGAGCCCCTAGCATGGTGAGCCCACAGTGAAATTTGTGACACTGGAGGCCATTGAAGGGACTTATTGGAGGTGCATTAAGATATGTAGGAACTTATTGGAGATTAAGTATTTCTTTCCTTCCAGGTGCTTGGCAAAGGGTTAATAAGTGGAGATTAGCAAGGGGAATAATGTTCCCTCATCTGTATTCCTAAGTCAAAGAGAAAGCACTTTTTAAGCAACTTAGCTTAATTTTTATGTAAGAGTGAAATTACATATAATGCAAGGCACAGATTTTAAGTGTACCATTTGATGAGTTTTGATAAATGTGTATATCCATAAAACCAGCACCGCAGGCAAGGTACGGAACATATCCATCACCCTGGAATGTTCCCTCATGCCTCCTTACACCGTCTCCCTCCCCCATAGGCAATCATTGTTCTGATTTCTATCACCATAGATTAATTTTGCCTGTTTTTGAGCTTCATAAAAATGAAATCATACAGTATCAACATTTTTGTGTTTGGCTTCTTTATCTCAGCATAATATTTTTGAGCTTCATCCATGGTGTCCTACATATCAGTAGTTTTTTTGTATGTTTTTTTAATCACAGAAGAGTATTCTGTTTTATGAATATAGCATAACAGATTTATCTCTTTTTCTGCTAATGGACTGTGAGTCATTTCGGGTTTGGGACTATTATGAACAATGCTGCCAGAAATATATCAGCCATCATTTCTTCTAAATTGTAGACCATATTGCCACAAGTTGTTCATAACCTCCTGTTATTCTTTCAGTGTCTATAGGATTTTTAGGGAAATCCTCTTTCAATCCCTAATATATTAGTCTCATATTTTCTTTTTCTTGATCACTCTTGCTAGGGGGTTATAAATTGTATTCATCTTTTCAAACAACCAATTTTGGCTTTGATTTGTCTATCAATCAGGATTAAATCAGAAAAGCAGAACCACTAGGAGGGGATGTGTGTGTGTACACCTGTGTGTGTATTAAGGGATTTGTTATAGGACTTTGACCTTCCAGAGTTGTGGGAGCTAGTTGAACAGTTTCTATAAGGCTGTTATCATTGTATCTGATGCAGCCAAGAAGGGAAAGTCACAGTTAAGAGTTAATAGTAGACTTAGTGTTATAAACTTCATATTTAATTTCACTAATCCCTCATCCTTTGTACTGTTGTTTTTAAATATCTTACATGTTACAAGTGCTTTAAACCTCACTATAACCTACTATGATTTTTGCATTAGACAATTGATAAAGAAATTAAAGGAAGGAAAAAATGATAGTCTTTTCTATTTACCTGCATATTAACATTTCTGATGCTTTTGTTTCCTTTCTACAGTTCCAAGTTTCCATCTGATGTCATTTTCCTTTCATCATAGGAGCCTCTTTTGTTTATTTCTTGCCACGCAGGTCTGTTGCGGGTGAATTCTCGCTTCATTCATTTATCTGGAAGTGGCTTTTTGGGGCAGGAACTGTTAAGGACAAAGATACAGAATCCGGTAGAGAATCCTGGGTTGACTGTAGTTTTCTTTCAACTGCTAAATGAGGCTGTTTCCTTATGTTCTAGCCTTCATCTTTTTCTGATGAGAAGTCAGTGATATTTCTATCTTTGAATCCTTTTATGGGATGTGTGTCTCATGTTTGTCTGGCTGCTTTCAACATTTGCTTTGTTATCTTTGGCTTTTAGCAGTCTGGCTATGATAAACGTAATTGTCTTTGTCTTTATCTTGCTTCTGGTTTGCTGAGATTTTGGATCTGAAGTTAATGTGCTTCAGATTTGGAAAGTTTTTGGCCATTTTTTCCTCAAGTACTTTTCTTCATTTCTCCTTTTCTACCGCTGGGCACCACTTCATTTACAGTCTAGTCCACATGATGTTGTCTCACAGGTCGCTGAGGCTCTGCTCATTTTTCCTCCCGTCTTTATTTTTATTGTTTCTGTTTTCCAGAATGAATAATTCCCATTTTTTTCAAGTTCACTGATTCTTTCTTCTGCCATCTCCAAACTGTTGTCAACTCTGTTCTGTGGATTTTTCATTTTAGATGATGAACTTTTTAAGTTCTGGAATTTCTTTTTGTTGTTAAATTGTCCTTCCCTCTTCTTTAATTATATTTGTAATAGCTGCTTTAAATTCTTTGTGAGTTCCAACATTTATATCATCTTGGGATATGTTTGTGTTTACTTATTTTCTTGATTTTGGTTCACATTTTCCAGTTTTCCCACATGTCTAGTAATTCTTTATTATATTTTGGACATTATAATGCTATATTGTAGAATGTCTGTATTCTGTTATCTTCCTCTGAAGAGTGTTGATTTTTTTTTTATTCTTGCAGGCAGTTAAATTACTGACTTAACATCTTCAACTTAGGAAGACTTAATCTTATGGTTTGTTGCGTGTGTCTGTCTCAGATTCCACCCTACTCTTAGGAAGTCTTAAGGGACCTGATGCAAGGCCTTTCTGGGATTTTAGTGGAAAGTAGAAATGTTAACCAAGCCCCTTTGACTTGTTAGGATTCAAACTGACTCCCCCACAGTGAACAGCAGCTGAATCTCTGAACACCTCTAGAGGTTTCCTTGCAAGTCTCCCCTACAAATGCAAGGATTTTAAGGCAGTTTATATGCAGATTTGGAGGTTCCCCTTCTTTGGCTCCCACTATCTGGAGATATCCTGCCTCCATTTCAGCCACCCTGATTGCCCAAACTTATTTCTAAGTTTATAACATTTTGCTTACCTTCTACTTATCTCTCACTATCCAGAAGGGATATTCCCCTCAGGGGCCAAGCTATGTAAATGTGAATCTTACCCAGTGCAGTTTCCTTTTTTTAAGGACCAAATCTTTTCTAGTGTTAGCTACATTTCCTTACTCTTCATTGTTTTATTGTAAGTATTGTTTGGGGAGATCATTCCAACATAAGTTTCTCTGCCATTGCCAGTGTATAATTTCTCAGCTTTGATTTATAAAGAATCCCTTGTTAAATTAATCGCGTAGCTCTCGCACAAGTTTAGCAGTCTGCCGTGGTCAACAGTCTGGGTTATTTCTTACCACAGCTCTGACTTTATCCTGCCTTTTGGTATGTATGCCAACTCTTTCTTGCTTTCAACACAATAACCATTTCTAGGTTGACAGGGAGAGTGTTTAACAACAGTTCTCCTCTGCCCTGGACCCGTAGCTGGAGAGGAGTGAGAGAGCGTTGTGTGTTCTGGATACTAACATGCTGGAAGGGTATTGGAAGGGTATATGGTGAAGACCCTCAGGTAGTAACCCCACCTCCTGGAGGATCAGAGCCCTCCAGGAACTGACTCAGAAACCGAAGCCCAGGCTAGGAACAGATAGCCAGGCACTTGAAAGCCTTTGTGTTTCATACTACCAAGAACTTGTATTCATACATTTACAGCCTTTTCTGTTGAGGAGATGAGTACCATTCCAGGGTAACACTGACATTTAAGAATATGCACATTACTCTCTCAGCTTCACAGGCTGCATACCAGCATCCAAATTTGCATGGTCTTAATACCAGGCATGTTTCCTTTTCACGGGAAGGAAAACCCGCTAAGGGCTAGGAGAGAGAAAAGGAATTAAGTTCTAAGGCAACCTGGGTTTTGAAAGACATTCCTGGCCAAGGATGTATCTAGCAGGCGTAGCATGTATGTCTCATGCCAGTGGGCTTATAGATTTGCTGCAACTCTGGATACATCAAACGAGACCTAAAAATGAAGTAGCTCTTTGCCTTTCTTCAGGCGTACGCAAGGGCTTGGTGTCCTTCTGAGTGCTCTCAATATTCTATGCCTCCAGCTGTACTTTTTGTTCTCTCTCTACTTCTTTTTCTAGTACCAGAAACTTATTACCCGGGTGTCATCTTAATTCTAAATGAACTTACGGTTTATTTTTCAATGCTGAAAAGGGAGGAGGCTATCTTCGGGCAAACAAAACAATGAATCACACAGTTCATGTGAGAGTGGAAACAAAAAATTATCCTAATGGCCATTCGAGAGTAATCAGAGCCCCTCCTCGCGGCCTGCAGGCGGTGGGCCCCGCTTCTGCACCAGCAGCCGGGAGGGCTGCTGGCTGGCTCACAGAGGGGCGTTGTGTCCTGACACCTGTTCTTGAAGTCGGCACAATGAAAATAATGAGAATAGCTTAGGGATATAGTCTGTCTTCTACTCTTACTGATTCTGTATTTCTTTTCTTCTTCAGTTTCAGGAAAGAACGACACACACGCACGCGCACACACACGCTTGCATGCACGCGCACACACAAACCATGTATTTCTCTACTGTCCTTAACAAAATTCAAGCCCCAGGCATTGATAAGAACGGTCAGAAATGTGCGAGCTGTGCAGAACTCAGCTGTGTTTTGAAGAAAAGTCGAACCCCTTGCTTTTCGAAGGGGTGAGGAGGGGCGCGCTCCGTGTTGCAGGGCACGTCGCTGTTGCGGCGGGGGAGCTGCGCAGGGGCCCGTGCCTCTCCCGGGGGCGCGCGTGAGGGGGAGTTGGGGGGCTGTGCCCTGCCTCCTTAGGGGGAGCGCGCGTGAGGGGAGTTGGGGGGGCTGTGCCCTGCCTCCTTAGGGGGAGCGCGCGTGGGGGGAGTTGGGGGGGCTGTGCCCTGCCTCCTTAGGGGGAGCGCGCGTGGGGGGAGTTGGGGGGGCTGTGCCCTGCCTCCTTAGGGGGAGCGCGCGTGGGGGGTGTTGGGGGGGGCTGTGCCCTGCCTCCTTAGGGGGAGCGCGCGTGGGGGGTGTTGGGGGGGGCTGTGCCCTGCCTCCTTAGGGGGAGCGCGCTGGAACCACTGCAGGCCCCCAGCTTGAGAATATGATGGAGTTTGGCAGGTATGATCATGAATTTTTAATGTCTGGCACCTGCTTCTCAGTATATTCTCTTATATCTAAATTGACCTCTGAGGGTGCGTCAGAATACTTTTTAAAACCTTATATATGGCACTAACCAGTGTGACTCAGTTGGCTGAACATCTTCCCATGCGCCAAAAGGTCACTGGTTCTGATTCCCGGTCAGGGCACAGGCCCAGGTTGTGGACTCGACCCCCAGTAGGGGGCGTGCAGGAGGCAGCTGATGATGTTTCTCTCTCTCTCTCCCCCTCTCCCTCTCCCTTCCACTCTCTCTAAAATCAATAAAAGCATATTTTTAAAACTATATACAGAAGTGTATATGTGTATATATTTTCTGGAAATACGGCACTGGTGAACTTTTTGTTGATATATAAAATTAGCATTCTCCCAGTTTAATGACTGGTATGTCTCTTAATCATAACTGCATACCTTATTAGTTATAGGTGTACATCACAGTGATGTTGTACGTTATGAAATGCTCCCTGAGATAAGTCTAGTTACCATCCGTCACCACAAAAAGTTATTATAATATTATTGACTATATTCCCTATGCTGTATATTATATCCCCATAACTTATTTTATAACTGGAAGTTTATACCTCTTAATCCCCTTCACCTATTTTATCCACACACTATCTGCAGATGCTCATTTAGGTATAGTATTTGTTGACTGAATCATTGACAGGGTTTTTATTTTTGTTTGGTATGGCTTTATTGAGATATAGTTTGCATACCATACAGTTCATCCAAAGTATACAATTTAGTAGCTTTATGTATATTCACACAGTTGTGCAACTGTGACTACAATCAGTTTTAGAACATTTTCATCACCTCAAAAAAAAATTACCTAGTAACTATCATTACCCTGCTTCCAACTTCCCTTTTCCCTAGTCCTAAGCAACCACTAATCTACTTTCTGTCTTTATAGATCTGCCTATTCTGGACATTTCATGTAATATGTGGTCTTTTGTTACTGCCACCTTTCACTTAAATTAATTTTTTCAAGATTCATTCACATTGTAACATGAATCAGCACTTCATTCCTTTTTATGCCTGAATAATATTCCGTTGTATGGCTAGACCACATTTTGTCTGTTCATCAGTTGATGAACTTTTGAATTGTTTCCATTGTTCAACTTATGGCCCTTATGAATAATGCTACTGTGAACTTTTGTGCTGACATAGTTTTGCATTTTCTTGAGTATATACCTGGGATCGGAATTGCTGGGTCAAATGGTAACTTTAACTTTTTAAGAAAGTGCTAGACTGTTTTCCAAAATAGCTGCATCATTTTATATTCCTACCAGCAGTGTTTGTGGGTTCTGATTTCTCCACATCATTGCCAACGCTTCTTATTACCTGAATTTTTTAATATAGCCCTCTCAGTGGGTGAAGTTGTGTCTCATTATTGCATTATTGTTTTGATTTGCATTTCCCTGATGACTAATGATGGTGAGCTTTTTTTTTTATTTTTTATGTCAGTAGCAGGTATTTAATCCCAACTGTTTTCTGCCTGCTACACATATGTGTGTCTAGGTGTGAGATGACCAACCTTTTCTGCTTGAACATTCCTGGGACTCTCACATGCTTTTACTAATAGCAGTGCCTGGAGGGTTATCAGAACAAAGGGGTGGTCTGTGTGTGTGTATACAACATTCTTATAGACCCAGCCCCTTCTACTGAGGATCTTAATGATAGGCCCTCATTTTAATTCTATTCTACCAACAGAAGGGAAAAGCTTATTAATGCTGGCTTATTAATATCCAATTATTTATGCTTTCCTTTGTCATACCCTCTGCAAAAATAATAAATAAATGACGGGTATGACAAAGGAAAGCATAAATAATCTAAGGTTATTTGAATGCCACTGTGATTTGAAATTTCATGACATTGATTATCCTTGGCAGTGTATTTGTGGCAACCTCAAGTGTTCATTCTTTTTATATATCAGTTTCATTCTTGAAAAGCTGTGCATAATTTGTGAAACTATGTACGTTGATAATGACTTTCTCATTGACTTCCTTTATGCCCATAGTATTTGAACGTGGGCAGTACTGCAGCTCCAGGTTTTTAGCAAGTGCATGAGGCCCTTGGAGGTGCTTATTTAGAGGGGAGTGAGAATTTGTCATTTCTTCTTCAGTGTTGACAAGTCAGATTTGGAGGTGGTGGTGATGATAGTGGTGTGCCTTTTAATCTAAAAACAGTATTGTGGAAATAACCTTGACTCAGAAGACAGAGTCCTGGTTTTAACATGTAGAATGCTTTGTTCACAGGAGGTGCTTAATGAATTTTGTTTATTTGGTGAGTGAGCAAGGCACTTCATGTCTCTAAGCCTTGATTTTATGAATCAGGAAAAGTGAACGGTTTACTAATGTGGCTTCAGAAGTCCCTTGCAGCTCTAAATTTTTTGGTACAGTGATTGCATTTCCAGCTTCTTAGTTTAAAATACAGACAAAACAAAATATAAACAATTATTTTCAAAGTGCCCAGTGTGCACCCCTGGGGGTCTGTGAGTGGGCCTCACCCATTGCTGGATGTGGCTCCCCAGTTCCTTTGGTGTCCCTGGTGTTGGGATATGTGTGCTTGACTCAGTTATAGAAATTAAATCACTTTTTTCATAATGCCAATGTAAAGTGGCCGTAAGTGAATATCAGCCAAGCTGAGGATGACTAGTAAGGTCATTTTTAACGGGAGATTATATTTTACCATGGCTGATTTTGGTCCAATTTATTGCTGTTAACTCCTGCCCGAGGCCAGCCGATGGAGGTGCTGGCAGGAGCTCAGTGTCCATGCTGAGCGCGGAGACCGAGTCGGTTCCTGGCTGGCACAGAGAGCCCGGGACCATGGCGTCCTCGTGTGGGCGCCCTAAGGGCCATCTGATAACCTGGGCCACGTGTTCCTTTCAGGTGTTCCAAGAGAAACACTGCCTTGTCCTACACACAAAACAGAATCGCTGGAGACCCGTTATCTTTTGAGAGGAAATATGCGTGAGGTACCTTTGGGCTGAATTGGGCCCTCATTCATGAAGATGGTTATCTTAGCTGTTGGCAGAGGAGCTGGACAAAGAGACTGGACTCCGTTTCCTAAAACTTCCTGGGCTGGACAGCTGGTCGTGTTTTTTGAGATTTCTGAGAGTTATTTAACCTGCTTTTTCTCCCCGCTCCCCCTTTAAAATAGCAACAGTGAGGGAGTCGGACACCCTTAACCTAGCAGATGCCTGCTCAGCTCTAAACAGATGGGTGGGACTGTGCGCTGCGAGCTCTCATGAAGTGCCATCTCAAACCCTTCCTATCGCTGCTATAATCATTGTACAGGAAAGGGAGCCTGGGCAAAGGAGGCTGTCTTGGTGGGGTCACCTTTCACTTCGAAATAGCTGTCTTCTGGGTGGGGATCCCTTACAGACACCCACTTCCCCTCCCTCTTGATAGAATAGGAATAGCAGGTGACACACGACTGCCAGCCTCCTTTTGTTGGAGCCTCTTTTTATAAACACATTTCTGCTCCCTTTCCTTCAGCAGGGAGGCGTGGTTATCATTAACTTTGTTTGTTAGCAGGTGAGTGTTTTAGGACGCTGCAGGGTGAATGGTTGAGGGTGCTTTCAAAAGCACAAAAGATGAAGGCATCCTTGTATGGTACCCAGTGGATCTTGTGTGCATTTTGTAAATGCGTTAGAACATTTAACATATGACTCATGAAGATCATATCTCACAAAACCTTAAGCCTCTCTTTTAAATCACACCAATAAGGTGTGAATGTCAGGGACTCACAGAAGGCAGGCCACTTCCGCGCTGCTTGCATCAGAAATGACTGCGTTTACTGCCCTTTCCTGCCCTTTTCCCTGTGCCGGACCCAGATTCCTTCAGCTGTGTTTAGTGTGTGGACCAGAACTCGAATTCCTGGTTCTGTGATTCTGAACGAGGATTTCCCACTCCCTTCCTTCTGTGACGTTTTCTCCTCTCTTCACTCCTCTAGACCATAGGCTCTTCATTTCTGTGATAAATTTGTTCATTTGTTTAAAAAATATACCACGGAGTGCCCAGTGTGCCGGGCGCTGTGTTGGGCCCTGGGCCGCTGTACCCAAGGGTGGCCGTCCTGTCTTCCAGGGTTGCTGTGGCAGGGAGGGGCTCTGCTGGCACGAGCCTCGCTCTGTTGCATGTGGTCCCACCTCCCGCATGGCATGGTGAGCTCCTTGTGGGCACAGACCTTGTTTTTCAAGGATACAGCTCTGACATTCTCAGCACATGGCAAACAGCAGGCTTTGCTGGGGTGTTCCCGGTGACTGCAGGCCGAGTCTGGAAGTAGACACTGAGGATTTTAAAGTTTCTCTTTTCCGACTTTAAGATGGTTAACCGTCTTCCTTTTCCAGGAGGGCATGGTTAGTGTGCAGTGTGATGATGTCTGTGACAGTTATGAGGCAGCACTTTAGAAAGGCAGGTACTGTACGGAGGAGGGTTCTCACCATTCACCTTTGTTTCCTGTGTCACTCTTTCTGTTCCCACTGTCCCTCTGAGACCACGGTCACGTCTGCCCTCCTCTCTCCCCACTTTCCTCCCTCCCTCCCTCCCTCAGGGGCAGAGGAAAGCTTGAGTAAAAAAGTGTACGTGGTTCTATATCTCTCTGTCTCTGCGGCTTCCCAGTATGTGAATTTGACGTGCGTTGTCTCTCTCTGTATATGTACATATATTAGGACTTAGGGACTGAGTCTGGCTCCCCCCTCTGTGTGTGTTTAAGACATTTTTGCTGCCGCTTCTGCTCCTGCTGTACACGTGCTCTTCCAGAAACAGGCATTTTGGGGGACAGGAAGAGTGTCCTCAGATTAAACCCAGTGTTTGTGCCCTCCTACATTGTGTGGTGCTGGTGACTGATAAGACAACAACAGCATTTTCACACCTGGGTGACCTGCTGTTCCTGTAATGCCCAGTTGGCAACACCGTAGAGTCGGTACCGAGTGAAGCTCTTGGTGGAAGACGCCACGTGGGCTGGTGTGTGAGAGTGAGGAGTGAAGCCGAACCCTACACAATAGTCAGAGCTGAGCTTCATCGCTGACACTAGCACCTTTTCTCCCCGTGCCATTTCACCATTAAAAAAAGTTGGGATGCTGGAGAGTGCAGGGTGAACAGCAGGGAGAAGATCCTAGTAACTTATCTCAGCAGAACCCTGTCTCCTTTGGAAGGGGCCTGTGTACCGTAAGCTGAATTGCCCCTGAAATGCAGTAACATCAACCTGAATTTTTGGTTTGCAACTAAACTTAAGTTGGAGACTCTTCCGCAGATGGGAAAGTGTTCTGTGGACACAAACTAATAAAAGCATTATTTGCTGAGTCTTTATTGTTGTGATGAAAACAAAATGGGGAGCTGTCCTCTGCGAAGAGCTGGCACTCCTGGAGCCCAGAGTGTCCTGTCAGGTTAGGGCGATGGGACTCAGAGCAGCTCTGCCCACGCTGGGACGCTGGCACTGCCTGTCTCTCCTGTCCACAGATCTCTCCTACACCAGAGCCTCAGCCTTTAAACTGAGCTTCTGGAGGTCACTGTGTATTCATACCCATCACCGTGGAACTGAATAGAGAATGCATCCTAAGAGAATGGAAGTGCACAGGAGACCCTGTTGGATTCTTTGATACCACCAGTTGCAGTAGAAGCTGTAGCCTTGCAGGGTTTCAGCTCATTTCTCCCTGAGCAGAGTCAGACCCAGGGTCCAGTCCGGTGGACCAGGGGTGTGTTTACTCCATCCAGCAGTGCTTACCCAGGGCCTGGTGGTGGAGCAGGAAGGTGTTACCTTCCCATGAAGTCCTCAGGGCTGAGGAGGGCAGATGGGCAAGTGAAATGAAAGTCGCACAATTGTCCCAGCCCAGGGAGAGACGACAGCAGGAGGGCAGCACTGAGTCCTGACTGGGCCTGGGGAGGAAGGGTTGGGACCCTTTCTTCCCAAGGTATGTGAGTGGGTCTTATAGGAGGAAGGGCTCTAGCTGGGTGCAGAAAAGGTGGAGGGCACCAGGGGGTGAGAGGAAGGGGTTCCTGGCAGAGGATGCCTGCAGGGTCCTGAAAAAGGTCATTTCAGCAGGTTATAGCAGAAACAAGGCTCCTCGTTCTGGAACTCACTTCGCAGAGCAGACACGGGGGCCTGGGCCTGTTTTTGTACATCAAGCTTTATTGGAACACGGCCAGACCCACTCCTCCCCCTGTCATCGGTGGCTGCATTCCGGGTACAGCCGGAGGAGGTGGTTGTGATGGAGACGGTGTGGCCCGGCGCGTCTCAGCCATTTACCATCTGGCCCTTTACGGGCAAGGTTTGCCAACCTTGGCATAATGTTTTTATTCCTTAAAACTCCTGGTGAGGAGACCCGCACTGTCAGCAGCCAGGAGACCTTCGCGGGCCTGTTCATTTATTGTACCACCTGGTACTTTCTCTTCACCCCACACATTACACCTGCAACCCAGTAGCTTCTAGTTTGGATGACTTCTGGCTCTGAACATCGGCACTGGAAGAGTATGTGGACAAAGGGGCCCGTTTCACCTAAGTGTCCCCTTAAATGTCTGATTATCCCAACTCCCGGCTGTTCTGGACTCAGCTTAACTTCTTGGAACCTCTGCTGCTGCTTATTTGCTTGGTCAGTGTTGCCAAGCACAGTCAAATTAAAACTAGTGACTGGAGTGGTGGTCATTGAAAAGCAAGGCCGACCGTCCGATAAGTGGGTTCTGGAGCTGGCGGTTCCCTTACTAGAAAGTGAGAGAGAGTGTGTGTTTCCAGAGCAGCTGTGCATTTGAAATATTGCTTTCCTGGATGTAGTAAGTGAAAGTTGTGTCGAAGCACATAGCAGATGCCAACTTTTAAGCATCTGCTCTGGTCTGTGATATCAGTTTTAGGAGTGCCAGACTTTATATAAATGCTAATTTATTAAATAAGAGCTGGACAAACCAGAGGTGTGGTTATTCCATTTTTATAGATGGAGAAACAGAGGCACTGACAGGCTAAGTGCCTTCCATGTTAACTCTTCAATGGCACTGCCTCCAACCTATGAGAAGGAAGATATTGATTTTATGCTCCAGTTATCCTTAGCAAGTAGGATGCTCATTGGAAACTCTGAATCAAGAGGTCAAAAAAAAATACCTGCTTTAGACTTTCAAAACAACTGGTTTTCAAGGGAAATATACAACCCAAACCTCCCTTAACACTAACCTCTCTTTTAGCCCCAGCAGCCACCAACATCACTTAAGTACCACTGTGATTCGGGGTCTAATTTCTCATTAGTACTTTGTATAGATAGAAAACTGTCAGCAGTAAGTAGTGTTGGCATTTTCCAAGCAGGTCTGGAAAATACAGTAGGTCAAAAAAGAGAAGCGTGTGGGTTTAGGGTTGTCCTAATGTCCAGCTAAAATGATCATTCCTAAACAAAAATCTGACCATAGCCAGCCCCTTCTCAAAACCCTTCAGAGCTCTGCCATGCCCTTGGCATAGGGACCAGAGTCTTTGTCTTGGCACTTGAGGCCTTTCCCGTTTGGACCCTGCCTGCTTTTCCTGTCTGGCCACGCAGCACCTCACACTGCCATTCCAGGCAGAGCAGGTCCCTGCATCTGGAACCACCTCAGCTCCGGAATACCAGCTCTGCCTAGTCCCTCTGCCTGGCTCACTCCTCTGCATCTCCACATTTCAGCCAAACTGTGCTGGACCCAGGAGGCCTTCTTTGACTCTTAGAGAGCGAGATGGGCGTCCTTTTGCCCCACCCGAACACAGTGTCTATCATACTGCTGCTCAATTGTTTATTCGTCTATTCACCACTAAACCATAAGCTTCCTAAAGGCATTCTTTTTGTTTTGACTCTGTAGTTACAAGGAACAGGAATCCATTGGAGCTAGCTAGTAGAAAGGGAGTTTGTGGTGAGGACATATTTGAAGCAGTAAGGAGATGTAACGAGGAAATGTAACAACTGGGTCCATAAGAGGTTCTACCTCACAGACATGTCTCACGGCTCTGCTCCTCCACATGTTGGTTCTGCTCGCCTCTTTCTCCTGCTGGCTGCCTGGGCTCTAGCACATGTCTTCGTGAAGCTGCTCAGGACCTCAGTTTGTCTGCATAGCCTGGCTTGGCCCCTGCCAGCCTGGTGGGCCCTCCTAATCCCGTGGCTTTGTTTCCTGCTCCCTGCTGCTTTGGTTTCTGTTTCCCACTTGCAGATTTCCAAGCAACCACTCTGGTTGCTGTAGCTCACCTTCAAGGCTAGACCACATGTCATCCTGTGCTCTGGTCACCCTGTAGGTGGGCTGTGTCCTCAGGTCAGGTCCTCACTGCAAACCAGTCAGACACGTTGCATGGGTCACAGCAGGGATGTGAGGCCTGTTTTGCATAAACTTCATGGTATCCTGTGTTCTTTTTTATCTTTTACAGATATCATTAATGGAGCTCAAGAAAAATGCGTGTTGCCTCCTATGGATGGCTACCCCCACTGCGAGGGGAAAATCAAGGTAAGGCGGGCAGAGGTGATACGCATTCATTTCTGTCACCCTCATTTGCACTAACACTCCCTTCCTGAAAGGGTGAGCGAGCCCTTTAAGGGAGTCATTTAAGGGCTGCTTCAGTCCTGCTTGTTTGGGGCTGTGGCCATGGCAACTCTTCCCTGCTGTGCCAACTCCATGGGGTTAGTCAACAGTGGCTCTAACTGGTCTGACTGAAGAGCCTGGACCAATCCAGGTACCTGCTGTGTCTTTGAAGCTGTCTTCCCCTGGCTTTCCCAGCCTCCAGCAGGTGATCTTTCACCAGCCAGTGACAACGGACTGCCATTATTTAGTGTACGACTTCTCTCTCCCAGTCCCTAGGCCCAGCTCTGAGGTCTCCAGATTGTCATTTAAATGTCATATTTGCATTTACATTTGAATACCCAGAGACACTGGGCCACTCTACCAGCCTTCACATTTTAAAAAAAAAATTTATATGGCCTGTCCTTGGGGATACCACTCCCCTGCTCAGTAGTTTCCAGAGAAGTTTCGGGTCAGGAGTAGAGTGAGGATGGTAAGACCACACCCCAGAAACGTTTATGTTTAGTAGTCTCTGTTTGGGACTCCTGCACTCATTTGTGTACTCTCTTCCTGGCGCTGTGCTACGGCTGGTGAAGCCAGCTTTCTGGGGAGAGGGGATTTTGTTGCAAACATCCCATTAGGCGCCTGCTCTTGATAAAACTCTCCTAGCCATTGCCTCTCCTGGGCTTTGCTGCTTGGTATGTCCCACAACTTCTCTCCACTCTAAACACATCCACCAAGGCCCCGCTGAAGTCATTGTGGATCTGTGGGTCGTGCAGTAGCTGAGCATCTGTTTGTCATCCTTACCTCAGCTAAGTGACTCTGAGCTTAGGCCACAGCTCGAACCAGACACATGTCCTCTCCTCCATCAGCAGATGGGCAGGGTCACCAAGAATGGGCTGTTGAGAGATGTTCTTACCTGGCTCTTGTCGTTTCAGTGGATGAAAGATATGTGGCGCTCGGATCCCTGCTACGCAGACTACGGAGTGGATGGGTCCACCTGCTCTTTTTTTATTTACCTCAGTGAGGTGAGTGGCTTCGGTGGGTGGATAGGTTATATAGATTTTGCAGCTGAGCCTGGAATTCAGAGAGCTTAAAAACGTAATGTTCTTTCATGGTAGACCTGTGATTTCCTTCTTCATTGCACTCCTCTGCCCCCAATGACTATTTTTTAATATTCAGATGACTATTTTTTTTTCCTTTGAAGGAAAAACAGGCTTAGCTAACTAATTTTTTTTCTCATTTAAAAAAAAAAAAGTAAAATACGTGTAACTTCCTAAGCCATCAAGTGTACATTGAATACATTCATATTGCTGTGCAGCCATCACCACCCTCCATCCAGTGAATATGAAACTGTACCCATTAAACAATAACTTTCTATTCCCTTCTACTTCCAGCCCCTGGCAACCGCCAGCCTCTATGACTTTGACTATTCCAAGTACTCACATAAGTGAAATTATACATTATTTGTCTTTTTGTGATCAGCTCGTTTCACTTAGCTTAACGCTGTCAAGGTTCATCTATGTTGTAGCTATGTCAGAATTTCCTTCCTTTATAAGGCCGACTGATACTTTGTTGTATTATATACCACATTTTGCTTATCCATTCCTCCACTGATGGACACTGGGTTGCTTCCATGTTTTTATCTCTTATGAGTAATGCTGCTGTGAACATGGATGTGTACCTAACCCTTTGAGACCCTGCTCTTTTGAGTATATATCCAGAAGTGGAATGGCTGGATCATACGATAATTCTATTTTTATTTTTTGATGAACCTACAAACTTTTCCAAAGTGGTTGCACCATTTTATATTCCCACCAACAGCACACAAGGGTTCAAGTTTCTCCAGATCCTTGCTGGCACTTATTATTTTCTGAGTTTGTATTTTGTTGTTGTTGTTATTTATAGTAACCATCTTAATGGGTAAGGTGGTATCTCATTGTGGTTGTGGTTTGCATTTCCTTAATAATTAGTGATGTTGAGTGTCTTTTCGTGTGCTTATTGGCAGAGTTAGCTATTTACTTACAGAATGAGTTCATTTTACCTTTCTTTTTCTTTTTATCTGAGCTTCATTTTTATTTGTACCCTTGAATTTAAATAGCAGCTTTTTTCCCTTAAAGGTTGCAGAGCATTTTACAGACCACATGCTTTAGTGATCTCATGTCATCTTTAGAAAAATCTATCAGATTCTCCGTGCCTGGAATAGAGTTAAGACTTTATCCCACGTGAGGTACAGGGGAAGAACTGAGTAGGAAAATCGGAACTCTCTGGCTTCCCCTCCACCCTTTATGGAGACGGGAGCTGGTAATTTCAGAGGATGTGCACTTGGCAGGCTCTTGGCTGCCATTTCTTTTTTATTGTTTCCCCCAGTTCTGTGTGCAGTTGCCCTTTGACCAGTAGTGAATAAACAGCTGCCGTGCAGGGAGGAGAGTGCCTCCATTATGAGCTAAATGAAATGCTTTCCCATCGTTTTTCTTGTGGGACTCAGGTGTCTCTTCTCTGTGTCATAAACTGATAGGGACAACTTTTGGGGATGGAGGCCAAACCAATATAGCCTTTAGGACATATGGCCATGGATTCTGTGGGTTTATCCCTCTCCTACATCTTTACTTCTCTTGTCCCTGTAAGACTCAGTCAGACTTTTTTTTATTTTGACAGGTTGCCTCATGGCCACCCCACAGGGATTATAGGAACCCTCAGATCTAATGACAGTTAAAAAACCCCTTGGAAATTAAAAGCACAGGGAATTGGGTGTATGATGCTCCTCATTAGCAGCCTGCTGGCAAATTGATTCTGTGGCACTTATTGGAGTGTGTTTCTAGTTTAGGTAGCCCGTGACCCATCTTGTAATATTCTTCTGCAGAGGAGAAGGCTTACGGCCCTGGGTGAACCTTCCCTCCAGTGAGAAGTCATTAGAAGCACCTTGCCTGCCCTGAGGAAAAGGCTCCTCATTTAGTTTAATTTTCAAAAGTTTTCTTCCCCTTCCATTTGGTAGAATTTAGCCAGAGTCCAACTGTGCTCCCTGATTGACAAACTGAGCTGGTTTCACGACTTCCTGAGAGCTGGCATGCTGGGGTGGGCTGCCAAGGTACAGGGAGAGGATTTTACATTCCCACTCCAGTCTTTTGCCACCTGGGACGGTGTGGGAGAATGGTTAAGATGAAAAGGGGCTGTGATCATGTGTGACCTCGTTCCCTTCCTTTGAAACTACCACCCTACCCTCACTCACATAAAGGAAGGATGTAGCTAAGATGAGAGAAAAGTGAGATTCTGGGGAAGGTAACTTGAGAGGATGTGGAACAGACTGGGCTATATAGAGACATGATAGATTATATATACTTAATATTGGAGCCTGGGTGTTTCCTTTCAGAACCTTTAACTGTTTTTTCTCTTCCAAAGGTGTGGAATGGTTCTTCATTAGCCTATGCCAATCTCTTCTTATGTAGATGATCAGGCTTTTCTTTCTCCAGCTCAGTGAGCACTTATTGAATGGCTATTGTATTCATTGTCAACAATTACTGAGAACTCATTTTCTTGGCACCATGCTATGCATTCATTATCTTAAGAGAATATGGAAGAGGAAGAGTGGATGCAGGTAATTGAACTAGGAGAGTGGAGATAATTCCCCTGGGGAGACAACTACGAACTTCTTTTTCAGTGTTTTAATCTGAAAATAACTTTGAAACTCTGGTCTTTTAAAAAATTTCCACGTTATCATAGCATCTCAGTAGGCACCTTATAAGAGTTAGAGGAGAATTTCACCAATATGGCCACTTTGATAGGAAGTACTTACTTAGAGAGAGCCTCATACCTGACTTCAGCTTGTGTTTCTGATGCTTCCTAAACTCTGTGCTTTTGGAAAGTTACTTACCCTCTTTGTGTCTCAGGTTCATCCTTTGTAAAATAATAATTTTAATTTTGTTTATTTTGAAAGGATCCTGAGTGTATATGGGGATATGCTTAGAATAGAACCGGGCAGATAGATGACACTCAGTAAACCTAAGTGACACTGTAACCAAACCCAGGTTTGGCTGCCTGTGGCAAAAAGAGACAGGTGCTTGTAAAAAGGAAAGAGGCATATTCAAGTGCTGGTTACCTGAGAAAATGGGGGAGTCTCATCCCAAAACTCATCTTAACATCTCAGTATAGGCCAGGGTTTTTATCAGGATGGTGAGGGAAAGCAGAACAAAGAAATTAGTAGGAGAGGGCTGTGGGCGTGCAGGATGTATAGGCTGTGTCAGATGTCTTCCCATAGGCCTCGATATGGATCTTTATTGTCACCATTCTTGAGCTGGCCATCTGGGCTTTTTTGACAGCTGGAATTCCTGTTGACTGAGCTGTTGGCGTCAGCCAGTCCTTAAGGCCAGGCTGCTTCCTAGGTTCACACAGGATTGGAAACTCCTGAATTGTAAACTATACTAAAAAAAAAACTTAACATGCAAGCTCTAGCTTTGAGAGAAAAATCAGGTTAGAGTAACAAGCTGAGTTTAACGTTTACTCAGATTAACATGGATAGCTTTATATAAATTCTTTTATATGTTTATTTTATTAGTACATTTCTAATTTTAGTTCTATGTCTAGTCAGACTAATATAAGTAGTATAGCACATTCATTCCCCATTACAATACTTCTCTGGTTTTTGATGTAATTTTTTTAGGACAGTTTTGGGATGTCACTTGCCTTGGACATTTTATTTAGGACCTTTAGTTCATTTTGAATTAGAATCAATTTCTGGTTCTCGTTCACCAATCTAATTTAATTTTAGATCCCTTGACTTCTGGTAATGTAGAAATTCAGCTATTTCCCTTGGCTTCTTTTCTCTGGATAGGACACTTCTGTTTGATTCAGACTATGAGTTGGATGTATGGAACAGCCGTGCACCCCTGCCTTTGTTAATGTGAAATTATTAGAAATGTTTTCTGAAGCCAATTAATTCCATTCTAGTATTTTTTAAATCCTGGACAACATCTATGGCTTTGTGGTGCTGTTTTTTTGTCATTTTTTTCCCCTCTTGATTTCTTGAAACTTTTCTTCATTTAACTTGCATCATTTGCCAGGTTTCTCTTGCATTTGGGAAAATGATTAAGAGAGACATCTTCATTTGATGTGTTTACTTGATCAAGAGGTGTACCAGTCACTTTTATTCTTTTCTTAATCCTTCTTGAAAAGCCAGTTCTTATTTTCGTCTACGTTTAACTTCAGGACTTTGACAGATATATATATAAAAAAAAAAGGGACATGAAGTAAAATGCCTCGCCAGTTAAATTGAAACATTTAGATTAAGACCAGTCTTAGAAGATGGCACTCTTCTTTCATTTTTCTTTCCCCTGGGTGTCTCAATGTGCCACCTTTCACTGAATTGGTGGATTATAAACTTCTACTTTTACCCTCACCAATTTGTAGTATACAAATCATTTCTGGTAAATTCCAGGAAGTAAAGCAATTTCCCCTTACATTATCCTCACAGATACTTGTTGTGTAATACTGTATCAGGGACTGGATATATTAATAAACGTGTTTTCCTTGCCCTTGTTGGGAGGCAGACAGTATGAGAAGAGTGAAACATTCACTCCACTATAGTCCAGATGCCTCAAATGCACAATGTCATTTAAACCTCTGCCCAACTCTGAGTAATAGAAAGCCTGTCATAGAGGCTCTGAAAGGTTAAGTTGCCGAGTACTTCTGCACTTTTCATTACTGTTGCCCCTTCATGTCAAAGGAAAACTAAGTGATTTGCTGCCATTGACTTTGCATTCAGTTCTATGCTCAAATCCACCTGTGTTTGAAACTAGCTCTCATTTAGCTAGTTTCCATGAATCAGTCTTCATTGCTAGTTTTCAAATACTCACAATTTTGATACCCTACCCCCCAAGAAAGAAACAGCACTGATTCTCTTGGAGGGTATAACTCATGAAAACCAGGTGCTCAGTCACTCCACGTGGTGGGAGTGAATGAATTAGGCCACCTTGCATTTCCAGATCATCGGGCAGTTCATTTTCTGTATCTGTTTTTGTGAGCCATGTAACTACTCGCGTTATGGAGACAAGGCCCTATAAAGTAATTACTCTGTCATTGTTTCAGGTATATTAACTTAGCCCTCTGCCAAGCCTCTTACTGCTTTCAGCTTTTATGAAATTTAAAATGAATTTCTTTACCCCTATTGATATTATATTGATAGATGATGCTGAACCATTTGACATTTAGACATCTTTTTCTATTTACACAATTATTCTAGCAACTAGCAATCATCATACCTTTCCAGACTTCTTAATTTGTTTGTGCTGTTTTTTTTAAGCACTTCTGTTGCCATTGCAATTATAGTTGCTCTGAAATAATCAAATTGCCCAGTGATTGATTGCTAGATCTTAGGATGTGTACAGGCTGTTGCTTCAAATGCCAATTTGGACTGGATGAGTGAGTATGCATGCGTGTGTGTGTGACTCCCTCATAAAGGAACAAAGGAAGCAATTTCATGCCTTACTCATCAATCTGTTTCTTCCATGTCATGAACAACAGGCATAAAGGTCTTTGCCTCTTTCTGTTTTCCCTTGGCAATATGTAAAACTAATATTGGCTGAGCATCCTATTAACCTTGAGTTTAAATTCAGCATACTTAATCTCTTGATTAATGCCAAGATTAATGCCCAACAGCAAAGGTTGAAAGCTTAAATGTTTGTGAATGCGAGCATGAAATGAAATCCTAATAACCAGCACAATGATTTGGATTTATGGGCTGTGTTGGCTGCAAAAGATAACTTGGAAATGGTGTTGCACAGACTAATTTGTCAAAGTGGGCAGAGATAAAGAACTGACTCTTTAGGTTGCAGGAGAAAACCTGAGTGAAAAAACATAACTAACATTTTGGGACAAGTCAGGAGTACTTGAAAAAATATCACTGGACTGTTGCCTGAGAACACCAGCACACACCTTTTAAATGTTTAGCTGTTAGCAGTAGGAAATTCCCTTTCTGTGAGATAATATTTCTTGGCAGTAAAGGAGGGGGAGAGATTTATGATCATGTTCTTTTCACTTTTTGAGTTCAGCCTTTATTTTTTTCATCTCTGCGTTTTTGTTGCCCTTATTACCTGAATTCTAAGACATCCTCAGAAAAAGGATTACAAAAAAAAAAAAAATCCTGGGTTTACAGAACAGACAACCTAACTGATCTCTCAATTCTCCCCTGCAACCTCTCTCCTCTCCCAAGTTTATCTTCTTAATGACACCCCTGTTGGTAAGTTTCAATTACTACAACATTTATATTGCGACTTCTCACGCTGGCCTCCACCTTAGAAAAATTAGAAATGACACGACTTGCCAAAGCCCAAACCATTGTCATTTTGCTCCTTGGAATACATGTGGCAGACAGAGGCTTCAGTGCATCATCTCCAATTTGTTTTTCTTTAATAAACTTTAAATATTGTATCTTGTCATTTCTATTGTATGCCAATAAAATAGTTGTAAAATTTTTATGTTTTAAACTTAATATGGGACCTTGAATATGGAAAATTTCAAACAGATATGAAAGAGAAGGGTGTAACGAACCCCCTTGTGCCCATGACTCAGATTCAGCAGTTGTCACTTCATGGCCAATCTCATTTCATTAATAACCTCCACCCTCCATTATTTTCAACCATATCCCAAATGTCACATCATGTGTGAATGTTTCAATATGTAGCTTTAAAAGAGACTTTTAAAATAAATAACTATTCCCATTATAACTACTAATACCATTTCATATAAAAAAATTAACATAATGCCTTAATATTATAAAATATCAGGTTAGTATTGACATTTTCTAGGCTGTCTTGTAAATTAAAGTTTATCTGCACTTGGTTTCAAGTAAGGATCGTAAATTACAATTGTTGATGTCTCTAAAGTCTCTCTTTAATTCTGGGTTCCCTTCCATCTCTCTTCCCTCCTCCCCCTTGTGACTTTTTGTTGAAGAAACTACTTTATTTTCCGTAGTTTGTTATAGTTTGCATTTTATTACATCCCCATATTGTTGTATAACCTGGTTCCTGGCTCCTTGTGTTTCCTGTAAATTGTTGGTTGGATCTGAGGCTGGATCCAAGTCAGGCTTAATTTTTTCCAGTACCTCTTTGCTTCATGGGTGATATTCTGTACTCCTGTCAGGAGGCACATTAATGCCTGGTTGTCTCGCTTTTTGTGATGTTAGCTGCCGTTGATCCATTGATGATCAGTGCCTGGGTTCGTTAATTCATCAGTGGTTCCGTCTTAATCTATCAGGAATATGTCTGTGAAGAGAAATTACTCCATGTGGTATTTAGTTACTCTGAGGGATAGTTCATGTAGAAAATCATTATTTATTTCTCTTGTTTTCCTAGCATCTTCCACTGTGAACTGTAATTTGTTTATTTACTTGTATGCTTGTTAGTTTTATCATTATGAAGTCATTGATTGAAACATAGTTGATATGTTCAATCTATTTCAGTTATTTTCTTATTGGTTCTCAAATTGCCCCTTCTTTGGCCAGAGGGAGCTGATTCGTATTGTCTTCTGAGTCCTTTTGATATGACTCTGGTAGTTTGTAATTGTTTTCTGTTTGTTTGTTTGCTACCTGATATGACAAACTCTTCCAGGTTCATTGTATACAATTTCTGCCCTAGATCTGGAACTAACCATTTCTCTAAGGGCCCCTGATTCCTCATAGTGGGAAATAACACATAGAGACCATTGTCAGCGTGCCAAGGGCCTTCGTTGCTATTGGATTTTTCTGGATACAGGGGATATAACAACGAATAGGAAGCTAAACATTTCTTATTAAGGTTATGTTTTGGAGGTGGAGACAGACAAAAAGTAAAATATAGCCCTGGCTGGTGTTGCTCAGTGGTTAGAGCATTGGCCCACACACAGAAGGGTCATGGGTTTGATTCCCAGTCAAGGGCATGTACCTGGGTTGCAGGTTCGATCCCCAGCCCCAGTTGGGCGTGCTTGGGAGGCAGCCAAATGATGTCACTCACATTGATGTTTCTTCCTCTCTCTCACCCTCCCTTCCTCCCTTCCACTCCCAAAAATTCAGTGGAAAAACTATCCCCTGGTGAGGATTAACAGACAAACAAAAAAGGTAAAATATATATCTCTTAGATTGTAGTAAGTGCCACGGAGAAAAATAAAGCAGAAGAAGGGGCGAAGAAATGCTCATGAGGAGTGATGGTGTCCCTTTTAGATGGAGGGGTCGGGAAATGAGAGGATGATGTTTGAACACCAGGAGGTGAGAAAGTAAGAGGTGTAGATGTCTGCCAGAGTTGTTTATTTAGCAGAAAGTGGGAGCAATAAGTGCAAAGGTCCCAGGGTGACCATCAACATCGAACATTAAGAACAAGTGCATGGAAAGTAATCTCCAGAGAGATTTGTCTATTTTGTTCACAGGTATAATAGTGCCTGGTGCACGTATTTATTGAATGAATGATTCTTTTTAAAACATTTTCTAAATAGCTGATAGATTTTTGTTTGCTTGTTCTGAGTAGTAACTTCTCCCAGCTATCACCTTTCTAAATTTGAAAAAACATACTGTAAAACTTGTAATATTAAAATCTGCTAAAGCGTTAATTTTGAGACATGAAGCAGGGACATTTTGAGCACTTATTAACAATTTTAATATAATGTTCTTTAATATTATATTTATAAGGGAGGACAAGGGATCACATTAGGCTATTAGACTAGAATGAGCCAATTATATTAGAAAGCACAGCTTTTTTGCCCGTCTTTTATTCTCATTGTCACTCAGCGCTATTTGCCTGGATCTATGCTTCAGGCAAAATTGCACATTAACACGAAAGAGGAACTATATCCCTGATCTGTACAATGTAACTACCTCTATAAACTGGGTGATTCTGGCTGCTGAAGTGTCCTCGGTGTGGATATAGGTTGCTGGGGAACAGTTTTGCCCCTACGCAGTGTGCAGCAGGAAGTATATCTAATGGGAGTTGGTACAAGAAGCATTTCTGTGCGTTATCTAGGTGGCTGGCTACAGAGGAATTCATTGGCTGCCTCTCCCATGTAAAGGAAAATAGACAGTTCTCCTACAGTGATTTGGGATGGATTTTTAAAACTGATATCCTCATTAGAGCCCTACTGGTTTTGTGCACGTTGAGAATGTACTGCAGCTTCTCTTTAAGTCCTGCTCCTTCCATGACATCCTGAGCGGAACTCGCAGCGGTCTCTCCAGCCCGTAGCTCTCTCTCGCACGTGGTAGGGCCTGTACTTTGCGTTCATGATATTCCCGTGGCCCGAGCAACCGGACAGTATCATAGAGGACATGGGACCTGATTGCCCGTCTAGATCCACCCCTGCCCACGTCTAGAGCGCTCCCTTCAGTTTTCAGTCCGGCTTCTCCTCACTGAGGTCAAGGTCAGGCTTGCCTGCCTCAGTGTGTGGCTGAAAGGCTCTAACAGAATGATGGAAATGGATGAGTGCCACGTAAGTGGCAAAGAGAATCATCATCATGACTATCAAGTCGTGTTTCGATTTTTTCTTTCACTACTCAGTACATAATAGTCGAGGGCCTACCATGTCCCTGCACTGTTCTCTGGGCTGAAGTTGTAGCACTGAACAGGCCAACTGAAGCTTCTGTCCTCAGGGAGCTTCCTTGCGATGGCGCAGCAGACACTGGTGAACCAATGCAGAAAGTAATTTGCCGGTGGCGAGTGCTCCTGGGACTCACTGAGAGTGAGGCCGTCGCGTGGCCAGATAGGTAGGTCGGGTGGGGGGCTTCCTGAGGAAAATATGCAGTGTAGTGTGGAAATAAGGGAGCTATGCATGGAACTCTCTGGAAGGAATAGAAAATGCAAAGGCCCTGAGGTATAGGGTTACTAGGTAACATGGAGGATTCTCAATGATACTTCACTTTCAGGTAAACAGTGGTTTTAAAAGTGTAAGGGTATGATATAGTTACACTAAAAAAGTCATTGTTTATATATGAAGCTCTCATTTAACTGGGTGACTTTTTCACACGTGCATGCCCACCCCAACCTGGCAGCCCTTCTAAGGTAGGAATGCTCTGTCTGCCATGCAGGAGGTTTTGTATGAACAGCAGGGTGAGGCATGCATTGCGAGGGTGGAGGTCAGACTCTGTAGGATCTCAGTATAAGTTCTGGGTTTTATTTTGGGTGAAGGAGAAGCTGTTGAAGGGTTTGAGTTAGTGTAGGATATGATCCAGTTCAGACTGTAAAACAACCACTTGCCGCACAGATGTCTTACAGGACCACCCTGCAAGCGGAAGCACAGAAAACCCGTTTTTGAAGGATTTTCTGTAAAGGTTTAGGCAGTGACACTCTAATAGTGAAGACTGGACTGTGCTTTTGGGACTCTAGGAACCAGATGTCCGATTTCTGTGGGCATTGCGTGGTGATGAAGCCCATGGGCTCTGGGGAGACAGGCTCCAGTGCTCAGCTGTGGGTCCTCCCAGGGCCAGTGGCTTCGTCTGGCATGATTAGCCACCTTTCCTAGAGGATTAG
This sequence comes from Miniopterus schreibersii, assembly GCF_964146895.1. Classification (NCBI taxonomy): domain Eukaryota; kingdom Metazoa; phylum Chordata; class Mammalia; order Chiroptera; family Miniopteridae; genus Miniopterus; species Miniopterus schreibersii. Next base: position 69,974,864 of record NC_138108.1, on the reverse strand, counting down.
TGGAAGACCCAGTGACATAATGTGTGTAGCCTGGTGCTTGGCTCCGTATAGTGTGCCTTTGTTCTTATCTTTGTCTCCCCACCACACCTCTATTTCTAACAAGCAGTTTGGCCAAAATATTATTAATCGGCTCAGTTGTCTGGTGCACAGGACGGGTCTAGAGAGCTGGACCATGTCTGGTTATCTCATAACATTTGCGTTGTCTTTTGAAACTTTAGGAAGGAAAGTTGAGTCGGAGTGGAGTGGGGTAAAGAGGTCTCTTTTGTTTTTTAAGCACATACCTTAATAAGTAACTTCATTTAGTACGTTATCAATATAACAGACATGTGTACGTATATGTGTACATGTATGCATATAGATGTATAATAAGTTATCAGATGTCCAGTCAACTGTACTTTTGATATATAACCAGCTAGCCTGACAGGATGATGTAAGTTACCTTTTTCAGGTCCTGTGGAGTAATAGAATTATTAAGAGGTCACCTGAGACGATTCCTTCATTTTGTAAGTGAGGAAACTTGAAATCCAGAGGTTTAAGGTTATTCTCCTAGTTGTCCGTGGAGTTGGGTATAGAACCCGCTTGGCAGATTCCAGATTCCGTCCCCTTTTCCACTCTCCGTCGCTAAGCTCAGGCTTTAAGGTGGCTCTCACGTGTGCTGGTCAGGGGAGCAACAGAGGCCACTTGTCACCCAGCCCTTCTGCGCACTAGTGAGCTCACCTAGCAGGTTCACAGCCCTGTAAGCGTGATTCCCTCACATGTAGCCTGGCTATGGCACCTCAGAGATTAAACGATGGAATGTATGCAGGTTTGTTTTTTTCCGGAGCCCCTGGCATAGTGTGAACTTCCCTAAATGACTGGATGCTTATAAAACATCTCTCCTTTAGAAATTATTCTGTTAAGAAATCGTCATTGTAAAAATTCATAATATGCAGATTAGCATAAAGAAGGAAATGAAAAGCCCCCATAACATCGTCATCCAGAGATAATCTCAGACTTTTTCCCATGCATTTTTGTCACTTAGTTTTGATTGCACTTCACTATCTGAAAAATACAGCGTGAAACGCTGTGTCAGTGATCCATTAGAGCAAAAACACTTAACATTAATCACGCGACACGAAGCCATAACAGAGCCTGATCACTGTGCTTTCAGAAGAATTGAACGTTGCTACAAAGAGTTATGCCAGTCACGCCTAAGTACATGCATATACGTTAAATCCCCTCTAGGTTTTGCTGTCATTTCATTACATCTTTCCTCCTCTAAGGTCCGATTTGCACTGTCTGTGAATCTACCAGCCATTTTTTCCTTTAGCGTAATGACCTGTCCATCGTAAAGACCTTGAACGTGTGACCCACCTGAGCTCTGTTGAGGGACTTCGATTCACATTGCTCATGAGTAAGCTACAAAACCTTCTCAGATCAGAGAAGTTTAAATCATTGGGAAGAGGGATGTCAAAAATCAAATTGGTTAATTTTATATCTTCCAAGAAAGTGATTTACGGGCCCTCTCTGTGGAATGCACATTCATGTCCCAGAGGTCCAGCCTGGCTGGGCTTTTTCTGTGTTTGCTGCCCCGTCATTTGTTGCCGAGGCCAGTGCATGAAAAAGATTCATTTCCATGGAAGAAGCTTTGTCTTCAAATCCAAGGTTACTAGAGTCATGGTTCAGCTCTATTGATTCTCGTGTGTGTGGCCATGAACTCGGGTGGTTTTCAAGTCTTGGACTTACTGTGGTGATTTGCGGACTTTTAAGGATATGCAGTCCCTACCCTCGCAGAGGGCTTGGGTCAGGGCTGCCAGCTCACAGGAGTCAGGCAGGGGTGGGGTGGGCAGTGGGAGGGCAGATACACAATCCTGTCCCGGGGGAGCACCGGGGGTCGCAGTTGGACAGTGTGGCCAAGGCAGTGGGTGAGGGAAGGCAGCGACTGCAGGCTGTCCCAGGACACTGGGGCTCTGAGACCCGGGAGGAGAGGATATGATGAGTGATTTGAAATAGGAGAGCGTCCAGATCAGGAGGGCGGCGGGCTCGTTGTGGGGCCCAGCTTTCCTGGTAGGAGGCTACGCTGGGGGTAAAATTTGTTAAAGGAACCTGAGTTGATCAGACAGGAAGGAGGGATTAGGAGTTATTAGCCTTGAGCAAGACTTTCCTAATGACTCGCTTAGGAGGGGGCTGCTCACTGGAGACTGTTTGATGGCGTGGAGCTATGGCCAGTGCTGGCGTTCCCATCCTGACAATCCTCCGAGGTTTAGAAAGAAATGGTTTTTCCCCATCCCCATGGAGAAATTGGTTTATGTACAATTTAATTATCTTCTTAACCAGCTATCCTACCACTGTGCAAAAACCACCTCACAAGCTCACCTTCCTCATTCTGTAGCAAGGTGGTCAGAGTCGGTTTTTCCTGCACTGTGAGGGAACGTGTGGCAGTAAGACTTCTCTCTAAAAGCCGAAATAGACTGGCTCCATTTTCCGTACATTCAGGGGTGCCCTTGAAGCTGTTCAAAGCGTTATCCAGTCATTTAGAGCAACAAGAACTGAGATAAATGACCAGTTTCAAGGAGGGATTAAAGCCTTGAGTGTTCTGCAGGGAAGTCATATTTCAGAAGATCACCTTGGACTGTGTTTTTATCAGAGTGAGTTTGGAGACGCTTCTTAGGGCAGAAGACTGGGGAGGGAATGTACTTCCCTTCAACAGTATCTGATCTCACTAATGTCTCTCCTTTTGGTTGAGTTTCTTTCTTCACAGTCTTGTTTCATCTTTCCCTGCCTTGCTATTAACTAGGAAATGCTTTATGCTGACGTGTTGCTGTGTGCATTTAGCTGTTTGTTTAGCTTGAGGGTGACTACAAACGTGTGCCCTGCTTGCCCATTGGTGTGGGGTTGAAGGCCTCTCCGTCAGCTCTGTAATCCATCCGAAGCCTTCATGTTATAAATATGCTTTGTAGCCACGTTTTATTGAGTCCATTTACAGAAATTTAACCTGAACTCAGTAATTCCATCCGGCTTAGCAGTGCAAGGTACAGAGCCGTGCAGTGCTGCTGGGACTCGCTGGGGCTTCATCCTCTGGCTTGCTTCTTTTCTGCTGGTTTTCCCTCATTTTTCTCATTTGTGGAGCTCTAGATAATGCCATTCGTGCTAATGATGCTATGAGGTCTCGGTGATTAAACATGGGCATCCAAAGCAAGTTAGTGTCTTCTGTTTTTATGAGTAAAAACTGTTGCAGCTGGCTTCAGAGGGCATCCTTCTGAGCCCCTGCAGCCATTCACAAATACGGTAAAGTCTAATTTTATCCACAAGAAGGACAAGAGAATATTGCACTTTTCCTATCTGGGGATTCCACCTTCCCCCAGGCTTTGCTGCCCTCTGCTTACTGCTTTCAGATCATTTGCAGGCAGCTGGCTGTGTGCAAACCACCCAGTTATTTTGGTTTTTAGTAAAAACCACCTGGCTTTAGGCTCAGTTTCTAGGTTAGTGAAACTACCGTTCTTTTAAGGACTCACCCACAACTGGAAGACAAACCATCTCATTTGGTGCTGCATGACTGACCCAGGAGGCTGTGGTCTCACACATGTCCCTGCTTTTGTAGTGACCTTCCAAGGACATTCCCCACCCTCTGGCTTTGTTCATTTCTGTAGGTCCACCTGGCCATAGGAAAAAATTATTTTCAATGACTATTTATTACCCATCTTTAATAATTTCATTGTATATTAGTAAATGGGTGATATGCTGTCTTGGAATTGTATGGCCAGTTTTGAAATGAGGTCAGACATCAACGTTCCTCAATGCATTTTTTATTTTTTCTTTATCAGAGATTGTGAATTCGCCTAACATTCTGTGGTAACCTTTGTTGAAGTGATTCCTGTGAAACCTGGTGCTTTTCTTTCCCTCTGTTCCTCCCCCAGCTCTCTGAACTCCTGTGCATCGAGGGAACGATGCGTCTTCCAGAATGGCTCTCACGAAATCGCTGAGGGCTTTTTTCCCTTTTTCCTTTGATCTGTTTCTCCAGTAGTTTTTACCATCGTGTTCCTTATGATATTGTGAAGTGAACAGCCAGAAAACGAGGGAAAGCTTCGATTCGATCAATTAGCCTGAAACCGTCAGCTGCATTCCTAATTCTGAGATAAATGACTGAGTTCTGGGGCTCAAATGCCACACAATTTCCTTTCCAGACGTGCCACCACCGATAACGAATCACTCCTGTCCTTTTGCTAAATGGTCAGGGGCACCTTCTCATTCTCATTCCCCCGAGGCGATGTTCAGGCCTTTCAGCTCTCTGCCACAAGACCCGCCTCTCCTGGTGTAGAAATGTGGGGATTAGATGATTAAGGAACCAGTCCCTGTAAAGGACTGTGAAGGACAGATGCAACCTGTAATCAGATCATACGCTCTTTGGGACCTTTGCTGATTACTGTTTCACCTGGGAAGGTACCTGTCTCTGGATTGCTAGCTAAAAGCATGGACTCTGACTAATAATAATAACTCTCTTAAATACAGTGCGCCTGGTGTATCAGGAACTGCGCTCAGTGCTTCATATACACATTAATTCATTTCCAGATGAGCCAGCACACTTAGTGTCTCTGATTTATATTTTTCAGGTTGAAAATTGGTGTCCTCATTTACCTTGGAGAGCAAAAAATCCCTACGAAGAAGCTGACCATAATTCATTAGTAAGTGATTTTGGAAACCGCTTATTGGGCTTGTGATTTGAGTGTGATGCCAAGTGATCCATGTGGAGTCTTCTGGAAATGCCAACTGTGATCTGAAAGAGCAGTAAACTGAAGAACTTCTATACCCAGCCCTATGGAAATCTCAAGGACCAAAGCAGTCAACCCGCTAGCATATATTTTTTGAGCAATTTCTCCGAGGGCTCCTCAGTGACAGGCCCCTGCAATAAGACCTTGTGCCAGATGGGGAGGCGCTCAGTGACCTAATGAGGGTGATGGTTGTAAATAATGACCGCACCTTGTAAATGCTAGCACACAGACTGTGGAATTAGTGAGGAAGTGGTGGTCTCAGCCTGCAGGGGTGAAGAGATACTGCTAAGAGATGACACTGGAGCTGAATTTAAAATGACGAGTGAGTTTTTACGGGGTCAGGGAGATAAAGGTGTGTGATATGAGGGGAGAAGGTGCAGGTATAAGAGCTTGGCGTTTTCAGGGAGTGGGACATAGTTCAGTGGATATTGGATGAAGGTGAAATTGGAAAGGTAGCTGGGGGAACTGAAAGGTTTTATAGCCCACATTAAAAGCTTAAGTCTTGCCCGGCCTGCATGGCTCAGTGGTTGGGCATTGACCTATGATCCAGGAGATCAAGGTTCGATTCCCACTCAGGGTGCACGGGCTCGATCCCCAGTGGGGGGTGTTCAGGAGGCAGCCAATCAGTGACTCATGGATGTTTCTCTCCCTTCCTCTTTCTGAAATCAGTAAAGATATATATGTATATTTTAAAAACTTTAGTCTTTGGACTGAGGATCTGCAAACTTTTTCTGTAAAAGGTCAGATACTAATCTCATCTTTGTAGGCCATAAGATCTCTGTCACAACTACCCAGTTCTGACTTTGTAGCACAGAGGACAGCCATAGATAAGATGTAAATGAATGGACATGGCTGTGTTCCAGTAAAAGTTCATGCATAAAAATAGGCATCAAGGGTGATTTGGCCCAAGACCCATAGTTTAATCATGGGAATCTGGGGAAGTTGTTGAGTCAGGGGGTGGGGCATGATCAAATGAGTATTTAGAATGAACTATGAAAGTTGGATTTAGCATGTTCTGGATGTTACATAAAACCAACACTAGTGTTATTATTTTTCCTGTTATTTTAATCACTGGTTATACCCAGCTTTAGGACAAATATGCTCTTCCTGGCTTTTACATAATTTTGGCCTGAATTTTAAATTTTATTCAGTTGTGATAGGAAAATGTTTTTTCTGGCTTTTAATTCTTTAGAAAAGAATGAACTTTTGTTTGCTTGGACTGGGAAAAAACTGGAAAAGGAGCATGTATTTCCCTACTTAATTTTGTGGATGGAAGGAGGCCTTTTGGCAGCCTCCACAATACCAGGTAGCCTATTAAGAACTGACTTCAGTTTTCCCAGAACTCTGCTGCCCTGCAGTAGGTTGAAGTGGCCAATAAATTTAGGTGCAGAGTTTCAAGGTACATCAAACATACTCATTATAAAAAATGCATTTTAACCTAGCTCAGGGCTTCACAGCAACTGTGCTTTCTTTCCTAGTTTCTAATTTTTTAAATGATGTCCCTTATGGCAGATCAGCAGTTGGGGGCCTTTGCCCAGTTTGCAGTCCCAGGACCTTAAAGAAAAACTGCGGCCGACAAGACTCACTCTTGAGCCCTAGATTTAATTGAGAGCCCCTTTCATGTTTTCAGATGTCACCTCACGCAAAGCATTATACCTTCTGACTTTTCATCTCCTACTCATTTTTATTAAATTTCTGTTTCTAGGCGGAAATTCGCACGGATTTTAATATTCTTTATAGCATGATGAAAAAACATGAAGAATTCCGGTGGATGAGACTGCGGATCCGGCGAATGGCTGATGCGTGGATCCAAGCGATCAAGTCCCTGGCAGAGAAGCAGAATCTTGAAAAGAGAAAGAGGAAGAAAGTGAGTTTGTAATTAATTCTGTTCAGTTAGATGCTGGGCTTCTTTTAAAATTTTATTTGCTTGGAACCAAGACTAAGAGAAATGTCGTGCCTCAGTGCTGTTCCCACTGGGTGAATCTGCTCAGTTTCCTATATAGCCATTTCTGGATTTCCCTTTCCCGAGTCACAATCGTCCCACTTAGCAGGGTCGGGTACATGTTTCTTGGGGTGAATCCAAGCAGAATATCTGCCCATTGGGTTTTCTTTTGAACCATCTGACTGTCTCTCAGTGGTGTCAGGAAACTTAACCCCCTTTTCTTTACCTGAATACAACCTGTGAGAACTTCTTATATCATTAAGCCAATTTCATATTTTTGGAGTTTGTCATTTCTGGGATTTGGGTAACTGGTGAGTTCCATTACTGCCCTGTTTAGTTGGTGCTTCTGCTTACATTCTTGAGAGATTCTAGAAATCAAACTTGAGCCACTTTCTTCAAGTCAGTGAGGAGATGCTTGGAAAGCTCTAGAATACCCCTGAGCGTGGGAAATCCTGTATCCTACTAGTTAGAGACTAAGTGGCCTTGGCTTTAGATGGACAGTTCCGATGATGGCCCACTGAGCAAAGTAAGCGACATTTTTGTATATCTAAAAATAAATTTAAAGCAAGTTTGGTGTTATTCCTAAGTTGACTAATTTGATATCCTTGCAAAAGAAAATACAGATATACTTTTAAATTTGATGGGTCACTTCCACTTAGATCCCTTGAGTTTATGCGACAGAAGGACCAAAGTTCCTGGCACCAAATAGTCCTCTATGGAAAAGTATGTGGTCAGAGATCCAGGTGGGCTATAAAAAGAAGTAAAGAGAAATTCTGCATAATCCTATACAGTAACCTCCAGGATATATTGTTAGGTGAAGAAATGTTAGGTGGAGGAATAGTAACATTATTTTAAGAGGGAGAGAGAATTTATCTATAATCTGTATCTGTACCTTCATGTGTACATATAGATGCACACATATATACACTTATACAACACATATAAACTAGGCATACACACTTCTTGCTCATATTTCTTTAAAAATTGTGTATTTTATGTTATATATACATTACCACAATAAAATAAAAAGGTCAAATAAGGGGAAGGAAGGAACAGGGTGAAGCCAACAGGTATAGAAACCAGACTTCTCTGAATGTATCTTACTTTGTAAATTTGATAGTGGAATCATTTTACATAAGTGTAAATATTTAATTACCAATAAAAAGCAGCACTTGAAAATCACAAGGAATATAAAACAAACTCATTGCATGTCCGGTATTACTCCCAGTACCTAGAGAAGAACTGCTCTTGTTGACTTTAGAACATGCTAAGTTGAACATCTGTGATGCGATATCACAAAGGACAAAAGACCGCAAAATATCTTTCCACAATTTTTACTAATCAGAAGGAGGTGGTGGTGCTGATATTCTCATTCTGAATCCATTGTGTGTATTTGAATAAAGCATGTAATTATGTTAGTGTCCTTGAGAAGTGGGATTTTCAGTGTGGGAGAGAGGAAGTAACAGATGTCAGATGAGTTATGTTATGTAAAGATACCATAATCCTGAGTCTGAATTAGAAAAACCAGTATGAACTCACGATTAGTTTTGTCCTCAAGGAAAAATAAATTTCCTAGCTATGGTCACTGAAAAGGCCTACGATCAGTGATAATCTAGAGCACCTAACTTAGCACCAGACTTTGGTCTTTAAATACCATTTCCACTGAATGGTATACGAGGCTCTTAGAACTGGCTGAGTAAGGTCTGAGGCAGAAGTTGTATATGATGAGATTGGAATACCTCATCATACCAGAAAATAAAGACACTATCAAAGACTGCTAGGACTGTGTCAAAGGAACTCAGAAGCCAACTTGAATAGCCTCCCATTGGCCAAGATGGAACAATTTGATAATCAGTAAGAACAACTGCAATTTATTAAAATAGCAGATATACTTACGGTCATGATTTTTATAATGGGGGGTGTGCATGTGTGTATATAAGTTCTCATTGGTCATTATTAGAGAACACTAAAGAAAAAAAATTTTGTTTGAAAACTAATATGTAAAGGGAAAGACTGAAGTATTTACCAGGCTTTTTTTTTTTTAATGTAAACTGTATTTCAGGATACTCAAATAGTTGATATGGGATAGTTTCTCTCACAGAAGTATTCCAGCTAATAAGTGCACAAGGAATGAGAGGAGATCACCATTCTGCCACCCCTAATGGATTAATGCTTTTAGTGAGTGATCACCAGTAGCCACTAACATCACAGAACAGAAACTGTTCCCACCACTGGGAGGAAGTACACGCACCACCTATGAAGTAGTATTGCCTAAAAACTGAATATGAATTTGGCCCTGTCTGTAGGTCTAGTTACTAATTTACCCTCAGTACAATCAGCAAAGTCCAGAGTGTGAGAGAGACTACTGGAAATACAGCCCAGTCTCTTTGGCAAGTAAATGACAGGCCCCTTGCCCCATAAAAGGACCATTGGGCGCTACTTCAGGTTGAAGACAGCTCAGAGATACAGGAGGCAACTACAGTTTAGGCGCTTTATACGATTTCTGACTCGAACAGCTACACTGGAAAAAATAAGGGACACTGAGGGAGGTATAAGCACTAATTGGGAATTGGGTAATATTAAGGAATTAATGGCGATTCCAGGAGTGTTAGCGATGTTATGGTTTTTAAAGTGAAGATTTATTTCTTTTACAGATACAGATGGAAATATTTATAGATGAAAACATGATGTCTAGGATTTGCTCCAAGATAAGCTAGAGGAGTTGGGATAAAATGAGGGGTATACATTAAATAAGATTTGCCATGAGTTAATAATTATTAAAGTTTCATGATGAGTACATCAAAATTGACTTTATTGTCATGTCTGCTTTAGTATGTATTTGACACTTTCCATGTTAAAAGCATAAAAACATTCCAGCTATGGAAAAAAGCCCAGTATTGTTAAAAGATATTTTATTGTCCTGACTTACCCTCCTTTCATTTTGACTTTTTAAATATATCCTTCTTTTTAAAAGAAGGGTCATCTGTCCTTACCTCACTCTCAAAGCTGCACCAAGGGCAGCTGTTTCTCTAAAACAACAATGAAAAATCATTGTCTTCCTTTCTTTTTACTTCTTAGAAAAACTGCTTATCCCCATTGAGATTCCACTGGAACGTAAACACGGTGTTAGCATCGGTTGATAGCTTTTGCGTGTGTCACGGTGGAGCCTGTCCTTGGTTCAGTGGAATCAGTGTTTGCCTCGTCTTTGTTTTTCCAGGTCCTGGTCCACTTGGGCCTCCTGACGAAGGAGTCTGGATTCAAGATTGCAGAGACAGCGTTCAGTGGCGGCCCTCTCGGCGAATTAGTGCAGTGGAGTGATTTAATTACATCGCTGTACTTACTGGGCCATGACATTAGGATTTCAGCTTCGCTGGCTGAGCTCAAGGAGTAAGGAGATTACTTTTCAATTTTAAAATCAGAATACAAAAAAGAACTTGTAAACTCTTAAAGCCCTCTATTACTGTGTAATTTCTTGTGGAGGAAAATGAAAGTGATAATTCACTAAACAGGAGATAAGAAGATTATTTTTGGGAGCTAAATACATACGCTGGGAAAGGATAATATGTTTTCATTGTAGCTGCAGGCTCCAGAGGCTTCACAAATAAATGCCAGAAAATTCAAACCAAGGGGCTTATTCTTTGCTGTTACAGGTGCTTCCAACATCTGCAGCACAAGACATTATTGACTTTCCTTAATTCCCTGTCTCTTGCTGAAATTCATACCATTCCCTACTCGACATCAAGCTTTCTAAATCTTGAAACAGGGCAGGTTCCTGTTTATAATTTAATTTGGATAGAATGAGTTTCCTGAAAGCCCTGATCCAATCCTTTTTCAATTAGCCAACGTTCAGCTCTGAGTCTGTTGACTCTACCTGGGTTTTCTGTTTCACTGAAACTTGCTTGTAGCTCCAGCCCTCTCTTAATCGCCTTTAGATTGACACAGCTGGCTGAGCAGGGGTGCTTAGAGCGCCTTGACTCCTTTCTGATAACTGCCCGCTGAGATTTTCCCACTCAACAGCCAAGTTACCTTGTTGTGATGTATCAGATGTTCCAGAAGAAACACCTTGGGTGAGCATTCTGTGTTCAGCGAACGTGTCCCAGCTTGCTCCTGCTTTACTGTTCAAGATATTGGCCATGGGACAGATAGGTCACTTATGTTAGGTCCGAGGTCCACACCTGACCCATGTTGAGATGAGAGCAGTATCAGTAAGATAATGCCGGCTGTCATTTGTTAAATAATTTCCATGTGCTGAAACTTTGAGTAAGGGCTTCAGTTACAACAGCAGTTTCAACAGTTGGGACAACAGTGATGACTATTAACAGCTCAAATTTGTGGAGCACTTACTGTGCACCAGATACAAAGCATTTTGTGTGTTCATCTTATTTAGTCCTTAGCACAAACCTGGAAGTAGGTGCTGTCGCTTTCTGCATTCGAAAGATGAGGACACTGAGGTTCAGATGAGTTGTCCAGGATCCCGTGAAGAGCCAGGACTGGAGCCCTGTGTCTGCCCGACCTCCAAGCCCGTGCTCCCGACTGCTGTACTACATTGCTCCTTTCAGATCTAGATAAAACCCAAAGCCTTTTGAACCCTCAGTCACCACTCTGTCCCATTTGTGTGCTGCCTCCCGTTGCCTCCCTGCTGCTTGCTTTAAAGCACGTTGGGCACCCAGCCTGTGAAGCTGATGCGTTCATGCAGTTGGCACTCATTCTTCCAGTGCCTTCTGTGGGCTGGGTAAGGGGTAGACAGAGATGACCCGCATGTGTTCAAGGAGATGTCAATCTTTTGATAATTACAACTAATACATTACATAATAATTGCACTAATTACAATGCAATTAGTACCGATTGAGGTGTGGATGCTAGGATGTAAGCACAGGAAGTGCAGAAACGGTGTGAATGTTGTTCCCACTGTTATTTAGCACCTAGAAAAGCTTAGCACACCCTGGGTGCCCATAACTGTTTACTGAGCAAAAATGAGTAAGTGGGTGAATGATTGAGTGGGTGGGTAAACATAGGGATCCTGTTGGAGCCCCAGGAACAGTGCTTTCTAGGGCAGTCAGGAAAGGCATGTTAGGGGTCTTTGAGGCAAAGACTTAGTTTCGTGGTCAAGAGGAAGTCTGTAGAGGTCTTTAAGCACTAGTGATAGGGACGAATGTGCTTTATTTAAGAAGGTAATTGTGGAAACAACACAGAACAGTGGTTCCCAAACATGCCTGGACATTAGAACCTTTTAGCAGTTAGCTCCATGTGATGTTGGTGACAGTCAAGTACATGGACTCTCTGAGTACAAGTGTCGGTTTGTATGAATGGGTGGGTGGAGAAAGGGTAATGCAGAAGTATAAACCATAGTGCCAGTCTAGTCAGAAGGAACAATTTGACATAAGAGAAAAAATTAGGAAACAGTACAAGACAGTATAGAAAGAAGTTTATTCTGTAGAGGCGAGGAATAGTAGAGGTCAGAAATAGGAGGTCAGTAAGGACTGGAGTAATAAGAAACTAATCGTCACCGAGTATCTAGCGTACATCAGGCACTTCTATCCAATACCCCATTTAACCACTCCAAGAATCCCCGAGAGGTTGCTCTCCAGTCTGGTCTTGTGGCGGTTTTTGAGTTTGTGCGAGAATGGGGAAAGATTCTGAGGTTAAGTAACTCGTCTTAGATCTCCCAGCTGCTGGACAGAAGAGACAGTTCATACCCGTATCTTCCTGGGTTTCAAAGGCTGTGTTTATGTGACACCATTGCTTTTGCAAGAGTCAAAGTCAGGGCTCCGGATGGGCCCTGATAGGTGGGCTGAATTTGGATAAGCAATGGATTGGGAAGGGCTGGGCTGTGCCATTCTCCTGATAAGGATTCTTGGATGTCCATTTGCCTGCTAAAGTGGCTAAGTATGGTACCTTGAAGTAAATTGTTTTCTTTTCCCTCTCCCGCCCTTTCTCTAGGATCATGAAGAAGGCTGTAGGAAACCGATCCGGCTGCCCGACTGTGGGAGACAGAGTCGTTGAGCTCATCTATATTGACATTGTGGGACTCGCTCAATTCAAGAAGACTCTAGGACCATCCTGGGTTCATTACCAGTAAGTGCCACATGCTGTTCTTATGTTTATAGAGCTTTTTATATTTTTAAACAAGGGTTGAATGGCTGTAGGTAGAAAAAAGCTTATCAAATATCTTTTGAACTGTGGAGTTTGTTTCCCACTCCTAATTGAAATTCAGATTCTCCATGGTGACTCCTTCCTTTCAAAGGCTATTCATTATTTTCATTGATTTCTTTTAAGAATGGGAAACAAATGTCTAACCTCCTTTTTACCTGCCCTAATCCTTAGCATTCCTCTCTCAGTATGCCTACAACAATCTCATCTGCTTAATCAAATAGCGATTTTGATAAAATGAGGACAGTGTCCTTTCTTGTGTTTTTTAGGTTTGAGATAATGACCCATTTCTCTCTGCCTTTCCCCCATCAGTACTCTTGTCATTCTCAGAAGACAAAGCTGCCGGAATCGGGTGTCTGAATGCTGGGGTCTTGCACTTTCTAAGATCAGCTGCATGCTTAGGATGACTCGAGTGCCTGTGCTGCTCCGTGCGCAGTCTTTATATTTAGTAGAAGAGCTCAGTGTTCCCCTGTGTGGGGCTGGGACCATGACTTAGTATTGGAAATGCTTTTACATGGTACACAGTATAACACTGAATTACATAACAGAGTTTATTAATTTTGCAGTTTTCTTCCAGTCTTTCTGAAAATGACTTAGTTCGATGCTACTATATCTCCAGCACTACTTTCAACACTTGCATTCATTTTTAACAAAAGTGTGAGTAGCTGTACTCTGGTGAGTGTGACTCGGTTGGAGCATCTTCCCATACCCTGAAAGGTTGTGGGTTCAATTCCCAGTCAGGGCACATACCCAGGTTAGGGTTTGATCCCTGGTCAGGGTGTATGCGGGAGGCCACCAATCAGTGTTTCTCTCTCTCTCCAGCCCCCTCTCTCCCTCTTCCTTCCTCTCTTTCTAAAATCAATAAAAACATATCCTCGGAGGAGGGTTTAAAAAAAACATGAGTAGCTGTGTGTCTCGGCCTTCAGCCAGAGAAAGTATGTAGTTTGAGTTTAATAATACTTACTAAAGAACAGTACATGCTTTTTTGTTGCCTTCCATTTATTGCTTTTGATACTGGCTTTTACTTATGGTCTATAAAAGTTTCCAATAAATTTTAAAAGGCGAATAAATTTAAATAAACTTTATATTTATTTAATAGTGTCAGTGGTCTGTTAATTTGGGTAAAAATCATGAAGTTAGTGCCACCTTTATCAATGATAGTAAATGTTGACCCGTAGTTTAAACCAACTTCCTAAGAGAACACTCAAATCTTTTAATTAGAACAACTTGGAAACCCCTCCGCGTGTTTCTTTTCTTTTGATATTCGGTAAAGAAATGCTTTCATGTGTTCTTTTAACTTAACCAAGAAATGAATGGCCTGAACTAGTTTTCTTCATTTCAGGTTAGTTTTTAGTTTAATATTATTAACTTTCATCTCCAAGGTTATGTCCGATTGGAAGTCCTTTAGAACTGAAAGAAATGAAAATTCAAGACATTGTGATTCTTCTCAGAATCACAGAGGGGAAAACCCCACTGTCGTAGAATTTCCTTGCAGTAGTAATAATTTTCTCACTGGGCAGTGAGGTGTTCATGGGCAGAGGAAAGGATTTGATTGAGAAGAGACTCTGTGCTTTTCTTTGCCTTTGGATATAGTCTCATAAAATAGCAAAATAAAAACTTGGTTTGGGCCTGGATAGCACTCTACCTTCTGTGGCAGATCTTTCCTGGTTTGGAATTTGCTAATTTCTTGGAATCTTCAGGAATCCCAGGCCATCACATTTGTTCTCAATTTTACATGGAAATAACCATCTCTCTTTTTGGTTAATGAGCCATGTAAGTAAACACACATTTATTTATTTATTTTTTAGCTACAGCATTAAAAATGAAAGAAAGACAGTGCTGTTGTGCTCTGGCATTTTGCAAAGGGCAGGCCTCTGATAAATGTGCAACAGGACTGGGCATCGCGGGCATCCTTGGCCTCACACATCCTCACCATTGAGAAGGGCTCTTTGGATGGAAAAATATTCTCAGCGGTCGTATTCAGGTCAATTGAAAAGGACAATTTCATTATTAAAATGGTCACTAACAATGGGTATTTGATTTTTGTTGGATGAGAAGACGCCAGGCAGGGGGTTTATGGTGGAGTGTAATGTCTGTCCCTCCTCTCTTCAGTAAATCACCCACATTAGTGATGCCGGCTGGCGGGAGGTGTGTTCCTGCATCAGCCCTGCAGCCCTGTGGTGTGACGAGGCTCAGGTTTCATCAGAAGGCCAAGCAAGTCGTCTGAGAAGTGTCTCGCCCATTTCTTTCCCTTTTGAAGATTAGGAACTGTCAGGGCTGCCTGTATTCACCTTGGTTGATGGTAGATGATACGAATTCCATTAACTGTGAAGTTATCTTCCGATTTTTCATTTAGGGGCAAACCCTTGTGTCGTATTGATGTTGGAAAATGTTGATCTTTGTAAGTTCTGTCCAATTTAGGGACTCAGGAAATTCGGATAAACACTTATTAAATACCTTTATGCGACTAGTACACTGCTGGGCACTGCAAGACTCATACCTGCTTTGCTTCATGTGAGGCCTCTGCTGAGCACAGAGAACACACGAGACAGGGAGATGCAAATAGTCTAACATATACCATGTTTTGCATCAGGCTCCACATTAGAAAGTAGGTCTTGGCAAGGAGGTTATGAGCATCCATCTCATAATAGTGTGGCTTAGAGCAGAGAGCATATTCCAGGAGTCATTTGGCGTAGCTGCAGGAAGCCCTGTTAGGAGGCGGCCAGCTGCTCGGGCAGCAAGGCAAATATCTTTTGAAGCCATCAGTCTGTTTCTGATGCTCCGCATACACAAAAGACATTAGAGGAAGGGCGTCAGTATTAACACAAACACAATTCCAACCCACAGATGTAGAACGTGACTGAAGGAGGAAAGCTATAATGTTACGCCTCCTCTGTCCTAGACGGAGATCAGTCTCCTGCTTCTGGTTATAAAACAAACCCAGATAAGCTAAAAAATAAAATAAAAAATAGACCTTTCCTAAATCAAAGCTTCAAGTTTGAGGATGTAGAATTGCACATATCCGAGACATGGGATCATTCATTCCATAGGCTTCCGTTGGGAAAAAGACCAGTATCACCAAGTGAACATCTAGGCACGTTATGACAGTCCAGGCTTCCAGGAGTCGGGTGACCACCAGGCATCTGTACTCATTAGAGTTTATTTTAATTATCCAAATTGAAAATGACACCAGTAAAAGTCCCAAGTTAAAAGTAGAGTGGCAAGCCAAAGCTAGTGAGGAATGCATACTGTTAGAGTCAATTGCAAATAAGTAAAGCAGCCAAAGCCTTCAAAGCAAAGGATCCTTAGGACAAGGGTGCCTGTTTGTCCCTGCGGGGCCTGCACAGAGTGCTGTAGTCCTGAACCCCAGCTCTGCTTGGCGGCTGAACCTTCCACAGCCCCACCTGGCAGTGTGTGTCCCCGCCTCTCTTGCAGCGACCTGTAGAGCTGCCACCATCGTCCCTGCTGTTTCCTGAACGCTGCCATCTTCCTCAGAAGAAAATATTCTGGCTCCCATCAGTTTTTTTTGCATCTTTATTTGAAAAGGAAAACTAAGTTAAGATATAAGAATGTTTTATTAAGAAGAAAGCTGTTCAAAGAGCAGGAAAAGCATGCACGAGTCAGTTCCTTGCATCCTTAGCTTTCTTTTTCCTGGAACGTGGACTTCGATTTATGCCTACCTATTGGCTACCAGGCCGATAACACGTTCTTGTCGATAGTGTGAAAATTGTCACTGCGATGACAGCATGTTCCTTGAGAGTCACACAGGAACCCAAAACAAGGAGATGCTTTCTGTGTCAGCTTGTATTTCACTCATGGCCATGGCCCACCCTCTTTCCACCTGCCTTCCAACTTTCCTGTCTTTTCTTCCTTGACTAGACAAGGGATGGTGATCTCCGATGAGAAAGTCATCTCAACAAAATGGCAATTTACTGTTGCTCTTCCTGGAAGGAAAACCCATCTGGCATTTGCACTTTTTCCCTGAATCATACATTGATGTAAAAATAAGAAGCTGAGCCCTGGCCAGTGTGGCTCTGTTAGTTGGAGTCTCGTCTCGTACACTGAAAGGTCGTGGGTTTGATTTCTGGTCAGGGCACATACCAGGTTGTGGGTTCGACCCCCACGCAGGGCATATACAGGAGGCAACCAATGTTTCTCTCTCCCTCCCTCTCTCCCTCTCCTCCTCTCTTCCCTCCCCCGTCTCTCCCTTTCTCTAAAATCAGTAAACATATCCTCAGGTGAGGATTGAAAACCAAAACAAAAAATTGGAAGAATGAGTTTCCTAAAAGTGGAAAAGGAAAGAAAAACGGAATCAAATACTTAGAAGTCATTGCCATCCTCTGATTCTGAAATGTGGGCTTTAATCTTTATTTACTTTTATGCTTGTTGGGCCAATAAGAGCTCCTCAGAAGCAGTATTGATACATAACAGAAAAGACTGCTGTTTCTGTTGGCCATTTATAAGCTAAAGTTTACATCAATGTTTTGAGAATCAGTAATGAAATAAATGTAACCAAAATCAATAAATTCTGTTTCGGTATTGATTCCTTTCTTCTGATTGGTCATTCCCTGTGCAGTCTAAAGAGGTGGTCAGCAGGCTTTTTCGGTCGAGGGCCCAATAATATAAGTAAATAAGTAAATATAAGTAAATATCTTCGGCTTTGCTGGCCATATGGACTCTCTCTCTCACTCCGCTAGTATATAGTGTGTGGAAGCAGCCACAGATAATGTGTAAATAACTGGGCATAGCTATGTTTAAATAAAACTTTATTTTTGAATGCTGAAAATTGAATTTCATATAATTTTCACATGTCACAAAATATTATTTTCATTGTTTAATTATCTAAAATGTAAAGATCATTCTTAGCTCAAAGGCTATGCAGAAATGGGCAGTACATCAGCTTTGGCCAGCCCTGTTCTAAGGCTTTGATGGAACAGCCAAATGAAACATCTTCAGTTTCACTTCTTCAAGCTCTGGGAGAAAGCAATAGTGCTCTCTTACTATCAAACATATAAAAATCACCACTGCCTATTGAGAGAGATTCTAAGCATTACCTAAAATCACATGCTCTAATTAATTGGTGAAAATTTTGAAGGGTTGTTGGAGGAGATAAGGCATGCCATGTGCCTTCAGCAGAATAAGACTTCCATCTTCATTTGTTCAGGCTGCTGTAATATAATACCACAGACCGGGGGCTTATACACTGCAAGCATTCATTGCTCACAGTTCTGGAAACTGGAAGCCCAAGACAGGGTGCCAGCATGGTCAAGTGAGGGCTGTCTTCTAGGTCTCAGACTTCTGGAATTTTCACACAACGGAAGGGGCCAGGGAGCGATGTGGAGTTTCCTTTATAAGGGCACTAATCCCATTCATGAGGGCTCCACCCTCATGACCTAATGATCTCCCAATAGCCCCATCTACTAATACCTTTGGGGGTTAGGATTTCAACACATGAATTTTGGGCGACACAGACCATACATAGCAACCTCTAAAAAATGTTACTACTTTGTTTCTTTAACAAGTGTCATTAGGCACCAGTGTCTGCTCAGTCCTGGCTGGGGCACAGCAGTGAACACGCACTCTGCAGTTCTAGCTCTGGGGACCTTTTTAAAAATCTTTTATTTTATGCTCACCTGAGGATATGTGTATTGATTTTAGAGAGAGGAAGGAGGAGGGAGAGAGAAAGAGAAACATCAATGTGGGAGACAAACATCCATCGGTTGCCTCCCATATGCACCCCGACTGGGGATCGAACATGCAACCTTTTGATACATGGGATGAAGCTCCCACCAATTGAGCCATCCAGCCAGGGGCTTTTGGGAACTTTTTATTTCACTGGTATTTGAGTGATCCTCTGTGATCAGTCAACTAACCCGAAGCACATTGTATCTGCTGTGCGATGGTCCAGACTCAAGAGTCACACGTGGAGATAGATGCCTGTTACACAGCTATTCTAAAGCCTCTCAGTGCCTATCCAGTAGCATTTCTCATTAAAAATATCTGTTCATTTTTGGCAGTGTCTGAAACAGGGGTTAGAGCTTTTACTTCTTGAACTTTGGGTCAAGGTTGCAGTTTTACCCACGGCACTTTTTCCTTTCAGATGCATGCTCCGCGTCCTGGACTCGTTCGGCACCGAGCCAGAGTTTAACCACGCTAGCTATGCCCAGTCGAAAGGCCACAAGACCCCCTGGGGAAAGTGGAACCTGAACCCGCAGCAGTTTTACACCATGTTCCGTGAGTATTCATGCCTCCTCTGCCCTCCAGAATGCCACCACAGACATGGGGAAGTAGGCAGCCATGTATTTGGGTTTATAATTCCCAGGGCCCTGAGCTGTTGTAATACGTGCTCTTGAACTTTGGCCTTGGGAAAAATGGAATTTTTTCTTAATTACAACCAAAAGGCCATGTGCACATTTTGTGAAAAGCCTTAGAAATGTTCTGGAGGAAAATGTTTCCACAGGAAGTCTCATGAGAAATGGTCAGGAAAGGGCTTTGGGTCGACTTGGATTGGCTGGCACTAAACCCATTTCATGCCACACAGGTACTGTTTAGGTTCCACTTGATTAGTGACAAGGAATGAGGTCTTCTCTGTCCTTACATTTTCCAAATAACTAAACCTTAGTTGCTTAAGCATCAGATTTTGCAAAGAAAAAAGTTAGCCTTTTTTAAATGGAACTTTTAAAAACTCTTTTATACTTTACCGACTTCTTCAACACAGGACCCAGAATGAAATCTCACCTCTTGTCTCTGTGGTGTCATTGTTGCCAAGAGCAGTGATTATTTTAGGAGGGGATGTACTGGGCACACGGAAAGATCATGAGCTAACTGGCCCTAGCACGTCTCTGTTTCTGTAGTGTTTTTCCCCCAACTTTCATCATTTCTTACTGCTACTCCTAGTTTACCTGCCTCTAGCCTCATTTCATTAAAATTAGCTGAATGCTGTGAAGCCAGATCTGGTAGTATTCATGCCACTAGAAAGTTTCTTGTCTAAGCCAGCAGATCTTGGTGATGAGATGCTGTTCAGGTCACATGAGTAAAACCGTTCATTTGGATGCTCAAGAGTGGAGAATTCCCATTTTCCAAAATGGTCAGATAATCTCAATCCAGAGGTTTCCATCCGAGAATGGATATCTGAGATGTGAATCTGTTTCCTTTGTATTACAACCCGCGGGACCCCTGCCCTGCCTCTTTCCACGTGGTTGCCTCACCCCTTATATGCAGCTACCTGAAGACGACTCTTTTCTCAGGTTGTCTAAGTGTAACAGCAGACACGTGAGACTAATGTCTGGGTGAGAGGTATGAGAAGGGAGAATTAAGAAGGGCTAATTTTATAATCAGCTCATGTTTAAATGTTCTTTTCAGCTCAGAGATTTGTGAGAGCATGTTATGTGCATGGTAAACATGATTATGATTGTTCCTGGAGCTATCATCCTGTCCCTGGGGCACAGTTTAAGGGACACACTAACATAGGGCATGTTAGGTGGACAGGTGGCGGGTCAGCATGGTAAAGCATGTGTAACTTTGAGGGGCTGGGGTGAGGTCATACAAAATAACCTGAGAAGTAACCTGTGTGTTAACGCCAAATGGAAACATGGTCGCTGTGTCTAAAACGGCCAGAACTGATATGAGTATGTTCTCCATGGGATGGAATTTTTCTGTATCCAGGGGGGTGGAAATAAGCTTTCTCAGAAAGTGTTATAAATTCTCTTTTAGAATGTTGGAATTCAGAGTCCTGGAAAAGCTCTTTTGTTGTACAGAGATGGAGGATTTCCGCAGTATTGGTTGAGTGAACTGAAAGAAGTTCTCTACTTATAATGTAACGAGATGAACATAGATTAATTCCTGTTACCCTGGGAAGTGTTTGTGTCCTAACTGACTATATATTCAGCAGGAATCAAGGGGGAAACGGATACATTTGTCCCTTTAAAAAAAGAGAACTTGTAAGCCAGAAAGAACTTGTAAGCCATAAGCCAATTCTTTAGCAGAGGGTTAGTATCCCTAATATATAAAAAACTTCTAAAAACTGAGTAAAACATTCTACAATCCAGTATGAAAATGGGCAAAAGCTATTACCGGTTCAGAGGAAAATGGGTTACCTCAAGCATATGAAAACATGCTAACCTCACCCACAGTGAAGAAAAATGTGTTTTTAAACTGCATCAAGATACCACATCCCACATATCGGATTGGCCAATGTCCGAAAGTTTGCTGGCCCAGCTGTTCCAGTGGAAGGCTCAGGGAAAGCAGTCTGTGCCCACCCTAGTTGGGGGGTGGGCTTGGAGGGTATGTGTCACCGTCTTGCAAAACTACTGATGCATTTTTCCTTGGACTAAATAGATCATGTCTAGGGATCTATCCCAAAGATATGAGAGCAAAAATTCAAAAAGGCACTTGCAAAGGCCATTTATTTGTAGTACTATTTGTAATACACCAAGACTAGAAATAACGCGAATGTTCCTAACAGGGGACTGAGTGAATATCAATGGCCAGGGCCTCCACTGCTCTGAATGGAGATATCTAGGATCTATTAAGTGATCAAAACCAAAGTGCAGGGCAGTGTTTGGTTTTGCTCCCTTGTGTATAAGAAGGGTATGGAGGAGGAATGTGTGAATACATTAGCGTATATGAATTTGCTTGTATTTTCAAAAGAAATAATGGAAGAATAAGCTAATAAAAATGATTATCACTGGAGGGAGGGGTGTGCAGAGTCAGGGATAGAAAGTAGATGTCTTTTAATGCATGTTATTTTGACTTTGGAACCATTAAATGTTTAACTTAAAAATATCAAAAAGAGAAAAGTATTCACTAATTACTGAAACAGATTAAAAAAAAATAAAACCTAGTGATGTAGCAAGTTGGTGTTAATCTCTCATACAGAGAAAATAATCTCTTCAAGTGACTTCAAAACTCAGTCTTTGAGGGTACATTTATAGTGGGAAACATTTATACTGTTATTTGAAAATATTGCAGGTATACTGTAGGAATCAATATTTTCAGAATATAAGAAAGGGGGGAGTACTTGAAGAATTTAAGTAAAGAGTGTATAATATTCAACTTGAATAGGGAATATCAATATGAACCTACTTTTTTATCTTTAAATAGATAATGTGTCCCAGCTCTGTACTTTGAAAAGAATCAGAATTAAAGATGGCTCACTATCAAGTTGTATTCTTAGCACTCAGACTGGGGTTCCCTAAATACCTCTCCCACTAAGAGGAGCCTCCTGCTTAGATAAGTAGCTGGTTCCAGGTCTCGGGCAGGAAGCATGCAGGATGGGACATCTCGGAGGCTGGGGCAGACCAGCGGGTGGAGTCAGAAGGACACAGGAGCCAGGATGGCATACTTAGAACATCAAAATGAATGACTGCAGTGGATTGAAATCAGACCAGTGACAATTAATCCACGAGTCCAGGATCCATGATGCCTTCAAAGGAGAAAAGCCCACAAAATCAATCAGTCACCTTTGCAAGTTGCTAGGACACCTCTTCATTACCCTGAACAATAAAGGGAACGAATCCAGATTTGATCCTGATTTTCTACGACAAATTATATCTGACAACAATCAAATAGTTGATGAGAGAAAGTTGTTAATCATGGAGAAATCACAGATAATAAATGCAAAAGGACCCAAGAATTAGAAAATCAGCACTGTGTGGATGCTAATAAGATAATGGAGCGAGGCGGGGATCCTCACTGGCCGCTAAATCCATCACGTAACAGGTTGGTGGGAAAATTCCTCGTGAGTGAGGCTGTCTTGAATGGAGGAACTAGGGAAATGAAGCAGCTTAAGACCTTTTATTGTGTTGAGATGTGTCAGCTAGAGAATTTGCAGCAGAAAACAATGAGTCCTGCACCCTGCTTCCCACACCCTGCCCTCAGAGAATGTGGGTCCAGCCCAGCCCTGTCTTTCCCACAAAATCTTTCATCCCCTCGCCCTTTGGAGAAAATGTGGTTATTCTAGTGGTCTGAGGTGCAAATTTACTAGTGCTTATATCTGGGCTGATAGTAATCATATATAATCATTGTATAACATGCATGTGTATTTCAGGTACACTTAGATTGTTTTCCACTGATGGGTGCACCTAAAAAGTTTGGAGACCACAGAAGTAGAGTGTTGTGCTTGTAGGGTGCAGTCATGTTCGGGTGCAACTGCCTGACTAGATTTAGTCGTGTTCTGGCAGGTGTGGTGTGCAGAGAGACGGGGAAGCCTGGTCAGAGAGCCCAGCAGGAGCCCAGAGAAAGAGAAATGGAGAAGGGGAAGCATTTTTAGGGGCAGTGAAATGAGGTACTTCTGACCAGAATGCATTTGCTCTCAACTATTCGGAGCACACTTCTCACTTTAAGGCTGTTTCTGTTTCTCCTCTAACTCATTTCTTTACTAAGTCAGTGGAATTTCTACAAGTTGAAAAGCCCGGTTTTTCTTTGTTTTGCCGCAGATGTCAGAATTTCCCTGGAACCATGTGTATTCTGTTTGCAGTTGGGCAGTTTCGGATGGGTCAGCGTAGACTGTTTCTGATGACTTCCCACGGCCCAACCCAGTGGTCAGACAACACTGTATCTGTTCAGTGTCTTTTTCCAAGAAGCTGAGGTCTGGCTGTTCCTCCCTCAAGGCAGGCCCCTCACTTCTGCCCGTTCACACTCTAGCCGGCCTTCATCCTGCCCCCAAGCTATTCCTCCTCAAACACTGTGGCGCCTTCTTTTTGCCCACAGGGTCAGGTCCAGAGTTCACAGCAAAGCATTCAAGACCCTAGGCTCTCGGGCTCCCTGCCCTTCTCTTCCCCCACCCCCGGGCCCTGGTTCCAGCCGCACCAGAAGGCCTGCTGGTCTTGACGGTGCCACCCAGATTCCTCACCACTCCTGCCTCCTTCAAATCACCCTGAGAGCAAAATTTTATTTTTTTCTTTAAGACTATTTAAATGACTTCCTCCGTCTTCCAGTGAAATTTAAAAAGAAACATAATCCCGTTATAAAAACAGGGAAAGCCCCTTGCAACCAAAAAAGTCTCCCATATCCTGGTGTGTAAGCATTATTCTTTTAAACACATACATTTTTTACATAGGTTTAACACACATCTTCCACTTCTATATCAATTTTTTAAAGCCATCGTTTCCAAGTCTATTTTATAGTTCATCAAGTGGTAGCTCCTAATTTGTATTTATTTGGAGATACTTGTGTTATTTCTTGTTGAGCATTAATTATTGCCTTTTCTAAGCTGCCAGGGACTTGGCTTGACCCTTCGCGTAGGCATTATTTAGCCGGTGGCCTTTAGTCTGCTGTGCCTGCTGCCTTCTCTCAACTCCGAAAGGCATTCTCTTTTAGTTTTCTCAGTCCCAAGCAAGGTATGTCATACTTCAGAATGGAAGAAATCTGCCCGTAGTTAAGGCATTTGTCTATACAATTTAGAAGAGAGAAATAAAGCCCTGCGGTGATGACTTGTAGCTGAGTTGTCCCGCATTCGGGTAGTTCTCATTATCTACCAGCGGACACCCTCTCTCACAACTGCATCTGGCTCATGTAGAAACATCAGCAGTGGAGAAACCTTTTACCTAATGGAGTGTTTCCTCTTTCCCTGGAGACTGGCTGCAAGTAGCAATAGCAGACACGATCAGGTGCCTTATTCCTGGTTTCAGGCAGGTTTCATTTCAGACGTGTATTTACATCCTACAGTGAAAACTTTGAATAATGTTTAGTAGTCTTTCTGCTTAACAGCCTCACTATTCATATCACTATCAGAACATTTCCTTATTTTCTAGCAAGGTCTGGCTATATAAGTTTCTTTTTATTTAATGAACTAATTTTTTGAGTTTCAAGCATCATTCACAATATGAAGACACAAAGAATTTGCCTTCCAGGTGCTCACAGCCTGTAGTTACCGTCAAGGCCGGGGAATAGTCAGCATTTCTTGGTTTGTGTGGTAATTTGAGGCAGAAAAGACAGAGATGTAATGAAATTGAGTGCAGAACAGATTGGAGATCTGCGAGGTGTTCATTTAGAGCCTCTCCATTTCATCTCCAGTCCATCTTTCTTTGTAGCACTGCTCCTTCCAAAATCTCCCCAAGGTTGCTCCCTAATCGGGCCTTAAGAAGTGACTAAGCTTAATTGTTCATCCTGAGAGTGAGTTGAAGACTTAGATTGGAATATTTTGGGGTTGTTGCTTCTACCCACTTGTTCAGTATATGTCTACTGACCGACCATGCACTGTGTGCCCGCCTCTGTGGGATGCTGAAGTGTCTGCTCTACAGGTTGCTTCTTTATGGGGCAGGAGGCACATGAACAAAAATACGGCTTTATCATCGCTCCACTTTAGAAATCAGAGCCCGTTGAATGGGACAGAGAAGAGAGGACCTCAGCCAGAGGCAGAGCACTTCCTGCTTGTTCCGCCACTCGCTCCTGGGGGGTGTCAAAGTGCTGGCTCACAGTAGGGCGACCAACTCATCCCAGTTTTCAAGGTGAATGGCCTGCCTCATGGGAACAACCCTCTGTCCCACACAAATCGGATGGTTGGTCATCTCGTGTCACAGTGAGGAGATGGTGCAGGGTGGAGCAGAAGGTTATGCAGAGGAGGGAAGAAAGGAAGACAGCTGACAAAACCCCATTCCCTGGGCAAAATGAGTGGGAAGGAAAGAGTGTCGGGGAGCGAATGCCTCGCTCCATGACCTCCATGGTGACTGCAAAATAAAGCCAGCCAGTTCCGCAAGTTATGCCTCTTGAGCTGACGATGTACTCCTGGTGCTCTCTCCCCTTTGAGTTGCTAGGTGAGGTGTTGGGAAAAACCATGTATGGCCTTCTTGCTAAAATTGGTGTGCCAGCTCATCAGACTGGGAGTGGGGTGTGGTGGGAGAGGGGCCAGCTCATTAATCACTGACCACCAGCCATGCGTTTGCACTTGACATATGGAATCCTATTTAGTCCCTGTTGTTCAAGTTAAGCCTCAGATATGCAAAATAATCTGCTCCAAATAGTAAGTAGCAAGGCTGGGATTTGAACACAGCACTTCACAGCCCAATTCATTCTTTCCCGTCTGCTCATGGCTGAAAGATTGAAAGGTACCTGTCTGGCCTCATCTTCTCTTTTCTCAAATGAACACACCATGGAGCCTTTAAGGAGGACATTAGGTCCTAGATCTGAACTCCTTACCAGGATTCTGGCACCATCCAACCCCTGCTAACCTCTCTGGTGGCGTCATGTCTCCTCTTGGCTTTTAGGTGCTAAGTTCTCTCTGCCACCCAGACTGTTTCATGTGCCATTCCCTTGTCTGGAAGCCCCTGTCCTTCATTCCTTGTTGCCCTGCTCACCTTTCAGGCCTGTGTCACGTCCCCAAGAAAGCCTTCCTTCCTGGAGCCAGGCTGAGTCCTCAGTGCCTGAGGTGGCAACATCATGTGTGATAAATAGCAGTTGAGTTAATGAGTAAAGAACAAAAGCACCCAACTACGAAATGGAGTGAATTAAAATGTAGGTCAAATCATAGCATTGTATCTCGTAGGGAAAGACGTGTCACCCCAGTGGCCTCAAGGCCTGGTGTGGTCTGGCCCCATCTCTTACTACGTGTCTTTTCGCTCCCTGCTTTCTAGCCTCCTTGCTGTTTCTTGGATGGGCCAGGCACACTCCTACCCTAGGACCGTTGCATTCATTGTTCCATCTTCCAGAATATTCTTAGTTCCTTACACGACCATATCTCTTTCTTCAGGCCTTTCATTCAGATGTCACTTCAGTGAGGTTAACTCGGACTGCCTCCCCCATTTTCAGTGCTTTGTTTTCCTCCATAACTGTGTTGCCAGCTAGCATTTATGCTTCACTTACTTTTGTTTATAACTTTTGCCCTGGATTCTGAGGCATGTATTGGTAGGGGTTTTGTCTATTTTCTTCCTTGCTAAAACTGCAACACATTGAAGAATGCCTGGCACATGGTAGGCATTCAGAAACTATTTATCGATTGAACTGCATTAAATTGAACACTTTTAGTCCGTGCACGAAGGCAGGGAAGGGTGAGAAGTGTTGTACAGATTTAAGTGTACAGAACCTTCTTGAGGCCAGTGCCCTCGTGGTGGTTTCTTTGTCTTCCCACAGAACTTCTTCACACGGTTGGGTTTCAAGAGTTGTTCAAATCATGCTGGTTGTTGTGATCGACATTCTAACTCTTTGAATTTCTGCAAGGAGTTGAGGCTTCCAGTCATGTTTGTATATACACAGTCACATCTGAATAGTGGCTTGTAGACCAAAAATATTGCCTCACAAAATAGGAGTTCTAGAAACAAGCCTTCCCTTTCACGCCGACAGACCTGTTGGCTTCAGCAAAGGGTCAGTTGCTTCCACGTACCATTTTCCTTTTAGGCCCTGACAAACAAAGGAGCTATTTGTGATTTAAACTGACTTTTGGCCTTTAAGTTGGGTGAGGAAGACTCGGCACTGCTGTGCAGACCAGTGAGTAATCGGACCAGCCTTGGCAATTTCCTCTTCAGCCTGAGTCCCTTCATGAGCAGTGTTCTTCTCAGGAGTCCATTCATCCTAAATTGTTTTTTGACACTTGAAAAATTGACTCTAGTGTGCTTCTGTCAATGGTTCAGGCACTTGGCTTTTCAGCTTGGCTGTTTATAATAGTTTCCCCAGCCTGAGTCCCAGTTGTCTCTCCCAAAGAGCCTAGTACCAACACCATTTCAAAAAATACCAGTTTTGGTAAAATTCAAAGCAAAACATCACTCACTGTCTGTGTACAGTTTTTAAGACCAGATAACTTCTTGTGTGATGTAACTTGATTTTTCAATAAAGTTTTTTCTATCATGCCTGTTTCATTTTCACAGAAGTCAGAATTAACAATGTGAATATGATAGCAGGCGATATTCTTCCTCATTTTAACAAAACTTTTCAAATATACAAAAAAGGTGAGAGAAATGTATAGTAGAAACCTACCACCTAGACTCTGAAATTAATGGTGTACTTTATTCCATGACATACTAATCCATGAATATCTTCTTTCCATCCATCAGTTCACCTTTTTTATGGATAAAAGAACACTTAATCCTTAGATGTTTTAACATGATATCATTAACTAGAGTTCAATATTGGTCACCAAACCAATTGTGTATATTTCTTTTATTTATTTATTTAAATATGTCTTTATTGATTTCAGAGAGAGGAAGAGAGAGGAGAGAGAGAGAGATAGAAACAGCAATGATGAGAGTCATTGATTACCTGCCTTCTGCACGGCCCCCACGAGTATGTGCCCTGATTGGGAATCAAATGGAGATCTCCTGGATCCTAGGTCAATGTTCAACTGCCGAGCCACACCCACCAGACTCTCTCTCTCTCTCTCTCTCTCTCTCTTTCTTTTTCTTTCTTTCTCCCTCCCTCCCTCCCTCCCTCCCTCCCTCCCTCCCTCCCTCCCTCCCTCCCTCCCTCCCTCCTTTCCTTTCTTTTTTAATGTTTTTATTAATTTTAGAGGGAGATGGGGAGGAAACATCATTGAGAGAAACACCCATCATTGATCGGTTGCCTTCTGCACTCTCCCTACTGGGATCGAGCCTGCAACCTGGGCCTGGGCCCTGACCAGGAATGGAACTGTCCACCTCCTCTCGGTGCATGGGGTGATGTCCAACCAACTGAGCCATTCTGGCCAGGGCTGTGTATTTCTTTTTTATCTATAACATTAAATTAGTTTATTTATTTACTACCTGTCTGCCCAGCTGAATATAAACTCAATGGAGGGAGCTTCCTTCATGCTTGTCAGTTCACTGGTATATCTTTAACTCCTAAGTTGTTACCTGGCTCATAGTAAGCGCTCAATAAATGTGCTGATGTTGAATGAATGATGGTATTTTAAAAGTCTGTACCATTGATTTGTTTTCCTTCCTCCCAGCATCAATCTTTGTGACCTGGATAAAAAGATGTGTTAATTTATCAGTTCAATAAGTATTTATTGACCACCTATAATATACCAGACCTGAGCTAAGTTCTGGAATAGAGTGATGAGCTGCCTTGAAAAGCAAGGTTTGGTTTGGGATCTTTTGTGTAAAGAGCATGATGCTAGGAGTTGTTTAGGTATAGCCTCTGCTGCCACATAATCTACCCACAAGTCAATCACACCAACTACTTAAGTATTCCTCATTGACTTAATCATGTGTTCAAAAAATATTTGCCAAATTTCTACTGTGCTCTGGACTCTGGGAATTCATAGCGCATAAAACAT
The DNA here is from genome assembly GCF_964146895.1 of Miniopterus schreibersii. NCBI lineage: Eukaryota > Metazoa > Chordata > Mammalia > Chiroptera > Miniopteridae > Miniopterus > Miniopterus schreibersii. The sequence continues at coordinate 69,945,841 of NC_138108.1, read as the reverse complement.
GGCTCAGTCCTCAGAGAGCATGCAATCTGCCAGGGGGGACAGTGATGTGTGATGAGGCTCTGGACTCTCCATGGTCTGAGAGGGACCTGCTTATCTCAGTCTTAGGTAGCTAGGGAATCCCTCAACTGGAAGGCGATGAGAGCTGAGACTTAAAAAGAGAAGGAAGGGATAGATGTGCCAGGCATATGTCAGCATGAGATAAGATGAGAAAATGTGGCATTAAAATCCCCAAGAAGGTCATCATGGAGCAGAGGTATTGGTGGGAGGGTGACCTGAAATGAAACTAGAGTGACAGGTGTGCTGCCCTGCTTCAGCCTCAAGGAGGCGAAGACTTTCAGCAGGAAACTGCACTATTGTCACATATTAGTTTCAAAGACCACCTTGTCAAGCAACACAGAAGATAAATTAGAATTAGGAAGCAGAGAGAAAGGGGCAAGCTGGAGGCACGGAGACTACTTATACATCCACTGCAGCCTTTACAAGGGTGTGATGATCTGTGTGATGCTCACTGATGTAGATGGTCAAGAATTGGAAACACCCTAAATGTCTGTGGTAGAGTGTATCGGGCAGGATTTCTTTCATATCAACTTGATCACAAGGATTTGTTGGCTCTTCTCACTGGGAATTGTTGAAACCAGCTTTAGGCCAAGCTGGATTCAAGGCTTGGAAGATGTCTTTACTCTCTCCACATCTTGGCTTTGCATTTCTCTGGATTGGCATCATTCTCAGGCAGGCAGTCCTCACATGGGCACACAGATGACATCTACAACTCTCAACTTCCACCCTGCCAGCTCCATGAATGGAGCAGAAAGACAGTGACTTCAAAAGCAGGTCTGACTAATCCTAGAGCAACAGTGATTGGGGGACTTTGGATCATAATAAACCCATCTTTCAACTAAGCTTTGATCAGGTAGAGTCCTCTGGATTATGTGTCCTATTCTCGGAGGCATGGAGAGAGGGGGCAGCCAAGGGAGCAGGATTCTGCCGGACTGAAAAAGACTTGCATGGCCTAGAGGAAGGGCAGTTAGTTCTACAAAGAGTAGTGCTCGCAGCCCAGAACGGGGCACCCCCGCCCATGGGATGAGTTCACGCACTGAAGCATTGTGCCGCTATAACAAGCAGCGATGAGCTGTGGTTATTAACCCAGAAAGGTACCTGTGGCACATTGTGTAAGTGAAAAAAGTTCCCGAAAGAGTAGGTATAATAGGATCCAATTTTGATTTGAGGATAAAAAAGATCCCTAAGTCTAGGGGGAAAACCCATTTAACAGTGGCTATTTCTAGGTGGTAAGACGATGGATGACATATTTACTTTCCTTAATACCATTCTCTGTTCTCTGAAAGAAGTTTTACACTGAGGGAATATTTCTATTATTATCAAGAAAAATAATGGTTTCTATATGGGGAAAAGGAAAACTTATCTATTGCAGAGTCTCGGTAAGAATTGATGAGGCCACAGCTAAGAAAGGTGGGGGGCGGAGGGAAGGAGTTGAAAGAGTTTTCAGAAGCTGAATCCTTAGGACTTGCTGAGTGACTGGCTGAGGAGGAGCCTAGGCTGGCTCTGGGGCCTCTGCCCGTGGTGACCTGGCGGCAGGGGGTACCCAACACCGTAGGGCCAGCAGTGGGTAAAGGCCAGCAGACAACCTGTTAAAGTGAATATTTGCCCTTCTTAGAGATTTTGAGGACTTAGTGGTAGGAAAACAGACCTTGGAGATTTATGCCATTGAAAGAAGGTTCCATTTGACTTCATAAAAATTTTGAATTACATTTTAGAAGAAGACATTATTACTGCTTGATACGTATAGTGTATACCTCATTTATTCAGTAGTTGGTAAGTTTGGTGAGGTTAGAAAATCGTCTTTCTGTTAGAATCCCTCAACACCTAGCATATAACCTGGTTTGTAGAAATAGTGCTTTAAAATGTTTGTCATTGAATGAATTATTGAAGCTAAACTCACATTAGTTCTTAAGAGAAGTCATTGCCATAATCTGCTCAGGAAACTCATCAGACTGATTTTAATCATTTATAAATAGGCACTTACAAAGTCCTTAAAATAATGCTTTTCTTAATTAAAAACATTGTTTGTCCTAAATTATTTTAAGACCATTGTTAATGTTTAGCAAATCCCCTCTAATTTATAAAAGTAAAACAATCAACTGGGTCCTATATACATAGAGCATAAATTGCTCGAGAAAGTGAGGTGATAGATGATATATTTTTCCCTGGGTCTTTCATATGTATTTCTGTCTACCTTATAACATTATTTTCCTCTGAAGCACATTTACCACTCCAGTTCACAGAGCCCAGAAAAGACATTATTTGGACTGTGAGGCTATGTGTTTGAAGTGCTTTAATAGCTTGGGCTCTGGAACCGGCTGGTCTGGCTCTGAATCCCAGCATTGTAGCATGTAGACATGGGTAGTTTAAGTAACTCAGCCTCTCTCTCTGTCTTCTCATCTGTACAAACATGTTACCAGGTTGTCATGAAGATGAGTCACTAGAAAACACTTAGCACATAACTCAGCACGTCGTTAGAACTCAAGGATCAGCCATTTTTTAAAAACACATTTGTTTAGCTCCTAGGATGGAGTGATTTTCAGAAGTACAGGATTTCTTGTTGTCCTATTTGTAATGGGATTTCTTTGATTTACCTTGAAATATGTAAATGCCGTCTCTTTGAAACCCTCCCAGCACAGCTGAAGTCTGTTTCCATCTTAAGGCCAAGCAAAAAGACAAAGCTTGGTGTATGTTTAGATCTCCACAAAAAGGCCGTTTCAGGTAGCGTCAGCCTGCACTTGAGACATTTGATTTGTCATAAGCAATTATAGGGTGTCACCATGCAGTATCCAGCTGCTGGCCAGCTCCTTGGAAGCAACTGTAGGCCAGACCTGCTGTTATTTCCAAATCACCTGTTGGGCCAGTCGCAGCTGAGCCGCCCCTCCTGTGTGGACTCCCAGGGTCCTGCGACAGGATCTGCGGTACCTGGGAACAAACACAAGGGTCTGACCATCTCTCATGGAAGACGGCTGTGCCCTGTGAGCACTGCTGGTATTTCTCCTTAAGTATCATCTGCTGCCCTTAAACTGTGCTTGCTGGTTGTTGATCCTCAAGTTTAGTTGAAATAAAGTGTTTGGACAAAAATTAAAAAGAGGAGAAGTTGTGTAATTCATTGTTCAAACAGTTTCCAAGTTGACTTAGTGCCAAATTATAGTCACAATGCAGGAAAGGCCTGCCATTCCTTACAAGTTTTTGAATAAATTATTACTCACCCCCCACCCCAGCCCCACTATTCAAATGATACACTAGGGGGATCTTTGACACAAAAATATAAACGTGTATGAGTTTTTTTTCTTTTTGGGGTTTGACAATCATTTTATTTTTTACTACTACACTTGAATGTATTTTAACATGAATTGAAACCTATTAAGTGGTTTAGATGCTAGATTATTTCATTTTTTTCAAAAGGTGCCCATACCAGGGAGTAGATCCCTGAACTGCAGAGACCGATATCAAAGCATGAAGCTTCGGTCACCACATAGATTTCCTGAAGGTAAAAAACACAGTCTCAAAGGTGTCAGATCCTAGTTCAGAGTATTTACAATTAACCAGAGGTTTTACCTCTAAGCTGCCTTCTGAATGGACATGGGCTCTCTTCCTCACCCCATGTGCCTTCCTTCCCCTCCTCACCAGCTCAAAAAAACAAACAAACAAAAACAGAAAAACACCCAGCAACGATGCCCTCTTGTTGGCAATAGAATTTATTCAGTAATTTACTTTCTGGCCAACTGTAGCCAATGCCATTGCCTCTGGGCACTTGTTCAAACACAGAAATGAAATAACAGATTGGCGGGGCCACCACAAGTCCCCAGTCACAACCCCATTATCTCGTCACTCTGTCACCCCCATTAGGCAGAAGCCTGGGAGACGGGATGGTGATAGCACAGTATTTATGCAGCCTGGTCCTCTCCACAGTTCAGCTTTCCACCAGTGCTCCCCCTTCATCTTCAGCCGGGTGTTGGAGAGAGGGCCCGGGGTTTCGGGTCCCCAGGCCTTTGCCAAGGGCCTGCTCGGCCCATCTCAGGATGCCGTGCTGTGTCCTGCCTGCGCAGGGGCTCCTGAGTCCTGAGAAAGCCAGAGCCAAGCAAAGGAACCGACTTCCTCTGCTTGTTGACCACCCACCTGTGAATGAATATGCTGTGTTGAATGAATATGTGCTGTTGGATTTTACTGAAGGTGGAGGATTTCTCCGCTTAAGTTATTTATAGCTGTTCTGTGCAGGCGAGAGTCAGATGGAGCAGTTGCTTCATTAAATATTGTCGGGTCTCTGCAGGGTCATCTCCTTGAAAAGCAGATTTCTCTGGACAGAGTGACTGTACAGGATAGGAGCATCTTTGTATCCATAGAGAACCATTTTCTGATTGTTGCCTTCTAGTGAAATTCTGTTAAAATTATAGGCACAAGAGACAAATGTTTGATGAGAGTTTGCGGCTGCTTTCCCCATTGGTCAATTGTTGAACTAGTGAAGTTTTAGAACTTGGATTATGTGAGATCCAGAGGAAAATGCCTCTCTCCCCAGAAGAGTCTGTCCTGTAGGCTAGACACTGTGGTTGGCTGTTCTGGGTGGTTCACATCCCAGTGGGCTCCACCTTTTGTTTCTTCATTCTGTTCATCAGTTCAGTACAGCCCCAGAGTTACGTCTTTCATTAGTAATTCTTAGAGGGTTGGGGTGATGTTGTTTGGTTTTATCCAACTGGAGGATAGTGAACAGAGCTGGAGTCCAGATAGATTGTGTGGGGCCCACCGACAGCATCCCCACCCTGTGGGGAGCCACAGACTCAGCCCTGCTCCCTACAGAGTTCTGGTTAGTAGTCGGTAGAACCCAGGTAAAGGCATTTCTGTCAGGAGACAGTGGCCTTGTTCTGAGGAAACGGGTAGGAGGAGAGCACACAGCTGAATGCTCTTTAGACAGGTGTATTTTCCACTAAAAAGAGCAGGATTTGGTTCAGATTAATCCATCCTGAAGAGAATTATTTTCATGTGAATGTTTTGCCGGGGATGTGTGGGAGCAGCCGTTCCTCACCCCTCCCAGGTAAGAAAGAACGGAGTAAAATAAAAACGTTTAGTTATATGCGAGATGGCTTGTATTAAGCTTGTAATTGTTCTTCTTGCCGGTTAAGTGCTGACTGCCCTGCCCTTTCCTTTCATACCAGCTCACACCCCGGACAACAGCTTCCTGGGCTTCGTGGTGGAGCAGCACCTGAACTCCAGCGACGTCCACCACATTAACGAGATCAAAAGGCAGAACCAGTCCCTCGTGTACGGCAAAGTGGATAGCTTCTGGAAGGTGAGTGGGTCTGCTCACCTCCCTCTCTCCGAAAAGACGCTGTTGGGGAATTTTGTTTCACTCTGACCCAGGATGTGATCAAGCCCGGTGCCCAGGGCCTGACCGGATCTGCTAAGAAGTCATCGAGAACGTGCCAGGATTTGGTGGCTCGGCATTTGGGTGTCTAGTAAAGGCTGTCCCTGCTCACCCGCACAGAGCCTGCCCAGCAAGGCCCTTCTCTTTGCACGTTGGAAGTGACACATTACAGCTTCTTTCACATCCTGTGCTCGCTTCCAAAAGCCAGGTTCCCACAGAAGCTGGTTATCTTTCTGGAGCAAAGCATTGCACAGAGAGACCCTTTTCCAAGTGGCTCTTCGCCTCTGCCTTTGGAGAGAGGGTGTGGAAAGCCGGGCGCTCCCTTTGCCTGGGCAGTGCAGTGGCCCTCGCATCCGCTTGGCTGGAGTCGGTCCTCATAGTGGTCAGCGTTCAACCAACAGGGAAAGGAAAATGCCTGCCAGGACTGCCTGCGGGCGGTTTGCTCAGGGAGTTCTTGGGCAAAACAGCATTCTTGGCCATAGACTGAGCCAGGTTTTCCCAAAGTGTTGGGCTGTTGGGCCCCATGGTGCCCCTGGATGATTTCCAGAGCACTTCTGGGGAAAGTAAGGCAGGAAAGGAACCAGTTGCCGTGTGACCTGCTGACATGACCACATCTTTTATATGGCAGGTGTGGGAATTTCATAATTAGTTTTGAGGACATGTTTGTGTAGGACAGAACAGACTCCAAGAGTTCAAAACATGCCTCTTTCTGAACGTGAAAGTTAATCACTTTCTGGAATGATCAGGAGCAGGGGTCTCACATTACCGTGCCTTGCCCAGTGAGGAAGTTAGAGGTCAGCCCCCTGAGGCAGCACACGCGATGTGCAGGGTCCGAGCTCCCTGCTGTGGGTTTTCTGACCCGTGTTCAGAAGATGAAAAGCACTGCTGCCCCTCTTCAGTTCTAAAATGCTGACTGTGGTGCAGAGATGGTAAAATAGGCCTTTCCAGGGAAGTGGATTTATTTTTATATAGTAACTCTTTGCTCTAATGGTTAGAATTGTCTTCATATAGTATCTTGGTTCTCTACTGGGGGCAGTTCCACCCCGGGGGTCAGGTGGCAGTGTCTGCAGACAACATTGGTCGTCATGACTGTGGGGAGGCACTACTGGCATCTAGTGGGCAAAGGTCAGGGGTGCTGCAAACACCTGACAGTGCACAGGACGGCCCACAACAGGGAATTGTGTGGCACAATGTCAGTGGTGTGGAGAGGTTGAACCCGGGCTGGAAAATAAGATTTTCTTCCTACTTATATTATTCTACATGCTCTCCTCTCGGATTAAATAAAACCAGGCTAAATTATAAATGGTTATTTAAGATCTTCCCATGAATTTATACATCTTTGTATCAACATTTGCCCATGTTAACAGAACATTACCCAACTGACTTTCAGCCCAACTTGGGTTAAAAGAAACACATTGGGTGTTCTCATTCTCAGCTCAGTCGTGAAATGACTGGATCATGGCCCTGATTTTTGGAAGACGTGGGCTCTTTAAAAAAGTATAACTGCCTTCTCCCCTCTGCACCTGCTCAAAGAAAATAGTTTGCATGTTTCTGTGGGCTTGACCTTCAAGTTATATCACTTCTGTTTTGAAACCAAGTGCAGCTTCCTCCTGGGTGCCTCTGCCAGCTTTTTTGGTTTTCCTAGAAAACTGAAACAATAAATCAATTTTGAATGCATTGGAATCACCTTTTCTTGGATAACATAAGGCTGCCACTGAAAGGATGGTTTCTTGATGCCAGTCAGAATCCCCAAAGTGTAAGCCATGTGATTTGGAGTGTGATTTGGAAATTCTTCCGAAATTCTGCAGATGACCCAACCTTCCGAGTGCTGGTTGCCCAGCTATTACACAATGCTGCGTGGCAGTGTGTCTGCATTAGTGTTTGTCTGAATACCCCAAATCTGGACTGTTATTTCAGTTTTATTGCATCATCATTACCCAGCATTCTTTGATGAGAAAGGTACAAAATCATGAAAAGTTCTGTAAACTTTTCACAAAAATTGAGGACATCTCCTCAGACTCTTAAACACAGCACAGTATGTGAGAGTTCAGTTGCTTCTCTCAAAATGCCTCATCCCCTGCTATCTAGCGAGCGTGCACAGAAACAGATGCACCTGGCAAGTGTGTTGTTCCTGCACCCACATTCCCAGAGCGGCGTTGGACACCGACCTCAGCGGGCTGGAAGTTTGGGAAGTTGCTTTTCCCATCCTTGCTCCATTCTCTTCCCCGCCCCCTCCCTCCTTTGCCTCAGGGATCTCTGGGGGTCCGTCTTGTTGGTGATTGGCAGTTGTGATTCAGGCTCAGCAAGCCAACCTGTATCAATGAGATTTTTCACTTGGAATTGTGCAGAGCAGAGGGACAGGGACAGTGACGGCTGTGGGACAGAAATTAAAAGGATGTATCCATAGTGATGATGAGGTCAAAGCAGCCTTCCAGTGATGAAGCAGGACCAGTTTGGAAAGGGAGAGGCTGCTGTCAGGAGCATGAAGGAGCAGAGTCACTGGGAGGAGAGGGGCCACCGTGAGAGATGTGGGGCCATTTCATGGCCAAGGTACCCTGTGGTCTTGTCTTGATGTTATAAGGTATGGTGGAGGGAGGGGACCTTGCCATCTGACTCCAGAATGCCAAACACACCAACTTAGGAATCATCTCTACCCAAGACCCTTAGCATCAGATGACATGCTTACAGCCTAATCCCAAGTACGGATCCCTTTCTTAGCCCAAGAACCCACAGTTCTAGGTTCTTGACATCAACCTGTGGGGCAGGCTGATCATTGGTGTCAGCTACCACATGTGCCTAGAAAAAAGAGGCCTCCAGTGTGGCCCATTTCAAGGTCCTTCAACATCAGGGAGTGAAAAATTAGTTTTTGTGGAAATTAAAATTAATTTAAGTCTTGCTTAACTATATTATTTACTTAGCCTAAACATAACTGAATCTTCTGTTGATGGTACTCAAGGTCAGCATTTTACGTATACCGGATCCCACCAGGATTCTCTGATTACTCATTGATACACAATTGTTGCTAAGGTAAACATCCCAAAGGTCTTGCTCTGAGCACCTTAGGGAGTAAGCTAGCACAAACGGGTTCAGAGGTGGTCCTGAAACTCACCAGCTTGTGAGGCAATGGACTGCTTTGAGCCATAGGTTTCTGGCCAGTGAAAGGGGAGCAGTAACAGCTACCATATAGAGCAGGGCTTCTCTGCATGCAGAGCACCTGGCATCTTGTTCGGATGCTGAGTCTGTGGTTCTCACAAGCGCCCAGGTAATGCTGATGTGCTGTTTTGAGTAAAAGGCCCTGGGGTATTTAGGATTGTGTAGAGTGCTTGGCACTGAGTACCTGGCCAGTCAGTGAAGCAGTAATTCTTGTTTCCTCTTTACCTTTGCCTTCCTGCTAATCTGTCAGACTGCCAACTATCATGTTACTTTTTACTACTGTTCCTGCCTGATTCCAGTCACTGCCCAACCTCACTTCCCGCTCAGCACACTTACAGGTCTAGTCTCTGGTGCCCGCCCCTTAGACTGGGGTGAACCTGTGTAAGCAGTGGACTCCAAGAGGATGTGAGAGTGCAGGGTCTTCTGTCCTGGTTTGTACAGTAGGTGCTTCCTGGGCAATTTGGCATAGTGTCAAGCACACAGACTCGGAGCAAAATAGCTGGGTTCAGATCCTGCCTCTGTTACCAGCAGCCTGGTCTTGGGCAATTTACTTGGCTTCACTTGGCCTCATTTTTCATGAAGAAGATAACAGCATTTCTGTATAGATTAAATGAGTTAACATATGCAAAGTGCTTACATTAACTCACAGTCTCACAGTTAGTCTGCTGCTATTATTAATATCATTATTGGGTCCAGATTGGAAACATAGTAAGAACTGCTGCGGGTGTGAGACGGGGTGGGGGTGGGGAGTAAAGGCTCTGAGGAACTGGCGAATACCAGCCTGCCCGAAGACATTCAGATTCCAGTTTTTAAAAATGTTTTTATTGATTTTTAGAGAGGAAGGGAGAGGGAAAGATAGAAACATCGATGAGAGAGAAACCCCACATTGATCGGCTGCCTCCTGCAGGCCCCTTACTGGGGATCAAGCCCGCAACCCCGGCATGTACTCTGACCAGGAATCGAACCAGCAACCTCTTAGTGCATGGGACAGCACTCAATCCACTGAGCCGTACTGGCTGGACAGATTCCAGTTTTTAAACTGTGTCTGTAGTTGGCAAACTCTTACCCTTGAGCCAAATGTAGCCTGCCATCTGTTTTTGTAAATGAAGTTTCATTGGAACAGAGCTACACCCATTTGTGGCTGCTTTTGCACTAAAATGGCAGAGTTGTGTAGTTGTGACAGAGACTCTCAGACAAACCAAGCCTAAGCAACTTATTATTGGCCCTTTACAGAAACAATGTGAGACCCCTGAACTACATCACGTCCCAAGTAAGTCAAGGCTCCTGTAGGACACGTTTAGCCAACGGTCCCTGGCATCCGAGTCTGTTTAGCTTGTTTGGTGGTTCTCGGTTTTCTTTCCCTGTGTGATTGAGACTGATGGAAAATGAAGTGTGCTTTTACTGAAATCTCTGTTAGTCCCAAGACAGAGCCCCAGGCCCTAGCCTGGCCTCCCGTAGTAGGCGTTCAGTAAAGCTGCCACTCATTCGCTTACTGACACGCTGATAATATAGAAGGCTTGTATTAGCGTGTCTACACCTGTCTAAGCCTCCGCAGCCCTCGCTTCAGGAGGTGTACGCCCATTCCTTCTGAGGAAGCGAGGACAGCTGTTACCCATCTCCTCCATCCTGGTTTAGGGATGAGGAGCTGGCCTAAGGAAATGGAGTGACTTGGCCAAGGTCCCACGCCGCATGACGTGACAAGTCCAGAACCAGGATCAAGGTTCAGACTTCTTCTCTAAGGATCCTGCCTCCCTGCTGCCCCTTGCTTGAGGAGCTGTCCCTCTGCCCTGAGCCTGGAGGGCGAGTCTGTGTTTAGAGCAGGATTGGGGAGCCAGGAGGCAAGGTCTGCATGAGTGACTTATGTAAGCAGCGGGAGCCCTGGGCAAATACTGGCATGACAGGAAAGTGTTGCTCCTGGCTGCTCATCACACAGGGAAGCCAGAACAGCCTTGCAGTCAGTTCTACAAAGAGTAAAGGCGCCCGATTTGAGCAATTCAAATTGTTCCCGGCTCCAGACCCCAAGGGCCTGGCTTGCCCCGGCCCCAGCCTGCCTGGCAGCAACGACAATAAACCAGTGTCAACTGAATTAGGAAAACCCCTTTTAATCTAGCGGGCAAAGACTGTGTGGCTTTAAAGTATCCTCTAAAATGACGCGTAATCCCATAGCCAAGGCCTAAGAGGGCAGCCCACCTTCCAGAAATGTGACGCAACCTTGCAACCTTTCTCTCTCTTCCTAATACCTCGCCCTCCGTAATCCAGTCTCCACACAGCAGCAGCCAGGGTGATCTTTTTAAAACTGTAAATTGGATTGTGTTACTCCTTTTCTTATCCCCCCCCCCATGGATTCATTTTAAACTTAGAGCACATGCATTTATGATGAAATCCAGCCTCGGTAGGTGACTTAGCGAGGCTCCCTGCGAGCAAGCCACATCTGCTCTGCACCCACTGAGGCTCTGGCCACACAGGTCCCACACGCCACTCCTTCCACCTGTGGCTCGGCCAGGCCTCTGTAACAGCTGCTACCTGCCCTGTCCTGCCCCAGCCCTTGCTTCCTAGGACCACCCTGTCCCACACACGTGCCCTGAACCACTTGTCACCCCCCCTTATCCCTGTCACAGCATCCCCTTCCTTCCTTTCATGTAATTTTAATCATTTTATGATCACATATTTACCCTTTTCCATCAGTCTCTCCTTACTTGCTAGACTGTAAGCTCTTTGAGGGCAAAAATTGTTACTGATTTTGCTTTACCCAACACGGTGCCTGGCACATAGCAGGGGCTTGCTCAGTACCTCCTGGATGAATGAATCAGTCTCCTTTTGATTTCATTAAACTCAGTTTTCCTGGGGATCCTGGGATATGACTTGGAATGTGTTTTGCTTTGGGCATTGCCCTGTGCTCTGAGGTCCAAGGGACACTAGAAGAGCGGATTTGAAGGAAAAGGAGAGGAGTGATGCCCATGTGAATTCTGCAGACCACATAGAGATTTCCAGGTTTTCAAAGCCCCTGGTGACAGCAGTGAAGTGGCAGGGCCTGACTCTGGGTCATGCACATGATTTCTGGGTGGGCACCTCCGGCCTGTGTTTCCTCACTTGTATACATGAAAGTATTGGTAAAAAGAAATATTGTACAATAATATAGCAGACCTCAAAATAATTATGCTGACTGTAAGAGCCAGTCATTAAAAAAAAAGTATGATTCTGGGTATATAAAACTCTAGAAAATTCAAACTAAACCAGAGTGACAGAAAGCAGATGGGTGGTTGCCTGGGGAATGGTGAGAGAGAGAGAGAGATGGGTATGTCCACTGTCTAATTGTGGAGATGGGTTTATGGTATGTGTGTGTATACATATATATTTACGAAATTGTATGCTTTAAATGGGTGCAGTTTATTATACGCCAATTCAGCCTCAACAGTGCTATTAACATAAATTAAAGTTGGCAAGCAGTGACCTTAGGGGCCACATTCGACCTGTGGACTGCAAGCTAAAAATGGTTTTCCCATTTTCAAAGTCATAAAAAAACAACCAACCAGAAACTAAAACAAAAGAATATGTGACAGACTTATGTTTTTCTACAAAGTCTAAAATATTTGACATCTATTCCATTACAGAAAAGGTTTGCTAACCCCTGGATGAGATAAATTATTTACCTATGTTCATTGGAGCCCTGGCCAGGACCCAGCTACTGTGGGAAGTCAGGGGGTGGCCACCCAGCATGCGTCCCACCAACCATGGTGGCACTGACAGATTTAGATTTCCAGTCAGAGTTCACTGGGAAAAGGGTTCAACTGCTTTAAACAACCAAAAATAAATCTTGAAAGTCTCTGGACTGGGTAACCTCTGAGTCAAAGAATCCCATTCTGAAAACTATGTAATTATCTCGCTCACTAATTTGGTTGACTTGAGCTTAGTTTAAATTAATGCAAAAATGGAAAGGGGAGTAGTTTGGAGCAATGCCATTTTATATCCTAATAGGAATTAGCTGCTCTTAGTTATATATTGTTTTACTAACCCACTGAAGACCTTTGTAATTAAAGAATGTACTGGAATCCTAGAAAAGAGCACCTTCCTGTAAGTAGGTTAAACTTCGGCATCCTGTTTGTCCTTCAATCGGCTTGGCCAGACTTCTCTTCCCAGATAATGTAGAGATCAACCAGATACATTTAAACCTGCTGTAAGTTAAATTGGCATCCATTCTGAAATAACAAAATTGGAGACCATTTTGTTGAATTTGCTGGGGAATCTAATATGATTACAGCTGTTGGTTCTGGTTCCAACCAGAAGAGTGTTCAGAAGTATCCCTATATCTCCCCCAGTCTATTCCCCTTGGGGGAAACATCAATCAGAAAAGACCTTGTCATGACCCCTTGAGACCATGCTTGCCAGTGGCAGGGAGCACGTTGTGTTTCCTCGGGGAGGAGTGAGGTGTGCCAGTGGACAGCTGCCCCTCCAGGGCAGCCCAGTCTGTGCGTGGTTTTTTTTATCTCCTGGCACTTGATAAAGTGCAGTCACATTGCAGAGCCTTTTCCCCAGATTCAAATGCAAATTTTTTTTGGAGGGGGCAGGAAGAGAAACATCAGAAATGAATCATTGGGTTGAAGATTCCAAGGGCTACAGTCCAGAGGACTTAAGGATTTTCCAAAAATAGTGTTGGTTGTGTGCTGACTATAGTCTTACCCCGTGTGGCATCTTCCTGAGCACGTCAGTGTTTGATGAGCAGATATGTACAGGAGGGAACACTGAACTTAGACAACCCTTGGGCAGCCTTTCTTCCTGTCTCATCAGCCAGTGAGTGGTCTGTTCTGTTTCAGCAGATTTTCTGCTATCATCTTAAACCGGTGTTGTTTACTAGTCCATAGAAGAAAGAACACATTCTACTTGTAGCGCAGGTCCTGAATAACGTCATTTCGTTCAGCATCCTTTCGCTATGATGTTGATAAAAATTGATTCCCACTTGAGGCCACTGTCTGCTTGGAGTTTGAATGTCTATGTGGGTTTTCTGTGTGGGTTCTCCAGTTTCCTTCCACACCCCAAAGATGTGCACATCAGGGGAACTGGTGTGTCCGTGTTGCCCTGGTCTGAGTGAGTGTGGGTAGGTGCGTGGCCCTGTGATGGAAGGGTGTCCTGTCCGGGGTGGGTTTTGGCCTTGCACCCCGAGCTGCCAGGAGAGACTCTGGCCACCCATGAGCCAGAACTGGAATAAGTGGGTTAGAAAAGGATGACCTTGTTTTATTCATCCTTCTTAAATGTATGTAAAGCTCACATTTATTTTAGTGTTTAATATTAGAAGTGTTTTGGGTCTTCATTTAGAAGTTTGGTGATTTTTTTGTGACCAGAAATAATGCCATAGAAACTTAACTCTTGTTTGTATCAATTAGCCTCTGGTAAAGTTGATTTCGCTATATGTTATTTTCCTTAAAGATGCAGTTTCCAAGAACCTCTTGTCGACATTAAGGGAGGACTTGCTGTGCCTCTGTTTCTGACCGAAACAGGGATCGAAGACCGTCTGGAGCAGTTGGCAGAGCTCTGTCTGGGTGGGAGAGTGAAGCCCAGATTCTGATTTGAGCTACACCACTCCCTGGCAGCTTGTCCTTGGAGTTGATTTGCCCTCGGGTCTCGCTTTCCTCGTCTGTAAAACAAGGCAGAGAACTGGATGTTCTTTTGTTTTGCTCCCCAGAGTTCCATAATTCTATAATCTAAACTCCTTCTTCGCCTTCTCTGATTCTTTCAAGAGCAAGGGCACAGAGAGGCAGCCTACAGGATGACTTTATGGGCCATCAGAAATAGGATAGAGAGATGATAATTGGGCCAGGCCAGGCACAAAGTCCATAAAACCAACTGCCCGAGGAAAGGAGAGGGCTGCTGTGACTTAGCATCCATGTGTGTCAAAGAGATTTAAGGGGTTTGTTCACAGTAAGCTCATGTGAGTCAACAGTGTGGAGAACTGCCAAAAATTGATAATGGACCTTCAGTGGAGGCATACTGTGGGGAATGAGGGCCGGTAGTTCCCATCTATTTGAGAGCACCCAGCGTGCTCCACTCCCGGAGGCTCTGGGCATGTTGGTGCACATCCCTTTCTGCACTGTGAGCCCAGCTGGAGGCGTGGAGTCCCTAGAGCTCCGACTCTGGAGCCAGACTGGTGGGGTCCCATCCTGGCTCTACAGCGACTAGCTGCGTGATCGCCGGCAAGTGCCTTGGGCTCCCTGTGCCTCTGTCCTCTCATCTGTAAAATGGGTGTAATAATAACCTACTCTAGAGTTTTTATGAAGATCATATGAGTTAATAGATATAAACTTATTAGAACAATGTCTGGTATTCATTAATGTTGATGTTAGTTTGCTGTTATTAATATTATCTCAGCAAATTAGAACCGTTTGATTAGAGTAAAATGTGGGGTGACTTAGAGCCACGCTCTATGGAGACTGATTGAAGAAATTGGCATGTCTGGCCAGGAAAAAAGGCTTGTTTGAGGCTGTAGGTGGGTGGGCGAGGATTCTGAAGGGGTGGCAAATAAATGAGGAATCCAACTTGTCCTGGATGACCCTCAGAAGGACAGAAAATAGGCTGCTAGTGAACTTGCTGAGCTTTCAGGGAATAGCAGGAAGCGTCACTCAGCCGTCCAAAGATCAGGTGAGCCACCTGGGAAGCCATTAGCCTCCTGTCGCTGTTGGCTGAAGGGACATTGGCTGGGCTTTGGGAGAGGTGTCATTGGTGCCAGGGGGATGTTGAACTGCCTGAACTGTCCTGGCAACCAGAGACTGTTTGTAGAATGCAATGAGAGAGGCAGGAGGGGGAGAGAGGCGGCAGGGAACACTCCATGGAGGAAAAGCTTACCCACGGGCTGGTGGTATCAGGGAAACATGTCCAGTTGACTGCTCTTTCGCAGGGCACAGCTTTCTGCCTAAAGCAACAGATACAGCCTTGGACCCCACAGGCCAAATCTAACTCACAGACGTGTTAGTTGAGGCAGCACAATATTTGTTAAATTGAAAAGTGTTCCTGGTGTTGGGGAAGGTTGGTCTGGAAAGCTGGAACTCCTGGCTGCTCTTAAATGTAGACAGTGTGGCAAATTGGACTCACATAGCCAGGAGTGACTGGTGCTAAGTCACGGCTGCCCCTCAGGTGGGTTAGGGGTTCCTGGGATGACAGTGCTTTGGGGGCCTTCTCTAACCCTCTTCATGACCTATTTGGTCCCCAAAGGTATCTGAGTTTGCGACCTTGCACTAGGGAGCCCAGGAAGAAGCTACTATCTTTGTCTAGTCGTCTCAGAGAATAGGTTTCCTCTGAGGAGGGTAAAGGTAGAAAAGGAACTTTGAATGGAATCATGAATTCCTTCGAATGACCTGTTTGGAAGTCTGTCAGGTTTTGAGGCATAAGGTGCTCAGAAAGGAAGACCAAGGGCCCCTTTCAGCCTGCAGCTCCAGCAGGAACCCCAGGTCCTTGAAGTCTGTATGTGAGACTCACAGTGTTTTCTCCTGGTCAGCGCCTAGCCCGTGAGCACTTTCTGGATGACAGCCCAGCCCTGATTCTGGCTGCCAGAACTTCTCCTGCCAAGTTTGTGGTCGAAACTAGGTTTTCTTCTTTGGGTTGGCAGTTAGGAGGAAGGGAAGAATGCGTGGCAGGTGACTCTGTCTGGGACTGTGAGCCTGTTGGCTTGTTGCTCTCGCACAATGTAGTGAAGCCCTCGGCCTTCCTCCCGCCTGGGAGTGGAGCCTCTCCTAGAAAGCACTGTTGTGGGTCCATGCAGGAGCCTGGCCTGGTCCCCTGATCAGCGCTGATTTATGGGGTGTTTTGCTGAAATGATTTCCAGCCTGTGTTCCATGGAAAGGCAGGAAAGCTTATGTTGGTTCATAGAATATAGGTCAGTGGTACACAAATGTGCTTGATCATAAATTCCAACTGGGAACTTGTTATACTTCCAGATGCCAGGGACCCTCCTCAGCCTCATCTAAATAGAACCTCCAGGGAAGACCTGGGGATTGTATGTTAAAAGAATCACAGGCTCTAGATGATTCTTTTAAACAGTAAGTTTGGGAAACATTGTACTAGGGAGTCACCAACTTTCCTAGGTTAGAAAAACTTTAACTGGCTTCTTCCTTACGCATAGTGTATGGGTGCTGTGTAGCCAGCAACCGCCCCATGCTGTAGAAGACATGGATGCCCTTGTTTTACCTGGCTGCCCTCTGTCCCCCAGGCCTTTGCTTTCCAGTGCATCTAACATCTCCATGACCATCCTCCAAGAACCCGCCCTCTTATTTCCATGGTAAATAGCAAGTCCCTAAATTAATACCTGAGGTGGTACAGTCAGCTGATACAGGTTCCAGTGAAGTCTCTCTCACAAATGCTTGCCTTTTAGTCCAATATTCAAATAAGAATTTGTAGTAATTTGACAGGTTAGACAGCCTTTCCATATAGCGTTAGGAAGCATGTGTTGGTTTTACAGCTGATAAAACAGCCTCAAAGACATTTAGAAAAGAACTGACCCACCCTAAGTTAGGGATGAGCCATAGATTTCTTTATTTTTATTTATTTTTATTTTTTTAGAGAGAGGAAGAGGGGATGGGGGAAGGAGAGAAAGAGAAACATCAATGTGAGAAACATTGATCGTTTGCCTCCTGTACACGCCCCAACCAGGGATCGAACCCACAACCTAGGTATGTGCCTGTTTGACTAGGAATCAAACCCACCACCTTTTGGTGTATGGGGTGACACTCCAACCAACTGAGCCGCACCGGCCAGGGCGAGCCATAGACTTCTTGATGCCATGTGTTCAGCTATGACATTGATACTTTAGAGAGGTCACTAATGGTCCTGCGATTTGACTAACGAGTGGTAGAATTTTAGACCTTGTCACAGGTGGTTGCAGAGGCCTTTGAGGAGCGGGTCATTTCCTGGGTGCCCCTCAAGAGAACCAGCAGCCGGTTATCTACTCTGTCGTGACTGGCAGTCCTCCCAGAGGCATAAACAGCTGACTGCAGCTGCGTGAAGAAAACATGTAAAAGTATTGTGCACAAAAAGAGGTCCCTTGTGCTCAGCAGAGGGTCTCCTCCAAAAGCCAGGGCTGGCCCGGGAAGCCTGAGGCTGGGGCAGCCTGGGAACGTCCTGAGGGTGGGGTGTTTCCAGAAGGTTCTGAATCACTGCCTACCACTCCAATTGCTTGGGACGAGTTCGATTGTAGCTCTTAGTAAACACAGCTGTTGTGGTTGTAATTTGCCTTGAGGCTTTTTACTATTATTCCAACCCTAACAGTTTGGCAACTGATAGGGAACAATGGTGTTTGGGGGCTGGGAGAAAAAGTTGCTGTCTGCAAGCAAAGAGAAGAGTAAGCTCTCTGTAGACAAAGCCACTGAGGGAGCCCAGGCTCCTGAAAACCTGTGCCATAGAGAAGGAGGTGGCCTCCCAGCTAATGACCAAAGGGTCTGAAGTCCCCAAATGCTGAACACCATAGGGAGGAGCCAGATAACCCGTGCAGAAAGGAGTCATGGAAGCCTTGCAAGACTGTTTCCTTGAAACGAAGAAAGGGTTAAGATCATTGTTGCAGAGAGAGGGAGACTTATGCCAGGGAAATTATAGCGGTCTGAAAGGTATGGCTTTCTGGGTGTGAATAGGAACAGATGTGTAAGAACAACTGAGATACCGTATTGATTGATGTTTCTCCCAAATAGAGCATTGTTAAAGCATAGCTTATAGGAAAGCTGTTCTGGATGGAAATTCTAGGCATAGTTCAAGTTCTTCCAAAAGCACAATCACAGCTTGAAGGGACATACCTGTATCAGCCATGCCAGGCAGTAGTGGTGGGGCTGGGGGAACACATAGCACTTCTCAATGCGGGATACTGAGGACTGCTTGGAAACTCTGGTGGTATCAACGCACACCACCTGGTGGCATCTCAGCCCAGCCCAAGGTGTGAATTCCCAGGAGAATCAGAGGTGTGGAGATTGCCAAGGGCAGAGGAAGGCTTCTTGGGGGAAGGGGCATTTGGATGTATTTGTTTTGTCCAGGATTGCAAATCCCTGAGGCTGCTGCAGCTTCAAGCTGGAAGAAGGAAGTTCATTCCTAGATGGCACTGCTAGAGTGTTCAGACACCTAAAAAGGATGCCTTTAAATGAGTTCTGTCTGGTTTTTTCATCAGCCCTTGTTTAGAAACTCAACAAAGAGCGAAATCATGGCAGTAGAAGCGAAACTGGACAACAAATGGGTCTGGGCTGCCTGTCACTACGTGAGCCAATTAAGCAGAGACAGGGTTGAATCAAATATGAGCGTTTATTCCAATAATGCCGGCAGTATAGGAGAGCAGGAGGGTCATCCACATAAAATCTGCTCTAACCCCCCACCGCCACCATAAGCCAGTTGCCTATATTGGGTAGAAGAACAAAGATTACTGGGGAAGTTGTCAAAAGGAATAAGAATGGGTATAATGGTTACAGGTTACAGGAAATTCGGGCTGGGGAGTTTGTTAAAGGGTGAGGCACGCCTCCCCCCCCAGGTGGAGGGGAATGTGGGATGGGAGTCACAAATGGCGGGGCCTCCAGAACTCCACTGTTTTGGGAACAAGGTTGTTAATCTTTCCATGATGATAAGCAGTTCTCGGAACAGGAGAATGGACCTGGACCGCATTCCCAGGTAACTCCCATGTCCCCGGGCGGACAGTCATCAACCAGGTTAGAATGTGCTTCCTCTAATCAGAACAGAACAATCACAATTAACAGCATTATTAATACTTCTACCCCTAACAGAAGGAAATAGAACTGGGACTTTCTGGCTATTTCTTTGAGAGAAAAAGCAAAGGAGAAATACTGTTTTACAATAAAGGTGGAGAAGCAACTCATAAATCTGGGAATGGTGTTTAAATAAGCCAACTAAGTACGTTGGGACAGTTGAAGGAATTTTGACTGTTTTCTGGTGCTTTCTATACTGTCATGGAGAACAGGTACACGAGACATTAGTGTGAGTTGGCACCCAGGTGGCTTCCAATGCCAGCTGGAATCCTTGAAGTATAGTTTTTGGTAGAAACTGAAACCGTGGGATTTGCCCTATGGAACCTTCTACCTCATTGCAGAGCCACGTCACTGAGACCTCAAAACAAGCCCTGCAGGGGCACAGCTTGTTGATGGAGTTTTATATCAAAGATACAGAATGGGAGCATATTTTACAACGTAGAGGTAGAGTGTTTGTGGGAAACAGAATCCATCATTTTATTATCAGAAAGGGCTTTATGATACTGTGAAACACTGATAAACCAATTTAGAAAGTATTTTTTAAATGTAATATGTGCTTCTAAAATCAATTTAGCATCTATATGTAAATTCATACTTAAATAAAAACCATATAAGCAGCATATGCTCGTATAATCTGGCTGTGGAGCCCTAAGTACTGAATGAGTCTGTATTCAAGATAACTCAGCGCCCCCCACCCCCACCCCAGCCCCGAGAAGCTCGGTCCAGCCTCCCGGGTAAGCAGAGCTCCGGGGAGTGCTGGCTCACTCGCGCTCAGTTGGAATTTTTTCAGCTGGCTGGCCTTTGCTTCTCCCTTCCCTGATTTTATTTTTGACCGGATTGCGCTCCTTGGGGAGGTGATGATGATAACGTTTGAGTACTTCCTGTGTGCCGGGCCTAGTCTTTGAAACGACGCTATTGAGCCAATTCTATTAACCCCATTGTCAAGCCATGTGACTGAGGCAAAGGTTAAGCCCACGGCTGACGCCTGAGTCAAGATTTGAAGGGAAAGAGCGTATACTGTGGCCACTGCACTGGGCCACATCCCCGGGCCCGGACTCTCCGTGGCAACTTCTTCCTCTGTTCTGTTGATCCCCTCAAATCCCAGGCGGCTGACTGTATCCAGGATGGCACGGAGGCAGAGTTCAAGAAACAGTTCTGTAGGATTCTGTGTGGCGACGTAAAATCTCTTATGAAGAACTAGTGAAGCTGAATGGGTGAAACGGCTTGCCTGTTCTCAAATCTGAAGATGACAGCTGTTCATTTTCATTATATTTACAATGGTTGTCATCTGGAGCCGGTTATTAGGAATCCGCTTGCATATCTGGGCTTGCGAAGACGTGTCTGCCTTCAGGGTGCCCGGGGAGACAAATACCGACCTGGACCAGTGAGAAGTGGGAGAAATGTTAAAATGAAATTGAAAACTGAGTGGAAGAGCACGCGTATGAGCCCAAATGGCTTTTGCAGAAGCAGTCAGGGGTTTGAGGATGAGACTTGTAAGGCAAGAGCAGTGGTCCGTGTGTTGCAGGAACTTCGACTCACCTCCTTTATTAAGCCACCACACACAGCTCCTGGAGGGGGTGGGGCTAGGAAGCTTTGACCTAATATTTTCATCTTCTGTCCAGACTGCTGGGGAGTTGGATGACCCCACCCTGGGAGCTAGTGGGGAGTGGGGGCTACCCCGTAGTGTCCTGCTTTTCCCCAGCACAACCAAAGGGCTCCAATGTAGGGAGTGGAGTAAAGCAGTGGGCAGCCCTGTCGATCAGCAGTCCTGTAAGACAGCGCCATTGTCAGCATTTTATCAGTAGAAGAGCAAGGGCTGGGAGACGAGCTTAACCCGCTGCCAGGGAGGCTGCATCCGGGGTGAAGACTTTCCTTCCCCTCCCTTCCTCCCCCCTTCCCTCCCTCCCCCTTTCCTTTTCTTTGTTTTCCTTTATTCTCTCCTGCTCTCTCTTTTCCTTCCTCCCCTCCCCTCCCTTTCCTCTTTCCATTAAGAAAAAAGTAATTATTTGCCACAGTCGATGTAGAGCATTTTTTTCTAAATCAGACAGTTTCCTTTCAGTTCTTAAGTCAGTGATGGTGTTTTACGTGGAGTTAATCGGCATTTGGACAACAGAACCCAGTGGCCGTTTGAGTAACAACTCAAAGGAGAAGCTGATTTGTAGCCACTTTCAAGGACCAATCCCCACCCCCCCACACCCCGTTTGGGCCAGATAGTAACTCTTCCCCAATGACCCCTAAGCACAGCTCAGTCAGGAAGGGTCTTGTGGTTGAGCCTGGTGACCGAGAGGGACGATCCCTCGCCCTCATCCAGTGACAATGAAATTGGCTTATTAATCGGGATTTGTGGTGTCCGCAAGAGTATTGGGGTTCTTGTAGCGAGGCAGAGGGAAAGGAAATAAATGTTGTGTCTGTGGCACGTTCACTTAGCCCTTTGGACGGTAGAGTGCATCATAGGCTGTATTTTACCCTGAGACAGGGTAAAAGGCCTGTGTCCCCAGGCCCTGCCTTCCCAGCAGATGTGACTGGTCATTTAGAGGGCTCCCGCCACCGAAACTGGTAACTTTTTTCAGGATTTGCTCCTTCCCCCACCTGTTTCCCCATTCCTGTTTGCTGGAGCAGAGCAGCTAACTTTTTTTTTTTTTACAAGAATTGCTACTGGACGTACCGGCCTGGTCACCAGATATGTCCAAGCAGGTCCGCTGGCTTAATTCTATCCCAGTCCTCAACAGAGTCCATGTGGCGCCTGCTGCTCCCAGCATACGCCTCGCCCCTTTTGCTAGCCCTCCACTCCCAGCCCCACGAGAAGCCTCCGGGCACACGGAGTTCCTTGGCCTTGGCATGAAGGCAACCAGCATGCGGTTACTGGCTCATGGCTGCTCCCCTCCACATCCACCCTTTCTGAAACATCTGTCCTTTGTCGCTGGCACTAGAGCATTGTCAGTAGGAGCGCTGGAAGGACATTACAGGGGAAAGGACTTCCTCTAGTGGCTCCTGCAGCGCCCAGGTCCTGCAGCTGGAGAAGGAGAGGGGGACCATGTGGCCGGGGCCGAGCGCGTGAGCTCAGAGGCTGTCGTCTGGGAGGCAGAGCTGGTAACAAGGTTCTCATATTTCATAACTAGTCTCTGCTTCTGCCTCTCTCTTATTTACCTTCATCACAGTGAGATTTAATGGGACAGTCAGCCCTAGAGGTGTCTGGAATCCTCGAGGCAGGAACAGCAGTCAAGAGCATGGGCTGTAGAAATAGACCAGGATCCATTCCCAGGGCCTGCCACTGGCTCTCTGGGTGCTCTTTTACCTGACAACTAACGGAGCCTCGGTGTTCCCAACTGCAAAATGGGATAGTAATAGCACACAAGTCCCAGGGTTATCTGGATTCCTCGAGAGAAATTATTATAAATGAAAACGGTACAGTGCCCGGCATATAGGGATCTCTCCGTGATATGAGCAGGGCTGTGTTGTGGCTGCCATGAGGCGCTCTGGCAATCGGGCTGACTGCACTGGACAGTTTCTGAGTCCTCCCCACTCCAGGTCCTCACTGTAGCGTGTGTCCGCCGGGATTCAAGCCTCCTGCTTCATGTCATGCTCCCGTCTGACTTTCTCTCCCCTTCTCCCTTCTTCTGTTCTCTGCTCTGTCTTCTCTCCCTGCTCTTTTTTGCTCTGTTCTTACGCTTCTCTCAATTTCTTCTCCCTATTTTTAGGCTTTTGCTGTATTGAATTAACAATGGCTTGATGAGGCAGTGTAGAAACTGCTTTTTATTTTTATTTTTGCTTACAGCCTTGAAGAAAACGTGCATTTATTCTGAATAGCTTATCGTCTTGTGATGACTTGCTGGTATTACTCGTCTCCAGGGTCAAGTGTTTCCTTCCAGTTTGGTTCTTTCAGGAATAAGATAAGAAGGCGGCGTTACTATGGTTGTGACCCACTCGCCAGATGAGTCACCGCTCGGGGCAGGAACAAAGGTCTCAGTATAAGTGGTTTCTTGTCCCTTCAAGGAAACATCTGTAACTTTTGAGGCCTCCCCCTTGCCAGCTGGATATGGAGTTCCAATAATTAAATCTCATTCAGAGAAACCAACAGACAGAAGCCTCCTGCCGGCCCCTGGACACCCAGGGAAAGCGGTCGGTGGGAGCGCTGCCTCGGACGGTGCTGGGACTCTCACCGGCAGATGGCTGCATGCAACACTGTGGGCTTCCTGAGGTCAGCGCCTGGTCAGGCCCTGGCCACAGGAGGCACAAAGTAATAGTTCAGAGAATGAAACGTGAGCATTGGATGAGGTGGACAGAGGAGCATGCTCCTGATTCCATCCGCCTTCTATACCATCTTTCAATGAAAGAAAAAACGAGTGGTTTGCAGCTTGGAGCTGTGTTCCTGGGGTGAAGGGATTAGACCATGGGCTCTGGACGTGGTCACAACTCCACCACTTGCCCTGTCGCCCTGGGCACGTGTTAATCTCCATAAGCCCAACTTTCTCATCTGTAAAATAACAGCACTAACAGTAGCTAGGCCAGAGGGTGTAGAGATGCGATGGGGGAGGCCAAGCAGTGCTTAATTTAGTGTCTGGCATATACTGAGTTCTCAGGAAAGGTTTGCTGGCAGCTTTGGGGTGGCATTCAGGCGTAGAGATTTTTAGCACTAAGAAAGGGATCGAGAGATCATTTTTTGATTCAGGCGCTCTCATTTCTGCCCTTCACTCACCAACTTTTTAAAATGTCATCTGCTAAACAAGGGTAATAATACTCACCTTACAGGATTGTGGGGAGGAGTAAACTAGGAATATGCATGTAGCACAGTTCCTGGTGCATAGTAAATGCTCAGTAAATGGTAGCTATTTTGTATTCCATCTTACTGGCACCAAATACTCATCATTCATGATTGCACTTGTTAGCTTTGTAATAAAAAACAATCATCTGCTTTATGCCATTAAACTGCAGCTGTACTCCCCTCCACACCCTTCTCCCCCCCCCCCCCCGACCTTGCCATGCTTCAGGTAGTGTGGTTAAGAAAGGGGAGGGCATGGGTTAGAAGCAGACCGTCTTCTGCCCACCTTGCCCCCAGCACTGTGGCTTTGTACAAGCCACCTGACTTCTCCAAGCTTCATGTTCCTCATCTGCCATCTGTCAGGTGTGCTTTGAAGCTCTCAGGAGAGAAGTGTAGATGCTGGAGCCAGCATGGAAGTCATCGTTTTTATGATTATGTCTCCATTCAATATTCCTTTCACTGCCATACATATGGCTGGATGTTCTCATATTTAGCTGTTTTGTTTTGCTCCACCCAGCCAAGTGGGTTATATTCAATTTCTAACTTTCCAGAGGGCAAGAACCTTATTTCATTGACTCAAAATATGTGTGTACTGTATGCCAGTCATTGTTCCAAGGGCTAGTACTGCAAGAGTAAAGAAGTGTTAAGCTTGCCTTTATGGAGCTCATGTTCTATTAAGAAAAAAGAAGGCAATAAACTGCTGAATAAATACATAGTACAGTGATATGTTCTCTTGAGCAATAATAAAACAAGGCAAGAAAACAAAATGATGAAAGCTGCTTCCCCTTTTGGGACAGGGCACTCTCTCTTTTTTTTCCCTTATAGATATGCCTGCCCGCTCCCCAAATTCCAGTCAAGTCCTTACAAATAGAAGAGCCTGTGTCATTTTGTGTGTGGAAATGAGACCTGAATTCTTCTTGAGTCATGGAAGGTCAAATTCATGTCCTTGGCCTGATTATGATGACTTATGGTTCCAGGTACCCAGTAAATACCTGGAAAGAGTGGTTGGTTTCCTACTTCCTTTACAAATGCAGACAGTTTCCAGAAATCCTGCTGGGCTCCTAATGTGCATCTTACCCCTAGCTGCTTCAAACCTGTGGTCAGCTCTTGTAAACTTAGTCTTTGTTCTCATAGTCATTTCAATTTGCGGTTTTTTGGAAGTTGGGTTTTAGCTGCCTCCATTCCCTGGGCCCTGCTTAATTATGAACATAGGTCTTTTATGGTAAAAGCACACTAGAAATGTATTTTTTCTTTTTTTTTTTTATTGAATTTATTGGGGTGACATTGACTAATAAAATTATAGGTTTCAGGGGTACAATTCTGTAATAAATCATCTGTATATTGTGTTCACCACCCCAAGTCAAGTCTCCTTCCCTATACCCGGTTCTATCTCCCTCCATCCCCCAAAATGTGTATTTTTTAATGCAAACCATTATTTGCCTATTAAACCCTGGTTGTATGGGTTTTTGGGAATTTAGGAGAGTCTTTGTGAGCTGGGCCCATCTGTAGTGGTAGCTCTGAGTGCTGCAGCTCTTTAGAATCACCTGGAGTGTTGTTAAAAATCCCAGTGCCCAGACCAGTCAGAGGAGAAGACTTGTCAGTCTGATAGGAGCTCCCAGGTGATCACAGTGCATGACCAAAGTTGACCACCACTGTGTGTCTGATGGTAAGATGGAGGCTTTGACAAGCTTCCTTAAAGGGTGGTTTTCAAATATAGCATTCATGGGAATCACCCTGGAGCTTGGCAAAAGCAGGTACCACCCCGAGAGATTTGGAGGCAGTAAGACTGGGTAGGCCCTGAGGATCACAGGTGTTCAGATTGTGGGGGAACCAAACTTAGACAGAGCCTTTCAATCTCTGCTTCCTCAGATGATGCTAAGGTATTGCAGGGTTGAGGACTGCTGTACTGGAGAGTTCAGAGTAGACCGAAAGATCACTTGACTGACCTCCACCTCAAAAGTCTGGTTAACCTACATCTGCCATTTCCTTTGTCCAATATGCCCAGGCCAACTGCCTGCCAAATGGCAGGGCTGCCAGCCTGCCCCCCACGGTGACCGCACACTATATATGTTTTGTGCACATCAGGTGTCAGGTGTGTCTGCTGCCAAACCTGTTGATGCCAAGTACCTGTTTTGTAATTACATCATTTCATTAACTATTACATAAACTGATGAACCATAAGTATCAAAATTAAGAGCAGCCATTTCTATACAAATTTAGATTGTAGCTTTGGAAGGATTTGATCAAGGTTAGACCTCTAAAAAATGTGCTGTTAAATTATATGCATGGTTGAGACAACAAACAGTAAAATGGTGGTGAAATTGACAAAAATATTGAGGCTGTATTTACGTTGCTCTGCAGGTATTTTTAAGTTTATATGACACTTTAAAGAAATGTTAGCGACTGACTGCATTGTGGTTTAGGTGAAAATAAAACATTGCTAGTGTGTATTTTTGTGTGCTTTGAAGGATTCTGTTAATTGACCAACTGCTTCTAGCTTGCTCTTGTGTTGAGTAAGAATCAATGAGCAACGATGACTGCTGTGAGGGAGAGTAGCTGTGATAATCTATTAACATGTTAATACCGCATCAGTTTTCTATTTATTTCTTTAAAAAACAGTACATAATTTAGTGAACTTTCTGTTTCTCTTATAAAACGAAGTACTTCCGATTTAAATCAAGCACTGAGAGGAAAAATTAGTCAAGGACCTTGTTACTAACCTAGCTACTGAACTGTACTTCATTAAAAGATTTGCTTTTGAAAGTGTCTTCCTCCTGCTGGCCTCCCGGGCTGTTTTCAGTGCTGCCGCTGTCCACTTTGGCCCTTTGGTATCTAATCATTTATAATACAGGGGTTAATCGAATCCTTAATGGGTCTCAAAGGTCTAAATGAGGGGTTAGTAAACTCCAGCCTACAGGCTCACCACCTGTTTTTGTGTGACCCCTGAGCTAAGCACTTGGTTTTGTGTTTTTAAATTGTTGAAAACAAACCAAAAGAAGAATTTGTGACTTACGAAATTCACATTTCAGTGCCTCATAAGGCTTTATTGGAACACACCCATGCCCGTTTGTTTGCTACCAACACTGGCTGCCTTCCCCACAATGGCACAGCCCAGTAGCTAGAACAGAGACTTCATGGCCCACAAAGCCTAAAATATTTGTTATCTGGCCCTTTAAGAAAAAAGCTGTGAACCCCTAACCCATATGCCAGCTCTGCCTGGGTCCTCCCGCCTTTGTAGCTGTCCCTCCAGGCAGCCACTGCTCCGGTCCCTCGCTGTCCTCCAGAGCTGTGGAATGTAACTGGGTCAGTGTTTCAGCGGTTCTTTGTTCACCTTCTTAATTCTGGCCAGTCCTCTGGCGTGTGAGAACTAAGCTCCTAGTTCTTCCAAACCATAAAACATTTGTAAAATCAAATCTTACCTTTAAAGAGCGCAAATTGTTCACAACTCTTTGATTTTTACAAATATACATTTATTTTAAATGCCTCAAATTTATTTTGGTGGCCCCATTACCCTTCTGAAGTTTGACATACACGCACTTCTGCTATGCGATAATCTGTGGTCTCGAGAAATAAACTGCACAATTGCAGGCTAAAAAATGACGGAACTTAAGAGACCAGTAGGGTTGGGCCAGACCCCTGCAGATCTCAAAGAACTTTGATCCACAGTCATTAAAAATATAACTCTCCTAATAAAAATGGTAGCAGAGTTTAAAAAGACACATTTAAAACCTAAAAAGTAAATACTATAGTAAATATACAACTTTACCTTTTTAAAAAGTCAAATTAGCATAATTGGGCGGGGGTGAGGGCTGAGGATGAGTTGAGGCTACGTGTACTTCATGGAAACGGGGTAAGCTGCGCCAGGATGGAAGGGACCCATGGGAGGGAGCTCTTCCAAGACAGAGCGGTGGCCACACGAGCCAGCAGAGAGAACCGCGTGGTGTGCAGTGCTGTGTCCCTCTGTGGCTTATGGCACAGAGCTCAGTGAGTGTATTTTGCATTAAGCTGCTGTTAATGATTCTACAAAATATGAACTTGTTGGGAAAAAAATCGCCTGTGTACCAAGGCGACTTACATGCTCTGTTGGCATCAGTCCCTACTTAATCCTTCGTGTGTGAGCTTGTTGACGTGAGAGAAGTGTGCATTTTAGCAGAACTGACTGTACTTCCTCCTACTCTCTCTCACTTCTCACCTTTCTCCAAACGATGTTAGACATTAAACAGCAATATGGGCAGGAGAAGCTAAATCCCCAAAACAAAAAAACTCATGCAGACAGCAAATAAGCTTTAAAGATTTCAGGCCAGCATTTTTGTGAAGACAGCATGTATATACCGTAATATGTATTAATTCCAAAGAGAATGAAGAGTAAAGGGGAGACTGGGATGTCATTAATCATTTAATCCTTCTGGTGCATTTAAAACCTTTCACTTCTGGCTCCCAATTTGGGAAGTGCTGAGCTGCTGATGGAGGGCCGTGCTCACCTCAGATGGGCTTCATTACATCTGTAGATGCACATCGCACAGACTGCGGTGGAGAGCAGGGTTGTTTCTAACCAGGTTCTAGACATACACATATCATTTTTGTAAAAGACGCATTTCAGGTTAGGTGTTTATAAATAAATTCAATACATGTATAGGACACAGTAGCATGAAAATGAAAAATCAGTGGCAGTATGACATTGTAGAAAGGTAATAAACCCACTGAAGGAGAAAGCACATTTAGCATTCTCAGGAGGAAGAAATACAGAAAATTAGACTTGGCTAAATGCTTGTTAAAAGGAAGATAAATCTAGCATTTTTTGCTCAGGGCATAGAAAATGAGGTCATATTGGTCCTAATAGAGAAAATAAGGAACAGCTAAGCAGAAGCTGTGCCAAGCGGCAGCAAAGTCTCTTGGAAGGTGAGAGAAGGTGTAAATGGCACCTTGTTATCACCAGAATCACCCCACAGTAAGCACCGGGCACATTTTGGTGTGCTGGCAGAAATCCTCAAAGGGGCATCAGAGCAAAACTGATGCAAAATAAAATACTGGGTTATTTTTAAATGTGCAGAGTAAGCTGTAGCTGGACAACAGAAAATCAGTTAAGTGTCAGAGTATGAGCAGCTGTCAGAGGCAAAGTTTGAAATGTTCGAATAAGCCATTGGTGGAAAATGGAGACAGGGAAATGACCTCAGAGGTGTTAGGAGAAATGCCATTCAAACGAGTGCCTTTGTGCATAAAATGCTGGCATTAAAATTCCCCAAATCAGAATATTGCAATGGATGGGTGTATTAATTCACAATTGCATTCAAATGTGAATATTAGATTACCCACAAATGAGTTTCTTAATAAATTAAGAGTTTTCTCTCACTTAAGAAAGAAGGCAATTCAGGGCTGCTTTAGTGGCCTATCATCTGGGACCCAGACTGTTTCTGTCTTTCTACTCTGCCACCTTAGTAACGGTGCCCATCCTCAAAGTTCCCTCTTGATCCAGGATGGCTGCTGGAGCTCCAGCCATTAGGTCCTCAGTCCACCTACGATGTTAGAGGAAGAGGGAAGGATAGAAAGGGTATACTCCTCTTCTTTAAAGAGCTCTCCTGTAAGTTGTACTCAGTCTTAACCTACCCCAGTTGCTAAGGAGACTGGGAAATGTGACCTTTTATCTGGGACTATTTCTGCCCCAAATAAAAGTGGGGTTCAGTTCATAAGCAAGAAGAAGGGTGGCCACCAACTGCCTGTACCACAAAGGGGATATGTACTAAGCTAATCTTTGTATTACATGAAAGGGTAGGGAGGATAGTGTTATATGCCCAGGAAAAAGGCTCGTGTGGGACATCTCAGGATAAGCGAAAATCGGGGTAAAGATAAAAATAGCAACAAAAATGTTATCACAGTAGGAATATGGCAGAGACCACTTGGCTAGATAAATATGGATAGAGAGAGATGTACGATGCCTTCTCTTTACCAAGCTGGCGTACAAACTAGCTTTCATAGAGCAGCACTGAAGAGCTTTGTTCCGATTCTGATTCTGCCGTGGACCGTATTAGCTTCTTGATCTCTTGAGCCTCAGTTTGTCCATGTGTAAGATAAGACAGCCGCCCCTTCCCTCTAAGGTCGTAGTGAGAATTCACTGAAATGCTGCATAGAAAGTCATGTACAGAGCCGAGAGCTAGCACACAGGAGCACCGCCCCCACTGATGTGCCCATGCCGCCTCTGCTAGAAGTCCTCCGGTCAGCCGAGGGCAAAGCACCTGCCAGGCCCTTGCCTCGAGCCACCCTGTGCTGGAGAGAGGGGGGAGGCGCACACATCCTCGGCACCCAGTCCTGAACAACACGGAGCTGTTTGGTGCCTGGGAACAAGGAGGGGCAGGAAGATGGGGAGGAAGCAGCCCTCTCGTAGCCACAGAGGGTTGGGTTTTCACAGGTGTACCCAAGAGCTCCAAGGCCAGAAGAAAAATACATCTGTGAGTGGAAGACTGAATGGACACCCCCAAGGGAAGATGACAGGTTAGGTGACTGTTGAATAATCAGGACACTTTGCAGCATTACACTATGATGACAGCATCCCAGTGATGAGAAATTAGGAGACACTTGAAAACATCAGCTTAACTTCGCAGGGATCAGAGCCTTGGATTTTAGAAGGAGGCACAAAACATGAATGAAAGCGAAGCAGAGAACTAAAATGTAAAGGCAAGTGTTGCCTAAAGCTCAGACTTGACATGTCTTCCCCAAAAAGTCAAGGGCAACAAGTAAGAGTTCTCCTCACTTCTGAGCGTCTGAAAGCTTTTCTCAGAATAAACTATAGTGACGGCTTTCCCTTAAATTTTATCATGGAAAATTTCTAGTAAAAGAACAGTATAATGAGCCCCCAGGTACCCATCACCCAGCTTCACCAAGTATCAACTCGGTGCCAGTCATAGTTCATCTTTATCCCCCAGGTTATTTTAGAGCAAACCCAATATATCATATTATTTCACCTCTAAATATTTCAGTGGGCATTTCTAAATTATAAAGACCCCCAAAAATTAATCACCTAAAAGTAATTAATAACATTAATTGAATACACAGTCTGTGTTCAGCTTTCTTAGATTGTTTCTCTCTCTCTTTTTTTTCATTTCATTCAGTCACGGTGGAAATAAGATCCACATGTTCTGATATGTGTGTTCCTTACGTCTCTTTAATGGAAGTTTATTTGTTGAAGAAACCAGGTTATTATCCTGTAGCCTGAATCTCACTGATCGCACACCTGTGGTGTGGTTTACCTTCATTCTCTCCCTGCTCTATTTTCTGAAACTGGTAGATAAGATATTACAGCTTGATCAAATTCACGCTTGATTTTGTGCAAGGCTACTTCATAGGTGTGGTTGCGTATTAACATCAGGAGGCACAGAAGTCTGGTTATCTCACTTTTCTTGATGTTCTCAGCCATTAAGAATCATTGCCTAGATCCATGAGTTCATTAGTGCTTGCAAATAGTGATATTCTAATTAAGTGTCTTTATGAACTCACTTAATTTAAATGTATTTGATGTTTCTCAGTCCATTGTAGTTATTGATGTTATATTGGACTTTTAAATTTAGCCTGTTTAAATTTCAGAAGTGCTAAGTTTAGGAACATCTGAAAAGTCATCTAAGGAAAGAGACCTGGGTAACATCTGCACTAAACTAGCACCCTCTGCCTTTTCCAGACTTGCTCCTTTTTAAAAGGAAAGCTTTCTTCACTTGAATTTTTTTTTTTTTTCAAATAGAGTTAAGCCTCAGCCTCTGCCCTACCTCCATCTGCTTTGCCACCTGAGCTGTCAGACCCACCAGCTAGATCGGTTTCCCGGTGATTAGGTTTTTCCTGCAGACCCAGAGGCCTGCAGTCATGCACATATGGTACCTAACGGCTTGGTGGGTAGCTGAGTTAATGGTGTGTGAAGGTGACCTGAATAAATTTGAAATCAGAACTGATGTGGAATATGGCAAGCTGTTCCTATAATACATTTGGAGTACATGTGTTTTTTGCCCACGTGGGAATTTGTTGGGTGACTCTTGAAGAGGAGCTACATAGCCCTGAGCTCAAAAATTCTGTCAAGGACGTGGGGGACCAAATGCCTCCTCTTTCCCCAACCTTCTTCTAGGAAACACAGATGCCAGCAGAGTTTGACTTGCAGACTTCATGTTGCTGTGGAAAAGTGATTGCCTGCAAGCTTCTATCAGGGATGGATTCCTGAGTTTGTTTTTGATTGATGAGGCCATGTCAATGAAAAACATTTTGAGTGTGCCCACCCAATCTGTGGATATTAATTTATTGATTAGATGTACAGCAATGTACGAATGTTACGTACATTATAAAAACATTGAAAATACATTCCATGCGTTTTCCTACACCCCAGTGGTCTTCTTGTGTACCTCCTTTGGGCTCCGCTTTATTAGTTAGAGTAGGCACAGTGGGCACTGTATGTGTGAGGGTCAAACCAAGCCGTGGTGCCCTCCAGCAAACCAAACAACAAAAGCAAAAGATTCAGCTTCAGTTAATTTTCAAAGTCAGCAAATATGGAAAGAAATTATTTTAATTATTTTCAACATGTATGTTTCCCTTGCTTTCAGAAATGAGATTTTATTTTGAATCATATGACAGGGCACTGTAAGCATCTCAAATGTGGGCTTCTTGAGTGACTTTAATCTGACTCTGTGTCCACGAGTATCCCTACATGGAGTCGTCTGACTGCCACCCAGGACAATTTTAACTCACATGACATATATTCTAGTATATGAAAACTTAGTCTCCGGCCCCCAAAAAATCTAAGTAAGATCATGGTCACTGATTATTGCTGAAGTAGCCACTGCAGAGTTCCTTTAAAATATTAAATGATTCAGGCCCAGGTCCCCACTGATGTGGGCCACTCCCCACCCCTCTGCATGGTTTCTTTTACCAGAGAAGCACCCCTTCTTCAGAATCAGTTACACCAACTCTTACGCTTTTGCTGCTCTTTGTCTTATTTCAGACACCAGAGATCTTTGTTTCGTGGATGCCTGTTTCATATAGCAGATGTTTATGGCATGGACTAATGATCGGAGGAGATGTATATGACTAGGTCCCTGCCCTCCACCCCCAAAGTTTGGACTCGAGGGGAAGGAGATACAGCGAACCCTCAGGCAGTGTTTAACAAGGAGGGGGCTAGTGCTGTTATGATCTGCTTGAGAAAAGTCAAGAGAAAGGTGCCACTCACAGTGCTTCAAAGGCTGCCTGCGGTGGTAAAGGACAGATGGCATTTCTTAGCAGGAGAGTCTGTTGAACAAAGATTGGAGACAGCCGTTAGCTAGCTGTGGACCTGGGATAGAGAAGAAAGGCTTCACTGGTAGAGAAGTCCCGAGAAGACTTCTAACTATGCACAGCTCTTTGTAGTTTGTCACTTACCCGCATCATCTCGGGTGACCTTTGGGTCTCTCCAGAAGGGAAGGTGGTTATTACTTGAGGAACCCAGGGGCAGGTGGGTGGAACCTCTTGTTCAAGGACACACAGCCAGTAAGTGGCAGAGCCCAGACAGAAACCCTGATGACCTGACTCCAGGGCTTTCACCCTTTCCCTGGACGTCCCTCAGAGGTTATGATGAGCGTTGGTTTGGGGGCTGAGCTTCGGAACTCACACAGCGCCCGAGAAATGTGCGGGGTGCAGGAGAGACGTGTTGTTTGAGTGGGGGAGAGAAAGATGCGGAAAGTGGGAAAGCTATTATTTTCCAGTGATGGACAAGTGCGGGACCTCAGCTTCGCTTCCCCAGTGTATTTGTTTCCAAACTCCTTCTAAATTAGACCCTTGAGCTGCTTTTCCTTTCTAACTATACATACTTGCAGCATTTTAGATCCAAAGGTGTGCTAATGAGGCTGATCGGTTTTATTTTGCTACCTGGATGTTTTCAGAAAGGGATGAAGTGAAGAAATTTCCAGAGGCCTGTGATTTATTTCAAGGAGAGGGGACTAGAGGTATTTTTAGCTTTCTTCCTAAAAATCAGTCCTTCAGTTAAGACCAGCAGTTAGTGTCCTCCGAGGGGAACTTTCACTGCTGTGCCGAAGTCTGAATCTCAGTCTGTGCACTGTGGCTCCTTAGAAAGTGCAGAGATTATGCCTGGAACTTCGAGGCTTGTTCTTAGTTTGATTGGAACCGGGGAAGAAAGGATCCTGAGAGAGAGCCCTGTGTTTTAAATGGCCTGGTTTATCACATTGTCAGGGCCCAGCCTTTCCAACAGAGACGTGTCGGCACTTGCTATTCTAAGGGGAGAGATTATGCACATGACAAACTGACACATCCATCATCATGAAGTCGTGGTATTAATGCATATGGCACTGGGCTGAGTGCCTTGGAGAGGAAATTTAACAAGCACAGCCGTTATGTGCTAGAGCTTAAAACTAGAAATGCGAACAGCAATGCGAAAGGCGGAGGCAAACCCGGGCCAGCCTTCCCAGAGGTGGGATCGCCGTGGGTAGTGAAGGGTCTACCATGTGAGGCGCTGCACCCTGGGGGCCAGTGGGATGCCTGTTTCTGCCATAGCCAAGTGTGGGTGGCGCTGTCTCAGAGGCAGAGCAGGGAACAGGGTGTGTGAATCTGTGTGTGTCAGACGATGTGGGAATTAGGACCCCTTCGCTTCATTTAAAAAGTCTCATTTGTTTCTGTGGTCTCTCCTATGATAATAGGGCAGGTTTAATTTTCCCTTATTTTACAGAAAAGAAAACAGAAGCTTTAAAAACCCAGGTTGCCTCATTCCTGTCCCCAAACTGTACATAAATGTGGATTGGTGCCCTGAAATGGCCGTGTTACTTCAGATCAGGGTGTGACTGGCCTGACTGTGGAAATGCTGTTCACAGGCAGGGACCAGTTCTCCCCTCTTTTACTCTGAATAACAAAGCAGGCTGGTGACAGGTCTCTGCCATTGTTCTGGGGGACGGTATTTGCGCTGAGTGCCAGCTGCTGGTAGGGGCCGCCAAGCACAAGGATCTTCAGAAAGTCCGCAGTCTTTCTGGGCCCTGCTGTTACCCTGCGCAGAACCATCCCAGCAAGGAGAGCTTCCTAGCACTAAACGGTGTCTTACTTCAATTCTGTCGTCTTCCTGTGGTTGACTTTGCAGCCAAGATCTGAGAGGTCATCGGAGGGCACATTTGTGACCTTCTGAATCCGTTTTGCTGTCCTAGTGTCCCCAAAGAGGTGCTTTTTATTATTCATTAGGGCTCTAAAGAGAAGAGCACCTTCAAAAACTATCATAGAATTATTTCATTAACTCTCTTGTAGTAAATGAAACTGTTTTCACTCCCAGACTTGCTCGTTGCTGTGTTTCTCCACAGCACAATTTGGCCTGGTCTTGTGTTTTTTATAACTCTGAGTCAAATTAATGGAACCGGGTCCCCCCCCCCCCCCCCGTTTTTGCGGCGTTCAGAAGATGCACCTGCATATTCAGTGCGGTGCTGACTCCTGTGCTGGCCGGTTGCTCCTGGAACTCAGGCTTCTCTTCCTATTGAGCCCAGAAAGGCCAGCAGGAGGGGATCCTGTGGCTGCCTCTCCTTAGAAGGAAGGACAAAGGCGTCCACTGACGTGTAGATGTGGGTTCTGGCTCAGGTTCCGTTTTCCCTGACTGATTCCCCAACAAAACAGGGCCGTCTCTATTGATCCCATCTCCCAGATTTCTGCACAGTCCCTGCATGTCAGATGTGCCCTTCAGGGCTGCCGGGTGTGATTTTGGAGACAGGTATTATCTTTTTTATTTTTCCCGGTTGTAAGGTGTTACATGTGAAAGAGTCAGAAGTGGCAGGAAAGCAGTTGCTGTTCATCCTGGCACATGGTGATGACCTGGTTGGATGTGCGATCTGCCAGTCACCTTGTGTCTTCTTACTTGTATACCTTGCTTCATATGAATGAAACTTTTTTAAATTAGTAGAGTCTGTAAACGATGAATACAGGTAAATGGACACTGTCTGTTAGCATGAACACATGAAGAGCGTTGATTCTGATGGCATTAGTGGCAGATCTACAAAAGTTAACATTCAGAACTGGAAAATGTGACGTTGTTATTTATTCCTGAGAGACACCAACATAGAGAGGAGTTTTCTTCTTCTTTATAGAAAAATACTTTAAAGTGATTAAAAAGTATTAATCTCCTTTTTGGGTTCCCATGGTAATTTTTTTATTCTTTATTGACATGGTGATATAGACCAAGTTCAGAAAAGAAAATGCCCACAGTCTGCATTTCTTTTCTGACCATGATTATTATTATTAATTTCATTTTATGGTTATTACTGAAAGTTATCTTTGACCTAAAGGAGGCAGTCTTAACAAATAATCCCCTTTGGGTGCCAAATGCTCCAGGTAGTCCCCTGGCTTTTGGTTGGTGACCAGCCTCGGTTGGCCTTCTTGGGGAGGTGGAAGTAGAGAGTGCGTTGCTCCAGAGTTGGCCCCACCTTGAGACGAGGGCCGGCCGCTTCTGCCTCCCTGACGGTCAGTCATTGGCCTCCTCATGAGAACAGCTCTCTGAAGAGGGGGCAGCTGTGAGGTTAACAAGCAGCTCTAAACACCCAGGGCCGGGTGAGCTGGCAGGAAAGGGGACCTGGGCGGCCATCAGCTGCCACTATGCCTCCTTTCCTTTGTAGACTGAGTGTCCCCTTGTGAAGCAGAGAGAAAGGTGCATTGAGTCATACATTAACAATCTTGGACGTTAGGGCTCAAAGAACCTTCAAGCCATCGAGCCCCTCATTTTACAGCTGAGGAACCTGAAATTGCAAAAGATGAAGTGGGTTGTCCAGCCTTACCTAGGCAGCTCCAGAGAGCTAGAGCTGTACCCAAGCCTTCTGCCTCCCAAACGCTTCACTTGGAATATCCTTGCACAGCCTCGCCTAAGAAAAAGACTTTCTGTTGAGTAACCTGAGAAATTCACAGGGGAGAGGAGCTTCCTGCATGGTGTCCACTGAGGAGTTTGCAGGTGACAGCTGCTGCAGGGGGGTGAAGGCCTAGTGCATGAGGATGCTTTCCATCCCTGGGCTTCTGCAAAGTGAGACAATGTTTAAATGAAAAGGGTTTTCCACCTTCTTTTCTTTTTGGGTTGGGTTGCCACCCACCTCTTCCATCTGTCTGCAGTTTTGCTGCTCAGAAGCGTGTGCCCTGTGCTTCTTGCCTTTCTCTGCTCCTGCTGTCTGACACAAGGAGTGACCTTGAGTCCCCTTGCTGTGGTCTTGCCACCAGCGTGCTTGGTGGAACAACAGAACGCAGCCCTTCTTCGCCTCTCAGTGTCCTCACCTGTAAAACGAGGCTCTCCTCCCTTGCTTTTAGGTAGCAGTTTCCAAACAAAAGTCAGGACTTTTGTTATTTCCATATCCCACCTAGACTATTAATGTCTAAATATTTTTAATGGACTCATTTTTAACATAATTACTTATGGTATGTCCTGAGGGATTAATAAACATGAAGTCACATGGATATGATACTTATGCTTTTCTAAACCACAAACAAATAGATTTATAGCTATTAAAATTGTTTAAAAAAATTATCCATGTTCCACCTAAAGTCACCTTGTATGTGTAACCATGAAGTTGAAAGAGTGGGACTCACTGAATTCAAGCAAGAAACAACTTTTTCTCCATTGAACTGTAGAGTTAGTCTTTTCTGCCACTTGGATACAAGTTTGGGCAGGTCCTATAACTTGCAAATAATAAAAACCCTTCTGTTACATTTAGTTCCAAGAGCAATCCAAGTACAATAATTAGAGTACCCACTCCAGTTTCATGGAACTGCAGTTCTGTTTAATAGTGGAGACGGGAAACTAGCCAATAGCTCCC
This sequence comes from Miniopterus schreibersii, assembly GCF_964146895.1. Classification (NCBI taxonomy): domain Eukaryota; kingdom Metazoa; phylum Chordata; class Mammalia; order Chiroptera; family Miniopteridae; genus Miniopterus; species Miniopterus schreibersii. The sequence goes on along the minus strand of NC_138108.1, from coordinate 69,908,014 downwards.
CAAAGTGGCCTTCCTCCTCCCTTCTCAAGGTGTGAGGAGGTGGGCTGGCTGCTCACTTTGGAGGGTACGCGGTACCTGGTGTTTGGTTGCCAACCTTTGGGGCCTCATTTTAATTGGAGGGAGAAGCCCCATGTTCTCGCCCATTCTACCCTCCACCCGTGGGACCATGGTGCTCTGCTGAGGCAGGCCCAGCCTCAGTGCTCCCCAGTCCTTCCCTGGAGACACACAGGAGGGTCCTGCGGAGTGGCCGGTTCTCCTTTGCTTTTAGATAGCATCGTATTGCCAGGCACTGGCCGAAGCCCGTTGGGATAGCATCTCCACTTTCTCAGGCGTGGATGAGACAGGCTCATAGGTCACGTCCATTCAACCTGCAATTCACTGACCCCATGGAGACTATAAAAAATGCAACTTCAGTTTTGCCAAGGCAGCCTCTAGGTCCTCTAACCTTCCATTTTGACACCTTTCTGTTTGTCACTGAACAGTCTGTTTTCTATGATTACTACCCAGACAGAGCTGGTAACAGAGCTCCCGGAGGAGTCTGGTGACACATTTGGGCCACCATGGTCCCTTTTCAGTCTTCAGTCCATCTTCTGAGCACAGTAGCATAGCTGGTGGGCTTTGTTGCTGTGGGCCTGCGAGGTCAGTGGCGTCATTAGCCATAACTGGCTGCATTTGCATTGGGGTGGGCGGGGTGGGGGGGAGAAGCCAGCTTTACAAGACCTCCTGCCCTTCACAAAGCAGAAAGGAGGTTATGTCAAATGGCTTGTTTTCACAAACTGCTGGTGAGTCCCTAGGGTCCTTTAAGAGGCATTCATTAAGTAGCAGAAAGCTCCCGTGCTAAGGCAGAGAAATCCCTGGAACCTGGAAGTGCTGGCAACGTGGGGAAGCGCACTCACTCACCAGCCAATTGGCATGGAAAGACCTGGAGGGAACGTGGGCACTGGTTCAAGTTGGGCCGTGAGGTGAAGGCTCCAGCCATCTTGAGACTCATTTCTAACTTGCCCCATTTTATGGTATGGGGACAATATTACCACTGTGTATTTTAAATAAGGTATATATTTAAACAGCTTTTACATACATTTCCTCAATCCCAATTCTAGCCCAGCACGTGTAGAAGGTGTCTAATATACTAGGAAGTGATATTATCCCCTATTTATAAATCCATCAGGTTGCAAAAATAGGGCTGATTGCTCTTTCTGCATTACCCATTTAGCCTCAGAATCCTCCCAGTTCCATTCTTTAGGCCAGAGACCAAAGTTTTCGCCTAACCAGGTAATCAAGAATAGTGAGCAACATGCTCGTGAGGATTATTCCTTTTCACTTGCCCCCCATCCATTTTCTTGTCCTCCTCTTAAAACTCAAAGGTAGGGCCCGGCCGGGCGTGGCTCAGCGGTTGAGCGTCAACCTAGGATCCAGGCGATCAGGGTTCAGTTCCCAGTCAGGGCACATGCCCAGGTCTCGGGCTCCATCCCCAGCCGGGGGCGTGCAGGAGGCAGCCGATCAATGACTCATCATTGATGTTTCTATCTCTCTCTCTCCCTCTTCTTTCCTCTCTCTGAAATCAATAGATATATTTAAAAAAAAAAAAAAAAAAAACTCTCAAAAATAGGTAGGTTCTAGAACCGCTCACGCCACACTTGAGTGCAACCTTACATACAGCTATTCATCCACTGCCATAGGTGAGCTGTAGTTTATACCGGGTGAGGTCTGGTCGAGAATACATGGGGAGCTCAGTGCAGCAGAAGGAAGCAGAGTCCCTTATTTTTATTTTCATGAGCCCACGGGAGACAGGAGAGTGAGGCTCTCCGTATTATTTCCACCACGGTTACCTAGCACCATCCTTTCTCACCATCCTTGAGAGAAGGATTTGGGGAGGAGGGGTCAGAGGTGGGCAGGCTTTGAGAAAGTTGGCTTCGCAGGGTCTTCTAAAGCCCTAGGAGGCCTCAGTGAGACCCAACAAGGGCTCCCCCGCCCCCACCACACCTTTATCTTGGGAGGTTGCTTGAAACAAAGGAGACAGGGATGGCAAAGGCTTTAAATTATTCCGTGATGTGAACTGTTTTTGCTTCACTGCTGAAATTCACAGAGATTTGCATTTTAGAACTTTATTTCTCATCTCGGAATAGAAGGATTCTTCATCCGTTTTGAACTGTATGTAGCCTTCATGAGTAGGCAGATGAGAGTGGTTTCTTTTCGTCTCTCTCTTTCCCTCCCTCCTTTCTTTAACCTCACCACTCCTAAGAGAGAATCTTTGACTTGGTAGCTATGTTAAAAGGAAATCGAATCAGCTATGAGTATAACCTTTCATGTTTGTGCTCTACTTTTACTTTGATTCAAACACATCCTTAGGTTAAGTCATGGGCCTTAACCTCATTTGCTGGGAGCAGGTTTTGCTGGTGAATAACTTGGCTCCTGATACGACATGGGCCCTACCCGAGTGGCTCAGTTGGTTGGAATATTGTCCCTTACACCAAAAGGTTGTGGGTTCCATTTCTGGCCAAGGCACATATCTAGGCTGCAGGTGTACAGGAGGCAACCAATGTTTCTCTCCTTTCCTCTCTCTGAAAATCAATAACAAGTCTTTTAAAAAACATCCTCAGGGAAGATTTTTTAAATTTTTTTAAATTTTTTAATTTTTTTTTTTTTTTTAAATATATCTTTATTGATTTCAGAGAGAGGAAAGGAGAGGGGGAGAAAGAGATAGAAACATCAATGATGAAAGAGTCATTGATCAGCTGCAGCCCGCAACCCGGGCATGTGTCCCGACTGGGAATCGAACCCCGATCGCCTGGATCCTGGGTCGATGCTCAACCACTGAGCCACGCCTGGCTGGGCAGGGAAGATTTTTTTTAAAAAAAAAAAAGAAGAAAAAAAAAGAAACGAGGTGGGAAGCTGGACAGGACCATAGTGGGAGTCTGAAGGTGCTGGCCTGTGCCTGAGACCTGTCATTTCCGTGGGCCCATAAATGGTTTGTGATCCATGCGGTCTCTCTGCTCCCTCAGCCAGCCAGTGTGTGTTTACTGAACACCTGCTCTGGGCCAGGCATCTGCAGGCCCTGACCCTATAGTGTCCTGCCCTTGAGAAGTTCAGTCCCCAGGCTGGCCACACAGTGCAGTGCAGTGCAGTGCAGTGCAGCCCAGCCAAGCAGGAAGATACTGGTAAAAGATAAACTAGACAGACTGAGGCATATTAATTAAGAGTTTATTTGAGCAAAAATTGATTCCAGTCAGTCGGCACCAAACTGGAAGTGGTTAGGAGCCAGGGATAGACTTATAGAAAGTGCGGAAGCAAAGAAAGTGTTACCAGCATTAGGGCTTTTGGGTTCCCCAAGATAGAAATCAAGAGGAAACCCCAGAGAAATTTCCATTCAGATTTTATTAAGCTTGTGCTTGAACACAGGGGAGGCAGCATAGAGGAAAGGAAAGTTCTCAGAATGGTCTCTAGCGCTGACTCTGCTTGGCTGGGGACAGGCTGGGGACAAAGCGGGCTTGGTCAAAAGGCGGGGGTTTTTTAAAGGCGAGTTTTTATTTAAAGGGGGGCTTTTTGTTTGGTTTGGTTTTTGTTTTGTTTTTTTTAATGTATCTTTATTGATTTCAGAGAGAGGAAGGGAGAGGGAGAGAGAGAAATAGAAGCATCAGTGATGAGAGAGTCATTGATCGGCTGCAGCTCGCAACCCGGGCATGTGCCCTGACCGGGAATCGAACCCCGATCTCCTGGATCCTAGGTCAACGCTCAACCGCTGAGCCACGCCCGGCCGGGCAAAGGGGGGCTTTTGAAAAGGCAGGCTTTCAGAATTTTCCATTTCAGGGTCAGGTGACTTCCTTTTCCAGCTGCGTTGCCTGGTAACTACTTCCCTCCTGCCCTATGTGGGCAAGACGGTGGGGAGAACCCAGAAGCAGTGTCTTAGCCCAGGGCCTCCAGAAAGCAGGGCCTGAGGCAAAGATTCGAGCATCACTAGCTACTGGGGCAGGAGGCGCAAGCCCAGGGCAGTAAGGCCAAGAGAAGTGCCAGACAGTGAAGGAGTGTGTGGCCATGCTGGCTCCTGCTCACAGCAGCCCCGCGACGCGTGTGGGCACCGGGCACTCGGGTCCCTGAGAGGTGGCAAGGAGGACTCTTCCTCAGCGCACCTAGTCTGCAGAAGAGAAAACACTGGGCACTTTTATTGCCCTGCCCCCTTCCGTTTCCTGCTTCTCGCTGGCCCTGGTTCACCTCACAGGGATCTTGTGCCCCTGTACTTCTGGGGTGCTGTTCGTCCCATGGAGCAGCTTCTTCCCAGTCTGACGGTGGAGGGAAGCCTGGCTGTGTGACACCAAGTGAGAAGAAGAAAGAAGAGGCAGCTGGGGAACCTGAGAAGGTCCCTGCATTGTTACCATTCAGACAAGGAGCTGGGCTCAGAGATTATGACAGGCGTTCAGGCAGGAGGGGATGGACACCCATAGGAATGAAGGAGGCTGGTTGTGGAGAAAGATTTACAAGACCTTCATTCATGAGAGTGGACAAGTCAAACCCCAGCCTTTCAAGTAGTTACAACACAGCAGTACATAGTAAAAGCTTCGATGGCTAGTTTGGGGCAAGGCACACTCGATGGCCTTGTGTGTCTTCAAACATGAGTCACCTTATATATTCATAAAACCTTGGAGTGGACCAAGTTCTGTATTTGTGGGGGGAAAAGGTGAAAGTTACCACTTTAAAAATGATTTAAAGTTTATGATGGTCAGAATGAAGAATTTGATCACAAGTGTCAGGACTCTCGCTGCTGAAATGACCGAGCCCAGCTTTACTAGTGGGGGCCAGAGTGGGGTTCGCTGATGCTCAGAACCCAGGGAAGGGCAGGGACGCCCTGGGATTGAGGCATAACTGGAACTGTGGACCAGGACCCTGCCAGGACGAGGGCTCGCTTACCTTTGACCTTGTCTGGGTGAGGACTTTTTGTTTTCTCTGACTGGAACCTGAACCCCAGTGCAGCAGGATCTACGCGGGCTTCGGCAGCCTGGTTTGGAGCTCGCCTCTGCGGAGGGATTGCTCTTCCACAGCCATCCCCCTCTTTCTGGAGAGAACACCCACCGGCTCAGTGCTCACCAGGTGCTCTCACAGACCAACTCACTCTCGGCAGAGCTGCAGAATTATTATTTTTAAATGGCAAGATGCCATGTGGAGGAGGGGAAATGGTGTCCAGGACGTGAGTGTCTGCACTGGGGAGCAGGGTGGTTGCTGGGGAGAAAAGTGCATAATATCCACTGCGACCGAAAGCACAGAATACGGCCATTTGCCAAAAAATGTTCCTGCATCCCTAATTCACAAGCAGGAGCAAAGGGCTCCTGGTCCTCCAGTTCTGCACTTTACCCCTCTCCCCGCTGCAGGTTGCACTGTTGTTTTGAATGGAATCGTTTTTCCTGAAGCTCCCTGTTCAAGCTCTGAAAATCTCACTATCAGTTCTGCAAAGGGACCTGCCTCCAGCTGCATCCCAGGCAGTTGGGACATGCTGCAAACACTGCCCCTCTGCTCCAGCACGCTCTTCTTTCTCTCGCATCTAGGCAGACTTAAATTTTAATCAGTTTGGTCAGTTGTTTTTAATGGGAATTTAAGTTGAACTGAGACTGAGAGCATGATGGGGCTGCAAGCTGCTTGGCTGGGACCTTTCAGGGGCATTTCTTGTGGCCAAAGATGGGTGGTGGCATGCTGCACTGTGATGCTCAGCTCCAGGCCCCTTTTAACTGCATGCCAATACATTTGCAGATAATTTTCTTTGACCTTGGTCTCCTAAGTCAGGGCGAGAAAGCTTTCTAGGGGGTGATCTTGCTCCAGTTCTTGGATCAACAGGACACCTAGTTCCATAAGAGAGGGGCAGCTCCAGTTCTTGGATCAACAGGACACCTAGTTCCATAAGAGAGGGGCAGGGGTGTGCTGAAAAATGCCCCCCCCCGGCACCCCCCCCCCCACACACACACACACTTACTTTAGGCCTTCCAGTGGTAAGGGCAAGCAGGGCCATGCTTAATAAGAAACCTTAGCACCCTCTTTCTTAAACCAGAAGATAGAAATGGACATTAAAGAGAGAAGTGGAGGGGATCTTTGGAACCTCTATTGAGCCTGCCAGTACGGTGGCAAAGGTAGAGGCTTTGAAGTCACACAGGCTGCTTTCTGTGCTTTCTTGTTGCATATATTCTTAATTTTTCTCACTATGAAATGTATTATCTATAGCAAATAAACTCACCACCCAGATTTATAGATATTCATATTTTACAGTATTTTTCTTTAACAGAAAAGTGATGTATTACAAACATCATTAAAGCTCCATCCAGCTCCCCAAACCCTCCCTCCTCAGTAATTACTATCCAGATGTTCATGTCTGTCATTCCATACTTGGGGCATAGGCTTGTACTTAACTATAAATGTCCATATGTAAAAATATTGTCCGTATGTATTATATTGAATAGTATTGCTTCACATGGTTAAAAAAAAATGGCATTGAGCCCAGCCAGTGTGACTCAGTGGTTGAGCGTCTATCCATGCACCAAGAGATTGCAGGTTTGATTCCTGGTCAGGACGCATGCCCGGGAGCAGGTTTGATCCCCACCAGGTGGTGTGCAGGAGGCAGCCAATTGATGTTGATGCACCAATGTTTCTATCACTCTCTCCCTCTCCCTTCCTCTCTCTCTAAAATCAATAAAAACATATTTTTTAAAAATGGCATTGAGCCACACAAATACCTTTGCAATCAGTCCCAATGCTGCTGCTTACTTGTAGAAACCATGGGCGAGTTGCATCACCTCTTCCAGCCACACACAGATGGGTTAAGATGCTGGTTGTATTCATCTTGACACAATCCAGGTGAGCGAGGATTGAGACCTGAAGAGAAGGAGACAAATTTGATATTATGGGGCAGAATGAACTGTGCTCGGTGACTAATATGATGTGTGGAATGGCAGGTGTGATTCTTGTACAGGTACCTGACTGGAGAGTAGTGTCAGTCACGGACATCAGGGCACGGTGGGGCAGTGATGCTGCTGTGGGATCGTGAGGTGTGATGGAGTCCCTTTTCTACTTGTGGGGTTGGAAGTGTCCGCAGCACACTCAGGTAGAGAGGTTCAGGAGGTAGCTGGGTTTTTGGACCTGAAGCTCAGGCACTGGTAGAGAGATTCCTCTTTAGGTTCCTTTAGCACCCAGTGAGCGTGAACTTTGGGAAGGGGGGCAGCTGTGTGAGTGGCTCCCATGTCACCTTTACCTGGAACCCATAATGTGTTTCACTCTTGCCATATGTCTACAGAACTCTGACAGGTGGCACAGGAGACCTGGGTGGGATCACCTAGTGGCCATGTCAGTTTCAAAGGTTAGAGTTATGTGTGCAACATTTTTTTCCTTCTAATAACCTGTGTGGTTTCCTTGTTCATGAAATTACTTGCCTTAGTGTTAATAAGTTCCTAGGCTTTATTAGCTCTTGCATTGCTTCTTTGTATTTGCCTGAACTTTCCCCCTTTTTATACATCGGAGAGCCCTGGGGTTGCTGGCAGTACCTGTGTATCCCAGCATATTGCTCCCTTCCCAGGCATTTGGCCTCAGAATCCTAGTCTTGAGTCTGTCTGCAGGGAGTGTTCTTCTCCAGGACAGAAGCCAGGGGACTACTCACGTTTGTCACTCACTACAGACCCAGTTCAGGGCCTTTGGTTCACCATCACTAGTTAGCAGCTGGTTTTCACCGGGAAATGTCTCCTTTTGCTTGAAGGAAAATGCCTGCCCCTACCCCTACCCCGATCCCTGCCAAAAGCCCAGCAAAATGTCCTGGCAGGCCTCCTTTTGGATGAAGGGAATCCACCCAGAGTAGCTCAGGTACAAGTGTGAGGCAGGGGAAAGTTTGGACAGCTGCTCTTATTGTAAAGGTCCAGAAAGACCTGGGAATTGAGGGCAGGGAGCCACTGTGGATGGGGTGGGACGGGACC